>NC_059328.1:108593544-109997710 GCF_018350155.1 Leopardus geoffroyi
ATTCCTAGAAACATACAGACTTCCAATACTGAATCATGAAGAAATAGAAAATTTGAATAGACTGATTAAAGGAGATTAAGGAGATTAAACAGTAATCAAAACCCTCCCAACAAACAACAATTCATGACCAGATAGCTTCACTGGTGAATTCCACTAAACATTCAAAGAAGACTTAATACCTATCTTTCTCAAAGTCTTCCAAAGAATTAAAGAGAAAGCAACACTTCCAAAACTCATTTTACAAAGCTGCAGTACCCTGATCCCAAATCCAAAGACACCACAAAAAAGAAAATTACATGCCAATATCTCTAATGAACAAAGATGTAAAAATCTTCAAAAAAATTCTGAAGCAAGCCAAATACTACAAGACATTAAAAGGATCATACATCATGATCAGTTATTCCAAGAATGTGTGGATGGTTCAAAATCTGTAAACCAATGCAGTACACCATTCAACAAAACGGATAGAATCATGTGATCATCCCAATACATGCAGAAAAATGATTTGACAAAATTCAGTATCCATTCATGATAGAATTCTCTCAACAAAGTGGGTATAGAAGGAACATGACTCACCATAATAGAGGCCATTTAGGACAAGCCCATAGCTAACATACTCAGTAGTGAAAAGCTGAAAACTTTCCTAAGATCAGCAATAAGACTAGGATAGCCACTGTCACTACTTTTATTCACCTTAGTACTGGAAGTCCTAGCCAGAGGAATTAAGCAAGAGAAAGAAATAGAAAACATATAAATCAGAAAGGAAAAAGTAAAACTGTCATTATTTTCAGGCAACATGATATAACTTGTATAGAAAGCCCTAAAGACTCCACCAAAAAACTGTTAGAACTAATAAATAAATTCAGTAAAGTTGCAGAGTACAATGTCAATATACAAAAAAAAATTGATTGCATTCTATATACTTATAACAAACAATCAGAAAGAGAAATTAAGGGGTGTCTGGGTGGCTCAGTTGGTTAAGGATTTGATTCTTGATTGTGGCTCAGGTCACAATCTCACAGTCATGAATTCAAGCTGCACATCAGGCTCTGTGCTGACAGCATGGAACCTGCTTGGGATTCTCTGTCTGTCTGTCTGTCTCTCTCTCTCTCAAAAGTAAATAAATAAACATTTTTTTTAATAAAGGGCATTAGAAAAAATATTTTTAAAAAAGATAAATTGAGAAAACAATGCCATTTACAATTGCATCATAAAGAATACATTCTGGGGGACCTGGGTAGCTCAGTAGGTTAAGGGTCCAACTTCAGCTCAGGTCATGATGTCATGGTTTATGGGTTCAGCCCTGCTTCAGGCTCTGTGCTGACAGCTCAGAGCCTGGAGCCTGCTTTAGATTCTGTGTCTCCTTCTCTCTTGGCCCCTCCCCTGCTCTCTCTCTCTCTCTCTCTCTCTCTCAAAAATAAAATAAAACATTTTAAAAATTAAAAAAAAAAGTAATACAATCCCTAGGAATCAAAGACCTCCATGGTTAAATTACACTGTACACTAAATTATAAGACATTAAAGAAAAACATTGAAGAAGACACAAATAGAAAGATATACCATACCTATGGATTGGAAGAATTAATATTGTTCAAATGTCCATATTACCCAAAGCAATCTATAGATTCAGTGTAATCTGTATCAAAATTACCATGGCATTTTTCACAGAAAGAGAATGAACAATCCTGAAATTTGTATGGAACCACAAAATATCCCAAATAGCCAAAACAATCTTTAGAAAGAAGAACAAATCTGGAGACATCATGCTCCCTGATTTCAAACTATATTACAAAGCTATAGTAATCAAAATAGTATGGTATTTTAGTTTTTTTGAGGGACCTCCATACTGTTCTCCATAGTAGCTGCACCAATTTACATTCCCACCAACAGTGACTGGCTTCTCCTTTCTCCACATCCTTGCCAAAACTTTTTATTTTTTGTCTTTTTGATACTAACCATTATGACTGGTGTGAGGTTAAAGCTCACTGTGGTTTTGATTGCATTTCTCTGATGATTGGTAATGTTGAGCACCTTTTCATGTGTCTGTTGGCCATCTATCTGTAAGTACTCTTTAGAAAAATGCCTATTCCTCTTCCAATTTTTAATTGGATTATGTATTTACTTGGTGTTGAATTGTAGGAGTTCTTTATATTTTGTATATTAACCCCTTATCAGATATACCATTGGCAAATACAATTATTTGTTTGTTTGTTTGTTTGTTTGTTTTAGAGAGTGTGTGAACAGGGAAAGGGAAGAAAGAGGGAAAGAGAGAGAGGGAAAGGGAGAGAATCCTAAATAGGCTCTGCACTGTCAGCACAGAGCCTGATGTGGGGCTCAATCTCATGAACATGAGATCATGACCTGAGCCAAAATCAAGAGCCAGACATTTAACTGACTGAGCCACCCAGATGCCCCTACTTTCTTCTATTCAGTAGGCTGAATTTTCATTTTATTAATGGTTTCCTTTACTATGCAAAAGCTTTTCAATTTTATGTAGCCCAATTGTTTATTTTTGCTTTTGTTTCCTGCCTGGGGAAACATAGAAAAGTACTGCTAAGGTTGATGTCCAAGAGATTACTACCTATGTTTTCCTTTAGGAGACTTATGATTTCATGCATTAGAGTTAGGTCTTTAATCCATTTTGAGTTAATTTTTGTATATGGTATAAGATAGTGGTCTAGTTTCATTTTCCATATAGCTGTCCATGTTTCACAGCACCATTTACTGAAGAGACTATCCTTTCCCTATTATGCATTCTTGCCTGCTTTGTCATAAATTTATTGACCATACATGCATGGGATTACTTCTGGGCCATCTATTCTGTTCAATTTATCTGTGTGTGTTCTTATGCCAGTACAATATGTTTTTTTTAACTGAGGTACAGTTGGTATAAAACATATTAGTTTCAGGTGGATCACATAGTGATTTGATAATTACATAACAAAATGCTCACCACAGTAAGTTAGCTACTGTCTGTCACCATACAAAGTTATTTACAATATTATTCCCTACAACAGTATTCCCCTATGTTGTACTTTTTATCCCTGTGACTTATTTATTTTATAACTAGAAGCTTTTACCTCTTAATCCCCTTCTTTTATTTCATCTATTCCCCCACTCCCTTCCCCTCTGGCAACCACTAGTTTTTTTCTCTATATTTATGAATCTGTTTCTCTTTATTTGTGTTGCTTTTTAGATTCTACATATAAGTGAAATCATATATTTGTCTTTCTCTGACTGATTATTTAGCATAAATCCCTAGTTCATCCATGTTGTCATGAATGGCAAGATTTAATTCTTTTTTATGGCTGAATAATATTCCATTGCATGTCTTCATTATCCATTCATCTATCAACGGACACTTGGGTTGTTTCCATATCATGGCTATTATAAGTAACACTGAAATAAACATAGGAGTGCATATATCAATAGTATTTTTCACAGAACTAGAACAAAACAAATCCTAAAATTTGTATGAAACCACAGAAGAATAGCCAAAGCTATCTTGAGAAAGAACAAAGCTAAATATAAATACACAGTGGACTATTACTCATCCATAAAAGAAAATGACATCTTACCATTTGTGACAACATGGATGGACCTCTAGGGAATTATGCTAAGCAAATTAAGTCAGACAGAGAAAGATAAATACTGGATAAATGTGCTTATATGTGGAATCTAAAAAACAAAACAAAACTCATAGATACAGAGAACACAATGGTGGCTGCAGAAGGGAAGGAATGGAGAGTGGGCAAAACAGGTGAAAAGGGTTAAGAGGTACAAACTTCCCATTATAAAATAAATAAGTCATGGGGACATAATATACAGCATGGTGACTATAATCAATAATATCATAGCATATGCTCAAAATTTGTCAAAAGAGCTAATTCTAAAATTATCTTTGTATGGGGACAGGTAGTAATTAGGTTTATGTGGTGATCACTTTGCAATATACATAAATATCAAATAATTATGTTGTATGCCTGAAATCAATATAATGTTATGTGTCAATTATACCTCTATAATTTTTTAAGGGCATGATAGTATGGAATTCATGGAGTATCAGGCAGTAGTGAGTGGTCGGTTCTTGGTGGTAGAGAGGCAGATAATAGTGGTTGCCACAGTGGCTAGAAGACAAAATGTGAAAAAGTTGGCCCCACATCAGTCAATCTTGACTTAATCCTATAAGGAATGGCAGGCTTTTAGGGCTTAAACAGGGAGTGGCATGACAAATATGGTGTAGAGGAAGGAGAGAAGATTTAGGAGACTGTTTTAGTAATCCATGTGAAAGATGGCTTGACAGAAAGTTTTGGAAAAATGATATAGTGTCACCAGTTTATATGACTATTTTAAAAATCAGGTGTAATTGGACCTACACAAATACATGTGTGGGGTCCATTGCCCCCTTAACCAGGACTAAAGTAGATTTCTAGAGAATTCTAAGTCTGAAATTCTCTGATTTTAACAGGTTTGGGGGCCTAAGAGAGAGTCCTGATAATTTAATGGGAAGTGGAGATTATGTACTAGTTGAGTCAAATAATGGTCTGATAGTTTCTACTAGTAAACACAAAAAGAATACTACAGTGTAACTTGAAAGAATCAGAACATTAGGAATTAAAAAAGCATATGTTGAAGGAATTGGAAAACTGGATTACAGTTCTCAAAGTGTGGTCACTGGACTACCATGGATTATTTTGAAGTGTGTTGCTTAATTTCTAAGTAGAGACTCTCTAACTTTCTATCACTGATTTCTAGTGTAATTCCATTATGGAGAAGCATATTCTGTATGATTTCAATCCTTTTAAACTTACGTTGTTGTTGTTACCATTGTTATTACCATTATCAGCAAGGATATAGTCTTTCAGTGAATATTCTGTGTGCACTTGAAAACAACGCGTATTCTGAAATTGTTGGGTGGACCATTCTATAAGTGTCAGTTCTATTTGGTGGATGGTGTTGTTCCCTTCATCTGTTCACTTGCTGTTTCTTTTATTTTTTCACTGCAGTAGAAGTGTTAAAGTATCCAACCATAATTGTGGCATTTCTATTTCTCATATATTTTGAAGGTCTGTGGTTATATGCATACATATTTAGGGTTGTCCTGCCTACTTGGTGAATTCACCCTCTTGTTATGTATGTAGTGTCCTCCTGTATACCTGGTAATTTTCCTTGCTCTGAAGTCTGTTGTGTCTGATATTAGTGTTTTCTTTTGATTAGTGTTTGTGTAGCATATGTTTTTCCATCCTTTTACTTTTTACCCACCTTCATCATTTTGAAAGTGGATTTCTTATGATAGCATATGGTCAGGGTCTTTTTTTTTTTTCATTAATCCATTTTGAAAATCTCTGTAATTATATGTTCGTATTTAAATTTAATGTAATTATTGATGTGTTTGGGATTAAGATCTACGGTGTTCTCTGCTTGTTCCTCTGATTCATTGCTCTGTTTCCTTTTACTGTCTTTGGATTATTTTTTAAATTTTCAATCTTAACTTATATGTTGTTTTCTTTAACTATATATTGTTATGTGGATTTTTTTCTTAATAGCCAGGCTAGGAATTAAGATACATCCTTAACTTTTCATAGTTCACTTATACTTGGTATTTTACTACACCAAGAGAGATGTATAAAATCTTCCATCAGGGGGCACATGGGTGTCTCAGTCAATAGAGCATAAAATTCTTGATCTCAGGGTTGTGAGTTCAAGCCCCACATTGGATGTGGAGCCTACCTAAGAAAAAAAAGAAAAAAGAAAACCTTCCACCATACATGTCTCTTTAATATACCCCCTTAATGCTGTAGTTGTCATAGGTCATCTGCATATATCGAAAACCCTATCAGAAAATATTGTCACTTTTGCTTTTAAGTCAAACATACTTTAAAGAACTTAGAGAAAAATATCTATTATACTTACCTATATATTTACTATTTCTATTGCTCTTCCTTTAATTCCTGACTTTTGAAGTTTCTCTCTAGTATCATTTCCCTTTAGTATGAAGAGCTTTAAAATTTCTTTAGCGTAGGTCTGGTAGTGACAAATTTTCTTAGTTTTCTTCATCTAAGAATGTATTTATTTCACTTTCTTCCCTAAAGTATTTTTTTGTTGGATATAGAATTCTGGGTTGACAGTTGGTGTAGCATTTAAAAAATACTGTTCCACTTCTTTCTGGCCTCCATGAAAAATGTGTAGTCATTTGAATGATTGTTCCCTTATATATATATGATTTGTTGTTAGTTTCTGGCTGCCTTCAAGATTTTTTTCATTGTCTCTAGTCTTCAGTAGTTCAGTTATGATGTGTTGGGCATTGATATTCTTGGGTTTTCCTGTTTGAAGTTTGCTGAGTTTCTTGTACTGTAAGCTAAGGGTTTTTTTTTCATCACATTTAGAATGTTTTCAGAAATTTCTTTTTTTTCTTCCTCATTTTTTTAATTTAAATTTTAGTTAGCTAACATACAGTGCAATATTGGTTTAGGAGTAGAATTCAGTGATTCATCACTTACGTACAACACCTAGTGCTCATCACAAGTGCCCTCCTTAGTACCCATCTAGGTCACTGCCTATCCACCTCCCTCCATCAACCCATATTTTGTGCTCTATAATTAAGAGTCTCTTGTGGTTTGTTTTCCTCTCTTCCCCCCACTTTCCCATATGTTTATCTGTTTTGTTTCTTAAATTCCACAAATGAGTGAAATCATATAGTATTTGTCTTTCTCTGATTGACTTATTTCACTTAGCATAATACATTCTAGCTCCATCCATGTCACTGCAAATGGAAAGATTTCATTCTTTTTGATGGCTGAGTAATATCCCATTGTGTGTGTGTGTGTGTGTGTGTGTGTGTGTGTGTATACACCACGTCTTCTTTATCCATTCATCAGTCGATGGACATTTGGGGTTTCTCCATAGTTTGGCTATTGTTGATAATAGTGATATAAACACTGGGGTGCATGTACCCCTTTGAATCTGTATTTCTGTGTCCTTTGGGCAAATACCTAGTAGTGCAATTGCTGGATGGCAGGGTAGTTCTATTTTTAGTTTCTTGAAGAACCTCCATATTGTTCTCCACAGTGGCTGCACCAATTAGCATTTCCACCAACAATGCAAGAGTGTTCCTCTTTCTCTGCATCCTTGCCAATACCTGTTGTTTCTTATGTTGTTAATTTTAGCCATTCCGACAGGTGTGAGGTGGTTATCTCATCATGGTTTTGATTTGTATTTCCCTGATGATGAGTAATGGTGAGCATTTTTTTCATATGTCTGTTAGTCATATGGATGTCTTCTTTGGAAAAGTATCTATGGATGTCTTCTGTCCATTTAACTGGCTTATTTGTTTTTTGGCTGTTGAGTTTAATAAGTTCTTTATAGATTTTGGATACTAAGCCTTTATCAGATATGTCATTTGCAAATGTCTTCTCCCATTCCTAGGCTGTATTTTAGTTTTGTTGATTGTTTCCTTCACTGTGCAGAAGCTTTTTTTCTTGATGAAATTCCAATAGTTGATGTTTGCTTTTGTTTCCTTTGCCTTTGGCAGTGTGTCTAGTAAGAAGTTGCTCCAGGTGAGATCAAAGAGGTTGCTACCTGGGTTCTCCTCTAGGATTTTGATGGTTTCCTGTCTCACATTTAGGTCTTTTATCCATTTTGAATTTATTTTTATGTATGTGTAAGAAAGTGGTGCAGTTTCATTCTTCTGCATATTGCTGTCCAGTTTTTCCCAACACCTTTTGCTGAAGAGACTCTCTTTATGCCACTGGATATTCTTTCCTGCTTAGTTGAAGATGAGTTGACCATACAGTTGTGGGTCCATTTCTGGGTTTTCTATTCAGAACACCAAAGTTCTGTAGGGGTTCTGTATTCAGGGTTTTGTTTTCTGAACCCTTTAGCTGAGGCTAAGACTTCCAGTACTATTTTAAATAGTAATGATGAGAGTGAACATCCTTGTCTTGTTCCTAACTGTAGAGAAATGGTTCTCAATTTTTCCCCTTTGAGGATGATATTAGCTGTGGATCTCTTATATACAGCCTTAATGATGTTAAGGTATGTCCCATGTATGCCTACTTTGTTGAGGGTTTTTATCAAGAATGAATGTTGTATTTTATCAAATGCTTTTTCTGCATCTATTGACAAGACCATATGGTTCTTATCATTTCTCTTATAATAGAGTGTATCATGATGATTTATTTGCAAATATTGAATCAGCCCTGCAGCCCAGGAATAAATCCCACTTGATCATGGTGAATACTCCAATGTACTATTAAATTCGATTTGTTAGTATCTTGTTGAGAATTTTTGCATCCATATTATCAGGGATATTAGCCTGTAATTCTCCTTTGAGTGGGGTCTTTGTTTTGGAATCAAAGTAATGCTGGCCTCAATAAAATAAGTTTGGAAGTTTTCCTTCCATTTCTATTTTTTGGAACAGTTTGAGAAGAATATGTATTAACTCTTCTTTAAATGTCTGGTAGAATTCCCCTGGGAAACCATCTGGCCCAGGACTCTGTTTTGTGGGAGATTTTTTATTACTGGTTCAATTTCTTTGATGGTTAAGGGTCTGTTTAAATTTTCTATTTCTTTCTGTTTCAGTTTTGGTAGTTTGTGAGTTTCTAGGAATTCATCCATTTCTTCCAGATTGCCTGCAGTTTGTTGGCATATAATTTTTCATAGTATTCTCATAATTGTTTGTATTTCTGTGGTATTGATTGTGATATATCCTCTTTCATTTGTAATTTTATCTATTTGGGTCCTTCCTCTTTTCTTTTTGATCAGTCTGGCTAGGGGGTTATCATTTTTGTTAATTCTCTCAAAGAACTAGCTCTTAGTTTCATTGATCTGTTCTACTGGGTTTTTTGTTTGTTTCTGTATCACTTATTTCTGCTCTAATCTTTATTATTCCCCTTCTTCTGTTGGCTTTACTTTATTTGCTTCCTTTTCTATCTCCTTTAGGTGTAAGGTTATGTTGTGTATTTGGGACCTTTCTTACTTCCTGAGATAAGCCTAAATTACAATATACTTCCCTCTTAGGACTCCCTTTGCTGCATCCCAAAGGTTTTGGACTGTCATGGTTTCATTTTTATTTGCTTCCATGTATTTTTTTAAACATGTATTTATTTTGAGAGAGGGAGAGAGCATGAGCAGAGGAGGGGCAGAAAATGAGAGACAGAGAAAGAGAGAGAGAGAGAGAGAGAGAGAGAGAGAGAATCCTAAGCAGGCTCCACTGTCAACGCAGAGCACTACGCGGGGCTCTATCTCATGAACTGTGAGATCATAACCTAAGCCCAAATCCAAAGTCAGACACTTAACTGAGCCACTCAGGCACCTTTGCTTCCTGTATTTTTTTAATTTCTTCTATTTCCTGGTCAACCTATTCATTCTTTAATAGAATGTCCTTTTACCTCCATGTACTTGAAGGTCTTCCAAACTTTTTCTTGTGGTTGACTACAAGTTCATAGTGTTGTGATCTGAAAATATGCATGGCATGATCTCAATCTTTTTGTATTTGTTGAAGGCTGATTTGTGACCCAGTATGTGATCTGTCCTGGAGAATGTTCCATGTGTACTCAAAAAGAATGTGTATTCTGCTGTTTTAGGATGAAATATTCTGAATATATCTGCAAAGTGCATATGGTCCAGTGTGTCATTCAAAGCCATTGTTTCCTTATGAGGAGGTATGTCCTGTGGTTTTCTGCTTAGATGCCATAACTGTAAGTGGGGTGTTAAAGTCCCCTACCATTATTGTATTATTATCAATGAGTGTCTTTATGTTTGTGATTAATTGGCTTATATATTTGGGTGCTTTCAAGCTGGGGGCATAAATATAATTGATAGATCTTTTTGGTGGATAGACCCCATTATTATGATATAATGCCCTTCTTCATCTCTTGTTACAGTCTGTTTTAAAATCTAATTTGTCTGATGTAAATATGGCTACTCTAGTTTTCTTTTGACGTCCATTAGCATGTTAGAGGGTTCTCCATCCCCTCACTTTCAATCTGCAGGTGTCTTTAGGTCTAAAATGGGTCATAGGCAGCATATACATGAATCTTGTTTTTTATTCATTCTGATACCCTTTGTCTTTTGATTGAAACATTTAGTCCATTTACATTCAGAGTGATTATTGAAATATATGAATTTAGTGACATTGTTTTGCCTGTAGAGTTGGTTTCTGGTGACATGCTCTGGTCCTTTCTAGTGTTTGTTGCTTTTGGTCTTTTGTTTTCTCCACTCTAAGAGTCCTCAAAATTTCTTGTAGGGCTGGCTCCTGTAGTTTTTGTTTGTCGGGGAAACTCTTTATCTCTCCTTCTATTTTGAATGACAGCCTTGCTGGATAGAGTATTCTTGGCTGCATATTTTTCCTATTTAGCATGTTGAATATATCTCACCAGTCCTTTCTGGCCTGTCAAGTTTCTGTGGACAGTTCTACTATGAACCTGATCTGTCTTTCCTTGTAGGTTAAGGACTTTTTTTTCCCCTTGGTGCGTTCAGTATTCTTTCCTTGTTTGTGTTTTTTGTGAATTTGACTATGACATGTCTTGGTGATGGCTGGCTTTTATTGAATTTAATGGGAGTTCTCTGTGTTTCTTGGATTTTATATCTGTGTCCTTTCCCAGAATAGGGAAGTTTTCATCTATAATTTGCTCACATAAACCTTCTGTCCCTTTTTCTCTCTCTTCATCTTCTGGGACTCCTAGGTTATAAATATTATTATATTTTAATAAATTGCTGAGTTCCCTAATTCTCCCTTCAGGATCTCTCACTTTTTTTCCCTCTTCTTTTCAGTTTCATTATTTTCCATAATTTTATCTTCTATATCACTATTTTGCTCCTCTGCCTCATCATCCATCCTCATTTTTATGGCCTCCATTTGGGTTTGCGTCTTGGTTATAGCAATTTTAACTTTAGTCTGACTAGATTTTACTTCTTTTATCTCTGCAGAAAGGGATTATCTTGTGTCTTCTATGCTTTCTTCAAGCCTACCTAGTATCCTTATAATCATTGTTTTAAATTCTAGTTCAGACACTTACTTAATTCTGCATTGATTAAATCCCTGGCTGTCATTTCTTCTGTTTTTTTCTTTTGAGGTGAATTCCTCCTTCTTGTCATTTTGGAGGAATAAAACAACAACAACAATAATAGTAATAATAGAATGAAATAAAAATTTAAATTTTTTAACTATCAAATAAAGGAAGCTGGATCCTAGGTGTGTTTTGGTCTGCTTGTTAAGAGAAGCTCGATTAAAAAAAAGAAAAAAATTAAAATTAAAAAATAAAAAATAATAAGGTAAAATAAAAAATTTTGCTCTTTTTGTGTCCAAGAAACAAAAGAAAAGAAAAACAACAACAAAAACAAAAACAAAACAACAAAAAAGTGAACAAACCAACAAACAAAAAAACCCAAATGAAGCTAGATCCATTTTCCTCTAGAGCTGAATCTTTGCAGCACTCTATGATCAGTAGGCTAAGCTCCCAGAAGGGATTTGTACTGGTCCTCTGGGGGAGGGGTCTGCTGATCTGATTCCAAGGCCCACTTGCCCTAGTGGAGTTGGACCTGGAGGCAACAGGGATGCAAGGCTTGGTATAACAGCCCTGTTCTCCACTTAGTGGCACTGTTTTGCTCACTGGAGTCAATCAGTGTTGATGGGCTAATGGTGTAAATGGCTTCACCCTGCTCTCTAGTCTCCGAAGTGAGAAGCTTGCACTCTCACAGACACACGGATCAGTCACCCATCCTGTGCCCCCTGCTTCTGTCAGCTCTCTGCCTTCCTCCTGTCTGTGTCTGAGCTGTCTGCCTACCAGGCGGCACCTCTCTCCAGAGTTTTATCTCAGGTGCAGTTGTGTTCCAAAACCACACATCAGAGACTCCCATGGTTCAGACCTGCAGTGATCTTCTGGGGGAGGGTCTCATTGTGCTATAGCTGGGGCCAGCTTGTCCCAGGAAATAGTCATGCCACTGCAGAATGGCAGAAGTTCAGAGTTTATGGTAAATCACAACACAGAGCTGGCACCAGGATTTGCTGCCCTTAGCTGTCATCCTTTGTTCCTGTATGGGTGCCATGTGGCTTCATGGTGCCTACTGGATATTTTGCCTGTGGAGAGGCCATATAACCCCTACCAAATGCACTCCAAGGAAGGGAACATCTTCTCCCCACATGATCCAGGGGATCCTCAGACCTTGCTGCCTGCTCCTAGGGCTCTGCCCTGCTTCCTCACCAGAGCACTGCCAGGTGCTGACCTCTGAAACTTCAGATTCAGTGCTCTAATGTTTATAAAAAACTGGCAGTATTGAAACTCTCTCCTTTTTCTCTTGTCAGTGGTTTTTGGGAACAGTTGTTTTGTGCAGTCCCCAGTTCGTGTTTTCACTCTTTCTCTCTAGTTGCTTTCAGAGGGAGTGCTTTCTTGTGCAAACCCAGTGCACTGCTCTCTCTCCCCCTCTCTTTTCCTCTCCCTGAAAACAGCCCCCTCCCCTCTGGGGCACTGCAGCTCTTCACTTCCCCAGTTCCCCTCTCTGCACTATGTACCTGCTGTGTTCTTTCCTTCAAATTATGCAGACTATTCTGTTAATCCTCAGACTGATTTCCTAGGTGTTCAAAATGGTTTGATGTTGATCTCGCTGTGTTTGAGGGACAGACAAGTCCCCTTACTACTCTGACATCTTAACTCTTCCTCCAAGAAATGTGTTGATATTGTTCTCCACCACAATTTCTCTTCTGTTCCTGCATCTCTGATGGCAGAATGTTAGATGTTTATTGTTGTCCTATAGGTCCCTGAGTCTCTGTTCATTTTTTCCAATACAGTAAAACCTTGGTTTATGAGTAACTTGTTCTGCGAGTGTTCCACAAGATGAACAAACATTTCTAATAAATTTTAACTCGATAAACAAGTGATGTCTTCCAATACAAGCAGTGTGTGATGCTGAACATTGCATGATCACAACTGAGCCAATGGTTCTTGAAATTCACTTTGATATATGAGTGCTTTGGATTACAAGCATGTTTCCAGAATGAATTATGCTAGCAAGCCAAGGTTTTACTGTATTATTATTTCTCTGTTCTTCAGACTGGATCATTTCTTTTGAGCTATTTAGTTTACTGATTCTTTCCTCAGTAATCTTATGTTGTAATTAAAATTTACCAGTGAATTTTTTATTTCAGTTATTATATTTTTCAGTTCTAATATATCAATTTCATTCTTTTTTTTCATCTATATTTAACCCTTGAACAACAGAGGGGTTAAGAGTGCTAACTTCACACACAGTCAAAATCCACACATAACTTTTGATTCCCACAAAATTTACCAATAGCCTATTGTTAACCAGAAACCTTACTAACATAAGCAGTCAGTTATCACTTCTTGTTCATGTTGTATGTATTACATACTTTATTCTTACAATAAGTAAACTAGAGAAAAGAACATGTTAAGAAAATCACAAGGAAGAGAAAATACATTTACAGCACTGTACTGTAGTTATCAAAAAAAAAATCCACATGTAAGTGGACCCGCACACTTCAAACCTGTGTTATTCAAGTGTCAACTATATCTCCCTGCTGTTATTTTCCATTCAGTTCAAGAGTATTTACCCTTACTTCTTAGAGTCTGGTTATAAGAGCTGCTTTAAAGTCTGATAATTTCGGGGCGCCTGGGTGGCGCAGTCGGTTAAGCGTCTGACTTCAGCCAGGTCACGATCTCGCAGTCCGTGAGTTCGAGCCCCGTGTCGGGCTCTGGGCTGATGGCTCAGAGCCTGGAGCCTGTTTCCGATTCTGTGTCTCCCTCTCTCTCTGCCCCTCCCCCATTCATGCTCTGTCTCTCTCTGTCCCAAAAATAAATAAACGTTTAAAAAAAAAAACAATTTATTTAAAGTCTGATAATTTCAACTACCATGTTACCTTGGTGTTGAGATCTGTTGGTTGTCCTTTCCCTTAAACATTACTGAGATTTTCATAGTTGTTTGTATGTTAAGTCATTTTGAATAATATCTTGGACATTTTGAATACTATGTTATGAGACTCTGGACCTTGTTTAGTTGCTGTGGAGAATGATGGCTATTACATTTTTTTAAGAAGTTGATCCAATTTAGACTACAAGTTCTTACTGGCCTTCAGGGTCTATGTTTCTTAGGTCATTTCAGTTTTCAAGGTGTTTTCAGTGCTATTTGGATAATGTAGATCACTCAGTGGCTAGTCTGGGACCTGTAAAATATTCTATTCCATAGTTCAGTCCTCAAAGACTTTCTACCCTGTTTAGGCTCAGATCCACCCATGCACAGTTTGGGGTAAGTCCTGGAGTTTATACACTTTTTGGGATCATTTTCTTGAATTCCTTCCTCTCTGAATTCTTCCAGACACTTTATGGTTCCAGAAGCCCCTATATTCCTGATCTTTTTGCAAGAAAGATGGGCTTTTGTTTTCCTACTTTGCAATATACTTCCTGCAAATGTGTCTGCCTCTAGAGCCAAACAGCAGGAAAACAGAAATAGAAAAATGAAACAGGATTCTCCTCCCACCTCCATGTTCTTAGGACCAGAGCTCCTCTAGTCGTGGAGGATTCCCCTTCCTCAGGGTTTTAGGTGCCTACCGGGCTGTCACTGCCATACTACAATAGGATTTCCTGGGAATTGGGGGTGGGAGGAAACAACAACAGAGAAGATTTCCCCCATTCGTTCATACTCTCAGGGGCCCCTTTTCCTTCTCTTCAGACCAGAAAGGGCTTCTTTTGGAGTACCTTTTGGGCACACCCAGTTTCAAGTTGCTGTTGAGATCAAGCCGAGGATATCATAGGGACAACAAAAGAATTTTCTAAGCACTATTTGCTTAATCACTTCAGGGATACAAAAGAGAAGGAAAATGAACAAACATTTATTTGAATACATACCAAATTTAAAAAATTTTTTTAAACATTTATTTATTTTTAAGACAGAGAACACAAGCAGGGGAGGGGTAAAGAGAGAGGGAGACACACAGAAATCGAAACAGGCTTCAGGCTCCAACCTGTCAGCACAGAGCCCGACATGGGGCTCAAACTCACAGACTGCAAGATCATGACCCAAGCCAAAGTCAGACGCTCAACCGACTAAGCCACCCAGGTGCCCCTACATATGAAAATGTTTAAGCTAATCTAATAACCTTACAAAGTAGACAAAACTGGAAGGGGCCAATTTTATATCTGGATGATGGGATGATAAAGAATGGGACAATATCCCTTGTCTTCCCAAGACCCTATGCAACACTGGTCCTTACAATTTGAAGGATAAGTCTGTCTCATATTTATGAAATGCCCAGGACTTCATGGGTAGTATTTTACTTAAGCACCCCTAAAATAATATGCCTTAATTAAAACTAACAGTCATGCTTTTGGAGAAATGTCAGGCTGTGTGACTGAGCAGCTGGAGATTTGGGGGTTTGGAGACCTTCTCAATAGTCCTTATTTCACATTGTTGAATGACAACCTGTTCTGCCACAATTATCATATATGGCCATACAGGTTACAGACTCCAGGAGAAGTTTTCTGGGTTTTTTCCTCATGGATTTTGATGTAAATGGCACCTCCTGAAGCTGTGTGCATTTTGGCTGTGTACCCTGCTCACAGCAAAGATCCTGGACAATGAAAAAAGTATGATGTGGCAATGACAGCATATCATCTCTTTTCTTCATTTACTCTCTGCCTCTTTCCTCCTCTCCCAGTGTTGGAGGAAGATGACTGTGACCTCTCCAGAGTCTTTGAGTCTCGCTAGAAGAAACCATCCATTCTCCCAGAGTGCCCCAACAGGACTGAACTGCATGGGCTGGCCAGAGTACCTACCAGACACTGGTGAGTCATGTGCCTCTCTCTTTTGTTTTATACTCTGGTGTCCTAGAAAGAAGGACAAGAAATGAGAGAGTATCGTTGACTGCTATGTTTACTTGTCTGGCAGAAGTAGCTTGAAGGTGAGACAGATAAACCAGTGTCTCTTATCCCTTCAGTTAGGAAGAAGTCCCTAGAGAAAGGGAATTATTGGCTTGGGGAAGATTCCATTATTGAATCCCCAAACCTGCCTCCATTCATTTATTTTGAGTAAAACTAATGTTCATCTCTTGGGTCTAGCAATAGGATATAATTATAGGATATATAACTTGCAGAAGAAATAATCACATGGAGAGTTGTCTTTAGTCTAGAATGGAACTTGAGTGTGTTTTCCCTTTGACAGACAAGCTTCTTCTGTGAGTTTTATGGCTGCTTCTCTGAGTCTCTTACCCAAATCTATGGCAAACAGCATCACATCATATATTTGCCCATAAAAGCACTGGCCTTTGTGCCAGAAGGAAACTGGGCCCCAATGAGAGCCAAGATAGGGCATCCTCATGCATAGCCACCACCTTTCCCAGACCTAACCTAGGAGGGGCTTGCATATGCTGAAAATGTTCAAGGGCTCCCGGTGTCAAGTGTCAGATCTTGAGCAGGTGCAGATTTTATTAGCAACCTTATTGTCTGAAAGCTGGCTGGAAGGAGAGGCCAATCTGGTGTTTAGGAAAGACAAAGAATGGAGGGCACCTGGGTGGCTCAGTTGGTTGAGTGTCCAACTTCAGCTCAGGTCATGATCTCACGGTTCATGAGTTTGAGCCCCACATCAGGCTCACTGCTGTCAGCCTGTTAGTGCAGAGCCTGCTTTGGATCCTCTGTCCCCCTCACTCTGCCCCTCCCCGGCTTGCACTCACCCAAAAATAAATAAATAAATAAATATATATATATATATATATATATATATATATATATATATTTTTTTTTTTTTTAACGTTTACTTATTTTTGGGACAGAGAGATACAGAGCATGAACGGGGGAGGGGCAGAGAGAGAGGGAAACACAGAATCTGAAACAGGCTCCAGGCTCTGAGCCATCAGCCCAGAGCCTGACGCGGGGCTCGAACTCACGGACCGCGAGATCTTGACCTGGCTGAAGTCGGACGCTTAACCGACTGCGCCACCCAGGCGCCCCAATATATATTTTTTAAATATAAAGAATGGTAAAGCCCTAGACAGGGTTGAAAAAGCAAAATAGCTACACCTGTCAAACATGTACTTCATCCAGACTTGGGGAGTGGGAACAGGACTGACATTCCAGGCAAAAGATGATAGGAGCAGAGTGGCTAGGCTCTGGGGGTTCAAGTGCAGCATATGCCATCCTGAGGAAGGTCAGCTCTGATGCAGAACTGAGTCCTGAACTCTGAATCCAACTCAGTGCATACTAGGTGCTGGTCCTGGGGGAGCTAGCTGCTCTGATTAGGTGGTGGACATGATTATTTTCCATTAGCAAATGTATGTGCTTATGCTGCATCATGCAGTGGACTTATTCTTTCCCAGATTGGTTGTGATTTAAATTCACAGTAAGCAAAGTCATGAAAAGGTAAGTTTGACAACTGCTGAAAGAATGTTTTCAAAGGAAACAGATATTTCTAACATAGGTCTTCATTAAGTTATGGGATTATTTACAGGCTCATGGAAGGAGCAGTAATTGGTGACAATAGTGTTTTCCAGTGATAATTCTCAAGGCTGAATTTGCCCTTTGAAGTTAGAACTTTCTTACAAATCCAAAGCTTAATAATCATATGTGCCTAAAATTTCAGAGGTTCATTTGAATTAACTGACAGGTGGGGGTGCCTGGGTGGCTCAGTCAGTTAAGCGTCTGACTCTTGATTTTGGCTTAGGTCATGATCTCACGGTATCATGGGTTCAAGCCCCATGTCGGGCTCTGCGCTGACCCTGCGGAGCCTGCTTGGGATTCCCTCTCTCTCTCTCTCTCTCTCCCGCTCTCTGCCCCTCCCGATTCATGCTGTCTCTCAGAATACATAAATAAATTTTTTAAAAAATTGACAGGTGTGGGCGCCTGGGTGGCTCAGTCGGTTGAGCGTCCGACTTAGGCTCAGGTCATGATCTCGCAGTCTGTGAGTTCCAGCCCCGCATCGGGCTCTGTGCTGATGGCTCAGAGCCTGGAGCCTGCTTTGGATTCTGTGTCTCCCTCTCTCTGACCCTCCCCCACTCATGCTCTGTCTCTCTCTCTCTGTCAAAAAATAAATAAAACATTTAAAAAAAATTTTTTTTAAATTGACAGGTGAATTTATTGCAGAAAAATCAAAAAACCTCAGTGACACATATGTCCTGACATGCTTGCACCCCAAGGATACTGCTCTGGATGTAAGAGATCGGGGCTCTGGCTCTAGCTACACTAGATATGGGGGTGAGAAATCGTGCACATCCCTCATTTCTCTGTATTTCAGATTCCTTCATTATTCAAAAAAGGAATAATAATTCCTCTTTTCCCATTTCATCAGGTTAATATTGACAGTCAAGTTAATATGGACTTGGGTCTCTGTATTTAGCTTAGGAAAGCCTTCTTTTCTTTATCACTTCAATTCCAACTGTTCTGTTCCAGACTTCTGGGGTTATATTTGCAGTCTCTATCCCAAGAACCTCTCTCATCATTTTCATTATTTTAAAAAATATTTCTGCTTAGGTCTTGGAGAATTTCTGTTTTATCTTCTACTTTGTTTTTCTGGTTTTACTACCTGTTCATTGCCTCCTAGATTTGTGATTCAGTGATCACACTTTTAATCTACAATAAATCTTTCCAATGTCCTATAGAAGTTTGGTAAAAACAGAATATTGAGAATTTTGTAAAAACTTTCTCCTGTTCATGTTTTATAAATTTATTTGCAAATTAATCTGCATTTGTTTTGACTGGTAGTTTTTCTACAGGTGAAATTTCTCTATTTGCTTACCCTTACAGACATCAATCTTTCCCCAACAAGGGCTTGTTATCAAGTAGTTGGAGACAACATCCTTTCAGAGACTGCTATAGAGTGCTATTAAACTCCTTCAAACACAGCTGAAGCAGGAAGTGAAAGGCTTCCCTGTAATGTGTATCACAAGTTCAGTCACCTTGGAGGCAGCTGTAAGCAGTGCCACCAGGAAACTTTGCTTCTTTTCAGCATTTCTTTTACATGTGTGGAGTCGCCAAGAATTATCCTGATGTGGGAGCATGCCACCCTTTGCCCCACAAGTTGGTGCCCAGAATAAATTGCACCACATCCACTCCACTCTCAGTGGAACCAGCAGAGCCAGATACAACTCTGCAAGTTGCCAGCACACAGATGCACACAGATTAGGGTAAAACCCTCTGCACCTCCAGAGCCCATGCCCATTACTTAGGGAGGTTGGCGAGGTTCTACCAGGCACTTTCCTACTTGCCTTCTGTTTCCATTGTTATTTCAAAGGTATGGGTCACTTCTTTCTTCAAGCCAATTATATCTCATGGGTGAATTTCTCTACTTTTTAAACAGCTTTATTGAAATATAGTTCACATTCCATAAAGTTCACCCATTTAAAGTGTACAATTCAGATTTTATTAGTCTGTTCACATATAGGTGTAATCGTCACCACAAATTTTCCTATTCTGGATTTGCATATGAATGGAATCCTATAGTCCCTAGTCTTTTGTGACTTTTTTCACTGAGAATAGTGTTTTCAAGGTTCATCCATGTTGTCACATGTATCATTCCTTTTGATGACTGAATAATAGCCCATTTTATACAAATGTACCACAACTTGCTTATCCATTCATCTACTGGTGGACATTTGGATTGTTTCCAGCTTTCAGCTATTATGAATAATGCTGCTATAAAAATTCATGTACAAGTTTTAGTGAAGCCATATGTTTTCACTCACATACATAGGACTAGAACTGGTGGGTCAGATGTTAACTTTATATAGAATCATTTGAAGAATTGCTAAACTGTGTTCTTTTTTTTTTTTAATATATGAAATTTATTGTCAGATTGGTTTCCATACATCACCCAGTGCTTATCCCAACAGGTGCCCTCCTCAATACCCATCACCCACCCTCCCCTCCCTCCCACCCCCCATCAGCCCTCACTTTGTTCTCAGTTTTTAAGAGTCTCTTATGCTTTGGCTCTCTCCCACTCTAACCTCTTTTTTTTTTCCTTCCCCTCTCCCATGGGTTCCTGTTAAGTTTCTCAGGATCCACATAAGAGTGAACACATATGGTATCTGTCTTTCTCTGTGTGGCTTATTTCACTTAGCATAACACTTTCCAGTTCCATCCACGTTACTACAAAGGGCCATATATCATTGCCATGTAGCACTCCTTGTGTATATAAACCACAATTTCTTTATCCATTCATCAGTTGATGGACATTTAGGCTCTTTCCATAATTTGGCTATTGTTGAGTGTGCTGCTGTAAACATTGGGGTAAAAGTGACCCTATGCATCAGTACTGCTTTTTCCCTTGGGTAAATTCCTAGCAGTGCTACTGCTGGGTCATAGGGTAGGTCAATTTTTAATTTTTTGAGGAACCTCCACACTGCTTTCCAGAGCAGCTGCACCAATTTGCATTCCCACCAATTTGCATTCCCACCAACAGTGCAAGAGGGTTCCCGTTTCTCCACATCCTCTCCAGCATCTGTAGTCTCCTGATTTGTTCATTTTGGCCACTCTGACTGGCGTGAGGTGATATCTGAGTGTGGTTTTGATTTGTATTTCCCTGATGAGGAGCGACGTTGAGCATCTTTTCACGTGCCTGTTGGCCATCCGGATGTCTTCTTTAGAGAAGTATCTATTCATGCTTTCTGCCCATTTCTTCACTGGGTTATTTGTTCTTCGGGTGTGGAGTTTGATGAGCTCTTTATAGATCTTGGATACTAGCCCTTTGTCCGATATGTCATTTGCAAATATCTTTTCCCATTCCGTTGGTTGCCTTTTAGTTTTGTTGATTGTTTCCTTTGCTGTGCAGAAGCTTTTTATCTTCATGAGGTCCCAATAGTTCATTTTTGCTTTTAATTCCCTTGCCTTTGGGGATGTGTCGAGTAAGAGATTGCTGCAGCTGAGGTCAGAGAGGTCTTTTCCTGTTTTTTCCTCTAGGGTTTTGGTGGTTTCCTGTCTCACATTCAGGTCCTTTATCCATTTTGAGTTTATTTTTGTGAATGGTGTGAGAAAGTGGTCTAGTTTCAACCTTCTGCATGTTGCTGTCCAGTTCTCCCAGCACCATTTGTTAAAGAGAGTGTCTTTTTTCCATTGGATATTCTTTCCTGCTTTGTCAAAGATTAGTTGGCCATACGTTTGTGGGTCTAGTTCTGGGGTTTCTATTCTATTCCATTGGTCTATGTGTCTGTTTTTGTGCCAGTACCATGCTGTGTTGATGATTACAGCTTTGTAGTAGAGGCTAAAGTCTGGGATTATGATGCCTCCTGCTTTGGTCTTCTTCAAAATTACTTTGGCTATTCGGGGCCTTTTGTGGTTCCATATGAATTTTAGGATTGCTTGTTCTAGTTTCAAGAAGAATGCTGGTGCAATTTTGATTGGGATTGCATTGAATGTGTCGATAGCTTTGGGTAGTATTGGCATTTTGACAATATTTATTCTTCCAACCCATGAGCACGGAATATTTTTCCATTTCTTTAAATCTTCTTCAATTTCCTTCATAAGCTTTCTATACTTTTCAGCATACAGATCTTTTACATCTTTGGTTGGATTTATTCCTAGGTATTTTTTTTTTATATAATATTTTATTGTCCAAATTGGTTTCCATAAAACACCCAGTGCTCATCCCAAAAGGTGCCCTCCTCAATACCCATCACCCACCCTCTCCTCCCTCCCACCCCCCATCAACCCTCAGTTTGTTCTCAGTTTTTAACAGTCTCTTATGCTTAGGCTCTCTCCCAGTCTAACCTCTTTTTTTTTTTTTTTTTTCCTTTTTTCCTCCCCCTCCCCCATGGGTTCCTTTTAAGTTTCTCAGGGTCCACATAAGAGTGAAACCATATGGTATCTGTCTTTCTCTGTATGGCTTATTTCACTTAGCATCACACTCTCCAGTTCCATCCACGTTGCTACAAAAGGCCATATTTCATTTTTTCTCATTGCCACGTAGTATTCCATTGTGTATATAAACCACAGTTTCTTTATCCATTCATCAGTTGATGGACATTTAGGCTCTTTCCATAATTTGGCTATTGTTGAGAGTGCTGCTATGAACATTGGGGTACAAGTGCCCCTATGCATCAGTACTCCTGTATCCCTTGGATAAATTCCCAGCAGTGCTATTGCTGGGTCATAGGGTAGGTCTATTTTTAATTTTCTGAGGAACCTCCACACTGTTTTCCAGAGCGGCTGCACCAATTTGCATTCCCACCAACAGTGCAAGAGGGTTCCCGTTTCTCCACATCCTCGCCAGCATCTATAGTCTCCTGATTTGTTCATTTTGGCCACTCTGACTGGCGTGAGGTGATACCTGAGTGTGGTTTTGATTTGTATTTCCCTGATAAGGAGCGACGCTGAACATCTTTTCATGTGCCTGTTGGCCATCCGGATGTCTTCTTTAGAGAAGTGTCTATTCATGTTTTCTGCCCATTTCTTCACTGGGTTATTTGTTTTTCAGGTGTGGAGTTTGGTGAGCTCTTTATAGATTCTGGATACTAGCCCTTTGTCCGATATGTCATTTGCAAATATCTTTTCCCATTCCGTTGGTTGCCTTTTAGTTTTGTTGGTTGTTTCCTTTGCTGTGCAGAAGCTTTTTATCTTCATAAGGTCCCAGTAATTCACTTTTGCTTTTAATTCCTTTGCCTTTGGGGATGTGTCGAGTAAGAGATTGCTACGGCTGAGGTCAGAGAGGTCTTTTCCTGCTTTCTCCTCTAAGGTTTTGATGGTTTCCTGTCTCACATTCAGGTCCTTTATCCATTTTGAGTTTATTTTTGTGAGTGGTGTGAGAAAGTGGTCTAGTTTCAACCTTCTGCATGTTGCTGTCCAGTTCTCCCAGCACCATTTGTTAAAGAGGCTGTCTTTTTTCCATTGGATGTTCTTTCCTGCTTTGTCAAAGATGAGTTGACCATACGTTTGTGGGTCTAGTTCTGGGGTTTCTATTCTATTCCATTGGTCTATGTGTCTGTTTTGGTGCCAATACCATGCTGTCTTGATGATGACAGCTTTGTAGTAGAGGCTAAAGTCTGGGATTGTGATGCCTCCTGCTTTGGTCTTCTTCTTCAAAATTCCTTTGGCTATTCGGGGCCTTTTGTGGTTCCATATGAATTTTAGGATTGCTTGTTCTAGTTTCGAGAAGAATGCTGGTGCAATTTTGATTGGGATTGCATTGAATGTGTAGATAGCTTTGGGTAGTATTGACATTTTGACAATATTTATTTTTCCAATCCATGAGCAGGGAATGTCTTTCCATTTCTTTAAATCTTCTTCAATTTCCTTCGTAAGCTTTCTATAGTTTTCAGCATACAGATCCTTTACATCTTTGGTTAGATTTATTCCTAGGTATTTTATGCTTCTTGGTGCAATTGTGAATGGGATCAGTTTCTTTATTTGTCTTTCTGTTGCTTCATTATTAGTGTATAAGAATGCAACTGATTGCTGTACATTGATTTTGTATCCTGCAACTTTGCTAAATTCATGTGTCAGTTCTACCAGACTCCTGGTGGAGTCTGTCGGATTTTCCATGTATAATATCATGTCATCTGCAAAAAGTGAAAACTTAACTTCATCTTTGCCAATTTTGATGCCTTTGATTTCCTTTTGTTGTCTGATTGCTGATGCTAGCACTTCCAACACTATGTTAAACAACAGCGGTGAGAGTGGACATCCCTGTCGTGTTCCTGATCTCAGGGAAAAAGCTCTCAGGTTTTCCCCGTTGAGGATGATGTTAGCTGTGGGCTTTTCAAAAATGGCTTTTATGATGTTTAAGTATGTTCCTTCTATCCCGACTTTCTCAAGGGTTTTTATCAAGAATGCTGAATTTTGTCAAATGCTTTTTCTGCATGTATTGACAGGATCATATGGTTCTTATCTTTTCTTTTATTAATGTGATGTATCACGTTGATTGATTTGCAAATGTTGAACCAGCCCTGCATCCCAGGAATGAATCCCGCTTGATCATGGTGAATAATTCTTTTTATATGCCGTTGAATTCGATTTGCTAGTATCTTATTGAGAATTTTTGCATCCATATTCATCAGGGATATTGGCCGGTAGTTCTCTTTTTTTACTGGGTCTCTGTCTTGTTTAGGAATCAAAGTAATACTGGCTTCATAGAATGAGTCTGGAAGTTTTCCTTCCCTTTCTATTTCTTGGAATAGCTTGAGAAGGATAGGTATTATCTCTGCTTTAAACGTCTGGTAGAACTCCTCTGGGAAGCCATCTGGTCCTGGACTCTTATTTGTTGGGAGATTTTTGATGACTGATTCAATTTCTTTGCTGGTTATGGGTCTGTTCAAGCTTTCTATTTCCTCCTGATTGAGTTTTGGAAGTGTTTGGGTGATTAGGAATTTGTCCATTTCTTCCAGGTTGTCCAGTTTGTTGGCATATAGTTTTTCATAGTATTCCCTGATAATTGCTTGTATTTCTGAGGAATTGGTTGTAATAATTCCATTTTCATTCATGATTTTATCTATTTGGGTCATCTCCCTTTTCTTTTTGAGAAGCCTGGCTAGAGGTTTGTCAATTTTGTTTATTTTTTCAAAAAACCAACTCCTGGTTTCATTGATCTGCTCTACAGTTTTTTTAGGTTCTATATTGTTTATTTCTGCTCGAATCTTTATTATTTCTCTTCTTCTGCTGGGTTTAGGGTGTCTTTGCTGTTCTGCTTCTATTTCCTTTAGGTGTGCTGTTAGATTTTGTATTTGGGATTTTTCTTGTTTCTTGAGATAGGCCTGGATTGCAATGTATTTTCCTCTCAGGACTGCCTTCGCTGCGTCCCAAAGCGTTTGGATTGTTGTATTTTCATTTTCATTTGTTTCCATATATTTTTTAATTTCTTCTCTAATTGCCTGGCTGACCCATTCATTCATTAGTAGGGTGTTCTTTAACCACCATGCTTTGGGAGGTTTTCCAGACTTTTTCCTGTGGTTGATTTCAAGCTTCATAGCATTGTGGTCTGAAAGTATGCATGGTATGATCTCAATTTTTGTATACTTATGAAGGGCTGTTTTGTGACCCAGAATGTGATCTATCTTGGAGAATGTTTCATGTGCAGTCGAGAAGAAAGTATATTCTGATGCTTTGGGATGCAGAGTTCTAAATATATCTGTCAAGTCCATCTGATCCAATGTCTCATTCAGGGCCCTTGTTTCTTTATTGACCGTGTGTCTAGATGATCTATCCATTTCTGTAAGTGAGGTGTTAAAGTCCCCTGCAATTTCCACATTCTTATCAATATGGTTGCTTGTGTTTGTGAGTAATTGTTTTATGTATTTGGGGGCTCCCGTATTCGGTGCATAGACATTTATAATTGTTAGCTCTTCCTGATGGATAGACCCTATAATTATTATATAATGCCCTTCTTCATCTCTTGTTACAGCCTTTAATTTAAAGTCTGGTTTGTCTGATATAAGTATGGCTACTCCAGCTCTCTTTTGACTTCCAGTTGCATGATAGTTCTCCATCCCCTCACTCTCAATCTGAAGGTGTCCTCAGGTCTAAATGAGTCTCTTGTAGACAGCAAATAGATGGGTCTTGTTTTTTTATCCATTCTGATACCCTATGTCTTTTGGTGGCGCATTTAGTTCATTCACATTCAGTGTTATTATAGAAAGATATGAGTTTAGAGTCATTGTGATGTCTGTAGGTTTCATGCTTGTAGTGATGTCTCTGGTACTTTGTCTCACAGGATCCCCCTTAGGATCTCTCGTAGGGCTGGTTTAGTGGTGATGAATTCCTTCAGTTTTTGTTTGTTTGGGAAGACCTTTATCTCTCCTTCTATTCTAAATGACAGATTTGCTGGATAAAAGATTCCCGGCTGCATATTTTTTCTGTTCATCACATTGAAGATTTCCTGCCATTCCCTTCTGGCCTGCCAAGTTTCAGTAGAGAGATCCATCACGAGTCTTATTGGTCTCCCTTTATATGTTAGAGCACGTTTATCCCTAGCTGCTTTCAGAATTTTCTCTTTATCCTTGTATTTTGCCAGTTTCACTATGATATGTCCTGCAGACAATCGATTCAAGTTTCTTCTGAAGGGAGTTCTCTGTGCCTCTTGGATTTCAATGCCTTTTTCCTTCCCCAGTTCAGGGAAGTTCTCAGCTATGGTTTCTTCAAGTACCCCTTCAGCACCTTTCCCTCTCTCTTCCTTCTCTGGAATACCAATTATGCGTAGATTATTTCTCTTTAGTGCATCACTTAGTTCTCTAATTTTCCCCTCATACTCCTGGATTTTTTTTATCTCTCTTTTTCTCAGCTTCCTCTTTTTCCATGATTTTATCTTCCAGTTCACCTATTCTCTCCTCTGCCTCTTCAGTCTGAGCTGTGGTTGTCTCCATTTTATTTTGCAGCTCATTGATAGCATTTTTTAGCTCCTCCTGGCAGTTCCTTAGTCCCTTGATCTCTGTAGCAATAGATTCTCTGCTGTCCTGTATACTGTTTTCAAGCCCAGCAATTAATTTTATGACTATTATTCTAAATTCACTTTCCGTTATATTGTTTAAATCCTTTTTGATCAGTTTGTTAGCTGTCATTATTTCCTGGAGAGCTCTTTTGAGGGGAATTCTTGCATTTTGTCATTTTGGATAGTCCCTGGAGTGGTGCAGAACTGCGGGGCACTTCCCCTGTGCTGTCTTGAATAACTTGCGTTGGTGGGTGGAGCTGCAGTCAGACCTGATGTCTGCCCCCAGGCCACTGCTGGGGCCACAGTCAGACTGGTGTGTGCCTTCTCTTCCCCTCTCCTAGGGGCGGATTCACTGTGGGGTGGCGTGGCCTGTCTGGGCTACTTGCACACTGCCAGGCTTGTGGTGCTGGGGATCTGGCGTATTAGCCGGGGTGGATCGGCAAGGTGCACAGGGGCGGGAGGGGCAGGCTCAGCTCGCTTTTCCTTCAGTGATCCGCTTCAGGAGGGGCCCTGCAGCACCAGGAGTGAGTCAGACCTGCCGCAGGAGGGATGGATCCGCAGAAGCACAGCATTGGGTGTCTGCGTGTTGCAAGCAAGTTCCCTGACAGGAACTGGTTCCCTTTGGGATTTTGGCTGGAGGATGGGTGAGGGAGATGGCACTGGTGAGCGCCTTTGTTCCCTGCCAAGCTGAGCTCTGTCATCCAGGGCTCAACAACTCTCCCTCCCGTAGTCCTCCAGCCCTTCTGCTCTCCGAGCAGAGCTGTTAGCTTATAACCTTCCAGATGTTAAGTCCCGCTTGCTGTCCAAACATACTCCATCCGGCCCCTCCGCTTTTGCAAGCCAGACTTGAGGGCTCTGTTTTGCCAGTGGGCTGCCCCTCGGCTCGGCTCCCTCCCGCCAGTCCGTGTAGCGTGCACCGCCTCTCCGCCCTTCCTACCCTCTTCCGTGGGCCTCTCGTCTACACTTGGCTCTGGAGAATCCATTCTGCTAGTCTTCTGGTGGTTTTCTGGGTTATTTAGGCAGGTGTGGGTGGAATCTAAGTGATCAGCAGGACGCGGTGAGCCCAGCGTCCTCCTACGCCACCATCTTCCTCCCTTGCTAAACTGTGTTCTAAAGAAGCTGTGCCATTTTACATTCCCACCACCAGTGTAATTTCTCCAACATCGACATCCTCACCACACTTGTTATCTGACTTTTTGATTCTTTCAAACTAGTGGGTGTCAAGTGGTATCTCATTGTGGTTTTGATTTATATTTCTCTTTTTATATACTTATCAGCCATTTATATGTCTTCTATTTTTCTAAGAAATGTCTACTCTTTTACTCATTTTTTAAGTGTTTATTTAAATTCTAGTAAGTTAACATATAGTGTAATGTTAGTTTCAGGTGTATAATATGGTGATTCAACATTTCCAATACGTGGTGCTTATCACAAGTGGATTCCTTAATCCCCATCACGTATTTCATCCACCGCCCCCCACCCACCTTCCCTCTGGTAACCATCAGTTTGTGTTTTAATTGGGATATCTGGCTGTTTTTAATTGAGTTGTAAGTGTTCTCTATACCTTAGATGCACATGAATTATCAGATAAATAATCTTTACAAATATTTTCTCCTATTCTGTGGTTTGTCCTTTCATTTTCTTGATGGTATCCTTTGAAGCACAGAATTTTTTTTAATTTTTTAATGTTTATTTATTTATTTATTTATTTATTTATTTATTTTTAATTTTTTTTTTCAACGTTTATTTATTTTTGGGACAGATGAACGGGGGAGGGGCAGAGAGAGAGGGAGACACAGAATCGGAAACAGGCTCCAGGCTCTGAGCCATCAGCCCAGAGCCTGACGCGGGGCTCGAACTCACGGACCGCGAGATCTTGACCTGGCTGAAGTCGGACGCTTAACCGACTGCGCCACCCAGGCGCCCCAATATATATTTTTTAAATATAAAGAATGGTAAAGCCCTAGACAGGGTTGAAAAAGCAAAATAGCTACACCTGTCAAACATGTACTTCATCCAGACTTGGGGAGTGGGAACAGGACTGACATTCCAGGCAAAAGATGATAGGAGCAGAGTGGCTAGGCTCTGGGGGTTCAAGTGCAGCATATGCCATCCTGAGGAAGGTCAGCTCTGATGCAGAACTGAGTCCTGAACTCTGAATCCAACTCAGTGCATACTAGGTGCTGGTCCTGGGGGAGCTAGCTGCTCTGATTAGGTGGTGGACATGATTATTTTCCATTAGCAAATGTATGTGCTTATGCTGCATCATGCAGTGGACTTATTCTTTCCCAGATTGGTTGTGATTTAAATTCACAGTAAGCAAAGTCATGAAAAGGTAAGTTTGACAACTGCTGAAAGAATGTTTTCAAAGGAAACAGATATTTCTAACATAGGTCTTCATTAAGTTATGGGATTATTTACAGGCTCATGGAAGGAGCAGTAATTGGTGACAATAGTGTTTTCCAGTGATAATTCTCAAGGCTGAATTTGCCCTTTGAAGTTAGAACTTTCTTACAAATCCAAAGCTTAATAATCATATGTGCCTAAAATTTCAGAGGTTCATTTGAATTAACTGACAGGTGGGGGTGCCTGGGTGGCTCAGTCAGTTAAGCGTCTGACTCTTGATTTTGGCTTAGGTCATGATCTCACGGTATCATGGGTTCAAGCCCCATGTCGGGCTCTGCGCTGACCCTGCGGAGCCTGCTTGGGATTCCCTCTCTCTCTCTCTCTCTCTCCCGCTCTCTGCCCCTCCCGATTCATGCTGTCTCTCAGAATACATAAATAAATTTTTTAAAAAATTGACAGGTGTGGGCGCCTGGGTGGCTCAGTCGGTTGAGCGTCCGACTTAGGCTCAGGTCATGATCTCGCAGTCTGTGAGTTCCAGCCCCGCATCGGGCTCTGTGCTGATGGCTCAGAGCCTGGAGCCTGCTTTGGATTCTGTGTCTCCCTCTCTCTGACCCTCCCCCACTCATGCTCTGTCTCTCTCTCTCTGTCAAAAAATAAATAAAACATTTAAAAAAAATTTTTTTTAAATTGACAGGTGAATTTATTGCAGAAAAATCAAAAAACCTCAGTGACACATATGTCCTGACATGCTTGCACCCCAAGGATACTGCTCTGGATGTAAGAGATCGGGGCTCTGGCTCTAGCTACACTAGATATGGGGGTGAGAAATCGTGCACATCCCTCATTTCTCTGTATTTCAGATTCCTTCATTATTCAAAAAAGGAATAATAATTCCTCTTTTCCCATTTCATCAGGTTAATATTGACAGTCAAGTTAATATGGACTTGGGTCTCTGTATTTAGCTTAGGAAAGCCTTCTTTTCTTTATCACTTCAATTCCAACTGTTCTGTTCCAGACTTCTGGGGTTATATTTGCAGTCTCTATCCCAAGAACCTCTCTCATCATTTTCATTATTTTAAAAAATATTTCTGCTTAGGTCTTGGAGAATTTCTGTTTTATCTTCTACTTTGTTTTTCTGGTTTTACTACCTGTTCATTGCCTCCTAGATTTGTGATTCAGTGATCACACTTTTAATCTACAATAAATCTTTCCAATGTCCTATAGAAGTTTGGTAAAAACAGAATATTGAGAATTTTGTAAAAACTTTCTCCTGTTCATGTTTTATAAATTTATTTGCAAATTAATCTGCATTTGTTTTGACTGGTAGTTTTTCTACAGGTGAAATTTCTCTATTTGCTTACCCTTACAGACATCAATCTTTCCCCAACAAGGGCTTGTTATCAAGTAGTTGGAGACAACATCCTTTCAGAGACTGCTATAGAGTGCTATTAAACTCCTTCAAACACAGCTGAAGCAGGAAGTGAAAGGCTTCCCTGTAATGTGTATCACAAGTTCAGTCACCTTGGAGGCAGCTGTAAGCAGTGCCACCAGGAAACTTTGCTTCTTTTCAGCATTTCTTTTACATGTGTGGAGTCGCCAAGAATTATCCTGATGTGGGAGCATGCCACCCTTTGCCCCACAAGTTGGTGCCCAGAATAAATTGCACCACATCCACTCCACTCTCAGTGGAACCAGCAGAGCCAGATACAACTCTGCAAGTTGCCAGCACACAGATGCACACAGATTAGGGTAAAACCCTCTGCACCTCCAGAGCCCATGCCCATTACTTAGGGAGGTTGGCGAGGTTCTACCAGGCACTTTCCTACTTGCCTTCTGTTTCCATTGTTATTTCAAAGGTATGGGTCACTTCTTTCTTCAAGCCAATTATATCTCATGGGTGAATTTCTCTACTTTTTAAACAGCTTTATTGAAATATAGTTCACATTCCATAAAGTTCACCCATTTAAAGTGTACAATTCAGATTTTATTAGTCTGTTCACATATAGGTGTAATCGTCACCACAAATTTTCCTATTCTGGATTTGCATATGAATGGAATCCTATAGTCCCTAGTCTTTTGTGACTTTTTTCACTGAGAATAGTGTTTTCAAGGTTCATCCATGTTGTCACATGTATCATTCCTTTTGATGACTGAATAATAGCCCATTTTATACAAATGTACCACAACTTGCTTATCCATTCATCTACTGGTGGACATTTGGATTGTTTCCAGCTTTCAGCTATTATGAATAATGCTGCTATAAAAATTCATGTACAAGTTTTAGTGAAGCCATATGTTTTCACTCACATACATAGGACTAGAACTGGTGGGTCAGATGTTAACTTTATATAGAATCATTTGAAGAATTGCTAAACTGTGTTCTTTTTTTTTTTTAATATATGAAATTTATTGTCAGATTGGTTTCCATACATCACCCAGTGCTTATCCCAACAGGTGCCCTCCTCAATACCCATCACCCACCCTCCCCTCCCTCCCACCCCCCATCAGCCCTCACTTTGTTCTCAGTTTTTAAGAGTCTCTTATGCTTTGGCTCTCTCCCACTCTAACCTCTTTTTTTTTTCCTTCCCCTCTCCCATGGGTTCCTGTTAAGTTTCTCAGGATCCACATAAGAGTGAACACATATGGTATCTGTCTTTCTCTGTGTGGCTTATTTCACTTAGCATAACACTTTCCAGTTCCATCCACGTTACTACAAAGGGCCATATATCATTGCCATGTAGCACTCCTTGTGTATATAAACCACAATTTCTTTATCCATTCATCAGTTGATGGACATTTAGGCTCTTTCCATAATTTGGCTATTGTTGAGTGTGCTGCTGTAAACATTGGGGTAAAAGTGACCCTATGCATCAGTACTGCTTTTTCCCTTGGGTAAATTCCTAGCAGTGCTACTGCTGGGTCATAGGGTAGGTCAATTTTTAATTTTTTGAGGAACCTCCACACTGCTTTCCAGAGCAGCTGCACCAATTTGCATTCCCACCAATTTGCATTCCCACCAACAGTGCAAGAGGGTTCCCGTTTCTCCACATCCTCTCCAGCATCTGTAGTCTCCTGATTTGTTCATTTTGGCCACTCTGACTGGCGTGAGGTGATATCTGAGTGTGGTTTTGATTTGTATTTCCCTGATGAGGAGCGACGTTGAGCATCTTTTCACGTGCCTGTTGGCCATCCGGATGTCTTCTTTAGAGAAGTATCTATTCATGCTTTCTGCCCATTTCTTCACTGGGTTATTTGTTCTTCGGGTGTGGAGTTTGATGAGCTCTTTATAGATCTTGGATACTAGCCCTTTGTCCGATATGTCATTTGCAAATATCTTTTCCCATTCCGTTGGTTGCCTTTTAGTTTTGTTGATTGTTTCCTTTGCTGTGCAGAAGCTTTTTATCTTCATGAGGTCCCAATAGTTCATTTTTGCTTTTAATTCCCTTGCCTTTGGGGATGTGTCGAGTAAGAGATTGCTGCAGCTGAGGTCAGAGAGGTCTTTTCCTGTTTTTTCCTCTAGGGTTTTGGTGGTTTCCTGTCTCACATTCAGGTCCTTTATCCATTTTGAGTTTATTTTTGTGAATGGTGTGAGAAAGTGGTCTAGTTTCAACCTTCTGCATGTTGCTGTCCAGTTCTCCCAGCACCATTTGTTAAAGAGAGTGTCTTTTTTCCATTGGATATTCTTTCCTGCTTTGTCAAAGATTAGTTGGCCATACGTTTGTGGGTCTAGTTCTGGGGTTTCTATTCTATTCCATTGGTCTATGTGTCTGTTTTTGTGCCAGTACCATGCTGTGTTGATGATTACAGCTTTGTAGTAGAGGCTAAAGTCTGGGATTATGATGCCTCCTGCTTTGGTCTTCTTCAAAATTACTTTGGCTATTCGGGGCCTTTTGTGGTTCCATATGAATTTTAGGATTGCTTGTTCTAGTTTCAAGAAGAATGCTGGTGCAATTTTGATTGGGATTGCATTGAATGTGTCGATAGCTTTGGGTAGTATTGGCATTTTGACAATATTTATTCTTCCAACCCATGAGCACGGAATATTTTTCCATTTCTTTAAATCTTCTTCAATTTCCTTCATAAGCTTTCTATACTTTTCAGCATACAGATCTTTTACATCTTTGGTTGGATTTATTCCTAGGTATTTTTTTTTTATATAATATTTTATTGTCCAAATTGGTTTCCATAAAACACCCAGTGCTCATCCCAAAAGGTGCCCTCCTCAATACCCATCACCCACCCTCTCCTCCCTCCCACCCCCCATCAACCCTCAGTTTGTTCTCAGTTTTTAACAGTCTCTTATGCTTAGGCTCTCTCCCAGTCTAACCTCTTTTTTTTTTTTTTTTTCCTTTTTTCCTCCCCCTCCCCCATGGGTTCCTTTTAAGTTTCTCAGGGTCCACATAAGAGTGAAACCATATGGTATCTGTCTTTCTCTGTATGGCTTATTTCACTTAGCATCACACTCTCCAGTTCCATCCACGTTGCTACAAAAGGCCATATTTCATTTTTTCTCATTGCCACGTAGTATTCCATTGTGTATATAAACCACAGTTTCTTTATCCATTCATCAGTTGATGGACATTTAGGCTCTTTCCATAATTTGGCTATTGTTGAGAGTGCTGCTATGAACATTGGGGTACAAGTGCCCCTATGCATCAGTACTCCTGTATCCCTTGGATAAATTCCCAGCAGTGCTATTGCTGGGTCATAGGGTAGGTCTATTTTTAATTTTCTGAGGAACCTCCACACTGTTTTCCAGAGCGGCTGCACCAATTTGCATTCCCACCAACAGTGCAAGAGGGTTCCCGTTTCTCCACATCCTCGCCAGCATCTATAGTCTCCTGATTTGTTCATTTTGGCCACTCTGACTGGCGTGAGGTGATACCTGAGTGTGGTTTTGATTTGTATTTCCCTGATAAGGAGCGACGCTGAACATCTTTTCATGTGCCTGTTGGCCATCCGGATGTCTTCTTTAGAGAAGTGTCTATTCATGTTTTCTGCCCATTTCTTCACTGGGTTATTTGTTTTTCAGGTGTGGAGTTTGGTGAGCTCTTTATAGATTCTGGATACTAGCCCTTTGTCCGATATGTCATTTGCAAATATCTTTTCCCATTCCGTTGGTTGCCTTTTAGTTTTGTTGGTTGTTTCCTTTGCTGTGCAGAAGCTTTTTATCTTCATAAGGTCCCAGTAATTCACTTTTGCTTTTAATTCCTTTGCCTTTGGGGATGTGTCGAGTAAGAGATTGCTACGGCTGAGGTCAGAGAGGTCTTTTCCTGCTTTCTCCTCTAAGGTTTTGATGGTTTCCTGTCTCACATTCAGGTCCTTTATCCATTTTGAGTTTATTTTTGTGAGTGGTGTGAGAAAGTGGTCTAGTTTCAACCTTCTGCATGTTGCTGTCCAGTTCTCCCAGCACCATTTGTTAAAGAGGCTGTCTTTTTTCCATTGGATGTTCTTTCCTGCTTTGTCAAAGATGAGTTGACCATACGTTTGTGGGTCTAGTTCTGGGGTTTCTATTCTATTCCATTGGTCTATGTGTCTGTTTTGGTGCCAATACCATGCTGTCTTGATGATGACAGCTTTGTAGTAGAGGCTAAAGTCTGGGATTGTGATGCCTCCTGCTTTGGTCTTCTTCTTCAAAATTCCTTTGGCTATTCGGGGCCTTTTGTGGTTCCATATGAATTTTAGGATTGCTTGTTCTAGTTTCGAGAAGAATGCTGGTGCAATTTTGATTGGGATTGCATTGAATGTGTAGATAGCTTTGGGTAGTATTGACATTTTGACAATATTTATTTTTCCAATCCATGAGCAGGGAATGTCTTTCCATTTCTTTAAATCTTCTTCAATTTCCTTCGTAAGCTTTCTATAGTTTTCAGCATACAGATCCTTTACATCTTTGGTTAGATTTATTCCTAGGTATTTTATGCTTCTTGGTGCAATTGTGAATGGGATCAGTTTCTTTATTTGTCTTTCTGTTGCTTCATTATTAGTGTATAAGAATGCAACTGATTGCTGTACATTGATTTTGTATCCTGCAACTTTGCTAAATTCATGTGTCAGTTCTACCAGACTCCTGGTGGAGTCTGTCGGATTTTCCATGTATAATATCATGTCATCTGCAAAAAGTGAAAACTTAACTTCATCTTTGCCAATTTTGATGCCTTTGATTTCCTTTTGTTGTCTGATTGCTGATGCTAGCACTTCCAACACTATGTTAAACAACAGCGGTGAGAGTGGACATCCCTGTCGTGTTCCTGATCTCAGGGAAAAAGCTCTCAGGTTTTCCCCGTTGAGGATGATGTTAGCTGTGGGCTTTTCAAAAATGGCTTTTATGATGTTTAAGTATGTTCCTTCTATCCCGACTTTCTCAAGGGTTTTTATCAAGAATGCTGAATTTTGTCAAATGCTTTTTCTGCATGTATTGACAGGATCATATGGTTCTTATCTTTTCTTTTATTAATGTGATGTATCACGTTGATTGATTTGCAAATGTTGAACCAGCCCTGCATCCCAGGAATGAATCCCGCTTGATCATGGTGAATAATTCTTTTTATATGCCGTTGAATTCGATTTGCTAGTATCTTATTGAGAATTTTTGCATCCATATTCATCAGGGATATTGGCCGGTAGTTCTCTTTTTTTACTGGGTCTCTGTCTTGTTTAGGAATCAAAGTAATACTGGCTTCATAGAATGAGTCTGGAAGTTTTCCTTCCCTTTCTATTTCTTGGAATAGCTTGAGAAGGATAGGTATTATCTCTGCTTTAAACGTCTGGTAGAACTCCTCTGGGAAGCCATCTGGTCCTGGACTCTTATTTGTTGGGAGATTTTTGATGACTGATTCAATTTCTTTGCTGGTTATGGGTCTGTTCAAGCTTTCTATTTCCTCCTGATTGAGTTTTGGAAGTGTTTGGGTGATTAGGAATTTGTCCATTTCTTCCAGGTTGTCCAGTTTGTTGGCATATAGTTTTTCATAGTATTCCCTGATAATTGCTTGTATTTCTGAGGAATTGGTTGTAATAATTCCATTTTCATTCATGATTTTATCTATTTGGGTCATCTCCCTTTTCTTTTTGAGAAGCCTGGCTAGAGGTTTGTCAATTTTGTTTATTTTTTCAAAAAACCAACTCCTGGTTTCATTGATCTGCTCTACAGTTTTTTTAGGTTCTATATTGTTTATTTCTGCTCGAATCTTTATTATTTCTCTTCTTCTGCTGGGTTTAGGGTGTCTTTGCTGTTCTGCTTCTATTTCCTTTAGGTGTGCTGTTAGATTTTGTATTTGGGATTTTTCTTGTTTCTTGAGATAGGCCTGGATTGCAATGTATTTTCCTCTCAGGACTGCCTTCGCTGCGTCCCAAAGCGTTTGGATTGTTGTATTTTCATTTTCATTTGTTTCCATATATTTTTTAATTTCTTCTCTAATTGCCTGGCTGACCCATTCATTCATTAGTAGGGTGTTCTTTAACCACCATGCTTTGGGAGGTTTTCCAGACTTTTTCCTGTGGTTGATTTCAAGCTTCATAGCATTGTGGTCTGAAAGTATGCATGGTATGATCTCAATTTTTGTATACTTATGAAGGGCTGTTTTGTGACCCAGAATGTGATCTATCTTGGAGAATGTTTCATGTGCAGTCGAGAAGAAAGTATATTCTGATGCTTTGGGATGCAGAGTTCTAAATATATCTGTCAAGTCCATCTGATCCAATGTCTCATTCAGGGCCCTTGTTTCTTTATTGACCGTGTGTCTAGATGATCTATCCATTTCTGTAAGTGAGGTGTTAAAGTCCCCTGCAATTTCCACATTCTTATCAATATGGTTGCTTGTGTTTGTGAGTAATTGTTTTATGTATTTGGGGGCTCCCGTATTCGGTGCATAGACATTTATAATTGTTAGCTCTTCCTGATGGATAGACCCTATAATTATTATATAATGCCCTTCTTCATCTCTTGTTACAGCCTTTAATTTAAAGTCTGGTTTGTCTGATATAAGTATGGCTACTCCAGCTCTCTTTTGACTTCCAGTTGCATGATAGTTCTCCATCCCCTCACTCTCAATCTGAAGGTGTCCTCAGGTCTAAATGAGTCTCTTGTAGACAGCAAATAGATGGGTCTTGTTTTTTTATCCATTCTGATACCCTATGTCTTTTGGTGGCGCATTTAGTTCATTCACATTCAGTGTTATTATAGAAAGATATGAGTTTAGAGTCATTGTGATGTCTGTAGGTTTCATGCTTGTAGTGATGTCTCTGGTACTTTGTCTCACAGGATCCCCCTTAGGATCTCTCGTAGGGCTGGTTTAGTGGTGATGAATTCCTTCAGTTTTTGTTTGTTTGGGAAGACCTTTATCTCTCCTTCTATTCTAAATGACAGATTTGCTGGATAAAAGATTCCCGGCTGCATATTTTTTCTGTTCATCACATTGAAGATTTCCTGCCATTCCCTTCTGGCCTGCCAAGTTTCAGTAGAGAGATCCATCACGAGTCTTATTGGTCTCCCTTTATATGTTAGAGCACGTTTATCCCTAGCTGCTTTCAGAATTTTCTCTTTATCCTTGTATTTTGCCAGTTTCACTATGATATGTCCTGCAGACAATCGATTCAAGTTTCTTCTGAAGGGAGTTCTCTGTGCCTCTTGGATTTCAATGCCTTTTTCCTTCCCCAGTTCAGGGAAGTTCTCAGCTATGGTTTCTTCAAGTACCCCTTCAGCACCTTTCCCTCTCTCTTCCTTCTCTGGAATACCAATTATGCGTAGATTATTTCTCTTTAGTGCATCACTTAGTTCTCTAATTTTCCCCTCATACTCCTGGATTTTTTTTATCTCTCTTTTTCTCAGCTTCCTCTTTTTCCATGATTTTATCTTCCAGTTCACCTATTCTCTCCTCTGCCTCTTCAGTCTGAGCTGTGGTTGTCTCCATTTTATTTTGCAGCTCATTGATAGCATTTTTTAGCTCCTCCTGGCAGTTCCTTAGTCCCTTGATCTCTGTAGCAATAGATTCTCTGCTGTCCTGTATACTGTTTTCAAGCCCAGCAATTAATTTTATGACTATTATTCTAAATTCACTTTCCGTTATATTGTTTAAATCCTTTTTGATCAGTTTGTTAGCTGTCATTATTTCCTGGAGAGCTCTTTTGAGGGGAATTCTTGCATTTTGTCATTTTGGATAGTCCCTGGAGTGGTGCAGAACTGCGGGGCACTTCCCCTGTGCTGTCTTGAATAACTTGCGTTGGTGGGTGGAGCTGCAGTCAGACCTGATGTCTGCCCCCAGGCCACTGCTGGGGCCACAGTCAGACTGGTGTGTGCCTTCTCTTCCCCTCTCCTAGGGGCGGATTCACTGTGGGGTGGCGTGGCCTGTCTGGGCTACTTGCACACTGCCAGGCTTGTGGTGCTGGGGATCTGGCGTATTAGCCGGGGTGGATCGGCAAGGTGCACAGGGGCGGGAGGGGCAGGCTCAGCTCGCTTTTCCTTCAGTGATCCGCTTCAGGAGGGGCCCTGCAGCACCAGGAGTGAGTCAGACCTGCCGCAGGAGGGATGGATCCGCAGAAGCACAGCATTGGGTGTCTGCGTGTTGCAAGCAAGTTCCCTGACAGGAACTGGTTCCCTTTGGGATTTTGGCTGGAGGATGGGTGAGGGAGATGGCACTGGTGAGCGCCTTTGTTCCCTGCCAAGCTGAGCTCTGTCATCCAGGGCTCAACAACTCTCCCTCCCGTAGTCCTCCAGCCCTTCTGCTCTCCGAGCAGAGCTGTTAGCTTATAACCTTCCAGATGTTAAGTCCCGCTTGCTGTCCAAACATACTCCATCCGGCCCCTCCGCTTTTGCAAGCCAGACTTGAGGGCTCTGTTTTGCCAGTGGGCTGCCCCTCGGCTCGGCTCCCTCCCGCCAGTCCGTGTAGCGTGCACCGCCTCTCCGCCCTTCCTACCCTCTTCCGTGGGCCTCTCGTCTACACTTGGCTCTGGAGAATCCATTCTGCTAGTCTTCTGGTGGTTTTCTGGGTTATTTAGGCAGGTGTGGGTGGAATCTAAGTGATCAGCAGGACGCGGTGAGCCCAGCGTCCTCCTACGCCACCATCTTCCTCCCTTGCTAAACTGTGTTCTAAAGAAGCTGTGCCATTTTACATTCCCACCACCAGTGTAATTTCTCCAACATCGACATCCTCACCACACTTGTTATCTGACTTTTTGATTCTTTCAAACTAGTGGGTGTCAAGTGGTATCTCATTGTGGTTTTGATTTATATTTCTCTTTTTATATACTTATCAGCCATTTATATGTCTTCTATTTTTCTAAGAAATGTCTACTCTTTTACTCATTTTTTAAGTGTTTATTTAAATTCTAGTAAGTTAACATATAGTGTAATGTTAGTTTCAGGTGTATAATATGGTGATTCAACATTTCCAATACGTGGTGCTTATCACAAGTGGATTCCTTAATCCCCATCACGTATTTCATCCACCGCCCCCCACCCACCTTCCCTCTGGTAACCATCAGTTTGTGTTTTAATTGGGATATCTGGCTGTTTTTAATTGAGTTGTAAGTGTTCTCTATACCTTAGATGCACATGAATTATCAGATAAATAATCTTTACAAATATTTTCTCCTATTCTGTGGTTTGTCCTTTCATTTTCTTGATGGTATCCTTTGAAGCACAGAATTTTTTTTAATTTTTTAATGTTTATTTATTTATTTATTTATTTATTTATTTATTTATTTTTAATTTTTTTTTTCAACGTTTATTTATTTTTGGGACAGATGAACGGGGGAGGGGCAGAGAGAGAGGGAGACACAGAATCGGAAACAGGCTCCAGGCTCTGAGCCATCAGCCCAGAGCCTGACGCGGGGCTCGAACTCACGGACCGCGAGATCTTGACCTGGCTGAAGTCGGACGCTTAACCGACTGCGCCACCCAGGCGCCCCAATATATATTTTTTAAATATAAAGAATGGTAAAGCCCTAGACAGGGTTGAAAAAGCAAAATAGCTACACCTGTCAAACATGTACTTCATCCAGACTTGGGGAGTGGGAACAGGACTGACATTCCAGGCAAAAGATGATAGGAGCAGAGTGGCTAGGCTCTGGGGGTTCAAGTGCAGCATATGCCATCCTGAGGAAGGTCAGCTCTGATGCAGAACTGAGTCCTGAACTCTGAATCCAACTCAGTGCATACTAGGTGCTGGTCCTGGGGGAGCTAGCTGCTCTGATTAGGTGGTGGACATGATTATTTTCCATTAGCAAATGTATGTGCTTATGCTGCATCATGCAGTGGACTTATTCTTTCCCAGATTGGTTGTGATTTAAATTCACAGTAAGCAAAGTCATGAAAAGGTAAGTTTGACAACTGCTGAAAGAATGTTTTCAAAGGAAACAGATATTTCTAACATAGGTCTTCATTAAGTTATGGGATTATTTACAGGCTCATGGAAGGAGCAGTAATTGGTGACAATAGTGTTTTCCAGTGATAATTCTCAAGGCTGAATTTGCCCTTTGAAGTTAGAACTTTCTTACAAATCCAAAGCTTAATAATCATATGTGCCTAAAATTTCAGAGGTTCATTTGAATTAACTGACAGGTGGGGGTGCCTGGGTGGCTCAGTCAGTTAAGCGTCTGACTCTTGATTTTGGCTTAGGTCATGATCTCACGGTATCATGGGTTCAAGCCCCATGTCGGGCTCTGCGCTGACCCTGCGGAGCCTGCTTGGGATTCCCTCTCTCTCTCTCTCTCTCTCCCGCTCTCTGCCCCTCCCGATTCATGCTGTCTCTCAGAATACATAAATAAATTTTTTAAAAAATTGACAGGTGTGGGCGCCTGGGTGGCTCAGTCGGTTGAGCGTCCGACTTAGGCTCAGGTCATGATCTCGCAGTCTGTGAGTTCCAGCCCCGCATCGGGCTCTGTGCTGATGGCTCAGAGCCTGGAGCCTGCTTTGGATTCTGTGTCTCCCTCTCTCTGACCCTCCCCCACTCATGCTCTGTCTCTCTCTCTCTGTCAAAAAATAAATAAAACATTTAAAAAAAATTTTTTTTAAATTGACAGGTGAATTTATTGCAGAAAAATCAAAAAACCTCAGTGACACATATGTCCTGACATGCTTGCACCCCAAGGATACTGCTCTGGATGTAAGAGATCGGGGCTCTGGCTCTAGCTACACTAGATATGGGGGTGAGAAATCGTGCACATCCCTCATTTCTCTGTATTTCAGATTCCTTCATTATTCAAAAAAGGAATAATAATTCCTCTTTTCCCATTTCATCAGGTTAATATTGACAGTCAAGTTAATATGGACTTGGGTCTCTGTATTTAGCTTAGGAAAGCCTTCTTTTCTTTATCACTTCAATTCCAACTGTTCTGTTCCAGACTTCTGGGGTTATATTTGCAGTCTCTATCCCAAGAACCTCTCTCATCATTTTCATTATTTTAAAAAATATTTCTGCTTAGGTCTTGGAGAATTTCTGTTTTATCTTCTACTTTGTTTTTCTGGTTTTACTACCTGTTCATTGCCTCCTAGATTTGTGATTCAGTGATCACACTTTTAATCTACAATAAATCTTTCCAATGTCCTATAGAAGTTTGGTAAAAACAGAATATTGAGAATTTTGTAAAAACTTTCTCCTGTTCATGTTTTATAAATTTATTTGCAAATTAATCTGCATTTGTTTTGACTGGTAGTTTTTCTACAGGTGAAATTTCTCTATTTGCTTACCCTTACAGACATCAATCTTTCCCCAACAAGGGCTTGTTATCAAGTAGTTGGAGACAACATCCTTTCAGAGACTGCTATAGAGTGCTATTAAACTCCTTCAAACACAGCTGAAGCAGGAAGTGAAAGGCTTCCCTGTAATGTGTATCACAAGTTCAGTCACCTTGGAGGCAGCTGTAAGCAGTGCCACCAGGAAACTTTGCTTCTTTTCAGCATTTCTTTTACATGTGTGGAGTCGCCAAGAATTATCCTGATGTGGGAGCATGCCACCCTTTGCCCCACAAGTTGGTGCCCAGAATAAATTGCACCACATCCACTCCACTCTCAGTGGAACCAGCAGAGCCAGATACAACTCTGCAAGTTGCCAGCACACAGATGCACACAGATTAGGGTAAAACCCTCTGCACCTCCAGAGCCCATGCCCATTACTTAGGGAGGTTGGCGAGGTTCTACCAGGCACTTTCCTACTTGCCTTCTGTTTCCATTGTTATTTCAAAGGTATGGGTCACTTCTTTCTTCAAGCCAATTATATCTCATGGGTGAATTTCTCTACTTTTTAAACAGCTTTATTGAAATATAGTTCACATTCCATAAAGTTCACCCATTTAAAGTGTACAATTCAGATTTTATTAGTCTGTTCACATATAGGTGTAATCGTCACCACAAATTTTCCTATTCTGGATTTGCATATGAATGGAATCCTATAGTCCCTAGTCTTTTGTGACTTTTTTCACTGAGAATAGTGTTTTCAAGGTTCATCCATGTTGTCACATGTATCATTCCTTTTGATGACTGAATAATAGCCCATTTTATACAAATGTACCACAACTTGCTTATCCATTCATCTACTGGTGGACATTTGGATTGTTTCCAGCTTTCAGCTATTATGAATAATGCTGCTATAAAAATTCATGTACAAGTTTTAGTGAAGCCATATGTTTTCACTCACATACATAGGACTAGAACTGGTGGGTCAGATGTTAACTTTATATAGAATCATTTGAAGAATTGCTAAACTGTGTTCTTTTTTTTTTTTAATATATGAAATTTATTGTCAGATTGGTTTCCATACATCACCCAGTGCTTATCCCAACAGGTGCCCTCCTCAATACCCATCACCCACCCTCCCCTCCCTCCCACCCCCCATCAGCCCTCACTTTGTTCTCAGTTTTTAAGAGTCTCTTATGCTTTGGCTCTCTCCCACTCTAACCTCTTTTTTTTTTCCTTCCCCTCTCCCATGGGTTCCTGTTAAGTTTCTCAGGATCCACATAAGAGTGAACACATATGGTATCTGTCTTTCTCTGTGTGGCTTATTTCACTTAGCATAACACTTTCCAGTTCCATCCACGTTACTACAAAGGGCCATATATCATTGCCATGTAGCACTCCTTGTGTATATAAACCACAATTTCTTTATCCATTCATCAGTTGATGGACATTTAGGCTCTTTCCATAATTTGGCTATTGTTGAGTGTGCTGCTGTAAACATTGGGGTAAAAGTGACCCTATGCATCAGTACTGCTTTTTCCCTTGGGTAAATTCCTAGCAGTGCTACTGCTGGGTCATAGGGTAGGTCAATTTTTAATTTTTTGAGGAACCTCCACACTGCTTTCCAGAGCAGCTGCACCAATTTGCATTCCCACCAATTTGCATTCCCACCAACAGTGCAAGAGGGTTCCCGTTTCTCCACATCCTCTCCAGCATCTGTAGTCTCCTGATTTGTTCATTTTGGCCACTCTGACTGGCGTGAGGTGATATCTGAGTGTGGTTTTGATTTGTATTTCCCTGATGAGGAGCGACGTTGAGCATCTTTTCACGTGCCTGTTGGCCATCCGGATGTCTTCTTTAGAGAAGTATCTATTCATGCTTTCTGCCCATTTCTTCACTGGGTTATTTGTTCTTCGGGTGTGGAGTTTGATGAGCTCTTTATAGATCTTGGATACTAGCCCTTTGTCCGATATGTCATTTGCAAATATCTTTTCCCATTCCGTTGGTTGCCTTTTAGTTTTGTTGATTGTTTCCTTTGCTGTGCAGAAGCTTTTTATCTTCATGAGGTCCCAATAGTTCATTTTTGCTTTTAATTCCCTTGCCTTTGGGGATGTGTCGAGTAAGAGATTGCTGCAGCTGAGGTCAGAGAGGTCTTTTCCTGTTTTTTCCTCTAGGGTTTTGGTGGTTTCCTGTCTCACATTCAGGTCCTTTATCCATTTTGAGTTTATTTTTGTGAATGGTGTGAGAAAGTGGTCTAGTTTCAACCTTCTGCATGTTGCTGTCCAGTTCTCCCAGCACCATTTGTTAAAGAGAGTGTCTTTTTTCCATTGGATATTCTTTCCTGCTTTGTCAAAGATTAGTTGGCCATACGTTTGTGGGTCTAGTTCTGGGGTTTCTATTCTATTCCATTGGTCTATGTGTCTGTTTTTGTGCCAGTACCATGCTGTGTTGATGATTACAGCTTTGTAGTAGAGGCTAAAGTCTGGGATTATGATGCCTCCTGCTTTGGTCTTCTTCAAAATTACTTTGGCTATTCGGGGCCTTTTGTGGTTCCATATGAATTTTAGGATTGCTTGTTCTAGTTTCAAGAAGAATGCTGGTGCAATTTTGATTGGGATTGCATTGAATGTGTCGATAGCTTTGGGTAGTATTGGCATTTTGACAATATTTATTCTTCCAACCCATGAGCACGGAATATTTTTCCATTTCTTTAAATCTTCTTCAATTTCCTTCATAAGCTTTCTATACTTTTCAGCATACAGATCTTTTACATCTTTGGTTGGATTTATTCCTAGGTATTTTTTTTTTATATAATATTTTATTGTCCAAATTGGTTTCCATAAAACACCCAGTGCTCATCCCAAAAGGTGCCCTCCTCAATACCCATCACCCACCCTCTCCTCCCTCCCACCCCCCATCAACCCTCAGTTTGTTCTCAGTTTTTAACAGTCTCTTATGCTTAGGCTCTCTCCCAGTCTAACCTCTTTTTTTTTTTTTTTTTTCCTTTTTTCCTCCCCCTCCCCCATGGGTTCCTTTTAAGTTTCTCAGGGTCCACATAAGAGTGAAACCATATGGTATCTGTCTTTCTCTGTATGGCTTATTTCACTTAGCATCACACTCTCCAGTTCCATCCACGTTGCTACAAAAGGCCATATTTCATTTTTTCTCATTGCCACGTAGTATTCCATTGTGTATATAAACCACAGTTTCTTTATCCATTCATCAGTTGATGGACATTTAGGCTCTTTCCATAATTTGGCTATTGTTGAGAGTGCTGCTATGAACATTGGGGTACAAGTGCCCCTATGCATCAGTACTCCTGTATCCCTTGGATAAATTCCCAGCAGTGCTATTGCTGGGTCATAGGGTAGGTCTATTTTTAATTTTCTGAGGAACCTCCACACTGTTTTCCAGAGCGGCTGCACCAATTTGCATTCCCACCAACAGTGCAAGAGGGTTCCCGTTTCTCCACATCCTCGCCAGCATCTATAGTCTCCTGATTTGTTCATTTTGGCCACTCTGACTGGCGTGAGGTGATACCTGAGTGTGGTTTTGATTTGTATTTCCCTGATAAGGAGCGACGCTGAACATCTTTTCATGTGCCTGTTGGCCATCCGGATGTCTTCTTTAGAGAAGTGTCTATTCATGTTTTCTGCCCATTTCTTCACTGGGTTATTTGTTTTTCAGGTGTGGAGTTTGGTGAGCTCTTTATAGATTCTGGATACTAGCCCTTTGTCCGATATGTCATTTGCAAATATCTTTTCCCATTCCGTTGGTTGCCTTTTAGTTTTGTTGGTTGTTTCCTTTGCTGTGCAGAAGCTTTTTATCTTCATAAGGTCCCAGTAATTCACTTTTGCTTTTAATTCCTTTGCCTTTGGGGATGTGTCGAGTAAGAGATTGCTACGGCTGAGGTCAGAGAGGTCTTTTCCTGCTTTCTCCTCTAAGGTTTTGATGGTTTCCTGTCTCACATTCAGGTCCTTTATCCATTTTGAGTTTATTTTTGTGAGTGGTGTGAGAAAGTGGTCTAGTTTCAACCTTCTGCATGTTGCTGTCCAGTTCTCCCAGCACCATTTGTTAAAGAGGCTGTCTTTTTTCCATTGGATGTTCTTTCCTGCTTTGTCAAAGATGAGTTGACCATACGTTTGTGGGTCTAGTTCTGGGGTTTCTATTCTATTCCATTGGTCTATGTGTCTGTTTTGGTGCCAATACCATGCTGTCTTGATGATGACAGCTTTGTAGTAGAGGCTAAAGTCTGGGATTGTGATGCCTCCTGCTTTGGTCTTCTTCTTCAAAATTCCTTTGGCTATTCGGGGCCTTTTGTGGTTCCATATGAATTTTAGGATTGCTTGTTCTAGTTTCGAGAAGAATGCTGGTGCAATTTTGATTGGGATTGCATTGAATGTGTAGATAGCTTTGGGTAGTATTGACATTTTGACAATATTTATTTTTCCAATCCATGAGCAGGGAATGTCTTTCCATTTCTTTAAATCTTCTTCAATTTCCTTCGTAAGCTTTCTATAGTTTTCAGCATACAGATCCTTTACATCTTTGGTTAGATTTATTCCTAGGTATTTTATGCTTCTTGGTGCAATTGTGAATGGGATCAGTTTCTTTATTTGTCTTTCTGTTGCTTCATTATTAGTGTATAAGAATGCAACTGATTGCTGTACATTGATTTTGTATCCTGCAACTTTGCTAAATTCATGTGTCAGTTCTACCAGACTCCTGGTGGAGTCTGTCGGATTTTCCATGTATAATATCATGTCATCTGCAAAAAGTGAAAACTTAACTTCATCTTTGCCAATTTTGATGCCTTTGATTTCCTTTTGTTGTCTGATTGCTGATGCTAGCACTTCCAACACTATGTTAAACAACAGCGGTGAGAGTGGACATCCCTGTCGTGTTCCTGATCTCAGGGAAAAAGCTCTCAGGTTTTCCCCGTTGAGGATGATGTTAGCTGTGGGCTTTTCAAAAATGGCTTTTATGATGTTTAAGTATGTTCCTTCTATCCCGACTTTCTCAAGGGTTTTTATCAAGAATGCTGAATTTTGTCAAATGCTTTTTCTGCATGTATTGACAGGATCATATGGTTCTTATCTTTTCTTTTATTAATGTGATGTATCACGTTGATTGATTTGCAAATGTTGAACCAGCCCTGCATCCCAGGAATGAATCCCGCTTGATCATGGTGAATAATTCTTTTTATATGCCGTTGAATTCGATTTGCTAGTATCTTATTGAGAATTTTTGCATCCATATTCATCAGGGATATTGGCCGGTAGTTCTCTTTTTTTACTGGGTCTCTGTCTTGTTTAGGAATCAAAGTAATACTGGCTTCATAGAATGAGTCTGGAAGTTTTCCTTCCCTTTCTATTTCTTGGAATAGCTTGAGAAGGATAGGTATTATCTCTGCTTTAAACGTCTGGTAGAACTCCTCTGGGAAGCCATCTGGTCCTGGACTCTTATTTGTTGGGAGATTTTTGATGACTGATTCAATTTCTTTGCTGGTTATGGGTCTGTTCAAGCTTTCTATTTCCTCCTGATTGAGTTTTGGAAGTGTTTGGGTGATTAGGAATTTGTCCATTTCTTCCAGGTTGTCCAGTTTGTTGGCATATAGTTTTTCATAGTATTCCCTGATAATTGCTTGTATTTCTGAGGAATTGGTTGTAATAATTCCATTTTCATTCATGATTTTATCTATTTGGGTCATCTCCCTTTTCTTTTTGAGAAGCCTGGCTAGAGGTTTGTCAATTTTGTTTATTTTTTCAAAAAACCAACTCCTGGTTTCATTGATCTGCTCTACAGTTTTTTTAGGTTCTATATTGTTTATTTCTGCTCGAATCTTTATTATTTCTCTTCTTCTGCTGGGTTTAGGGTGTCTTTGCTGTTCTGCTTCTATTTCCTTTAGGTGTGCTGTTAGATTTTGTATTTGGGATTTTTCTTGTTTCTTGAGATAGGCCTGGATTGCAATGTATTTTCCTCTCAGGACTGCCTTCGCTGCGTCCCAAAGCGTTTGGATTGTTGTATTTTCATTTTCATTTGTTTCCATATATTTTTTAATTTCTTCTCTAATTGCCTGGCTGACCCATTCATTCATTAGTAGGGTGTTCTTTAACCACCATGCTTTGGGAGGTTTTCCAGACTTTTTCCTGTGGTTGATTTCAAGCTTCATAGCATTGTGGTCTGAAAGTATGCATGGTATGATCTCAATTTTTGTATACTTATGAAGGGCTGTTTTGTGACCCAGAATGTGATCTATCTTGGAGAATGTTTCATGTGCAGTCGAGAAGAAAGTATATTCTGATGCTTTGGGATGCAGAGTTCTAAATATATCTGTCAAGTCCATCTGATCCAATGTCTCATTCAGGGCCCTTGTTTCTTTATTGACCGTGTGTCTAGATGATCTATCCATTTCTGTAAGTGAGGTGTTAAAGTCCCCTGCAATTTCCACATTCTTATCAATATGGTTGCTTGTGTTTGTGAGTAATTGTTTTATGTATTTGGGGGCTCCCGTATTCGGTGCATAGACATTTATAATTGTTAGCTCTTCCTGATGGATAGACCCTATAATTATTATATAATGCCCTTCTTCATCTCTTGTTACAGCCTTTAATTTAAAGTCTGGTTTGTCTGATATAAGTATGGCTACTCCAGCTCTCTTTTGACTTCCAGTTGCATGATAGTTCTCCATCCCCTCACTCTCAATCTGAAGGTGTCCTCAGGTCTAAATGAGTCTCTTGTAGACAGCAAATAGATGGGTCTTGTTTTTTTATCCATTCTGATACCCTATGTCTTTTGGTGGCGCATTTAGTTCATTCACATTCAGTGTTATTATAGAAAGATATGAGTTTAGAGTCATTGTGATGTCTGTAGGTTTCATGCTTGTAGTGATGTCTCTGGTACTTTGTCTCACAGGATCCCCCTTAGGATCTCTCGTAGGGCTGGTTTAGTGGTGATGAATTCCTTCAGTTTTTGTTTGTTTGGGAAGACCTTTATCTCTCCTTCTATTCTAAATGACAGATTTGCTGGATAAAAGATTCCCGGCTGCATATTTTTTCTGTTCATCACATTGAAGATTTCCTGCCATTCCCTTCTGGCCTGCCAAGTTTCAGTAGAGAGATCCATCACGAGTCTTATTGGTCTCCCTTTATATGTTAGAGCACGTTTATCCCTAGCTGCTTTCAGAATTTTCTCTTTATCCTTGTATTTTGCCAGTTTCACTATGATATGTCCTGCAGACAATCGATTCAAGTTTCTTCTGAAGGGAGTTCTCTGTGCCTCTTGGATTTCAATGCCTTTTTCCTTCCCCAGTTCAGGGAAGTTCTCAGCTATGGTTTCTTCAAGTACCCCTTCAGCACCTTTCCCTCTCTCTTCCTTCTCTGGAATACCAATTATGCGTAGATTATTTCTCTTTAGTGCATCACTTAGTTCTCTAATTTTCCCCTCATACTCCTGGATTTTTTTTATCTCTCTTTTTCTCAGCTTCCTCTTTTTCCATGATTTTATCTTCCAGTTCACCTATTCTCTCCTCTGCCTCTTCAGTCTGAGCTGTGGTTGTCTCCATTTTATTTTGCAGCTCATTGATAGCATTTTTTAGCTCCTCCTGGCAGTTCCTTAGTCCCTTGATCTCTGTAGCAATAGATTCTCTGCTGTCCTGTATACTGTTTTCAAGCCCAGCAATTAATTTTATGACTATTATTCTAAATTCACTTTCCGTTATATTGTTTAAATCCTTTTTGATCAGTTTGTTAGCTGTCATTATTTCCTGGAGAGCTCTTTTGAGGGGAATTCTTGCATTTTGTCATTTTGGATAGTCCCTGGAGTGGTGCAGAACTGCGGGGCACTTCCCCTGTGCTGTCTTGAATAACTTGCGTTGGTGGGTGGAGCTGCAGTCAGACCTGATGTCTGCCCCCAGGCCACTGCTGGGGCCACAGTCAGACTGGTGTGTGCCTTCTCTTCCCCTCTCCTAGGGGCGGATTCACTGTGGGGTGGCGTGGCCTGTCTGGGCTACTTGCACACTGCCAGGCTTGTGGTGCTGGGGATCTGGCGTATTAGCCGGGGTGGATCGGCAAGGTGCACAGGGGCGGGAGGGGCAGGCTCAGCTCGCTTTTCCTTCAGTGATCCGCTTCAGGAGGGGCCCTGCAGCACCAGGAGTGAGTCAGACCTGCCGCAGGAGGGATGGATCCGCAGAAGCACAGCATTGGGTGTCTGCGTGTTGCAAGCAAGTTCCCTGACAGGAACTGGTTCCCTTTGGGATTTTGGCTGGAGGATGGGTGAGGGAGATGGCACTGGTGAGCGCCTTTGTTCCCTGCCAAGCTGAGCTCTGTCATCCAGGGCTCAACAACTCTCCCTCCCGTAGTCCTCCAGCCCTTCTGCTCTCCGAGCAGAGCTGTTAGCTTATAACCTTCCAGATGTTAAGTCCCGCTTGCTGTCCAAACATACTCCATCCGGCCCCTCCGCTTTTGCAAGCCAGACTTGAGGGCTCTGTTTTGCCAGTGGGCTGCCCCTCGGCTCGGCTCCCTCCCGCCAGTCCGTGTAGCGTGCACCGCCTCTCCGCCCTTCCTACCCTCTTCCGTGGGCCTCTCGTCTACACTTGGCTCTGGAGAATCCATTCTGCTAGTCTTCTGGTGGTTTTCTGGGTTATTTAGGCAGGTGTGGGTGGAATCTAAGTGATCAGCAGGACGCGGTGAGCCCAGCGTCCTCCTACGCCACCATCTTCCTCCCTTGCTAAACTGTGTTCTAAAGAAGCTGTGCCATTTTACATTCCCACCACCAGTGTAATTTCTCCAACATCGACATCCTCACCACACTTGTTATCTGACTTTTTGATTCTTTCAAACTAGTGGGTGTCAAGTGGTATCTCATTGTGGTTTTGATTTATATTTCTCTTTTTATATACTTATCAGCCATTTATATGTCTTCTATTTTTCTAAGAAATGTCTACTCTTTTACTCATTTTTTAAGTGTTTATTTAAATTCTAGTAAGTTAACATATAGTGTAATGTTAGTTTCAGGTGTATAATATGGTGATTCAACATTTCCAATACGTGGTGCTTATCACAAGTGGATTCCTTAATCCCCATCACGTATTTCATCCACCGCCCCCCACCCACCTTCCCTCTGGTAACCATCAGTTTGTGTTTTAATTGGGATATCTGGCTGTTTTTAATTGAGTTGTAAGTGTTCTCTATACCTTAGATGCACATGAATTATCAGATAAATAATCTTTACAAATATTTTCTCCTATTCTGTGGTTTGTCCTTTCATTTTCTTGATGGTATCCTTTGAAGCACAGAATTTTTTTTAATTTTTTAATGTTTATTTATTTATTTATTTATTTATTTATTTATTTTTAATTTTTTTTTTCAACGTTTATTTATTTTTGGGACAGATGAACGGGGGAGGGGCAGAGAGAGAGGGAGACACAGAATCGGAAACAGGCTCCAGGCTCTGAGCCATCAGCCCAGAGCCTGACACAGGGCTCGAACTCACGGACCACGAGATCGTGACCTGGCTGAAGTCGGACGCTTAACCGACTGCGCCACCCAGGCGCCCCTTGTCTCCTTCTTCTTGAGTGAGTTTTGAAAGTTGTGTCTTCCTAGGTATTTGTCCATTTCATTTAAGTCATCTCAATGCCTGGTGTACAATAGTTTATAGTAGTCCTTTATCATTCTTTTCATTTCTGTAGGGTCAGAAGTAACGTCCCCTCTTTTATTTTTGATTCTAGTAATTTGAGTACTCTTCTTTATTCTTGATCCTCCTCTTCTTGAGTCTTCTTTCTTCAACTGAAGGTCTGCCAGTTTTGTTGATCTTTTCTAAGAACCAGCATTTGGTTTCTTTTATTTTCTCTATTTCTCTATATTTCTGTTGTCTGTTTTTTTCTGTAATGATTTCTACTCTAACCTTTATTATTTCCTCCCTCTGCTTGCTTTACGTTTTGCATTTCTTCTTTTTCTAGTGTTATAAGGTGCAAATTTGGTTGTTGACTTGAGAGCTTTCTTCTCTCAATACAGGCATAAGCAGCTGTAAACTTCCCTATAAGTTTTGCTTTAGCTGTGTCCCATAAGTTTGGGCATATTTTGTCTTCATTTTCATTTATCTCAAAGTGTTTTCTGATTTTTCTTTTGGTCTGTTCTTTGACTCATTGGTTACTTAGGATTGTGTTGTTTAATTTCCACATATTTGTGAGTTTCCTAAAGTTCCCATTACTGATTTCTAATTTTATTCCATGTGGTCAAAAAACATGCTTTGTATTATTTCTATCCTTTAAATTTACTGAAGTTTGTTTTATGGACTAATATATGGTCTATCCTAGAAAGTGTCCCATGTGCACTTGAGAAGAATATATCTTCTATTGTTGGGTGGTATGCTGTATAGATACTAGCAGGTCTAATTGGTTTGTAGTTTTGTTCAATTCTTCTATTTGTGTGATCTTCTGTATAGTTGTTTTATGCATTATTGAAAGTTGGATATCCCTTTCTCCCTTCATTTCTATTGGTTTTTGCCTTATGTATTTTGGTTCTCTGTTATTAGGCATATATGTTTTTTAATTGTTATATCTTCCTGATGGATTGACCCTTCTATTGTTAAACTCAGCTTTTAAATTCCACTGATTGGCAACTGATTAGTCTACTGTTTACAACAATGCCTTGGGGCATAAGCTGCTCAAATTCTGGCTCCTTTGAAGGAATAGTTTCAGAGATCTGTGTTTGGTATTTGTTCTGATCCCAGAAGGGCTTATTCTTGGTTCTTTCTTGCAAAGAAATATCTCATTCCTGGTTCTTTCTTGAAAATTAATGGGCTTATAATTTTAGGCTGTATTTTCATTAGATCCATGAATATGTTCCCAAATGCCTTTCACCAGAAGCTTCACTGCTCTGGGGAGCACCTTTAGGTTTAAACTTCTCCATGCTCTAATACAAATGAGGGCAGTTCTTCTAGGAAAAAATTAGCAATAATCTGTTTACAGCCTTCCCACAGTCAAAATTCTACCCCTAGGCAAAATATTTGAGCAAGAGCTCTGGAGCTGGGGATGGGGATAATGGCAGGCTTCTCTCTGAGTGACAATCACTGAAGGAGTGTACATTGGTCTATGGTCCCCTGGGCTTGCCTGGCATTGAATGACAGCCTCACAAGCAGGGGAAAGAGATATCAGAGCCTTAATATGCTCAGTGTGCTGAAGAAGGGAGTCCCCACTGCTCAACCATTCTCACCCAGGACTTAGCCTCAATAGCAGGTAGTTGGGGACAGGGTGAAAAATACTGCTCTTCTAGGGAAGTAAGCTCTCCAGCTGGGAGATGAGAGAGGGAGCCCCATGTTTTTTGCTTTAGCCATCTGGAGTGAAATCTCCCAACTCACTGAGCTGGGAAGAAGGGGAGAGGCAGTGGTACTGGTTCAGATATCACAGACTCTCACCTTTCTTAGTAAACTTTCACTGATTTTCTTGAACAGATTTTTTTAATTTTCTATTTTCCCCCAGGAATATATCCAGAGGTTTTAAGTGGCTATTTTTAAGTAGTTTCCACTAGTTTCACTGGGGAGTGGGTCAGTAGAATTTGTCATTGTCCTGCTTGCCTGAAGACAATCTCAATTTTCCCTATTATTATAACCTGTTAGTCATCTCAGGAAGAGTCTTAAAGGAGATAATTTGGATGGCTGAGCCTATATCATACTTATTCAATATCAAGATCCATTGCTTAAATTTCCTCATTATATCCCCAACAGCTAGCAGTATGCTATGTACAAAGTAGGCTCACAGTGTCTCTTGCCAATGATACTGATAATATTCCAGCAAGAACTGTCTAGAGAATCCTCAAAATCAGGAGGAAAGGAATTAACAATTACATAGTGGTTCAAAGCATAGTTGGTGAGCACTGGAACCAATTCCACCACTTCCTAAATGTGTGGCCTTGGGTTATTCTGAGCTTATTATTTTCAACTGAAAAATGAGGCTAATAATGGTACCTATTAAAGTTGTTGTGGAAGTTAAATAATATATGCAAAGTACTTAACACCTAATATATACTTAATAAATAGCTGCTAATAGTTCAGACGTTGCTAGGCACTATTGTATATGCACATATCACTTTATATAATCCCTACAATAATCCTGCAAAAATAGTTCTCAGTATCATTATTTGATGGGTGAAAGGGAGAAAGACTTAAGAAGTTTCAATAATTTGCCCAAAGTCACAAGTAGTAAGAGAAAAACAGAACTTGAACCCAGATCTCTCTGGTTTTAAAGCTTCTTTCTGTTTAACACTTTTGTAGAAACTGAAATACAGGGTTAGCTAGAAGAGACAGGACAGAGGCCAATCTCTAAATTTAGGCAACTGTCTGTTTCTACATGTACAGCTGAACATTGCAGCTCCTATTTTCACATCATTGAACCAGTCTCAAACAGTGATCCTTCTGTGCTGACCTTTCTCATAAAGATGCTATATTAACGTTAATTCAGATAGATAGATAGATAGATAGATAGATAGATAGATAGATAGATAGAAATAGAGATATAGAGACATAATTATAAACCTACCATGTGATGGCAAGAGAACCAAAATCTCATCTCTCCCTTATTGGTATCAGAAATGGATGAGTTTGGAGGGTTTCCCATGTTAGGGAGGCAGCTAAGTCTCATTGCATCAACTTTCATCCCCCAAGATTCCCTTATCCTTGGATAGTATGTAGTAATTTCAGCTGCCATCACCACCATGGTCTTAAAAAATGTGGATCCCGCTCTGGGCTGATGCCTCAGAGCCTGGAGCCTGTTTCCGATTCTGTGTCTCCCTCTCTCTCTGCCCCTCCCCTGTTCATGCTCTGTCTCTCTCTGTCACAAAAATAAATAAACATTGAAAAAAAATTAAAAAAAAATGTGGATCCCTTTTTCATACCATAGCTCAAATGAGGACACTCTGATCTTCCCTACAGCAGAGCTGAGACCGGGATAGCTGGTTCAAATAAGAATTTACTGAAGTCTCAGGAAGACTTAAAAGAAAAATGGACTCAGAAAAAGCATGGTGCTTGGCTGTCTGGTTGACTGTGGCTTACACAGGCTAGATCAGCCCATGCTGCTGTCATCTGGAGGCACCACCTTTGTTACCATCCATTCAGTATCACACATCATCTGCTCATCTGTTCTGAACCCGCAGAACAAGAATGTTCTTCTTGTCCTGCTTAACAGGCCTCTTGTTCAGTTCCATGCCCCCACTCATTCTCCCACAGGCACTTACCAGGCACCCAGCCTGCAACAGGTGCTCTGCTCACACTGAGACACAGTGATAGGTAAGGAGCTGCTGCCCTCACAGCATCCATGGTCTATGGGGGCAGACAACAGATAAACAACAAGCCATTGACAGATGAGTCCTAGGAAGAAATAAATGAAGTTTCACTGAGGAGATAACATTTGCTAAGATCTGATGTTGAGAAGGAGCCAGTACCTTGAAAAGCAAAAAGAAGAGCATTCCAGATGAAAGGAACAATAAGTGCAAAGGCCCTGAGGCTAGAAGGAGAAACAGCAAGGTGGCCACAGTGGCTGCAGGGCAGAGAGCAAAGGATGGGGGAGATGATCAGAATTGGAGAGATAGGTCTGGTCAGTACACGGGTTTTGCGGGTCTGGCTAATTGTGAAGAGATGCTTCTGAAGGGTTTGAAGCAGGAGCGTGACATGGTATGATTTATATTTTAGAGCTCTCTCAGGCTGCTCTGTGGAACAAGTTAAAAGACTAAAGCAGTCTTCCAAGCACAGTATGATACTGGTAGCAGTAAAGTAAATATGGACAACTTTGACACTTATTCTGGAGGCAGAACCCAGACTTGCTGATGAGTTGGGAGTGGTGTCTCTTGATCTGTGCCTCCTGCTGGCAATGACCATCTCCTTCCTGAGCAGTTCTTCCCACCCACAGGAACTTATCTCAGAGCCCTCAACCTGACAGCCACTTAAGAACATGAGGGGGGCCCTTCATGCAGAACCTCCCATAATCAGGAATAAGGGGAGGACAGAATTGTCCTTCCCAAGGGCAGGAAAGGATAGAGGCATGGATAAGAAGTGTGCATTCCAGGTATGGAGTGGTTAGGAAAGCACACAGTCTCCTGGAACAAGTACAGTAAGTTGAGGGAGGAGCTTCAAGATGCGGATTGGCTGAGTCACCCCCCAGGGCCCATCAATTGAACACCCAACAACGCCGGCATTACCTTACGCTTGTATATAGGGTTTTGTACTTTATATAAATGTTGGCATACCATTGTCCCCAGCCCCTGAGTCTATTAAAAGCAGCAGATATTAATATATTAATCTGATAGAGGAGATAACAGAGGGCCTACAAAGAGAGGAGAGAGATATTATGAAGACACAGGGTTCCCCATGGTACAGCGCTAGAAGCACACAGAGGAGACAGGCAACAGGAAACGGACCCCAAATGCAAAGAAGGGGAGAAAATGACCACTTTTGCAGCATCCGCCCTATACCAGCTGGTATGTGGCCTCTCATTTCATCCTCACTGTTGTTAATACTTCTGCCACTTTACAACCAGCTTGCTAGGGCTTGGAGGAGTTGGAGGAGGCATGTTGCTGGGGGAGGGGGGTGGGGTGGGTAGGAGGTTGGGAGGGAAGGGTCATTAAAAAGCTGATAAGTCCATATCAATCCATATTAGGACTTCCCTCACACATCTCACGTCCAAGACCAAGTCTCCCACTGTTTTCACCTCCCAGACTTTGTATTTCCCATAAGTACTTCTTGATGTATCGTCCTTGTATGAAACAGTGGATGTACTTCACCCTTTAGGTACACTCCAAGAACCTACAAAACGCTCAGGAGTGTCTGGGAGGGTCCGAGGAAACAGCAACTTTTTCCCCTAACAATCCCTATCCTCCCCCAAAACAAACCCCTGTAATCCCTGGCTGTCTTGTGCTTTGGGGCTCCCATTCTCATCTGTGCCTGCTGCTAGGCTGTTTCAGGCACTTTCGTGGCGAGGACCATGCTCCTGAGCGGGGCAGATTCCTGCTGACTGGTGCCACGGTGCCGCTCCCCTCCGCACACCGTGCGCGCGGCAGGCCCGGGGGCTGGGGGCGTGTCCCGGCCAAGCGCGCTCCCCCGAGACGGTGTTCGCGGAGGTCAGCCGGACCCGGCCCCGCGCTCCCGCCTGCGTTCCCGCCCCACGTGGGCACGGACGCGCTGCCCGCAGTCTGAGCTAGGTCCCTGCGGAAGAGAAGCGAGCGCCCACCGGCCCTACGGGTGCGTCCCCTTGTCAGATGACCCCAGCCTAACTAACACACGCGCGGGAATGCTGGCGGCGGGGCGCGGCCCTGCGGGGACCCAGGGTGGCGGTGCCCCCGCGCGCCGCGCCCGCGCCCGCCGCCGCCGCCCCCGCCGCTCCAGGTCTGCGTGCGTGCGTGCGTGAGCGCGAGCCGACCGGGCCCGCGACCCGTACCGGGGTGGCCGCCGCGGCTGTGCGCCCGCCAGGCTGGCCGGGGGCGGGCGGCGAGCGGTGGCGCCGCGCCCTGCCTGCTGGGCGCCCGACCGCGCCCCGCGCCCGCCCCGCGCGCGCCCCGCAGAGCCTGAGCCGGCGGCGGCCGACCGCGAGCCTCCTTAGCGGAGCCCCATGATGTCAGCCGGGCCGGAGCGGCGGCCGTGCGGCGGCGGGGATGGGGCCGGGGACGCCGCGCTCCCGCCCTCACGCCCCTCGCCCTCCGACGGCGCCGCCGGCCCCAGCCCGCTCGCCCCGCTGCCCGCGGCCCAGCCGCCGCCGAGCCTGTGGCTGGAGCTCGGGCCCGCCTGCAGCCGGGCGCAGCAATGCCCGAGCGAGTCGAGCGGGCAGACGAGTGGCGACCTCGGCACCAGCAGCAGCAGCGGGGGCAGTAGCGTCGGGCTGTCCCCGGGCTCGGACTCCGACAGCAGCGGCGTGGTGTGCGGAGGCCGCGGCGGCAGCGGGGGCATGCGCGGCGCCCTGTCGCGCTCCTGGAGCCTGGAGAGCCTGCGCTCGGCCACCGCCGGTAAGGGCGCCGTCCGCGCCCCTGCCGCGCCCCGCGTCTGTCCTCTCGTGACCTGCCGCTCCCCCTCCCCCGCGACACTGTCTCGCCTCCTCTTCTTTCCTGTCCTCTCCTCCCTCACTCTCTCTGATTTTCGCTTCCATTTTCTGGTTCCTTGCTGCCCGCTGCGTCGCCCTCCAGATTCCTTTTCTCTTCCCTGCTTATCTTCTGATTTACCGCCGCCCCGCCTCCCGTCATGCCTGTCCCTTCTTCCCCCCACTTTCACCAGTGGGCTACCTGTTACAGCTGGGACCTTGTTTGCACCCCACTCCCGTAGCAGGGCGCGTCGTCAGCCGGGAGACTGAGTGTTTAAGGTGAGAATAGAATTTGGTCCTTGATGCAACTGTTCTTGCTTGACCAACGGCACGTGGCTGGCTTTCCGAACTGCAGTTTTTTGACCTCTAAAACGGAAGAAGGTGGGAAAGGGCTCGCTGGTCAAGGGTGGACCAGATTCATTGTGCTTGGTCCTGGCTTCAGGACAGAGGCGCCCCACCCAGAGGAGGGGGCTTGTCTCGGGCCCTCTGAAGCAAGCAGTGCTGTTTCTCCGAGATAGGGTTGCTCTGGGGTCCCCAGGACCATGTGCTCCCCGCTCTAGTCGGAGGACCGCGTTCTGGCTACAGATTGAGAAGACTTTGACCCTACGTATTAGTTAAGCAAGTCCAGAGTGGTTTTATAAATGGTGATCCCCAGCCCTTGGTTAGTTGGCAAACTGGATTCTTTGTATTTTACTTCTTGCAAACATTCAAAAAGTTATGTTTGAGCCCCTGAAGTGGGAGCTGTAAAGGAAGACAGGTACTGCCCAGAAATCAGAAATCAGGCGGTAGGGGGCAGGAGGTAATGTGTGCATTATGCTTATGCATGGGGTAGAGGGTACAGTCTGTGGTCATACCCAGTGGTGGAGGTGGAAGTGAGGCGCTGTGTGTGCTCTGGTCAGAGCCACCAACCCAAGAGGAGGAGGGGCTGGGGGTTGGGGGATGGCATGCAGACAGCAGTTCCCACCCTCCCCCAGGGGTGGAGCATAGACCACGTTGAGGAGTAGAGTCAAAGGTTGGCTCTCAAGGGTTGTACCTTTACTGGCAGATACAGGGTTGGGACTCTGCTCTAAAGTCAGTGGGTTTAGACAAGGAAGGTGATGCCCAGACCCTTGTATTGAGCACTCCACGATTCTCATCTGCACTGTCCCAAAACAAACACATGAAACTCAGAAAAGTTGGTGTCTCCTCCAAATAAAAGGTTTTCAAAATTCTGCAGCTCTGACACCCTCCCATCTCAATTCCCTTGAAACTCTCCTTCCTCTCTGGGGTACTTAAGTAGAAACCCCACTTGAGAAAACCAAACTAGATAATACCATAAGTGAGACTTTAAGGAAACTGGCAAAGAACTCCTTTTTTTCTCTTTGCCCAAATGGCTTTCCTTCCACTTCCAGAGTGGGAAGACATACCAGCTCCACCTTAGCAATGGCAAACAGGCCCAGAGAAGCTGGAGGAGGTGCCCTGGTGTACCCAAGGATTCCTTTGCCCCAGAGCAGGGGTGAGGCAGATGGAAATGGAAGAAACCCAGGTTTATTAGGTGACTCTGAGATTCAGGGACTCTCCAGACCACACCAGGGGCATGGAGGCAGCCTGGATGAGTTTCAGAGATAATAGACAGCTCTGTGTGTGTGTGTGTGTGTGTGTGTGTGAAGTTCTGGGGTGATGTGTATGTGTGTGTTGGGGGGTGGGGCAAGGTAAAAGCTAAGGCCCAGAAAACTGCTCCTTGAGGGACTCAGAGATGCCCCTATAATGGGAGGGCAGAGTTTAAAGCAGCATGATATTGGAAGAGTTTATGTGAGGCCCAAAAGCAAATGCCATGCCCCTCACAGAACACAGGTATCACTAGACTTATGGACAGAACAATGCTCGTGCTCAGGGAGTGCTGGTCAGTAACCAACTATGGAGACCCAGGGCTTAAAAGCATTTTGAATCCCCTCTTCATCCTCAGTCCCATCCCTCAACCCTCTACCACCTCCCTTGTTTTGGGAACCCTGTATCAGTAATATCCAAAACCAGATTTGTAACAGTGTACTGCCATGAACCCTGTAGAGCTTTGTGAGTCCATGAAAGCATCTCAACTGGATTCCTACAGAGAATTAAGCCCTAATGTCCCAAGACATCTACTGGATGCAACGCAAGAACTCTCTTCTCTTCTGGAATGGTACTAGCTATTTGCCATCCTTAGGAGGAATTGAGAAAATAAGCACTCAAGTAATACTCTGTGGATTTGTGGTTTAGATGAGGAGATCTTGGAAAGGCTGCCATAGATGGGGAGTCAATGGGAAGAACAAAGGGAGAGTAATTTTTTGAGTACTTTCTATATGCCAGGTATGATGCTGCATGTTACTTCCTTCACCACATAAAATCCAGTGAGGTAAGCATTATTATCCTACAACTCAGGTACAAAAACAGGCCCAGAGAGATGCAGTAACTCATCCCAGTCTGCCTAGCTAGGTCATGTCTCCCTAGAACTCTAGGTCTGGATCCATGTGATTTGATAAGGGCTCTTTGCCAGATTTGGAGTGGAGACTGGGCCAGGTCCAGAAAGGAAAGGTTGTGTTGTGTGGGGGAGGACATATCAAAGTACTGTCTTGGCTATTTCCATGCTTTTATCTTTATTCAACACTCATGGATTTTTTCTAGATCCCAGTTACCCCATTTTCAAAACGAAGACATTGAAATCAAAGACCTGACCTCTTCTCTAATCAACTATAAAATTCCATGACTCTAGTCAGAGCTATTGATTTGGGGTGGATACCGTCTGTGAGTCGGCATTTATTGTATGCTGTGTTTCTGTTTGGTCTATGGCTCTAAGACAAAGCATGTGTGTGTTTAATTGAACTACGTTTTTCTCTTAAGAAAAATTAAGAATTACCAGTAAAAGATCCTTAGCAAACTTAATTGTTGTTTTTGTGATTTTGTAATGGAGTGTATTGCTAAACATTTGTGTAGTTGTCATCAAGAACCAGAAAGGCTAGTACTGGAGACTGGAATTGCAGCTTACCTGCAGGGCAGAGCATCAGCCACGGAATCTACCAGAGACCTATAGATTCTCCTTATTTCCAAAAGACTTCTTGAATTTTAAATGTACACTCTTGGCATTTTCCATTGAAACCTCACTTTTTCTGGTGCAGAGAGGGCTTTCCTTAAAGGCAGAATCTGAAAATAAAACATAGATGACAAGGTGGAATTTCTGTAACCCTTCTTTCTGTCCTGCTCTTCTCATCTCCCCCTAAGCAACCACCTAGTCTTCATAGCCCTCAGCCATGTTACCACACTGCCACTCCTGAGCTAAGGCTTTTAAAATTCCTACTCTGGGTGTCTTGTCTGACAGAATTAATTCTCAGTTCAGGCTTCTGGAGTTGACAGTTTTTACTACCTGTGCTTTTGCATGGTTAATGCCTTATGATTTCTTTTTAGGAGAAATGGCTTGCTACTTCCACATTCCTCTGCAAGTCCCTGAGGCATTTTTCTGACTTCAATAGGAATCAGACTTATGAGAAGGCTAGGCCTCTCTTGCAGTCAGACATTTATTTAACACTCATCATGTTCCAGGCACAGTACTAGGCACTAAGACAGTAGGCAAATCATACAAGGTTCTTGCTCTTAAATAAATGACAGCACAGAAAGAGACAGCCAGTGACAGCTCATTATAAGTGCTTTGATAGAAGTAAACCCAGTGGTATGATGTGTCAGGGGGAACCCATGGCCCCAAGCCACTCTCAGTGGAGGATTCTCTAGAAAGACTCACACAGCTCAGAAAAGCTGTTCCAGTTTATCATGGTGGAAGCATACAGATTAAAATCAACCAAGGCAAAATGATCATAGGCCATAGTCCAAGGGAAACCAGGAGCAAACTTCTAGATGTCCCCTCCCATGGAATCACATGGACCATGCTTGGTTCTCCCAGCAACAGCGTGTGACAACATGTAGGAAGTATTGCCAACCAGGAGAGTATGCTGAAGCCTTGGTGTCCAGGGTTTTTATTGGAGGTCAATTACTTAGGCTTGTAGTGCCCACAAGACTGACCTTAACTAAAGTCTCCAAGCTCTCCAGAGTCACACTGATACAGTGTAGCCCAGGGACCCCATGGTCAATCACACTGTTAGTATAAACTGTCTGGAGTGGCTGAAGGCCCAGGTATACAAAGCCACTCTTATCAGGCAGGATATTTCAGACCCTTAGAGTCAATCTCCCTCAAACCAGCTGAAGGCCAGGCCCTTCTTCAAAATGTGGAAGGTTTGAACATCCCCAAGCCTTTATTGCACAGATGGGGAAGCTCAGAAGAGAGGCACCAGAGTCCACCTGTTATGAGGGGCAGAGATGGGGAGGAAGTGAGTCAGAGAAACCCTTCAGGAGAAGGTATTGCCTGAGTCTTCATGCCTGCAAGTTAGCTGGAGTGAGGAGTAGAAAGAGCCTTCATGAGAAAGGGCCAACATAAACAAATGCAGAACGATGTTCAAATGAAGAGAGCCTGTGTTTACTGAGTACCTGCACTGGGTACTGTATCAGGTGCTTTAAATATGCAGGAATTGCAAATAATATGGAATGAGGAGCATAACAAGAGAGAAGGAAGACCAGGCTGTGGCTCCATGCTAACAACTGTGGACTAACAGTTCTTGGAGCTATGGAAAGGTTTCAAGCAGGATGTTGATGTGGTCAAATTGCTTGCATACTTTCTTTCCTTCTTTATTTTATTTTTGAAGTTATACACAGTAAAAGTTACTCTTTTTGCTGTATAGTTCTAAGAGTTTTGACAAATGTGTACAGTCATGTAACCACCATGATAATATAAATACAGAAGAGTCCCATTAATCTAAAAACTTAATGCTGTCCCTTTGTAGTCAACCCCTCTCCCCACCCCCAGTTCCTGGTTAGTCTAGTCTCCATCCATATAGATTTGACTATTCCAAAGTGTCATATAAATGGACTCATTGTATTGCCTTTTGAGGTTGACTTCTTTCACCTGGCATAATGTATTTGAGGTTCATGTGTGTTTTTGCATGTATCAAGTTATTTTTCCTTTTAATTGCTGAATAGTATTCCACTTAATGGATATACTACAGTTTGTCTATTAGTTCACTAATTTAAGGACATTTGGGTTTCCAGTTTTTGTCTGTTATAAATAAAGCTACTATGAACATTAGTGTACGAGTCTTTATATGGACATAATTTTATACCTAGGACTAAATTACTGGGTGATTTTCTAAGTGTATCCTTAACTATAAGAAGCTATCAAACACTTTTTCAAAGTGGATGTACCATTTTCATTCTCACCATCAAAGTATGATGGTTCCCATTGTTCTGTATTTTTGTCAGTACTTAGTATTGCCAGTGTTTTATCTGTGTGGTATCTCATTTGGTTTTAATTTGCATTTCCTCAGTGAGTATGATGTTGAACATTTTTTCATATGCTATTTGCCAAATATATATCTTCTTTGGCAGAGTGCCTGAATGTTTTGCCCAGTTTTCATTGGATTATTTGTTTTCTAATTACTGAGTTTTGAGAATTCTTCATATATTCTGAATAGAGATACCTTGTCAGATATGTGATTTGCCAATAGTTTTTCCAGGCTATGGATTGTATTTTAATTATTTAACAATATCTTCTGCAGAGCAAAAGTTTGTAATTTCAGTGGAACCCAATTTATAATTTTTCTTTTATGGACCATACTTTTACTGTTGTATCCAGGAACTCCTTTACTGAACCTGAGGACACAGTGTTTCCTGTATTTTCTTCTAGACAGTTCCATAATTTTACATTTTATACTCAGATTTTTTTTATCCATTTTGAGTTAATTTCTATATAGTTTGAGATGGGGGTCGAAGTTCTTTTTTTTTTTTTTTTTTGCTTTTGTGTGTCCAGTTTCGTAGCACCCTTTGTTAAAAAGGCTATCCTTTCTCCATTGAATTGCCTTTGTCCTTTTGTCAAAAACCAGCTGTCTACATTTGTGCCTCTATTTCTGGACTCTCTGTTCTGTTCCATTGATGTAAGGGTCTATCTTTTTGCCCATACCATTTGTCTTGAGTACTGTAGCTTTATAGTATGTCTTGAGAAAGATATATGAACCCTCTCATTTTATCCTTCTTTTTCAGTATTACTGTAGTTATTCTGGGTTTTTTGCCTTTCCATATGCAATTTATAATCAATTTATCAATATCTACAAAATGTCCTTCTGCAATCTTGATACAGATTGTGATGAATCTGTAAATCAGTTTGAGGAGAATTGAGATCTTGACAATATGAAGTCTTCCAATTTTTGAACATTGTACATCAGAGGCTAGGAAGCCAAGCCATGGACTACCCACCAGATATCACCTCTAGTACCTACAGATTTGGGTGAATTCCTCCCTTCTAAAAGTTACCTAAATATCCTCATGTTCCTGGGCCTGCCAGAAACTGACCTTCCTCACTGATCTATAAGGCTGGGAACTGTAAAAGCCCCAAATCTAACCAGTTTTTCCAAGAAGGCTTTATGAGCATTGGCTGCATAAAGTCAGTTTTAGTTCCTTAAAAGCATTTCAGTGTACTTCATTAAATTCATATTCTTAAATATGATATTTTGTGCAAGGCTTTGGTTGTATAGCCAAGTTTCCAGGTGTGCCTCCTGTTAACAAGGAGGATAGATACTTATTGAACCTATGCAAACAATTATATTGCTATGAAAATAAGAATACTCAGAGTGTCCAAATTCTAGAGGGCTCAGGCAGGGAGAGAAAGGTGTAGTTAACAAATGTTTAATTTTACAAAAGCATGGTCTACCAAATGGTTATTCTTCAGCTGAAGGTAACTTAAGAGGAAAAAAAGTGGTTCCTTATGTATCCAGAAAATAGGACATTAAAATATTAACAATATTTCAAAGAAAACCCACAATCATCCCTCATCAATTCATATAGTTTAATATAATTAATTATTTCTCTGGTCTGTCTTGGTATTGCAGTCTCTAAAACCCATCTGCTTCTCTGCTAGAGTTTTAGGAATCCACTATTGCAGTCTCAAAGCCGATTATGTAACATCATCAGAACCCTACACTCAAAGGTACCTGTCATAGTCCCTTTCATGGGATTCTGAGACACTTCGTTGTTGCAGCACCTCTTGGGCCAGTAGCTGAAGCATCAGAATAAAACAAAACAAAAAAACTATCTGTGGAAGACTTAAAGTGTCTGTGGTTAAATTATTACTAATAACTTTAAAAGTGGGAGATCTCATGAGATTCAAAATAAGAATAATATAACAGACAAGGAATTTTGGATCTTTCTGCAGTATACAAAACAAGATAATAAAGTCAATCAAAACATTTGAGACATAATTATAAACATAATGATTATCCCTATTTTCAAAGAAGACGGTTAACATTATAGCTAATTTATTAAAATAAATGAACATAATCTTTACGGAGAAAAAAAATCTTCTGGTATAATATATAATAGTCCTGAGAAAATTTATTATGAATATACAAACCATGTAGTTAGAATATAGCAAGAATACCTATAAAGAGATTGAATAGTTTGGAGCAGGTCCTAAACATCTGTATATTAACAAAATTGCTGCATACGTCTTATTATTTCAATCCCTAATTGAAAACTACTGGCCTACAAAATGCTAGATTCAAATTAAAAAAGTAAAAGTTGCAACCAAGTTAACATTTAAAAATAAATGAGATCATGACTTATAATGCTATGTTATTGTTGTATGATACCAGGCAAAGTAGGATCAATACTCTGATAAATAGGAACACATCATGGATAGCAAGGGCATTGGCAATTCTCTATGAACTTGCCATAAAGCATACAATTTCTGAAATACTTATGTTAACCTTTTATCCATTCACATTTAACCTAGGGAAGGTCAGATATTTCTTTTGGACTTGACAGGTCTTCCCATCAACTCATCTATGGTAACATATCAGATAAACATAAATATTTATAACACTTGTATTTTTTACAAGGTGAAAGAACAAATGCTTTGTGATTTTCCAAGAACCCTCTGGGAGATCCCAAAGGCAGTTTCAGGTTCAGAAGTTATCTTTAAGAATTTAATTTTGGAAAGACAAAATATCAAAAGTTGTCAAGAGATTTGAACAGTGATTATGATAAGATCATGGGTTACTGAACAACACTTGACTATCTGTGTAACCAAAGTGTATTTCTAAAATAAACATGATTACGGGGGCACCTGGGTGGCTCAGTCAGTTAAGTGTCTAACTTTTGGCTCAGGTCGTCATCTTGCGGTTCATGAGTTCAAGCCCCATGTCGGGCTCTATGCTGACAGCTCAGAGCCTGGAGCTTGCTTTGGATCGATGTCTCCCTGTCTCTGCTTCTCCCTGCTCACATTCATTGTCTCTCTCTCTCGCTCCCTCTTTCAAAAATGAATAAGCATAATTGTAAGGAATCTTAGCTCTTGTCTAATTAAGAGATCTTTGTGATCTGGAGTGATCAGAGAGACATGGCAAAGTCAACATAAACACAAAGATTGGTTTCATAATATACAGAATCTCTGCTGTCTAGGCAAAGTACACAGAAAGCAATAAATAACCCTACACAACCTCATATTAAGAGAAAACCAATAATCCAAGAAATTTTTGTCGTTTTAACAAAGGGAAAACCAAATTCTTCTTTTTTTTGCATAGGTATAATATTTGATACTATAGCTCCTTTTGCTAATCTTATAAAACCTAGCAACTCTTCATCAGCTTTGACCATGACAAATTGAACTCTTCTCTCACAACTTTCTAGTTCTATCTATACCCCTCACGGTATACTTCTCAAAGTAAGAAAGGAAACACATTCATTAAAAGACCCAAATACATATATATAGTCTCTCTGTAGCATTAAAAGAACAAGAATACATAAACTTTATGTTTAGTAATCAATGAACGATTCAGTATTCTATCTTATTGAAATAATCTAAGTATCTATTGACTATCCATCAGTTAACTCGAAGGTTAAGTGACATAAAAATCTTGGAAATTATATTCAAGAAAATTTGTTAGAATAATGATTCAAATTTGTTAAACATAAATGCATATTTTTCATAATGGTAAACATTTAGTAACAGTAATGCTAGCTTACTAGCATTAGCTTACTAGCTAGCTTACTAGTCAGTAAGCCTGTGTAAGTTTAGGAGGAACATACCCAAGTAGAACAAAAACCTACACATATATTAGTTAACACTAATAATTATTTAACATATAGAAAACATCACTCCATTTATTAAGTCACATATGAAACTAGTCTTGTCTGCCAAAGATTTACCTAAATTATCTGAACTTAAACAGTTAAACTGTTTTCTGAGTTATTTTTTTCACGTTGAAAATATTTTAGGTTCAGGGCACCTGGCTGGCTCAATCACAACAGCATCCAACTCTTGAACTTGGGGTTGTGAGTTCGATCCCCACAGTGGATATAGAGATTACTTAAATAACTAAAACTTAAAAATATATATATATTTGAGGTTCAATTTCCTTAACTTCTTTAATATTAGGAATATTCAGTTATTACAAATGCTAATTTATTTTCAAGCTGATCAGAATAGAACTCCTTTAAGAGATTTTATGATCTAATTTGGTAATACTGCCTGAAGTTAGGAAAATATTACACACCTACACAGTGAGAGGGAAAGACCTTTCTGATTACAAAGAGAAAGCTTATAAAAATTTCAGGCACAGGTCAAGCATACACAGAAATACAAAACTCGCCAGTCCAGATATCCACATGCTGGTGGGCATGAAATTCTTAATTGATTTGACCTTAACATAGACAACTAGACAAACAGAAGACAAACAAACCAGATTCTCTGCCATCTTCACTCAACAGAAACAAGATCTCTATAAACCATTATCTGTTTACAGAGATCACCAAATGGTCAAACCAAGAAACCAAATGAAGCCAGCACCAGAAATCAAGTGAGCACTCAAAAGGAATCAAAATCAAATCCTTACCATGCTACTGATGGACACAAGTGCAGAGCCCAGGACCAGGAGCCCCACACACCACTGTTTCCCCATCACCATTTGGAAAGGAGGGGCTCATCAACTGCGTGGAGCAAACAGGAATCAGAAGGCAGGCTCTGGCACTGTACACGTCACGGAACCAAAACTGCCAAAGATGAAGAGCACTGGGCAATAGATGGTTTTATTCAGGCTACTGCAGTAGGGAGAATGTTCCTTACTGAGGAAAGTCTTGGAGAAGAGGGAGAAAACTTGGGCTTTTATAAAACAAGACAGTCCTTACAGGACAGAGGTAGTCTTACCTTAGGACATGGGAGAAAAGGGTGGTACTTTGTGGTAGCCCTTTCACAGAACACGAAAGGATCACAAAAGGGGGGAAGTTTTTCTGTTTTCTGGGACCACAGGGCTCAGCTAAAGTTCAGCATTGTCAGAATTGTTCTTTTCTTTTCAATTTTCAGGAGATTATGTAGATTTGGGATTATTTTTCCTGCAATGTTTGATAGAATTAAGCAATAAAATTGTCTGGGCCTTGGAGGATTCTGCTGTTGTGGTTAGAAGGGTCTGTTTTACTATGAATTCAGTTTCTTTAATAGACATATGATTATTCAAATCATGGACCTTTGATAGTTGGTGTGTTTCAAGGAACTGGTCCACTTCAACTAAATTTTTGAATGCATAGGCATAAAGTGTTCATAGTTTTCCCTTATTGTGGTTTTAATGCAGGTAGAGTGTCCTTGCTTTTCTTGTTGTTATTGGTAATTTGTGTCTTCTTTCTTTTTTTATTTTTCAGTCAATCTAACTAGAGTTTCTTCAGTTTTATTGACTTTCCAAAGAACCAGCATTTTGTTTCATTGACTTTTTTCTATTTTTCTGTTTTTAATTTCATTGATTTTTTCTCCTTATTATTCCCTGCCCTCTGTTTTCTTTGGGTTTATTCTGCTATTTTTTCCTAGTTTCTTAAGGTGTAAGTGTAGATGATTAATTTGAAACCTTTCTCTTTTTCTCATAGAAGCATTTAAACCTATGAGTCTTATTCTAAGCACTGCTTTAGCTATATTTCACAAATTTTGGTATGTTGTGTTATTTGTATCCAATTAAAAATATTTTTTAGTTTCCCTTGTGACTTCCTTTTTTATCCATAGATTATTTCAATTTTTTAAAACTTCCAAATATTTAGGGATTCTTCCAAATATCTTTTATTGATGTAGTTAAATTCAGTTATTGTCAGAAAACATATTTTTGTATGCTTTAGTTCCTTTAAATTTTTAAGGCTTTATTTTGTGGCACAGAGTATGGTCTATCTTGGCTAATGTTGGGTGCAAATTCCATCTTAAAAGATCATTTTTATTGTTATACAAGAAGAACAATTAGGAGTCCATCATTAACTAAGCTGAGCTGGAGAGAGTTGAGCTGCCAGGTTTTGGAGTAACTAATTAAGACATGCCAAAATGAAGCACAAGTCCAGCCTTTAATCACTCACTATGATATATAAGCAAGAAGAGAAAGTGCTGGCTCCCCCAGTGTTCCATTTTCCCAACTATCAGGGCAGATGGGGAGAATGTGTCACTACTGAGAGAGGACAAAACAAAAGACTCCTATTGTCTAATGGACAGGGGGGCAGGGGGGCAGGGGTTGGGAGCAGGGAAAGGATAGGAGTACTGGGTACTGAGTCAAAGTGGAGAAAAACATCTTCAAAGTTTCTCTCCCCCCCCCCATTAGGAGGTCTCTGCAGAGGCACCTGAGGAAGGCTAAAGGTCCCCAATAAAGAGGTCTCCAAATGGAGGCGCCTGGGCTAGGAATGCAAGTATGTGTGGGAGCATGGCTGGCCAGGAGGCCTGAGCCTTAACTACAACTCCCTTCAGAGACTGCAGTGCACTGTCTGCTGTGGGCAATGGGCGGGGTGGGGGGGGGGGGTGGGGAGGGACAGCTTTCCCCAGGAAAAGTCTTTGTGATTGCCTGTGATCAGACCTAAAAGATCCCACATAGACATAGGTTTCTGGCCAGAAACCAGACTCTTCACAGTCTCTTGTGGATATCTAAGCAAGTCAAGATGGTGGCCATGAACTAAAACACTAATAGTAGGGGAAGACTTGAAAGTAGATTTCACAGATGTGGAGTAGAAGATGTTGCCAGGACTTGGTAATAGATTGGTGTCATAGTTGTGTTACCTGAGAAACAGACTCAGAGAGAATCAACATCCATGAAAGAAGGGGAAGGACCTTCAGACTTGTCTTGATTTGGGCCAAGATGGCTCAGCCTTTAGCCTTCCACATTGACTGACTGTGGGCAACTGGATAGAGGGGCAGGGACTTTGGTAAAGGGTCTCCTTAAGGCTTTGGCAGTCCCTGAAAGGACTGTTACTGAAGACTGCCATCAGTTTCCAGCATTGGGCAGCAAGTCTTTTATCAGAAGGAGAACTGAGTGGTGGCTCACAGCAAAAGAGAGTCTATAATTCCAAGATGTTTGATCTAGATACCTGGGTAGATGGAGATGCTCTCACTGAGGTAAGTAGTCCAGGACAAACAGGTTTAGGAAAGGAAGATGATGAGTTCTAAACATGTTGACAACTTTGAAATCAATAAATAGTGAGGATCACATCCTCTTCTTCTAAGCGTACAAAGAATTAATTGCATTAATCATGTTTTCATTTGCTAATGCTTTGATGTCTTGGGTCCTTGCTGACACCGTGGAGAAAGCCACTCCCAGATTACCTCTTTCCCAGAGAGCAGACACTCCATCTGAGACCATTCTCTTCTAATGAAGACTAACCAATCCAGAGCCCACACTCCCAACCCCCTCTTTTATGGAGCTCTCACGCTCAGTGCCACTATCTATTCCCCTGCCCTAATCATCCCAGGGTCAATATGCTGAAATTATTCACACAAGCCCATTCTAGGCCTAGTTACCCCACCTCACCTGAAACCACCCATGTTTTCCCCCACTCTACGTGCCTCCTTACTGATGCTGGTGCTTCCCCATGTGGCCTTGCATGGCATACCACACTTCCTGTTTGTAGGGAACTCTGAGTATTAATTTATTCCTTCATGAAAGTCGTTTCCATGTTCCCATGTCTTAACATACCTGATTAAAACAAATCTGAGGTACATTTTTAAACACCAACTTAGGTGATCTGGGCTTCCAGACTTACCAGTTAGGTACCTCTCCACCCACCCTCTGCAGTCAGTAGTTGAAAGGTGCAGATGAGGAAGAGAAAGAAGAAAGGCCACTTTAAGGATTTTTCTATGTACCTCACAGCTATCCTATTTCATAAATAAGAAAAATGGGATCTCCCAGAGTTTAAGTAACTAATTTACAGTGATCACATCACAGCTGCTTGATTATCTTAGAGTTGACCTTAGGTCTATCAGATTTCTGGAACTGTTTGTTCATTTTAGCTGCCTCTGCTCTGAGGCTTCTGTTTAGTCTCTGCTGAAAAACAAGGAATTGATGCATGGGGAGCTTGTCTGAGGCCATTCACGTGAAAGTAAAGCTAGAAATGTGTACCCGAGAGCATGTGGCCTGGAGCGCTAGTCTTGAGCGCTGTTCAGGGAAATCCATAGATCAAATCAGTTTGGAAAGCGCAGGTTAAAATGTATCAGAAACCGTAATTTTCTTATCTGTATGTAATGCTTTCAAAATTAATTTGACTCCACAATTCCTGTGTGTGTGTGTGTCTGTGTGTGTGTGTGTGTGTGTGTGTGTTTGCGCACACACACATGTATGTGTACATCTGAGGTACACACAGGAAATGCTGACCTCACCCTTCAGTTTCCTGCTTGCATGGGCACCATGGGATACTATAAGCCTTTCCTGGGCTGTGAGGTCTCTGACAGGGATGGTTAGATAGTTGGGTGAGAAGTTATAAGGGAACCTTCTGAATAATGCTCGCTAAAATCAGCAAATAATAGTGCCAGCAAATAACTGACTTTGAGGGGAGGAGGAAAAATGAAGCCAGATGTGGAAACTCTTACTCCAGGAAGCTTCAGAAAATCAGATAGACAACTCTCAATGAATCCAAAAGTCTCTACTGAAAACCTGACATATGTTAAGATGCATTGAAGAAGAGATGGGACCCCATAGACTGGAGGCTGGCAATGTAAAATAAGAGATACTAGCTTAGGTAAAAGAAGGGATATGCTGTAAGAAAGGCAAAATGCAGTCTGGCCTGCAGAAAGCCTGGGAGTCAGGCAGGTGTGTGTGTGTGTGTGTGTGTGTGTGTGTGTGTGTGTGTGTCTATGCTGCTTTTCTGTGCATCAGCTTCCTTCTTAGTCTGCTTAGGAAAGCCTTTTGCAGGTTGCCTGGAGCAGCTCACAGTGTTCAAGGTCAAATGTTGCAATCTGTCCTCACATTCCCAATTTGAGGTCCCTTGAGGGGGATCCATGCCTTAACACGTGTAATCATCTGAAGCCAGCACAGTCACGATTGCCTATTTCCAAGAGGTACCTACAGCAGGGATTTTCTAGTCTCATTAAAAAGCTGCTATTTATACACAAGAAGCAGTGGAGACACTGTTGCTGGAAAGCAGCTCAGACACCACTGTTGAGGAGGCTGAATGGGGAGAAGCTCCTGTGCAGGCTGGCGAGATTGGCTCCGAGAGGTTTGAGCTGGATGGATGTGGAAGTGCAGCTGGTCTGTGCTTGTGCTCAGGAAGAAGGGGGCTGGGGGGCTGCTGGATGGAACTCAAGACCTCCACTAGCAACCTGCGGGGGCAGGTTGGTTTGGGGCCCAGCAAAGGGAGCTCTTCTTATGGACACACTTCATTTCATCAGTGCCTCTGCCTGCTTTTCAGGTTGCAGCCATCTCCCCCAAGAAAAGAAAGGATCTTAAACGGGCTAGATGTGAGAGACAGGTGAAATTTTGGGAAAATAATTGGCAGTAGGTACCTAATAATAATTGCTTCCAAGTACCTGCAGTCCCAGTGCATCCCTTCACCTGGCTTCTCCCCCTTTCTCCTGCTTCAGGCAATTCATCAGGCTTTGAAGCAGGCTTCCCTCCCTCCCCCTCTCAACACTGTCTAGAGTGCCTTGGGTGCCCTGCCCGAGGTGGTCTGCATTGATGGGGGAGGGGCAGTTGGGAAGAGCACTTCCCTGGCCCTGAAGCAGCCACAGGGAGAATGAGACCCCTTCAGTGTGTTGTCACATCTCACCCACAATGCAAGTAGACCGGCTCTTCTGTATTCCTACACGGCTTTCTTTTACCATGTCTGTCATGGTGCTCCAGCAAGAATGCAGCTGGACACAGGGGGCCCAGGACACAGCCCAGGGAGCAGAGGGCAGTGCAGGGCTGTACTGTGCTGTCCTGGCCCTGGATACATCCATGCTGGGCCAAAGGGAGACAGTTCTGTGAAGTCTGAAGGCAGCCAGCTTTCCCAGATTCTGGAAGGAGCTCTTCAAGAGCCCAACGTGATGGTGGATCTCCACATTCTGATGCTGCTTCTCATGGGGGTTGTAGGCTGAGAGCCTGCAGACCCTCAGCAGTAGGTGCTATGAGCTGTGTCAAGGCCACATTCACTGTGAGATTTTAATGGAAATGCAGCTTGTGAATGTAGTGAAAGATATGGATTAACGTTCTATGCCTCAAATATGATCTTCTAATGTTTTAAAAAGAAATACCCTGTGGGAGGTACTGGAGGATTGCGAAGGACACTGGACTTGTCAGCCACACAGACACAGGGTTTGGATCTCAGCTGTGCCTCTCACTGTGACAAACTGACAAGGGACCTAATTCCCTGCCCTCAGGTTTGTCATCTGTAAAATCAGATGCACGAGATGATTCCAGTGGTTTTCATGAGGAATGAAGGCAGTAATGTGTGTGAAGTTCCTAATTTATTGCCTAGCACATAGACACTAGGTGCTCAATAAATGTATGGAATGAATGCCTGAATTTCTGGCAATCTGCTGTGGATGAGATCTATGTGAGCCCCCGGAGTACCCAGGGAGCCTGGCTGTGCACCTGTAGTGCAGGCCCTGGCAGGCAGCCAGAGGAGGACTTGGACACCCTGAGTGCTATCCCGGGACCCTCACCAGAGTCTGTCTCAGATTGGCAGCTTCCTCTTGGCCATGGATGACCAGAACTCACAGTTCCAGAGCTGCATCTGTGTATGCAGTATTTCATCCCTGGAAGCAGCTCAGGCCCAATCACAGCAGGTTGGAAATTAGTCACCTGAGAAGTTGTGCTGCATGGACACAGAGAACTAAAATGGATCTGGGGTTTAGGAGATTTAAGAATTAACTTTTAGTTGACTTTTATTGTTACAAAAGCAATGTATGTTCATTATAGAAATTTTTTTTAATCACTTATAATCTCCCAACCCAGAAACCATTGCTATTAACATTTTGGTGTATATTTGGCCAATCATTATTCCATGTATTAACTTTTTTATTAACAAAATGGAACACTTTCTGTATGTTCTGTTTCAGGACCTGTTTTTTTTTTTCTCCACTCAGTATATTGTGGCTTCTCTAGATGTTATTAAATATTCCTATTATTTTCATGGCTACACATTAGTCTATTTTATGGATATGTCATAGTATTTTTAGTTAATAATGCTGTTGTTGAGCATTTAGGTCTTATTTATAATTTTTTAGTATTTTAAGTAGCACCTTAATGGGTATCCTCCATATATCTTTGTATTCTTCCATCATTCTTTTCTTTTTTTAAATTTTATTTATTTATTTTGAGAGAGAGCAAGTGGGGGAGGGACTGAGAGAGAAAGAATCCCAAGTAGCCTCAACAACTGTCAGCACAGAGCCCAATGCAAGGCTCGAACTCACGAATCGTGAGATCATGATCTGAGCTGAAGTCGGATGCTTAACTGACTGAGGCACCCAATCAATAAAGCCTTCCATGATTATTTTCTTTTTTTTAATTTTTTTTTTAATGTTTATTATTGAGAGACAGAGAGACACAGAGCGTGAGCAGGGGAGGGGTAGAGAGAGGGGGAGACATAGAATCTGAAGTAGGCTCCAGGCTCTGAGTTGTCAGCACAGAGCCTGACGCCGGGCTTGAACTCAACAAACTGCGAGATCATGACCTGAGCCAAAGTCGGTCGCTTAACCAACTGAGCCACCCAGGCGCCCCTCCATGATTATTTTCTTAAGCTAAGCTTCTAGAAATAGATTTGCTGAGTCAAAATACATAGAAAATTTGAAGGTTTCTGATGTTTGAATTAGATTTTGATTGCAGTTTTAATTCACCTTGCTACGAATCCCTAGAACAGGATTATTATGTATAATTTCAATAATATATTAGAGCTGGTACATTATGTTAGGAAACTATACTATATCATAGATAACATATTTTCTAAAATATTTAATAGAAATACATCATATTCTTGGCAATGAGCATAACTATGATAAAAAATCTGAGAATGAATAAGCATTAAGGAATAGGACAAAATTGCCCCTAATCCCTCTTCCCAATTAGACTTATTCTTAACATCTTAGTATTTTCCTTCCAATTTTTTTTCTGTGCATTTAAACACAACTGAGATCATTCCATCTCCTTCATTTGGTACTTCTGCTCTTGTGAGTTGTGTGTGGTGAAGGGTACTCAGCCGTTCTGTATCAGTTTTTTGATGAGAGGGCACATGTTTTATCCCTGCTTGTGGCCTGACATCACACAGCACTGTCACAAACCAAGCTGGTGCTCTGTATAGACCTTCTCTGAACAGATTTGAGAGTCAGGAAAAGCAAAGGTAAAATCAGTCTTGTGGCCATATGGGCAGGGAATTACTGCCATGTTAAGCCTTAGAGCCTAAAGATGACTCTGCCCTTCCAGGATTAACTCACATTGCCCCATCTCAGAAGTCAGGAGAAAAACGGTTCCCTAGGCACAGATCCCTTTCCACAAAGCATGGATGGTGATCTTTTCCCCTGCACCGTCCCACACTAGTTTACCTGGGGCTTCCTAACCCCTGCTGTGTGTTGGGATCCATTCAAATTTGCAGCTTTGGAATCTAAAGGTGTTTAGGACCTGGCTTTTGGTTTCAGGTAAGCTTTTAGAGTTTGGCACATTCCAGGAAAAAAAAATTATTATACATAAAAGGATTTGATGTCAGGCAGACACAAGTCTTCCTTCTTCAGATGAGCCAATTGCTAATTCTATTGAGAAAAATATTCTGATTGGCCAAGGACTAAACAGTAAACTCTTTCTGCTTGAGTATTTTTGATTTTTACCCTAAACTTGAATCCATTTCTTCCCCTTTTTTAAGTGAGTCTAGAAACTTTGATTTAATTTTATGTGGTCATTAAATATCACCATATACTGAAGAAGTTTTTGTAATGGAGTAGACCTAGCATGGGCTTCAAGGTCAGACCCACCTGACACTGAGCCCTGGCTCCTTCCCTGGTGAACTACTTGGCCTTGGGTACTTATCTAGTCTGGAGCCTGAATTTTTTCATCTCTGGAAAAAGACTAAAGATACTTCATTAGTTGAAATATTGGATGCAAAGTTCCTAATATAGTATTTGGGACATATTAGATGTTTAATCAGTGTTTAATCTTTTTTTTTCTGCTTTCCCTAAGAACCATAATAAGTGGTTATGATCTAAGACCCCAGATATCAGAAACTGTGGCCAAGAGCTGTAGGAGAAAAGGCATAGGAAATTAGCCCACATAAATAATGGTCTCTGGGTATTAAGTCATTACATTTTTTAATAAATCCTTAATAGCAGTTAGCTTTATTAACTTTCATTTTTTTTCTAATAAAAATTGACTGTATCTGAAATTTAGTCTTCTCTCTTATTAGCTCAATTTTGTTTCTTTTTGTCTCTGTGGCTGGAGGGAGAATATGTTTTGTAAACAGTTTTAAAAGGTGTGAAATTTTCCTTGAGTAGAAGTGTTTTGAATGTTGGTAAAAAAATAAGTTTTTTTTAAATTCACCAATCTGATATTTTCCATTATTTCTCTGTTAAAATTGATATTTAATTTTTTATTAGCTTCTTGATGAGTTTACAGTCTAAGAAGCTGCAATTTAGATAATGTTTTTTGTTGTTGTTCTTAAAGTTTACATATTTAAGAGAGAGAGCATGTTCTAGAGCAAGTGTGAACGAGGGAGGGGCAGAGAGAGAGAGAGAAAGAATCCCAAGCAGGCTCCATTCTGTCAGCACAGAGCCCAACACAGGACTTGATCCAACAAACCATGAGATCATGACCTGAGTTGAGATCAAGGTAGGATGCTTAGTCAACTGAGCCACCCAGGCGCTCCTGATTTAGCTAATGTTCTATGTATTGATAAATTACAGCTTCCACTTCTGCAAGATGATAAACAGATAATCTGAAAACTTACTTGCCATAAACCCTTAAATATGCTGGGTAAAATGCAGCAAAAATTACCTTAACTGCATGATGCTGCTCGTAGCAATAAAGAACTTCTGGGTGCCAACATCAGGAGGCTCCAAAGAAGACAGTTGACAGTCACACACTCTGACACTGTATTTGATGAGGAAGAGAGGGATAGTTAGCCTGAAATAGCAGCTAGAGTTGTTGTCCATTTGGGAATGGAAGATTAGGCCTTGGGCCTATGCAAGGTGAGAGATGGAACTAAAGCCCTTCTCAAAACTGACATTCTCTAAGAGCTGCACTATCAGTGGGAGGGTGGATTTTTAAATTCCACTCAGCTCTTCCTATCTCTGGGTTCTGGGCCTGCATAAGGAAAGACAAAAAAAACAAAAAGACGAAAACACTCTTCTTGAGAATTTGGAGTCTTAGGCCTGTACCTTACATGGTTATAGGGTTCAAATTTCCATCATGCAGTCTGAGAACCTACAAATTGGGAGATTGTCTAAAAATTAGTTTCTATTTAGTGATAACTCAGGGCATTTTTGAAGCATTCATATATCTAAAGGTGTGCAAAAAGGGAAAAAATAGACTAAGATCAATATTTGAAGGATTCATAGCTATAAATTTTCTAAAATAGATGAAAGATAAGAATCTTTAATTCAATAATCACAATATGCTGCTCACCATAGTGAAATTACAGAACACCAAAGATGAGTGGGAGATACTAAAGCAACCAGAGAGAAGCCAGGCCGCCCACCCTGCAATGATATTGGAATGAAAGCCTACTTATTAGCAGTAACTGTAGAGGCCAGAAGAATAGGAACTTCAGAAGTTAACTTCAAAGTTCTTCCAAGTGCTAAGAATTCTTTATGCAAATGAAGTATCATTCAAGAGTGGGGTTAAAATAAAACATTGAGGCCCTTCCTGTTTTCTAATGCAAGTTTATATATTTTTCTCCAAGCAGATTAAGTTGCATTCTAGAGATGTTTATATTATTTTAATTAACATTCAGCTCAAAATATTTTCTAATTTCTATCTAAATTTCTTCTTTGGCCTGTAGGTTATTTAGAAGTGAATTATTAATTTCTAAATATATGCAGTTTTTCCAGTTAGCTTTTTGTCCTTAATTTCTGACATATTTGCATTAGGACATAGAAAAAATTTTTTGAATGATTTCAACCTTTTTGAATTTGTTAAAACTTGGTTGGTTTTCATAGTATTTTCAGTGTTTTTTTCTTTTATTTTTTCCCTTTTTAAAAATTTTTTTAATTTATTTTTTTAATTTACATCCAAGTTAATTAGCATATAGTGCAACAATGATTTCAGGAGTAGATTCCTTAATGCCTCTTACCCATTTAGCCCATTCCCCCTCCCACAACCCCTCCAGTAACCCTCTTGTTTGTTCTCCATATTTAAGAGTCTCTTTTGTTTTTGCCCCCCTCCCTGTGTTTATATTATTTTTGCTTCCCTTCCCTTATGTTCATCTGGTTTGTCTCTTAAATTCCTCATATGAGTGAAGTCATATGATATTTGTCTTTCTCTGACTGACTAATTTCACTTAGCATAATACCCTCTAGTTCCATCCACGTAGTTGCAGATGATAAAATTTCATTCTTTTTGATTGCCGAGTAATGCTCCATTATATATATATATATGTGTGTATATATATATATATCACATCTTCTTTATCCATTCATCCATCGATGGACATTTGGGCTCTTTCCATACTTTGGCTATTGTTGATAGTGCTGCTATAAACATGGGGGTGCATGTGTCCCTTCAAAACATCACACCTGTATCCCATGGATAAATGCCTAGCAGTGCAATTGCTGGGTCCTAGGGTAGTTCTATTTTTAGTTTTCTGAGGAACCTCCATACTGTTTTCCAGAGTTGCTGCACCAGCTTGCATTCCCACCAACAATGCAAAAGAGATCCTCTTTCTCTGCATCCTCACCATCATCTGTTCTTGCCTGAATTGTTAACATTAGCCATTCTGACAGGTGTAAGGTGGTATCTCATTGTGGTTTTGATTTGTATTTCCCTGATGATGCGTGATGTTGAACATTTTTTCATGTGTCGATTGGCCATCTGGATGTCTTCTTTGGAGAAGTGTCTATTCATGATTTTGCCCATTTCTTCACTGGATTATTTGTTTTTTGGGTGTTGAGTTTGATAAGTTCTTTATAGATTTGGGATACTAACCCTTTATCTGATATGTCGTTTGCAAATATCTTCTCCCATTCCATGTGCTGTCTTTTAGTTTCGCTGATTGCTTCCTTCACTGTGCAGAAGCTTTTTATTTTGATGAGTTCCCCACAGTTCATTTTTGCTTTTGTTTCCCTTGCCTCTGGAGACGTGTTGAGTAAGAAGTTGCTGTGGCTGAGGTCAAAAAGGTTTTTGCCTGCTTTCTCCTTGAGGATTTTGATGGCTTCCTGTCTTACATTTAGGTCTATCATCCATTTTGAGTTTATTTTTGTGTATGGTGTAATCAAGTGGTCCAGGTTCATTTTTCTGCATGTCGCTGTCCAGTTTTCCCAGGACCACTTGCTGAAGAGACTGTCTTTATTCCATTGGATATTCTTTTCTGCTTTGTCAAAGATTAGTTGGCCATACGTTTGTGGGTCTGTTTCTGAGTTCTCTATTCTGTTCCATTGATCTGAGTGTCTGTGCTTGTGCCGGTACTATGCTGTCTTGATGATTACAGCTTTGTAATACAGCTTGAAGTCCTTATTTTCAGTGTTTTATCTGTATGTGAAAATAATGTGTGGTTTGGCCTTGTTGAAGGCAATATTTGTCAGTAAGTCAAATATTGCTGTATTTGTCTGCTTGTTTTATCAGATGCTGAGAAAAGTATGCTTAAATTTTCCATTTGGATTTTTAATGTTTCTACTTGCTTTATAAATTTAGGGGCTATGTTATTAGGAATATATAAATTTAGATTTGGGTTATAGCTTCCTTAAATGTTAGCCTTTTATTATTAAATGTTCTTTTTAATCTCTAATAAAGTATTTTGACTTAACATCTACCTCGATATAAATAGAGCTGCATCAGCTTTCTTTTTGTTAGTGTTTGATTGACATTTCATTTTCCATTAATTTACTTTTAATCTTTCTCTTAGACATATCTTTTATAAATAGTAAGGGGGTTTTTAAATCCAGTATGAAAATCTCTCTTTTAATTGGAATATTTAGTTCCATATAATTAGTGATATATTTTATTTTAAATCTACCATCTTATTAATAAATGTGTTTTAGGGGCGCCTGGGTGGCGCAGTCGGTTAAGCGTCCGACTTCAGCCAGGTCACGATCTCGCGGTCCGTGAGTTCGAGCCCCGCGTCGGGCTCTAGGCTGATGGCTCAGAGCCTGGAGCCTGTCTTCGATTCTGTGTCTCCCTATCTCTCTGCCCCTCCCCCGTTCATGCTCTGTCTCTCTCTGTCCCAAAAATAAATAAACGTTGAAAAAAAAATAAATAAATAAATGTGTTTTATTTGTCCCATCTATTTTGAGTTGCTTTTTAGTCCTTTTTTTGCCTTTTTTTAGGATTGACTACATTTTTCCTTTTTTTTTTTTTTTAATCCTCTGTTAGTTTGGAAGTTATAAACTTTATTAATCACTCAGTGGTTATCCTAGGGATCACATCATAAAACCACCTTCATCTTATAAGAGTCTAATATAAATTAGTACTTTAAATATCTTTCTGAATAATGCAAGGACCTTGGAACATTTATTACCTTACTCCTCTATTGACTTGTGGACCATTATTGTCATATATTTTAAGGTTTTGTGTATTTTTTTCTATGTTTTTTTAAATCAACAAGACATTATTGTTTTGTAGAGTAAATGTTTAATTATTATATTTTCCCATATATTTACATTTTCATTGCTTTTCATTTCTTCCTGAATCTCCAATTCACACCTGGGATGCTTTTCTTTCTGCCGTGATAAACATGCCTAGTATTGTTTTGGGGTTTTTTTATGTGTATCTTCTAGTGATGAATTCCTCAGTTTTTGTTTGTCTGAAGATGCCTTCCTTTTGCTTTAATTTCTTCATTTTTGAATACAGATATTGATACTTTGAAGATATCATTACACTGTGTTATAGTTTCCATTGTTTCTATCGAAAAACCATCTGCTGGTCTAATTTTCCCACCCTTAAACTCAGTCTGTCATCTCCCCAGGTATTCAGTTTGCCTTTTATCAGCAGTGTTGCAATGCACCCAGATATAGATTTTTTCTTTTTCTTTTTTTTAATTTACTACTTAACATAGGATTCATAGAGCTTCTTAAATTTGTGGCTTGATGTGTGCAATCTGTTTCAGAAAAGTCTCAGCCATTTTTTTCAAATATTGCTTCTAGTACATTCCCTCTCTCCCATCTCCTGAGGCTATAATTACATGTAGACCTTCTCAGTGATTTTGCAGTGTCTTTTTACCTTCTCTTCTTTGCTTTCCATCTTTTTCTCTCTGCTGTATTCTGAATATTTTTATCTGAACTACCTTCTCTATTCAGCTGTGTCTAATTTTCAATTAAACCCATTCGCCAAGTTCTTGATTTCAGTTACTGAACTTTTTAGCTCTGCGGTTTCCATTTGTCGTTGTTGCTGTTGTTGTTGTTGTTGTTGTTGTTGTTGTTGTTGTTGTTATAGTTTTAACTTCCCTGCTGAAATGATTATTCTTGTCTTTACCTCCTTGAACCTAAAAGTATGTTAATTTTAAGATCTGTATCTAATAATTCCATTCTCTGGATTGCTTGTGGGTCACTATCTATTGAAGTTATTTCTTTTGTTCGTATTGCCTTTCCTCCACATGTACCTGGTTATATTTGGTGATGAACACAGTATTTGCAGAATTGTTTATAGAAATAATTTTTAGTTTAGGAGGATATTATCTATCTCCAGAGCAGATTTGTATTTGTTTCTGCCAAGTAAGTCTGGGCACTAGCAATTAGAGTTACCTTGGCCCAGTTTAAAATTATTCAAAGCTAAGCCAAGTCCTGCAAGTGCCTATCTTTTATAACTTATCCACCCTCCTAGGATATAGTCCTTCAGAGTTCCAACACAAGGATAGACCCCACCCCGCCCAATTGTGTTCATTTCCTCCTCCTCATGTCTTGAGGTTTTCTAGCCCCTCAGCCATTCATCTGAGTTTACTTTTATTTTTTTTTAAGCTTATTTATTTATTTTGAGAGAGAGTGTGTGTGCACGCAAGCAGGGGAGGGGCAGAGACAGAGGGAGAGGATCCCAAGCAGGCACCACACTGCCAGCACAGAGCCTGATGCGGGGTTTGATCTCCCGAGCCACAAGATCATGACCTGAGCCTAGATCAAGAGTCGGACGCTTAACTGACTGACTCACCCAGGCACCCTACCATTCCTCTGTTTGATCAGGAGTCAGCACCTCTCTTCACCAGGGAAATACAGCACTTGGCTTCTCTGCTTATGCCTATTTTCCTCTGGATCTTGAGCTGGTTGTTCTTCATATCTTAATCACCCTTACATGTCTTGAAACACATATGTTGTATGCTTGTCTAGTTTTTCTGATTGTTCCCCATAAAAGGATTGTGTGAATTATAGTAGGCCATCACCAGAAGCAGAAGTTCCTTATCTTTATATTTTTTGATCTGCCTATGTTGCTGAGTATATTTTTAGTCCTTTGATTCTCACTGTAGTCTATGTTGTGCATTGACTGCATTTTGCCTATTATTCCAATGATAAACACCTAGATTGCCTTCAACAATTACCACAATTAGTACTACACAAAAACATATAGCATTGTAAGTATTTCTTTATAAACATTGTAAGTGTTTCTTTATAAAATGTGTGGGAATTTGGGGGGACTCTTCCGGAAGAGTTTGCCAAAACATTGGGAATACCTGTGTTTGTTCTAATTAAGACATGCCAGGTGACATGCATCAATCCAGTTTCATCACTATACTTTCCACCAGTACTGTCCCTACACTGTCACCAAAACCTGGAATGTTCCAGCTCCCCAATGTCTATCAAGTCTAGTAGAAATAAAGTGATATCATAATTTTAATTTGCATTTCTCAGATTACAATTTTTCTATTGGATTTCTTTTGTCTCATTGATTTTCAAGAGTTCTTTTGTTTTTATTTATTTATTTAAAAAAAATTTTTTTAACGTTTATTTATTTTTGAGACAGAGAGAGATAGAGCATGAACGGGGGAGGGTCAGAGAGAGAGGGAGACACAGAATCTGAAACAGGCTCCAGGCTCTGAGCTGTCAGCACAAAGCCCGATGCGGGGCTCAAACCCACGAACTGTGAGATCGTGACCTGAGCTGAAGTCGGACGCTTAGCCGACTGAGCCACCCAGGCGCCCCAAGAGTTCTTTTGTTTTTAAACAGTACCCTGTGTTAGATGCAGATATTGCAAATATATTCTCAATCTGCCATTTAACTACCATCTTATTCATAATGTCTTCATTGATAATATTGTTGGTTGATGACTTGTACTTTGTGCTGTTATTAAGAAGTCGTCTACTGCCCTATTTCTTCTATATTATGGGTGTTTAATTTTATATTTTTACTGTTTAATTTATAAGTCTTCAAATCATCCGGAGCCCCCTTTCATATCATGTGTTGATAGGAATCCAATTTCATTTTTCTTGATATAAATAATCCAGTTTTCCCAACACTAGCTGTTGACATCTTACCTTTTCCTCTCTTTTCACTTCTTTTCATTTTTAATAAACTCCTGTCTTTTTTAAACATGTTAGTTACTAACCAATTTTCAAGTTTTATCCCCCTAACCCCTTGTTCCCCCAAATCCTGTGATGCTTGTTGCATGGTTTTACACAGCATCGTGCTTTTTAGGAATACATATGGTACGTTGTAAAACTACATGTATTTGGAAATCTCCATGATAAAATCTTTTTACATTTTTAAAATAAAAATGTAAAACAAGTAATTCTCTTTTATTCCAGTTTTGCTAAAAGGTTTTTTTTTGTAAGTAAGCATTTGATTGAAATATATTTTCAGTTATTTCTCTTTTTGTCTGCTATTTGGTCAGTTTTATCAATAGATTAGCTCATATGAAACCATCCTTGCATTTCTGGATGAATCCCTATTTTACCACAATATATTATGTTTAATGCATTGTTATATTTGGTTAGCTAAGATTTTATTTAGGATTTTTGCGTCTGCTTTCATAAAGGAGATCTAAACCTGATTCACTGTTGTTGTCGTATTCCCCTATTTGGTTTTGAATCATAGTTATACTACCCTCAAGTTAAGCAGTTTTTGTTCTTTTTCTTTTTTATAGAACAACTTGTATAAGATATGAATTAACTATTCTTTTGAAGATTTATAGCTTCCTGTATAAAACAGTCTGGTCCATGGGATTTGACACAGGAAGTTTTTTTTTTACACTACCATTTTAATTTCTTAGATCTTTGTTGGTTCAAATTTTCTTTTATGCCAATTTTACCATTTTATGTACATTTTCACCATTTAATGAACTTTTTCAGAATGTATTTATTTTATCTAGGTTTTCGGATTTAGAATTGAATGAGAAACGCAACTACAACCATACCTAGAAGGAAAGATATATGACTTAAAGTGGCTAGAGAAAATCAAAACCAAAAAAGAAGCCCTAATATAAAGGAAAAAATTAATCTGATAACATTAAAATATAAAACTATGCTTCAAAGGACAATCTAGACAATGTGACTTTTCAGACTAGAAAATAGGCCACATTATAGCGTAAGAAAGATATTTACAATATTTTGTAAATGACAAAAGATTAGTGTAAAGGATGTGTAAAGAACTTCTAAAAATAGATAAGAGGAAGACAGACACCTCAATATACAAATGGATTTATGGTACATATAGGCAATTCTTAGAAGAAGCACTTGAATAATCAATAAAAATATGAACAACGCTCAACATCACTGATAATCAAGAAAGCAACATACAAGTCATATCACATCCTTCAAATTGGCAGACACTTTAAGTGCAAAAGCGAAATATTGGTGAGGATGTACACGGTCAGGAATTCTTGTAAATTACTGGTGGGAGTATAAATTTATATAGGCTCCTCAGAGAGTAGTTTGTCAATATCTAGTAAAATTGAAGGTAATCTTCTGTGTATCCTAGATAAACTTGTCAGTATATGCATGAGGGGACAGCTGTGTGTTGATTAGTGCTTCAAGGTTTCACTATAATCAAGGAACATAGAAGAAGCAAGGTTCAGAAGGATACATGCAGTATGATAGTATAATAGGGTTTATGTAAGTGTGCAAAACACAAATAACAGAATTCATAATAGTATACCTTTGGCTATATACATGTGTAGTATTAGTAATATAACAATACCTTTGGATATATACACATTTAGTCAGATTATACAAAATGCATGAGAGGGGCGCCTGGGTGGCGCAGTCGGTTAAGCGTCCGACTTCAGCCAGGTCACGATCTCACGGTCCGTGAGTTCGAGCCCCGCGTCGGGCTCTGGGCTGATGGCTCAGGGCCTGGAGCCTGTTTCCGATTCTGTGTCTCCCTCTCTCTCTGCCCCTCCCCCGTTCATGCTCTGTCTCTCTCTGTCCCAAAAATAAATAAACGTTGAAAAAAAATTTAAAAAAAAAAAAAAAATGCATGAGAATACAGGACAATTTTAAGTACAGAGATATACTTCCCGGAGAGGAAGATAAAGAGTTTGCATGAGGGTGGGGCATCAGATATACTCATAATATTGTCAGAGATCAACAGAGAATATAGCAAAATGTTAACTAGCACTTGTTTAATTTTTGTGATGGTTGTGTAGATTTTTTCATTTTATTTTTATACTTTTCTGTATGTTTAGTTTGCATTTATTCAAAAAATAATTTACTGAGCACCTACTAGCCGTCAGGCTTTGTTCTGATGCTTAGGATAGAGCAGTGAACACGATGTACATGTTGTCCTGTCCTCGTGGATCTTATAGAGTTTATAATGTTTTAGAATTGGGGCACCTCAGTGGCTCAATCCAACTCCTGCTCAGGTCATGATCTCACAGCTCATGGGTTTGAGCCCCACATCAGGCTCTGTGCCGACAGCTCAGAGCCTGGAGCCTGCTTCGGATTCTGTCTCCCTCTCTCTCTGCCCCTTCCCCACTCCTGCTCTGTGTGTGTGTGTGTGTGTGTGTGTGTGTGTGTGTCTTTCAAAAATACACATTAAAAAATTTTTAATAAAAATATAAAATGTTTCAGAATTAAACTTTTTTAATGCTTAAGATAATTTTTTTAAAAGACCAATTTGCACAGAGAACAAACTGAGGGTTGCTGGAGGAGTTGTGGGTGGGATGGGCTAAATGGGCAAGGGGTATTAAGGACGATACTTGTTGGGATGAGCACTGGGTGTTATGCTTAGGTGATGAATCACTGGATTCTATTCCTGAAATCATTATTGCACTATATGCTAACTAAGTTGGATGTAAATAAATAAACAAATAAATGACCCATTTGGGAGCTCTTCCTTCTATAAAGCTCTAATTACACTTTTAATTCATCCAATTTCATTTCTCTTTATCCCTGGAATCAGGCACTTAAAAAGCTGCGGGGGCAGGGGAGCGGGGTGGTGGTTCACCTGGGTGGCTCAGTTGGTTAAGCATCTGACAGTTGATTTTGGCTCAGGTTATGATCCATCGGTTCGTGGGATGGAGCCCATGTTGGACTCCACACTGAACGTGGGGCCTGCTTGGGATTCTCTCTCTCTCTCCCTCTCCCTCTACCTTTCTCCCTCCCTCCCTCTCTCTGTTTCTCTCTCTCTTTCTGTCTCTCTCTCAAAATAAATAAATAAGCATTAAAAAAAAAAGCTGAAGGCAGCAAACATACCACTATGGTGCAGAACATTGAGAGGAGGGTGCAGGTGGCAGGAGGCATATAGGAAGCCACTGGACTTTCTGCTGACTTTTGCTGTTGCTGTGAACTTCAAAGTGCTGTTAAAAATAGTGTACTGGGGTGCCTGGGTGGTTCAGTGGGTTGAGTGTCCAACTTCAGCTCAGGTCATGATCTCAACGTTCATGGGTTTGAGCCCAGAGTCGGGCTCTGTGCTGACAGCTCAGAGCCTAGAGCCTGCTTCAGATTCTGTGTCTCCCTCTCTGTCTGCCCCTCCCCCTGCTCTCTCTCAAAAATAATAAACATTATTTCTGTCTCTCTCTCAAAAATAAATAAACATTTTTTTTTAATATTTAATAAATAGTCTATTTAAGGGGCACCTTGGTGGCTCAGTCGGTTAGGCAACTGACTTGATCTCAGTTCATGTCATGATCTCACAGTCGTGAGTTGAAACCCTGTGTCCAGTCCCACATCCAGCCCCGCTCTGACAGCACAGAGCCTGCTTGGGATTCTCTCTCTCCCTCTCTCTCTGCCCTTCCCCCACTCACATATACACTCTCTTTCAAAATAAATAAACTTTTTATTTATTTATTTATTTATTTATTTATTTTTAATTTTTTTTTTCCAACGTTTATTTATTTTTGGGACAGAGAGAGACAGAGCATGAATGGGGGAGGGGCAGAGAGAGAGGGAGACACAGAATCGGAAACAGGCTCCAGGCTCTGAGCCATCAGCCCAGAGCCTGATGCGGGGCTCGAACTCACGGACCGCAAGATCGTGACCTGGCTGAAGTCGGACGCTTAACCAACTGCGCCACCCAGGCGCCCCGATAAACTTTTTTTTTTAAATGGTCTATTTAAAAGGAAAAGAAAGCTATGAGGGAAGAAAGCTCTTTGTAAAATCAGCCTTCATAAACAGAATGTACAATCTAAATGAGCTATTGGTCTGCCTCCCATATTAGTTTTTCAGGATTGTGGTTTACACTTTTAGGTTCGTAGTTTTTGTAAATAGTCACCTGTGGGAACTGTTTTCATGAATAAACAAGGATGGCTTCTAATTACTGTGGTCACTGAACGTATTTGGGCATCCTTACTTTGTGCAAGACCACATAAGGGGCCATGGGGACCAGAGAACAATAAGCAGAGTTCCCTGCTCCCAGAGCGCCAATATTGTTTGTGGTCATAATAGATACTAGTAACAGCAGCTGTGACCCTTCGCTCTTCTACCTCCTGCATCAATTATTGAAAGATCTGGAAGACTCGGTCGCCAGGGCACTCAAGGACTGCTGTGCACAGGACTCTGTGCCCAGAGATCTGGGGAGTCAGTAGTGGTTGAAGCATCAGTAAAGGATGGTAAAGGAGGCCCCTAAAAGATGAGCAGGCACAAGCTGACAGCCCTTTCAAACAAAGGAATGGCCTGACCAGAAGCACAGGGCCTGCCCAAGAAGTGTCAGAGCAGCCGAGTACTCAGGACAGGGAAGGTAGGTATCAAGCTAGTCATGGATCAGAGGAGATTTTTTGAAACCACAGACATGAGTGAAAGGGCCAAGGGGGAATAAAAAGGCAGGAAGAGAGAGAACAGGAGAAGGCCAAGGGCAGAACCCCAGTACCTGGGTTTTGGGGTGTGGACACAATGGGAAGAGGTGAATAAGGAGCCAGTGCAGTTGTCCTATGCTGCTGAACCAAGGTTCTGAGTGGGCATGACAGGCAGCCTCTGTGCTCTGGGCTTGCAGGTCTGTCCAGGACTGAAAACAAGGAGCACTGCCTGACTGTGCAAACCACCATATACCCAAATTAGTGAAAGGCTTCCCCCAGGAAAGACCAGTAGTCACAGCTGGCAGCAGTTGTAGGACAGGCAGCATCCTTGCTGAGTCCTAGCATAGACACTGACAAGAGTCATATACACACAGATGTCATATCAGGGTTCTGACAGTTCTATGGGACTTGCCACAGGCCATGTTCCAGAGTTAGTGAGGACCTGTGGTCCTCAGGCCCCCTTACTCCACTTCTACCAGATGCTCCAAATGTTCCATGGCCATGACCTGAGTTCCAGACTTTCCTTGAATGGAGGTCTCTTTCCTGAGGACCTGGTCAGTCTCACTTCTACTTCTGTACAGAATGTTTGAGGATGGCCCAGAGCAAAGCAGAGACCACTAGTGGCAGTTGTGTGTAACCAGAGTAAAGGGTTGGAGACAGTCCTTCCCCTCAGAACTTCACACGAAGCTCAGAGCTAAAAGGTCCCAGCCAAAAGAATCCCTCTGGGATCCATGTCTGAGAGCTGGAATGTCCGAGTTGGACGTTTGCACCAGGTGTGTATGGGTGCCCTCTGTGGGTCAGGCCTTGGCAAGGTGGCGGGATACAGTTGAGAGCTGGAATGTCCCAGTCAGACGTTTGCACCAGGTGTGTATGGGTGCCCCTGTGGGTCAGGCCTTGGGCAAAGTGGAGGGATACAGGTGGAAACAAGAAGTTGTTCCAGGCTTTCACTGAAAGTTTACCCTAGCAGAGGACCCAGACCAGTAAAAGGGGCAGTGAAACACACATTATCAAGAATGATTGCAGAGTGTTATTGTTCATATTTCTGTAGACAGAAGTACTGGGTGCTGTGGACATTGAGGAAGGAGGAATCTCACCAATCTGGAAAGTCCCAGAAGATATCCAGGGGACATATGAAAAGGCCACAGCTAACATCCTACAAATGGTGGAAGACTGAAAGCTTTCCCCCTAAGATCAGGAATAAGACAAAGATGTTTGCACTCACCACTTCCATTCAGCATTTTACCAGAGGTTCCAGCTAGAGCAATGAGGCAAGAAAAAGAAATAAAAGGCACCTACATTGGAAAGGAGGAAGTACAACTATCTCTATTCACAGATGACATCATCTTCTATATAGAAATTTGAAAGAATGTACACACATACACACTCACACAAAAACTAAAGCTGATAAATGAATTCCAGGATTCAGGATCACACACAAAAATGAATTCTATTTCTGTCTTCTAGCACTGCACAATTTGAAGATGAAATTAAGAAAGCAGTTCCATTTACAGTAGCATCAAAAAGAAAACTTTTAAGAATAAATTTAACAAAAACAATGCAATACTTATACACTGAAAACTATAAAACATAACTGAAATAAATTAAGGACCTAACTAAATGGAAAAACTTTCCATGATCAACAGATTCAATGCTATCCCTATCAAAATCCCAACTGCCTTTTTTGCAGAAATTGAAAGATGATCTTGAACTTAATTCATATGGACTTTCAAGAGAACCAGAATACCCAAACAACCTTGAAAAAGAACAAAGTCAGAGGATTCCCGATCTCAAAACATACCACAAAGCTACAGGAACCAAGACAGTATAGTACTGCTATAGGATACACATATAGTTCAGGGCATCTGAGTGGCTCAGTCAGTTGAACATCTGACTTCAGCTCAGGTTATGATCTCTCAGTTTGTGAGTTCAAGCCCTGCATCAGGCTCTGTGCTGACAGCTTAGAGCCTGGAGTCTGCTTCAGATTCTGTGCCTCCCTTGCTCTCTGTGCTGCCCCTGCTCGTTCTCTCTCTATTTCTCTCAAAAATAAACATTAAAGGGGCGCCTGGGTGGCGCAGTTGGTTAAGCGTCCGACTTCAGCCAGGTCACGATCTCGCGGTCCGTGAGTTCGAGCCCCGCGTCAGGCTCTGGGCTGATGGCTCAGAGCCTGGAGCCTGTTTCTGATTCTGTGTCTCCCTCTCTCTCTGCCCCTCCCCCGTTCATGCTCTGTCTCTCTCTGTCCCAAAAATAAATAAACGTTGAAAAAAAATAAATAAACATTAAAAAAAATTTAATAAAAAATAAAGGATACACATATAGGTCAATGGAATCAAGTTAAGAGTCCAGACATAGATCTACATATCTATTCTCAATTAATTTTCAGCAGGTGTGCTAGGACCATTCCCTGGATGAAAGAATAGTCATTCAAAAAATAGTGCTGACACAAATGGACATCCACACACAACAAATAGTGCTGACACAACTGGACATCCACATACAAAACAATATAGTTGGGCCCCTACCTCATGCCATATTCAAAAATTAGCTCAAAATGCAGCATAGACATAAATATAAGAAGTAAAATTTTAAAACTCTCACTGTGCAGGCAGGATATGGGAGACATGGCTCCACAGGAGAAAAGCTACTGAGGGGTTTTAGTTGAAAACTAAAGGAGTCAGCAATAGGGTGGAGAGATCAAGCAAATTAAGACAGTCTTCCCAGCATTAGACGGAGCGATTTGAAATCTAATCTTGGAGTGGTTGGCTAGGCCATTGCTGGGACATTGCAGATATGTGTACTACAATATAGGAAGGGCAGAGCAATCCAGAGTATGTTCAGAAGAGTGACCAGGCTCACTCTGCTGTGTCCACACCTCCTCTGAGATCTGTGTTCTGTATATATGTAGTAGTACTATCTCTTTCCCTGGGCACAGACGTGACCAGTTCTCTGGGTGCCACGAGGTGAACAAGACTGAGAGGTGCTTTTGCTTGCCATCCAGGGCTTTCCCTTGTCTGAATGGACCTCTCCACATGGGTATACTTCCTCTGATCCCTTACATACATCTGCTGACTTGAGAGTCCAAAATAGACTCTCAAGTACCAGCATGCTCGTTCCTGTTTATGTGTCTCCACCCATGCACTTAGTAACCTCATTTTGAGTTCCTTCCCCACTCTTCTCTTTCTCTCCAAATCATACCTACCCTTCCCTGGCCATGCCAGCCCATATTTGTCTTTCTTAGCTCCTTTCTGGGTTACTCATTTACCCCCACGGAGAGCAGAGATGATCAGCTGTTACATTCCTGGACAATTTCTCAGTCTTCTGCTCAGTTATTGATGTGTATCATGGACAGTGGCAAGATTGGTATTATCTGTTCTTTCTGTTAACAGCTTGGTTGAAGTTATTTACATTGTTGCCCTCATTTATCATGCATTGGTAGTTTCATCAAGCAGACTGTCCCATCTCCCATAGATCATAACAGGTGTATTAGGCAAATGGTTGTAGTTCAAGAATTCCTGTTACCTTACTGGTTCTACTGACTCTTTTATTTGGGGACACAATTGTGTGATTACAAAGCCCATGTTGAAATCTGGAGCCAAAATTATTTATCATCAAAATGACTAATTCCACAAGGGTTTAGGGTCTTTGTACTCATAGCAACTTTCTCTGTTTTCATCTTTCCAAAGTTCTCCAAACAAACCTTTTTTCTCCAGTGGTCCAGAGCCCCTCACAGTCTTCCTGACAATCCAGAGCTTCTCCCACTCCTGGTCCTGCCCAAATTCCTTGCCCCTTCCTCAGGTTATCACAAATCCCATTTGTATATAAGGTCCAGCTCCAGTGTCTCTGGTTCCAGGAAGCATCCCCTCCACATGTCTTCTTTAGTGTCTTGTACATGGGAGTGCCTGCAATTCCTCTGCATTTGGTTGTTTACTATCATCTTGTTCACCATGGTTTCTCAGCAGGAAGTAGTTTGCTCTAGATATAGCTAGACTTCACATCCAGGCCCTCCCACTTACTCCGGATCACAACTGCTCTGAGCCTCACTCAGTTCCTTATTTGTAAGACAGCGGTGATTCTTGTTTCACCCTATCTTTGTAGTGAGTAAAATAATATATATGAAAATTCCTGGTGCATCTTAACTTCTCAGTAAGCTTCTTAGTTTTATCTTCTCCTTCTTTTTTTTTTTTTTTAAATATTTATTTATTTATTTATTTATTTATTTTGAAAGAAAGAGAAAGTGCATGTGCAAGTGGAGAAGGGACAGAGAGAGAGGAAGAGGGAGAATCCCAATCAGGCTCCATGCTCAGCACTGAGCCCGATGCAGGGCTCAATCACACAACTGCAAGATCACAACCTGAGCCAATGTCAAGAGTCAGATGTTTAACCAACTGAGCCACCCACGCACTCCTATTTTCTTCCTTCTTGAGCCTGAGAACCATCTCTTAAAATTTCTCCAGTAATCTCTGCAGAGAATTCTCTTCTCTGAGCAGAGTTCTGTCAAAGCAGAGACACTCAGTACTTAACACTGACTGATGGGAATGTATGGTTCACTGAGTCCCCAGAAGCACTGGGATGAATGCCCTTGTGGGCACATGGCTGAAAAATAATCTAAAAGACACTCTGTCCAGACCTACTGGGTCACTGAGAAAGATGACAGCCCAGCTGCCTAGGAGGGTCTTCCCTGTCTCAGAGACTCAAGTGACCCTGATGTTAAGATTGAGATAATCTTTTCTGAACTCTGACTTAGCCAGCAGTCTGCCCTGCTCTGGACAGTACATGACAACACTTGCCAGAATGCAGCTAAAATGCAGAAACATTGAGGAGAAAATGATATCTGAAACCTAGCCTAGAAATCTAAACCTAAGCAGTTATATGTCCATCAGCTAATGGCTTTCAGATCTGTCTCCTGGAGGAGGAGCCAAGATGGTGGAACAGCATGGAAGCTTTTGTGTGTCTCACGTCCATGAAATACAGCCAGACCAACACTAAACCATCCTACACACCTAGAAAACTTGTTGGAAGATTAACAGATCTGTCTCCTGGAAAACAGGCTTTGGTGAAATTGATGGGCTTAATCAGAAAGAACTTAAGTAGGATAACTGGGTGATAATGGCTTTGAAACAGTTATGCAGAGATCCTTCACAAGGAGTTTTTGTTGAAGTAGGACTTTTTTAAACCTCAAAGCTTTCAACAGCCCAAGGGCCATCTTGTGAGGGACATCACAGGACGGGAGCTTCACCCCACAGAGCCCCCCAATGCCCTGGAGGTCTGGACCTGCCTCTGGGGGAGATAAGTAAGGGAGGAGCCTGGGTCAAGTGTAGTGTGAATTCTGGGCACACCTTTGGAATCAAGATATGTTAGTTTTTAAACTACATTCTGAAATGTTTCCATTTTATGATTGTCTTTTCCCCTTTTTTTAATTCTTATTTATTTATTTTTGAGAAAGAGGGCAGGGGAGAGGCAGAGAGAGAGAGAGAGAGAGAGAGGGAATTTCAAGCAGGCTCTGTGCTGTCAGCGCAGAACTGGACGTGGACTCAAAATCTCAAATCATGAGATCATGACCTGAGCTGAAACCAAGAGTTGGACGCTTAATCGACTGAGCCACCCAAGGCTCCCCTGTCTTTTCTCCTCAAAACAAAAAGAAAGGCTCAGGGAGGGAAGTGGGTTGACGAAGCTCACTTAGCAGCAGAGCTAAGCCCTCCTGGACACACCTCTGGAGCTGGTATCAATAGTCCTTCCAGGGCCATGCCCCAAGCTCTGCCTCCCTGTCACGTGTATTCGGATCACAGGGCCTGCCATCCTCAGCCAACCTCCAGATGTGCGCAGTGGCCTCTGTGCCACCCACATCCTTGCAGAGCCCAGGTCTAGATCTCCGTGCCAATGTGAGAATGAAGAATGACCTGTACCCAGGGGGCACACCTTTCAACTGATACCTTCTGGAGTAACATCTCCACTTTTGCATTTAGTCCTGTGTTGGCATAGAGCTTGCATATTGTTTCATGGTTGCCTCATGGAGAGCAGGATCAATTCCTTGCTCAGTGTACTAAAACCTGGGAGAGATCTTGAGTTTGATGACACCACATATACACCAAGAGATTATGAAAAGGTTTGTTGCTCACATAAGGGGGCTCTCTGGGAAAATAGGGTAGACTGCCAGCATGCCTGGAATAGCTGAAGCAAAGAGTGGTATTGGCTTAGGATTTTATTGTGTTAGGGGTGGGTTGGGATGAGTGCTCTCCACTTCCTGCCACCTCAGAAAGGGCTAAAAAGGTAGGTGGGATCCTCAACAGGATTTGTTAACCCCTAAAACATGGAGAGGACTTTGCCTTTCTGAGGGTCATAATCTAGTCCTGAGCTGTGCTGTTTGCAGTGTGAGTGGGCTTGTTCTATAGAAAAGGTTCAGTTGGAGTGTTTTTGGTTCAAAGCATGGATTTTATATAAGTCAGGCTTGGGGGGCATGGGTTTTGGAGCTAGAATGTCTAGATTTGAATCCAGCTTCATTCACTATTTCTTTGGCCATGTGACTTTAGGCAGATTAATTTAAATGCTCTGTATCTCAGTTTCTTTAAACTGAGATAATAGTGCCTATCTAGAGGTTTGTTTGGATTAAGTGAGATTATAATAAAGCACTAACTGAATTTCTAATACATGGTGAAGACTCAAATTTTTATTATTATTATTATTATTATTATTATTATTATTATTATGGATGTACCAACACATGCAGTAAAATAAGAACATAAATCAGCCTGGGTGGCTCAGTTGGTTAAGTGTCTGACTCTTGGTTTTGGCCCAGGTCATGATCTCATGGTTCATGGGCTCAAGTCCGAAGTCAGCAGTACAGAGCCTGCTGGGGACTCTCTCTTTCTCCCTCTCTCCGCCTCTCCCCAGCTCATGCTGCTGCTCACACAAATACATACTCTCTCTCTCTCAAAATAAATAAATAAACATTAAAAAAAAAAGAAAAGAAAGGCATAAAAATTGGAAAGGAGGAGGCAAAGGTATTATAATTTGAAGATTACTGTTTATTCCTGGAAAATTAAAGAGAATTAACTATTACATGCAAACAGATTCAGTAATGTAATTGGTCACAAAACTGGTGCACAGAATTATATATCTAATATAAAAGGCAAAATAAATAAAATGTTAAAAATCAGCCATTTTAAAATATATAAACAAGAATAATGCAAGAAAAGATGTCACACCTATCTCTACTCAAAATTAAAAGATACCTTTTGATCTTGAAAGGTGATGGAGCTATATAAAGAAGTTTTTAAAATTCTACTGAAACAAAACTTGAAAGTTAGAAAACTTATTTTTAAATATTATAAAGTAAAATGTCATCTCTTTCCTAAATTAATCTAAAAAGTCTACTTAGTTCAGTTCATTCATTTATTCAACAAAAACGGAGCATTTTCTAATGTCCTCCTGTCGTTGTGCTAGAAGTAAGGACATAACCACAAACAGGACAGCTGTGGCATCTATCACAGTACATGGAAGTAGCCAGGTACTGGTGTTTGTGAAAAGTGGCATGGAGAAAAAGTTTAGAATATCATGAGGCCAGTTATACAAAAGTAGGTATTCCAAACATGGTGGCCTACTTTTCTGAGTTAGAAGAAACTAAAAAGATACAACAATCAAATGCAGAGTGTAAATATTGTGGCCTTTTGCTGCTACCTAATACCTGATACCCTACCTGACCCCAAGTGTTCATTCATTCATCAAATTGTTATTGAGGCATTGTCCTTATTGCTGAGATACAATGGACACAGAAACCAGTTATAAAAACTTCTTTAGGGGAAAATTGAGAGCATTAATGTGAGCTATAGGCTAGCCGATATTATTGAACTAATGTTAATTTTCTAATATTTAATAATAGTATTATGCTTATATAGGAGAAAGTCTTTCCTAGGAGTTATATGCTCATACTTTGAAAGTTGAAGAGTCGCCATGGCCACAACTTACTTTTAAATTGTTTAGCACAAAACAAAGTGTGTGAAATAAATCACTTATGTGTGGGAGAAAAATGTATGTATAAAGAGAAAGACCTAGAGAGGTGCTGTTTAAGGGCACAAACCTGCAATTGGTAGCTAAGTAAGTTCTGGAGAAGTAATGCACAGCAGAGTGATTATGGTCAACAATACTTACTGTATTATAAAACTTGAAAGCTAATTGTTCTCACCACAAAAAAGAAAGAATTATGTGCCTGATTACAAGTATTAGCTAATGCTGCTACAGGGTGTTAATCACATTACAATATATAAATGTATCAAATCAACATGTTGCATTCTTACCCAATGCTATATGTCATTACCCAATGTTATATGTCAATTAAACTTACCCAATGTTATATGTCAATTGTATCTCAGTTAAGAAGAAAAAACTAGATGAAGTGAATGTGGCAAGTGTGAACAGCTGGTGAATCTGGGTGAAACAGCATACTTTCAGGTTTGCCATTTTCAAAATAAAAACTGGGGGGAAATCCAAGTTCTCTCTCTACAGTTAAAACCTCAGACCTCATACCCCATTTGAGAACTGCAGACTTTGGAAGACTTGTGAGCAGAGACTGGGCAGGGAGATTTGATACTGAAGAGGAGAGAAAATTGCATCCTCACAGATGAGCAGGTTAGCATTTGAAAGAAAGGTTGCATTTCACAAGTCATGGTCACGTGCATTAGAAAGGCGTTATAGGATCTCCTAATAAAACATTAAGGAGCTGTCATTTGTTGAGACTGTTTAGATTATGTCTAGTTTATGTCACTCAAGTTTCTCTCTGTTCAGGGGCCCGAATTTCTTCATCAGCATATTGGTTGTGAGAGCACAGTAATGGAGAACTGCCTCTTACAGTCTTCAAGAGACAGGGAGTCCAAACAGTACAGGGTGCCTGAGTATTTCATGAAGAAAGAAAGTCCAGGTTCAACTCTGGACTCAAGCACTTACTATGAAATTCACTATTTTTCTTCACCTCCACTTCCTTAGATTTAAAATGGAGATGATAAAATCTACTTTCTGGGTTGTTATTAGAATTAAAGAAGAGAAATGATGTAAAGCTCCTGGCAAAATGCCCTACCATTTAAGAAGCATTCAGTGGTCACTGGTTCCCTTTTTCCTTGGATAAATGTTAAGAATCATATATATGTGGATTTATATACAAGTTAAATTTTGAAAAGCTGAATCTTGACACGTATGTATATGTATGTGTATAGAATATGGATCTAGAAAGATATCTGTCAAATTATTGATAGTGTTTTATACAGGGAGTATGGTGGGCAGTATTCCACTATTTACTTTAGATAATGTTTAAAATTTTTTTACAATGAGAACATATTTGTTTCATAATTAGAGAAAAGAAAGAAAAGCTGAGTGGTTTAAATGCATTGGATGTAGGAATGGGTTGCCTACTACCATTAAAAGGAATCTTGTGGTGAATCCTTGTGATGAAGACTTTCCTTCTACCATTCATCTGCAATCATGATTTTATATGCAGGAGTTTTGTTTTTTAATGAGGTGTCCTAGAGTTCTGGCTGGTAATGCGACACGGCAGGATGGGAGGAGAACAGAAATCAATAAGAAATCTGTCCTTAGGTACTTTGGCTTGCTCTACCCTTGCCTCCCCATTTCCTTCTAAGAGGATAGGATATGCCCTGGGCTCTGCTGGAAATGCTGGGGCTATGAGGGCCTGTCCAGGGGTCCCCTCTTCTATTCAGTGAAACTTTATATTCATTTACACTTTTAAATAACAGAAACTTAACTGAATGATTTAAGAGAACCATCATGCATCGGCAGCATCCCATCTAGCAGACAGAAAGGAGTTTCATCAAACTGCAGAAAAGGAAAGGTTTTTAAAGGTAGAGAGAGAGCAGAAAAAAAGGAAATTATTAGCAAAGAATCCATTGTTTTAGGCAAGGTCACCCTCCTCAGGTCTATCAGTAAATTTCCAAGTGCTGACCAAGAAATTCAAGTTGATTCAAAGGTTGAAGATTACATTCCTGGAGAAGGAGGATAGTAAGTCTTGTTTGCAGATGTGGAGTCCTTAACGAAGTGTGTCTCCATTTTGGGCCTGTGGTTTTCTTTTTAACAATACTCATGGGACAGGCGTGCAATGGTAATATGTGCGCTGAACTAAGGCTAATCTTTGGCTTGATAGAAGAATATCCCAAATGGCTAAAGGCCATTCTTGTTTAATCATTAACCACAGGCAAGAACCCCTTCGTTATTACTCCCATCAGCCATCGTTCCCCTCTTCCTGGATTGAATACATTAGTTTTGATTTTGGAAGACTTTATTGCTTTAGAAAAGGCTTCGTCCTTACGCTGGGCCAAAATCAGCCTTTCTGTTGCTTTTCATTGTTGCTTATGCTTTGAAGTAATTCAGATAAAGTTTTATTGCTCTTAAATGTGACAACCCTATAAAAGCCTGAAAATCTTTTTCATCTACTCTGTATCCAAGTGTTCCCTTTGCCAGGATAACCACCAATAGTTACTTATAACTGTTCCTGATATTTATAGACATACCATTGTCCCAGTTACCTTCCCCCAGACATGCTCATATTGGTGAGGGTTCATCTTGAAAGTATGTTGCCAAGTACCAGACATAGTATTCCAAATGTGTTCAGTCAGACACAATGGAACTTATACCTCCTTAGATCACCACAGTACTACATTTAAGATATGTGTATATATCTAAAGAAGTTAGAAAAAGAAGAGCAAGTTGAACTCAAAGTTAAATAGAAGGAAAGGAATACCAAATATGAGAGAAGATATTAATTAAGTATAAAGGCTTTAAAAAAAAAAAAAAAGGGGGGGTCGCCTGGGTGGCTCCGTCGGTTAAGCGTCCGACTTCGGCTCAGGTCATGATCTCGCGCGAGGTCTGTGAGTTCGAGCCCCGCGTCGGACTTGTGCTGACCGCTCGGAGCCTGGAGCCTGTTTCGGATTCTGTGTCTCCCTCTCTCTCTGCCCCTCCCCTGTTCATGCTCTGTCTGTCTCTGTCTCAAAAATAAATAAATGTTAAAAAAAAAATTTTTAAAGAAAAGTATAAAGCCAAACATAGGATAAAGATCAACAAAAACAAATGTTGTTCCCTTGAAAAGTCTAGTCATTAATTTGTTAAAGTCTGAAATTCATAACCCCTACCAAGAGTGATCACAGAGGGTAAGAAAGAGAGAAGACACAAATTCCCAGTGTGAAGATGGGAAAAGAACTCATTACAGATCATATAGATATTAAAGAAGTCTTAGGACCATATTTTGAGCAACATTTTGACAATAAACTTGAAATTTTGAAATCCTAGAAAAACCAGCTTATCAAATTTAACCAAGAAGAAACAATATCTGCAGAGTTTTATATCTAAAAAGAAATTAAATTCATAATTAGAAAACCTTCTCACAAAATAAAATGGGAGTATGTGGCTTTACTACTGAATTCTACCAAACTTTTAAAGAAATAACACCAATCTTATATAAACTCTTCCAGAGAATAATAAAGGAGCAAATACTTCCCACTTTGTTTTTTTTTTTTTTTTTTTCAATGTTTTTTTATTTTATTTTTGGGACAGAGAGAGACAGAGCATGAACGGGGGAGGGGCAGAGAGAGAGGGAGACACAGAATCGGAAACAGGCTCCAGGCTCCGAGCCATCAGCCCAGAGCCCGACGAGGGGCTCGAACTCACGGACCGAGAGATCGTGACCTGGCTGAAGTCGGACGCTTAACCGACTGCGCCACCCAGGCGCCCCCCACTTTGTTTTTTGAAGCTATATAACATTGAAACATTACAAGACGTACTTATTAGAATAGAGAAAAGCTCTAAACAAAAAAAATTAACAAACAATGCAGATTCTGCATTGTAAAATAATGGACACATCTAACCTGGTTAAATTCTCAAAAATCAGTCAGTAAGTATAACTACTGTGGAAAACAGTTTGGCAGTTTCTTAAAGAGGTAAACATACACTTACTGTATTACCCATTCCATTCCTAAGTGTTTTCACATGAAAAATGAAAATATAAATCTAAAAAAAAATTATAGCACCTTTATTTTTAATAGTCACAAAACTGGAGGGTTACCTGGCTGGCTCAGGTGATGGAACATGCAACTCTTGATCTCAGGGTTGTGAGCTTGAGCCCCACCTGGGTGTAAAGATCACTTAAAAAAATAAAATCCTTTAAAAAAAATAGTAGGGGTGCCTGGGTGGCTCAGTCAGTTAAGCATCCGACTTGGGCTCAGGTCATGATCTCACGGTTTGTGAGTTAGAGCCCCACATCTGGCTCTGTGCTGACAGCTTGGAGCCTGGAGCCTGCTTCAGATTCTGTTGTCTCCCTCTCTCTCTGCCCCTCCCCCACTGTGTTCTGAAATAAACATTAAAAATAAACATTAAAAAAATTAATAAAAATAAAAAATAGTAAAAAAAAAAACCTGGAAACACCCAAATGTCCATTAGTAGGTGAATAGGTAAACAAATGTGGTATATCCATACCATGGAATACTATTCAACATAAAAAAGAATAAACTACAGATACACAGAATAGCATGGATGCATCTCAGAACCATCATGCTGAGCAAAAGTCAGACAAAAAAGATTGAATGATTCCATTTACATAAAATTCTAGAAAATCCAAATTAATCTATATTAATAGAAAGCATAACAGTGCTTGCTGCAGACAGGGATAGATGGAGGACAGGATTTCAGAGGAGCACGAGGAAACTTTTGGGGATGACAAATGTAAGTAATCTTGAATATAGTGATGGTTTCACAGGTGTATGTGTATATCAGCACTCATCCAATTTTACACTTTGTCACTTATACCTCACAAAGTTACAAAACAAATTGATCATTGTAACTGGCCACATGACAATAAAGGAGAAAATCATAAGATGATTTTAATAGGTCTAGAAAAAGCATTTGACAAAATCAACATTTATTCATGGTTTTTTGTTTTTTGTTTTTAACTTAAACTAACACTAAAAAGTGTTACCAATAACAACAAAGACCCTTAAACATCATACTTAATGGTCAGGTATTGGCATTTTTTCCTCAGAGATCAGGAATACCACATGGATGCTGGTCAGCACCACTTCTGTTTAACATTGTATTAGATATCTTAGCCAGAACAACAAGGCAGGAGAGAAGAAATGACAACTGCAAAAAAAGGGGAAAAAACTCATTATTTCAGGATGACATGATTTCATAATTAGAGAAATCTGAGTCTTCCCATTGGAAAGGAATCAGGATAGTGATGTGTCTAGAAATACAAGGACACAATTAGAATTAATAAGTGTATTTATTTATTTTTATTTATTTATTTATTTATTTTATATGAAATTTATTGTCAAATTCGTTTCCATACAACACCCAGTGCTCATCCCAAAAGGTGCCCTCCTCAATACCCATCACCCACCCTCTCCTCCCTCCCACCCCCCATCAACCCTCAGTTTGTTCTCAGTTTTTAACAGTCTCTTATGCTTTGGCTCTCTCCCATTCTAACCTCTTCTTTTTTTTTTTTTTTTTTCTTTTTTCCTCAACCTCCCCCATGGGTTCCTGTGAAGTTTCTCAGGATCCACATAAGAGTGAAACCATATGGTATCTGTCTTTCTCTGTATGGCTTATTTCACTTAGCATCACACACTCCAGTTCCATCCACGTTACTACAAAAGGCCATATTTCATTTTTTCTCATTGCCATGTAGTATTCCATTGTGTATATAAACCACAATTTCTTTATCCATTCATCAGTTGATGGACATTTAGGCTCTTTCCATAATTTGGCTATTGTTGAGAGTGCTGCTATGAACATTGGGGTACAAGTGCCCCTATGCATCAGTACTCCTGTATCCCTTGGATAAATTCCTAGCAGTGCTATTGCTGGGTCATAGGGTAGGTCTATTTTTAATTTTCTGAGGAACCTCCACACTGCTTTCCAGAGTGGCTGCACCAATTTGCATTCCCACCAACAGTGCAAGAGGGTTCCCGTTTCTCCACATCCTCTCCAGCATCTATAGTCTCCTGATTTGTTCATTTTGGCCACTCTGACTGGCGTGAGGTGATACCTGAGTGTGGTTTTGATTTGTATTTCCCTGATAAGGAGCGACGCTGAACATCTTTTCATGTGCCTGTTGGCCATTGGATGTCTTCTTTAGAGAAGTGTCTATTCATGTTTTCTGCCCATTTCTTCACTGGGTTATTTGTTTTTCGGGTGTGGAGTTTGATGAGCTCTTTATAGATTTTGGATACTAGCCCTTTGTCCGATATGTCATTTGCAAATATCTTTTCCCATTCCGTTGGTTGCCTTTTAGTTTTGTTGGCTGTTTCCTTTGCTGTGCAGAAGATTTTTATCTTCATAAGGTCCCAGTAATTCACTTTTGCTTTTTTATTTATTTATTTATTTTTTTTTTCAACGTTTATTTATTTTTGGGACAGAGAGAGACAGAGCATGAACGGGGGAGGGGCAGAGAGAGAGGGAGACACAGAATCGGAAACAGGCTCCAGGCTCTGAGCCATCAGCCCCAGAGCCCGACGCGGGGCTCGAACTCACGGACCGCGAGATCGTGACCTGGCTGAAGTCGGACGCTTAACCGACTGCGCCACCCAGGCGCCCCTCACTTTTGCTTTTAATTCCCTTGCCTTTGGGGATGTGTCGAGTAAGAGATTGCTACGGCTGAGGTCAGAGAGGTCTTTTCCTGCTTTCTCCTCTAAGGTTTTGATGGTTTCCTGTCTCACGTTCAGGTCCTTTATCCATTTTGAGTTTATTTTTGTGAATGGTGTGAGAAAGTGGTCTAGTTTCAACCTTCTGCATGTTGCTGTCCAGTTCTCCTAGCACCATTTGTTAAAGAGGCTGTCTTTTTTCCATTGGATGTTCTTTCCTGCTTTGTCAAAGATGAGTTGGCCATACGTTTGTGGGTCTAGTTCTGGGGTTTCTATTCGATTCCATTGGTCTATGTGTCTGTTTTTGTGCCAATACCATGCTGTCTTGATGATGACAGCTTTGTAGTAGAGGCTAAAGTCTGGGATTGTGATGCCTCCTGCTTTGGTCTTCTTCTTCAAAATTCCTTTGGCTATTCGGGGCCTTTTGTGGTTCCATATGAATTTTAGGATTGCTTGTTCTAGTTTCGAGAAGAATGCTGGTGCAATTTTGATTGGGATTGCATTGAATGTGTAGATAGCTTTGGGTAGTATTGACATTTTGACAATATTTATTTTTCCAATCCATGAGCAGGGAATGTCTTTCCATTTCTTTAAATCTTCTTCAATTACCTTCATAAACTTTCTATAGTTTTCAGCATACAGATCCTTTACATCTTTGGTTAGATTTATTCCTAGGTATTTTATGCTTCTTGGTGCAATTGTGAATGGGATCAGTTTCTTTATTTGTCTTTCTGTTGCTTCATTGTTAGTGTATAAGAATGCAACTGATTTCTGTACATTGATTTTGTATCCTGCAACTTTGCTGAATTCATGTATCAATTCTGGCAGACTTTTGGTGGAGTCTATCGGATTTTCCATGTATAATATCATGTCATCTGCAAAAAACGAAAGCTTGACTTCATCTTTGCCAATTTTGATGCCTTTGATTTCCTTTTGTTGTCTGATTGCTGATGCTAGCACTTCCAGCACTATGTTAAACAACAGCGGTGAGAGTGGGCATCCCTGTCGTGTTCCTGATCTCAGGAAAAAAGCTCTCAGTTTTTCCCCATTGAGGGTGATGTTAGCTGTGGGCTTTTCATAAATGGCTTTTATGATCTTTAAGTATGTTCCTTCTATCCCGACTTTCTCAAGGGTTTTTATTAAGAAAGGGTGCTGGATTTTGTCAAAGGCCTTTTCTACATCGATTGACAGGATCATATGGTTCTTCTCTTTTTTTTTGTTAATGTGATGTATCACGTTGATTGATTTGCGAATGTTGAACAGCCCTGCATCCCAGGAATGAATCCCACTTGATCATGGTGAATAATTCTTTTTATATGCCATTGAATTCGATTTGCTAGTATCTTATTGAGAATTTTTGCATCCATATTCATCAGGGATATTGGCCGGTAGTTCTCTTTTTTTACTGGGTCTCTGTCTGGTTTAGGAATCAAAGTAATACTGGCTTCATAGAATGAGTCTGGAAGTTTTCCTTCCCTTTCTATTTCTTGGAATAGCTTGAGAAGGATAGGTATTATCTCTGCTTTAAACGTCTGGTAGAACTCCCCTGGGAAGCCATCTGGTCCTGGACTCTTATTTGTTGGGAGATTTTTGATAACCGATTCAATTTCTTCGCTGGTTATGGGTCTGTTCAAGCTTTCTATTTCCTCCTGATTGAGTTTTGGAAGAGTGTGGGTGTTCAGGAATTTGTCCATTTCTTCCAGGTTGTCCAGTTTGTTGGCATATAATTTTTCATAGTATTCCCTGATAATTGTTTGTATCTCTGAGGGATTGGTTGTAATAATTCCATTTTCATTCATGATTTTATCTATTTGGGTCATCTCCCTTTTCTTTTTGAGAAGCCTGGCTAGAGGTTTGTCAATTTTGTTTATTTTTTCAAAAAACCAACTCTTGGTTTCGTTGATCTGCTCTACAGTTTTTTCAGACTCTATATTGTTTATTTCTGCTCTGATCTTTATTATTTCTCTTCTTCTGCTGGGTTTGGGGTGTCTTTGCTGTTCTGCTTCTATTTCCTTTAGGTGTGCTGTTAGATTTTGTATTTGGGATTTTTCTTGTTTCTTGAGATAGGCCTGGATTCCGACGTATTTTCCTCTCAGGACTGCCTTCGCTGCGTCCCAAAGCGTTTGGATTGTTGTATTTTCATTTTCGTTTGTTTCCATATATTTTTTAATTTCTTCTCTAATTGCCTGGTTGACCCACTCATTCGTTAGTAGGGTGTTCTTTAACCTCCATGCTTTTGGAGGTTTTCCAGACTTTTTTCTGTGGTTGATTTCAAGCTTCATAGCATTGTGGTCTGAAAGTATGCATGGTATAATTTCGATTCTGGTAAACTTATGAAGGGCTGTTTTGTGACCCAGTATATGATCTATCTTGGAGAATGTTCCATGTGCACTCGAGAAGAAAGTATATTCTGTTGCTTTGGGATGCAGAGTTCTAAATATATCTGTCAAGTCCATCTGATCCAATGTCTCATTCAGGGCCCTTGTGACTTTATTGACCGTGTGTCTAGATGATCTATCCATTTCTGTAAGTGGGGTGTTAAAGACCCCTGCAATTACCACATTCTTATCCATAAGGTTGCTTATGTTTATGAGTATTCGTTTTATATATTTGGGGGCTCCGGTATTCGGCGCATAGACATTTATAATTGTTAGCTCTTCCTGATGAATAGACCCTGTAACTATTATATAATGTCCTTCTTCATCTCTTGTTACAGCCTTTAATTTAAAGTCTAGTTTGTCTGATATAAGTATGGCTACTCCAGCTTTCTTTTGGCTTCCAGTAGCATGATAAATAGTTCTCCATCCCCTCACTCTCAATCTAAAGGTGTCCTCAGGTCTAAAATGAGTCTCTTGTAGACAGCAAATAGATGGGTCTTGTTTTTTTATCCATTCTGATACCCTGTGTCTTTTGGTTGGCGCATTTAATCCATTTACATTCAGTGTTATTATAGAAAGATACGGGTTTAGAGTCATTGTGATGTCTGTATGTTTTATGCTTGTAGTGTTGTCTCTGGTACTTTGTCTCACAGGGTCCCCCTTAGGATCTCTTGTAGGGCTGGTTTAGTGGTGACAAATTCCTTCAGTTTTTGTTTGTTTGGGAAGACCTTTATCTCTCCTTCTATTCTAAATGACAGACTTGCTGGATAAAGGATTCTCGGCTGCATATTTTTTCTGTCTAGCACACTGAAAATCTCGTGCCAATTCTTTCTGGCCTGCCAAGTTTCAAAAGAGAGATCAGTCACGAGTCTTATAGGTCTCCCTTTATATGTGAGGGCACGTTTACCCCTTGCTGCTTTCAGAATTTTCTCTTTATCCTTGTATTTTGCCAGTTTCACTATGATATGTCGTGCAGAAGATCGATTCAAGTTCCGTCTGGAGGGAGTTCTCTGTGCCTCTTGGATTTCAATGCCTTTTTCCTTCCCCAGTTCAGGGAAGTTCTCAGCTATTATTTCTTCAAGTACCCCTTCAGCACCTTTCCCTCTCTCTTCCTCCTCTGGGATACCAATTATGTGTATATTATTTCTTTTAATGTATCACTTAGTTCTCTAATTTTCCCCTCATACTCCTGGATTTTTTTATCTCTCTTTCTCTCAGCTTCCTCTTTTTCCATAACTTTATCTTCTAGTTCACCTATTCTCTCCTCTGCCTCTTCAATCCGAGCCGTGGTGGTTTCCATTTTGTTTTGCATTTCATTTAAAGCGTTTTTCAGCTCCTCGTGACTGTTCCTTAGTCCCTTGATCTCTGTAGCAAGAGATTCTCTGCTGTCCTCTATACTGTTTTCAAGCCCAGCGATTAATTTTATGACTATTATTCTAAATTCACTTTCTGTTATATTATTTAAATCCTTTTTGATCAGCTCATTAGCTGTTGTTATTTCCTGGAGATTTTTCTGAGGGGAATTCTTCCATTTGGTCATTTTGGACAGTCCCTGGCGTGGTGAGGACCTGCAGGGCACTTCCCCTGTGCTGTGGTGTATAACTGGAGTTGGTGGGCAGAGTCGCAGTCAGACCTGATGTCTGCCCCTGGCCCACCGCTGGGGCCACAGTCAGACTGGTGTGTGCCTTCTCTTCCCCTCTCCTAGGGGCGGGATTCACTGTGGGGTGGCGTGGCCCGTCTGGGCTACTTGCACACTGCCAGGCTTGTGATGCTGGGGATCTGGCGTATTAGCTGGGGTGGGTAGGCAAGGTGCACAGGGGCAGGAGGGGCAGGCTTAGCTCGCTTCTCCTAGGTGATCCACTTCAGGAGGGGCCCTGTGGCAGCGGGAGGGAGTCAGATCCGCTGCCGGAGGTTTGGCTCCTCCGCAGAAGCACAGAGTTGGGTGTTTGCGCAAGCCAGGAAGTTCCCTGGCAGGAACTGGTTCTCTTTTGGATTTTGGCTGGGGGATGGGTGGGGGAGATGGCGCTGGCGAGCGCCTTTGTTCCCCACCAAACTGAGCTCTGTCGTCCGAGGGCTCAGCAGCTCTCCCTCCCTTTGTCCTCCAGCCTTCCTGCTTTCCGAGCAGAGCTGTTAACTTATGACCTCCCAGACGCTAAGTCGCACTTGCTGTCAGAACACAGTCTGTCAGGCCCCTCCGCTTTTCCCGCCAGACTCGGGGGCTCTGCTTGGCCTGCGAGCCGCCCCTCCGCCCCGGCTCCCTCCAGACTGTCCGTGGCGCGCGGACCGCCTTGCCGCCCTTCCTACCCTCTTCCGTGGGCCTCTCGTCTGCGCTTGGCTCCGGCGACTCCGTTCTGCTAATCCTCTGGCGGTTTTCTGGGTTATTTAGGCAGGTGTAGGTGGAATCTAAGTGATCAGCAGGACGTGCCGTGAGCCCAGCGTCCTCCTACGCCGCCATCTTTCAATAAGTGTATTTATAAGGACACTAGATTAAAAGCCAATGTGCAAAAATCAATTGTATTTCTACACAGAAAACAATTAGGAAATGAAATTTTTAAATAATATATTTACTTATATTACTTAAATATATTTACTTATATTATTTAAATAATATATTTACTTCAATGCCAATTATTTGGCATTGAAAATACCAAAACATTAAGAAAAAATCTAGTAAAAGTTATTTAAGACCAGCAAGCTATACTATATAAGTGAAGGAAATTAGAAGACCTGAATAAATGGAGAGATGTACCCTGGCAAGGGATTAGAAGATCCATTACTGTAAAGATGTCAGTTCTCCCCAATTTTCCCTTCCATTAACTTAATTAATTATACATTCTTTTATTATTCGTTTAGTGGTTAGCCTACATATTACAACATCATTGACTTGTTAAAGTATAAAATGGTATTTACAACTTCATTGACAATGCAAAGACAATGTACTTTCATTCAATTTACCCGCCTCCCACCTTTTATATCCTGTTGTTTGTATTTTACTTCTATAGTTTAAATTCCACAAGATATTGGGGCGCCTGGGTGGCGCAGTCGGTTAAGCGTCCGACTTCAGCCAGGTCACGATCTCGCGGTCCGTGAGTTCGAGCCCCGCGTCGGGCTCTGGGGCTGATGGCTCAGAGCCTGGAGCCTGTTTCCGATTCTGTGTCTCCCTCTCTCTCTGCCCCTCCCCCGTTCATGCTCTGTCTCTCTCTGTCCCAAAAATAAATAAATGTTGAAAAAAAAAATTTAAAAAAAATAAATTCCACAAGATACTGTTACTGTGTACAGTCAACTGTCACCTAGAATTACCCACTTGTTGACTCCTTCCTGGCTTGTTGTTACTCTGTTAGAGATAATATGGCTTACTTAAGAGCAAGGGCTGCTGTCATAATTTTCTCTTTATCTTTGCCAATAATTTTACTCTGATGAGCTAGGAGTACTTTTCATTGTCATCATCCTGATTAGGTTTCACTGTGCTTCTTAAAACTATAGCTTCGGGGCGCCTGGGTGGCGCAGTTGGTTAAGCGTCCGACTTCAGCCAGGTCACGATCTCGCGGTCCGTGAGTTCCAGCCCCGCGTCGGGCTCTGGGCTGATGGCTCGGAGCCTGGAGCCTGTTTCCGATTCTGTGTCTCCCTCTCACTCTGCCCCTCCCCCGTTCATGCTCTGTCTCTCTCTGTCCCAAAAATAAAATAAACGTTGAAAAAAAAAAAAAAAAACTATAGCTTCATATCTTTTATCAGTAACGAAGAATTCCTAGACTGTATCTGTGTTTCTTCTGCCCCTGTTATCTCTCCTCTTTCTTTACTCCAGTTACATCTATATTAGTTTTCTCATTGTATGTTTTATGCTCTTAACACTCTTTACTGTATTTTTCACCTTCTTTCTCTTTATGCTTCAGTCTCAATATTTTTTCCAAATTGTGTTCCAGTTCACAAAAAATCTCTCTTCAGCTATATCTACACACTTAAACTTTCCTCGGGTTTCTTAATTTCACTTACTTCTCTTTCAGGTCTATAATTTCCATTTTGTTCTTTTTATAATTTCTAGTTCTGTGCTAAAATTCCCAATCTTTTCTTTTAATTCTCCAATGTATTAAGCATAGTTATTTGATTTTTTTTTTTTTTTTTTGAGACAGAAAGCAGGGGAGAGGGGCCGAGGGAGAGGAGGAGAATCCCAAGGAGGCTCCACACTCAGCACAGAGCCCACCTGGGTTCTATCCCTGAGTTCATGACCTGAACCAAAATCAAGAGTTGGATGCTCAACTGACTAATCCAACCAGGCGCCCTGTTAAGCGTAGTTATTTTAAAGCCTGAGTCTCACATCTTCATTTTGAGTGCTTTGTGGATATGTTTCTATTGTCAATTATTTCCCTTAGCTTTCTTTTTTTTATTATTTAAAAAAAACTTTTTTTTAATGTTTATTTATCATTGAGAGGCAGAGCATGAGATGGGCAGAGAGAGGGGGAGACACAGAATCTGAAGCAGGCTCCAGGATCCAACTGTCAGCACAGAGCCTGACGTGGGGCTTGAATTTACGAACCGAGAGATCATGACCTGAGCCGAAGTCAGACACTTAACCAACTGAGCCACCCAGGAGCCTCTCCCTGAGCTTTCAATCTCATGCTTGTGTCTCCTCTTATGCCTAATTATTTTTTATTGAATACTGAACATAGTATACAAACACTTTGAGAAATAATTTATGGCTCTGAGTGATCCCATCTCCCACTAGAGAAGACTTTGTTTCTTATGGGCAGTTAGCTAGTGGCACTGTTAATCTTGTATCACCTCACATCTGGGATTCAGTCCCTGTATGAGAGCTGGTCTGTCTCTGTCTTATTTCTAGGGTGTGGCTCATTGAGGCCCCAACCCAAAGCTTTGGGAATTTACTAGGGTCTTTCCTCATTAGAATGTCCTGTCCCCCAGCCCCATGTGTCTGGTCAAAATCTCTGCTCAGCTTTTTCAGTCCCTGTTTCAATTCAATTTCAAACAAATAGGCAAATGCTTGAAATGGAAACAGGCCCACATGCTGCATATGCCCTCCAAGCCTCCCCTCCTCTCCTCAATTTTAGCCCTATAATTTCCTATTTCCTTAATATCTCCCTGGGACCTTCAAACAGATTATTTTTTTTATATTTCACCCAACTTTTCTTAGCTATTATTCCTACCTTTTTTTTTTTTTTAGCGAGGGTATTTTCCTCTGTTTATTGATTCCTCCCAAGTATTTGTTTTAAAATGTAAACAGCTTATATTTTCCTATTTATGAAAATAATATATTCTTCTTGGAAAATTCAAAATAACAGAAAATTATTAAAGTTAAATTCACTTGAAATCCCACCATTCAAAAAATTGACACTGTTAACATTTTGGTAAATAACTTTCTGTATATGTATATCTTTTTCATTATTTGTCTTTTCACTACTTTTCATAAATAAGGTCACACTCTACTTACAAATTTGTAACCTACTTTTTTTCAGTACTATGTTTTTAGTGACTTTATGTTTTAATATATAGAGAAAAATCATCCTTTTGAATTCGGCTGCATGATATTTCATTATATAAGTACTTATTTTCTTGGGATAAAGTCCTAGAAGTAGAAAAGCTAGATCAATATGGTTTTTTCTTTGTAAAACTTTTCTTGAACTATAATACACATACATAGAAGTACATACAACAATAATTGCTGTATACTTTGATGAATTTCACAATTTTCATTCCTGTGCAACCCACACCCAGATCAAGAAATAAGACATTATTCTCACAACAGTCTTTGTCTTTTAACAGGGGATTTTCGCCCATTACATTTAATGTGACCATTAGTATATTTAGACCTACATTTACCATTTTTTTCTTTCTCTCACTTCTTCGTGTTCCTCTTTCTCCTTTCTGGCCTTCTTTTGGGTTAATTTATTCCTTTCATTAAATATCATTTTTATTTACTATTGGTTTGCTACTATTCCTTTGCATTGTTTTATAATTCTTGCTCTAGAGATTATAATATATATCTCTAACTTCTCACAGTCTACCAAGAATAATACTATGCCACTTCATGCAAAATGTAAGAACCTTGCATTTATCACTTTCTCATTTTTTATGATAGGGCTGCCATATATATTCATCTACACAAACTATAAACCCCACAAAATAATGTTATAATTTTTGCTTTAAGTGTTTTGAAGAAGTTGACTTTTTTAAAGAACGTGTTGTGTGTGCCCACATTTCCACCACTTCCGGTGCTTGTCATTTCTTCTGAAGATCATCTATTATTATTTCACCACAACCTGAGGAACTTAATATTTTTTGCAGTAATGATCTACTTGGTCACTAACACTCTTAATTTTTATTTTTTTTTTTTGGAGCTGTCTTTATTTTACTTTTATTCTTAAAAGACATTTTTGCTCTGCATTAAATTCTGAGTTGACAGCTTCTCCCCTAGCCCCCAGCAATTCAAAGATAGTCTTTTTATTTTTAATGTTTATTTATTTTTGAGGCAGAGAGAGAGAAAGAGAGACAGACAGAGCGTGAGAGGTGGAAGGGCAGAGAGAAAAGGAGGCAGAATCCAAAGCAGGCTTCAGGCTCTGAGCTGTCAGCACAGAGCCCAACATGGGGCTTGAACTCATGGACCATGAGATACTAGTAGGATGCTTAACTGATTGAGCCACCCAGGCATCCCCTTTTTTTTTTTAGTTTTTTTTTTTTTAATTTTTTTTTTTCAACGTTTATTTATTTTTGGGACAGAGAGAGACAGAGCACGAACGGGGGAGGGGCAGAGAGAGAGGGAGACACAGAATCAGAAACAGGCTCCAGGCTCTGAGCCATCAGCCCAGAGCCCGACGCGGGGCTCGAACTCACGGACCGCGAGATCATGACCTGGCTGAAGTCAGACGCTTAACCGACTGCGCCACCCAGGCGCCCCTTTTTTAGTTTTTTTAATGGTTATTTTTGTTTATTGTTTTTTGTTTTTTTTTCAATATATGAAGTTTATTGTCAAATTGGTTTCCATACAACACCCAGTGCTCATCCCAAAAGGTGCCCTCCTCAATACCCATCACCCACCCTCCCCTCCCTCCCACCCCCCATCAACCCTCAGTTTGTTCTCAGTTTTTAAGAGTCTCTTATGCTTTGGCTCTCTCCCACTCTAACCTCTTTTTTTTTTCCTTCCCCTCCCCCATGGGTTTCTGTTAAGTTTCTCAGGATCCACATAAGAGTGAAACCATATGGTATCTGTCTTTCTCTGTATGCCTTATTTCACTTAGCATAACACTCTCCAGTTCCATCCATGTTGCTACAAAGGGTCATATTTCATTCTTTCTCATTGCCACGTAGTACTCCATTGTGTATATAAACCACAATTTCTTTATCCATTCATCAGTTGATGGACATTTAGGCTCTTTCCATAATTTGGCTATTGTTGAGAGTGCTGCTATGAACATTGGGGTACAAGTGCCCCTATGCATCAGTACTCCTGTATCCCTTGGGTAAATTCCTAGCAGTGCTACTGCTGGGTCATAGGGTAGATCTATTTTTAATTTTCTGAGGAACCTCCACACTGTTTTCCAGAGTGGCTGCACCAATTTGCATTCCCACCAACAGTGCAAGAGGGTTCCCGTTTCTCCACATCCTCTCCAGCATCTGTAGTCTCCTGATTTGTTCATTTTGGCCGCTCTGACTGGCGTGAGGTGATATCTGAGTGTGGTTTTGATTTGTATTTCCCTGATGAGGAGCGACGTTGAGCATCTTTTCACGTGCCTGTTGGCCATCCAGATGTCTTCTTTAGAGAAGTGTCTATTCATGCTTTCTGCCCATTTCTTCACTGGGTTATTTGTTCTTCGGGTGTGGAGTTTGGTGAGCTCTTTATAGATCTTGGATACTAGCCCTTTGTCCAATATGTCATTTGCAAATATCTTTTCCCATCCCTTTGGTTGCCTTTTAGTTTTGTTGGTTGTTTCCTTTGCTGTGCAGAAGCTTTTTATCTTCATAAGGTCCCAGTAGTTCATTTTTGCTTTTAATTCCCTTGCCTTTGGGGAATGTGTCAAGTAAGAAATTGCTACGGCTGAGGTCAGAGAGGTCTTTTCCTGCTTTCTCCTCTAGGGTTTTGATGGTTTCCTGTCTCACATTCAGGTCCTTTATCCATTTTGAGTTTATTTTTGTGAATGGTGTGAGAAAGTGGTCTAGTTTCAATCTTCTGCATGTTGCTGTCCAGTTCTCCCAGCACCATTTGTTAAAGAGACTCTTTTTTCCATTGGATATTCTTTTCTGCTTTGTCAAAGATTAGTTGGCCATACATTTGTGGGTCTAGTTCTGGGGTTTCTATTCTATTCCATTGGTCTATGTGTCTGTTTTTGTGCCATTTAATGGTTATTTTTGAAGGAGAGAGAGAGAGAGAGAGAGAGAGTGTGTGTGTGTGTATGTGTGTGTGTGTGCGTGTGTGTGTGAGAGAGAGAGGGGTGGGGGGAGGGGGGAAGGCAGAGAGAGAAGGAGGCAGAATCCAAAGCAGACTCCAGGCTCTGAGATGTCAGCACAGAGCTCAACATGGGGTTTGAACTCACGAACCGTGAGATCATGACCTGAGCCAAAGAATTCAAAGATAATCTTAACACATTTCTGTCCTCATAATGATCAGTCAACTGTCATTCAACTAAGGTCTGTCTAATTATGTTTCTATTTATACTGCTTGGAGATCACTGATAACCTTGAATCTGTACCAAATTTGTGAAATTTTTGGCTGTTATTTCGTAAGATTTATTTCTGCCCCATTTACTCTCTCATGTTAAATATCAAATGTTAAACCATTTGATATTGTCCCACAAGTCACTAAGGTGCTGTTTATTATTTTCCAACATTTTAAAATCTCTTTTTCAGATTGGATCATTTCTTTGGTCTATATTCAAATTCACTGACTCTTGGGGCGCCTGGGTGGCGCAGTCGGTTAAGCGTCCGACTTCAGCCAGGTCACGATCTCGCGGTCCGTGAGTTCGAGCCCCGCGTCGGGCTCTGGGCTGATGGCTCAGAGCCTGGAGCCTGTTTCTGATTCTGTGTCTCCCTCTCTCTCTGCCCCTCCCCCGTTCATGCTCTGTCTCTCTCTGTCCCAAAAATAAATAAACGTTGAAAAAAAAATTTTTTTTCAAATTCACTGACTCTTGGGGCACCTGGGTGGCTCAGTCGGTTAAGTGTCATACTTCAGCTCAGGTCATGATCTCACGGTTCACAAGTTCAGGCCCTGCGTTGGGCTCTGTGTTGACAGTTTGGAGTCTGGAACCTGCCTCAGATTCTATGTCTCCCTCTGTCTCTGCCCCTCCCCTGCTCGCACTCTGTCTCTCTCTCACTCAAAAATAAATAAACATTAAAAAAACAAAACAAACAAACAAGAAAAACAAATTCACTGACTCTCTCCTCTGATATCTCCAATGTGCTATAAGCCCATCCAGTGAATATTTTTATTAAACATACTATACTTTTCAGTTCTAGAATATCCATTTGATTGTTTGTTATAATTTCCATTTCTTTGCCATTTCTTATTTCTTCATTCATTAGAAACATGTTTTCCTGTATATTTTTGAGCATTATCACAATAACTTATTTGCTGATTCTGACATCTGGATCATCTAAGTGTTGGTTTCACTGATTGACTCACTTTTCTCTTGAGAACCAGTCATGTTTTCCTTTTCTTCATGTGTATAATAAATTTGGATTGTATATTGCTCGTCGAATGATAAATTGTAGAGTCTCTATAATCTGTTTCTCTGTAGAGTAGTATGGGTTTTTTTTTTCTTTTAGCAAGAAATTAAGTTTCTCAGTCAGCCAGAGTCAGGAGTCAGTTCAGGAGTCAGGCAGAGTTCCACCCAGAAATTATTTGTAGCTGTTCCCTCTCAATTGTCTCTTTTCTGGGATTGTCTTCCTCACTCCTGCTTTTATGATCACCCTAAATCCTGTTTTCTGATTCTCCTGATAATGAGACTGTGACCGCAGGTTCCTACCTGAGTTTTAGTGAGCTCTTGGAGCCTGCCTTAAGGCAAAAAGCTAGAAGGACAGGAAACTCCTCCAGTAGTGTTCTGTTTTTCTCACCTCTAATTTCTTCTGGCTTTGGGTCATTCTCCAGGGCCATCAAATTGTTGACTTCTACATTTTTTTCAGTGGGTATAATTATCCATGGGAGAGTTTTTCTGATAGTTTATTGCACTATTAACTAGGAGCCTTTGAGATAAAAATATTTTATTTATTGAGTTGAGGGAGATATTTTGACATTCTCTGACATGGGAAAATACATTTTACTTGACCTTAAACACTTTGAAGTAGAATAATTAAGGATGAGTGTAAGTCACAGTGAGTGTTAGTGTTGTAACCAAGATTAATTTATTTGCACACTTGGTAATAAAGTCCTACATTTTATCATATTTTAAGGGACTTTTCTACTTCAGAAATCAAATTCGTTCACATTTGTGTTTTAAAAGGAGATCCAAAATGGACAATGTCTTTAAGTTAATTCTGGAGAGGTCTTTGGAAAAAGAAAAAAACAAGAGCTGGGTAAATTGGTAGTACAGAGGTATATGTGTCAGACTTGAAGACATAGGACTCAAGTTTGTATGTCAGTTCTGCCACAGTTTACCACTGTGACCTGGTAAAGCTTTCCAGGCTACAGCATTTCTCTCATGTAGAATGAAGACAAATAACTCAGTTCACATGGCAGAGGAATAAATGCAATATTTGTTGAATCTGAATCTTAAAGGTTTAGACTGCATTTTCTTGGTATTAAAACAAAATAGTCCAAGCATGTTAGCATGCCTGTTCTTTTAGCCCTCTTTATCCCAACTTTAACCCCTCTACCCCACCCCCAGATTATTCTAAGTTTCACAGTGTTCATGCCCATGGCCAGGATTTTTATGGAAAATATTTTGACAATGGGAGGAAAGTAGCCTTGAGCAAATTTATTTTATCTGTCTAAAAGACTATGATCATTTGAATAGACAGTATCAGGATTGATAGGAAAAGGGATAGTAGCAGAGAAGAAAAATGGAATTTCTGGGAAGTCTTAATGATTCCAGCAGTATTCTAGGACTTGAGCCTCAAATGTCAGGATGTAAACACATGCCTCTCTCTGCATCAACTACTTTGGCCAGCAGTGCATGTTATTAACATCCACATGAGTGGTTCCCAGTAGCTTCAATCAAAATTGGCTAGTCCTCAAGGCACTAGGTGGCTCAGTCTGTTAAGCATCCAACTTCGGCTCAGGTCATGAACTCACAATTCATGAGTTCAAGTCCTGCATCGGGCTCTGTGCTGACAGCTCAGAGCCTGGAGCCTGCTTCGGATTCTGTCTCCTTATCTCTCTCACCTTCCTCCACTTGCACTCTGTCTCTCTCTCATTCAAAAATAAATAAACATCAAAAAAAAGTGGGATTAGTAGATCATATGATAGTTCTATTTTTAATTTTTTGAGGATCCTCCATCCTATTTTCCATAATGGCTGCAAAACTTTGCATTTCCATCAAGAGTATACACAGGTTCCAGTTTCTCTGCATCGTCTCCACTTGTCTTCTAGGTTTTTTTGATACTAGCCACTGACAGGTGTGAAGTGATATCTCACGGTGGTTTTGATTTGTATTTCTCTGATAATTAGTGATGTGGAGCACCTTTTTATTATCTGTTGGCCATTTGTATATCTTATTTGGAAAGACATCTATTCAGGTCTTTAGCCCATTTTTTAATTGGGTTATTTCTGCTATTGAGTTGTAGGAGTTCCTTTGGAGATTAACTTCTTATCAGATATATAGTTTGCAAATACTGTCTCCCATTCCATAGGTTACCTTTTCACTTTGTTAATTGTTTCCTTTGCGGAGCAGTAGCTTCTTAATTTGATGTAATCTGACTTGCTTATTTTTGTTTTTGTTGCCTTGTTCTTTTGGGGTCATACTCATTAAATCATTGCCAACACAAATGCTGTAAGCTTTTCCCTTGTGTTTCCTTCTTTACAGTTTGAGGACTTACATCTAAGTCTTTAATCCATTTTGAGTTGACCTTTGTGTGAGGTGTAAGATAAAGGTCCAGTTTCATTCCTTCATGTATGGATATCCAGTTTTCCCAACCCCATCTGTCAAGGAGACTGTCTTTTCATCATTGTACATTCTTGGCATCCTTGTCAAATATCAGTTGACCATATGCGCATGGGCGTATTTCTGGGTTCCCTGTTCTGCTGCATTGGTCTACATGTCTGTCTCTATGTCAGTACCATATTGTTTTAATTACTGTAGTATAGTTTTATAATATAATATAGTTTAAAATCAGGAAGTGTGATGCTTCCAGATTTGTTCTTCTTTCTCGGGACTGATTTGTCTGTTTGTGATCTTTTGTTTTTCCATATGAATTATACAATTGTTCTTTTTTTCTATTTCTAAAGAAATGCCTTTTGGATTTTGATAGAGATTACGTTGTGGGTAGTATGAACATTTCAATAATATTAAGTGTTCTGGTCCATGAACACAGGCTGTCTTTCCATTTGTTTTTGTCTCTTTGATTTCTTTATTCAGTGTTTTGTAGTTTTTGGTAGACAAGTCTTTCCTCTCCTTAGGCTCATTTCTAAGTTTTTTTTTTTTTTTTTTTTTTTTTTTTGGTGCTATTTTAAGTGGAATTGTTTTCCTTTTCTTTTCAGATGGTTTTTGCTAGTGTATAAAAACACAGTGATTTTTGTATCTTTATTTTGTATATCCATCCTTCACTGAATTCATTTATTAATTCTAACAGTTTTTCTAATAGAGTCTTTAGGGTTTTCTATATATAAGATAATAAAATGCAAGCAGGAAAAATTGTACTTCCTTTCCAGTTTGGATGCCTTTTTTTCCCCCTAGTTACTCTGGCTAGAACTCCCAGTGCTGTGTTGAATAGAAGTGGTCAGAGTGGGCAATCCTTGTCTCATTCCTGACGTCAGAGGAAAAGCTTTCATGTTTTTACCATTGAGTACCATGCCAGCTGTAGAAATTTATACATGGCCTTTATACATGTGGAGGTACTTCTATCCCTAGTTTGTTGAGATTTTTTTATCATGACAGGGTAGTGAATTTTGTCAAATACTTTTTCTGCATCTCTTGAAATGATCACATGATTCTTATACTTTATTTGGTTAATATGGTGCATCACATTCATTGATTATCATTTGTTGAACCAGTTGTGCATCCCAGGGGTAAATCCTACTTGGTCATTGTGTGCAATTCTTCTAATGTGGTGTATGATTCTCTAATTTGGTTTGCTAGCATTTTGTTGATGACTTTTACATCAATATTCATTAGGGCTATTGGTCTACAGTTTTCTTTTCATATTCTGTCTTTGTCTGGCTTTGGCATCAGGGTAATTACAGACTCATAAAATGAGTTTGGAAGTGTTCCTACCTCTTCAGTTTTTTGGAAGACTTTGAGAAAGATTGCCATTAAGTCTTCTTTAAATGTTTGTGCACAAACACCTTTTAGACAACATGAGATTGTGCTATTGCATTTAACTTAAGCAGCCTGTACACTAAAAGAAGAAAGTTGTATCATTTTAAAGCCCCAATTTATTTCAGTAACAGGCTCAACTATAACCTACCATAAACAATCATGATATTTTATTTGGTACTTAGTTTTTTGCAGTGAAATTTATTATTGCAGTAATGTATGACATGATTCTATTGCATTGCAGGGTATTGAGGTAAAAATGAAAACTTTCAGTAAAGCATGTGACAGTATTTTACTATATTGTAGAGTATAATTACTCTATGGAGTAATAATTGGATTACTCTACAGAGTAATAATTATAGAGTAATAATTATTATTTAGAGTATATATACTCTATATTATATACTATATAATATATATATACTATATATATATATATATATACTATATAGAGTATATATAGAGTATAGAGTACTATATAGTATATATACTCTATATTATAGAGTAATAATTACTCTGTAGAGTATAATTGGATTATATTGATTTACTAAAACTTTATCAAAAATTTGGTCAAAGATATTGACATCTTTGGATTTGTACTCCAAAAGTCTATGATCTAGAGTATTATATTGTGGGCTGGTCATATTAAATACAAAATCAAAGTCATTATGTAACTTTTGCAAGTCTGTACTTAGAGGAACAGTTACTGACATCCTTAGCACCTCATCCTTAGCATCCTAACATAAAATTGCCATGTGTCAAAAACCATGCTTCACTTCTTGCTAAAGCATGACATGTCAAATTTTTTTACATTTATTTATTTTTGATAGAGAGAGACAGAGCACAAGTGAGGGAGGGGCCGAGAGAGAGAGGGAGACACAGAATCCAAAGCAGGCTTCAGGCTCTGAGCTGTCAGCACAGAGCCTGACGCGGGGCTAGAACCCACAAACCATGAGATCATGACCCGAGCCGCAGTCGGACGCTTAATGGACTGAGCCACCCAGGTGCCCCTACATGTCACATTTTTTACTGTAATTGCTTTTTGAAGTAATTGTGATCACAAAGCCTCTTTTAGATGTGGAGACCTGCACTTTGACTGATTTCCCAAGTACTTAATTCTTTGAGTAATACGGAACCATAGCACCATGCAGCCAGGTGCAAGAGGGTGATCGCTGGGCACGAAGGCCAGAGGGAAACGAGGGGCTGTGTGCTCATGAGTGCAGGACAGCAAGGAGTCCCTTGAGAGGTTCAGGGAAGAATGTGGGCATTTGGGCAAGTTTTATCCTGCCTTTGCTGCTCGCTATCTGTGAGACCTTCACAAGCATCTTAACCTCTGGGGGCCTCAAGTCTTTATCTATGTGATGTGTCTAATATTACCCATCTCATAGGTAGGCTTGAATCTGATATGTAAAGCACCCAGCACATTCTAAATGTTCAGAAAAAAGTTATTTTCTCTCTCCATAAAAGGACAGGAGACTAGAAGGAACAAGAGATGTTCAGGTCTTTCCTATGATAAAACCCTGCAAGCAGGCCTTGTGGGACAGAGGGCATTCAGGTTTGGTGCTATAGATCCCATAAAGTTTTATTTGCCAGATGAACAAAACTCTCAGAAGCTTAAATAAGTGAGCCTCTGTGCACCTAAATAAAAAATCTTGATCTGTGGAGATCACTAAATGTGATATAGGATCCTGGAACAGAAAAAGGATATTAAGGAATCACTGAGGAAAAGCTGAAGAGAGCAGGGACTTTAGTTAATAATATGTATTAGTATTGGTTCACTGTTGTAACTAATGTAGCTCAAGATCTTAATAATAAAGAAAACTGGGTGTGGGGTATATGGGAACTTTATTATCTGCTTGATTGTTCTGGAAAGCTAAAATTTCTAGCAAATAAAATCTATTAATCGAAAAAAACTGTTTTAACCCTGGAAGCTGGAAAGGATTTGGGGCAGAAGGCAGACTCCAACTCATGAGCAAAGGTACCAGTGCAAACAAGAGCTCATGAAGAGAGATTAATCATGTCAGGACAGCCTGGCATCGAGACCAGTGGGGGCTGGCCTGAGAGGATGCTCCTCGCTCTCCACCCTAATCCACATTCTTGGCCCCCAGACCTGGCCTGGGACACAGTGCAGGCCCCTCCCCACCTAGATCCACACTCCTGACCCCAGACCTGGCCTCAGACACAGTGCAGGAAGTGTCTGCTTCACCTGGTTACTGCTAGACGATGCAGGGCAGGCAGTAGGTTATTAATGAATGCATGGACACTGCCTATGCTATGTGCTCCTTTAACAATCAACACAAACCTTACCATCCCTTGTCTGACTTGCCATCAGCAGGAACCCTTCGTGCAGAAGAAGAGAAATAAATGTAAACAAACTCAATTCAAACAAACTCAGTTCGGTGAAAACAGTCCAGAGATCTGGCTGGTGTCCGAGTTTTGGCTCCTTGCCAGCGGGGTGATTTTTCGAAAGGAACATTACCTCTCTGAGTCCCCACTTCCTCATCTGTAGAACGGGTTACATAATTTAACCTTTTCTGTCCATGTCACTAGGATGTAGTAAAAAGCCTATGTGGTGACAGACCTGAGAATTTATTTCAGTTGCTAAGCAAGGGGCTGCCTAGGACAACGCTGTTTGCACCAGCTGTCCTCCCCAAGAAGTGACCATCAGACCTTGCCTTGTCCTTCCCTTTCCCTTTCTCTATTCCTGGAATTCCACGACTCTTGCATGTCCCTGGACAGCCCCACCCTCTTGCTTCTGGGGCTTGATGCTGCTGCCCCCATTGCCTGGAACACCCTTTGCCCCTGGTCCTGCAACCTCGAGGTGTCCAGCACGTCCCAGGCTTGGCCAATGTCTCCTGGGCTTGCTCTTCCGCAGCTCTGCCGCTTGTCAATGGTTCCATTCCTGTTTCCCTCCAGACACTGATCCCCACAAGAGCAAGGAGTGTGTCTGTCTTCTTCACACCACATCCTCAGAACCCAGTGTGTACCATTAGATACTGAGTACCAATTCACTGAGTACTTCTGAGTGAATTCAGAAAGAAAGAAGCAAATGCATAGTAAGTGGACCTGCTGGCCAGTTGGTGCCCGGGGAACAGCTGAGGCTCCCTTCACCACTCCAGATGCTCCAACATTCTCGAGTTCCTGTTTTTACTCTGCAACTATGTGCCAGTCTCTTTACAGGTTTCTAAAAGTTCCCTGAGGCCACCCCCTAAAGAATGTATTTCCTGATCGATCTGCTGGAGCAGAAATTTCCTGGCAGTTAGTTAAGTCACTTTGTTAAGGACTCTTGACTGAGAGCAGCAATCTCAGACTTTCAGCTCTGCCTGCTGGGTCCCACCCCAGAGGTCCTGGGAACCCCAGAAACCGCATCTGTAACAAGTTCCCAAGTGATGCTAATGTCTGGGGACCACACTTTGAGAACTGTAATTTCCAGAGGTCTAGAGCAGCACCGAAAAGATTCCCCTGGGACTGTCTCCACTTGTTGGCAAAACCGTGGCCTTTCCTTATAAGTGGAGACAAGGAATAGTTTGGGTGCTGTTTATCAGAGGTACAAGGGCCTTGCTGACCTTTATCTAGAATCCAGATTTCTTGGTTCTTTTGCTGTTTCAGTGTTCTAAATTGTTAGATTCTTAGAGTGGATCAGACAGCTGACTTGTCTTCCTATATACAAATTAAAAGTTTAGGTCACAACTGACTCGTGTTGACCAGGCCATGTTGTGGTCGTGTATTTATTTACCCAAAGATGCTTGTGGTACACTTGCTTCCCCCCTTTAGCACTTTCATTTAAGCCAACTACATGTGAATCTTCCACTTGGCCTTGCTTTGTAAGAAAGGGGTTTGGGCTACCTCTCAGAGAGAAGGTGACAACTCTGTCCCTGCCCATTTGTACAGACCAGCCAGGGCCTGGGTTTCCTAACTTAGCCCTGGGGTCATTCTCCCACTATGGCCTCCACTCACTCCCAGAAATTTCCCCCTCTTTCCTTTTAATGCAAACACTACCTCCACCCTAGACCTGGGTGATGGAAGCTGGATATTAGACAATAAATAAAAATATTGGGACATTCATGTTGAAACACTTTTCTTTTCTCCTGAGCTGCAAGTTTGCTAGGTGAGCAATCCTCCTGTGAGCTGCTGAGACTCCAGCTGGGACTGGCTAAGAAAAAAGGCAAGGAAAGTAGGGACTCTTACAATGAGTTTTACTTCCCTCAAGACCACTGATTTTTAAATTCCCTAGAGAAGAAGGTGTGGCAGAGAGAGAGAGAGACAGAGACAGAGACAGAGACAGAGAGTGTGTATCTTTTAAGACATATTCTATAGTATTTACAGATTGAATTATACGATGTGCGAGATTTGCTTTAAAATAATGCAGTGTGAAAGAAATCAAAGATCTAAATTATGGAGAGATATTTTATGTTCACAGATTAGAGGACTCAACAGAGTAAAGATGTCAGTTATCTCCAAACTGATCCACAGTTTTAATGCAATTTCTATCAAATCTCAGCAACTATAGTATTTTTTTAACTATAGACAAGATTATTCTACAATTTATATAAAAGGGAAAGAAATGAGAATAGCTAAAACAATTCTGAAAAAGGGGAATAAAGTAGGAGGAATCACTCTACCAAATTTCAAAAATTATAATACAGCTACAGAATACTGTATGGTACAGGCTGTGTGGTATTGGAGGAATAAGCAAATAGATCATTGGAACAGAGCAGAGTATTCAGAAATAGTGCCAAACAAATATAGCCAACCAATGTTTTAAACAGCTTTGTTGAGATATAAGCCACATACCATACAACTCACCCACTTAAAGTATAAAATTCAGTGGTTTGTGGTATATATTAGTAATTTTTTAAATTGTGGTAAATATATATTATAAAATTTGCCACTTTAATTGTATAATTCAGTGGCATTAATTATTTTTATGTGTACAACCATCACCACTATATATCACCAAGTTTTTCATCACCCCAAATGGAAACTCTTTTAAGTATTACGCAGTAATTTATCCCTATAGCCCCTTGTAACCTCTAATCTACTTTCTGTCACTAAGAATTTGCCTATTCTAGGTACCTTATATAAATGGAATCATACAATATGTGTCCTTTTGTGTCTGGCTTATTTCACTTAGCATAGTGTTTTCAAGGTTCATCCATGTTGTAGCATGTATCAGAACCCCATTCCTCTTTATGGCTGAATAATATTCTGTTGTATGTATATACTGCATTTTGTTTATCCATTCATCTGTTGATGGACATTTGGGTTGTTTTCCACTTTGGGCTATTGTAAATAATGCTGCTCTGGATATCGGTGCATAAGTATCTGTTTGAGTCTGATTTCAATCCTATTGGGTCTATACCTAGAAGTGGAGTTGCTAAGTCATATGGTAAGTCTATGTTTTGGTTTTTGAGGACCTGCCAAACTGTTTTCCACAGAAGCTGCACTGTTAATTTTCCTGTCAGCAGTGCCTAAGGGTCCTAGTTCATTCAGTCTTCTTCAGTGCTGGCTATTTCCATTTTTTGTTTTTTTGTTTTTTTTAATCATAGTTATCCTAAAGGGTGTGAAGTGGTTATCACTGTGGTTTTGATTTGCATTTCCCTAATCATTACTGATGTTGAACATTCTTTTATGTCTTTATTAGCCATTTGTGTATCTTCTTTGAAGAAATATCTACTCAAGACTTTTGCCCATTTTTTATTCAGTTTGTTGTTGTCCTTGTTCTTGCATTATAGGAGTTCTTTATATATTCTGCCTATTAATCTCTTATTAGGTATGTGATTTGCAATTATTTTCTCCCATTCTGTGGGCTTCTTTTTCACTCTCGAGACTATCCTTTGATACACAATCCTTTCAAATTTTGATGTAGTCCAGTTTATCTATTTTTTCTTTTGTTACTCATACTTTTAGTCATATGCAAGAAACCATTTTCCCATTCAAGTCTTAAAGACTTTCCTCTGTTTTCTTCTAAGAGTCTTACAGTTTTTGTTCTTATATTTAGGTCTTTGATTCATTTTGAATTAATTTTTGTGTATGGTATAAGGTAAGGATTGAACTTCATTCTTTTGAATTCAGAATTTCAGTTTCCCAACACTATTTGTTGAAAAGACTATCTTTTCCCCTCACTGACTGTCTTGGCATCTTGGTCAAAAATCAAATGACTATATGTATGAATGAGGGTTTATTTCTGGGATCTCTATTTTATTCTTTTGGCCCATATTTCTATCCTTAGGACAGGGCTCACTGTTTGATTACTGTGGCTTTCTAGTAAGTTTTGAAATCAGGAAATGTGAGTCCTCTAACTTAATTTTAAAGGTTTTGTTTTTGGTTTTGTTTTGTTTTTTAGATAATTTTGGCTATTCAGGGTCCCTTTAGATTCCATATAAATTTTAGGAGGAGTTTTTCTATTTCTGTAAAAATGCCATTGGGATTTTGATGGAGGCTACATTGAAATCTGTAGATTGCTTTGCATAGTAATGTCATCTTAATAATATTAACTTTACCATTTCATGAATACAGAATGTCTTTCCATTTATTAGATTTTTTGTAATATCTTTCAGCAGTGTTTTGTAATTTTCAGTGTACACATCTTTTGCCTTCTTGGTTAAACTTATTCCTAAGTGTTTTTATTATTTCCTTTTCTAATGTTTATTTATTTTGAGAGAAAGAGATAGAGAGACAGAGAGAACATGCACACATGAGCAGAGGAGGGGCAGAGAAAGAGAGAGAATCCTAAGCGGGCTCTAGGCTCTGAGCTATCAGTGCAAAGCCAGATGCAAGGCTCAATCCCACAGTTCATGAGATCATGACCTGAGCTGAAGTCAGACGTTTAACCAGCTGAGCCACCCAGCCGTCCCTGGTGCTAATTTTTATTCATGTGTTTGGTAGAATTCACTAGTGAAGCCATCTACTCTTAGGCTTCTCTCTTTTGGGTAGCTTTTGATTACTGCTTCAATCTCCCTACTAATTTTAGGTATATTCAGATTTTCTGATTCTTCTTTAGTTGGTTTTGGTAAGTGTGTGTTCCTAAGAATTTGTCCATATCATCTAGTTTATGTAGGTATACAACAGTTGACAAAACAAAACAAAACAAAACAAAACCCAACTCAAAATGGATCATAGATTTACACGTAAAAGGTAAAAGACTTTTAGAAGACAACATAAGTGAAAATATTTTAGAACTAGGGTTTGTGACGAGTTCTTAGGACATGATTCCAAAAGCATGATCCATAAAAGGGAAAATCAATGAATTGAACTTTATCAAAATTTAAAATTTTTCTTCATGAAAACCTTTGTTTTTTTTTTTATTTTTTTTTAACGTTTATTTATTTTTGAGACAGGGAGAGACAGAGCATGAACGGGGGAGGGTCAGAGAGAGGGAGACACAGAATCTGAAACAAGCTCCAGGCTCTGAGCTGTCAGCACAGAGCCTGACACGGGGCTTGAACTCACGGACCACAAGATCGTGACCTGAGCTGAAGTCATTCGCTCAACCGACTGAGCCACCCAGGCGCCCCATGAAAACCTTTATTAAGAGGATGAAAAAATAAGCTGCTAAGAGAAAATATTTGCAAGTCACATATCTGACAAAGGACTCACATCTAGAAAATATAAAGAGTTTTCAGGGGTTCAGGGTTTCGGCTGGTTCAGTCAGTAGAGCATGAGACTCTTGATCTTAGGGTTGTAAGTTCAAGTCCCATGTTGTGTGTGGAGATTAGTTAAATAAAATCTTTAGGAGTGCCCAGGTGGCTCAGTTGGTTAAGCATCCAACTTTGGCTCAGGTAATGATCTTACAGTTTAAGAGTTTGAGCCCTGCATCAGGCCCCACACTGATAGTGCAGAGCCTCCCCCACTTGCACTCCCTCTCTCTCCCTGTGTCAAAATAAATAAATACGTCGTTTCTCATCAGGGAAATACAAATCAAAACCACACTCAGATACCACCTCACGCCAGTCAGAATGGCTAAAATGAACAAATCGGGAGACTATAGATGCTGGAGAGGATGTGGAAAACGGGAACCCTCTTGCACTGTTGGTGGGAATGCAAACTGGTGCAGCCACTCTGGAAAACAGTGTGGAGGTTCCTCAGAAAATTAAAAATAGATCTACCCTATGACCCAGCAGTAGCACTGCTAGGAATTTACCCAAGGGATACAGGAGTACTGATGCATAGGGGCACTTGTACCCCAATGTTTATAGCAGCACTTTCAACAATAGCCAAATTATGGAAAGAGCCTAAATGTCCATCAACTGATGAGTGGATGAAGAAATTGTGGTTTATATACACAATGGAATACTACATGGCAATGAGAAAGAATGAAATATGGCCCTTTGTAGCAACGTGGATGGAACTGGAGAGTGTGATGCTAAGTGAAATAAGTCATACAGAGAAAGAGAGATACCATATGGTTTCACTCTTATGTGGATCCTGAGAAACTTAACAGAAGACCATGGGGGAGGGGAAAGAGAGGAAAAAAAAAAAGTTAGAGAGGGAGGGAGCCAAACCATAAGAGACTCTTAAAAACTGAGAACAAACTGAGGGTTGATGGGGGGTGGGAGGGAGGGAGGGAGGAGTGATGGGTATTGAGGAGGGCACCTTTTGGGATGAGCACTGGGTGTTGTATGGAAACCAATTTGACAATAAATTTCATATTATAAATAAATAAATAACTTTCTCACAGATCAATAAATAAATAAACTTTAAAAATAAAATATTTAAAAAATATATAATTTAATATTTTAAATTAAAAAAAAGAAAAAAGAATTTTCAGGGGTACCTGACTGGTTCAGTTGGGAGAGCACATGACTCTTGATTTTGGGATCATGATTTGAAGCCCCATGGTGAGGGCAGAGTTTACTTGATAAAAAAAAGTGTTTTTTAAGAATTTTCAAAGCTCCACATTAAAGCAATAAACAATCTAATTAGGAAAGAGGCAAAAAAAAAAAAACCTGAAGGAATACTGCACCATTAAAAATATATGGATGACAAATGATCACATCAAAAAATGTTCGACAGCACCTGCCCTTTGGGAAATGCAAAATAAGACCATGATGCAATATCACTGTACACCTATCAGAATGTCTAAAATATAAAATTGTGACGAGATTCAGGTAAGGATTCTTGAGAGACATACATTACTGGTGAGTATGTAAAATGGTACCACTACTCTGGAAAACTGTTCTGCAGTTTCTTAAAAAACTAAACACTTGGGGCACCTGGGTGGCTCAGTCGGATGAATGTCCGACTCTGGATTTCAGCTCAGGTCATGATCTCACAGTTTGTGAGGTCAAGCCCTTCCTTGAGCTCTGCCATATGACCTGGCAATTACACTCCTGAGCAATTACATTCATCCCAGAGAAATGAAAACTTGTTCTTAGTACCTTTATTTGTAACAGTGTAAAAGTGGAAATCACTTGGATGTCTGTCAGTGGGCTGAATGATTAAACAAACCTGTAAACCCATTGCATGGAATACTAGTAAGCAATAAAAAGGAATGAGGTTTAAATACAAACAACTCAGACAGATCTCAAGGGCCTTTGGCTGAGTGAAAAAAGTCAACCTCTAAAGCTTACATACTGGTTGCTGTGGTGGTTACACAAATCTACACAGGTGATAAAATGACTTAGAACCATATACACACATTGTACCAAGGTAATTTTCCTGGCTGTGATATTATATTAGAATTCCATAAGCTGTAATCACTGTGTGAAGGGTACACAAGACCTCTTCACTACTGTTACAAATTCCCTACACTCTATGGTTATTTCAAAATAAAAAGTTTTTTTAATGCTCTAGAGGAGAAGGTATGCCACTCAGAGAACCTTTGATGGATTATAGTTTGTTTTAGATGTGTATTGCAGCTACATTTTTTATAAAGACAGAGTCCTCATCTCTTATAAATATATACTACAGTATTTACAGATGGAATTATGTCATATCCTGGATCTGTGGAGAGGGGATAAAGAAGAAGCAAGATTGCCCTCAGGTTGAGAATTGTTGAAGCTGGATGATGGGTGTACAAGATTCATTTACACTGTCATCTCTTCATTTGTACATATTTCAAACTTTCCATTATAAAACAATTTAAAAACATAAATGAAATAAAAATGATGAGGGTTCCTTGGGACTCTTGATTGCGTGGGTCAGTGGCAGAACTATTAGCTCCTGCCCCCAAGCTGGGCTCAGACCACTGCTGCCAGGCTAGAGCAGAGGGCTTTCTCGGGTCAGTTCCAGGGACAGGATGCTGCTCTCAAGTCACATGCTTCTGTTTCCATATTCAGCCACGTGCATGCAACTTTAACTGTATTCCTGATATTGGCTCTGCCAGGCCTCATAGGCTCTGCCTTCAACTATTTCTCTTCTAGGCCTCTCTGCGTTCATTTATTCATCTCTCCACTTTTTTATTCATCTGTTCTGTCATTCCTCTGTACACCATTCTTCCACCCATCTGTCTACTCATTCATTTCTTTAACACTTACAGAAGTCTACATCAATGAATAAGGCATGGTTACTGCCTTTGGGAGAGACAGTCAGACAATGCAATATATAGGGGACGTATGATAAATGCCATAACCATTGTCCGTACAAAGCACCTCGGGAGTGAAATAGAAGCCGATGTCAGTCCTTGGAGTGATGATGTCTAATAAGACTTGCACAGAGGAGGTAATGCTTGAGGTGAGTCTTGAAAGTTAATATTTTCACCTATGTTTGGCTCACCCGGGTAATCCGGGATAATCTCCCTATTTTGAGGTCAGCTGGTTTGCAGACTTAATTCCATCTGCAACCTTAATTCCTCTTTGTCATGTAAAATAACATATTCATGGACTCCAGGGATTAGGATTTTGACATTTTTGGGGGTCCATTACTCTGCCTCCCACAAGAATAGAGTCAACAACTTGATTTAAGGACAGAGCAAACATTATGGATCCATAGGAAAGGACCATCTATTCCACAAATAGTGCTAAGACAATCGCTTATCTTTACAGAAAAAATGAAATTGGATTCTAAAGGTTCTGGACCCCATTATCATGTGTGCTCCCACCACCAAGCAATTCTCAGACACCAGTGAGGTGTCCTACGATTCAACTCAATTCTCACACTCTCTACCTGGAGATAGCATCAGATCCCACAGATTAACAGGGCTCAGTCCTGTACAACTACCCTTCTTCTCCCACTTTGGACACTAGTCACAAACTCCAGGTGCTTCTGACCAACAGGCTGTCGATTGGAGGTTCCAGCTGACTCCCACCTTGTGTTCAAGTAATTTGCTAGAGCAGCTCACAGAACTCAGAGAAACATTTTACTGACTGATTACTGATTTATTATAAAAGGATATAACTCAGGAACAACGAGATGGAAGACATGTACAGGCAAGTAATGCGGGAAGGGTCACAGAGCTGCCATGCCCTCTCCAGGTATGCCACTCTCCCAGTCTCCGTGTGTTCACCAACCAGAAAGCTCTCCAAACACTGTCCTTTGGGTTTTTATAGAGGCTTCATTATGTAGGCATGATTGACTAAATCATTGGCCATTGGCTATTACCTCAACCTCCAACCCCTCTCCCTGCCCCAGAAGTAGGTTGGGGGATGGGACTAAAAGTTCTAAACCTCTAATCTCAGGGTTGTTTCCCCTGGCAACCATCCCCATCCCTAGGTTACCTAGGGGCTTTCTGGAAGTCAGATTAATGTAACAAAAAACCTTTATCTCTCTTATCACTGGATATTCCCAAGGGTTTTAGGAGGTTTTTGCCTGGACCGGGTGGAAGACCAAATATATATTTCTTATTATAAATCACAGTACCACAGATTCCAACCCACACAATACACGATATACAATACACAAATATATTCCCAATTGCATAAAAACTTGATGTCAAAAGAAAAACTATAGGGGGTACCTGAGGGGCCCACTCAGTTAAGTGTCTGACTCTTGATCTCAGCTCAGGTTTTGATCTCAGGACCATGAGTTCAAGCCCCATGTTGGGCTCCATGCTGGGCATGAGCCCTACTTAAAACAAAACAAAACAAAAACACTATAAAACATTGAAGAATAACATAGGAAAATATTGTAACTTTGAGGTAGGGAAGAGTTTCCTAAACACAAAACCATATAGGACAAGATTGATAAATTTGTCTATATGAAAATTAAGAACTTCTGTTCATCAAAAGCAATTTAAGGAGACAGGACAAGCCACAAAGTGGGAGACCATATTTTTGATACATGTGGGTGACAAAGATTTAGTATGGAGAAGGAGAGCAGTGTATGTACATATATATATACATAGAAATAAATTTTTTTTTACATTAATGATTACATTAAAGACCAACAAGCTCAGTTGACATAAATATTTCATATGAAAGGAGATACTAGTGACTCATAAGTATAGATAAGGTGTGTTCACCTCATTAGTGATCAGAGACGGGTGAATTCAAACCACAGTAAGATATGGTTCCATACCCATCAGCCTGTCAACAATGTCTGACAATGCCAGTCCTCAGAGTGGTGGGAACATTCATACACACTGTTGGAGGTCTTAAGTGGTAGAATAGCTTTGGGAAACAGTTTGGCATACCTACAACCCAGGAATGCCAAATCTGGGCACACGCCCCCTAGAGCATGAATTCACACCAGGGGTAATAATTTTGCCAAAGGGGGCAAAAACCTTAGGTATTATGATAGTTTGTGGCTTTCCAAAGAGCCACAGAACATAAAACAAACATATGGTATATTTGTAGTATTAAATTTTCATTGAGATGATTAGGAAATCCATGTATAAAAGGCTCTTTAGGGGTTAATAATGAGAAAGAGTTGAGAAACACCGTCCGAGGTGAAACTCTGAGACATGTGCCCAGGAGGTTTGTAGGTATGTTTGCAATGCCATCGTTCACACTGGCAACAACACAGAAAAGCACCCAATGTCTCCAGCAGTGCAATGGGTATGTAAAATGTGACGTATTCATAAAATGCAAGATTGTGCAGCAGTGAGACTGAATCAGTCACAGCTGCATAACCCAAAAAAAAGCTGTTGAGAAAAAAAAAAAAGTTGAATTAAAGAAAGAAAGGAAAGAAAGAAAAAGAAAGAAAGAAAGAAGAAAGAAAGGTCAGTCAGTCAAAGAGAAGCTACTGGATGGTCCCATTTATGTAAGGTCAAACCACGCAAAACTTGACAGAAAAAATGCTAAATACAGCATGGGTATGATTTATGGAACTTTGAAATATTGGATAGCCCTAAAGGAAAGAGAGAAGAGAGGGGAATGCAATTGGAGTAGGGCATACAGGTGGTTGAATTCTAAGACTCTGGTGTTTTTCTTAAACAGAGTAAGTACTATGGGAGTTCATTTTATTAATTTTCTACCTATATTTAAATGTATATACTATATATTTCTTTGGAGATATATATATATATATATATATATTCAAATACATATATTCATATATATATATATTTCATAATAAATAGTTAGCATTATTCTTAAGGGCCTTCTATCAGAGTTGGCATGTTGGTTCAGATGGAGGGGCTCTTGAGTGCCATGCTCTGGCAGACATATGAGTTTCCTTGTTTATGGAGTTGGTGGGAATTGAATGGTGATTAACAATGATGGGTGAAAGTCAACCAGTGCCCTCTTTCAACTAGACAACGATTTTGCAGCAAAAATGGTTTGAGAAACTAGTTCCCAGGTCTTCTCCCTCCTCTCGAAGGAGCATTTATCCTGAAAAAGGTCATCTCCTTCTCTGCCTGTCCCTCTTCCTCAGCTCCTCTTTGCCAGCTGGTGTCTCTCCTTCCAGCTATCCCTGATGGAGTTCTGGACCCGGCCATCCGTGCTGACGAGGCAGGGAGTGAGGAGGACCTGTATGAGGACCTGCACAGCTCCAGCCACCACTACAGCCACCCTGGAGGGGGTGGTGAGCAGCTGGCCATCAATGAGGTAGGGCCAGGGCTGCATGGGTGAAGGGAAGGGACTGGGACAGATGGCTTGGCTGTCAGGATGAGTCCAGCATGCTCACACAGACCTAGATGTCCACAGGCTCTGTGTTCCAAGCAGATGGCAGTGGCACCAGCATGCACACAACACCATTTGAGCCTGTGGTATCTGCTAGCAGAGCTAACCCAAATACAGGGCCCACCCCTCTGCCCTTATGGACCTACAGGGAACCCAGAATGGCAGGCATGACTCAGGACCTACAATCAAAGTGTACTGGTCTATCCTACCCAATTCCTGGATGCAGGAACTCTGCTTGGTGGGAGGAAGGCCAGGGCTTAGCCCCCTCCCTCCAAGAAGTTTTCAGGACAGGATTGGGGGGAGTGAGGCAAGTGAAAATTGATTTCTTTCCTGTTGACTCCTAGAGCTCAAAACTTATCATGGTTGCTATGACAACTGTGTGCAAGTTACTCTTTTTTTTTTTTTCTCTTTCTGTTCCTACCTACGCAGAAGAAATTAGTGACAAACTTCCTCTAGGCAAAACTGGTTCCCATACCGAGGACTCCTTCTGCATTGTCCAAGGACAGAGACATTTTGAGACCTTGACTCCTTTCTTTTTATCACTTATACTCCTATTTTCTCCCCTTCTTCGCTTTTAATTCGGGGGTGGGGGGCATTAAACATAATGTGGTCCATAACCCACATCCATAACACCATGTTCTCTTCCTAGTCATGAGCTACTATCTATTAATGCTTCATCAAAACCAGAATCTGACCACCCAGGATCTTACACCTCGGAAGGGATCAATTTACAGATTGAGTGAATGAGTGGGCTGGTGGGCTTCTCAGAAACCCTCAAGGAGTGTCCTGTCCTTATTACCTACTTACTGGACAGATGGTTACAAACTGTTGATGGTGGATGAACTCTTTCCCCAGGCCCAGCTCTGAATAAATGATTTAAAACAGTCATTGAATAATGCTTTATTCAAGATCCATTTGTTAAAGAATACATATTCAAATAAGTTAAATAAGTTGATTTTTCCAATACATAAAGCCTTTCTTTAAGTGCTTCTCATAGGTTATTTTGAATGGAAGATGTCCTAAAATATGTCTTCTTAAGCAGAATTCACAGATAATGGTTTTTCTTGAAGTCTCAGGCTGCCCTCCTCAGTCTTGGGCCCCTGCCCTGGTGGAGAGCAGCATGGTGTAAGAGGGGAGAATCCGGACTTTGGGGCCTCCCACTCCTGGATGGGAGTTCCTCCCTGCCCAGTACTCTGCCTGGTGTAAAGCTCTGAGCAGCTAACCCTCTGAATTCTGGTTTACTTAACTGTAAACAAGGATAGCCATGAGCTTACATAAGGACTAACTGAAATAACATAGATAACCTGGCATATGGTGGGTTGTCCAGCAATGAGGATGATAGTGAGGAAGGAATGCTAACATAAAGCTTTTAGAGACTCTGAACAGTTGTGGGGATATTTGATTAGCCATCAGTGCTGCATTGTTAGAGGTCTTGTGTCTGCTTTTCATAGTTGTGTATCTCCTACTTGAGGGTGAAATTCTGGTCTGTCATATCTTGCTGCTGGTAAGGAAGTGGCTTCTGGGACCCTTGACAAGTTATTCATTCTAAAAGGTTTTGGATAAGGAAAGCCAAGAGCCAGGAGTGCTCTAAGAGAACCAATAGCTGCTGGCAGAGGGCACCTCTATGAAGGAAATAAAGGTAATTTAGATCATGAATTGGATAGCACCTATTTTAGCTGCTTAGAGACTTTGTTTCTTGTTTGGTTCAAAGGTCTTTCTTGGTATTTGAGGTTCCTGAGTAGACGGAGGGTGATGTTGTATCTTATGTTTAAAGTGCTTGGTGCTTCAGGGTACTTGTCTTTCCTGGACATGCCCCTGTGGGGAAGGACATGTCACATCATGCAGGAGGGCAGCCAGTCAGACTGGGGAGCCCCTCTCCAGTGATGCAGCAGCGAATGCAGGTGTCAGTGTCCACCAGGCTGCTCTCCTTCATGAGACCCACCAGCACTTCTAGATCCCTTTTCAGGGCAACATAGCATGAAGGGAAGGGCCTGGGTTTGGAGGCTGGCAGCACTGCATCTGCCCCCCCCACCCTGCCACTGGACAGTGGAGGACATGTGGCCAGTCATCCAATCCTCAGGGCCTCAGTTTCCTCTGGTGGGATGGGTGTGTCACTTGAGCTGCACTGGCAGCTACAGGAGGGTCACTGTACCCAGGTGTATAAGGGACTTAGGAAAGGTAGCACCCATTTGTCAGCAGCATTGAATAGACCCACTTTATCAGAAACTGAAGAGATATAAAAGGTGATTCTGCAATAAGGCTACTTCACTTGGTCTTCCAAGAGCAGTGAAGCCCCACCATGAATGCCCTGAACACACCAGCACTCACTGCTGGTTCACATGTGTGGCAAGCTGATTTGCTAGGGTCAACATGAGTTTCATACTTAGAGATTATAGCAGCAACAGATGTCAGAGAAAAGTCCATACTAAAGAATATTTATCTTGCTCTAAAATCACATATTCACTTATATTTTTTAGACACACATATCATGTTCTAAATTGTGACACTTTCTCGTGTTTGTATTGACCTCAGAAGAAGACACCACATCTCAGTTTCCTAAACAGAAGAGAGTTCAAACCATCCAGTTCAAAGCGCAGTAGACATAGGGGAGAATAGTGAAGCATTTTTGTATTCTGGGTACAGAAGAAATGAGTGCATGTGCTCACAAACACATGCACATGCAGGTTTATGAGTGTGATGTGTATATGTGTGTGTTGAATGCATGTGACATATTTACTGAGCATGTAATTACTGTCAAGTAATGTCCCAGGCCCTGGGATACAGAATATATAGGAATGTTGAGGGTGGGGACAGACAGTGCATGTCTGTGCGCTGACAAAAGTGAAAAGGGACACAATATCATATTCATTCTGTATTCTCTGCATCTCACTTGTGCCTTGCGCCTTGTGATAGTCCAGACCCTGCAACATGAGTTAACTGCAGTGCCTAGAAGTGTTCCTTTTTTTTTTTTGAGCGTCATGCGGTCCGGTACCTTGTCCAGATGCCCATGACTGAGGCCTATGTCTGTTTGCCCAATTCCTCACCCTCTTCCCGGCCTTTCCCAGCCTTTCCCTGCCTCACGAGGCTCTGAGCATACTTTGCTGGGCTGGAGTCAGGCCTGAGGGTATCATTAGCCCAAGGATTTTTTTCTGGGGTTGAGGGCTGAAAGGAAGAGGTGTCTTCTTTTCATTTCCACGAGTCCTACACCGCCCCCACCCTCCGCCCAGTTGTGAGATGGGACCAGAGGAGGGGAGGGCATGGCTCCTGGCCTGGGGTCTTCTGATGCCCCCTCCGTTGTGCTGTGGGTGGCAGCATCTCCCCTGGGGGCCAGGTCATGGCTGCATTAACAAAGGGCGCATGTGTGGAGCCAGTCTTCCCTAGTTCTGCCCACTATCTGACTCTGGCTCTGAGGGTCTTATTGTATCCAGGTCTGCTCCAAGCACCTGATGTCCCTGCTCTAGGAGGGCATGGAGGGGGCGTGCCAAGGACAGTTCCTGGATCCTCCTGCTGAGAAGAGATAAGTGTGAACTAGAGGGCAGTCAGACATAAATCTTGTCCTCTAACCTGGGGCTTAGAGCATAATAGGAGCTCTACCAATAATTAGGCCAGCACAGCGGGTGGGAAGCAGGACTGTCCTGGCCCACAGGCCATAGGGTAACCTGAGGATAGAAGACAGTCTTGCCATCCTCAAGCTCCCAGAAACTCTTTGTGGAACACTAAGAGGACACTCAGGACACCAGGCCAGCTTATGACCTCCCCCTCCATGGAGATAGTCTGACCTTCTCTCCAGGTGTTTCTGTCTTCCCCAGTGTCTGTGAGCCTGGAGATCCATCCCAAGGCCTACCTGGCTCTGGTACCCCTTCTGGCACCAGCCCAAAGGAAGAGACTGATACTGGTCAGTGCCCCAGATACCTTTAATGCCCTGTTGTTGGACAACAACCTCACTTAACTCTCCATGAGATGGGGTAGCAGGAGACCCTGGGCCAGGACTGTAAGTTGTCTGGTGGCCAGCACACCCAGAGCAGTTTTCCTCATCCGTCCCCAAGCCACAGTGCTGGGGGCTTATCCCTCATCTGTCCAAACACCTATGTCACCTGTCCATCTCCGTGCCAGTCCTGCCACTGGCAGTGCCTCCCTGCAACTCCCTGCTACCTCCTCCACTTACCCTCCCCTCCCTGGCTTGGAACCATCCAGTTTGAACCCCTCAAGGGCCAAGGCCTTTGCTTTCAAGCTTTTCTGGCTTTGCTGTTTTGGTCATGAAACATACACAAAAAGGACATTGCCATTGTGTTTCCTATCACCCCAGTTCACCAGGATCAAAAGTCTGGGTGCTGCCCGGCAAGGCAGTGGCCACCTCTTAGGTCTTGGTTCCAGCCCAGGTTCAGAGGTTCTTCTGCCCCAAGGTGGTCAGCTACAGGGGAGACAGAGGTCTTGTTCCAGAAATGGGCCATGGCTGAAGCCCTAAAACAGGCCTCTGGGGCCAGTACAGCGTCAGGTAGAGTGCTATAGACCCACAGCCCTCAGCACTGTGCTGACCAGTGGATTCCCAGAACTGTCCTCTGTGCCTTCCTTCCTTGCTGTCCAGTGGCTCTGGAACCACAGGGGAACAATGAAACATCTGGCCTAAAGTCAGGACTTCTGAGCCACACCCTACCAAGAGGGCATGTCACACAGTCTTACAGAGGAGCCCTGGGATTTGGGGTGGCTGGGAGCCTTTGATGCCTTCTGTTACCCCACTATCCTCCTGAGAAATTGAAGGAGCAAATCTTGAGCCTAGTTTTCTGAACTGAAGAGAAACAGAAAAATGACTTTCCCCTCACAACCAGACAGATGGGAACAGAACCTTCAGATCTGAGGAGGGCAGCCAGCCTCTCTAGATGTAATCCTAGCCCTCCCCTGGCACACACACAGGTACCCACATGCGCACATATATCCCGGCACCTGCTTGGGGTGTTCAGCAGGATGGTGGTGTCCACAGGTGACTCATCTGTACTCACTCACATGCATGTAGTACTAACACACAGAAACCTCAATATACAGGAAACAAAGTCACTCATGTGTGAACACTTGCCTTTGCACAAATTCCATGACTCCTTCTGACCCAGGAGGCCATAGTGTTGAGCATGGAGCCTGGAAATCTCTGAGCAGGTCTTTCTGATCTGCTTTTAAGTCTCCTTGGCCTGCTTGGCTGCATCCTTCTGATCCATCAGAGGGGCATGGTGACTGTGACAGAGCACATCTTTGTGGATGGAATGATAGACACCTGCTAAGTGTACAGCCTCTGTCAGGGAGGCAGTGGAAACTCCCCAGGAGGGAGCATAATAGGAGCTGACATAGGATACTCCTGCATAGCTGACACAGGATTTTTTTAAAAAGCTGCTGAACCACATGCAGAAGAATGAAATTGGGCCCTTAACTCACACCATACACAAAAATCAACTCAAAATGGATTAAAGACTTAAACCAAAAACCTGAAACCACAAAAGTACTGGAAGAAAATAGGGAAAAGCTTCTCGACATTGGTCTGGGCAATGTTATTTTGGATATGATGCCAAAAGCACATGTAACAAAAGCAAAAATAGATAAGTGGGATTACACCAGGCCTAAAAGCTTCTGTACATTAAAGGAAACTATCAACAGAGTGAAAAGGCAATCTGTGGAATGGGAGAATGTATTTGCAAACCATATATCTGATAAAGGATTAATATCCAAAATATATAAGTAATTCATACAACCCAGTAGCAAAAAACCCAAATAATCCATTTTTAAAATGGACAGAGGACCTGAATAGACATTTCTCAAAAGAAGATATACAAAATGGCCAACAGGTATATGGACAGATGTTCACCATTGCTAATCATCAGAGACATGCAAACCAAAATCACAATGAGGTATCACCTCACATCTCTTAGAGTGGCTATTATTAAAAAGACAAAAGGATAAGTGTTGGTGACAGTGTGGAGAAAAGGAAACCCTTATAAACTATTGGTGGGAATGTAGATTGGTACAGCCAGTATGGAAGCTCCTCAAAAAATTTAAAATAGAATTATTATGTGATCCAGCAATCATATTTGTGGGTGTTCCAAGAAAATGGGATCAGGATCTCGAAGAGATATCTGCACTCCCGTCTTCTCTGCAGCATTATTCAGTAGCAAAGACATGGAAACAACCTAAGCATTCATTGTGTGATGATTGCACAAGCAAAATGTGGTTTATATGCCATGGAATATTATTCAGCCTTTAAAAGGGAAAGCCCACCATTTGTGACATCACGGATGAACTTGGAGGACATTATGCTAAGTGAAATAAGCCAGACACAGAAAGATGAAAAGTGTGTCATCTTATTATATGTGTAATCTAAAAGTCAAACAAACTCATAGAAGCAGATGATAGACAGGGGATTGCCTGGAGTTGAGGGAGGGAAAAATGGGGACATGTCAGCCAAAGTATACAAAGTTTCTGTTGTGCCAGATGACTAAGTTCTGGAGATCTAATGTGCAGCATGGTGACCATAGTTAAGGAGTACTGTGTTGTATACTTGAAGTGTGTGAAGTGGTTAGATCTTATTGTTGTCACCACACACACACGAGAGGTGATAGGGTAATTAGCCTGATTGTGGTGATTATTTCACAATGTATACCTATTTCAAAACATCAAATTATATCTCTTAAATATATACAATTTTTGTCAGTTATACCTCAATAAAACGGTGGCGGGGGGGGAGGGGGGCGAGAAGGGGAGTAGCCACTGAAGAAGCCAGCTGCTTTCCCAAAGGAACAAAATGCTGCTGGGATGGGTCAGTAAGAAGTCCTGAGTCAGGACCTTCCTGGAGCACCTCCATGTGGGTGATGCCTCAGTCTGTCCTGACTCCACCATCCCTGTATTCCTAGGCGCTTTTATGAGTGAGCAAATTACCTGACCTTTGCGAGATGCATTGACTCCTGAAGTGGGGGCCACGACAGCTCTTGGTATTAGGGATCAGAGCCCCTGGCTTATCCCCATGGCCCGGTGCCCCAATACTGTGAAGCCTTGAGGCACCCCCCACGCACCTCCTCCCACGCCCTGCCCCGAGCGCAGCGTGGCCCTCCGCGCCGGGTCAGTGCGGGGTCCCCAATCGCCAGGAGCGCGTCTAGGTCCCCCTAGGAACCCCCCCCTCCTCGTCAGGAGGCGCCCCGGGCAGGCCGCCTGGCACGCCCGAGCCTCCTCACCCCTCCCACCCCGGCTCCCCCGCCCTTGCGGCCGGCTCGGTTGCTAGGGCTGCGGGGCCTGGAGACGCGGTGCGCACGTCGCGAGCTGAGCTGGAGAAGCCCCGGGCCCGGCGACCGCAGCGGCTCCGCCCCCCTCCGGGCGCTCCGGGCCGCCCTGCTCCCGCCCTATCGCGGCGGGATCTCCGGGCCGCACGGGGCTGGCAGGCCGGGGCCATGGCCAGGGCCCCGCAGTCCCGGCGACGCCCCGCGGCGCCCGGCAGCGCCCTGCGCGCCTTGCTGCGTTGCAACCTGCCCCCCGGCGCCCAGCGCGTGGTGGTCTTCGCCGTGCTGGCGCTCCTGGTCCTCATCAACGTCGTGCTGATATTCCTGCTGGCCTTCCGCTGACCGCCCGGGCAGGGCGCCGCGGGGGATCGCGCAGGGGTGAGTGGCGCCGCGCCGCGGAGCATCTTCCTTTTCAGCCGCGTCTTCCTCAGTGCCCGCAGTGGCCGGAGGTGCGCCGGCTGACCCCGCCTGGCCCTGGTGCCCCCCCTCCTCTGCCAGCTCCATGTGCCACGGCCCGGTGTGTGCGTGCGTCCCCCGGGTGGTGCGGCCCTGCAGGTGACTCTGGGGCTTGGTGACCCTTGTGCCACGGGGTTCTTCTGCCTGTCCTTTGTGCCGTGAACGTGTGCGTGGACATAAAATGGCGCGTCTCTACGTGTAACTGAGGATGCGGATGCAGCTGTGGACACTGCTGGCTGTGGTTGTCTGGAAAGTGTACGTGTGACTGCCGTGTGCGCGGAACTGGACATGCGTTTCTGTGTGGGTTGAAAAATGGGGAGATGAGTGGGCTCCTGTGCACGTGTCATCTGCCGTTGCTTTATCCAGGTTAGTGGTCTCGGCCAGCGTGCCGCTACTACGGGTAGAGCCCTGCCTGCATCCCTGGAACGTGGGCACTCTGAACACCCCCTCTCCCCTGCTGGGCCGCGGCCTGGAGGAGCTAAGCCATATTCCTTCCCAGACTGTCTGATTGGAAACCTCCGCCGGCCTGCATGTGTGAGAGAGAGGAGAAGATAGGACAGGGTTGGCATGTGTGAGAGAGAGGAGGAGATAGGACAGGGTGGGAAGGGTGGTGAGTGGTCATCAAGAGCAGCTTTGAGGTAAAGCCTGGCTTCCTCCAGCCTGTCAAAGTCTCCAGGGCACAAGACTGGATCCTGCCCCCTCCCTCTCCCGACCTGCCTCCGGTAAACAGCCCATGTCTCAGAGCCAGCTTCTGCTCCCCACTGCCAGGCCAAGAATGAACCTGCAACCCTTGCCCCTCAGCCTACTGGACTCAAATCTGGGTTTCTGTGCAGCGGTACCTCAGACAGAGAGCTTCAGGAAGGGCCTCTGCCCAGAAACCCATCTAGTGTGGGCCCTGATGGCCTCTGGATTATCCTGGAGGTAGAATGCATGTCTGACCTTTTGGAGCTATATTTTATCTTGGTGACAGAGTGCCGCCCTTTTGTGGATCTATAGAGGAGCTTTGTGGCCCAGGGAGAGCACATGGTTACTGTGGGCATCAGTGAGGGAGACCAGGGGATTTGCTGAAGACTGTGAGTCTGTCAGGCTAACTCCTGTGCACAGCAAGGTACTAGGACAAGAAAGTGACAAATGTGACCAACCCCACCACCACCACCACCACCAAGGGCTTCTGGATAACTGGACAAGGCAGGTATTGGGGCTTGTCCATAAAGGTCAGGAACCATGGTCTCTCTGGGAAGCCTTACCTGTTTGTCCCATACCTGGAGCCCTTCCCCCCATAGCTATACAGGAAACCACTCTGTAGGATGTGCACCTCTCTGCAAGGGCTGGCAGAATAAAGCAGAAGGGGGAGTCATTGGGCCTTACAAGAGGGGCTTTTGCTCAGAGCTCACTTGGGGAAACCTGGAGTTAGGAGGAGGCACCTGGCCTGGTTAATATTAGTAGGAAACAACCTGGGAAGAGAAATGGTGGGAAGCTGGGCTGTGTGGGTATGTCTGCATTGCTTCCTCCCTGCCTGGGCTCTAGCAGTGAAGGCAGCATCCATGCTGTCCTAGAGACCTGCATGTGTATGTAGCTGGTGTGAACTGAGGGTGGAGAGCATATACCTGCAATATGGCATACTGTTCTCCAGAGATCAAAGTGTAGCATCCTGTTAGTGAGTATGTAAATGTGTGTTGGCAGGTGCATGTCAGGGTGTGTGCAGGAAGAGGGGGGTCTCAGAACACCCGCCTCTCAAGGATCAAAACTACCCAAATAGCCTATAGTCACATATTCCCTCCATCATGATGCACACATTTGCCTGATGTCATACACACCCTCTGTCTTTATGCCCACACTCATCCATCGTCACACACACCTTCGGTCCTGATGCACATGCTTACCTGTGATCACTGTCCCTGAAAGAGGACATTCACCTGCAGCCCACATTCTCATTGGCTCACCCACACCACCCTTGAGTACTCTGTTTCTTCCTCGTCTTCAGGCAAGATCTTTCAAGGCCAGGAGTGGTAGCCTGCTTGTGTGGACTGTGCCAGCTATGGGCTGCCCAGTCTAGTGCCTGCTCCCTAGGTACAGCATGCTGGCTCCTTTCATGATGCCTTGCTGAGTCCTCTGGTCTCATCTTGTCATATTGCAGCCAGGAGGTCTTGATCCTGGGGGCCAGGCCTTCTTGCAGAAGAGGACATACCTGTAGTATGTCTTTTTAGCTGGGATGATTGCAATGGTCCCTTGAGGAGGCATGCAACCCCCCAGAAATAACCCAGTGCTTGGTGCCTGTGGTCTCTGGTGGGCCTTGGGCATCTGCAGCCCCTGAATGGCTGTTGCTTGAGAGTAAATGTGCATATAATCATTCTGAGGAATGATTTCATCAGGGTTTGGAGTAGGTTCCATTCCCAGAACACATAAACTGAAGGTTTCTGAATGTGCTTGCTCAGGCCCTACCCTAGGGAAGGTTCCAGCCTGAGTGGGCTCTGGTACCAGGTGGCCTGCCCTACCCTTCGCTCTGCCCATTCAGGGTTTGGGGGAAACATTTTAGCTACTGGAACTCTTAGGTGAAGACCCAGCTAGTCTTGCTGCAGCCCTGCTCTGGTTCCCATTTCAATTTGAAGAACAGAACACACACTGCCCTGGGAGCACCGAGGAAAGGTCCCATTGGACCTGAAGCCAAGGGAGGATTCACACTCATGAATGGGGGCAGAGGCAAGCAGCTCAGAGGAGGAAAGAGTTGGCGCAGACGGCCTGACTGGTGATGCTCTGAGGGAGTGACTGCTTAACCAAAGAGCCAGCCCATGGCTGTGATAGAACCAACACTTGGTCCCAGCAGAAAGGGGCATAGATCTCACCTCTTGTATAGCCCCCTGTCTACCCTTCCTCTTGTCCTAAGCACTCAGAGCCATTCTTTATTCACGGAGCAGAAACTGAGCCCATGTTACAGGAAAGCAGGTATCAGCCCAACAGGAAATGGAGCTCTGAGCACAAGGGCTGTCTGGGGGCTTGGGGGGGGGGGGCGGCACGGAATTCCATCTCCTCCTGATGTGAGGTCCATGATAGGAGCATCGCTCCTGATGTGAGGTCCATGGCCATGTTGGAGTAAGGAAACACACCAAGTTATTTCAGCAGAGAGAAATTAATATAAAGAATTATGAGCCAGTTTTAAAGTACTTGACTCCATAACCCAAGTGCACAAGAACAATCCTGAGGTATCTGTTACAGAGGTAGCAGCTGCAAGGTGAACCTACCTCTCCTACAGCTAGGGAATATAGGGAAGAGGCTGGAGTAATTAAAGCTGAGGATCCTGTAGGGCTTGAGACCTAGAAGTCTAAGGATAGGTGCTGCTCAGCTAGTGATGGTGGACGTGGCAGGGGAGGGCCAAGAGACCGGTTCTGCCAGTGTTGGAAAAACACTGCAAACCAGATCCAGCTACCGTGATGGCTGGGAACCGCTGTCCCTGGGAGGAGTGGTGCTGTTGCTTGCCAGGTGACCTCACAGGTAATGCAAGTCCACAAGAAGCCAGCAGGAGGGAGCAAGCCCTTCTCCCTCCAGCCTTGTGGTACCCTCCAACACCACATTTGGAGAACCTAACAGGGAGCAGCTGGCACAGAAGAAATGTAGCTTGCTGTGCCCAGCCCCAGCATCACAGAGCAGAGCAGAGATGGTAAATGAAGCTGAGAACAATAATTTAATCACTAGTCCAATGGGGATGGGAGGAAGGTGTGCCCTGTGCAGGAGAGTGAGCAACATGCTTGCCTCTCAGATTCTGTGGCTCACCAGTATTCTAGTGGTCAAGTTCACTTCAGGCTTCATCATGAGCCCTGCCAGTCCAGACATGCCCAGGGCATAGTCCTGTTCCCTGAAGAATGGCTGGCTCAGGAGGAGCCTCCGTTCACTCCTTTGTAACATGAGTCAGGATCCCCTCTTCTCAGGGCTGCTGAGGGGTGGGGGGGCAGAAAACAGGAACACCCTGCCCCATGAGGAGGTCCCTGGCAGCTTTACCCCACTGATCTGCCTATCTGTGGCTCTCTCTACAGCTCATCAGTGATGGCAGTGTGGTCTGTGCTGAAGCACTCTGGGACCATGTCACCATGGATGACCAGGAACTGGGCTTCAAAGCTGGGGATGTCATCGAAGTAATGGATGCCACCAACAGAGAGTGGTGGTGGGGTCGTGTTGCTGATGGCGAGGGGTGGTTTCCAGCCAGCTTCGTGCGGGTATGGCACCAGCCTATGCTTTCTCTGGGTCCATAAGGAGCCAACTGGCTCTGCTCAGAAGTGCAGACCTGAAACTGCTCTGGGGTTAGAGGTGCTGGGCATGGACCCCCACCTACCTATGGCTGTGCTGGGACTGCAAGACTGCGGGCTGGAGATGGGAGGTGTGGGGATGGGGATGTGAAGAAGGCCAGCCACAGAATTGTGACACAACCTTCCTCCACCCGCAGACCATCACAAACTCCTGCCTGCCCCACCCTTCCCACCAGGGTGCCCTTGGTGTGCAGAAAGGAATGGGTCAGAAACGATGGTGTGTGGATTCCTCCAAGGGGAATCTGCATGTTAGAATGCCACCACCACAAACAACTCGGTGTATCAGGCATTTACTAAACACTTCAGAAAAGTTGGATAGGCATCTCAAACTTCCGCAACGCTCTGGGAGCTGGGAACAGCCACTTATACCTGAGAAAATTGAGGCTTGGACAAGTTAAGTCGTTAGCACAAGAGATCACAGGGAGGAGACCCAGAACCTACCTATGGTGGCCTTTGGCGTCCAAGGAAGGAACCGGGTACCCTCAAAGGCCATGCAGAAGGCAGTGGGGAGTAGAGTTCTCAGACCTTGGGTTTCATTGCTTCCCCTGCCCCAGACCTCATGGATAAACGGCCCATTGTCCACCCCAAGCCTGTCCTAGTTCCAGGTCACAGAGCCAGAAAGGCCCCAATCACCCATTCACTTCTGTCACAGGCCCTAGAGGGACTGGAGTGAGCAGGCACTGGTTCGGAAACCCCCTAAGAGTGAGCATCCACTCTGCTCCCAGCACGGAGTCCAGCACCAGCGCAGGAGGGGGAGGGGGACAGAAGGCGACAGAGAGGGAGAGGGACAGAAGCTGGCGCCTCTGGAGGGGCTGGCGAGCCTCCGGTGTTGGGGGCAGGGGGCTGCCATGCCTACCTTCCTCCCAGCCTCAGTTCACCACTGCCCCCGCGTGCGGGCCACAGGGGCTGACCCTCCGGGCACTGACTGGCCACGTGCTGCCTGCAGCTACGGGTGAACCAGGACGAGCCCGCCGACGATGACACGTTGCGGGCCGGGGACGGCGGGGCCAAGGATGGAAGTGCCGAGGCACAGAGCAGCAAGGACCAGATGCGGACCAACGTCATCAACGAGATCCTCAGCACTGAACGGGACTACATCAAGCATCTGCGGGACATCTGCGAGGTGAGGCCTAGCAGGAGGTGTGGAGGGTGGCGTGGGGGGACCAGAGAGAGACCTGACGGGCCATGGGCTACAGGGCTACATCAGGCAGTGTCGCAAGCGTGCTGACATGTTCAGCGAGGAACAGCTGCGCATCATCTTTGGGAACATCGAGGACATCTACCGGTGCCAGAAGGCGTTCGTGAAGGCGCTAGAGCAGAGGTTCAACAGGGAGCGCCCCCACCTGAGCGAGCTGGGCGCCTGCTTCCTGGAGCACGTGAGCACGCCCTGCCCCAGCAACCTCTCTGCCCAGGGCCCATTCTCCAGGCCTCCCAGCCAGGCAGTCCCCCTCTGCCCTTCTTTGCTGGTGGTCCCCACTCCCCTGCACACACACACCCTGGCCCCCGAGCATGTAAGCCGCCCTTTGCCCTTGGCTCCCATTCCTGCCTCCTCGCAGACAGAAGTGGGCCCTGCAGGCTAAAAGCCCAGGCAACTTGCTCTTCTCTTCCCAGAAGCTTCCAGGCCCCACTCCCCTAGTACCCAACCGCCTTCACCCTCCAGCGCTGTTTCAGCAATGTCTCTGCTTCTTTGGGAGGCAGACCAAGTCAGAGAAGGCTCCTTGGAGCAGGGGGCCTTAGGCATCAGCGGAAAAGGTTTTCTTGGGCTACAGGAAGTAGAAGGCAAAGCTGGGCGGGGCCACCTGCTGAGCATCCTCAGAGCTGTCATAGCAGATTCTGGGCTTCCTCACACAGTAAGAAAACTGGAATTTGTGTAATGTGTAGCACTTCCACTCTAAATGCCAGTTGGATTGGTGATTTAATTGGATTTAATTGGATGGTGTGGGCTAGATGGACTCCTGGCCTTGCCTGGTAAGGAAGCACTTGTTTCTGTCTGTCTCCTGTGGCATTTATGTGGGGTTGAGTAGAGGATGCCAAGGCCAGCCCATCAAGGACAATATGGGTTCCTTCCTGGCTACTACCAGTGTATGTGGGGGTGGGGGTTGAGGGGGCTGTTGGAAGGGCCCTATTACCTGGCTCCAGTGGCAGGAGAACTGGAAGGGGAGACCTTAGATTCCCTGAGCAGGAATGGGTAGTGGGGTCAGAGCAGCTGAGTGTGGGATTTGGAGCCGGTTATGCAGCAGGCTGAGTTGTGATGGGGCTGGAAGGGAGGGATAGGCACTTTATCGACATTACCCAGTGTGACCATCACAGCAACTGGCCAGTGGGCTTACTGCTGTTACCCTCCTTTCCCACCTAAGTCCATGAAGTCCTAGTCACTAAAGACCCAGTCTTTCTCTGGGTCAAGTAGATAGAACAACAACAACAAAAAGAAAAAAAAAAAAAAAGAAAGAAAAGAAAAAAGGCACAGTGAGTCTCATGTGCCTCATGTGTGTGTGTGTCTCAAGACACACACAAGGGGCACCTGGGTGGCTCAGTTGGTTAAACATCTGACTCTTGATTTCAGCTCAGGTCATGATCTCGTGGTTCGTGGGATTGAGCCTGGTGTCAGGTTCTGCCCTGGCAGCGTGGAGCCTGCTTGGGATCTCTCTCCCTCTCTCTCTCTCTGCCCCTCCCCTGCTCATGCTCTGTCTCTCTCTCTCTCAAAATAAATAAACATGAAAAAAAATTTTTTTTAAACAATACACACACAATGTGGATGTATCTGTCACATGGTGAATGGATAAAGTGGCACTGGCTGCCCAGATATGAAGCCAGAGCTTTGTGAGGAAGAAGTGACACACCAGGGGGCACAGCCATAGACCCTGGAAGCCATTTAATCTCCCTTAATCTCCTTCTGTCTCTCTCTTCCTCTCAATCCTTCTCTCTCTCTGTCCTCCCTCCCTCTCTCTCTCCTTGTCTCTGTCCCTCCCTCTCTCTCTCTTCTCCCTCTCTCTCTCTTCTCCCTCTCTCTCCTTCTTTATCTCCTCTCTTCTCTCCCCTTCACTCTCCTTTCTCTCCCTTCTTCCCCCCAATCCTCCCTCCTCTCTATCCTTCTCTCTCTTCTTCCCCCCACTCCACTTTCCCCTTCTGTCTCTCCTTTCTTTCTCTTCTCTCCCTTCTTTCCCCTGTCCTCTCCCTCCTTCTCTCTCTCCTTTCTCTCTCTCTTTCTAGTTTTTGGCCTTGGTAGTGCTTCCTTATTAACATCATTGACTTCACCCAAAAAAAAAACCTGACATACAGTCAAAATATCTGCTGAGAAATCTGGGTGGTGACAGGACACACACATGCCTGAGTTTTCAGGTGTCTAATACCTCTGTGTCTAATTCCACATAGCTTGTGCCCAGTGACATGGGTAGAGAGAGCCTGGGCCCTCTGAGCCCAGCTCCTGAGGGAAATACAGAGGCCCCTGCTCCCTCTCCTATGCTGTGCCCGAGTTGCCTGGGTGGCCTGAGGGAGCAGGAGGTCACCATCCTGACCTCCAGCTGTGCCCCCAGCAAGCGGACTTCCAGATCTACTCGGAGTACTGCAACAACCACCCCAATGCCTGTGTGGAGCTCTCCAGGCTTACCAAGCTCAGCAAGTATGTGTACTTCTTTGAGGCCTGCCGGTTACTGCAGAAGATGATAGATATCTCCCTGGATGGCTTTCTGCTGACACCGGTACAGAAGATCTGCAAGTACCCTCTGCAGCTGGCTGAGCTGCTCAAGTACACACCCCCCCAGCACAGGTAGGAGGCTGCTGGAGAGGGAGGGCAGTCTGAGGCTCTTCATGCCTTGGGTCAGCCAGAGTGTTGAGTTCTGACTGACAGCACATAGTAAAATAGTCCCTGCTGTCACATGCTGTCATTACAAATGAAAGAAGAGGACAAAAATAGGATATTAAGTTCTGTGGTGCCCAGACTCACCGTCTGGCATTGACAAGTGAAAACGGCCAAGGGCATAGCCCCAGGGGGAGGCAGCTCCACAGCCCCTCTCTGCCCTCCCTAGTACAACCTTCTTCCATGTCTGTTATGCCCCAGGGACTTCAAGGATGTGGAGGCAGCCTTACATGCCATGAAGAATGTGGCCCGGCTCATCAACGAACGGAAACGGAGGCTTGAAAACATTGACAAGATTGCTCAGTGGCAGAGCTCCATAGAGGATTGGGAGGTGAGGGCCCCACAGCTCGGAAAATACCATGGGGCATGGCTCCTTGCTTTAAAATCACGCTTGCCTTTGAAAAATCTAGGAAGGAGCTGAAGTGGGAGTCATGCTCTGGGAGCTGGCAGTAGGAGAGCTGGTCCTCTGCCCAGGCCAACCCACTGGAGCATGCAGCTGCAGGCCTGGTGGCCTCTTTCCTGGTCAAGAGTGCCCAGCATGTGTGACATAGGATGCTGCTCCCAGTGCAGTCAGCTGGCCCAGCAGGAGGAGCTAGTCCTCAGCCCTCAAGGGACAGGCCAGATCCCCAAGTGGCAGTAACTACTGGGACTCCCAACAGAAGGGTTCAGGCCTGCCACAGCATGACCGAAAACGGATTGCCATGGGTTTTCATTCCATTCCTGATTCCATTCTTCAGGCTTGCACATGCCCCTTATATCCACCAGTCTTGCCTTCTGAAGCCACCCAGAGACCTGAACTAATGGGGACACTCCTGTCCTTTAGAGGCCTTCCCATCCTGCTCTTTCCACCCCCACCCACCAGCCATAAAATGTTATGAAAATACAGATTCCTGGACCCCACCCTAGAAACACAGAATTAGAATCCCTGGTGGCAGGGCTGAGCAGTGTAGTCTTTGGGGTTTTTTTGTTTGCTTGTTTTCTTTTCCTGGTGACTGGTTCTGAGGCCTAGGCCTGGCTACGGACCCCTACAAACTCATCCCAAACTGAATGGCTGCCAAGAACTGGCTATGGTTTGCATTTTCTAAGGAGGAACCAGAGTGAGGCTTGGCTCAGCCTGAAAGTTTGAGGTCTGATGATGGAGCTTCAGGTACTAACTACATTTAGCTAAGAAAACTTCATAAGCCCCTAAAGACAAGGCTCACAGGTGACTTGAGCCAGGTCTAATTATTCTTGAGCATAGCACTGTCTAATCGAAGTATCATGGGAGCCACATGGGTCATTTTAGATGTTCTAATAGCCATCTAGAAACAGAAAAAAAGCAGGTAAAATTAATTTTAATAATGTTTTATTTAAGTCAGCATATCCAAAGTGTTTCAACGTGTAAGCAACAAAATCATTAGTGAAATATTTCACATTCTTTATACTAAGTCTTCAAAATTGGTGTTTACTTACATGACATCACAATAGGGATCAGCCACATTTCAAGTGTGCACATGACTGGCCGTCACTGGCCCCATTTTGCAGAGACAACTAACTTGTAGGTTAAACCACCTTTTTACTCCTTAACACCCCACTGTGCCCACCACTGCCTTGGGCTTCAAGAGCAACCCTTCCCTCTGTGGCCTGCTGCTCACTTCAGACCCTAGCCCAGTGGGGGCCACAGGCAGACCAGGCCAGTGGGGAGCCTGCCCAACTCATGACAGAGGCAGGGGGCAGTGCCCAGTGGAGGGGAATTCCCAGTTTGGGTACACTCAGCTCATAGTGTTCCTTGGGGTCCACCAGGGGGAAGATCTCCTGGTCAGGAGTTCGGAACTCATCTACTCGGGGGAGCTGACCCGTGTTACACAACCACAAGCCAAGAGCCAGCAGAGGATGTTTTTCCTCTTTGACCACCAGCTCATCTACTGCAAGAAGGTACCAGAGCTGCTGTGCCCTGCTGGATGAGCCGTTCAGAGCGGGAGTGGAGGGGGTGAAGCTGGGGGCTGGGAGTAGCTGCCAGAGAAAAGGAGCCACACACGTCCTGAGGACGTTCAGTACAGCAGGCCCTTCCCTGTTCAGGCCCATAGGGCCAGGATGAGGATCGCTGTTTGTGAAGGAAGCCAAGTAGCCTGAGGACCATGGGGTGGCCCTCACAGTCTGACCAGGGTCCAGTGCTGTTGAGAACACCCTCCTTCATGACCTAGCCTCTGCTTGCTTCTAAAGCCACCTCAGCTCCCCTTGAGCCCTGGCATCCTCTGCTCCTGTTGCCTCTTCTTTGCCGTTAGCTTCTGCTCCTCTCAGCACATGGCCCAAGTGGCCCTGTTCAGGAAGCCCTCCCGGTCAACTGATACTGGGCCCGGCCCGGTAGGCCCGGTACTCTTCTGTTGTGCAGTATGGGCCCTGACCCACTGTCTCCATGGCTGCCTCTCTGTGAGGCAGTGGGTGCCCTCCAGGCTAGTCAGTAATTTCACTGAAGGCACGAGGCTCCTCCAGCATGGGTTCAGCACACAGCTGTGGGCCACACCACACTCTGCCCTTGTGAGCTTACCATCTGCTGGGAAAGTGGGTGTGCAGCCCGCTGGCCCTTCTGACTGCAGGGCAGGGGGTGAGGCATAAACAGGTCAGGAGAGTGGTTCAGAGGCCTGAGAGGTAAGGACTTGAAAAGCAGGATATAGAGCAGGAGCTCACAGAGTCTCTGGTAGGACCTTCTCCGCCGGGATGTGCTGTACTATAAGGGCCGAGTGGACATGGATGGCCTGGAGGTGGTGGACCTGGAGGACGGGAAAGATCGAGACCTCCACGTGAGTGTCAAGAATGCTTTCCGTCTGCTCTGCGGCACCACGGGAGAGAGTCACCTGCTGTGTGCCAGGAAGCCTGAGCAAAAACAACGCTGGCTCAAGGCCTTCGCCAGGGAGAGGGAGCAGGTGCGGCTGGACCAGGAGACAGGTGCGAGATCCCACTCAGCCTTGATCCACTGTGAGGGCCCACCCAGCCCTCCTCACCCCTGAATGCAAGGTCAGGACAACCTTGAGACTGCGAGGTAGCCATGTGCCACAACCCAGGGCAGCTCTTCATTTCAGCCCCAAGGCATGGCATGGTCTGTTGGCCTGTCCAGGTTTTTCTACCACACACACTCTATAAGGTGGGGGCCTTCTCAGTTGCAGAGACCTGATGAGGCCCCTTTCCAGCACAAAGCATTCAAGTAGGATTTGGGCATGGGCTTTGAGAAACCTCACCCACCCCAACATAAGCAAGATACCTCCCTGCTGCATTCCTTTTCTCTCCATGGGCCCCTGGACATCACACTCAGAATGACCAGATTGGCTCTTGGTCTGGGAAAGAGCCTCCACCATAGTGGAAAGGACACTAGATGCTGAATAAATACATCAAGGACTGGGTCTGGGTGAGAGATGGGGTAGGGCAAGGATGTAGGGAGGGCCCACTGAGCATCTCCTCTGCCTGGTTGGCCAAGGCAGGCTGGCTGAGCAGGATACTGAGTATCTGCAGCATGATGGGACACCAGACTCTGTGAGAGATGCAGGATACACCAGGTGCCGAGAGGCACAGGACAAGAGCAACACTGGCTGGGGAGGGGGAGGAGGTGGAAGTCAAGTCCTCAAAATAAGAAGAGGTCAAGCAGAGGTCTCATTTGGGGTCCTCCCTCCAGGCTTTTCCATCACCGAGCTGCAGAGGAAGCAGGCCATGCTGAATGCCAGCAAGCAGCAGGCCACCGGAAAGCCCAAAGGTAAGTGGATGGTACCCTACCTCCTCCCACAGCAGCCTGGCCCTACTACCTGATCAAGATCAAACTCCTCTCTGACCCCCAGAACAAAGCCAGCTAGCATGTAGGTCCCATCTGCTGCCCACTGCCCTTTCCAGGTGTTTGTTCCCAAAGGTTGGTGGTAAGGGGCCACTGGTGACAAAGCTTTAATCAGTGTGCAGTTGATAATTTTGCTCTCAATCCCCTCACATCCCCCAGAGCAGTAGCATTAATGACAGCACACCTCCCCAGGCAGGACTGCTTTCTGGCAGGCCTCCGTACAACCTCCTGGCAAGGAGCCCATATCCCCATTCCAACAGAGCTGATAAATGCCTGGCAAGGGGCCTGCGCCATGGAGAAGCTCCAGGGCCCCACACCATCCCAGGTTTCCTGGCCATCCCCTCTACAGTGGCTCAGGCCACTGGATGTGGTCAGCCCCATGAAGGAACTTCCCTCCCATGGGATGGGACCCATTCCGCACCCCCTACCAAGCAGAGGCTGCCATTCTGCCATGTGACACCTGGCTCCCTAGGCACCTATGATCCCTGCTTTCTTTTCCTGCTCAGCCCTCAGCCGGCCCTACTACCTGGCACGCCAGAAGCACCCGGCACTGCCGGCCAGCCTGCCCCAGCAACAGGTCTTGGTACTGGCAGAGCCCAAGCGGAAGCCATCCACCTTCTGGCACAGCATTAGCCGGCTGGCACCGTTCCGCAAGTGAGCCAGCCCCCACCCGACAGCACCATATGGACCTGTCCCTCCAGTGGGCCTCCAGCTTTTTCTCCCTGAGGCCCACAGCATGTGGCCTCCTCTGCCTGTCATGTGCACTGGAAGTTACAGGCTGAGAGAGGGAACTGCTCAGTGCCCCATTCTTCGTTTCTTCCCCACCACTGGTGCACTGAAGACACCAGCTGGAGGGGCAGGGGCCCACAGCAGTGAGCCTTCCGCCATCCTCTGGACCTCTATGGGGCCTCCTGGGAGCCACAGCTCAGAGCCACCGGCCAGGCCAACACGCGTGAGAGGACTGGCCACTCTGGACCCTCTTCTCTGGACATCTTATTATCCCTCCTCCTGCTGTCTCTGGGCAGACTGCCTTCAGCCCCTGCAAAGTTGGGCTGTGTGCCCCTCTGTCCTCCTTCAGGCCCCTGGTCCCCAGCTGGTGGTGCCAGGCAACTTGCATCCCTGGAGGGTGGGAACCGGAATTCTGTGCACAAAAATGTCGGGCCCAGAGCCCAACTCTTTTGCCTCCCAGTCCCTCACTAGACACTCCTGGCTGCTGGACACCCTCTTCACTTGTGATGTGTTTATAGTGGAAAGAAAACAAAACCATAGTCACTGCATACTTCTGTCAGGGTTTGTGACCAGTCCACGTGTAGTTGTGGGTTGACTCCAGAACCTGCTCCCAGTTTGTCTGGATTGTTCTGTTTTTCTAACATTGGGGAAAAATAATTGTTATTAGTGACACAGAAAGATTGCCTTACCCTAAGTGAGTGTGAGAAGCCATAAGGACTGAATTCTGTGGCCCAGCATCCAGGACTGACCCACTAACCCAGAGTCCAGTGAGCATGTGAGTTAAGAGGGAAGCCCATGTCCTGCCGAGAAGGGTACAAGTACAGCCAGAACCTGGCTTGGGGGTGTGGGAACACTGAGCTGCCCCTCTGGCCTAAGGGAATTCAGCAGCATGTACAGTCAGTCACTCTTGCACTATACCTTCTCCAAGCCAGAAGCCACATAATTTCATAAAGAAACATGAAAAATAACCTGTCGGCCCTGGTTTTTCCATTTGTGTCTATGCATTTTCTCCTTTGCATGCTCCATCCTTCCTATGACAGTTACCTTTCTCTGCCCTGGGCCTCTCCTTAAACAGAAAGGATGAGCCCAGCATCGCCCAGTGTGGTGGGAGCTCACTTACTTGCAAACCATACCCTCAGAGCTTTGGTGGAAAGAAGCGAAGGTGGCGGGAGAAATGCTTCAGACGCTCAGAAGGAGCTGCGAGGACAGCATGTGGTCTGGGAGCTGTCCTGGTATGGGATACAGCTGGCTTGGCTCCTCCAACCACAGGGGCCTGGAAGCCTGTTGGCTCCCTGACTGCTCCCAGAGTCCATGTTTAGCTGAAGTTAGCAAATGTGAATTTGGGGGATTGGGAGTCTGCAATCTTTCTGGGTTTTAGCATCCTCTTCAATGAAATAGAGAAGAATGTGTCCTCCAGGATGGGGACCAGGACACAAGACCAAGAGAAAAGGAACAGGGTCAGCTTTCCTCCCCTTTCCCCTGAGGAAGCAGTCTTCCCAAACTGTTGCCTCCACACACCCTTACACACCGTGCTGTCACAACACCACACAAGGTCACCACGGCCCAGCACAAGGCCTTCTGCCCCCAAACCCTGCATGTCCTAACTAGAAAGAAGCTACACCACCTTCCAGCCAGGCCATGCCACCTCAAAATAAAACCTACAGGAAAAAAAAAAAACCATAAAAATCACACTATGCAACACAAGTCAATCTTTATTGAAAACTGCAGTATTAATACATAACAAGTCTTGTTACAATAAACGTGCTTTTAAGAATTTTAAATCTGAGCTCTACTCATCAGATTGCATAAAAAATTAAAATAGTATGAATTTACACTTAATGGAACTGGCTCAGGATGGATGTTCCATTCCTTTGTATTGATTGACACCGTAAGTTCAATGCAGAGGTGAGGGATGCCTTTAACAATGGAAGACAATGCCGACATAAGCTTAAAAAAAGTACCAAGAAAACGGTCTAAAAAAAGTATTTAAAAATCATTAAAAAAAAAAAAAAAAAAAAAAAAAGGAACCATTTCCTAGTCAGTCATAACCCACGTGGCTCCTTGGGACCTCTCCTCAGAGCAGCCATCACGTTAAACCCTGCCAGGAGCTCAGCAGAGCCCATCTATTTTACTGACCACTAGTCTACACAAGGACCCATGGGAGACTGACAGGGCTCAGGAGGCCCAAACGAGACACCGGTCATCTCCAACACAATAGCCCTGGGAGCACACATTTCCTGAAACCCACTGCAGGTTCCCTGAACAGATGCCTGCCTCTCTGTCTCCCTGTCCCAAGTGAGTAAACTTTAAGGTTACCCCTAGGGTTTTCTGTTCTTCAAATGAATGTTGGGGGGGAGGGGGGACAAATCCTCTAAAACACGTAAGATCAACTTTGCAACTTTCTACCCAAAATGATCAGACCCTCCTCTGCAGCGCGTCATCTGCAAGTCTGTTCAAAATAGTATGACGCACCTTCAGAGAGCTCAGGCTGAATAATAAACAGCTCAGGGGAAAAACACAAATATTTGAGATATGCTAGAAACAGCTAAGAAGTCTGCCCTTCCCCTGAGCCAACCACACTCCTCTCTAGAGAACCCCCCAACCCTTAGAAAGCACCAGAAAGAACCAGAAGCTGCCCCTCACCCTCCAAGCACTTGCCCTTAAAACTGCCCGTGAGCCTGCTGAGGGGTCAGACAGGCATCCTGTCCTGACTGGGCAACACCCAGGTTGGCGATGACTAGGGTATCCAGCCATTAGCTGCCAGGTGGGGAGAAGGTGGCCCAACCAGTCAGAGTAATACTGTTTCCAAATGTGTATAGGAACAGGTGAAGAAGGGTGGATTTCCTTTTGAAGTAGGCCCCAATATTGATGTGGTTGGTGTGTGCCACCCTTTCACCACCAACTGGCAGGCACACTCACAGAAACTCATGTGCCAGATATCAGCATATCCAAAATGCCGTAAGAATATATTTCCTCTTATTACAGAAGCAATGGTGCCACCAGATGGAGCAAGGCACTGTACGCCGAGAATGGGAAGGGCAGGATGCTCACCAACAAGTACCCAGCCCAAGTCTCAAGACCTCTCTCATGTCCTATAAATACATTTGCATAGCACTCAAGAAACAGATTCACAGAACAGCAACTGGTAGGCCTCATTAACCATACCAACAAGAATGTTCTGACAAGATTTAACACAGAAGACATAAAAGGTTCTGGAAGCGCCTTGCCTTCATGCCTCCCACGAATGGCCCTGGTCCTGATGTTGGCCTCACTTCTCAGAGGCAGCGGGCTGATGGGAACATTGCTCATCACTAAACACTCAAGTCACCAGGCCCAGATCCAAACAAAACTTCCATAAGCAGAGAAACAGGCCTCCTGATCCTTGGCAGAGAGGCTGTAGAAGATTTTTTTAAATTATCCATGATGATGACGTTCATGTTTAGAGGAATTAGGTCCTTGCCTACCTGTCTCCACTTCCAAAAGAACCATAATTCAGCTGAAAGAGTATCAAATTAGGAATGTCACATACAAAAAAAAGGCCGTTTCTCTGTTCCACAATTATGCTTGGGATATCAAATTATGCAATTTTATAAAAGTTCTATTCCTTAATTATTTTTACTGGAACTGCTGTTAAAATTACAATCTATGATAGTTTTGCTACTATTCATATGTCCAGATTCTTACCTACTAGATAAGATCTACCTTTCATTATCATATTTGGTAGCTGATGCCCTGATGTGAAAAGATTTCCACACAGATGTATTCCATTATGCAAAGGTATTTGATAAAGTCTCCCAACTCACCTTCACAAAAGGGAAAAAAGATTTTAAAAAATTATAGGGGGTAAAGTGTTTATGAGCTGATATAAATGGGGGCAAAATGCAACCCAACCTTCTTGCTCTTGAAAACACTATTTAATTCAGTGCTTGTGAAAACACTCACCCTGTGTGCACCATGTCTCAAGCAAGCCCAATGAAGCATCCGATATAACTTCAACATTTGAGTGACTCCACCCTTACACATAGGATGTGTGTGGATGTGTGTGTGTGTGTGTGTGTGTGTGTGTGTGTGTGTGTGTGTTTTCCCATTTTGATGTTTAGGGCTTTTTTAAAGCATACACTAAAATCATATTTTCTCCTAATCTATTACACTAAACTGGGGAAATGGACTTTTCTGTTACTTGATCAGTTCAGCCCTGGAACCCTTGGAACCTCATGGATATTATAAACCATCCACCGTACAGATGGAATAACCAGCACAGAGCTAAAGTAGACACAAACTGTGTGCCTGGGGTACATGGTACACACACACACACACACACACACACACACACACACACTCTCTCTCTCTCTCTCTCTCTCTCTCTCTACACACACACACACACACACACACACACACGTGGGTTAAGTGCTAATGAAGCAATTTAAGGTACTTATCAGTAAGCACACTATGTTAATAGACATTAGGAATAAGGAACCTTCTGTTTACAATGATCCATGCAAAAATATTCCTAAACTTCTTATAAAATAAAACGTGAAAAAAGAAAATTATGGGGTACTTACTATAAAAAATAGGGTTACCAAAGGCTCAGGGGTCAGGTGTGCCACTCAGGAAATGGGGCCGAAAGCCAAACCAGTGCCAGAGCCCTGACCTAGCTGCCAGAGACGTAAGAGCAGGGTCCCCTCCCCAACCAAAGCCCATACACTTGAAATGATGGGGTGAATAGGAGCACACCCACCCCCACCTGACAGACTGCTGAAAGGGAACAAAACCCTCACCCTCCCACCCCCTCTGTGAACAGACACACTCCCACTGATACAAGCTGGGCACATTTAAGCAAAAAAAAAAAAAAAAATCCCCTTCATTTCTTATGTACAATATTCTGACTTTAAACACAAATTCCTTTCTAAATAAATCCTGGCAGGCAAATGCATTCTGATGCTGCCTGGGCCCTTGCTGTCCATACCTGCTTTGTGCTGACAGCCCTCAGCTACAGATGGCAGACAAGGCTCACAGACCAGAGGCACCAGCCCCTCCCTCACACCTCCCCAGACCCATCTCCAGAAGTCTCCTCCAGATGGTGTTAGATGACAAGGCCCCTTCAGGTGGATGGGCTGAAACACAGCCACAGTCCTGCCTCTCTACAAGAAACAATTTCAAATCGAGTTTTGTTCCCTTTTAATAGTTATTTTAAATATTTAACTTTCTTCGTAACAGACAGCTGAAATCTTTGCCCTTCGTTGGTGGGGGAGTGGTAGAGGACAGCAATGCCTACATATGTTTTCCGTACTGAAACTTCTGGGGGCGGGAGGGACAAATGGTTTTCTAAGCTAAACAAAGGAGAAACCAATACCTCCTCCAAGTGTGACTGTTTCTCCTTCACACATCTTCCATCCCAGGAAAATAATTTAGTTCTACATAAGACTTTCCCAATAAAGACACAGAAAACCTCATCTCTACGTGTAGGAGACTTGTAATGAAAATTGAGATGGCAGAGAAAACTGCTTTGCTGATACACAGACAACCTCTTGCCCCTAACTGTACTGGCCATACAACTCTATACTTTCATGATCATCTCTAAGAATGTCCACACCACAATGTTTAGGCAAGCCTAAACGGCAAGAAAAGGGACGTCCAGAAAGCTGGCTGTGCCCCAAGCAGTGGTGGCCCACCCTGCACTTTCCCTGTCCCTGCGACTCTCTTCCCGTGCAGTCAGTGTGAAAGAAACAGATGGCTGAAAACTCAAAGTCCACGTTACCAACTGGCAACCCACATCAACCCCAAAGGCTGAAGAATCATCCAAGGGATTTCAGATACTCTATGAAGAAATTCACTTTAACACTTATAACTTGAAGACTCTGCATACATTACAACAGTGCATTAGTGATACAAGTTGTAAAATGCTTTTCCATTCCTTTGGGTTTTGCATATGATGGTTTTGCATCAGTCACTGCAGGTAGATTGAGCAAGCTTTGTTTTTTGTTTGTTTTTTTTTAAACATGCATTCAACTAGATATGATTCAGAATAGATTAATACTCCCTTTTTATCATTACAGTTAGCTAAAAAATTGCCAGGCAGCCCACAAAACAGGAATTGCTTTAAGACCAACCCACAGAGTCAGTTGGAAACTAATGGCGCTGGGACCTGCTGGGCCGGGCCAGAGTAGTGTTAGCTAAGTGTCGAGAGCATTAAGAAGAAAGTCCAGGTTGGAGGCGCGAGGCCTGCAGCACCAGCTGTGGAACCTCCAAGATGTGACTGCACAGCTCCATCCTCAAACCTGGCAGGGGGAGAAAGACAAACATGGTCACACGGAGCACCCCTGGCACCGCTGCTCCAAAAAGGAATTTCATTTAAGTCAAGGAGGACAAAACCCACTAGGACCAGAAAGGGCAGCAGTGGGAAAGGCCACTGCTCCTGGTTGCCGCACACCTTAGAGAGACTCCTGGTTACAACCAGAATCCTAGTTCCTGTAGGAGGCAGTAGGAGATTAGAGCACAGACTAGGAAAGGAACAAAGTATATAGTGTACACAGCAAGTACTCAATGGTTTCCTTCCTTCTACTTTCTAAGAGTCCAAATAAGAACAAATCTTTAAATGCCACACTGCCCTTGGATTAAGAGGGGCATTTAAGCATTTTTCTTGTTAGTGCTTAAAATATAGTAGATTTGTCATTCTGTACTGGAAAAAAAGCCAACCCAGGTTTCACCAGTCACTTACATTTGCAGGGTGATCACCACTGAGGGGGCACGTAGCTGTAGGTGGGCGTTCCTGGGGCCCGATACGTGGGCACAGTGACTGGGTGGGGGGCAACAGGAGTTGGGGAGTGGGCGGTCAGCAGGGTACCTGGAAGAAAGAGCAGCTGTCTCAATGGCAGGCAGCACTACCCACATGAGGCTAGCCTATGTCACCACGCAGCTCCATGCTGCCTGAAAAGAGAGCTCTGGCCTGGCCTGCTTTAACAGGAAGAGGGGTGGTCATGACCTAGACTGCTGTCAGAATTCAGATCATACACAACTCAAAGTTGTATAAACACAGCAAGCTCATATGATAATGTCTGTAGAAGGCTCTGTGCCTTCCCTTCATATAAGCATACTCAATGATTTTTGCAGATCAGATGATAATCAACAAATTAATCATTATTTACCCTTAAAAAGGAAGATATTCAGGTGACTGGGTAGGTTAGTCAGTTAAGCACTGGACTTCAGCTCAGGATCTCACAGTTCATGAGTTTGAGCCCTGCATTGGGTTCCTCAGGGACGGTGCAGAGCCTGCTTGAGATTCTCTCTCTCTCCCTCTCTGTCCCTCCAAACACCCCTCCCCAAATAAATAAGCTTTTACAATGAAAAAATTTTTAAAAAGGAAGGAAATTTGTCCATGCTACCATGGATGAATATACAGGATGACATGCTAAGTGAAATAAGCCAGTCACAGAAAGACACACCCGGGGCGCCTGGGTGGCGCAGTCGGTTAAGCGTCCGACTTCAGCCAGGTCACGATCTCGCGGTCCGTGAGTTCGAGCCCCACGTCGGGCTCTGGGCTGATGGCTCAGAGCCTGGAGCCTGTTTCCGATTCTGTGTCTCCCTCTCTCTCTGCCCCTCCCCCGTTCATGCTCTGTCTCTCTCTGTCCCAAAAATAAATAAATGTTGAAAAAAAAAAAAAAATTAAAAAAAAAAAAAAAAAACAGAAAGACACACCCAATAGGATTCCACTTACATAAGGTATCTCAAGTAGTCAAACTGATAGAAAGTAGAATGGTGGTGGCCAGGGGCTGGGGAGTGGGAGGGTGGGGCAGGGGAAAAAGAGAGCTGTTATTTAATGAGCACAGATCTTCAGTTTTGCAAGGTGAAAGAGATCTGTTTTACAACAATGTGAAAATACTTAACACTACTCAACTAATACAGTTAAAAATGGTTAAGATAATAAAAATTAAAGAGAGGGAAGGAGGGAGATTCTAAACTACATGACCTTGTAAGTACATGAAGATAAATGTATTTTCCCTATATCTGCAGAAAACTCAGCAACTCTGAGTCCATCTGTAAATCAGCATAACCTCCAACCTAACGGCCTCACCCTGCTTTTCTTCACTTCCCATCTTCCTGCCCACAACCAACCCAGGGCCTGCCATCTCTCCCTTCACGTGCCTCAAACATGCAGTTTCTGTCTGTGCCTTCACAGAAAAGTATGGGAAAACCAAATACAAGGGAGACTCTGAGCAGAAACACACATGGTATCCTAACACACCTTTCTCTCTGGCACAATCTCCCTATATTGGAGTTAAAGGGGGAAAAAAAAAGGGGGAGGGAGGGAACAATATTAAAACACACACACACACAGCCATGGGCAAGCAATGACATCTTCCGTACTTGGCTGCGTGCCACAGACAACCCATATGCCCACTGGGGGCTCACAGGGAGATATGCACATCCTAGCCAGGAGTCTCATCTCTCTGTGATGTATTTTCCTGAGCAAGGGAAAGGGAAGCCTTGGGAAATAAAGGTGATCAATGCCAAAGATTTTCTATAAGAGGCTGTTATGTCCATGAACACAAAGCCAGCTTTCCTAGATTCATGCAAACACCAACATTCACACAACTTGCCCTGCAGCCTACACTAAAGGGGAGTTATCAGGAAGGCCAGCCCACCCAGATACAAAGTGATCACCTTCTGCCCAAGCTTGGTATGTTCACTGGTATGCCCCTCAGCCCTACTGCTAAGGGCTCAGCTCACCTGTCTAATACATTGATCACTATCCACTCATGCCCTATGGGGAGGGTACTTGGTTCTTGGCTGGTCACACCTCTCCTCTCAACCAAAAGAAGAAGGGGAAGAAATGAAAGGAAGGGAAAGAAGGATCATATGCTGTTCCTTTCCCAAAGAGTATGTCCTTCCACACAACTCAAGCCATTGAAAAATCAAACCAAGGGTCAGAGAATTAGTGGGCTCTCCCGTCTCCTGGCTCTCATAAAACAGGCAACCCAGGGTCAAGGACTCACCTGCTGACATGGCCATAGTGGTCCCAGCCACCATGCCCATGGTGACGCCATTGCCTCTAGGTGGAGGGATGGGAGCAGGGTACACTGTTGCTGGCATGCCGTTGGGCTGCACCACCGTGGTGTGGTGGATGACATGAGGGGGTGCTGCATACAGGGGCTGTGTGTAGTACGTGCCCTGCTGCAGGGAGGAAGAGAGATAAATACCACAGGGCTCCACACCTCATGGGTCAGAGTCCAGAGAGAACCAACCCTTCCCACACACACAATGCCCAAGAGCACTTAATTAAGGGACCCACAGCACACCCAGGCCTACCTGTGCATAGGGGCTCTGCTGGGGGTAGGCACTTCGCACAGGGTACACAGCAGTCTGGTAGGGGTTGGGGGAGGAGGAGTATGGTGGCACTGCCCCGCTGGTGGGGGAACAGGACACTTTGTAAGGTGTGCCAGGAGTGTAACCTGAAACAAAGAAGCCAGTGGCCAGTGAAAACCCAAGAGATTTCCTCTAAGATCAGGATCAAGACAAGGATGTCCCTCCCCTCTTACCACTTTTATTCAACACATTACTAGAAGTACTAGCGACAGCAACCAGGTAAGAAATAAAAGGCATCCCTACTGGTAAGAAAAAGTAAAACTATCACTATTTGCAGCTGACATGGCACTATATACAAAAACTAAAGACTCCACCAAAAACTGTTAGAATAGATGAATTCACTGGGGTGCCTGGGTGGCTCAGTCGGTTGAGCATCCGACTCTTGATTTCAGCTCAGGTCATGATCCCAGGGTCAAGGGATTAAGCCCAGCTGTGGGCTCCGCACCAAGCGTGGAGCCTGCTTGGAATATTCTCCCTCTTTCTCACTTTCTCTACCCTCCTCCCTCCCTCTCTGTGTCCTTCTCCCCAGCTCACGCTCTCTAAAATAAAGTAAAAAAAAAAAAAAATTATAACGAATTAATGAATTCAGTAAAATTGCAGGACATAAAATACACAGAAACCTGTTGCATTTATATACACTGATAACAAAGTAGCAGAAAGAGAAATTCAGAAAACCATCCCATTTACATCAGCACCGAAAACAGTAAAATATCCAGAAATAAATTTAACCAAAAGGGTAAAAGACCGCATACTCTGAGAACTGTAGGACAAACTGATGAAAAAAAAACTGATGACAACACAAATAAATGGAAAGAGACACCACACTCATGTACTGGAAGAATTAGTATCATTAAAATGTCCATACTACTGAAAGCAATCTACAGATTCAATGCAATCCCCATCAAAATACCAATAGCATTTTTCACATAACTAGAACAAACAATACTAAAATTTGTGTATGGAACCACTAAAGACCCCCAAACAGCCACAGCAATCTTGAGAAAGAAGAACAAAGCTGGAGGTATCACAATCCTAGATTTCAAGATATACTACACAAAGCTGTAACCAAAATGGTGATACTGGCACAAAAACAGACACATAGATCAATGGAACAGGATAAAGAGCCCAGAAATAAACCTACATTTATATGGCCAATTAATCTACAACAAAGGAGGCAAGAATATACAGTGGGAAAAAGACAGTCTTTTCAACAAATGGTGTTGGGAAAATTGGGCAGCTACGTGCAAAAGAATGAAATTGGACCACTTTCGTAAACTAGCCACAAAAATAAACTCAAAATGGATTAAAGACCTAAATGTGAGACCTGAAACCTTAAAACTCCTAAAAGAAAACAGGCAATAATCTCTTGGACATTAGCCTTAGCAGCATACTTATGGATCTCTTAGGCAAGGGAAACAAAAGCAAAAATAAACTATTAGGACTACATCAAACTAAAAAGCTTCTGCAAAGCAAAGGAAACAATCAACAAAACAAAAGACAACCAAACTACTGAACGAGAGGAGAGATCTGCAAATAAATCTGATAAGGAGTTACTATCCAAAATACACAAAGAACGCCAAAATAAAAGCACCCAACTGAACAGTGGGCAGACCTGAATAGACAGTTTCCCAAAGAAGAGATCAAATGGCTAACAGACACATGAAAAGATGCTCAACATCATTCACATCAGGGAAATGCAATCAAAACCACTTTGTGAAGTGAGATATCACTTCACACCAGTCAGAATGGCTACTAACAAAAAGACAAGAAACAGTAAGAGCTGGTGAGGAGGTGGAGCAAAGGGAACACTGGTACACCTTGGTGGGAATGTAAATTGGTGCTGCCAATACAGAAAACAGTATGGAGGTTCTTCAAAAAATTAAAAACAGAAATACCATGTGATCTAATAATTCCCCTACTAGGTATTTACCCAAAGAAAATGAAAACACTAGTTTGGAAAGATACATACACTCCTATTTTTATTGTAGCATTATATACAATACCAACATACGGAAGCAACCCAAGTACCCATAGACAGAACAGATAAAGATGTCATGTATATGTATGTACACATACACACACACACACACACAGTGGAATATTACTCAACTACAAAAAAAAGAATGAGATGTCGTTTCCAATAACACAAATGGACCTAGACAGCATTATGTTAAGTGAAGTTAGATGGAGAAAGGCAAATACCGTAAGATCCATGTGATTTCACTTATATGTGCAATCTAAAAAACAAAACTAAACAAAAACCAGAAACAGACTCATAAGTAGAGAACAAAGTGGTGGTTGCTGGGCTGGGCTGGGCAGGCAATGGTAATGGGTGAAAAGGTGAGGAGGATTCAGAAGTACTAACTTCCAGTTATAAAATAAGTCATGGAGAGGAATAAAAAGTACAGCTCAAAGAATACAGTCAGTAACATTGTAATAACACTGTACGATGAGAGATGATGAATACACTTATTGTGCTGTATAACACACAGACAGAACTGGATCACTATGTTGTACACCTGAAACTAACATAAAATTTAAAAAGAAAAGAAAAAAAAGGCTTTAATTCAAACCCACTTTTGACTTGGCACAGGGAGGAACCAAGCAGTTCTAGCCCTGACCGCAGTCAAGATGTGACACCACTATGGACCAGTCCATCCTCCACAAAGATCTGACCTCATTTCCAGACCTGATACATGTATGTGTGTGTGGGGTAGGAGCAGGGGGCATTTGGGGGAGAAGGAAAAAATCAAGGAGAAAGTTCTACTGACAGTATACTCAACACAGGAACAGAAAAGATATACCTGTTTTGTAGGAATACAAATGGGTACACGTCTAGGGCACAATCTAGCATTAAATGTCTGTCTTTACATCCCATAAGTCCACCAAAAAAAAGCATAGATTGGAACAGACTCAACTGTAAAAATGCTCATCACAGTGTTTATCACAGCAAAACAAAGTGGGGGGGGGGGGGGGGGAGGAATTATCAAGCACCAGGGCTATGGTAAAAAGATTTGACTTAAGACAGTAAGGGGGCACCTGGGTGGCTCAGTTGGTTAGGCGTCCACTTGGGCACTTGGGCTCAGGTCATGATCTCAGTTCATGAATTCAAGCCCCTGTCGGGCTCTGTGTTGACAGCTCAGAGCCTGGAGCCTGATTCAGATTCTGTGTCTCCCTCTCTCTCTTTGCCCCTCATGTTCTGTCTGTCTGTCTCTCAAGACAGAATCAACATTAAAAGAAATTTTTAAATAAAAAAAAAATTTTTTTTAAATAAACTTTAAAAAGTTGAAAAATTTTAATTACATTATTGGACTGTGGTTAGAAGTGTACATATATTTTGTTATTAATTTAAGAGAGAGGGGCGCATGGGTGGCTCAGTCGGTTAAGGGTCTGACTCTTGATTTTGGCTCAGATCGTAATCTCACTGTTTATTAGATAGAGCCCCACAACAGACTGTGCACTAACAGCGCAGAGCCTACTTGGGATTCTCTCTCCCTCTCTCTCTCTCTGATCCTCCCTGTTCACTCTCTCTCAAAATAAATAAATAAACTTAAAAAAAAAAAGTTTAAGAGAGAGAAAGAAAATGAATGACTCCCAGGAAGTACACCAGCTCTAAATGATGCTTTTCTCAAGTCACATGAAAGAAATCCCCCTTTGACAAGGACCAAGTCAGTCTTAGAAGTTCTTCTAACTGTCCTGTACTTTGTGTGCCTAGGTTCACTCCACAGAATGCCCTTCATGGCGTTCATTATGAAGATGCTGATAAAGATGATACTGTCCAAAAGGTCACCCAGTCCCAAGTAGTAGAGCAGGTACAAACCCAGACCTGACTGTGAGTCCTGACTCCTTTGTCCAAACCAGGCAACTCCCAAGCTCAACTACTTTGTTTTCACCCTGAAGAGTGAAAAGACCCTTCCAGGTTTCCCTAAATTATTCTGAAATTCGTTTTAACTGCGAGGTTAACTCTAAGTGGCAACAACGAATAGCCACTCTCCTCAGGTGCAGTGCTTCCATCAACATGACTGGTCACAAGCGTGCCCACCATGCACCATCATCTCACTGATCCTAATACAATAAACTAATTCAGAAAAAGAAGAAGCTATTTGAGGAAGTGAAAACACACAAGCAACAAATTCATGACCTGGATGAAAAATTGGAGAAAAGAGAGCCTCTAAAAAACTTATCACTACTCCTAACAAGTAAGTCCAAGACCATTTTGTCACTGTTCAAACTGCAAAAAGAGCTTGGAGTTTTGAACTGCATACAAGGTGGAAGCTGCCAACCTGAGCAAGCTTCCAGGAATACAGTATAAATCCAAAACAATGAAGACCCAGGCATACAGCCCTCCACAGAGAGGTTCTCTGATTCAGAATCACTCTTTTGGTCAACCACATGCACTGAAAGAAGGTGAAGTCCTTCATTCACAATCAATGAACGGTCAACCTACAATGCCTTTCCTTTCTTCTTCTAATGGAGGCCAGAGGCCTACTGTTGCAGAAATCCCTCCAGCTGGCCCCAGGTCTCTTAAGGTGGCTTTTGTAACACCTGCCTCATATGTATGCTTTGTTGAAGATGGTGAGATGACTCCAAAAAGCTACTATTGTGTATGCACCTGTGAGATTATGATTGAATGGTACATTTAAAATTTGTGCATTTGTAAGTTTCATGTGAAAATGAAACTAAAATAAAACTGCAAACAAATATGTATATATTTTTGAGAGAGAGAGCACAAGTGGGGGAATGGCAGAGAAAGAGGAAGAATCCCAAGCAGGATCTGCGCTATCAGTGCAGAGCCCAATGTGGGGCTCAAATTCACGAACTGTGAGATCATTACCTGAGCTGAAATCAAGAGTCAGATGCTTAACCAACTGAACCAGCCAGGTGGGTACCCCAGAGCTGCAAACAAATATTAACAACATGCATACTGGAGTAAATGGGGTCAAGTGTAATTGATGTCCACAACTTACTTTGAAACACGTCAAAAAGATGGACTGAAGGATAGACAGAGGGATACATATGTGATACAAGTAAAATGTAAATTTTAAATGTTGATTGTAGGGGCACCTGGCTGGCTTAGTCAGTGGAGCATGTGACACTTGATCTCAGGGTCTTGAGTTTGAGCCCTACATGAGGTACAGAGATTAAACAAATAAAACTTAAAACAGAAATAAAGTTGATTTTAAAAGATTTTATTGTGGAATCTTGGCAGTCCACAAGAGGTTCAATGTGAATTTGTTTTCAGTTTCTCTGTATATGGGAAAATTTTCACAATAAAATGTTGGAAAAATAGTCACCCACTATTTCTACTAATGACAGCAATGGTTTTTAATGTAGGTTATCTTACTGCATATTCTTGTAACTATGAGCTATGTCCTAACACTAACCAGAAAATTTTGTGTTTTTATATAGGCATCTTTTATCCAACACTCAAGACAAATCAGTTTCAAGGAATAAAACCCTGTCTCCCAGTCACGTTAAAAACTGAGTGTGTGCTAGGCTAGGCACCTTCTTTTCGCTGCTGTTGTTTTATACAGCACTAGACCCACCGTGTCACACAGGAGACCCTCAACAGGAAACTTAAAATACACACACACCCCATCACACGGCATCCAAAACTGACATGGCCTTCTAAAACAATTGTTAGACTTGTCAACCATTCACAATACAAAACCAAATACCTTCACTGCTCAGTCTTTTATTTATTTTTTTTTTTTTAATTTTTTTTTTCAACGTTTGTTTATTTTTGGGACAGAGAGAGACAGAGCATGAACGGGTGAGGGGCAGAGAGAGAGGGAGACACAGAATCGGAAACAGGCTCCAGGCTCTGAGCCATCAGCCCAGAGCCTGACGCGGGGCTCGAACTCACGGACCGCGAGATCGTGACCTGGCTGAAGTCGGACGCTTAACCGACTGCGCCACCCAGGCGCCCCTACTGCTCAGTCTTTTAAAAATATTAATAGCTTTCCAGATTCTCCTTTCCTAAAAAGACCATCCATAGCAATGCAACCCAGACAACAAAATGATTAGAGCACTTCTCCTTTCACTCTCATCAAACAAGTGAGTCACCAATGGCTGACTTCCTCTTAAGGAAACACTCATGTATAGGGCCACTGTTCTGAGACTGCAAATTGTGAGGTGCCAAAAACTTTTTGTAGAATAGATCATTTCTTCTAAAAGTACTATATACCACACAAGATTTTATATAGTAAGTTTCTGAGCATAAAAGATGTTTGTTTAGAAAATTCAGAACAATAGGGGTGCCTGGCTGGCTCAGTCAGAAAAGCATGTGACTTTTGATCTCAGGGTTGAGTTCAAGCCCCATGGTTTGTGTAGAGATTAAATAAATACTTAGAAAACAAATCTTTAAGAAATATTTAAGGGGCGCCTGGGTGGCTCAGTCGGTTGAGCGTCCGACTTCGGCTCAGGTCATGATCTCATAGTCTGTGAGTTCGAGCCCCGCATCAGGCTCCGTGCTGACAGCTCAGAGCCTGGAGCCTGTTTCGGATTCTGTGTCTCCCTCTTTCTCTGACCCTCCCCCATTCATGCTCTGTCTCTCTCTGTCTCAAAAATAAATAAACGTTAATAAAAAAAAAAATTTTTTTTTTTTAAATTTAAAAAGAAAATTCAGATCATAAAATGTATGTGAGGAGGAAAGACCTGCACCAAAACACAGCACCATGAAATTTCAAAACACTGGAGACAAAAAAAAAAATAAATTACAGAATACCAAAGAGAAACACAGGTTATATTACAGTCAATCAAGCATCAGCAAAGTATCAAAATTCTCAGCAGCAACAAAAGCTAGAAAACAATTAAGCAATATTTTCAAAATTCTGGGAGTAATTGCGAGCCCAGAATTCTATAAGCCAACTACTGAAGTGAGTGCAGAACAAAATGTCCTCAGGATATGAAAATTTCAAAACTGACTCTCCCAATCTCTACCAGAAGACTACTAAAGGGGATCCTCCACTAAAACCGAAGAGTAAACTAAGACACGGAATCAAGCAGAAGGAAAGGACACGAGCAACTCAAGATGATGGAGAAGAATAACCCCCAGGATAAGGCCTCAACTAGGATACCAGGTCCAGGGAGGTCAGAGCAGTTGAAGAAAATAACCACTCACCACAGGATGCTCAAGTGGTCACATACCAGGAGTGGGAAGGAGAATGAGGTTATCTGTAAACTATGTGCATGTTAAACCTTTAATTTAAACAAGACAGAAACAGATCCCATGACTCCACAACCTGGTAACACTGTAAGGCTTTTCTCTCCTGTGTGGCTGCCATAAATGAAGTTTATTTTTTAAACAAACCTGGGGTCTTACTTCACGGACATAATTCAAATCTTCCCCAATTTATCCTCCATCCAGCCCTGCAGGGCAAAGCAACCAAGGAAACTATTTCATCACTCCTAGCAACATTTTTTCCTCCCTTTAAAATGTGTGCTGGTGGGGTGCTTGGGTGGCTGGCTTAGTCAGTTAAGCATCTGACTCTTGTTCTGCTCAGGTCATGATCTTGCAGTTCGTGACACAGGGTTCCAGCCCTGTATCAGGCTCTGTGCTGGCAGTGCAGAGCTTGCTTGGGATTCTCACTCGCTCTCTCTTTCTGCTCCTCCCCCCTCATGTGCACACCTCTCTCTCAAAATTACATAAACGTTTTTTAGAAAGTAAAAAAAAATGTATGCTGGTGGGTGGGGAGATGGGTTATATGCATGATGGGTAATAAAGAGAACACTTGTTGGGTTGAGCACTGAGTATCGTATCTAAGTAATGAATCTCTAAATACTACACCTGAAACTAATATTACACTGTATGTTAACTTACTGAAATTTAAATAAAAACTTAGAAAATAAATAAATATCCCCCCAAAATATGTGCTAATGTAGTGTCTGAATCACTTCTTAAATAGAGTTTACTACAAAGAATTGAATGTGTTCTTGGTGACTTTACATGATAATGGTAAATATTAATTTCAGATACTCATGACTAAACGGGGAAGTGTGAATGTGCATCTTCAGGGCCACGGGAGCCTGACTGTGCATGCTGCTTGCCGGAATCCTCAAATAGCACAGCTGAGGGAACATGTGAATTCATTATACAAATGCCAATAATGAGAAAGAATGAAATCTTGTCATTTGCAACAACATGGATGGAACTGGAGGGTATTATGCTAAGTGAAACAAGTCAGTCAGAGAAAGACAAATATGTATTCTCACTCATATGTGGAATCTGAGAAACTTAACAGAAGACCATAGCGGAAGGGAATGGGGAAAAAAATAGTTTCAAACAGAGAAGGAGGGAGGCAAACCAAGTCTCTTAAATACAGAGAACAAACTGAGGGTTGAGCAGTGGGGGTGATGGGCAATGAGGAGGGCACTTGGGATGAGCACGGGGTGTTGTATGTAAGCAATGAATCATGGAAATCTACTCCCAAAGCCAAGAGCACACTGTATACACACTGTATGTTAGCTAACTTGAATAAATTATATTAAAAAGAAAAACATTATACAAATGCTAAAAATGAAATAAAATAACTTTCCCAGGAGTGATACAGTCTGGATTTGAGCCACATCTAGCTAACTCCACAGCCCAAACTCTTTCCAATGTATTCCTCTGATTCTAAGAAAGGACAGCCCACTCTGGCTGCATGGGTACTCAGCCTGTTACACTTGTCCATGAGGATGAAATGAATGATGCCTCCACCTACAGGTTCAAGTAATGGAATCTTTCAGCAAAAGATATGACATCTCATTACAAAGTTCTCTAAACCCTCATCATGTCACACTTAGAAGAACTAAGAAATAAGCAATATTAGGACTACTAACTCTCTGAAAGCCAATCTCCACAAACACACCACCTGTACTACGTTAGTTTTATCTACAAACGTGGTGTGAAGAGAACCAGAAGGCAGACTGAGAAAACAACAGAAATGGAGACAAACTTTAACTTTTTTATAAGGACAACTCTGGCTTGCTCATCAGGTGAAATGAAAGGCCCATGGAAAATGAAAATTTTTATTTTTATTTTTTACATTTATTTATTTTTGAGAGACAGAGCACAAGTGGGGGAGGGGCAGAGAGAAGGAGACACCGAATCTGAAGCAGGCTCCAGGCTCTGAGCTGTCAGCACAGAGCCCAAAATGGGGCTCGAACCCACAAACCGTGAGATCACGACCTGAGGCGAGGTCAGACGCCCAACCAAGTCACCCAGGCGCCTCAAAAAGGCAAATTTTTAAATTTACAGTATGAAAACACTGAGTAGATCCTAGAAAAAGATGGGAGCACAGCCATGGCCCAGACTCAGGTAAGGTGGCTGAAAGCACTGCAAGACACTGGAAGGACCTTCAAAGTGCCTTTTATTTTCTCATTTGCAAGTTTCATATATATCTTTATCCTGGTTTCTTCCCAGATTATTTTTTATTCTCAGCTTACTTTGTCATTCACAAATTTCATATACATCTTTATTCCCAGCTTTTCCTAAAAATCAGAGGGTCTGACAATACTGCGCCAGCAGTCTGGCAGGTGACAACTCTGGCATCTATCAGCAAATGCTCCTCTGAATGAGGCAGCCACCGTTCCCAACAATGCCATTACTCCCACCTGCCTAACCCAGCCTTGTGGTTACAACAACCTGAGAGCAGTCATGGCAAAGTAGCAAGAAAGGACTTATCTCCCACGGGAGAAGATGGAAGACACCCAGAGGCTCCCACGGGAGAAGATGGAGGACACCCAGAGGCACCCACGGGAGATGGAGGACACCCAGAGGCTCCCATGGGAGAAGATGGAGGATACCCAGAGGCACCCACGGGAGAAGATGGAAGACACCCAGAGGATCCCACGGGAGAAGATGGAGGACACCCAGAGGCTCCCACGGGAGAAGATGGAGGACACCCAGAGGCACCCACGGGAGATGGAGGACACCCAGAGGCTCCCATGGGAGAAGATGGAGGATACCCAGAGGCACCCACGGGAGAAGATGGAAGACACCCAGAGGATCCCACGGGAGAAGATGGAGGACACCCAGAGGATCCCACGGGAGAAGATGGAGGACACCCAGAGGCTCCCACGGGAGAAGATGGAGGACACCCAGAGGCTCCCATGGGAGAAGATGGAGGACACCCAGAGGCACCCACGGGAGAAGATGGAGGACACCCAGAGGCTCCCATGGAAGAAGATGGAGGACACCCAGAGGCACCCACGGGAGAAGATGGAAGACACCCAGAGGATCCCACGGGAGAAGATGGAGGACACCCAGAGGCTCCCATGGGAGAAGATGGAGGACACCCAGAGGCACCCACGGGAGAAGATGGAAGACACCCAGAGGATCCCACAGGAGAAGATGGAGGACACCCAGAGGATCCCACGGGAGAAGATGGAGGACACCCAGAGGATCCCACGGGAGAAGATGGAGGACACCCAGAGGCACCCACGGGAGAAGATGGAGGACACCCAGTAGCACCCAAGGAGAAAGCTGACCAGATCTACAAACACCAAGCTTCCTCTTGGGGAGCTATACACGCTGGGCAACGAGAACAGCTTTGCCAGCCTCAAACAAATCTGAAGGTTCTTTGGTAAAAGAATAAAAGAGTTGGAAGCTTTTAGTATGCTTTTACATTAACTTGTACTCCAAGAAAACATGAGAAGTGAGCTGCTCTAAAAAATTCTAGAATGTGACATTTTAGAGTGATCTGCAGCATGATCATACATGGTAACAAACAACTGATTCCTTTTTCTTTCTTTTTTTAAAACATTTTATTTTTAAGTAATCTCTACATTCAATGTGGGGCTCAAACTCGCATGCTCCACTGACTGAGCCAGCCATGTGCCCCACAAACAACTAATTCTTATGCATGAACTTCAATCCATTTTTACCACCATATGCAAAAACTAAACCAAAATGGGCCACAGACTTAAATGTAAAACCTAAAACTATGAAACTTCTAGAAGAAAACAGAACATCTTTGTGATCTGGGTTAGGCAAACATTTCTTAGAAATGATACCAAACATATGACCCATAAATTAACAAAATGATAACCTGAAAGTGATTAAATTTATTTATTTATTTATTTATTTATTTAATGTTTACTTATTTTTGAGACAGAGAGCGAGCATGAACGGGGGAGGGTCAGAGAGAGAGGGAGACACAGAATCTGAAGCAGGCTCCAGGCTCTGAGCTGTCAGCACAGAGTCCGACGCGGGGCTCAAACTCACAGACTGTGAGATCATGACCTGAGCCGAAGTCGGACGCTTAACCAACTGAACCACCCAGGCGCCCCGAAAGTGATTAAATTTAAAAGCTCTTGTTCTTGGGGTGCCTGACTGGCTCAGCTGTGGAACATGTGACTCTTGATCTCAAGGTTCTGAGTTCAAGTCCCACATTGGGTGTGGAGATTATGTAAAAATAAAATCTTTAAAGAAAAACATAAATTAATAAAAACTCTTGCTCTTTTAAAGACAATGTTAAGAGAATGAAAAAGCTACAGACCAGAAGAAAATATTTGCAAATCATGTATCTGAAGAACTCTCAAACTCAACACGAAAACAAACTCAAAACTGATATACAGTGAAAGATGTACACACTCAACCAAAGACATTACAAATGGCAAATAACAAAAAAAAAGGTCAAAATTATTAGTCATTAGGTAAGTTCAAATTAAAACTGGAATGATATACATTACCACACACCCACTAGAATGGCTAAAATTAAAAAGAATGGCTACACCAAGTATTGGGAAGAACTGGACCTCTCACACACTGCTGATGGGGAACATAAAATGCTACAACCATTTTGGAAGACAGTCTGGCAATTTTTTACAAAGTTAAATATACACCTGCTTTAAGAACCAGCCACTCCCCTCTGTATTTACTCAAGAGAAACGAAAGCATATATCCATACAGACTTGTACACAAATCTTCATAGCAGTTTCATTGATAACAGCCCCAAACTGCAAATAATCCATACGTTCACCAACTGGGGAATGGGTAAGCAAACTGTGTTATTTTCATACAAGGGAACCTCACAATAAAAAGGAATGAATTACTGATAAAGACTACATGGAGGCGCCTAGTGGCTCAGTCGGTTAAGTGTCCAACTTCGGCTCAGGTCATGATCTCATGGTTCGTGGGTTTGAGCCCTGCATTGGGCACTGTGCTGACAGCACAGAGCCTGGAGCCTGCTTTGGATTCTGTGACTCCCTCTCTCTCTGCCCCTCCCCTGATCAAGTTCTGTCCCTCTCAAAAATAAAATAAAAACTAAAAAATTTTAAAAATTAAAAAAAGACTACAATACGGATGTTAATTACAGAAGAAGCCAGTCTTCCCCCCGCCCTGAAAAAGTACATTCCATATCATTCATTTACACAAATTTTAAAATACAATAGGGGCGCCTGGGTGGCTCAGTCGGTTAAGCGTCCAACTTCAGCTCAGGTCATGATCTCGCGGTTCGTGAGTTCAAGCCCCACGTCAGGCTCTGTGCTGATGGCTCAGAGCCTGGAGCCTGTTTCAGACTCTGTGTCTCCCTCTCTCTCTGACCCTCCCCCACTCATGCTCTGTCTCTGTCTCAAAAATAAATAAACGTTAAAAAAAATTAAAAAAAAAAATACAATCTATAGTGAGAGAAAACAGACCAGTGATCTCCTGGATGAGTGGTGCCATTTAGCTGTTAGAGAATTCAATGAGTAATAATATAATACTACTGATCCCAGGAAAGGGATTTCTTTTACAGACCCCAAAAGATAGGCAACAAGGTAGCAGGTACTCTCTGCCAGGTAGGAGAAAAAGGGTAATTAAAAGCTCCCAAAAACACAAAGCAAAAACTATTTTGGAAAAAACAAGTCAATGTGGCAAAAAACTAGTCTCATCTGGGAAACCTTCATCTGGGAACATTACTCTGGCGTACGCAGGCAGGGAACATGAACCACAGGAGAAAGCTTGGGAGAAGACCAAGCCACAGAGTTCGACAGCCTATGAGCTACAAGCTGAACAGATACAGTTAGAGTAGGGACAGGAAAGGAGAAAGGGCGGGCATCTGGGTGGATCAGTTGTTAGGTATCCAAATCCTGGTTTCAGCTCAGGTGGTGATCTCACAGTTGGCGGCAGTCTGAGCTGGCAGCTCAGACCCTACTTGGGATTCTCTGTCTCTCTCTTTCTCTCTCTCTGCCCCTTCCTTGCTCATGTGCTCTCTCTCTCTCAAAATAAATAAATAAAACATTTTTTTTAAAGAAAGGAAAAAGGGATAAAAGAGTCACAGAAGGAAGAATTTTATGATTGGCAAAATAAGGAGAATTCAAGGTAAGGACACTACAGCTATCTGCTTTTCTATCAAAGTGAACGTGTGCGGCTAGGTGTTCTGAAATGAAAAAAGGGAAGCACCCCAGCAGACTCATAAGGCCAAGCCTTCAGGTCACTGTGGGCTACTGCTGCAGCAGAATCACGAAGTCCGATCTGGGTGAACAGGGCCTGCAACAAGCCCACAGCAGAGCGCAAGCTCACAGAGGAAAAGCCCCACTCTCTTTACAAGGCTACGACCCAAACCATGTAAACTTTCAACTCTATCAATGATTTCTAAAATCTAAAAATATTCTCATGCAGAGGAAGTAAGACAGCATGGGGAATATAATCAATGGTATTGTAATAGGGTTGTCTGGTGACAGATGGTAGCTATACTTTGAGCACAGCATAACTTATAGATTTATGGAATCTAATGGAACATTGTTAACTATACTTCAAAGAAAAGAAGTAAAACTATAACCAAAGTGCTAAAATATGGGAGAAATCGGTTATCTCTAAAAATGTTAGCAACATGGAATTCCACCTATTAACCAGACAAAATAATCTTTAGTTTCTAGTAATCAACACTATTTCATAAATATGTATCCTGGCTCTAGTTACCTGCAACTTACAACCTATGATTAGAATGAAGATCTACGTTGTGGAAGAACATGAGAAACACAGTGTCCAGAGACCTCTACATGCAGTAAGAATAAAGCTTTTATTGTACTCAACAACAAGGCTAATCTTACGAACCAAGAAATCAACTCAACCCCAAATCCTAATTCTATAACCTCTCTTCTCAACACCCACCCACTTTACACTCTCCCCGGCCATGCAAAGCACTTCTACCACCCAGCACATACAGGCTGCATACCTGTTTGGAAGGTAGGATTTGCTCCAGGGTACATGTTGGGGGAATAGGCAGGAGCTGCGGCCGCATAGCCCATGGGGAAACCAGCTGGAGAAAAACAGAACAATGTAATGTCACCACTTAAAAGAGTAACACAATTTTACAACCATGGCTCCTAGACCCAGTCATTTTTATCTTCTCCACAGACTGACTTAAGGGTATGTATGCTAAGCAGTTTGTCACTAGGTGTCTCCTTTCCTCAGAATTAGGATGGGTCATAATCAAGTCTTTCAAACTTATCAGTTTTATTCTAGGTTCTCATCATATAATTTATTACTTAGCAAGAGTAATGAGAATGCTGAGAGATCGTGTCGTGAAGGGGCTGTAACTGGTACCACTGACACATGGAAATAGGAAAAATCCAATTTCACAACCCACTTGCAAGCAACCTAATTACAAATAATTACAAATGATGAATCTTTAATAACACTAAACCACAACCACTACTAACTCATGTGAATACAACAAAAACATCAAATAAAACAGTGTTACGGCCAAAATCCTAGTCACCAGGCGTCCACCAGCAGTGAGTAGGGCCTCAGTTACTTGCTCCTGGCCTCTTCACAGCCTAGGGAGCCCTGTAAGGCCCATGCCCAGGCATTCCCCTGACCCAGCTGGCTCACAGTCCAGAACACTCCATTCATGTGACAGCTGGAGCATCAGAAAGCTTTCCTTATATTCAGGGCACAGAACCAATAAAGATGACCCAGATTCACTAGTCTTTACTATTGTCTGTCACAAACTAGTTAAGAAAAGCTGTTACCTTCTCTATTCCTCTTGCCCTCACCTGTAAATAAAGTTGAAATGGAACAGCAGACTTCAAAAGACTCTGTGTTGAAGAGACTCAGAGAAAGTGTCTCCTAGGGATATTTAAGGCACTGTAGTTCTAAGAGTAACTAAAGTGAAAAACCACAAGGGTAGGAAGGTAACAAAGGAGAAAACAGAGTACAATTCCAGAAGGAAAATCTTTGTGGGTCTGGCTGTCACCTGTAAAGGTGTGGATAAAGTGCCTTACAGAAACCCCTGCATTCTCCAGCACAGCTTGGATGCCCTTGGTCTGCTGCATCTCCTGCTCCAGCAGTGGTCCTGTTGGCTCTACGGGGCTCCTCGCAAGGCAGGGGCTCCAGACCTACCACTCCCAAGGGATCCCTACTTGCAAGTGCCCATTTCTCATCTCATATACAATCGTCTGCTTCAGAGTCGCTTTCCTTTCTCAAAATTGATCTTCCTCTACCTCAGCAGAAGCTATTTTGAGTTTCCTTCATAGATCACACTTTCCCATTTGCCCAATTACTTAGAAAACAGTGTGAGGAGATCAAATGCTTACCAAATTCACTCATTTTGGACATCAAGGACAGATTCAACTTGAAATAGACCTAAAATGTCTATTTTAAAAAGACCAGGAAGGTAGTTTTTAATCTGTGTTCTATGAACCCTGTACAGTTCCTTAGAGGCCTCAACTGTGAGCAGCAGGAGGTCAAGCAGGCTCTGGAGCCTGCCCTCAATTCACCCTGCTGCTCTAACTTACCTTAGTACTATGGAACCACTTACAAATCTTTGAAAGTTCCATGGTTAAGAAGAAAATTTTAAATACTACTGACCTAGATCTTATCGGGTAGGCCTCTACAACAATCCCCTCAAAATCCCATGTCCTCATCTCTCCATGAATTCTACCAATAAATCCTCCAGGGGCATCATCTGCTCCTGTACTTGTCTTGTGTCTAAGAGGTTCCTGGAACACTACTATTATGTTTGCTTGGCGCTTCCTATCCTAACCTTCTAACAATGAATTATTGTGCTCTAAAATGAAAGAGAAAACCCAAATAACAAGTATTTAAAACAGCATAATTAAACACCAGCAACAGGACATCCTCTGTACACCACACTCGCACACCACTCACACCACCACCCTGACCCAGGGCCCCACAGCGGGACCCCACTTAACTCTAGTCCAAAGGTTTCCACCGTAGTCACACAAAACCCCCCACATGGAAACCCTTGAAAGGACTGCCTCCCCAGCCCCTCACGAACATTGCTTTAACTGGTCTTGGTTGTAGCACCTTCAGTTTCTTAATTTTTCCAGAAAACTCTAATCTGCAGGGGGGCTCTAATAAATAAGTGGAAAAGCACTGTGCCTTCCTATTCTTATCAATCTTCCTGGCCACAGCACAGTCTTCCTAAAAATGCCCCTCATAGTAAGTACCACAGACTGTTTCCTTCAACATCTAGTCTAGCTCCCTTTTGAGACAGAAACACTAGAAAGCTAGAAATTACACAACCTAGACTCCACTCTTGTAAAACACTTGGAAGTAATCCCATATCCTAATCACTTTTATGACTAATCACTTCATGAAAATAAGAAGTTCAGAACAGAAGATACCATAAGCTAAATAAAAAAAAATACAAAGCAAAAATACTTGCAAATTATACAAAAGTTAATACTCCTAATATATAAATAATTCTTAAAACTAAAAAAAAAAAAAAAAAAACAATAGAAAAAAATAAATAAATAGAAGACATGGATAGAACTGCCAACTACCACTACACTGATCCCATTTCTAACATCAGATTGGCAAAAATCCAAAAGCTGAAAACACACTTTGTTGGCAAGGTTGTGGGGAAACCATGCTTCTGGTAGGAATACAAAACAATAAAAATCCTATGGAAGGGAAATCATCAGTATTTTAAAAATTACGTATGTGTTTACTCTCTCACCCAGCAATCCCATGTCAAGGAATCCACTCTGGAGATAATTTCCACAATCAATATAAGCTGCAGTATTGCTGGAATACCAAAATACTTCAAATAACATATCTATCCAAAGAACTAGTTGAATAAACTCTGGAAACCCCACAAGATGCAAGATTACAACAGCAGCATTATGCAAAATATGAAAAAGAACAAGGCAAACCTCTGTGAACCAACATGGAATGACTCCTAGAATATCTTAAGTTGACAAAACAAAGTGAACACTACCACCTGCATCACTATTCCAGAAAAGAACCCCCTGCTCAGCCATGAGAAGTATGTGGGCTGACTCCCAGGGCCACTTCTGCCTAATGAGGGCCTCCTCTAACCACCAATCCTTCCCTCACAGCTTTCCCCTGAGCTGGCTAAGACCTCAGCAATGTGTAGCACAGTCCTGAGGCTCTCCCTACCTGATTCTGCTTCCTCTTCATTAGATCTTTCACAAGTATTATCCTCCCCCACTAAAAAGCCTACTTCTCTAATTCTATCTGTGTCCACCACGTTTTGTGTAACAAAAAGAGAAATTCAAATACATGGACATATTGGCATGGGGGCATGATATGAACTGAATACGCCCCCTCCAAAATTTGTATGTTGAAACTCTAATCTCCAAATATGATAGATAGCATTTGAAGATACTCAATTACAGTAATCATTTCACAGTGTATACATATACTAAATCATCATATACCCCTTTAAAAAAAACATGTTGTACAACCTAAATATATGTAATTTTTACTTGTCAATCATACTCAATAAAGCTGGCTTGAAGAAAATAAAGCTCAATCAGTATGCTATCTTGCCTCACAAAGGAAGACATCAACTGGACCACTTACAATTCTTATTTATATTTATATTTATATGCAAGTTAGCTAGCATATAGTGCAATAATGATTTCAGGAGTAGAATCCAGTGATTCATCACTACATATAACACCCGGTGCTCATCCCAGCAAGTGTTCTCCCCAATGCCCCTTGCCCATTTAGCCCATCCTCCCACCCACAATACCTCCAGCAACCCTGTTTGTTCTCTGTATTTAAGAGTCTCTTGTGGGGGCGCCTGGGTGGCGCAGTCGGTTGAGCGTCCGACTTCAGCCAGGTCATGATCTCGCGGTCCGTGAGTTTGAGCCCCGCGTCAGGCTCTGGGCTGATGGCTCAGAGCCTGGAGCCTGTTTCCGATTCTGTGTCTCCCTCTCTCTCTGCCCCTCCCCCGTTCATGCTCTGTCTCTCTCTGTCCCAAAAAAAAAATAAATAAACGTTGAAAAAAGTCTCTTGTGGTTTGTCCCCCTCCCTATATTATTTTTGCTTCCCTTATGTTCATCTGTTTTGTATTTTAAATTCCACATAAGTCATATTTGTCTTTCCCTAATTTTGTTTAGTATAATACTCTAGTTCCATCCATTGTTGCAATTGGCAAGATTTCATTCTTTTTTATTGCCGAGTAATATTCCATTACATATATTTATATATAACATAAATATACATATATCACATCTTCTTTATCTATTCATCAGTAGATGCACATTTGGGCTCTTTCCATACTTTGGCTATTGTCAATAGTGCTGCTGTAAACTTTGGGGTGCATGTGGCCCTTTGAATCAGCACTCTCGTATCCTTTGGATAAATATCTAGTAGTGCAATTGCTGGGTCATACAGTAGTTCTATTTTTAATTTTTTGAGGAACCTCCATGCTGTTTTCCAGAGTGGCTGCACCAGTTTGCATTCCCACCAGCAGTGAAAAAGGGTTCCTCTTTCTCCACATCCTCACCAACATCTGTTGCTGCCTGAATTGTTAATTTTAGCCTTTCTGACAGGTGTGAGGTGGTATCTCACTGTGGTTTTGATTTGTATTTCCCTGATGATGAGTAATGTTGAACATTTTTTCATGTGTCAGTTGGCCATCTGGATGTCTTCTTTGGAGAAGTGTCTATTCATGTCTTTTGCCCATTTCTTCACTGGATTATTTGTTTTGTGGGTGTTGAGTTTGATAAGTTCTTTATAGACTTTGGATACTAACCCTTTATCTGTTATGTCATTTGCAAATATCTTCTCCCATTCCATGTGCTTTTAGTTTCGTGATTGCTTCCTTCACTGTGCAGAAGCTTTTTATTTTGATGAGTTCCCAGTAGTTAATTTTTGCTTTTGTTTCCCTTGCCTCCGGAGACATGTTGAGTAAGAAACTGCTGCAGCCGAGGTCAGAGGGGTTTTTGCCTGCTTTCTCTTCTAGGATTTTGATGGCTTCCTGTCTTAGGTCTTTCATCCATTTTGAATTTGTTTTTGTGTATGGTGTAAGAAAGTGGTCCAGGTTCATTCTATTGCATGTCGCTGTCCAGTTTTCACACCATTTGCTGAAGAGACTGTCTTTATTCCATTGGATATTCTTTCCTGCTTTGTCAAAGACTAGTTGGGGTGTCTGGTGGCTCAGTTGGTTGAGTGTCCAACTGTGGCTCAGGTCACGATATCACAGTTTGTGGTTTGTGGTTTGAGCCCTGCGTTGGGTCTGTGCTGACAACTCAGAGCCTGGAGCCTGCTTTAGATTCTGTGTCTCCCTCTCTCTCTGCCCCTCCCCTGCTCATGCTCTGTCTCTCTCTCTCTCTCAAAAATAAACATTTAAAAAAATTAAAAAAAGAAAAAAAAAGATTAGTTGGCTATACCTTTGTGGGTCCATTTCTGGGTTCTCTATTCTGTTCGATTGATCTGAGTGTCTGTTCTTGTGACAGTACCATACTATCTTGATTATTACAGCTTTGTAATACATCTTGAAGTCTGGAATTGTGATGCCTCCAGCCTTGGTTTTCTTTTTCAGGATTACTTTGCCTATTCGGAGTCTTTTCTGGTTCCATACAAATTTTAGGATTATTTGTTCTAGCTCTGTGAAGAATACTGGTGTTATTTTGATAGGGACTGCCCACCTCCAATTTTAGTACACTGTGTATTGCACTGAATGAAAAAACATTAGGCATGCGGAGACAGGACCACATGGCTGAGAAACAAACAAAAAAAGGGACAACTGACAATAAAAACAGACCCACAGGTGATTCACAGACTGCAGTCACCAAACAAGATCTTTAAAATGACTGTGATTAGTATGTTGGAGAAAAGAGAAGATTGGAGTACATGAAAAAAGTCAATTCAATAAATGCGTTTTATAGCAAACTGGAGAAGAATTAGCAGGATTAGTGAAATGGAAGCAGGTTGGTACAAAATATCCACATTAAAGCTCAGAGGGAAAAAATGTAAAAGACAAAAAAATGCAGGACTGGGGCGCCTGGGTGGCTCGGTCGGTTAAGCGTCCGACTTCAGCTCAGGTCATGATCTCACGGTCCGTGAGTTCGAGCCCCGCGTCAGGCTCTGTGCTGACAGCTCAGAGCCTGGAGCCTGTTTCAGATTCTGTGTCTCCCTCTCTCTCTGCCCCTCCCCTGTTCATGCTCTGTCTCTCTCTGTCTCAAAAATAAATAAACGTTAAAAAAAAAAAATTTTTTTTTAAAATGCAGGACACAAGAAACAAGGTAAAATGATTTACTACACTTATAAATATAAGTCCCAAGACAGAAGGGAGCAGAAACAAAAAAATACGTGAAGAATCACTGTTACTGCTATTTTGAGGGGGAAAAAAAAAAAAAAAAAAATCAACCTACTGAGGCGGTTTCCGGATAAAATATCCACATTAAAGCTCACAGAGGAAAAAAATGTAAAAGACAAAAAAACGCAGGACACAAGAAACAGGTAAAATGATTTACTACACTTATAAATGTAAGTCCCAAGAGAGAGGGAGCAGAAAGAAAAAAATACGTGAAGAATCACTGTTACTGCTATTTTGAGGGGAAAAAAAAAAAAAAAAAAAAAAATCAACCTACTGAGGCAGTTTCCGGATAAAATATCCACATTAAAGTTCACAGAGGAAAAAAATGTAAAAGACAAAAAAACGCAGGACACAAGAAACAGGTAAAATGATTTACTACACTTATAAATGTAAGTCCCAAGAGAGAGGGAGGAGAAACAAAAAAATTCGTGAAGAATCACTGCTACTGCTATTTTGAAGGAAAAAAAAAAAAAAATCAACCTACTGAGGCGGTTTCCAGTGTTACTGAAACACACACTCAGTACTGTCTATGGCTGCTCTTGTTCTGGAAAGTAGGGGTTGTATAGTTTTAACAGAGCCACAAAGCGTGAAATATATACTACACCTGGACCTTTATATAAAGTTTGCCAATCTCTGCTTTTGGCCAAAGAACAGGAACAAAATTTAGGTATCTTGCACAGAACTGGAATATGAAAGGCAATCAATATTTTATTAAAAAGACTATCAGGCAACACTAATACCATAGGGTTTTGCCTATTTCCTTTGCTCCAGATCCACCCAGGATTCTCCTCAGCTATTTGGCATTCTGTTTAAACTAGTCTGATGACTTAAAGATAGTAGGTCTTATTACTAAATTTCTTTTTATCAATTCCAGAAAATTCTGTCACTCCTTTTCTTCTAGTCTCTCTATTCGACCTTATGGAGCTCTTAATTCTCCCCAAGTCTTCTCATTCTGACATCTAGATTTCTTAAATGCTCTCCTATAGCCCTCCCCCCTTTCCTTATTTGGCATCCTGGTTCTCCCATTTAGTGGTGTTTTACCTGCAATTTAACCTGAATTTTATTCACATGCCATTCCTTTTTAAGTTCCTTTGGTTCTTTATGGTCACCCCACACACACACATACCCATGTCTAGTTCCCCTCTTATATTCTGATTCTTTCTTTTTGATCTCCAATTATTCTAAACTTGTTTGTGTGATGTGGTTTCTACCTGATGTTCTATTCCTGAAGTCTATCATGACTGGTGACTCTTACTTGCATTGTTAACAGGCAGAATTTCGTGGGAAACCCACACAACCTGGAATGGGAACATATGCCTCCAGAGCAGTTCTGCATTTGCTGCTGTCAGGTGCTTAGGGGTAATGAAGGCTGCAGACTACTTTTTATGTTAGTTTCTCAATTATGGACCCCTGGTAAGTCTGGGTAATACAAAGTGGAGCCTCCAATATCTCTGGTTATAAAGTGTTAGGAAGGATTTTCCCCTTCCTAGAGCCCAAGCAGAGATAAAATTCCCTTGTGGAACCAGTGAAAAAACTGTTTTAGTCTACATCTTCCCTGGGAGTATGACCCTCTGGAGGAACAAGATTGGTGTAGGGTCCCACTCCCAACTCTCAGCCTCACAATGGCCTCACTTTCTGTCCCCTTGTGGGATGTTAAAACCAACTAAGAGCACATGCCCCTAAGACAAGCTAATTATCAGCTCAATGGCCAAATGCACTGGTTTTTATGTCACTTTCATATTTAGCTACAGATATTTCGCTCACTACCCTGCAGGTTCAGTTGTACATTTTTTAAATGTTTTATTCAATTTTTTAAAAATATTTATTTTTAAGAGAAAGAGAGAGCATGCAAGCAGGGGAGGGGCAGAGAGAGAAGGAGACAAGGATCTGAAGCAGGCTCCCACTGACAACAGACAGCCCAATGTGGGGCTTGAGCTCACTAACCGTAAGTTCAAGACCTAAGCTGAAGTTGGATACTTAACCCACTGAGCCACCCAGGCACCCCTAAATGTTGTATTCAATTTTCTAGAGGTTTTATAGCAACAGGATTTTAAGGTTATCTGTTCCACCATATTATCAAAACCCACAAAAAAATTTAACATTACAAATAATTATTCCTTGGGGTGTCTGGGTGGCTTAGTGGGTTGGGCGACCAACTCTTGATTTTGGCTCAGGTTATGATCCCAGTGTCATGGGATCCAGCCCCGCGTCAGGCTCCACGCTGAGGATGGAGGCTGCTTAAGATTCTCTCTCTCCCCCTCTGCCCCTCTCCCCTACTCACTCATGCTCTCTAAAATAAAAAAATTAAAAATAAAAGTTAAAAAAAATAAAATAATGACTCCATGTTAGATGTCACCAACTAGGATGACCATTTGCTGTTTTCAACCAATCAGCTCCTAGTCCCCCAAATTTGCTTTACTGCTTCCCTCACAGCCCAAGTTTGACTAGCTGACTCCAATAAGGGAGGAATATGCCTCAGACCTGAATTAACCAGTAGAATCTCCTTCTGGCCCAGGAATGGAAGCTGAGTGCAATCAGAACACACCCCAGGAATGGTCTGAATAGAGAACGAGAAGCCCCATGGGGGTTTCCTATAGAGCAGATGTAACAAGGCTCATAGCCAGTATACTGGTGGGAGTAGCTGAACACCAGAGAGAGACCACAATAGGGAGAAGTGTAACCCATGACCAATACTGAGCCAATCCTGAGGAAGTGAAGCTGAGTCCAGGAGGCAGAAATCAGATCCCAGTACCACCTGTTGGAGCCACCAGATCAAGCTTTGACCAAATCCAGTCCTACCTCTTGATTTTTCAGTTCCATGAGTCAAAACATTTTCTTCCTTGTGTAACTCACTTTGAGCTAAGTTTGTCAACTAGAAGCATTCTTAGGGACATGGAAATTTACTAAGTGCTCAAAGTTCCATAACGAAACAAAGTTTTACTTGCTTACCTGGATAACCAATTCCTTTGGCATTTGCATAGGGAACCCCAGAAGAACCAGGGCTATAAACAGGATTCATGATTTCAAGAACTAAAAAGGAAAAAAAAAGTGATTTAGCCAAGCACTTTTATTCTCTAGTTTTTCTCCAACATCAGTCTCAAAATAGCAGACAGCAAGAGTCCCTCCTCTAGTCTACTAAAAACAAGGCATCTAAGGCTGCTGCCAATCTACTTAGAAAAGGAAGGCCAGAAGTCCTGATGAGCACCCACCTAATATTGTAAACTTTCCTTCACAGCTTCTTCAGTCCATAGGAAGTTAAAGGGAAAAAGTGCTCTCTACGGCCCTACTTAAACCAGTGAAAAAAAAATCCTTATAATTTAAATGTCCTTATAACAAAGAATAGTTAAGTAAACCAGATCTATTCAGAATATGAAATATTGTACAGCTACTTTTAAAGTGTTTAAGAACATGACTGACATAATGTTATATAGAAAAAGGAAGGGAATGATGCTGCATTATGTAGTATGAGATCAAATCTGCACCCGCACATAGTATAGGCACAGGCATGTGTACTTCCAACACAAGCAGAAAAGATCTGGGAGAATATAAAAATATGAACAGAGACTGTCTCTAGATGGGGTGGGGTTAGTGTTCTTTTTGCACTTTTCTTTGTTTCTTAAATAACTTTTGTTAAATATACATATATTTTCTTAAAAAGAAAAATCAGCTACAGCCCAGCAACCCTATTAACCCATTTAATGTTTTTTCACAATCTTTTTCCGTAAAGTTCAACTTACCCAGCTACAACCATGAATTTACCCCTTCCTCAATAGAAATATGATTCTCATCAGTATCTTCAGCAAGCTCCTCTGAATTCTATCGCCCAAAGTATTTTCCGAAAGTGAGTTTAATCAAGACTATTCTGCATTCCTCGTCCAGTAAGTCACTCACACAAATTTACATGGTAGTAAGGATTAAGGGGGACCCTAAATTTAAAAATAAAAACACCACAGGGTGGGGGGATGACAGGCAATAGGTATATGGAAATTCTCTGTACTTTCTGCTCAATTTTGCTGTGAACTTAAAGCTGCTCTAAAAAAGTCTACTTAAAAAAATTAATAAAATGTACATGTATTTACTTGTTTAGTGTGTGCCTCCCTTACCACATCCCCAACTAGAAAGTGGCCCCATGCTGGGGCGCCTGGGTGGCGCAGTCGGTTAAGCGTCCGACTTCAGCCAGGTCACGATCTCGCGGTCCGTGAGTTCGAGCCCCGCGTCGGGCTCTGGGCTGATGGCTCAGAGCCTGGAGCCTGTTTCCGATTCTGTGTCTCCCTCTCTCTCTGCCCCTCCCCTGTTCATGCTCTGTCTCTCTCTGTCCCAAAAATAAATAAATGTTAAAAAAAAATAAAAAAGAAAGTGGCCCCATGCAGACAGCGAACAGGGACTCAGTCCTATTTACTGCAGCACCAGTAACAGTATCTGGCACAAAACAGGTGCAAGTACTTGCTGATTTTCTTAAAAAACACATGCACCTTCAAATACTGTAGGTATCAAATTCCTTTACAAAGACATATTGCAAAAATTAACTACCTCAAGGTCTCAGCTTACCCGACTCATTTAGCATATTCATAATCAAGCAGTTCAATACAAAAAAATATACAAGGTCCCATCCTTAACCTTTGTAACAAGTTCTAGTCTAAATTAGGAATAAATTAGGAACATCTGTGATTTGGATAGTCATTATCTGAAAAACTAATTTTTTTTTTAAACTTCTAAACCAAAAGGCAGGTGCCAACTTTACCATGACATTCACAATTACAGACAAAAGATAAATCTAGATCAGTACAGACCAACAGTACTCTCTGCAACTATGAGGATGCTCTCTGTGCCTTCCAATATGGCAGCCATTAGCGAAAAGTAACTACTGAGCACCCAAAAACATGGCTTGGCTACTGCAGGATCTGATTTTTAAATTTATCTGACTCAAATTTGTTTTTCTAAAGTTTATTTATGTATATAATCTCTACACCCAAGTGAGGCTTGAACTCAAGACCCTGAGATCAAGAGTTGCACACTTCTCTGACTGAATCAGCCATGCACCCCTCAACTTAAATTTAAATAGTCATATGAGACTAGAGGCTATCACAGTGAATGGCACATGTCTACAATACAGATGACAGAAAATAATAGGCAGCCATAGAAAGCAAGCAGGAGAATTAATTATGTATCTTATCCCACAGTTTAAGAATAAGCAAATTGGCAAAAAATAAATAAATAAGCAAACTGACAACTTCCAGTCCCTATTGTCCTGCACTTTTAACCCATTCTTAGTGGATGTACAACATAAGAATTGTGGAAACCCTCACAAATTCCATCTATCTCTGTAGCTCAACTATGATCTCTAGAAAGTGCATACCTTCCAAAACTCTGTTTCTCTATCCTGTGCCAGGATCAATTTCATTTACTCAACTGAATTCAAGATAAGCAAAGCACTATGCAAAGGCCACAGAGGAAAAAAAGGAAAAAAAAAAAAAAAAAAAAAAAAAGCAAGTCACAGTCCCAGTTCTGAGTTTACAATCTAGGAAAGTGCTGTCCAATAGAAGTTTCTGTGAAAACATATGACAAGAAAAGAAAAGAAAAGAAAAGAAAAGAAAAGAAAAGAAAAGAAAAGAAAAGAAAAGAAAAAAGGAAGAAAAAAGAAAGAAAAAAGAAAACATATGGCTACCCTGTCCACGTAAAGTAGCCATTAATGGCTGGTTAGTGAACACTTGAAATGTGGCTAACACATGTAAGGAACCGCATTTTAGTTTAACTTCAACAGTCACACCTAGGTGATGGCTATTATACTGGACAACCCAGTCCTGAAAAACAAAAAACATGAATAATGGTGATATAGAACAAACAGTAGTAATAGCCACATTAAGAGCCATAAAAGAATAAAGTATTATGAGGGGTGAGGGAAGAGAGCAAAAATTCAACAGGTGAGGGGGGGAATGAATGGTCAGAAAAAACTTGGATTACAGAGGTGATATTTCCAACAAGCTCTGGACAAGCAGGATCCCGAAAAGCCATAGAAGTGAGAAAATACAAGATGTACTTTAGTAATACTGGGCAATTGGACTTGTAGGGAATCAGCAAATATGGTTATGGAAGTGGGGCTGAGTAGGAGATGTCATGGAGTAGGCAATGAAGCTCATGAATAGCAAAACAATTTAACACAAGCATTACCATATGATCTGGTAATTCTACTCCTTGGTAAATACCCAAGAGAAACGAAAACATAAACATCCACACAAAAATGTGTACACTAATGTTTATAATAGTGTTATTCATAACAACCAAAAATTTTAAATAACTCAATGAAGCACTGAATACCACAAGGCTCTCCTGCCATAAGGATCTCATAGCGTAAACCAGTAACACAATTCTACTGTATATTTGCCACTAAAAATGTACAGAATTGCACCTGAATTCTCAATACCATAAGTTCCAAACTACTCAGAAGTTACACTTCCTGAAAGCACTTTTACTTCCCCAGAGGCTAATAATGTTTCCTAGAGTGATTGAAAGTCTTTAATGAATTAAAAATTACAAGTTAAGAAAATATAACGAGACTGATAAAAAAAAATGTTGCAGTTCCCTCTCCTATTCAATAAAAAGGCCTGAATAATACAAAGACAAAGTCCGTGAACTAATGTCAAAAAGATTCTTAGGTTACTTTTCAAATAATGAGACTTCCCCAAGATTCTGAGGCTCAAGGACAGGGAAAATAATTTTCTCAGCTCTGTCTCCTTGCATTTCATCAATGCTTGGCACACAGGTATCTTATATGTATCTTCTGAATGTTCTTGAATAAAATAACTAATAGAAAATATAACTTTTCACAGCAATAAATGTGAGATTGAGGGGTGCCCGGCTGGCTCAGTCAGTCGAGCATGGACTCTTGATCTCTAGGTTGTGAGTTTAAGCCTCATATTCGGCACAGAGCTTACTTTAAATATATGTATATGTATATATATTTATGTACATATATTTTTTCATATATATATATGAAGTTGAAATGTTTATTTAAAATATAACTCAGAATTTAGGGGCACCTGGTTGGCTCAGCCAGCTGAGCACGTGATCCTTCCTTGCTTTTGGCTCAGTTCATGATCTCACACTTTGTGAGATTGAGCCTGGCACCAGGCTCTGCCAGGATTCTCTCCCCCATCTCTCTCTGCTCCACTCCTGCTCGCCCATGCTCTCTCTCTCTCTCTCTCAAAATAAATAAACTTAAAAAATATATAACTTGGGGCGCCTGGGTGGCGCAGTCGGTTAAGCGTCCGACTTCAGCCAGGTCACGATCTCGCGGTCCGGGAGTTCGAGCCCCGCGTCAGGCTCTGGGCTGATGGCTCGGAGCCTGGAGCCTGTTTCCGATTCTGTGTCTCCCTCTCTCTCTGCCCCTCCCCCGTTCATGCTCTGTCTCTCTCTGTCCCAAAAATAAATAAACGTTGACAAAAAATTTAAAAAAAAAAAAAATATATATATAACTCACAATTGTTGAAAACTTCTGTTTACTGATTAGTGGATATGAAAGCTGAACCCACTGGCCAATCTTAACATCATCATCACAAGTCAAACTATTTAACACTAACAAACCAAAAGGGGGCATTTTAAAAATCAAATGACCCAGTTTCTTCAGTAAGTCAAAGGTCTGGAAAAAGGTAGAGGGGTGGGGAGGGCAGTTCTAGATTAAAATAGATTTACACATAAAAGTCATTAGGTGGATTTTGTTTGGATTTTGATTTATATTGAAAAAAACTGTAAAAAGATTTTACAGTTATAAAAATGTCCTCTAGAATGCCCCAACTTTTGGGTTTGTCTGATTGCTTCATGGTGTTGCCCACCCTATTCCTCCAATTTGTCTGTAAACTGGAAGTTGGATGTATAGGATCTATTGATGCAGACTGTAATTTTTTTTGTAGCAGTACCCTTAGGTGATGCAGAGTACTTCTATCACATGAGGATGCACGTAGTGTTAAATAGTTTGACTTGTGGTGATGATGTTAAGATTGGCCAGTGGGTTTAGCTTTCATATCCACTAATCAAATATAAAAAAATTTTAAGTGTGCACACTCGTTCTCTCTTAAAACTTTTTTTTTTTTTAAAGAGGAGAAAGTTCTCAACTCCCTCAAACTCTACCTTCACTACTGAGGTAGAAATTGGAAGAAATTCATATTTCTACACAGGAGTGGAAAGACTTCAAAGGCATATACGTAGAGTGGAACACAGATATCAGAAAAATAACCATTACTCTTTTAGGTTAGTGTTCTGTTGTTTTAAAAGTGCTCTCAACTGATCTAGGAAAAGAAGCTGTTTATGAGAAATAAAATGTCCCTTTAAACTACAGAACATACAAAAAATTAAAATATTTTTACAACGCACTTAAGTTCTTATTTTCCAATTCTAATCCTCTACCTCTACTACTAATTTTCTCAATGTTTGAAAATCCAACAATTTTGGCATTACAATTCTAACCATAAAGTAGAAATGAGTTGAAAGGCAGGTGTAGAGCAGAACAGTAACTAAAAATCCTAACAAATTTATCACAGCCTGGTAAGAGGGCAGGGGCAGTAAGAGCTACAGCAACAGATGGTGCTTCCTCCTGAAGTTGCAGGCACTCGTCTCACACACAGAACCCAATCTTTCCACTATTTCCAAAGGCAGGAGCCAGGAAGAGCGGATGCTACCTGCTCAACACTTTTAGCAATTGCTCCTCAAGGACACCCATCAGAAGGCACAGGCAGCTGGCTCTGTCTTCAACTCTTAAAGCCTGCGGGGACCTCTATCAAATCTTAGCTTCCATTTAGTCACAAACACAACTAAACATTAGCAACATACAAACCCTCCCACCAAAGCAAGCCCACTTTATAAAGCTTAAGGGAAATCTTCACAGTGCGTACTACAGTAGCTTCAGCATTAGGAGAAAGAGCTTTAAATTGTCCAATTGGCTGTCAAAGCAAAAATAATCCACTACTTACTCACCAAAGTTGTAAAATGTATCCCTCTTATTGCTCACAGCAAAAACTTTCAAACTTTTTTACGTATTTGAGAAAATAATCTCAATTACACGATGACTTGAAAATTTTAAATGTGGAAATGAGACAAACCTTTTCACTTATAATTTTTTCCTGCATGCCACAAACACTCCCGAATATTTTCATGTACGACTTTAATAAAACATTAACTCATACGACCCATTAAGACGCACACTTGAGTACGCTGTAAAAGAAAAATACCGTTTGTGGACATGTTGCAAAGAGTCACCTCTTTAAAGTGAACCCAGACTGGGCGACAAAACGTCCTTTCTGAAATTAAAAAGCCTTTCAAGCTGGAGGGCGAACACTAAGCTTCTGCCAGGCAAATAGAATCATTTTTAGTTTGTAGGTAGACAAGGTGACTAGTTTACACATTCGAAATGACTGCAACCACAAGAATCCCAAATCTAAGTTAGAGAAAACAACACCCTGCTGCCTCCCCATTTTTCATACGTTTTCCTGACCTGATCTAAGTCGGACCTTAAAAAGACCCAGAGAACATTCTTGTGCACGGACTCCACCTCTCACCGGCCACCTGGGCAGCAGCCCCCCACCACCCACACCGCACCTGCCCGCGCGCCAGTCCGCGCCCAGTTCCTCCTCCCTCGGGCCCCCAGAGGCCCGGTCCGTCCCACCGGACAAAGCACAGCCTGGGTTACCGCCGCGGGTGCCGCCAGGCCGTCCCCCCGCCCGGGCACCAAGCGACCCTAAGCCGCTGGCCCGACCTTGGCGCCGCCCCAGGCCGGCCGCACAAAGCGCCGCACTTCCGGCCGGCAGCGCCGCCGCCCGAGCCCGCCGCCCGGGCCCGCGCTCAGCCCCGGGCCAGACAGGGCGCAGCGTCCCGCCCCGCCCCCGCCCGGGGGCGCCCGCCCGCACTCACCGCGCCGCGGCAGCGGCAGCCTGGGCCTCGATGACCAGCGCACGCCGGCCCGGGGCGGGCTCGGCGGTGGGGCTCGGCGAAGGGCGAGAGCCGCGGAGACCTGTTCTGATGCGGGGGCTGAGCCGCGAGGCCCCCGTCTCCGCCGCCGCCGCCGCCGCCTCCCCGGCCCGCGCTTCCAGTCGCTCCGCTCCGCCCGGCCCGCCTCTCCGCAGCCCGCGCTCCCCGCCGACGCTGCGCAGCCACCGAGCCACCGACCTCACTTCCGCCTGGAGCGCGCCGCGGCGGGGACGCGCCGGGCACGTGACTGTATGGCTCCGTCCTAACTGGGGTGGCGGCGTGCTCGCTCCCGCCGGCGTCTGAGAGACGCCCGGATGGAATCTGCGGGGAGCACCGCGTGGTGCGACCCCTGGCACCCCTGGCTGGGCTACCCCAGGGTCCGTCGTGCGGAGCTTGTAGGGCGAGAAGCCCGAGCAGCTAGCGGCGCCCGTGGGGACGTCTGTGTTGACCTTAAGGAATAGGTGCTTACTATGGACTTTTTCCTCGCGCCATTTTTGCCTTTCTAATGCAATATGGAAAGAACGTATTGGAACATAATTCCAGAATTGTACTGATTTCTTAGAAAAAATGCATTTCATTTCGTATTTTTAAAATACGTACGATCCTGCCACTGTACTGCAGGAACCTGTGTGTAAATGCAGACGGCAAAGGTGCAGTGGTGGTGTGTGACCCGGTCCTGGCTGTGATGCCCAATGGTGGCAACTGAGTAGAAGGCTCACTCAGCACCCCCAGCCAGGGCTGGTGTGGTGGCGTGCAGGTGAAGTGCTATCCCACAGAGCGGCATGGGAGCCCGGCCTTGAACACCCTAAGGACCGTCGCAACAAAGCACGTCCCAGCGACGCTGGGGCACCACGTAGAGGCTGCGGGCATAGGCACTGACTGCATTCACTCTGCCAATCATTGTTTCCAGTGCTCTGCATTCCTTAAGTCATTTAATATTTGTGATAAATCATTTTACAATTGAGGGAAATAAGACACAAAGAGGCTGACAAGCTTTCAAGAACACGCTATTAGAAAGCCCACTAAGGATTCAAACCCCAACATCTGGCGTCAAAGCGCTTGCTTTTAAAGGGGGAGTTCTGAGTTTTAGTTTTCCAAGAACACCTCTAGCTACTTGCACGACATTAACAGAACCTCCAAGGTCCTAGCCTGAACTGAGAGTCCGTGAGTCGGCTGTGGAGAAAGGTGGAGGAATCCTGAGATGCAGGCTGAGATGGGTCTCTTGTAAGGGTCTGAAGAGAGTTGGACAATCCTGTGGGCCTGTACTCAACAGAAAGAAACCAGCAGTTTATCTTGCTGACTGTGCAGGTTAACAACCGGATCTGGAGGGACACTCACTATATACAGTTCCTAAAGACTCTTCCTAGCATATCTGTTAAGAGTTCTGGGTACAGATTAAAGTAGTCTCAAAGGAGATGATTCCTGGCAAGCTGGCAAGTTGTAAAAAAACAATGTTACTTTTTAAAACATCCATGAGAATGTAAACACTATGGTGATTCAATTCGCATTTTTTTCCATTTAAAAAAGACATGAGTAAATTCTATAAAAGTTTAATTGCTCCTTTTTCTCCTTCCACTGCCCCCACAGAATTTTACCCTAATATATTTGTGTGTTGAGCATCTTTTCTTTCTTTGTTTTTTCATTGTTCTTTTTTTTTTTTTTTAAGTTTTATTTCCTTGTTTTGTGAGAGAGAGAATGGGACAGAGGATCCAAAGCGGTCTCCCTGCTAACAGCAGAGGGCCCGAAGTTCAAATTCACAAACCCATGAGATCCTGACCTGAGCTAAAGTCAGATGCTTAACCGCCTGAGCCACCCAAGTGCCCCCTTTTCTTTCTTTCTTTCTTTTTAAATTACCGGTTTCTGTCAGGATAACTAGGAAATGCTCCAAGACCAAAACCTAAGTGTCTTCACACAACAGAATTTTACTTCTCACTTACACATGAGGTCAAAAGCAGGTGGGATTGTCTGAAAAACTATACAAACAATAAGAGCATTCAGCAAAAACCAATAATCAAAATGAAAAAAATATATAGCTATCATGTATCTAAATAACAACCAATTAGAAGATATAATGAAATGGTATAAAAGATCAATAGTATACAAGGATACTTACAGGATAAATAAATAAATAAATAAATAAATAAATAAAATGACATAATACCTAGCAATAAACTTTCATAAGAATTGCACAAGATTGACGTGAATAAAACTTTGAATAATCCCTGAATGGCACAAAAGAACACTTAAACATGTGGAGAAAAACATATTCTTGGAAAAGTGGATTTAACATCAAAGAGATGTCAATGCTCCCTAAGTTAATTTACAAATTTAAATGCAATTCCTATAAAACGCCAATAATTATTTTTAACTAGATGAAGTGATTCTAATTTACCTCTAGGAAATAATCAAGAAGAATTAAAAGAAAGAATCTGCCAGGAAAACTTTGAAACTAAAGAGTAATAGGGAGGGAGCTGGCAACTAGACGTACCAAATAAGAAAACATATTTAAAAGCCTCATTAAAGGGGCACCTGCCTGTCTCAGTCAGTAGTGCATCTGACTCTTGGGGTCATGAGTTTTAAAAAAAATTTTTTAAATAAAAGCCTCAATAAAGCAGTGTGTTACTGAAATACGAATACACAGACTAATGATATATATAACGTTAAATCCGGCAATACACCCAAATAATTTTGGGAAGTCACCAGAGATAAAGATCAATTATTCAATAAATGGCATTAGGACAAAAATATAGCCATCTGAAAAAACATAAAATTGGGTCCATACCTTACACTATACTAGAATTAAATCCAAATGAAGAAAGATATGAATGTATAAGAAGAACAAGAAGAAAACATGGGAAAAAATCCTTTTTAATCTTAGAGTAAATAAGGCCATTCTAACTCCTGTTCCAAATCCAAAAGCCACATTATGAAAAACTTTGGTTTGGCAAAAAGTGCCATGAACGTAGTCAAAAGACAGATGATTAACAAGGAATAAATAGTTCCAACACATATGATAGACAAAGGGTTAATCTCCCTAGCATAGAGAACTTTCAGAAGTTAATAAGAAAAAAAATCCTACAACTCAATAAAAAAACAATGAGGGGAGTTCACAGAAAAGAAAGTAAATGGCTCTTAATCACATGAAAAAAATCCAACCTCACTCAAGAGAAGAATGCAAGTTAAATTTCTTTGAGATAGCATTTTCCCCCATTTGATTGGCAAGCATCCAAAAAATTGACAGTACACCTTATGAATGTGGCTGTGGGGAAGCAGGCACATTGCTAGAGTGTAGAAGGGACCACTTGATGTATTATGACAAGTATACACAAAATATTTGACTCAACAATTCTACTTCTGGGAATCTGTCTATAGAGATGCTTGCTGGTGTAAAATGAAATAGGTGCAAGCTCATACATTGCAGTATTTTTTAGAGTAGCAAAATATTGGAAACAACCCTAGTGTCCATCAATAGGGGACTGATTGTCTCGTTCATCTATACAATAAATTACTCTATAACTCAAAAAAGAAATGAGCAACCTTTCTATAAACTGAAATGGAGATACCATCAAGGTAGATTGTTAAATAAACAAGGCAAAGGATGGAACTGTTTCACAGGCTGAGTTGTGTTCCCCCACCCCTAATTCATATGCAGAAGCCCTAACCCCAAGTACCTCAGAATCTGTATTTGCAGATAGGGCCTTTAAAGAAATAGTCAGGTTAAAATGAGGTCAGTGGGGTGGGCCCTAATCCAATCTGACTGATGTCTTTATAAGAAGAGGAGATTAGGATACAGACAACACAGATGTATGGACAGCCATGTGAGGACACAGTGTGAAGGGGTCATCTACAGGCCAAGGAGAGAGGCCTCAGGAGAATCTAACCCTACTAGCACCATGATCTTGGACTTCCAGCCTCCAGACCTGGGAGAACATAAATTTTTGTCATTTAAGCTGTTTTTTTGTGTGGTATTTGTTACAGTAGCCCTATTCAACTGTGTTAAAGAACATCATGATGTTCTTTAACTGTTAAAGAACATCATGTAAAAAGGGGAAATGAAACTATGTATTTACTTGTGTATGAAGACAGACATAATTTCTAAAATCCAAGAAACTAACAGCAGTGATTTACTGTAATGAGGCTACGGACAGAGTGGACCCTGAGCAAATGGAAGACAGGGAAGAGATGAATAATTTTCAAGGTTTGTTTTTCCTTTGAAATATATGAATGTATTGCATACTCTAAAATTAAATCATAAATAAATAAAATCTCATAAATTTGCAGGAGTGTAAAATGGTATAATCATTTTAGGAAAAAGTCTTGTTGTTTCTTAAAAAACTAATCATACACCTGTCCTATCGCCTAATAAATTGTAGGTATCTGCCAAAAAGAAATGAAAACATACATCCATTCAAAAGAATTGTACAAAAATGTTCATAGCAGTTTTATTGATAATAGCCAAAAATTGAAAGAAGTCCACACATCTATCATCAGGAGAACAGCTGAACCAATTCAGTAGGGTGCCTGGGGCCTGCTTACAATGATTTGAACTGGCTCCTGAAAGCCAAAGGATACATTTTCAGGAATTTGGCAAGACACTTGGCAAGCACAATTATTAAGATTAGGTTATAGAAATTTGTTAAAAACAAAAGACGCAAAAACTTATCCCTTCCTAGTTATTGTGTTTTACTGTTGCCTGTGCCCTAAGGCTCTTTGAGGCTCTTTGGGGCTATTGGACCTGCCTGGCGGAAATGCTCTATAACACTAAGCTGCAAGAGCTTCCTTTCCTGCCTCCCCTCCATGAGGTCACATTGTAGCCTGAACTCTGACCATGGTAGGACTATCTACGTCATGCAACTTGTCCAATAATACTAAACAAGGCTTAATTTATTGCTTGCCAATTTTGTAAACTTAAGAATATGATGGAGGGGTGCCTGGGTGGCTCAGTTGGTTAAGTGTCCTACTTTGGCACAGGTCATGATCTCGCAGTTTGTGAGTTCAAGCCCTGTGTCAGGCTCTGTACTGACAGCTTGCTCAGAGCCTGGTGGCTGCTCCAGATTCTGTCTCCCTTTCTCTCTGCCCCTCCCCGACTCACACTCTGTCACTGTCTCTCTCAAAAATAAATAAACATTAAAAAAATAAAAAAATAAATAAGATGGAGAAAATATTAATGTAGATTAAACTTCAAAGGGGATAATGTCTATAGCTTTCCCTTTATGAATAGCACAAAAAATTTAGGAAATATTTTTCTAATATCCAAAAACTACTATCCTATTTGGGAAAGAAGTCACTCATGTCATTGACAAGCAACCGAAGTTCCAATAAGGTTTTTTCACTCAAATCTTACTGTTTAATATAAAGAGAAATATCAGTCTAGGTTATGAGACACCATAACAATAAATTGCTGTTTTAAAGCATTAAATTTTGGGGTGAATTGGTACACAGCAGTACATAATCAGAGCAGCTCTCTCTTGAACAGCAACCCAATATCAGTCCCACATTGTGAAATCAATCTAGTCATTTATTGCCTGCATTTTAGAGTGAACTAGACTGGAAAACAACAAAATAAAAGAGTGCCTAGCACAAGAGTATGGTTAAGTATTACTTTGTAACTCTTCATATATATTTTTTTTAGTATAATTTATTGTCAAGTTGGCCAACATACAGTGTAAACAGCGTGCTCTTGGCTTCAAGAGTAGATTCCCGTGGTTCATTGCTTACATACAACACCCAGTGCTCATCCCCAAAAGTGCCCTCCTCAATGCCCATCACTCATTTTTCATATATATGTTTTTACATATATTATGTACTAGCTTATGAAGTAAATTCATTATGTAGGCGATAGTCAAAAAGTTGGAAAATACTACTCTACGGTATTTACCGAGAAGCACAATTATTTGTTCACAGGGTACCAGCATCTTAAAACTGACTGGATAGTGCCAAATTGCTCTCTAAAGGTTTGTAATAAGCTACACCATCCGTAGTAAGATACAAGCTCTGATAGCTTCACGTATTTGTCACATTTAGTATAAAACTTTAAAATGTTTGCCAATAAGCTGAATGTGTAATGTCATCTCACAATTGTTTTAACTTCTATTTCTTATGCACCTGATATAATCCTTGTAAATAATTTTTGACCAGAGTCTGTTTATTATGGGATCATTGCCCTAAACAATTACTGGCTTAAAGAGTACGAACTATGCTCCACTTCTATGTTAAATCTTATATCAAATTTAACTCTGGAAGGGTTGCACCAATCTATAGTTGCACAAGCACTGTATGCCACTCACTGTCTCATCAAATCCTTGTATTTAACATTTCATTAAAAAACTTTTAAAATTTGATCACTGAAAAACCACTTGTTTTAATTTGAATTTGTTAGATCACAGGCAAGCTTCATTTACAAGATTCATTTGTTGTATTTGTGTTTTCTCTTGTGTGAATGATTTACTCATAATTTTTTGCCTGTTTTTATACTGGAGTCTTAGGGTTTTTCATGTCAATCTGTTTGAGTTCCTTCTGCATAAAACTTGAGGAGTTAATAGGAGAACAGCACTTTTTTCCCTTTACTATCTAGCTGGAGGCAAAGTTTTTAAGAGTGCAAAACTGTTTTGGTTCAGCATATTGGATTAAACATAGGGATCTACTCTTCCCTTCCAAACCCTGTTAAGGTAAAAGAAAATGTGTTTTTAATGTATTATTATTATTATTTATTTTGTTTTTTATTAATGATTTTATTATTACTTTAAGTAGTCTCCATGCCTACCATGGGCTTTGAACTCAGGACCCTGAAATCAAGAGTTGTATGCTTTACCAACTGAGCCAGCCAGGCTAGAAAAGTTATTTTTATTTTATTTTATTTTTTATTTTTATTATTTTTTTAATGTTTATTTTTGAGAGAGAGAGATAGAGAGAAAAAAAAAATGTGAGTGGGGGAGGGCAAAGAGAGAGGGAGACACAGAATCTAAAGCAGGCTCAGGGCTCAGAGCTGTCAGCACAGAGCCCGATGCGGGTTGAACTCAGAAACATGAGGTCATAACCTAGCTGAAGTCGGACACCCAACCTACTGGGCCACCCAGGTGCCCCAAGAAAAGGTATTTTTATTTTTTATTTATTTATTTTTTATTATTTATTTATTTATTTATTTTTTAATGTTTATTTATTTCTGAGACAGAGAGAGACAGAGCATGAGAGGGGGAGGGGCAGAGACAGAGGGAGACCCAGAATCGGAAGCAGGCTCCAGGCTCCGAGCTGTCAGCACAGAGCCCGACGTGGGGCTCGAACTCACAAATCGTGAGATCATGACCTGAGCCGAAGTCGGTCATTCAACCGACTGAGCCACCCAGGCACCCCAAGAAAAGGTATTTTTAAAAGAAGGAATCCTGAATAGTCCTGGAAAACAACTTAAGGATACTATTGGTTGACCAGATATTTACAGACAGTTGAGCATGTAGAAAGCAATTAGGGTCCGAAGCTTCTCACTCAAGATGGCAGACCAAAAACACATTTTGGTCTTCTACTCCCTCTTTAGACTTCTATGAAATAGATAGTAGGTGTTTAACAAGCAACACAGCAAACTGAAGTAGTAATAGAGGCCGTGGTGAATGAGGGAGGAGAGGGACTCACTTTAATGTAAATGGTTTAAATAGGCAGAGCAGGTGTGAGGAGGGAGAGGGAAAGGTGGTGAGAAATAGCCTATGAACAGGGACAGTAACAGCTCTCTTTCCCATTCTCGTGTGCATGGACAGTTTCATGTTTATAGTGGGCAAAAACCCAAAAGAAGTGGCTCAACTGTCTGAAGAAACCTAAGGCTTTTCAGTAGATGTTGAGGGCAAAATAAAGTCAAATTTAAGTATGCAAAAACTCTTTGTTTCCTACCCAATAGAGACCGTTTCAGAATTTCTGTCTAGGAAGAGCAAAGGTATAGCAAGCTGAGTGAAAGAGCTTCCTAGTCCTAGGCTGGACTTCACTTTAGCTTGACCCAAAAGTCAAGTCTGTTTTCACTAGAAGATTTCCATTCCAAATAAAGTGGGATGTGGCATGGAGAGACATGACATATTACTTCATGTCTTATTTATTTTATTGAAGTTTATGTACTTATGTATGTATGTATTTTAGTAACCTCTACACCCCATCTCTGAGGCTTGAACTCATGACCCATGAATTAATAGTCCCATGCTCTTTCAACTGAACCAGCCAGGCATCCGCATTTCCTATTTAGATTTTCTTTTCTAACCACAAAAGACTTAACATTTTCTTTTTTCAATTTTAGTACTAGTAAACAGGGCAAAAAAGGGAGCACATAATTTGGTTTGACCAAGTTGAGGACCACAAATTCTATGGAGCCATGGAGCAAGGCGACCGATGAATATGGAGTCCTAGCGTGGTTCCTTGAAGCCCTCTTTCAGTTCTGGACCGGAGGACACATATTCAGTATTGGCAGATATGGGGCTGGAAAGCAGGTATTCTTACCCCCACAGCTGGCCTTTTTCCTCCTATACTTTCTTGTCAGTAAACTTGGACAGAAAACCAATTTTACTGAGCACTGCTCCTCGTGAGAGTGCCCTGCAACCATCCTCAGATCAAATGCAGCACCAGGCCTAGTGGCAGCAAGTTGGGCATGCCGGTGTCAAAATGACTTAGGTGATTTGAGAGCATGTCAGGACACTCCAGAGGAGACTTTCATTTACCTCCTGCTTCCACTTATGGAGTCCCAGTAGTCCAGGCTGATTAGGATCTGCAAGTTGCTGTTCGTATCACCAGTGACTGGCACACTGTGATTTTTCAATTCACCTTTATTGAATAAAGTGTTTGTAACCATGCACAAAACATGGTGATGGTGAGTGCTTGTGAGCTCTGCTATGTATGGTGGAATAGTGTATTAATAGCATAAGAGAACTGTTTTGACCTGAATTCAGATTAGAGATTGGAAAATTAAGAAAGAAAGAAAGAAAGAAAGAAAGAAAGAAAGAAAGAAAGAAAGAAAGAAGGAAAGAAAGCCAATTTTACTAAACCAGAAAACTTACTAGGAGACACTTCCTGCTCCAGCTCCTGGAACATCCACTTAAACCAAATTGGATTCAATTATTACCTTTTTCCTGTTGTCTCAGTGATTTAAAGTCAAGTGATTAATTGAAGAAAATTTGGAAAATACAGAAAAGTATGAAGAAATAAGTCATCCACAGCCCCATTGCTCAAAGACAAAATGCTTGTGTATTTTGGGACATTTCAACTCCAAGCCTTGAAAGATACCTAAGATTAACACAGAAGATAGGGCTAGCCTTATCACTTTACTGAGATGGTCAGGAACTTCAGTGATGTCAGGTAATTTGCTCAGGCTTATTCTTGGGTAGTGGGGACCAGGAAGAATTCTAGAAGACTCCAATCTCTGAACTCTTTGTTGACTAAGTCACACTATTTTACAAAACATTAGATTGGAAAGCATCACAGGACTCCCCACCCTGAATTTCTTTTCCCAGAGAGAAGCGAGGTTAAGACAGGAGCTCTTGCCATCTCAGTTTGGAGTTTTGAAGCCCATTAACTACAGGCCTTTCCTCCAATTTTTAAAATTTAAAAAATGTGTGTGTGTGTGTGTGTGTGTGCGCACGCGTGTGTGCGTGTGTGCGCACACGCGCAGTGGAAAGAGAGAGAAAGAGTTTACATGCAGATGTTAAAAATGAGAGAGCACTCCCCAAAGGGAGTCACTTGTGCCAAATTCCACACTACCAAACCAAGACTCAATACCTAAGTGTAGTTTCAACCTCCCAGGAATGTAACCTTTAACCATACAATATGGAATTACCTGGTCAGCATACTGAGTTAATCTGCTTGATAGATCCCCTTAGGAAGGCATCCTTGCCTGAAACAATGCATTCTTTGCTAATAATTTTCCTGTTCTGTCCTCTTTCCACCTTTAAAAACCTTTCCTTTTCTACAGCTCATTGGAGTTCCTTTCTATTTGCTAGATAGGATGCTGCCCTATTCATGAATCCTCGAATAAAATCAATTTGATCTTTAAAAAAAAAAAAATTAACTCAGTTACATGTTTGCTATTTATCACAGAAAAGAAAACAAATCTTAAGCGCACAGCTTGATAAATGTTTACACAATACTTACCTTTCAGGAGTAGAGTTGCCCAAGATTCCCTCAGGCCACTTTCCAGGAAGTGTCCCAACCCTGACCCTAGAGGCCCCACAGGGGCTTAAAAGCACCATAAAAGTTTCTCAGTAAAGATAACTAACATTTCTTTTTCCCCTCCATTGCCTTCTTTGTTTTTAAATAAAATTTTTATTTTGAAATAATTTTAAATTTGCAGAGAAAAATTAGTATATTCAGTTTCCCATGATGCTTACATCTCACATAACCATGGCACAATTTTCAAAACTAAAAATCACTAGTAATTATTATTAAAGTCAAGACTTTATTTGGAATTTACCAATTTTTTCACTGTCAATTTTTCTGTTCCAGAATTCCATCTAGGATCCCTCACTGCACCTGACAGTTTCTCAGTCATTCCCTGTTTTCAATGACCTTCATAGTTTTGAGGCATACTGGTGAAGTATTTTGCGGAACATCCCTCAATAGGGATTTGCCTGATGTTTTTCTCATTCCACTGGGGTGGAAGAGCACAGGAAAAGTGACATTTTCATTACATCATGTCAGGGTTAAATATTACCAACATGACTTACGGCCACTGTTGATGTCAACCTTGATCACATGGTTGAGTAGCGTTTGTCAGGTTTTTCCACTGTAAAGTTATTTTTCCCCCTTCTCACACTTTACTCTTTGGGAGGAAGTCATTATGCAGATTGAGGGGTGGGTGGGTGGAGATTAATAGCCCCTCAGAATGGAGGATGATTAATTAGAATTCCTCTACAAAAAAAAAAAAAAACTTTTCTCTTCTTCCCATTAATTTATTTAATAATTTATTTACAAAAGAAGGGCTTGTTTTACACTGTAAGTTATAATCCAATTATGTATAACTTATTTTGCTGCTCAAATTGTTCCAGATTTGGCCATGGAGAGCTCTTTCAGGTTGACTTCTGTATTTTATGACACGCCTCCACGGTTTATTTTTTGAGCATTCCTTACTTCTGGCCCTACATCAAGCTCCAGACTCTAGGTTGTACTTTTCCTGCCCCACCTCTAGAGCCACTCATTTCTCTAAGGAGCCATGGCTCTTTTTATTGGAGGGTTATATTTAGATGCAAGATCAGGGTGCAAACAGTTCCTTTTCAGTTGAAAAGTAAGCCTCCCTCCACTCCAGCAGAACTGAGGATGTCCCAGCCCCCTCCCCTCCCTCGCCAGCTCTCCTTTCCCCTGCCCTCCCCTCGGCTCCCCTCCCCTCTCCTCCTCTCCCCTCCCCGCGAATACCCAGGCTCCGCCGTGGCCCCCAAGACCATTCCAGGCATGCCCCGCGCGGCCAGGCGCATGCGCCACGGCGGTGTGACGTTGGACGGCGGCCAGGACGCAGGCGTGGGGCATTTGCAGCCAGAGAGCCTCAGCGGCGTCCTTGCGCTCTGTCGCCCTGCTTCTGTGCTCCGCGGCGGCGGCCCGATAGTTCGCAGGTAAATGTCCCTGTCTGGTTCCGGCGACCCCGAGCCGGACCCACCCGCCTGCGCCCCTTCTTCTCCCCATCCCCTGGAGTTGGTCCCTTTGGAGCCTCTCTTGGGGCTCAGCCCTGTACTCCTCCGAGAAGACCCCCTCTCGGCTAGCGTCCCGCCCCTCTCCAGTGTCGGTCCTTGCAGAGCCTCTGCTAGAGTTGCCCCGCTCTGCGCGCCCTCCCCTTCCCTAGCGTCGGTCCCTGCTGAGCTTCCCCTTGAGCCGCCCAGCACCGCACCCTTCCGAGAGGACGCCCTCCCGGGCGTAGGTCCCAGCAGAGCCTCCTCTAGCGCCGCCCACTCGGCGCCCCTCAGAGTTGACCCCCGGCCCACATTCTTTTCTCCCGTTGCTCGTGTCGGCCCCACCAGAGCTTCTGCTAGAGCCGTCCATTTGCGCGCGCCCTCCTCTTCCACCGTGTCGGCCCCTCCAGAGCCTTCCCTAGAGCTGCCCACCCCGCGACCCTCTGAGCGGACACCGTCGGCTTCTACCAGGCTGGAGCCGCCCAACTCCGCGCCGCTCTGCAGGGACTGCCCTCGGCCCGCGCCCTCTCCCCTCCCTGGTGCTGGCCTCTCCAGAGCCTCCCCTAGAGTCTCCCAGCCCCGCCCGAGCTCTCCCGCAGCCGTTCCGCTTCCCGCAGTTTTTCCCGGCCGGCTCGCTGCCTTTCCGCTCCCCGCAGGTGCTCCCACCCGTCCCGCTGTCTTTTCCTCCAGCTCGGGTGTCCTAGTGCCGGCTGTCTGGTCGAGGAGACTTGGGCTCTTTTCGTTCCCCTCCGGCACGGAGATCGCACCCTCTTTAAGGAATCCAGAACGGCATTGAAACTCCGCACTCGCGGGTGCGCTCGGCCCCCGCTTCGTTTCACCTACTCTTAGCTGTGCAGTCTTAGGGCCTTGGTTGTACTTTTTCCACATCTGATCCTTTCATTCATCCAGATCAGGAACTCTGAACCTCAGCGGGGGTTTATTTAGTGTTGACATAGAGTTTTTTGTTTTTATCTCAAATGTAGAGTAAATTACATAGAAGAGGCTTTGTAAATGAACGAATAGTAAGTTCCCGTTTTTTCAGGGAAGTGGAGGGAATGAGGTACGACTGTCACACTACCAAAAAATCTAGAGCACCGTGATGAATTCCCAACACCATTGACTCCAAGTCCCTGAGAATTTTTTTTTTTTTTAAGTACCTCCTCTGATTAGGACCGGGTGGAGCCACTGCCAGAGGCAGTTCCCTTGTATTTAAAGGGAGGAAAGGGTCTCCTGGTCTTTGAGGAAACCAGTGCCAGTGCAGGAAGTGAGTTGTCAGAAGTCACGAGGGGAATTAGGGCCGAGCTGGGACTGTTTAGCTGCCTGTTTACTTTGGCTCTCTTTATTTGTTGAACAAATCAATGACCAAAATATTTGCCTATATGTGCTTGTGCAGCCAGGTTATCTAAGGGCCAGCCTGTACATGGGAACGAGAATGTCTAGGGTTTCCTCTTCCTGGTAGTGATTTTTTTACTTGACTCCTCCTCTTCACACCCCAACCCCCCCCCCCCCCCCCCCCCAGCAGCATACTGATCTGATCTCTGAGGGCAGAAATCCAACATATGTTGGAGGATCATCCTGGCAGATGAGGTAGTGTTCAGTAAATGCTTTCTAAGGGAGGCTGCAGAAAATAACTCAGAATCTGACAAAGGTTCTTCACTAGCATATTTTTAATGATGTCAGTACATTTTGTAAGTAAAATTCCTAATAATCTCAAGGACTGAATTTATGAAATGTGTGCATCAGTGGTATAGAAAGAACAGATACCACTCTTGTTGTGATAGTTCTATTATTCTTCTGGAAGATACTAGTTTTTCCTGACTCTCCCTAGGAGCTATGCTATGCTTCCCAGTTTGCCACCCTACAGGAATATTTGGTTTCTTTCTCCTTACCTCTGCCTTTTTTCTTTTTTCTACATGTGTAAAGAAATTAAAAATGGTTAGTGTCTCTAACTACAAAAAACTGCAGATAGTAAAATAAATTATTAAACATGTTACAAAAAGTGGGCTGTCATTTTTATTGGTTGTATATTTGCTTCTGAATTTGATCATGGGCACAGACAGTTGAACTTTCTTATCTGTCTAGTTTGTCTGCCCTTTGATGAGTACTTGTATTAGGCTTGTTAAGAAGTGGTTGCTACTGCCAATGGTTGTAGTGCCAACGCTACACTGACCTCTGAGTGATGATGGCTCACTCAATTCTTGTCCCCTGTATTTAGGGTACACTTGGGACTTCTTGTTGCCTTTACATTATTGTTATTTAAAAACTTTTTTGGGGGGGCAGCTGGATGGCTCAGTTGTTTAAACATCCGACTCTTGATTTCCATTCAGGTCATGATCTCGTGGTTTGTGAGTTTGAGCCTGGGCTCCACATTGACAGTGGGAGCCTGCTTGGGATTCTCTCTCTCTCTCCCCTACTTTCTTTGCCCCTCCTATGTTCTCTCTCTCTCTCATTCTCTTAAAATAAGTAAAATAAACCTAAGAAAAAATGGTTATAATTTAAAAGAAATTTTTTCGGGGCACCTGGGTGTCTCAGTCAGTCATCCAACTCTTGATTTTGTCTGAGGTTATGACCTTATGGTTCATGAGATTGAGCCCTAAATCGGGCTCTGCGCTAACAGCATGGAGCCTGCTTGGGATTGTGTCTCTCTGCCGCTACCCTGCTCATGCTCTGTTTTTCTCAAAATAAGTAAATATACATTAGAAAAACTTTTTTTTTTTTTAATTTTGTTTTTAAGTTGTCTCTACACCCAGCATGGGGCTCGAATTTACCACCCTGAGATCAAGAGTGACACGCTCCACCTGATCCATCCAGGTGCCCCTAACATTATCATTTTTTTTTAAGGTTTATTTTTTTTTTGAGAGAGAGAAAGACAAGAGTTCTAGCTGGGGAGAGTAGAGAGAGGGAGATAGGGAATCCTAAGCAGGCTCGGACCCATGAACTGCAAGATCATGACCTGAGCCGAAGTTGGACACTCTACTGACTGAGCCACCCAGGCCCTTCCCCTACACTATTATTTTTGAAGGACAGAGTTTTCCTCCCTTTGAAAAGGTAGGAACTTTTACAGTTAAGGTACAGAGAGGGCTAACTAGAGGAACCAGGATATTGTGAATGAGTCAGTTGTAGACACGCAACTCTAAATTGCATTTCTTAAAATAGTAACGTAATTATAGCAGTTCTGAGTTTTGGAGCACCTACAGGGCTCTTTGGGCATATTATCTCATTTAATTTTCACACTAACCCCCTATGAGATAACTAGTAGTGTCCTGTTGTACAGGTAAGAAGAAAAGTGAAGCTTGGGAGGTTTAGTATTGTGCTCAAAGTCATACCAGTTAGTAAAAGGCAGAGCTCAGAACTGACAGATTCCAAAGGCAATGTTCTTTCTACCTCTTAAATTAATCTCTTTTGGATTCAGTGCTTTTAAAATGATTTCAGTTCACATTTTAAATAATTTGAATTGTTGAAGGGCACCTGCGTGGCTCCGTTGGTTAGGTGTCCAACTCTTGATTTTGGCTGAGGTCGTGATCTCATGGTTTATGAGCTCAAGCCCTGCCTCGGGCTGCTGGCTGACAGCATGGAGCCTCTGTGGGAATTCCCCCCTGCCCCCCACCTTTCCCCTGCTCATGCTTGCTTTTTCTTTCTCAAAAATAAATAAACTTAAAAAAATAATATGAATTGTTGAATATGGTTTATGTTTAAAACTTCCTATAGGTTTTCTGGCATGTGTGTAATGTGGGTATTTTGCAGCTAGTTTGCTGGTGTTTTATTCTGTTGAGACCCAACAGCAGGACTTTTATCTGATGAGCTTTAGTTTATGCAGTAGATCTTGCTCCAGGATATAAATAGTGAAGCGTTGAAATAAGTTATGAAGTGATGTGGACTTCAGCAAAGTAAGGCAAAAAAATATTCCTGTTCCTTTAAAGATGGATTTGGTTCTGTATTCAGGGAAGTTTTTTGTTTGTCTACAAGATTTTTGTTTTTACTTCTAGTGTGTATATGTTTAAATTTTGACCTTCAAGAGCATCTTAATTTATTAAGTCTTCTAAGCCATTTGAGAAGCCACCTAATGTGTTTCTGTCTTCTGGAATGTTCTGGGCAAATTTTTATTCATGTGCTAGTGAGGAAGTAATAGTGATAATAGTAATTGCTGCATGAGCAGCTACCAATTCTTGAATTTTAATAAATGTCAGGCAGTATGCCAAATATTTACATGTTTTTTCACCCAATTTTCCAAATATCTATCAAGTAGGTGTTGGTATTCTCATTATATGGGCTAAGAAACTAAGCCTTGGAAAAGTTAAATAACTTGCCCAAAGTTATCTATAAGTGAGTGAGTCAGGATTTGAACATGGGTCATCTGTTTTTGTCTCTGCGGCTGGTCTCTCTGTGATTTATGCTTTGTTTTCCCCTTAACTCATTTTAGTTGCATTTCAGGAGGGAGCAGAGTTAGCTGTTTATGCTCCTAATAATCCATCTATTATGGATTTTTTTTTCATAAAAAAAATAGCAAAGCCGTCATTAGCATGGGTAATCTTGACATTATTGGTATATCTTTTGTCTTGGATTCTCATTTTAATATCACTGTGTGTCTTCTCTCTTTGAAAATAACTCTGCTGGGGCGCCTGGGTGGCGCAGTCGGTTGGGCGTCCGACTTCGGCCAGGTCACGATCTCGCGGTCCGTGAGTTCGAGCCCCGCTTCAGGCTCTGGGCTGATGGCTCGGAGCCTGGAGCCTGTTTCCGATTCTGTGTCTCCCTCTCTCTCTGCCCCTCCCCCGTTCATGCTCTGTCTCGCTCTGTCCCAAAAATAAATAAAAAAAAAAAAAAAAAAAAAAAAATAACTCTGCTGTGAATTACAGTGTTTAGTGATTAAAAATACGGATTTTACATAACCGTAATATTTTTGTTTAACACAGAAAGAAAAATTAAAAAAATGGATGTTTAAAGTCTGCCTCCCCCGCCCCAGCACTGTTTCTAGGTAACCTCAAAGCAGGGCAGGCTAGTAGGATCAGGAATTGGCCTAGGCCAATGAATAGTAGGATACCTCTTTTAGGCAGTGACATGTGAATGCTCTGTAAGGCTGAAGGCAGGACTGAGTGACAGTGTCTCCTCTGTTCTGGTCAGGGTTCAGGAGCTTGGCAGGGTATGGATTCTAGACAGATATAGCTGCGGTCCAGCTTAGGTGAGGTGGGTCATTTAAGGAGCCGGGTACTGGCAACGGCTTATTTAAGAACTTGTTGCCCTTGGTTTATCTTCTTTATAGGGCATAGTGTGGAGGGTCTGTATTGTGTTACAAAGATGTTGCTTGTTGCTTGTGGGTTGGGAGCCAGAGGCAAGGTTGCTCTTGCTGCTGGAGGCTGAGACTAAGGCTGATGAGGCAATATGCTGCATATGGTGCTGGTGATAACAAACTGGTGCCTGACAGAAGAGGCTAGTAGTCACAAAGGACACACATCTCTTCAGTGAAGATAAAGAACTTGTTTTCCTGCCTTCAGTTGAGTGCCCACCTTGCTGTGTCTGCTAGATGGCAAAATGCCCTTGCCTCAGTCCCCCTAAGATGTGCTGTGTGGGTGATATTGCCTGACTAGAGTGAAGATCCCACAGGGTGCTTGAGGAGGCTTTCATTATCATGGGGCTTTAATATTTTCTTCTTTTTGACTTTTCTGGAGACTGGCTTGTGAGTGCCTGCCCAGCAAGTACAAGTAACCGGACTCTGTATTCCTGCGGGTGTGAATTCCAGGTTTGTTTCCTAAAAGTCCTGCTCTCCAGTGGTTTAAGTTTTAGGCTGGTTTGAATGAAGTCTATTCCTACAGTCTTCTCTACTGCTAAGTTTTATACACTTGAGCCCTTAACTCAGAAGTCTAGACTTTTTGTCTTAAAAAAGAAATTGTGGCATCTTGGTAAACACAACAAATACCCCTTATTATTACCATAATAATCATTTGAATTATCAAGTGAGGAGAAGGTATTATACAAGTCAGAGCGCTTAAACTTTCTTTTAACACCCCCCTCCCCTGGGCCCCCAGTTGGGTGAAATCCAAACTCACATCGGAAGTTGTGTGCTTTCTCTAACAGGTTCTATAGCAGTGTATTTGGTTTTAGTCATCATTTTATTCTTAGGATGCCTTTCATCCTCAGTTGGTTCTAATGAACTATAATTATTGTTTTCGATTTGGCATTATTAGATGCTCTTCCTTCAGCTGGTTGGTTTTTTTTAATCCTTTCTAAAGACATTCCTTCCTGAAAGCATCTTTAATTTTTTAAAGTTTAATTTACATTTTTATTTGTAGAGACAGTGTGCATGAGCAGGCGAGAGGGTCAGGGGCAGGGGAGAGAGAGAGAGGGAGGGAGGGAGAGAGAGAGAGGGAGGGAGGGAGGGAGGGAGAGAGAGAGAGAGGGAGGATATGAATCTTTTTTTTTTTTTTTTTTTTTTTTTAAATGTTTTTTTCAACGTTTATTTATTTTTGGGACAGAGAGAGAGACAGAGCATGAACGGGGGAGGGGCAGAGAGAGAGGGAGACACAGAATCGGAAACAGGCTCCAGGCTCTGAGCCATCAGCCCAGAGCCTGACGCGGGGCTCGAACTCCCGGACCGCGAGATCGTGACCTGGCTGAAGTCGGACGCTTAACCGACTGCGCCACCCAGGCGCCCCGAGGATATGAATCTTAAGCAGGCTCCATGCTCAGCGCAGAGCCTGATGCCGGGCTTGATCCCACAATTCTGGGATCATGGCCTGAGCTAAAATCATGACTGACTGAGCCACTCAGGTGCCACGTGTCTTTGCTTTTTGACAGTAGGCACAACTTGCGGTTTCCTGTCCCTAAATTGTAACCAGCTGATTTTCAAGGAGCACTGACTCCTTTTTGAGAAGATCAGTATCAGAGATAAAAATCTGGACATGGGGTGCATGTGAGATTGTCCCACATAATGACTAAAGATAGACAGGATGATACCAGATAAGAAGCTACTTGAGTCCACAGAATTACCCTTTCACAAAGTCACGAGTTTCTGTTGATAATTCCAGTTTAAGTTTCTTTAGACCTTGTTATAATAGTTTTCTCTTTCTCTAATGGTTTTGAATTATTTTACATAAGCACACCAAAGGTATGTTTACGATGTCCCCTTGATGTAGAAGTTGTTTTTTTTTCTTTTTGAATTTTTATTCAGATGGCCTGAAATTGATTCCCAAGTCAGCTGATCAGATTCCTATTGTTGACATACCTTGAGTGCCAGATACCTGAAAAGTAAAACCCAGGCTTACGCCAAGGCAGTACCAAAGAGAACATGAGTAACTCAGATGTTGACCCATGCAGTTGGTAGATAATAAGAAATCTCAAGGTTTTTAAGGTTTTATTTGGAACTTCCTTTTTGACACTCTATTTTCAGGGGTGCTAGCGTTGTTAATGGTTTTACAGGTATGTAAAATTGTTGGACTCAGTTTCTTAAAAGACCTTTGAGTAAATGAAGGTTTTTTTTGTTTTTTTGTTTTAATGTTTATTTATTTTGAGAGAGAGAGAAAGGGAGAGAGAGCAGGCACGCAAGTAGGGGATTTCAGAGAGGGAGAGAATCCCAAGCAGGCTCTGCAATGTCAGCGCAGAGCCTGATTCGGGGCTTGATCCCATGAACCTTATGATCACGACCTGAGCTGAAATCTGCGTCAGGTGCCTGACTGACTGAGCCAATCAGGTGCCCCAGTGAAGGTGTTCTTACCAGTGTTAACACTGGTCTGACATTTTATCTATTATGAATGACAGCAAATAGAGTCAAAATGATATCAAGAATCATTTGAGAATACAAAAAAGTTACCAGAAAAGTTCAGGAAACATCTTTCTATTGCTCCACATTTTTACACAACCACCAGCTGTTGAAGTACCAGCAAAGTTGTAGGACAACTTTGCAGCCAAGTTTTATAATAATCGTATTGTGACTTGGTAGCTCCCAATACCTGCTAGTAATTTTTGGCCTATTCCCAGATATTTTCTTTTTCACATGAGATACAGACCAAGAATTCATGTTACGATGGTAGACACTTTACTATAATTACCTAGGATTTGGCATGAATGAATGTGGTTTGATGTTCTGGGGTAATAACACAGCTGTTCGAGATGTAATGCTGTCTATAACATTGCATCACCCATCTGTTTAATTTATAAGTTTGACCTGTTGCTTTTACTAAAGTATAAGTACGTAAAAACGGGGACTTTGGCTTGGTCCCTGCTGTGTTCTTAGTGCCTACCACAGGCTGGGAACATATTAGCACTCAAAGGATATGTGTTGGATGAAAATATGGTGGTGTCCGTTTGGAACTAAATGATTGTTTTAGGATGTTTTAGGCTCCAAGTTTTAGGAAACCAGTTCAACCCAGTTTAAATAATAAAGAAACATTCATTTTGCCTAACAGAGAGCCTTGGATTAGGGTGGGTTTCCCTGCCAGTGCACCTGCATATCCACTGGGGGAAAGGGGGAGACATTGCCTTTCTGATTCTCATTCACCTGGGACTGTTTGAGCATCTAAATATGTGGGAGAAAAATGGGGAAAGATGGAAAACTTCCTTTCTTGGTGACGACAGATAGCATGAGTTGGCAGAAATTGCAAGGACATTAAGAACCTTTAGAGTATGAGATTTTGGAGATGCTGGAGTATAGGATGAACCAAGCTTGTGGAGCTCTTTTTGCAAAGGTTTGGAGAGGGGAGAATTTAGCCGTACTTAGATGTGGGAAAAATTAAAGGTGGGGAGACTAATTTGTTCTTTTCAGGTGCCTACTTGGGCTTTTGCTCTGTTTTGCTAACTAACCCTTAAAGAGAATACCTAAAAATGCTAAAGTAGAGAACCAAAGTGGCCCATAATTTCAGCCTCCAAAAAAAAATCTATTTTTTTAATTAAAAAAAATTTTTAAGTAATCTTCATGCCCAACATGAGGCTCAAACTCATGATGTGAGATCAGGAGTTGCACGCTCTACCAACTGAGCCAGCCAGGCGCCTCTAAAATCTGTTGATTAAAAAAAAAGGATAGAAGTTGCTGGGTGATTCAGTTGATTGAACGTCCCACTCTTGATCTCATTAGTTAGTTCAAGCCCTGCATTGGGGGCTTGAAATACCACAAAAAAGGTGTAATAGGACTGAATAGTCACTTTTCTGATACATACCCAGCATTGCCTCTCTCCTCTCTTCAGATACACATCCTTAGCAGTTTCTTTGATTCCTTCCACAAAACAATTACGCAGGTATCAGCACATACTGTTCTACCCCCTTTTAAACATCTGCGAAATGATCTGTCACATGTGTGGAGGGTGGGTATCCTTTGAGTGGTCTTCTGATGTGGGGCACTTTGATTGGAGCTAGTTCTTTCCAGTATAAGTGATATTACCACAAATACACAGATATGTTGGTGAACCTCTGCACATGTATCAATGAGGTATAATCCTAGTAATGGTGATCGCTGGGTCAGAGTTTATGAATATTTAAAATTTTGATAGATATTGTCAAAGTTTCCTCCCAAAAGTTTGCAACATTTTTTGTTCCTGCCATCATACATACTTCTTTCTGGATATAATAGTGTTTTTCATTTGTGCCCATCTGATAGGTAATATTGTTAACTTGTGTTTTGAATTTTGTCTCTTGAATTGAGAGATAAATTGAATGTCTTACAAATTTATTGCTCATTTATGTTTTTTTTTGTGAACTGCCTGATGATAATCATTTGTTATATGTGAGTTTTGTACATGCAGGAAATTAGCTTGTTGCTGCCATATAATTGTAAATGTTTTTTTTTTTTTTTTCCTTTTTAAAAGTTTATTTATTTTTGAGAGAGAGGGAGGGAGGGAAGGAGACAGAGATGGGGGGCTGGGAGGGGCAGAGAGCTGACAGCAGAGAGTCCAGTTTGGGGCTTGAACTCGTGAACCTTGAGATCATGACCTGAGCCAAAGTCAAACACTTAACCGACTGAGCCACCCAGGCAACCCTGTGTTTTCTCTTAATCTTTTATCTTTTTGACTTTTTATTTTGTCACTCAGATTTTTATTTTTATGGAGTTAAATTTATCGCACCTTTTCTTGACTTCTGGTGTTCTGCTTTGACCGGGCCACTCTGCCTGTTGACACCAGTTCACATCTGACTGGGCTGTGTGAAGTCAACTGGGCACACCAAATATAAAGCTAAGGCAGCAGACCCCAGAGCCCCAGGACACTGGGCATGTTAGGAGAAGCTACAGGTCCTTGACAGAGTCTTAGTGTTCCTGGGGCTGCTTTATGTTTCTTGAGTGGCATTAGATTTCATAAGGTAGGTAAGAGTGTTGAGGCCAAACCCTAGAGTGGAAGGTGGGGGGAGGGTTTATATTGACCCCACTGAGGAGGTATTAGGTAAATGCCAAGTGGCCAGTTAGGTAAAATGGCTTTGGTCCCTTCCTCAGCTGACACAGAAAGGGATGAGAATGGAGAGATGGCTGTGATTTTGTGATGTAATAAGAAATATGTGAACTTCTAAAACCTTGTAATTTCTCCGGGATCCTGGGTGGCTCATTTGGTTAAGTGTTTGACTTCGGCTCAGGTCATGGGTTTGAGCTCTGCATCAGGCTCTGCACTGACAGCTCAGATCCTGGAGCCTGTTTTGGATTCTGTGTTTCCCTCTCTCTTTTTCTCTGCCCCTTCCCCACTTGTGCATGCTCTCTCTCTTCCAAAAATAAACTTAAAAAAAAAAAACAAAAAACAAACCTTGAAATTTCCTGAGATAGAGGTGCTAGGAGTGTCTTGTGATTTCATAATAAGTCCCTTTCAGCCATACATAAGTTTATGCTAATGAGGTGACTCTTGGTGGGTCCCCAGATAACTTCAAAATGGGGCTGGTTGCTGAGGGTCACTCTTGTGATTACAAGCTTAGAACATTCAGGGGCGCCTGGGGGACTCAGTTAAGCATCCAACTCTTGATTTCTCCTCAGGCTGTGATCTCACGGTTCATGAGTTCAAGCCCCTGCACTGTCAGCACAGAGCCCACTGGGGATTCTCTCCGTCTCTCTCTCTGCCCTTCCCTGCTTACACACTCTCTTTCTCTCTCTCAAAATAAATAAATAAACTTAAAAAAAAAAAAAAAAAAGCTTAGAACTTTCAGCCCCATCCCTGGACCTGCAGGGATGGGGAGAGCCTGGGTATTAAGTTCAGTCACCAGTGGCCAGTGATGTAATCAATCATGCCTACCTAATGGAACCTCCCTTAAAACCCCTAAATGCCAGGGTTCCAAGAGCTTCTGGGTTGATGATCGCATAGAGGTGCTGAGGGGGTGGTGTGCCTAGAGAAGGCACTTTGCCCTCACTCTTCCATCTTGTTCTTCTTGAGTTATATCCTTTATGATAAACAGGCAATGGTAAATAAAATGCTTTTTCCTGAGTTCTGTGAGCAATTCTGGCAGATTATCAAATTTGAGGAGAGGTTGTGGGAACTCCCAGTTAGTAGGTCAGAAATACTGGAGACTCAGGACTTGTGTCTAAAGTGGGAGCACTCTTGTGGAACTGAGCCTGGAACCTGTGGGGTCGGATGCTAACTCCAGGTCAGAATTGGGTTGAATCAGTAGACATCCAGTTGGTGTCCTGAGATAGGGAGAATTGGTTATTAATGTTGGAAAGACCCCACACGTTTGGTGTCAGAAGTGTTGTAAGTGAAAAACAGCTCATGTGGGCCATTCTCTTTTCTGGGTGTAACTTTGAACCTGGCTTTTTTTATAGGTGGAAAGATGGCGTTTGTGAAGAGTGGCTGGTTGCTGCGACAGAGTAAGTACAGGACATGAGCACCTTGGTCTGGGTTTAGTGTTGCCTTAGGGTACATATTTATTTCTGTTGCTGAAATAGATCACACTTAAAAACAAATAGGGGGACTGGGTGGCTCAGTTGTTAAGCATCTGACTTCAGCTCAGATCATGATCTTGTGGTTTGTGAGTTCAAGCTCTGTGTCGGTCTCTGTGCTGACAGTTCAGCCTGGAGCCTGCTTCAGATTCTGTTCTCCCCCTCTCTCTCTGACCGCTTGCATTCTCTCTCTCTCAAAAACAAACAAACAAAAAAAAATAGCAAAGTCTTATTAATATTGTTGCTCTGGATTTTCTCTTGGAAATTTTACAGCTCTGTGAGCTGTGTTTCTGTTCACACAGAGTTCTTTCTTGGTTGCTGCCTTGACAGAAACCAGAGAATGGTGGTAATCCCTGCTGGTTTTTCTCTTTTTCTCACTAGCATGCTGTATTATTCATGGCTGACCTGAGGCCCTGCTTGAATGTAACCAAGCTGAGCTCTGATACATTAGCATGGAGGTACTGCTCTTTTTGCGGGAAATACCTGCCTTGTCTGGGGATTGAACAGTGACTAAGATTCTGAAGTACTGGAGACTTTAATTATAGGGATGAAGATTAGACCTGAGGGAATGAGTTTATTTAAAGAAGGTCTTTTGGATCTCCAAAAGGACTCTGCAGAATAGACTCAATTCTTTATGGAGTTGAATTCACATTCTTAGACTCATCTGTGTGTGTGATCATCTTTCATATACTGTCTGTTCATCTCTGAGACTGCCACTAGAAGTAGAATTCATGGTATGTTCTGGAGCAGGGAGAACTGACTGCTCATTGAAGAAGGAGTAAACAGATTATTCTGCTGTTCTAGAAACAGCAGAGTTAAGGGAAAAGTGACATCATTTATGACTCAAGAAAAAACCTGAGCTGTAGTTTACACTCTTTATTGTTGAGATACAAATTTCTGTATGGGGGATACTTTTAGAACTTAGCTAAAATGGAGACTAACTGTGAAGAATGGACTGCATACCTTAGATGGTTTATAAAAGCTATTATTTGTGAAGCTTGTTTGTGACCCTGTTATAAAGATTTTACATATATTATGTAATCACAACAGCTCTTCTAGTAGAAGAAATTGAATTTCAGTGATAATTGGTAACTTGGTAACACAGGGTAGCAAACCTGTATTCAGACGCAGGACTGTGTCATTTCAACATTGACACACTTTCTACCAGGAGAGAAGCTTTCAGCTTATTTGTCCTGTCACTAGTTCTACATTCCCAGACCTGGAGCTGAACCAGGTGTCCTTCAAGGTCTGTGACAGTTCTGTATTCTAAGAATAGAGAGAGCCATTACAATGTTGGCTTTAAAAAGAAAGTCCTGGCGTATTGGAGCCTAGCCCCAGGCTTTGTGTAAGTTTTCTTGTCTTGGATTTTGTGATCCTATCCTTCCCTAAATTGTCAGGGTATGAAGAGAGCCTTGCTCAGACTTTGAGGATATATGTGCCTTCCTTTCCTGGCCCTTTGGATGTCCTCTGGTTTTCTCCTTAGGCTTTACTGCGCCCTTGACTGAGGGCAGTCTCCCTGTCAGCGTAAGTGAACAGTGACCATTTTGACAATTGTTTTTTGCTCCCTCTCCCCACCCATCAGTGCCTAGCATGATGACGTACACAAAATAGATGTCTTTTAAATAAGTTGTATAGACTTTTCCAGTGTCCTGGTCCATGACAATCTCAAATCCGTATATTCAGAAGATTTACTCCATTTCCCCATCTGCCAATGTGTGGGTTGATTTTCCTTCTTTGAAAAAGCAGAACTATCAATCACAATAAAGTAAAATGAGGTGAAATGCATTATATTCACTGGGTAGCAGAGGTACACAGATAATTACATGTTTGCAAAGAGGTCTCCCAGGCTCCTTTTCTTGCCATTGCCACATAGACCCTTAGGACCTCTGGGCTCTGGAGGACGCTTAATTTGGGAATCGGCAGTCAGGGCTTCGGTGGCAGGTGAAATATTTGGGTAGAACTCTCTAATCCAGTGATTCCACCTGTCTCTGTTTTGGTGGCTCTCTTGGGTAGTTTCTGTATAGCTCAGGGACTGCCAATCACATGGATGCTAATGTCACTTATTTATCAGTTTGGGCCAGTGCTGTGGATGCCCCTCTCAGCAAGGAGGGTACCTGATAGTGGTAAAAAGTTTGGAAGGCTGATGTGTTGCCTATTTGGTTAACACTGGTAGCAGCCACAGGAGCATAAGGAGAGGTACACAGAATGGGATTTGTGCATGATGGCCGCCAACAACAGAGTGGGATCTATGGGAACAAAGGATATGGTACTTAGTGTCTGGGTGTGAGGAAAGGGTAGGAGTGACTTGGCCTTTTAGTTTTCCCTTCTCGCTGACAGAGATATTTGAGTTTTATGAAGTTGAGTGCCTAGCCCTACAAATGACAGGGTGAATTCCTTAAACTGAAAGGGACATGTGAGGTAGTAGTAGGGATGCACACAGGATGGGGGTCAGCGTCCTGGTTGTGGGTGCCTCCAGTGTCTGAGCCACCCTCCCACACCCATGGGCTTTAAGGGAAGGTGAATGTTAGAGAAGAATAGATGTGAAAGCCCTTAAAGAAAAAGAAAAACATATTTTCCCTAAAATGGAAGGTACTATTGTTATCTGTATATAGAGACTTCACAGTGCCATGTTTTCTGAACAGTCTAGCAAAGTTAAATAGTACTGGGAAAGTTTTGAGAAGATAAAATATTAGATGTTCATTTTCTATTTAAAAAATGTTTTTAAAAACAGTTGACACAATTAGTTTCAGGTATATAACTCTCTCTCTCTCTCTCTCTCTCTCTATATATATATATATATATATATATGCTGTGCTCCCCACAAGTGTAGCTACCATCTGTCCCCATACATCACTCTTACAGTGTCATTGACTTTACTCCTTATGCTGTGCCTTTTATTCCAGTGACTGACTCATTTCATATATTTTTTTTAGATTCCACATGTGAGTGGAATCATATGGTATTTGTCTTTATCAATCTGATTTATTTCATTTAACATAATACCTTCTAGGTCCATTCATGTCATTGCAAGTGGCACAGTCTCCTTTTTTTATAACTGTAATATTTCTTTGTATATAAACATTACATCTTCCTTTTCATGTTTGTCCATGGATACTTCGCAACTTAACATTGCTTCCCTGTCTTGGCTATTGTAAGTAATGCTGTAGTAAACATAGAGGTGCATGTATCTTTTTGAGTGAGTGTTTTTGTTTTGTTTGTGTAAATACCCAGTAGAATTATTGGACTATATTGTCTTTTTATTTTTAATTTTTTGGGGAACTTCAATACCATTTTCTGTAGTGACTGCACCAATATACATTCCCACCAACAGTGTACAAGGGTTCCTTTTTCTCTGCATCCTCACCAGTGCTTGTTAACAAAATCAAGGTTTTATTGAACTTTTTTTTGAAAATTTGGGCCTATTAATTTAGCAGCATTCTTAGTATCTTTAGCGTGAGCTGCATGTAGCCTTGGTACAGCACGGGTGTTTGTGCCATTGGAGTCTGCTTTCTTTTTCTCTTCTCTTCTCTTCTCTTCTCTTCTCTTCTCTTCTCTTCTCTTTTCTTTTCTTTTCTTTTCTTTTTTTAATTTACATCCAAGTTAGCATATAGTGCAGCAGTGGTTTCAGAAGTAGATTCCTTAATGCCCCTTACCCATTTAGCTCATCCCCCCTCCCACAACCCCTCCAGTAACCCTGTTTGTTCTTCATATTTAAGAGTCTCTTATGTTTTGTCCCCCTCCCTATTTTTATATTATTTTTGCTTCTCTTCCCTTATATTTATCTGTTTTGTATCTTAAAGTCCTCATATGAGTGAAGTCATATATATTTGTCTTTCTCTGACTAATTTCGCTTAGCATAATACCCTATAGTTCCATCCACGTAGTTGCAAATGGCAAGATTTCATTCTTTTTGATTGCCGAGGAATACTCCATTGTATATATATACGCCACATCTTTATCCCTTCATCCGTCGATGGACATTTGGGTTCTTTCCATGCTTCAGCTATTGTTGATAGTGCTGCTATAAACATTGGGGTGCATGTGCCCCTTCGAAACAGCACACCTGTATCCCTTGGATAAATACCTAGTAGTGCAATTGCTGGGTTGTAGGTAGTTCTATTTTTAACTTTTTTGAGGAACCTCCGTACTGTTTTTCAGAGGGGCTGCATCAGTTTGCATTCCCACCAGGATTGCAAAAGAGATCCTCTTTCTCTGCATCCTTGCCAACATCTGTTGTTGCCTGAGTTGTTAATGTTAGCTATTCTGACTGGTGTGAAGTAGTATCTCATTGTGGTTTGATTTGTATTTCCCTGATGATGAGTGATGTTGAACATTTTTTCATGTGTCGGTTGGCCATCTGGATGTCTTCTTTGGAGAAGTGTCTATTCATGTCTTTTGCCCATTTCTTCACTGGATTGATTTTTGGGTGTTGAGTTTTGATAAGTTCTTTATAGATTTTGGATACTAACCCTTTATCTGATATGTCATTTGCAAACATCTTCTTCCATTCCGTCCGTTGCCTTTTAGTTTTGCTATTGTTTCCTTAGCTGTGCAGAAGCTTTTTATTTTGATTAGGTCCCGATAGTTAATTTTTGCTTTTGTTTCCCTTGCCTCTGGAGATGTGTTGAGTAAGAAGTTGCTGTGGCCAAGATCAAAGAGGTTTTTGCCTGCTTTCTCCTCGAGGATTTTGATGGCTTCCTGTCTTATGTTTAGGTCTTTCATCCATTTTGAGTTTATTTTTGTGTATGGTGGAAGAAAGTTGTCCAGGCTCATTCTTCTGCATGTCGCTGTCCAGTTTTCCCAGCACCACTTGCTGAAGAGACTGTCTTTATTCCATTGGATATTCTTTCCTGCTTTGTCAAAGATTAGTTGGCCATATGCTTGTGGGTCTGTTTCTGGGTTCTCTGTTCTTTTCCATTGATCTGAGTGTCTGTTCTTGTGCTGATACCATGCTGTCTTGAGGACTACAGCTTTGTAATACAGCTTGAAGTCCAAGCAATCTGCTTTCATCTCTATTTTGATGTAGTGCTCTGGGCATTTGTATGCAGGTATACTTATGGGGCCAGAGAAAGTTTCCTGTTTCTGTTACCTGTGGGTTAGAGGATAAAGTCCTTACTGTTTTAGTGTAAAGCAAATCTCTCTCATTTTTTTCAGGTACTATTTTGAAGCGTTGGAAGAAGAATTGGTTTGACCTGTGGTCAGATGGTCACCTGATCTATTATGATGACCAAACTCGGCAGAGTGTTGAGGATAAGGTCCACATGCCGGTGGACTGCATCAACATCCGCATGGGGCACGAGTGTCGGGGTAAGTGAAAGTGAGTCTGTTGTGGCCGGCTTCTGTCCTCTACCTTTCCCCATTCTTGGTGGGAATTGAATCCTCTTTCTTACTCATTTTGCTTTCATTAGCAGACCAAAGAAGGGTTTCATTTGGGAGGTAACCACAGTGGACACCTAGATACTTGAATCATGAATCATATGATTGGGGCAGATTGAATTTTCTCATCTGAATTAAACCCAGCAGTTCACATTCCTTGTTGTCTCATGGAGAAGGTGGGGAAACAGAGTTCTGGGATCCCCAGGAAGAATGGAACCAACATAGGCAGTATAGGTTTTGTGACTCGGAACGGGCATCTTATTGATGACAACATCAGTCAGTTACTTAAAAATCCATGATACTTTGCTTTTTGGAGTTATCCCTTATATTCATTTTAAAGGAACAGATTTTTTTTTTTTTTTAATTTTTTTTTTTTTTTTCAACGTTTATTTATTTTTGGGACAGAGAGAGACAGAGCATGAACGGGGGAGGGTCAGAGAGAGAGGGAGACACAGAATTGGAAACAGGCTCCAGGCTCTGAGCCATCAGCCCAGAGCCTGACGCGGGGCTCGAACTCACGGACCGCGAGATCGTGACCTGGCTGAAGTCGGACGCTTAACCGACTGCGCCACCCAGGCGCCCCAAAGGAACAGATTTTTAATAAGTATAGACTTAGATTTTTAATTTTTAGAGCGACAACATGAGTGGAGAAGGGACAGAGAGAGAGAGGGAGAGAGAGAATCCCAAGGAGGCTCCACACTACCAGCACAAAGCCTGATGTGGGGCTTGAACTCACGAACCATGAAATTATGACCAGAGCTGAAATCAAGAGTTGGACACTTAACTGACTGAGCCACCCAGGCACCCCTCTATTTCTAATTAATGGCATTTATAGACTTCCCTGTTTATTAGCTCTGTTTCTGTTTGGAATAAAGAATCTGTTTTAGTAAACATTGATGTTTGAAACATCCTGCTCTTACATAATAGGTTTTGAATTAAAGAGTCACAAGTGGCATATGTGCCTGTAGTAAGTATTGGTATTGTAACATCTTACTCCTACATGTTAGGTCTTGAAACACCAGTGTCCATGGGCCAGCTGTTGAAATCTACCTAAACCAAGCTCAAATATCATAGACCTTATTTCTTGGTACCCAGATACTTTAAAAATATGATTTTCACTTTTAAAGCAGTGATCCAGTTTAGTGTTTCCTGTGAATAAAAGCAGTAAGTATTCTGTTACCTGATGCTTTGTAACACTTTTCATTGTGTGGGGTTTATTCTTGTAATATCTGGGCTCTTCTGTACATCTCTATATGTGAATTGCCTTTTAGAAGGAACCTAAGTTTAATTGGAACAGAGTTGTGATTTATGTGCTTGGTTCTGTGGAGCAGGACAAAGATGTTTTGTAATTGGAATGTTCTGAAGTACTGGTCTTTTGCTTATCGGAGCTGTTAGGTAAGAATAAATCTTGAAAAAAAACTATGTAAATATTTCTTTATTCTACTTATGTTTCATAGATATTCAGCCTCCAGATGGGAAGTCAAAAGACTGTATGCTGCAGATTGTTTGCCGAGATGGGAAAACTATCAGTCTTTGTGCAGAAAGCACAGATGATTGTTTGTAAGTTTGGGTTTTTTTTATGTGTATAATTTAAAAAGTGTCCTGTTTTATTTCCAGTTATCAGGAAGGGAGAAGCATGAGAATGGAGTTTTCTTTCAGGCATCAGAATAAGTGACTGAGAGGATGTGTGAAAGAAATGTAATAGGGCCTTGTTCCATCTCTAATAACTCTGGTCCTAGTTTCTGTGTCTGGGCAAGCTGTCCGGGCGAGATCCCCGTTAGAGTGAGAATGACAGGAGGTATTAGCATGTAGTCATTCTGCACGTGCTCTTTTTTCTTCTCTAGATGCACATTGGGTAACGGGTGTAGTTGAATGGGTTCTTAGAGCTTGTTCTTTTTATGTAAATGTCTTTTTAAAAAGCACGGACATCTGTATTATGAAGGCTTTCCCTTCCTTTGATGGTTCTTATTCCATCTGCCTTCTCTGAAGAAGGGATATGGAGCCAACACTGATTAAATGAAATTTGGGGGGTGGGGTGGAAGAGTTTTTTTTTCTTTCTGGCCACTCTGTATCACTCCCATGAGTAAATTCTGGACATTGTGAGAGTTCACTAACAGATTATTGTGATTTTCATTTATATTAAAACATTCATATGTAAGTGACATTTTCATATAATCCAGAGAAGTTTGTCAGAGTGCCTGCTCTGCATTTCACATACATGTTCCTCTTCAATATAAACATTTATTCCATGCTAAACTCTAGAGTTTATTTTAAATCCCATCCGTAGCTACTTTTTTACACTCTTCTTTTATCAGTGAATCTTCAGTGATACTTTCTGGAAGAGATACTGCTTTCCAATAGACTGATGGAGAAATGACTGCATGTCCAGCCAGTTTGCTACTTTTTTTATAAATCCGGTCTATATATTATTAGTATCTAACAATATAAACATGCATTTTGAACACTCACTTGGCCCTACGCACTGTGCTAACTGCTTTATATATGGTATTTAATGCTCACCATATCTTACAAGGTAGATGCTGTTCTTGTTACAAGAAATTTAGGTTTGGGGTGCCTGTGTGGGTCAGTCAGCTAAGCATTTGACTTTGGCTCAGGCCATGGTCTCATGGTTCATAAGTTCAAGCCCACATTGGGCTCTGCACTGACGGTGTGGAGCCTGCCTGGGATTCTCCCTCTCCATTTCTCTTTGCCCCTCCTCCACTTACATGTCTGTGCTCTTTTCAAAATAAGGAAATAAACTTTAAATACAGAGTATAACTTGTCTATTAACAAGAAACAAACTTGAAATAAAATGAGAATGCTAATAGAGTAAAGAATAGGAGAATGTTAGTTTGCTGTGGGCCACAAACTGGGTGCCTTAAACAACAAATGTATTCCCTCAGAGTTTTGGAAGCTAAGAGTCTGAGCTCAATATGTCAGCAGAGCCATGTTCCCTCTGAGACCTTTCAGTAGAACCCTTCCTGCCTCCTAGTTTGGGTTGTGGCTGGTAATTCTTGGCATTCCTTAGCTTGCCACTGAATCAGTCCAATCTCTGCCTTTTGTTTCTCAGATTCCACAGATGAGTGAAATAATATGATGTTTGTCTTTCTCTGACTGGCTTATTTCACTTAGCATTATACTCTCTAGATCCATATATGTATATATGTTTATATATACACATACACATATATACACCACATGTTCTTTATCCATCTATTGCTAGACACCTGGGCTGTTGTTTGGTCACTAAATGCTGCAATAAACATAGGGGTGCGTGTATCTTTTCATATTCTTTGGGTAAATTATTCAGTAGTGCGATTATGGAATTATACAGTGGTTCCATTTGAATTTTTTTCCTCTTTTTTTAAAAAGAATTTTAAAAAATTATTTTTGAGAGAAGGAGAGAGAGTGTGAGTTGGGGAGGGGCAGAGAGTGGGACAGAGGATCAGAAGCAGACTCTGTGCTGACAGCAGAGAGCCCAATGTGAGGCTCAAACTCAACAAACCATGAGATCATGACCTCAGCTGAAAATTGAGAGTTGAATACTCAATCAACTGAGCCACCCAGGCACTCCTCCATTTTGAATTTTTGAGGAATCTCCATATTGTTTTCCACAGTGGCTGCACTAGTTTGCGTTCCTACCTACAGTGCACAAGGGTTCCTTCTTCACTCTGCCAACACTTCCTGTTTCTTGTGTTGTTGATTTTAGCCATTCTGACAGGTGTGATGTGATATCTCGTTAAAGTTTTGATTTGCATTTCCCTGATGATGAGGGATGTTGAGCATCTTTTCATGTGTCTGTTGGCCATCTGGATATCTTTGGAGAAATGTCTGTTCACATCTTCTGCCCATTTAAAAAAACTTTTTTTTTTTTTTTTTTTTTAACATTTATTCATTTTTGAGAGACAGAGACCGCGCGCGATCAGGGGAGGGGCAAGAGAGAACGAAACACAGAATCCGAAGCAGGCTCCAGACTCTCTCAGCACAGAGTTCGATGCGGGGCTCAAATCCATGAACCATGGGATCATGACCTGAACTGAAGTCAGATGCTTAACTGATTGAGCCACCCAGGCGCCCCTCTTCTGCCCATTTTTTAATTGGATTATTTTTGGGGGGTGTTGAGTTTGGTAAGTTTTTTATATATTTTGTATACTAACCTTGCATTGGATATATACCATTTGCAAATATCTTCTCCCATTCAGTAGGTAGTTTTGTTGGTTGCTTCCTTTACTGTGGGGAAGCTTTTTGTTTTGATGGAGTCCTAATAGTTAATTTTTGCTTTTGTTTCCCTTGCCTTAGGAGTCCTATCAAGAAAGAAATTGCCATGGCCAGTGTCAGAGAAATTACTGCCTGTGTTCTGCTCTAGAATTTTTATGGTTTCAGGTCTCACATTTAGGTCCTGAATCCATTTTATTTTAGTGTATGGTGTAAGAAAATGGTCCAATATCAGGAAAAAGCTCTTTAACATTGGTTTTGGCAGTGAATTTTTGAATATGACACCAAAAGTGCAAGCAGCAAAGGAAAAGGAAACACATGGGATTATATCAAACAGTAAAACTTAAAAAAAAATATTTAGTTAAAAAAAATTTTTTTTTAAGTTTATTTATTTTGAGAGAGAGAGGGAGAGAGACAATCCCAAGCAGGCTCCACACTGTCAGCACAGAGCGTGACTTGGGGCTTGATCCCTTGAACCGTGAGATCATGACCTGAGCTGAACTCAAGAGTCAGACACTTAACTGACTGAGCCACCCATGCACCCCAAACTGTAAAGCTTCTGCACAGCAAAAGAAACCCATCGGTAAAATGAAAAGGCATCGTATGGAATGGGAGAAATTATTTGTAAACCATCCACACGATAAGGGTTTAGTATTCAGAATATATAAGAATTTGTATAACTTCATAGCAAAAAACCACAATTTTTAAAAATGGGCAAAGGACTTGAGTAGATACTTTTCCAAAGATGTCCAAATGGCCATAGGTATGGGGAAAGATGCTCAACCTCAGTAATCACTAGGAAAGACAAAACAAAATCATAATGAGATTACCTCACATCTCTTAGAATGGCTGTTGTCAAAAAGACAAAAAGGTAAATGTTGTGAGGATGTAGAGATAAGGGAGCCCTGTGCACTGTTGGCAGGAATGTAAATTGGTATAAGCCACTATGGGTACATTATGGAGGTTCCTCAAAAAAACTGAAAGTAGAACCATCATATGATGTAGCAATTCCCTTCTGGATATATGTGTTGAAGGAAATGAAATCCTTATCTTGAAGAGATTTCTGCATCCACATGTTCACTGCAGCATTATTCATAGTATCCAAGACATGAAACAGCCTAAGCAGTTGTTGATGGATGATAGATAAGGAAAATGTGATACACACACACACACACACCACATACATTGAATATTATTCAATTAAGGAAAAAAGAAGGAAATCTTGTGTTTTGCAACAATATGGATGGACCTTGAGGGCATTGTGCTAAATGAAATAAGTAAAACAGAGAAAGACAATTACTATATGTCTCACTTGTAGAAAAGCCAAATTCCTAGAAAAAGATAGTAGAATGAATGGTGGTTGGGGGAAATGGGGAGATGTTGGTCAAAGTATACAAACTTCCAGCTATATGATGACTAAGTTCTGGGCGTCTAGTTATGTAGTATTGTGATTATAATTAGCAAATACTTGTTACATGCTTGAACAAGTTAAGGGACTAGGTTTTAAGTGTTATGATCAGAAATAATAAGTAATTATGTGAGGGGATGAAGGTATAAATCATATTGTCATCATTTTGCATCGGATCATTACATTGCATACAGTAAACTTACATGTAATATGTCAATTTCTCAAGCTGGCAAAAAAGTACTAGGACTGTTTTCAATCACAAAAAAATTGCTGACAATCTGAATCTCTTATGGAACATTATGTAGCCATTAAAAAAATGCAGTTGGTATTATGCTAAGTGAAATAAGTCAGGCAGAGAAAGATAGATACCATATGTTTTCACTCATGTGGATCTTCAGAAACTTAGCAGAAGACCATTGGGGGTGGGGAAGGGGAAAAAACAGAGAGGGAGGGAGGCAAACCATAAGAGATTCTTAAATACTGAGAACAAACTGAGGGTTGATGGGGGATGGGGGAGAGGGGAAAGTGGGTGATGGGCATTGAGGAGGGCATCTGTTGGGATGAGCACTGGGTGTTGTATGGAAACCAATTTGAAAATCAATTAATTTAAATAATAAAATCCCAGAATCAATCAATAAGTCAATAAATTAAAATGCGGTAGATCTGTGTGTGTGACATGAACTGACAAAGCAAGTTGCAGTAGAGTTAAACATGGTGCATTTTTTTATACTTACTAAAGAATAAAGCAAAAACTGTATAGTAATAGAGTATGCTTTAAATACTGTATAGTGTATGCGCCACAGATACATATTGTTTCACATATTGTGTATTGTGCAGATCTCAGATGATTTGATTGAGTGGGTCTTGGGGTAAGGACAGGAGGCTTGTTCTTGAAACAAACTTTTCCAGAAATTTTGATGCTGACACAGGTTTGAGAATCCTTGCGGTAGATGTTGGATTGCCTTAAATAAGCATCCCTTTTTCTTTTCTCCAGGGCCTGGAAATTTACATTGCAGGATTCCAGGACAAACACAGTAAGTTGCTAAGGGCAATCACCTGTAACGTTTTTGCCTTGTCTTGCTGGAACAAATGGGATGATAGGGGATTAAGAAATGGAAATGGGGATGGGTTCCTTGACCGTCCAGCCATGGCTGAGAACTCATAGCTGGGCAGGGCACCATTTACTGATACGAGAGTAAGCTAGATTTTGCCAAACCTTTTAAGGCAGGAGGATCCCTGCCAATACAGGCAACACTGGTCCTAATATTATCTTCCAGAAGTGTCTGTATCTCAGAAAGTTTTGCAGCACTTTGAATTATGCTGTAGTTTACAGAGAAGGCTCAAAAAGGACCAGAGTCCATTCATGGCACCCCAGCCTTGTGAAACAAGCATTTTGGGGACTTGTGCTTGATTCTAGTTCTGCTTCTGACCTTAGGAAGTCACTGAGACAGTAAACCCCATTTGTAGGGGTCTAATGCCATTTTTGTGTCCGAAAATCAAGGCAACTTCCTCTGCAGGAAACATTTTTATTCTTCAGATAGGATTTTATTTTTCCCTATAAAGGGAGGAAAAGAAAAAGGTAGATGAAGCTTATAAAATAATTTGTACAGGTAGGAAAAGTAAAAAGGACTTAATATCCAAATGTCATTGTTTCCTACTCTGTTAGCCCAAGACAGTTCTTCCTGTAAGCCTACTCTGCAACTCCAGTTAGCTTTTCTTTCACAAAAATCTTGGCTGAAATTAGTGTTAATGATCCATACTGTTGGGGCTAAGATCCCAAGATGATTCTTTGCATGGATTTATTATTATTTTTTTAAGTTTATTTTTTTATTTTGAGAGAGAGAGAGAGAGAGCGCACACGTGCTCACAGGGAGGGGCAGAGAGAGAGGAAGAGAGGATCCCAGGCAGGCTCTGTGCACTATCAGCGTGGAGCCAGACATGGGGCTCAAACCCATGAGAACCATGAGATCATGGCCTGAGCTGAAATCAAGTGTCAGATGCTTAACTGACTGAGCCACCCAGGTACTCCTGGAATTTTTTTTAAAAGAGTACATAGGGGCGCCTGGGTGGCGCAGTCGGTTAAGCGTCCGACTTCAGCCAGGTCACGATCTCGCGGTCCGTGAGTTCGAGCCCCGCGTCAGGCTCTGGGCTGATGGCTCAGAGCCTGGAGCCTGTTTCCGATTCTGTGTCTCCCTCTCTCTCTGCCCCTCCCCCGTTCATGCTCTGTCTCTCTCTGTCCCAAAAATAAACGTTGAAAAAAAAAATTAAAAAAAAAAAAAAAAAAAAAAAAAAGAGTACATAGATTTTTCTTTTTCCACTGGGAAGTAATTTAATGAAGGAATTTTTTTTAGTGCAAAAAGCAGGCTGTGTGTGTAGGACAATCCCTGACTGCTGTGTTTTCAGATTGTAGGATTTATATTTAACAGAAGGGTTGTTGAGAGTGGTGCCACATCTTTGAAAAGGCCTGGATAATGGTAGACTCTGGCCTCCTTAGGCAGTGAGAGCTCCATTCCTGCCTTCTGCAGATGGCTGAGGAGGACAGCCTCCTCCCGAATTCAGAGGACAGGAGAGTGCAGGATTAGAGGGGGTTGTGGGGAGATACTCTTGTTGTTCACTGCTTTTCAGAGACCTGTTGTATTTGCTGTTCTAATTTTTAAAATTTTGCTGAATAGAAAGGATGTGTATATGTACAGAATCATGAGAGCCTGTATATGGTTGCTTTGTGACAGAAAGCTGTTTTTCATTCTCTCTCCTCTCAATAGGCTTATGTTGGCTCAGAAGTCCTGTATGATGAGACAGCTGTGGCTTCTTCCCCTCCTCCTTACACAGCCTATGCTGCACCAACCCCTGAGGTAGGGAGCAAATCTTGGTGTTTTGGAATCCAAGTTTTAGGGAGGTTGGGGTCTCTGTGCTACTCTCCTCCCCACCCCTCCCAACTGTGCTACTCTCCTTTTTAAGAAACAAAACAAAAAAAACCCTTGAACCAGTATCAGAGAAATTAAAAATGCACTCAACCCTTTTCTTTAAACTTTTTAAAAAACAGATTATTGTCATTGTTTGCTTTCATAAAATAAAGCTATTGCTTTATAATCTCCATGTTTACATTTTGTTTTTAAGATAGGCCTGATAATGATTCATGTTTTTTTTTTTTTTAATTAAAAAAAAATGTTTTTTTTAATGTTTATTTGTTTTTGAGAAAGGGAGAGAGACAGAGTGTGAGTGGGGGAGGAGCAGAGAGAGAGGGAGACACAGAATCTGATGCAGGCTCCAGACTCTGAGCTGTCAGTGCAGAGCCTGACGTGGGGCTTGAACCCCCAAACCATGAGATCATGACCTGAGCCAAAGTCGGACACTTAACCGGCTGAGCCACCCAGGCGCCCCTTTAATTAAAAAAAAAAAAAAAAAAAAAAAAGTTAACATTTATTTATTATTGAGAGACAGAGCATGAGCAGGGGAGGGGCAGAGAGAGGAGGAGACACAGAATCCGAAGCAGGCTCCAGACCCTGAGCTATCCACACAGAGCCCGATGTGGGACTCGAACTCACAAACCGTGAGATCATGACCTGAGCCAAAGTCAAACGCTCAACCGACTGAGCCATCCAGGCGCCCCTAATTTTTTTTTTTAATGTTTGTTTATTTTTGAGAGAGAGAGAGACAGAGTGTGAGCAGGGGAGGGACAGAGAGAGAGGGAGACACAGAATCTGAAGCAGGCTCCAGGCTCTGAGCTGTCAGCACAGAGCCCGACACGGGGCTTGAACTCATGAACTGTGAGATCATGACCTGAGCCAAAGTCAGATGCTGAACTGACTGAGCCACCCAGACGCCCCCTAAAAATGATTCATGTTAATCATAGTTGCTTTGATAATATGATATTGATGATTTTTATACTTAATGAATTACTTGAATTTTCTTTATAACCAGAAAAGATGCTTTATTTTTATTTTTACTTAAAAGATTCTGTTTATTTTCAGAGAGCGAGCAGGGGAGAGGCAGAGAGAGGGAGAGAGAGAGAATCCCAAGCAGACTCCACATTGTCAGTACAGAGCCCAACGTGGGGCTCAATCTCATGAACTGTGAGATGGTGACCTGAGCCAAAATCAAGAGTCAGATGCTTAACTGACTGAGCTACCCAGGAGCCCTACTTTTTTTTACTTTGAAAAAACAAAACTTAAGAAAAAAAATCACATATCAAATACCTTAGGAGTATCTCCTAGTTAGATGTGTTAAGTGTTCAGTGCTACATATGGAAGTCTCTGTTGTGGGAGGGACTTCTGTTTTTTTTTGCTTTTTTAACTTTTAATATTTATAGATTTACAGGAAGTTCCAAAAATAATATGGAAAGATCTCATGTACTCCTCATTCAGCTCCTCAGTTGTTACATGTTACATGAAATCAAAACCAGGAATTTGAAATTGGCAAAATGTTTATTCTGGTTTCGTGTCATTTTATCATATGTGTAGATTTGTGTAACCAGCCCTTCAATCAAGATATAAAACTGTTGATAAAATCTTCCCGCTACACCCTTACATAGTTATACCCTCATTCGCCTTTCTAACTCCCATCAACCACTGATTTGTTGATTTGTTCTCTGTCTGTATAATTTTGTTATTTCCACAATGTTATATAAATAGAATCATACAGCATGTGATCTTTTTTAAAAAAATTTTTTTAATGTTTATTTAATTTTTGAGACAGAGAGAGATAGAGCATGAACGGGGGGGGGGGGGGGGCAGTGGGTGGGTCAGAGAGACAGAGAGACACAGAATCCCAAGATGGCTCCAGGCTCCGAGCTGTCAGCACAGAGCCTGACACGGGGCTTGAACCCACAGACCGTGAGATCATGACCTGAGCCGAAGTCGGATGCTTAACCGACTGAGCCATCCAGGCACCCCTGATCTTTTTGAGTTTGATGTTTTTCACTTAGTACAGTTCCCTTGAGACCCAGCCAAATTCTTGCATGTATACCCCATTAAGTATTGATGGATGTTTACTTGGGGTTGTTTCAAAGTTTTGGCTATTACCACTAAATGTACTGTGAATTCTCCTCATGTACAGCTTTTTATATAGGCATAAAGTTTTATTTCTTTGGGGAAAATGCCCCAAAATGGAATTGCTGGGTCTATTATATGGTAAGTACATGGTTAATTTTTTAAAAAGCTAAGAAACTACTTTCCAGAATGACTCTACTGTTTCACTTATGTGAATAATCCAGTTTCTCTGCATCTTTCCCAGCATTAAATGCTGTCACCATTTTTTAATTTTAGCTGTTCTTACAGGTATGTAGTGATATTTCATTCTAATCTCAATTTGCATTTCCCTAATAGCTAGCAATGTTGGACATCTTTTTATGTGCTTTTTTTTTTGCCATTGTATATCCTGTTCAGTAAAATGTCACTTCATGTCTTTTGCTTGTTTTCTAATTGTATTATTATTTCTTTTAGCATTGAGTTTTGAGAGTTCTTTGAGTTTGAGATAGGAACACTTTGTCAGATATGTGGTCTGGAGCATTGTGTTATTATCCTCTTAACAGTGCCTTTCATGGAGTTTTAGTTTTCATGCAGTCTAGTTTATCAGTTTTTATGGTTTGTGCTTTTGTTGTCGTTTCATACTTCCCCCCAAGACCAGGTTTCCTAAGGTTTTCTCCTGTGCTATTTTTTGGAAGTTTCATAGTGCCAGGATTTACATGTAAAGCGTTAGGGTTAGGGTTCATTTTTTTTTAATATGAATGTCCACTTATTCCGCTACAATTTGATGAAAAGTCCTTTCTGGAATTGCTTTTGCATCTCTGTGAAAATTCACTTGGCTGTATTTGTGTGTGTCTATTTCTGGGTTCTCTGATTGTTCTATTGATCTGTGTGTTTTTCTTCCTCTTACACCACACTGACTTGATTACTGTAGCTGTATAAGTCTTAAAATTGGGTAGACTGATCCCCCACTATATCCTTTTCAGAATTCCCTGAACTATTCTGGTTCCATTTCCTTTCCATATGATTTGTCTAAGTCTACAACAAAATCTTGATAGATTTTGAAAGAAATTGTTTTAAACCTATGTATCAGGTTTTTGGGGGGAGAATTGACATATTATGTTGAGTTTTTCAGTCAGTGAACATGGACTGTCTCTATTTAGATCCTCTGATTTTTTTTCATCAGCATTTTGTAGTTTCAGTATAAAAATCTTGGGCATGTTTTGTTAGATTTACACTTACGTATTTTTTTTTTATCGTTGTCTATGGTATTATGTTTTAAATTTTAATTTCCCCAAGTTCATTGATTTTTGTTTATTGATCTTATAGCTTGTGAACTTACTAAGCTCACCTGTTGGTTCTAGAAGTAGTTTTTTGTACATTCTCTGGGATATTCTACAATAGACGCAATCATGTCATCTGTAAATAGGGAGAGTTTTCTTTCCAGTCTGTGTGCCTTCTATTTCTTTGCCCTGGTTAGAACTTCTAATGTTATGTTGAATAGCAGTGGTAAGAGCAGTCATCCTTGTCTTGTTCCTGATTTTAAGGGGAATGCATTCGGTTTTTCTACATTACATGTGATGTGAGCTGTAGTTTTTGAAGATGTTCAATAACAAGTTGAGAAAGTTCCTTTTCTAGTTTTCTGAGTTTAGGTGTTGAATTTTGTCAAATACCTTTTCTGCATCAATTGGCATGGTCATGTGATTTTTTTTTTTAAACCTCTGCCAATATGATGGATTATACTGATTGGTTTTCAAATATTGAACCAGAGGTGCATCCCTGTAATAAACCTCTCTTAGTTGGGTGTATAATTCTTTTCTTTTATTGCTGAATTCTGTTTGTTAATATTCTTACAGATTTTTGCATCTATATTCGTGAAGGATATTGGTCTGTAGTTTTTTTGTACTCTTATTTGGTATTAGGTCATACTGGCTTTACAGAATGAATTTTGGGAAGTGTTCCCTGCTCTTCTATTTTCTAGAAGAGATTATATAGAATTTGTGTTAATTCTTTTTTAATTTATTTTTAAAAAACTTTTTAAATGTTTGTTTATTTTTGAGAGAGACAGAGACAGAGTGCCAGCAGGGGAGGGGCAGAGAGAGAGGGAGACACACAATCTGAAGCAGGCTCCAGGCTCTGAGCTGTTAGCACAGAGCCTGATGCGGGGCTCAAACTCACCAACCCTGAGATCGTGACCTGAGTTGAAGTTGGATGCTTAACTGACTGATCTACCCAGGCGTCCCATGTTAATTCCTTTTTTAAATATTTGGTAGAAATCTCCAGTGAAACAGTCTGGGCCTGAAGATTTTGAGGGTGGGGTATTTTTAATTACAAATTTTATTTTTTTAAAAAAATTTTTTTTTTTTCAACGTTTATCCATCCTTGGGACAGAGAGAGACAGAGCATGAACGGGGGAGGGGCAGAGAGAGAGGGAGACACAGAATCGGAAACAGGCTCCAGGCTCTGAGCCATCAGCCCAGAGCCTGACGCGGGGCTCGAACTCACGGACCGCTAGATCGTGACCTGGCTGAAGTCGGACGCTTAACCGACTGCGCCACCCAGGCGCCCCTACAAATTTTATTTTTTAAAAATGTTTATCTATTTTTGAGAGCGTGCAAGTGGGGGAGGTGCAGAGAGAGAGGGAGACACAGAATTGGAAGCAGGCTCCATGCTCTGAGCTGCCAGCACAGAGCCCCATGTGGGGCTCGAACTCAATGGACCCTGAGATCATGACCTGAGCCGAAGTCGAATGTTTGACTGAGAGCCACACAGCCGCCTCCAAATTCTATTTTCTTGAGAGTTATAGTACTGTTCATTTTCTGTTTCATATTGAGTGGATTGTAGTAATTTGTACTTTTTGAGTAATTGGTCCTTTTCATATAAGTTGTTTAATTTATGTGTGCACCTCTGTCATTGGTCCACAGACATTTACATTTTCTTGGTGGGTTAACTGTATTATCATAATGTAATGTCCCTTTCTGTTTCTGGCAATTTTCTTTAGTCTGATGTTTGCTCTATCTGATATTAATATAGTCACTTCTTCTTGCTTTTCACTGTGTGGTATCTCTTCCCATCTTTTTTTTTTTTTTTTCAACCTACATATTTCATTTGAAGTGAGTTTCTCATAGATAACATGTATGTGAGTTTTCCCTATCTGACATCTGACAAATATCTATCTTGTAATTAGTATATTTAGACCATTTACATTTAATGTAATTTTTGATATATTAGGTTTAAGTATGCCATTTTGTTTTTTGTTTCCCTTTGGTTCTGTGTTTTTTAAATTTCTCTGTGTTCTTTTACTTAAGCTTTTTGTGAATTATTTGAACATGTTTTAAAATTGCCTTTTGAGGGGCGCCTGGGTGGCTCAGTTGGTTAAGCATCTGACTACGGCTCAGGTCATGCTCTCATGCTCGTGAGTTCAAGCTCCTTGTCAGGCTCTGTGCTGACAGCTGAGAGCCTGGAGCCTGCTTCAGATTCTGTCTCCCTCTCTCTGCCCCTGTTCGTGCTGTCTCTCTGTCTCTCTCAAATATAAATAAACATCAAAAAAAATAAAGTTGCATTTTGATTTATCTATAATGTTTCTTGAGTGTGTCTCTTTGTATTGCTTTTTTAGTGGTTGCTCTACATTATTCATATTTACGTATTTTTCAAAGTCAAGTGTTCACGTTTCTTTTATATATGAGAACCATATCAGATGGTGTTAGAAATTTTGCTTCAGCTGTCAGACTTGTTAGAAAAGTCAAGCTGTGAAGGAAAGTTTATTTACATGTATTTCTGCTCTGTACCTATTTTTTTTTTTACCTCCTGATGTTTTAGGGTCCTTTCTTTTATTGTTTACATTTTGTTCAGTGAAATTCTTTTTTTGCCATTCTCTTAGGATAGTAGCTCTGTTGGCAACAGATTCTCAGTTCTTCATCTGAGAATGTCTTGATTTTTTTCTTTATTTCTGAGGGATATTTTCACTAGTGTAGAATTCTGAGTTGACATTTCTTCCAGCATTTGTCAAGTGTGTGCTATTTCCTTTGGTCTACATGGTTTCTGAGGAGAAATCTGCTATCATTTACATTTCCCCCCATGTAGGTAATGCATTGTTTGTTTCTTGCTATTTTCATTGTCCTTAGTTTTCAGAAGTTTGACTATAGTATGTTGGTATGGATTTTGGGGGCGTTATCCTATTTGGCGTTCATTGTCTTTTTGTTTCTTGCTAAATTTGGGAAAATTTAGGCCATTATTTCTGGAATGTTTTTTTCAGCCCCACCCCTTTTCCTTTTGAAACTAATGATATGGATGTTAGATGTCCCACATGTCTCAGATTCTGTTCATTTTCTTTTTATTAAAAAACAATTTTTTTAATGTTTATTTATTTTAGAGACAGAGCATAAGCAGGGGAGGGGCAGAGAGGACTGGAGACAGAATCTGAAGCAGGCTGCAGGCCCTGAGCTGTCAACACAGAGCCTGACGTGGGGCTCGAACCCATGGACCATGAAATCATGACCTGAGCTGAAGTTGGACACTTAACTGACTGAGCCACCCACGCGCACCTTCTTTTCTTCAATATATTTTCCTCTCTATTCCACTTTATAGTACGTTTACTGATTCTTTTTCTCTGACATTCCTATTCTGTTTTTGGACAACTGAGAATCCTAAACATCAGGAGGTAAAAAAAAAAAAAAAAAAAAGTATGGTCAGAGCAGAAACTCTGGTAAATGAGCATTGGCCTCAACTTAAAGTCGCCAGCTGCATTAACCCCTAACAAGGGAGTCCACTTGTCCTTTGAAGCCAGGCATTGACTTCTCATCTGTAGCTATGAAAATCCTTGATAATATCTTCTTCCAATAGAAGGCTATTTCATCTGCACTGAAAATCTCTTGTTAGGTGTAGCCACCTTCATAAATGATCTTAGCTGCCATCTTCTGGGTAACTTGTTGCAGCTTCTACATCAGCTCTTGCTGCTTTACCTTGCCCTTTTATGTTATAAAGCTGGTTTCTTTTCTTAAACCTCATGAACCAACCTCTCTTAGCTTCATACTTTGTTCTGCAGCTTCTTTCCCTCTCTCAGCGTTCACAGAATTGAAGAGAGTCAGGGCCTTCCTCTGGATTAGGGTTTGGCTGGTATTCTACCCTGACCACTCATACGTTCTCTGTATCAACTATAAGACTGTTCTGTTTTCTCACCATTTGTATGTTCACTGGAGTAGTGCTTTTAATTTCCTTCAAGAACTTTTCCTTTGCACTCACAACCTGGCTGTTTGGTGCAAGAGGCCCAGCTTTTGGCCTGTCTCAGTGTTCAACATGCCTTCCTCACTGAGCTGAATCCTTTCTAGCTTTTGATTTAAAGCGAGAGATTTGCGACTCTTCCTCTCACCTGAGCACTTAGAGACCGTTGTAGGGTTCTTCTAAATTAGCCTCATTTTAATGTTGTGTTTTAGGGAATAGGGGACCTGAGAGGGAGAGAGATAGGAACTAGTGGTTGGTGGAGCAAGCAGAACACACGATTTATCTATTAAGTTTGCCCATTTATATGGTGTGGTTTGTGACACCCCAAAACAATTACAATAGTAATATCAAAGATCACTGATCACAGATTGCTGTAACAAATATAATAATGAACGGGGCTCTTGGGTGGCTTAGTCATTTGAGTGTCTGACTCTTGATTTCAGTTCAGGTCATGATCCCAGGGTCATGGGATTGAGCCTTGTGGGCTCTGTGCTGAGTGTGGAGCCTGCTTAAGATTGTCTGCCCCCTCTCCCCCTCTCCCCCTCTCCCCCTTTCCTCCTCTCCCCCTCTCCCCCTCTCTCCCCCTCTCCCCCCCTCTCCTCTTCTCCCCCTCTCCCCCTCTCCCCCCCTCCCCCTCTCCCTCCCTCCCCCTCTCCCTCTCTCCCCCCTCCCCCTCCCCTTCTCCCCCTCTCCCCCCCTCCCTCTCCCTCCCACTCCCTCCCACTGCCCTGCTCCCCTGCTTGTGTGCTCGCTTGCTTGCTCTCTCAAAAAAAGAAAGATACTAATAATGAAAAAGTTTGAAATATTGTGAGAATTAGCAAAATGTGACACAGACATGAAGTAAACAAATGCTGTTGGAAAAATTGTGCCAATAGACATGGTCCATGTAGGGTTGCCACAAACCTCCCATGTGTAAAAACACAGTATCTGCAAAGTGCAGTGAAGTGAAACACAATAAAATTTCATTATGATGTTGAATAAAAGTAGTAAGGGTGGGCAGGCACCGTATTGTCTTGTTTCTGATCTTAGAGGAAAGCTTTTAACTTTACACTGTTGTTTATGATGTCCTGTGGGCTTGTTGCATATGGCCTTTATTATGTGGAGGTACATTCCCTCTCCACCTACTTTGTTGGTGATTTTTATTATGAGTGGATGCTGAACTTCAAAATTGTATTTCTGATGGGCCTATTTCTTTTCAGCAGGCATATGGCTATGGTCCATACAGTGGTGCGTACCCTCCAGGAACTCAAGTTGTCTATGCTGCAAGTGGACAGGCTTATGCTGTACCCTACCAGTACCCGTATGCAGGTACCCCACGCCCACCTTCCATTCCTTATTTCTCTTCATTTACTGGGTGGATCTGTGAGGCCTGAAGGAATTGTATTTCTTAGTTTAAGGGTAAGTGAGCAGTGCTTCTGGTTATAGACCACAAATGATTCTACTATGCTTTAAAAAAAAAAAAAAGTTATGTATTTTTACGTTGTCTTAAAAAGTTGGAGTAGGCTTGTGTTTTTTTTTTTTTTTTTTATTAAAAAAAATTTTTTTACATTTATTTATTTTTGGGGGAGGGGCAGAGAGAGAAGGAGACACAGAATCCCAAGCAGGCTCCAGGCTCCAAGCTGTCAGCACAGAGCCTGACGCAGGGCTCGAACTCACAAATCACAAGATCATGACCTGAGACGAAGTCGGACAGGTAACCGACTGAGCCACCCAGGTGCCCCAGAGTAGTGAAGTAGTGAAGTTGTTAAAACTTCACTGTTGTATCCAGATTTATTCCCAAGGAGAGAATTTGTACCTACTGGTATTCACTTATATCCCATTTTAAACGATAACTTTCTCCTGTTTTTTCTCTTCTGGTAACATCCTTCAAATATTATCACTACTGAGGCGATACTCCATTTTGCAAGTGAAATAAAGGCCTGGAAGGTTCTTACATTTATTCCAGGCTTTTGATGCACTTCCATTTTTCACCTTACCTGAGGAAAATTGTAGTTGTGAGTAACTGGCCTGTGTAGGTAGCATCAAGTCCTGGGTGCAGTTTGCGTAGTGGGAGGTCTAAGGTGGAGGTGCAGGAGAGTGCTGGCTGTGAGGCCAGAGCCTACAGTCAGAATGAGGGGGCCCAAGAGCCCCCATCATGTGGTTGATGGACTGAAGAACAAGGCCACACCCAGAAGCCCAGAGAAGGGAAGTCAGGCAGAGGTGGTTGCAGTGGGCATGGCATATCGGATCAATGTATAAGTGAATGAAGCTGGCAAATAGCTTACAAGAGTCCTGAGCCCATAGAGCGGTTGGGAATCTGAATCTGAGGGCACTGTGAACAAACCTAGTGCAGTGTCTTACCACGGCAGTGGAAGAAGAATCTGTTGCCAGAGAGGTAAGTGGTCACTGATGTTAATCTCACAGAGAGGCCTAGGGCTGCCGCCCCCTGACTCAAAGTATCCTGCTAATTAGTGGTGGTTACTTTGGTGTCTCATAGGTGAGCATTCAATATGAGAGGTTCCCTGCTTATCTGTTCCTGCAATCTGATGTAGTTCACTTAACTAGCATGGACTGTGACTTTTTGACTTTTTTTTATGTCAAATTGAAAACTAATAAAATGATGATGCTAAAAAATGAAGTATTTGTTGGCCCTGTGATCTTAGCATAACTATTTTTGTTTGAATTACTTTCCCCATACAAAATAAATTTTTGTCATTGAAATCTTATATCACCTTTTGCATTTCTTTTCTCATTTTAAAATTCTGTGTATTCTGAGTGCTACATAATTTCCATAAGTATTTTTAATGACTGCATATTATCATAATGGGTGATCTTCTAATATTAACTGTTTACTTTTTCCTGTTTGCAGTCATAAATGTTGCTTTGAACATGTCTAATGATTTTCTTTTTCATTCCTGTTAAATCTTAGAATACATTTTTCATTTCTGTGTATTAAGTTAATGTGTTAAAGGGCATAAGACATTTATTTTTCTTTTGATACCATTGAAATTTAGAAAGCTTCTCAAACATGCAGAAGTATGGACAATAGTGTAATGAACTGTCATTTGTCCATTACCACCTTCAGCTAGCATATCATGCCTAATTTTGTTTCACCTCCATCTCCTGTCATCTCTGGATTGTTTTGAGGGAAATCCACACTGTATCCTTTCATCTGACAGTATTACAGTAAATCTTCATACCATTTATTTAATTTTTTTTAAATGTTTATTCATTTTTGAGACGCAGAGAGAGACAGAGCATGAGCAGGGGAAGGGCAGAGAGAGGGAGTCACAGAATCTGAAGCAGTCTCCAGGCTCTGAGCTGTCAGCACAGAGCTCGACGCGGGGCTCGAACTCACGAACTGCGAGATCATGACCTGAGCTGAAGTCAGACGCTTAACTGACTGAGCCACCCAGGCGCCCCAAATCTTGATACCATTTGCCCAGTTGATTCTCAGAACAGTTTGCCAGTTTCTTTCTTTCTTTCTTTTTTTTTTTTTTTTTTAATTTTTTTTTTTCAACGTTTTTTATTTATTTTTGGGACAGAGAGAGACAGAGCATGAACGGGGGAGGGGCAGAGAGAGAGGGAGACATAGAATCGGAAACAGGCTCCAGGCTCCGAGCAATCAGCCCAGAGCCCGACGCGGGGCTCGAACTCACGGAGCGCGAGATCGTGACCTGGCTGAAGTCGGACGCTTAACCGACTGCGCCACCCAGGCACCCCTCTTTCTTTCTTTTTTGAAGAAAATCTATTGTTATTATTTTTAATTATGGTAAAAAAAAACAAGTACCATAAAATTTACTTTTTTAAAAACCATTTTAATTGTACAGTTCAGTAGTGTTAAGTACATTCACATTGTTGTGCATCAGATTTCCAGAATTTTTCATCTTCCCATATTGAAACTGTACTCGTTAAACAACAACTTCCCTTTTCCTTCCTCCCAGCCCCTGATAACCACTATTATACTTTATTTTTCTGTGAATTTGGATACTTTAGACATCTCATATAAGTGGAATCCTATAGTATGTGTATTTTTGTGACTGGTTTATTTCACTTAGCATTATGGTTTTTTTTCTTTCTTCTTTCTTTTTTTTTTCTTTAAAGGAACTTTTATTTTTTTCTACTACTTCAATGATAGAATTGGAGATGTAGCCTGGTGGGGAGGAATCAATGATAGACTGAGTTTGAAAAGGGAATAATTTAAGACTGGTCCAACTGAGGCCAGAGACCATTTACATGAGAAGAAAGGCAAATGACTAATAACAAAAAATTCAGCTTCACTAATAAAGAAATGCAAGTTGAAATGAGATACCATTTCTGCTGATCACATTGGCAAAAATGAAGATATTCTTCAGTGTTGGTAAAATTTGCCAGTTTCTAACACTTCTAGGAAGTTCCTGAAGCACTGGTTTCTCAGTTGTCCTGAAAGATTGCCTATTGTTATTAGCTCTAAAAGTTTTGATACCCTCCTTGGGTCTAAAGTGGATCCTTAGGTTGCTTTAGTTTACATTTTTCTGCTGACTGGCAGAGATAAACATGGTGTAATTGTTTACAAACTTGATCTCTTTGCCTGTTTGTCTTGCAGTTGGTGGTTTTTAAGCCCTAGCCTACCATGCCATGAGAGCGAACTTCTTTCTTACTCAGCCCCCAGACCTCTGACTGGGGTAATCTCAACTGTTTCTTACTGTATAGAAGAGCAGATGTTTTGCAGAAGTGCTAGTAAAGGGAATTTCTGTAAATTGGATTCTTTACTTGCTCTTGCCTTTCTTCATAGAAAAAGAGATAGCACTCTCATGAGCACCCTCAAGATACTTGCTGCAGAGGGCAGAGTCAAGAAGTAGGTGGGCATTCAGCATTAGCATTGTGACCCATCTAGCAGGTATACTTGCTGTGGAGAGGGTGAGTTGAGTTTGTGGTCATCCCCCAGTAGCCTTGTCCTGATGACCAGATCGGAGCTTCTCAGTCCCTTTCTGGATACCCCAGTGCTTGGCCAGCTTCATGACATTATGTGGTCTTTAGACACCATAGTCATGCATATAGCAGGTTAAAGGCCTTCTCTCTTTTTTTAAAAAAAAATTTTTTTTTTAATGTTTATTTATTTTTGAGAGAGAAAGACAGAGCACAAGCAGGGGAGGGGCAGAGAGAGAGGGAGACACAGAATCTGAAGCAGGCTACAGGTTCTGAGCTGTTGGCACAGAGCCAGATGTGGGGCTCGAACCCACAAACTGTGAGATCATGACATGAGCTGAAGTCGGACGCTTAACTGACTGAGCCACCTAGGTGCCCCAAGGCCTTCTATTTAATATGATTGGAGCCAGTGGTCAGTCAGCCAATTAAAAAAGTACAAAGGGTGCTGTGTACACGCTATGAGTGTTCTGTTTTAATTTACCTGTGTTAGTGGACAGTGTTCAGCTGTCTTTTGACATGGGCTCTAGGATTTTGCTTTGCATTGGCTCCTTTGGTTGGAGTTTTCTTGTCTTGTAAACACTGTGCTCATGACCTATCACCGCATCGCGGTTTCCCTTGGTAAGTACAAACAAGTCTACGTTTTAAGATTCTTTTTTTAGTTTTTTAGTTTACTCATTTCCTTGCTCTGATAGTAATTTGTGAGTTACCTGCTTTTATTCAGTCCACCCTAAAGTATTGAACTTAGTTATCCTGGAAGCAATAGCTGCCTATTTCACATTCACATTTTGACCATTTATGTAAAGCTTAGTTAAGTTAGGTAATTACAGTACGTACAACTTAGAAATGTCCCCAGCTGACTTGGGTAAGGATTTCTCTTCCTGGTAGGAGCAGAGGCAAGCAGGAGCTGCAGGAGAGGTCTCTCCTGGTCATGTAGTGCAGGAGGCCCTTGATGTGATCTACTGAGGGAATGTAGATTTAGATTGTCCAAGGGATCTTCTAATTAAGTCAGCTTGCAAGTTCCTACTATCCTACATTTCATAGTTCCATTTGCCTAATTGAAAACTTTTAAATTTCAAGGCAGTGAAAGTAAATACTACTAGTTCACCAATTTTGAAAGGTAAACATTGCATAAAACATTGTTTGCTTCCAGTGCTGTTACCTGTACTTGATCAGCCCTTTGTTTATAATGGTGTCATTCTGTGCAGCTTTGGTGTTTTTTCTTTTCTCTTTTATTCTCCTCCATCATATTTGAGGTATTAGTGGTTTATGAGTGCACACTTGTAGCCTGAGTGCCTGGGTTTGCATGCCCTTATTGCCATTAACCCCTGTGTGCCTCACTTTTGCCCATCTGTAAAATGGGTATAATAATAAACTCATCTCATAGGGTTGTTAGTATTAAGTGAGTCAGTACATGTAAATGCTTGTAGTACTGTAATTGCTTAGAGTACTAAGGACTTCTAAGTGTTAGCCTTTATTTTGCTGTTGGTTTTCATCTACATATACACATTACTGTTGTATTAGTTTCTTGCTCCCGTAGGGTTGAACTGTTAAGGGAACAGCAGGTCAGGGAGGGAAGTTAACATTATTTATATTTGAGTAATTTTAAAGCTAATTAGCTGTTAGATAGTATAGCTGTGAAGTATAGAACAGAACAAATAGTACATTTCCAGTTGTAAACTTTAGTCATGCAAATTAAATATTAAAGTTGTTTAAAGTTTGCTTTTTAGAAGGTTTCCCCTTAACGTAAGTATTTTCCCCCATAAAGACCTATGAATGAGCAAGTTTTATTAGCAGATTTAAGGTTTAATTTAAAAATGGTTTACATGAATATCAAGAAGCTAATTAGCTTTTAAATAGATTTTTCATTTTCAGCTTTAGGTGCAGATTCTTGCCTCTCACGATGCAGGCTCTGTGTATCTCCCATGCTCTCCTGTATCTACCTGTCATCCTAATAAGTGTGACTGGAGGGGAGAAGTGGACATTGGGGACTGGAGCTTACAGCTGCACTAGGACCCTGGCTGTTTGCAGCGTTTGGGGGAAGGCAGAAGTGGACAATGGGGACTGGAGCTTACAGCTGCACTAGGACCCTGCTGTTTGCAGTGCTTGGGGGAGGGCAGAAGTGGACACTGGAGACAGGAGCTTACAGCTGCAGTAGGACCCTGCTGTTTGCAGTGTTTGGGGGAGGGCAGAAGTGGACATTGGGGACTGGAGCTTACAGCTGCACTAGGACCCTGCTATTTGCAGCGTTTGGGGGTTTGGACCTTGGAAAGTTGAGCACCTTGGTTTCCTCTTACTGCAGTCTTAGAAACAGTCACCGTGGCCTGTTCTGGGGGAGAGCCGGGAAGCACCCACTCAGCGACTCCACACACCTGTTGAGAGGAAGACAGCACTGTAGGGGAGGGATGCACATGCAGGGAGATGTGACCTCTGCCACTTCAGGGCACACTGTCTTTATGAGGGAATGTTGGACTTCACAAACTGCTCCTCACAGCATCTGCTTTTTCACTTCTTTTTTAGGACTTTATGGACAACAGCCTGCCAACCAGATCATCATTCGGGAGCGGTATCGAGACAGCGACAGTGATCTGGCACTGGGCATGCTGGCCGGAGCAGCCACCGGCATGGCCTTAGGGTCTCTGTTCTGGGTCTTCTAGAGTCCTTCAGATCTGGATGTGCATAGCTTCTGATACCCTGTGTGCAATAATATAATTTGCAGGGCATTTCTGTTGGTGATAAATGTTTTTAATAATAGTTTAATTGTTCTTTTGAAAGTGATGACATCATAGTTCTAACTAATCCATACATGTACTGTAGAGAAGGCTTCTGATTTGTGTTTAGCTAAAACATGGAATCTCTGGGGCACTGGCTCATTCCAGGAGTTTCATTCTAGAACTCTTGGAATACCTTATTTTGGACATACCTATTTAGAATGGCATTTTCTTTTCAGAGTTAGGTATAGTGCTTAAGGGATAATTTAGTGTTCTGTTTATATATGGTGATGTATGAGTGAGCAATGTGGCAAGGAGAACTGCATCTTCTTTCTGTTTAACATTGAACTTTGAAGCCTTGGATCAGAGCTGGCTGCATGTAACTTCAGGAGTTGTGGACTGGTAAGCAACCAGGAACTTCCCTGAGGCAGTGGGGTGGTATCCCCAGGACCTCTGGGGCCAGCAAGGCTGACTGCTCAGGATGATGGGGTAGGGTCAGCCCCCCTCCCCGCCCTCCTCCCTCCCCACCTTCCTCCCCACCTCCTCTTAAAATGATGCTTCTTCATTTTATTCTTTGTTTTTTTGGTATTATCCTTGGAAAATATCCCATATTAGGAATTGGCTTGAGCCTCAAAGTTTTATCCTTTAAAACTTGAAGAAGCCAAAACAGTTTGAAGTATGTGGAGGTAGATGTGCTTTATTCAGAGAAGACCCTATGTTTTTAGTGTCTGCTTTGGATATTTTTATTGCCACATCAGCCTACTTATAGCTTATTTTGGTACTTGTTGTGTGGTATTAAGAGTGGTGAGGAAATGGAATGAGAGCCATACTTACAGTGTGACTGTGTCAGGCCTCTGGGGATCACACTGTGCAGAGGGTGCTCTTTTCCTCTCTTCTGTCCTTCTGAAGAGCAGGTGTCCTGCTTTGTGCAGGACTGGGGCACTGTGATTGTCCCCCAAGCACTGGGGTTCATGGAGCCCTGGTGATGTATAGTGGGGGCTCTTGGGACCATGGCTGTTGGGGAGACTCAGGTTACAGATGGGAAATGATTGCCTAAGGACATGAATGACCTGTCAAGGTATCACTCAGCTTGACCAGGACATGGGCTTTGTTTTTATTCCTGACACAGAAGCTTAAACCATGTAATTTTGAGCCCCAGCTATGTGTGAAGCTCTGGAAAACCTATAATCCTGCACTTCTGTTATTTCTTTATATGAATTTGTAAAGCCCAAAATTAGTCCAGTCTCCTGTCCCGCAAGCTTTAAAAAATGTACTTCCACCAAGGCAGTTTAGCACAGTAACAGTCCCTACGCTGGCACTGCAAAATACACTCCCTAGTAGCACAAATTCTGTTTTTATTTTCTGTGGCCAGTTACATACATAACTTGTTTCATAGGTCAACTGACTCCATCTCTGAGCAGACTTAAATAGATCTCCATATGAAGCCATCTGCCAAACGACCTTGATGTCAGGTCTGTTTTCCTGGGCAGTTCTGCTGAATTTACACTGTAGAGTCTGTTTCTAGTTGAAAGGAGGTGCACTTGACTGTCACCCCTTTGGATATTTGAGACAGTGGAAAATTGCCAACTGTGATTTGTGACAAGGTTGGTTTTGATGATTAAAAATGTTGCTCTTATGATTTTACATCCTTTGTAGTAACAATGGCTTTGTTTAGGTGATAGTCATTATTAAGAGCTGTATGCTTTACTAATAAAATATTAAACAGTTTTTAATGTGGTATTGGGGTATTGATTTTGAACTTGGAGTTCCTGGAACCACAGGGTACTGAGTTATGTTGCTGAAATGCCTGGGAAGCAGAGTCCCCCCTCTGACGGAAGGGGCAGGTGTAAACTGAAGCTTGGGCACGTGTGTGCACTCTGTTGGCCAGCCCCATTGGGCAGCCACAGTTGAACCTGGAAATTCAGTGTTGCCAGTGACTTGATGCTGTTAGGAAATGCATAGTAGGTATAAAGATGGGCTGAGATACTTCATTTCCTTGGTCCAATTTCTGTAGATGCCAGCTTTGTGATTGCCTCAATTTAGGTAATCCTAAATCAAAAAAAGTTAGATGAGGTGGAAGGAACTTGTTCAGGTGTGAGTGAGCTTTTCTCACTTTCATGTGTGAAAGAAGTTGCCCACTGACATTGCACACATGCCAAGCTGATTGTTTTTTGGTTACTGGAGTGAACTTCAGAGTCTGAGATAGTAAGGAGAAAAGAGAGACCAGTGGCTGTGTTTCAGATGATCATCCTGAAACAGGCCAGACCTGGACCCAAGACACTGTCTCAACCATGGTTGAGACGAATGGCCTAAGTTTATTTTCTACATCAGTTATGATCCTGTTTCATTTTTCTTTCTCCTTCCCAGGTTTATGTAGACACAGGCATGGAATGCAGTTCCATTTCTTCCCCCCCTAGAATTGATCTGTTTTCTGATTGCTTCCCTCTCATATTCTCTTGTGTCTACAGAACCTATTTTCCCTGTATATGCAAATTGTATGTTTATAAGTGAAAATGTTAATACATTAAATGGTTAACCTTAAAGCAGGTTGCATTGTGACTTGTTTTTTTAAATTAAATTTAGTTAAACTAAATAAAACCCAGCTTACCTATTTCTTCCACTATCCACCCCCACTTCTGGCAACCAGCAATCCATTTTTTAAAAAAATTATAGTAACACACTGTCAGTTTTTTCTGCTACATCATGGGCAATAAGAATGGCAGTTACTGAGTGGGGCACCCAGGTGGCTCAGTTGGTTAAGTGTCTGACTTTGGCTCAGGTCATGATCTCACGGTTCATGATTTGGAGCCCCACGTAGGGCTCTGTGCTGACAGCTTGGAGCCTGGAACCTACTTTGGATTCTGTGTCTCCCTTGCTCTCTGCCCCTCCCCCACACGTGCTCTGCCTTTCTGTGTCTCAGAAATAAATAAACATTAAAAAGAAATTAAAAAAAAAAGAAGAATGGCACTTACTGAGAAATCCCTGAGTGCTGGGGATTGTATTATCACATCAGAAAAGAATGACTCATTAGATTCTTACAGTAACTCTATGAGGCACTATTGTCCAGGTTACACTGGATGAAACAGGCTCAAAAGTTAAATATTTTTCTCAGGAGCACACAGGTAGTAAGTGAAATGGGTTTATATCTGATATGAAAGCATATTCTTTTTCCTTATGCCATGTCCTATAAAGGTGTAATTTCCACAGGAACATATGGATGGCATGTGTAGTAATACTTGTAAGGTGACTATTAGAAAACTGATCATCCTGAACCAGATCCACTTGGCAGTGCAGATTCAGTAACTTCTTCCAACTACATGTCTTTGGTTGCATGACTGTATTCTTTTTTTCCCTTTCCCCATCCCCAAATTAAATCTCTAGATCCTGAATTACCACAGTTTCCTCTGGGCTAGTTTTTCTGTTTACCTCACCTATTGCAAACTTTGATTAAATGGTGATGTGTGGTTGTGTGTTACAGTTTAAGATGAGTTTTATTTATACCAGAAACTTTGAGTCTCTTGGTTTCATTTCTTTAGAGAGCAATCCTCCAGTATTTTGCCAGGAGACACTTTCTGGGTGTGGAGAAGGGTAGACACTCCACACACAGACCACAGCCCTTTCCTTCTCCAGCTTGACTTTATCGTCATCTGTCATGCTGACCCCTGCTGCCTCCAGCTGTATAAAAATTTTGTTTTTGAATAAGTTATACACAGCACCAGAATTTTTTTTTTTTAATTTTTTTTTTTCAACGTTTATCTATTTTTTTTGGGACAGAGGGAGACAGAGCATGAACGGGGGAGGGGCAGAGAGAGGGAGACACAGAATCGGAAACAGGCTCCAGGCTCTGAGCCATGAGCCCAGAGCCTGACGCGGGGCTCGAACTCATGGACCGCGAGATCGTGACCTGGCTGAAGTCGGACGCTTAACCGACTGCGCCACCCAGGCGCCCCCCAGAATTTTTTTTAAAAACAAAGATTTAGTAATGGGTTAACCATCTGCCCATTTCCTACCCTTTCTTGAGAAGAGAGGTTCTCTCTTCTTATGAAGGTTTATCTTTCATGTTATCCTTCATGCATATATAGTCTAGTACAAAAAAATACTCTTATTTTTCTCCCCTTTTTACACAGAGGTTGATATATACACCAGTGGTACCCAGACACTTCAGTCGCAGGATCCTTTTACACTATTAAATTTTTAAGGTCTCCAAAGAGCTTTTAAACATGAGTTATATTTATCGATATTTTCCATATTATGAAATAAAATTGAGACAATTAGAAACTTAAAACCTATAACATAGAATTTACAAAAATTATTTTCCAAACCAAAATCTGAGGCAAAGCATTTTCACATTTGAAGATATTTCTTTAGCATCTGGTTTAATAGAAACCAGCTGGATTCTCCTGTATGTTTCTGTGTTCGGTCTGATTTGATTTGTTAGTTGAGGCATAGAAGGAAATATGGCTGCACATAGACATGTAGTTGGAAAGGGAGGACTGAGCAGACCCCCTGAAAGGGTCTTGGGTACCCTAAGGAGTCCTTGGATCATACCTTGAAAACTGCTGATGTATGTATGCTATTCTTTACCTCTTTTTTTTTTTTTTCCCTGACTTAACATATCTGAGGTGTTTCCATGTAGTACTTAAAGAACTTCCTCATTCATTTGATTTATCCTATAATTCCATCCAGTACCCATTTGACTTTTGCTATTGCTAACAATGCTATAATGAAGGATATTGTTCAAAAGTTTCTCATCCTAGTGTGGGGCTCTTGAAGGGGTTGTGTTCTTGTTGGCTCTGTGGAACTCATGGATGATAAGCTTCTCTGGAGCATAAGACCTGGAAGTGGGAGTCTGTGTCACTGTATGCAGAGGCTGACTGCTGTGATAAGCCACTTGAGATCTCAGGAGCTGAGTGCTGAATGCTTTACTGTTCAAGTCCTAGTCCTGTGGTTGATTTCCCCAGGCTATCATTTAGGGACCACACTGGTTGTCTTGGAGTCCTTCGTGGATGCTTTGGCATCCTGCTGGAACAGAAAGGTGGTGAAGATCTACCCATTCTTCAGCTTGGCAGTGGTGCTCCAACTTTAGACATTCCAGTGGTAAGAGCTAGTCACACGGCCCTGGCTACACAGTGTAGTCCGAGTTCAGGAGCAATCTGTCCTGATGACAGTTGCCAATGAACATCCAGTGAATGGCAGATAACAATGGCCAGTTATCCTTGACACTCAATGGAAATCAGTTTATATTAACCCTCAGTTGCATAGTATTTACTGATTGGTACAGTAGGTGGTTGCAAATTACATGTAAATTGTTGGTTCATACAACAGAAACATCATTGCTCACAGATTTTGTTCTTGTTCAATTATTTCTTTCCCTACTCCCCAGTTGACAGGCAGCTTGGGGCCTAGGGGAGGAGAGTCCCCCTTCCCAGCAAGGAATGTGGTCATTTCACTCATTTGTTCTTTAATACCTTAAACTCATTTATCACACCAAATAGTGGGCTTTGTGGCAGATTACATCATTGCCCCTGATTGTTCCTCCTCCCTTCGCTGAGAGAGTTTTACATTTTTGCTTGCTTCTGTGTGACTTACCTTGTCTCCTCAATCACTGGGAGGAACAGACCTCTCTGCCTCACCAGGGGTATGGTGTGTGGCATGAATTGGCTCAGGAACATGAGTGTTCTCATCCAAACTATAGAGCCCAGGTACTGATAACAAGTGCATATCCCTGGGGCTCAAGTCCGGAAAGGCCAGAGGGGTTCAGGGTAGACTGGAGTCTTCACTTTCACCAAACCCCAGGGTACTCCTTCCAGCCTCAATGCCCCAGTCCCAGGGTCCCCAAGCCCTGCCTCCCCAGAACACTTATGCCTTCCTCTCTTCTCTGCCAGGGGCACCTCCCTTCCATCCTTGCTGTGCCTAGGGAGATTTTCTGCCCCTTCCGGGTGAAAACAGCAAGGAGGAGAGTGACACAGTGGGAGGCAGGTGTTTGGTACACTTTGCATGGCTCTCTGGCTGTTCCTCTGCCTGGCCAGTGGTAAGTCAGGTCAGAGGCACCCCCTGCCCCCCCAGCCCCGAGTCCTAGTCATCCAGATGACATTCCTTAATTAAGCAGGGCCATTCCCCTAGTGGGCAGTGAGCCTTGGGCTCTCCTGAGCAGCCAACCAGGCAGGTTCCTACCTGGTTCTTCTGGTGATTGTCAAGAGGCCAGGTGAGCATGTCATGGGCACAGAGAATGTGTGCCAAGCACAGTGGGAGGCTGAGGCCTTGGATCCTTGCGGGAAGGTGGGGGTATGGTCCCCATACCCACAGGCTGTTCATCCCGGTTCCCAGGAGCCACCTCTCATGCCACGATGGGGGTGGCAGGTACAAGGCAGATGTGAAGGAAGGACCGCGGGAAGGACTTTGGGGGCTTCCCCAAGTCTAAGTATAATAATGACAGAACCAGCCCCCAGACACATAGCAGGAGCCCGGATGTTCCTTCTCTTCCCCTCCATTCCTTTCCTAAACGAGGAAAGGAGTGTGAGTGTGGTCTCAGACCACCAGCATCCCCCCTCCCCCAGAAACCTACTGGAAATGCAGACTCTACGGGCACCTGAGTGGCTCAATCAGTTAAGCATCTGACTCTGGAGTTTGACTCAGGTCATGATCTTACTGTTCGGGAGTTTGAGCCCCATGTCGGGCTCTGAGCTGCCCACACGGGGCCTGTTTGGGATTTGGTCTCTCCCTCTCTCTGCCCCACCCTTACTCATGCTCTCTCTCAAAATAAATAAACTTAAAAAAAAAAAAAAAAAAAAAAAAAAAAGAAAAGAAAAAAAAAAGAAATGCAAACTCTGGCTCAGCCCAGACCTGAATCAGCAACTCAGCCCTCAAGTTGATTCCACGGCAAGTTCAAGTCTTGAGAACCATTGGCCTAAAATAGACTTCCTCCTCCCACCCTCTCCCACCCACTCTCTCCTTCTCTCTTTCTGTCCTTCCCTCAATCTCTCCCACCCCACCCCTTCTCCGCCTTTCTCTGCCCCCTGTCCCACTTCTCTGCTGGGGAGCAGCTACACTTCCTCCTTGCAGCAGCTGGTTCTGAGAATCACCACTGGGTGTCAGAGCAGCCTCAGGAATGTCTCTGCTGTCAACCCCTCCCAGGCCTGCCCTGTCTCCCAGGGCTCCCACACTTAGCCCCAAAGAAGACATGCTTGGATCGTGGTGTGGGTCTGACTGCAGAAACAGAGCCCCTGTACTCACATTCCCGCTCCCTGCTCACTCCCCTGGACTGAGGCCAGTGCTCCATGTTCCCATCTTCTGTCTCCAGTGTTTCGGGGCTGAGGAGGCCTTAGGTGCCGTCCCTAGAGGAGAAGGGGCTTGCTGAATGTCAGTCACTCCAAGACTGTCTGGGTGGAGAGTGTTTCCCTGTCCTTTCCTAACTCCCCAGGGTGAGCCACATAGGCCCTGAGGAGGGGAATCTGGTAGTGTCTGTGTAATGGGGACAAGGACAGCCCCCAGCACCATGTAGGCTGTCATGAAGGATGTGAGGTTCATGCCCAACTCTCACTCCTCCCAAGGTGCCTCTCTCATGCTGGCCCTCCCTCCACAAAGCTTCTGCAAATTCCAAGCTTTGAGTCCATCTGTGAGCCCTGGCCTGGGCCTCCGAGGCCCTGAGGACCCTCCATACAGGTCTAGTCTACACAGTTAGGCCCTGTCTGTCCTGCCACTGTAGGCCCTGTCTGAGGCCCTGTCCAGCCTTGTGGTTGCTGCTGCCTCCACATGAAAGGGCAGTGTGCCTCCTGAATGCCCCCCACCCTGCCCCGAGGCTATGCCCACAGACCCACTCAAGTCTTCCCCTCTATTTTAGGCCAGAGTACACCACCCATGCACTCAACACACACTGGGCTCTGCTCAGTGCTAGGCACTGGGGCATGAGACTAGAGAGACCAGGTTGTTGCCTTGTGGAGCAACCACCCCAACTTAGTGGGTGCTGCACAGTGCTGGGAGGGGCTGCATTGGAGGGCAGGGGTTATGCTGGGTTTCCAGACTATGGTGGAGCCATGAGTGGCTTTAGCAGGGTGGCTCTGGGGACAGAGAACTTGGAGAAGCGCTGGGAGGAGCTGGCAGCTGTGTGGTGGAGGCCAAGCCTTGGAATAATTGGAGATTTGTTGTCAAGTGACCCTTGTAGGACTTGCTGAGGGTTGGCTGGAGGATGGAGGAGTGATCCCTGACCAGGATCCTGGGCCTCATCCTGGGGCCTCTGGGTAGGACGGGGGCAGAGACAATGGGAGTGTGCTGTGTGAGGTGTGGGATTTCTCCTGAATGTCCTATGGGAGCATCCGGAGGGCAGGACAGAGGTCTAGGCAGAGGGATGGTCCTGTAAGGCCTGGAGCTGGTAATCTGGGGCACAGGGACTCTCAGGACAGACCTGCCAGGATGTGAGGGAGCCACAGGGCAGGTGGGCATGGGGGTTGGAGTGGAGAGGGGCTGGGCTGGAGAGGGTGCTGTAAGCAAGAGAGCAGCAGGGGAGGGTCAGAGAGAGAAGGAGGGAGAATCCCAAGCAGGCTCCTTGTTGTCAGCTCAGAGCCCCATGCAGGGCTCGAACCCACAGACCGGTGAGATCATGACCTGAACTGAAATCCAGAGTTGGACGCTCAACTGACTGAGCCATCCAGGTGCCTGGTCTGCTACACCTCTTGATGTGTCCTCTTTGATGAGGGAGCATAAGGCAAGCTGACAGGCCACAAACAGCCCCCCACCCCCTGGTGGGATATGTGGGGATATTCCTCAGGCACTCTGGCTGCCCAAGAACAGAGGAAAGGGGAAAACAAAGGATTAACTGATAGAGATCTTAGTCCTGCAGGACCTAAGTCTCCATCATCCCTCCATAGTGAGGTGGTGAACAAAGGCAGAAGGAAAAGGCAGATAGAATTAAATTTCCTTATAAACTGCAGCCCATTGACAAATACTGGAGGTAGGCAGAGTAACTCCCTATGTCGTTTTGTTTTGTTTTGTTTTGTTTTGTTTTGTTTTAATCTTTATTTATTTTTGAGAGACTGAGTGTGAACAGGGGAGAAGCAGAGAGAGAGGGAGACACAGAATGTGAAGCAGGTTCCAGGCTCGAGCCGTCAGCACAGAGCCTGACACGGGACTCAAACCCAGGAACTGGGAGATCATGACGTGAACCAAAGTCGGAAGCTCAACCTACTGAGCCACCCATGCAGGAGTAACTCCCTATGTCTTAATGATAATGCTCTGCTAGAAGGAAAAACAACCCTAGCTTGACAATAGCCAGGCCTCTGGGATCCTGGGAGTTTTCTTTAGCATATGAAAATCTCATTGGAAACTTCCCCTGGACTTACCTCCCCCAACCCCAGTCTCCTCATGGTCCCAGTCTCCTCATGGTCCCAGGCTCCTCATGGTCCCGGGGCAACTCTTCCCACCCACAGGTCCTGTCCCTGTGCTTTAACAAAATCACATTTTTGCCCTGGAGACGTCTTCAAGAATTCTTTCTTGACTGTCGGCTCCAGACACCACAAACCCCACTGTCACTCCCAAAAACCTCATCACTTTTGTCCTTTGGAGAGCAGTTCATCTAGTCTTCAGATCTTCTGGAGAGGGAAATGATTTATCTGCGGCTATAGATTAGGTGTGTCCACAGGAGGGGGTGAGCCCAGGACCCACCTACACTGCCATCTCGGATGCCATCTCTAGCTGCTTTCAAGATTCTTCTTGTCCTTAGTTTTCAGAAATGTAATTATCATGCACTCTTGGCATGAATTTATTTGGGTTTATTTTGCTAGGGATTTTCTCAGTTTCTTAAATCTGTGAGTTTGTGTCTTTTGCCAAATTTGGGAAGTTTTTGGCCATTATTGATTTGAATATTCTTTCAAACTCAATCTCTTTTCTCCTCTCCCTGAGACCAAGATGATATGAATGTTAACTCTTTTGTTTTCCCCCAGAGGTCCCTGAGGCTATACTAGTTTATTTTCCTTCTTTATTCTTTATCTTGTAAATTCTGTTAGTCTGTCTTCAGGTTCTCTGATTCTATCTTCTGTCATCTTCACACTACTTTTGAGCCTAGCCATTGTTCCTTTTGTCCGTGATTGGCTTTTTCAATTCTATTGTTTCCATTTGTTTTTAAAATTACTTTTATTTATTTACTGAGATTTTTCAGTTTTTTCACTTGTTTGTAATTTTTTGTTGTTGAAGCATTTTTATGATTGTTGATTTTGTGCCAAGTCTTAATTTATAAAGGTGACTGAATGACGACATGAAGAGGTTGATGTCATTGCAAGAAATTTAATGTTACTCACAATTTCCCTAAGAGACATGCCATGTAAGGCCACAGAGGTGGGGAAGTACCTGTGTTGTTCAGGAGGCAGGAAGTAACAAAAGGAAGGCATAGGCCATGGCATTTTGGGAGATTTCTGAAAGAAAGGCAGGGCAGGGCAGGGCAAACAGCTTACGATTGGCTACTTTGAATAATTCCAGCAGTTTCTGGGGAAGAGAGGCTGTCCCTAGTTGTCTCGTACCTGACTCTCAGTTGACTTAGGGTAGGAGAAATATTGCCTTGGTGTGACAGTTCCATAAAGGTTGGGGTTATGGACTCTGGATTGGTTGGTTTGCATCTGAAGGGTAAGTTTGCTGGTGAGTTGCTTACTATTTTTAGGAATTAGGTAGCCCTGGGAGTGCAATCTCTTTCTGGCTAGCCAGGTCAAAACATCATTAAATATGAAAAACATGATTAATGTATGGTTCAAAATCCTTGTTGGATAATTTCAACATCTGATTCGTCTTGGTGTTGGTGTCAGGTGAGTGATTTTTCTCATTCAGGTTGTGATTTTCTTGACTCTTACTTTTTCTTATGTTGAGAGACTTTGGGTTCTATTAAATCTAGTTATGTCTATGCACAGGTCTGGGCCCACTTTTTGTTGGCTGTGGTTTTAATGGCAGTTGAATTTTCAGAACTTTGGAAGTGATATTTTGTTCTGATTTATCTGGTGTTGTTGGGGCTCCTGCTGGCACAAGGTGGTGCTTTGTCCGGGGGTGTAGGGGGTTTGTCCAGTTTGAGGGATTGGGAAGAGGAGCCTCAAGTTCCTGGGGACAGAGAAGGTTCTCTGACTATGTGTTTTTCTGGTGGGATCCATCCGTGGGCAGGGTTGGAAAGCACCTCATGAGCTGTGCACTTACTGTGTGTGTGGATGCCCCCCAGCTACCTTGATGTCTTTGGGTCAGAAAGTAGGATCTGCTGTCTGCAGCGGGAGGTGAAGAAGCTTTCAGGGCTGGGTACTAACTGTGGCAGAATACCTCTTGTTCCTGCCACCCATCTGCCTTCATGCCTCTTTGCAGGTGGGTGGGGTGAGGAGAGGAATCTCAGGCCCATGTATACAAAGAGGATTTGGGGTCCCTGCTTATAGTCATGGTTCCCCCCAGCAGTCTCAGTGTCTCCCTGTCAAGGAGGGGAGTCTGGCTCAAGGGCACAAAGAAGCTTCTTTGTCTAGGTCGTTTGTTGTGGTAGAAGCCTTCTTGTCTGCACTTCCCTGTCCCTCATCCCGCCCCTGGGCCATCTGCAGGGGAGGGCAATCTCAGGCTCCCAGACATGAAGAGATTTCTTGTACTGGGCTACTTCTTGTAACCAGGCCATTCTTGCTGGTACCTCCAAGTTACTATCTGGGCTGGGGTTGGAGAGTCTCAGGCCTGGTGAGGAAGGAGAATACCTCCTCAGCCACCTCCTTAGTCAGTGGGGCTCCTGACTGATCCCCTTGCTGGTGGTGCTGGGTTTGCTCAGTAGTGTTGGAGGGACTCCCGTTCCAACCAGAGGAAGCATGAGCCTACTTGTGCCACCTTGTCATACTAAGTTGGGGATGGGGGCCTGGGAAAGAAATGTTAGGCCTGGGTCATCTTCTGTTGGGAAGACAGAAGATGCCCTACACTGTGCTATGCCTCCAGTCCTAGTTTGGGGGACTAAGCCAGTTTTCCTTCCTCTTTCCATCTTTGAGAATTCTTCTTGGTTGCTTTTTGTTATTTCCAGGGTTTGTGGTTGTGCCCCGTGGGAGAAGCACGGAGAAATGGCTCTGTGCCATCTTATCCAGGCTGGCACTTCTCTTGCCTTTTTGTTAAAACATTTTTGAGTATATTTGACACAAGACATTACATTAGTTTCAGGTGTACAACATAGTGATTCCACTTCTCTATATGTTATGCTCTGCTCACCACAAGTGTAGCTACCCTCTGTTATGTACAATGCTATCACAGTAACATTAACTGTATTCCCTATGCTTTACCTTTATTCTCGTGGTTTATTCATTCTGTAACTGGAGGCCTCTATCTCCTACTCCCTTTATTCATTCTGCCCATCCCCCCACTCCCTGTCCCTCCGGTAACCATCAGTTTGTTCTCTATTTATGGGTTGGATTCTGTTTTCTGTTACTTTTGTTTTTTAGATTCCACATATAAGTGAAATCATATGGTTTGTGTCTTTTTCAGTTTGACTTATTTCAGTTAGGTTAGTACCCTCTAGGTTTATCTTGTCATGTGAATGGCATGTGAATGGCATGTGAATGGCAAGATCTTATTCTTTTTTATGGTTGAGTAATATTTCATTGTGTATGTATATACCACATTTTCTTTATCCATTTATCTATTGGTGGACACTTTGGTTGCCTCCATACCTTGGCTATTTAAAATTTTTTCTAGGGGCGCCTGGGTGGCTCAGTTGGTTGAGCATCCAACTTTGGCTCAGGTCATGATCTTGAGGTTGATGAGTTCGAGCCCCGCGTTCAGCTCTGTGCTGACAGCTCAGAGCCTGGAACCTGCTTCCAATTCTGTGTCTCCCTCTCTCTCTGACCCTCCCCTGCTAATGCTGTTTTTCTCTGTCTCAAAAATAAAGATAACATTAAAAAAAATTAAAAAAAAATTTTTTTTTACATTTTTAAAAAATGTTTATTTTTTAGAGAGAGAGAAAGACAGAGCATGAGTGGGGGAGGGCAGAGAGAGAGGGAGACACAGAATCCAAAGCAGGCTTCAAGCTCTGAACTGTCAGCACAGAGCCTATTGCAGGACTTGAACCCACAAACCAGGAGATCACGACCTGAGCCAAAGTCAGATGCTCAACCGACTGAGCCACCTAGGTACATCAGAGATTAAACATTCTAATGCTTACTCTTAAGTCTACAAACCAGACTTAATAGTGTCAAATTTGCCCCCTAATTGACACTGGATTCTTAGAATGTTGACCTCCCACTATCCCTGCCATCCATTCTCATCTATTATTGTCCAGTAGTTTAGCTCCTTTTTATATTCTCCAATTTATCATAATTATTTTATAGTAAACATTTATATTTGCCTCATTTGCTATTTCTTTGTATCTCTTCTCTTTTCTTCTACATGTAATCTCTTTCTCTTAGGAGTCATTTCCATTGGGTGTGCAGTGATAAGCTATCTGAGTCTTTGCTTGCAAATATCTTTATTCTCTTATTACTCAGGAATAATGGTTTAAACTCAGTATAGAATACTAGAGTGATGGTCAGTTTATTCGTTTGTTTGTTTGTTTCGTTGGTTTCTGGTCAACATTTAGGATAGTTCACAATTGCCTGTTCTCCAATTTTTGCTTTGAGTTTTGCTGTGAACATAATTTCTGTTAATTTTGTTAGTAATCTGCCTTTTCTTTCTACTTATTTTACAGTTTTATTTTGTCTTTGCTGTTTATCAGTTTTGCTACAATATGTCTAATTTAGACATTTTAAAATCTTACTTAAAACTTGTGATTTATGAATCTGAAGATTCATTTTTTTTTTATTTTTGAGAAAATCCTCAGCCATTTTCTTTTCAAAAATTGTGTCTTCTCCATTCTATCTTTGCTCCCCTTGTAGAATTTCTGTTAAGTGAATGCTGGACCTTCACCTGTTCTCTCCCATATTTCAACCCCTTTTTCATATTTGTCATCTTTTGACTTTAATTCTTTTTTTAATTTTTAATTTATTTAATTAATTAATTTTTTAATTAGTTAGGATATAGTGCAACAATGAGTTCAGGAGTAGATTCCTTATTGTCCCTTAGCCATTTAGCTCATCCCCCCTCTTCCACAACCCCTCCAGCAACCCTCTGTTTGTTCTCTATATTTAAGTCTCTTATGTTTTATCCCCTTCCCTATTTTTATTTTTGCTTCCCTTCTCTTATGTTATCTGTTTTGTATCTTAAAGTCCTCATATGAGTGAAATCATATGATATTTTTCTTTCTCTGACTAATTTCTCTTAGCATAATACTCTCTAGTTCCATCCACGTAGTTGCAAATGGCAAGATTTCATTCTTTTTGATTGCCAAGGAATACTCCATTGTATATATATACCATATCTTCTTTATCCATTCATCCGTTGATGGACATTTGGGCTCTTTCCATATTTTGGCTATTGTAGATAGCACTGCTATAAACATTGGGGTACATGTGCCCCTTCGAAACAGCACACCTGTATCCCCTGGATAAATACCTAGTAGTGAAATTGCTGGGTCGTAGGGTAGTTCTATTTTGAGTTTTTTGAGGAACATCCATACTGTTTTTCAGAGTGGCTGCATCAGTTTGCATTCCCACCAGCAGTGCAAAAGAGATCCTCTTTCTCTGCATCCTTGCCAACATCTGTTGTTGTTAACGTTAGCCATTCTGACAGGTGTAAGGTGGTATCTCATTGTGGTTTTGATTTGTATTTCCCTGATGATGAGTGATGTTGAGCATCTTTTCATGTGTCTGTTGGCCATCTGGATGTCTTCTTTAGAGAAGTGTCTATTCATGTCTCTTGCCCATTTCTTCACTGGATTTTTTTTGGGTGCGTGTTTTTTGGGTGTTGAGTTTGATAAGTTCTTTATAGATTTTGGATACTAACCCTTTATCTGATATGTCATTCGCAAATATCTTCTCCCACTCCATGTGTTGCCTTTTAGTGTCTCTGATTGTTTCCTTCGCTGTGCAGAAGCTTTTTATTTTGATGAAGTCCCAATAGTTCATTTTTGCTTTTGTTTCCCTTGTGTCTGGAGACATGTTGAGTAAGAAGTTGCTGTGGCCAGAGTCAAAGAGGTTTTTACCTGTTTTCTCCTCGAGGATTTTGATGGCTTCCTGTCTTATGTTTAGGTCTTTCATCCATTTTGAGTTTATTTTTGTGTATGATGTAAGAAAGTTGTCCAGGTTCATTTTTCTGCATGTTGCCACCCAGTTTTCCCAACACCACTTGCTGAAGAGACTGTCTTCATTCCATTGGATATTCCTTCCTGCTTTGTCAAAGATTAGTTGGCCATACATTTGTGGGTTCATTTCTGGACTCTCTGTTTTGTTCCATGATCTAAGTGTATGTTTTTGTGCCAGTACCATACTGTCTTGATGATTACAGCTTTGTAATACATCTTAAAGTCTGGGATTGTGATGCCTCTAGCTTTGGTTTTCTTTTTCAGGAGAAAACTCCCTATTTGGAGTTTTTTCTGGTTCCATACAAATTTTAGGATTATTTATTCTACCTCTGTGAAGAATGCTGGTGTTATTTTGATAGGGATTGAATTGAATATGTAGATTGCTTTGGGTAGTATTGACATTTTAACAATATTTATTCTTCTAATCCAGAAGCATGGAATATTTTTCCATTTTTTTTTATGTCTTCTCCAATTTCTTTCATAAGCTTTCTACAGTTTTAACTGTATATATTTTTCACCTCTTTGATTAGGTTTATTCCCAGGTATTTTATAGTTTTTGGTGCAATTGTAAATGGGATAGATTCCTTGATTTCTCTTTCTGTTGCTTCATTATTGGTGTATAGGAATGCAACTAATTTCTGTGCATTGATTTTATATCCTGCAACTTTGCTGAATTCATAGATCAATTCTAGCAGTTTTTTGGTGGAATCTTTTGGGTTTTCCACATAGAGTATCATGTCATCTGCGAAGAGATAAAGTTTGATTTCCTCTTTGCTGATTTGGATGCCTTTTATTCCTTTTTGTTGTCTGATTGCTGAGGCTAAGACTTCCAATACTATGTTGAATAACAGTGACAATAGTGGACATCCCTGTTGTGTTCCTGACCTTTGGGGGAAAGATCTCAGTTTTTCCCCATTGAGGATATTAGCAGTGTGTCTTTCATATATGGCTTTCATGATCTTGAGATATGATCCTTCTATCCCTACTTTTTGAGTGTTTTTATCAAGAAAGGATGCCGTATATTGTCAAATGCTCTCTCTGCATCTATTGAGAGGACCATGTGGTTCCTGTCCTTTCTTTTATTAATGTGATGTACCACATTGATCGTTTTGCAGATATTGTATAAATCCTACCTGGTCATAGTGAATAATTCTTTTAATGTATTGTTGGATCCAGTTGGCTAGTATCTTGTTCAGGATTTTTGCATCCATGGCCATCAGGGAAATTGGCCTGTAGTTCTCCTTTTTAGTGGGGTCTTTGGTTTTGGAATCAAGGTAATGCTGGCTTCATAGAATGAGTTTGGAAGTTTTCCTTCCATTTCTATTTTTTTGAACAGCTTCAAAAGAATAGGTGTTAACTCTGCTTTAAATGTTGGTAGAATTCTCCTGGAAAGCTGTCCGGCCCTGGACTCTAGTTTTTTGGGAGATTTTTGATTACCAGTTTGATTTCTTTACTGGTTATGGGTCTGTTCAAATTTTTATTTCTTCCTGTTTCAGCTTTGGTAGTTTATATGTTTCTAGGAATTTGTCCATTTCTTCCAGATTGCTCATTTTATTGGCATCTAATTGCTCATAATATTCTCTTATTATTGTTTGTGTTTCTGCTGTGTTGGTTGTGATCTCTCCTCTTTCTCTCCTTCCTCCGTCAACCCAGTGGGCTATAATGGTCAAATTTTCAGAAGACAATCTTTCTAGGAATTTTAAGACCAAATGTACAAAATGTATTATTTTACTAACTCTATTCTTGTCATATACTGACAACCTCTTTAACATCTAGAAAGACTAAATGTTGAAAATTAGGACTCCTCTGTCCAGTATATACACTATATACACAGCTAAGTAATCCAAAATGCGGGAACAAAAGGGACAACCGTGAAATCTTGCCTCACTATGAATACACTGGCAGAACTCTTGGCCCTCCCTTTTCCTTTCCTCCTCTGAACCAGTGCACAAACACAATGGCTACTGTTCAAAGAGGTGGTTTGGCCATTCCCCCCAAATTAAAACCTATTTCATATGAATTTCAACAAAAATATATCTATAGAATGTCTTTTTACTACCTCTATTTTTAACATATCAGATACTTAAGAACATCTGAAAAGACTAGAGATTTAAAAAAAGTACTTAGCGTTGTCAACTATATATACAGTAGTTTAGGAATAAAATGCACACACACACACAAATGGTTATAATATGAAAATGTCTTCTAAATATGACCAATGTGGCACAGAGCCTTCTTTCTTCCTCAAGGTCTTCAACTTCATGTCCTTTTACCCACTGAACAAACAGGAATGTGTGTGGCTCCTGGTGTCACTTGCAGAGGTGGTCTAACAATTCCATTTCAAAAGTCATTTCCAGAAGATGTTTCTTTTCTATGATTAAAAAAACAAACAAACAGACATTTACAAGATGTGTGATTTTCTAGCTCTACTTTCTCATATGTCGGCAACCTCTTTACATCTAGAAAGCCCAGAGGTAGCAAAAGTTTTCTTTTGAAAGTTTGAGGGGTAACTTCATATTATATACACAGGCCTTCTATAAATGGCCAGTAAATCTTCCGAAAGGGTGGTCTTCCTTTTGGTCAAATGTGGTGTGAAATTCTCCCATTTCTATTTTCCAACATCAACCTCTGGTAGAAGGAAGAGCATTGCCTTATGGCCCGTTAACCAAAACACCTGTTGTGGACCAGGACCAATAGAGCCTCTGTCCATTGTCTGGAGCAGTCCAACTAGGACGGAACAGTCATCCCATGGCCCGCATCTGTGGGGCTCTGAGGCCCAGGGGTGGCCAAGCTCACATCAATGTAGACCTGCCTTGTTGGGCCCTCCCACAACTCCGAGTGGCCTCCATTCTTCTCACCCCAGCATGCCCCACCTCTAAAGACACCGCGTCCCCACTGGCTGGGCTGGTGCTTGGCATAGGCCCCACAAACTTGGGCCAGGAGAGTGGGCAGCCAGCAAGGTTGGGGTTCCAAGAGGCCGCCTCCATTGGAGCTGGGGTGGGGGTGGGGGTGGGGAGAGGTTCATGGCTGCTTCAAGGCCTGGACCTGGCCAGTGGACAGCCACGGCCAGGGCACTGGGTCTCTGCAGGTCAGAGCCCGCGACCTGTCCCTGGGTCCCCTAGTTTACCCACTGGCCTGATAGATGCCAGTGCTGATGACTGCAGGCTCCCCAGGGACCTCAGTGAGGCCTCAGGGTGGGGATGGAATGTAAAAGTCAAGAAGCAAGTTCAGGAAGGTCACTGAAAGCCATCAGAAGGAGTTTGGACTTTATCTTGGGGCGATGAGGGGCCACTGAAGAGGGTGAGGGAGGAGAGAGGTTGACTGTAGGGAAGATCAAGAAGCTGTCGGGTCTGGGGTGAAGGGCCAGCTAGGAGGCTGCTGCAATTATCTCAGCCAGAGATGGTGAGTGTATGGTGGAGGATGGGAGGGATGCAGCTGTCCCAGGAGCCTGTGGGTCTGTGTCTGATCACAGTGCCCAAGGGTGCCCATGGAGTGAATATCTTCTTCAGGTCATTCATCAAGTGCCTCCACACAGTGGGCTTGTCAGTCAGGTCAGTTTCCCTGTCTTTTCTGCAGTGTCCTCGCCACTTTCCCCACCAAGGGGGAAATGGGCAATGGGCATCTCTTCATTAACCTACACCGAGTACCTTGCCTCAAGTTTCACCCAGGAAGTGGTTAAGGTGAGGGCTTCAAATGCTTTCCTTAAGAACGTGGAACAAGTCTTAGCGCTGAGCTAGGTGCAGACACCAACCTTCCAACCTGAGTTGGGGATGGCTACATCAGGCACAGCTGCTGGCTGCTGGCTCCCTGCTCCTCTGTAAGGCTGTCTCTGCCTCTGCCTGTCCTGTCTCCTGGCTGCCCAGGCTCAGCACTCTCTTTTGTGGGGGACATGTCTGTTTTTCTTTTACCTGGGCATCTGAAATTATGGCCTCTTAAAGTAGGCAAGACACAACACAATGGATGCCCTCATTGGCTATGCCCTGAGGGACTGTCACCCCCGGTGCTGGCTGGGGAGCCTTTTTGCTAGCCCATAAAGGGGATTGAGAGATGCTCCAGGGATATGAAATTGTCTACAGTGAAAACAGATAAATTAACCGATGTTTACACTTATGCTCATTTAAGCTCCAAAGATGACTTGTGTAAAAAGCGGCCACCTAATTTGTGGAAGAGGAAGAATCGAGATTAATTGAAACAGTAAATCAACATTATGGTTGTGTGGGAGAATACATTTCCAGCGCATTTTTCACCAGCTCACCAAAGCAGCACCATTTTGCATGCTGATTTACAAACAGGAACAGGAATGACTGGGACATCAGATTGCTTTGATATGCCACCAAATCAGAGGATTCCTCTGAGAAAGGCACTCTTTGGCATTTGAGTGTAGAGTCAGGCCATCTGTGGCAGGAAGGTCCCGCGTTCCCCAGTTCTGTTGGTCTGTAGCCACAGGGGGCTGTGCTCTGGCAAGTTGGACAAGCAGACCAGTAGTAAACACAGGGCTTCCCAGAACATTTCACTGAGACAAGTCCCTGATGATAGACGGGTGTTTACATCTGCACCCTTTCCTGTGCCAGCAAGCTCTGCTGTGTTTTTCCCCTAAGAACTTAGGACAATCTAACAGGCTTAATCTGTGTATTTACTACCTGTCCCATCTTACTAGAGTGTAAGCCCCAAGAGGGTCAAGGGCTTGTCTGTTCCATGCCCTGCCCTGTCATCCACCCTGGATAGACCGGCACATCATAGGTGCTGCGTGAGCTTTTGTGGACTGACAGAGCCCAGCCCCTGCTGTGAAGACCTGCTCTGAGAACACTCTGCTCTCACTGCAGAGGCTGCATGCCTAGGTCAGGACCCATTTCATGATGTCACTCCACAGACATTAAGGAATATACCTTGCTGGGGACATTCATGTAGGCTGAGAAGAGAAGAGAAGAGAAGAGAAGCCAGAGAAGAGAAGGCATGGTTTCCCTTATTCTCCTATCTTTCTGCTGGGGCAGGTGCTGAGGCCAGGAGGCTGATTTTTTTCCAGTGGAGCAAGCCCTGCCCTGCTGATATCCCTCCTGTAGGGCAAGTGTGAGGGTAGTTTTCCCAGTGGGTGTAAGCAGACGTGTTTGCAATTGAGTGGTCCGAGTCTGGGGTGCCAGCTGTTTATAGGAGCTGCTCAGCACCTGGGGACTATCCCGGCAGGAAGCTGAGTTTACTTTTAGAGAATCTCACTTGTTGTACCACATTTTATGCTGAGAAAGCAGGCACAGAGGGTTGGATAATTTGCTCAAGGTCGAATGCCTGCCAAAGTAGAAGATATAAAGATTTGACTCCTAAGACTGATTCTGTCCTACTGAGCCATCCTACCCTCACTCCTCCAAGCTGCTAAACAATCTGAGGAGAGACCCTGAATATCAGCACTGGGTTACCTCTGGAGGCCCTTGTGTCTGTGGTCTGGACTCGCAGGTGGTCAGGTCTCCTGCAGCAGGCAGGGAGATATGGAAGGACATGGCCTTTGTCAGGATCTGCTGAATGCCCAGGGTTCTCCATGCACCCTCTCACTTACTCCTGGTGTCCCTACAGCTGAGGCTCCAGCATGTGGCTACCTGCCTAAGCTTACACAGTGAGAGATGGTGGGCCAGCGGTCTCAGGCCACCGTCCCGAGTGGTCTCTATGTAGGACCTGTTCCACAGCACTTCCACTGTCCTGTGGCAGTTCCCAGTGGTGCAGCTGCCGAGAGTTTTCATGGCACTTGGTATCCTGTGCCGGTCCCTGTGATTCTATCAGAGGCTGTGCCTGTCTCACCTCCTGTCATCTGGGGATGCCTTGTGAGCTCCAGCAGGGCTACTTTTTCCTGTGCCTTTCACCCCTGGACAGTGTCCAGGCCACCACATGCACCCTGCTATCTAGTTGTGACTGGCCTTTGGTATTTTGGAGCATTGTCTCAGCCAGCTTTGACACCACCAGGAACCAGGCCTTCTGGCATGGGAACAGGACCACAAACCAGCTTCTCCACTGAAGAAGCCAGCCCTTAGCGCAGAGATGGGGGCCTAATGTTAATGGAATGAGGCACAGCAGCACCCATATAAATGTATGGTCCACATGTGTGGGTCATATGCACACACATCAATGCAGAGACATGTGTGCCCTGCAATCAAACACATGCTCAGGTTTCATACATGCCAGTTGCCCTGTGTGTGTGCACATAGAGAGACAGACACCAACCCACAGCCAAACAGACATGCAGAGAAGTGGTGTTGGGTGGAAACAATCTTATTTGGCTCCTCTATCTGTTGACTTTTAGATTCCTTCCCCTTGGAAATAAATCATACTTTGATGAGTGATTGAGCAAAATGTGGCTGAACTCAGGTTATGGGAGTGGTGTCGGCTGGGGTGATCTGAGTCCAGGGAGAGACTCCAGTGTCCAGGCCTGAGCCCACCAGTCGCCTCTGCATTGCCAGGCCCACACTTTTTCTTGGGGCCTGCTGGCGAGCCCTTCCCCTCTTCCTACTGGTCCCTCAGCCACCTCCTCCATGCCCCACATCCTTCATGCCCCCCTTGTGACTGCCATGCAAAGTTTTGGTGCCATTTTGCACACTCTTCAGAAAAGACACTGTTCTCCTGGTGTGTCCCTGTCCCAAGGCAGGCAAACCTGCAGGGATCAGGATACTGGTTGTGGCACACCTGGCAGGGCCCCTGGGTGAGCCACTGTGCTGCTCTGCCTCAGTTTTACTTTAAGAAGGAAATAATGAGAGGCACCTGGGTGGCTTAGTCGGTTAAGTGTAGGACTTCGGCTCAGGTCATGAGCTCAGGTTTGTGAGTTCTAGCCCCACATTGGGCTTCATGCTGATGGTGCAGAGCCTGCTTGGGATTCTCTCTCTCTCTCTCTCTCTCTCTCCGTCTCTTTCTCAAAATAAACTTAAAAAAATGAAAGAAATAATGACCCTACATGAAAGGAATTGCGGTGAAAAATAAACTGAAATAATTATGGGGAGAATCATAATTGCTTGAGGGATTGTAGGTCTCAGGAAAGGGGTGCTCTTTGTTAGGGAGGCTGGCTGTTCTCCTTTTGCCCCCACCCTCATTCCTTCCTCTGCTCTGTGCCCTTCCCAGGCCCTTGAAGGGCAGCCGTCCTCACATGCCCCTGGGACACCTCTGCCTGTTGGCATCCAGATGGGTTTGACCAATGGAGAGCATTGGCAGATGTGGGTGTGAGGAGAGAGGGCTGGGGCATCTCTTCCCTGTCTCCTCCCTGCTGGGCTCTGTTTCTGGGTGCCGTCTCACCTGCCCCCTCACCTAACCCTGAGGAATGCCATGGCCTCACTGTGGATGGCCCCCAAGGGCCATGTCTGTGTGCTCTCAATCCCACCTAGGCCTCAGGACCATGCCCTTTATTTGAGCCTCCTGTCTGGGAAGGGGCACTGGGCCTTCCCAGTGGGAGTGGGAGTGGGAGCCCTGGCAGGCGGGCTGGGGACTGGGAAGTTTGTCTGGAAGGGGCACTGGGCCTGCCCAGTGGGAGTGGGAGTGGGAACCCTGGCAGGCGGGCTGGGGACTGGGAAGGTGGGTGGCCCACAAAAGAGTGGATCTGCCTAGTGGGAGAGAGGAATGGCATCTGCTGAGTTCCCACAGTGTCCTGGGCATTGCAGTAGGGACAACACCTGATTTATTGCTCACATTAAGCCCAGGATGTGAGTGTTATTGCACTTTCCTTGCATGGATAGGTGGGGCAGGAGAAGTTGGTGACTGCCAGACTCACAGAAAGCTGCACAGCACTGGAGGCCAGGTCCCTCAGCCATGGCCCTGACCGGTGCAGGGTCCTATACAGGGAGGGCCTGGCTGTTGACCCTGGGACACAGCACATGGGGAGCCTTGGAGAGGTAACTGCCCTGCCTAACTCAGCTGCCTCACCTGAGAGGAAGTAAGCTCCTGCTTGACTTGAACACCTCTGCTGGGATTGTCACTCGGCCATTCTTGTTTTGATCGGTCCTGCCACAGAGAGAGTCCAGTTCCTGCCTTCTCAGTAGCCTCCGAGTCTTCCTGGGCCCAAGGCTCAGTCCTGTGCAGCCAGACAGGCCCCTCTGGCACTCATGATAGATGTCCCCAGGGAAGAGACACAGCTCAGGGGCACTGCCCACACCACAATTCCACCCATCACTTAGCTGCAGGGTGTGCCTCTCTGTCTACACTGGAAAGACCCAAGGCGCCTTACATAGAGGCACTTCCAACCCCATGGGTGACCACAAACAAGTGAACAAGGCATGTGGGTGCAGAGAAAATAAGATGCATCTAGCGCCAAGGGGTCCACACACAGAGCACTCCCCACAGGGCCTATCCATGAGCTTCCTTCTGGCCCAAGTAAAGAGGGAAAATGTTACCTGGAATTCGCTTGCAACCAAGGAGTTCCTGTGGGCTGTTCCAGCCGTGGGGCCTGGAGTGCGGTGTCTTAAGCTGCCATCTGTCCAGGGCCAGCCTGTGACAGCAAGCTTCACATTTCCTCGCCTAATGGAGTTAGACTCCTGGCGAGGCTCTGGCTCTTCACCTCTGCTCATTTCCCCTCCTCTTTGTATGGGGTTTGTTTGCAGGCGTTTGTCTGCTGTACTTGAGGCTGAGCCTGGAGGAGAACCCAGAGGTCAGATGAGGCCCTGGCCATGGGTGGCACTTGGAGAAGGAGGCCCTGATGTGGAGACCTTGCTGCCCTGGCAGCATAGTCTCTGCTGTCCTTCTGGTCCCGTTACTTGTCATGACAGGTTGGGGTTGTAGTGAGGAAGAGTGGGAGAGAGCAAGAAGCTGAGCAGAAGTCACGGCTTATAAAGAAATTGTGTCGGGCTGTGGCATTTCTGCTTTTATAATTCTCAGTCAGAATGTACCTCTCTGAGCAAGGAATGGGGTCCCCAGTCTGCTCCTGTGATGCTGGCAGGTAGGTGACATGGCAGGACAGATGTCTGCATCCCTGAGGTGTGCTGGGCCCCACAGATGCCAGTCTGCTGAGGGGGTGGTCTTGGTCCCGCCACGGTGTGCAGGGAATAAAAGCCTAGCAGCGGCTCCTGTGGTTCCGCGTGTAGGGTGCTGCTCCTAGAGCATCCCATGAGAGATTCAGCCTGCCTTTCCTAGCACAGGCCTTACCATGCTGAACAATGCACAGAGCCCAGACAGCTCTGCACTGATGGCAGGCTTGGTGGGCTTCAGGGAAGAGCATTCCTCTGCAGAGCTGTGCCTTAGGACTGGGCCTCAGGGGTCCAGGGAAAGCAGATGGGGCTGGGCTCGAGCCCCCATGCCCACATTATGCAGACCCATGCCAGGTTTCCCTGTTCTATATGTGCTGCTTCCTTTTCAGACTTCATTTGCAGAAGGAGTCCACAGCTGAGAGTGCCTGAGAGAACCGATGGCCTCACAGGAAGGCTGCCAGCTGGTTCTTTGGCAGAATTTGTGAATATCTCTTCTCCCACTCGGCCTCTTTGTGCTGATGGGGCAGCAAAAAGCACTGCATGGGGGCAAGGACCGGGGATGCACAATGCTGGTGCTCTTGGTTGGCCCGTGCTGGTCCTCCCTGCCCTCTCCCATGTTCCCACACCCTCCTCTCCTGTTGTCCCTCAGAAGAATGGGCTGGCAGGGAGTTAGGGAGAACCCTCCTGGGGAGCACAACATACAGGCACAGACAGCCACTGGGTGGGATTGGAGGATCCTGGAGAAACTTTTGTTAGAGGACCTTTGAGGCCCCATCTATGGATAAGTGTGGAAAAAGTTGTTTCATGAGTTTAGTAATCACGGCAGAATCAGTTTTCTGTGTAGTCAAAAGTCCGCATCCATAACTTACTATAAAATATAGGCATCAGGAGCAGGCCTTTTTATATTTGTGAATATTTCTGTATCACCTTGTGACAACCTTGTAAATATTGTTAAAGGATGGCAGTTTGACTCTGCAACATTCATCCTACCATGGTAAATGGCTTGTCCCCCACTAGAATGGAGACTAGAGGGTGGGGCGTCGGTGCGGGTGGGGTGGACTCATGCACTCAGTCTGTGTGCAGGGATGCTTGCTCCCTAGGGGTGGGGGCTGGGGCCCTGGGTGGCAATGGAGTGTCTAGGCTGTGCCGACGCTTGATCACAGCAGCTGGAAGGCCTGAAGTGAACTTTGGAGGGAGGGCCAGGGGTCAGTGAGAGGCTGCTAGGCACCTTTTCTCTGTGTTGTCTCCCTCCCCTAGGACACCTTGCAGCCAGACTATTATTGTCTTCATCTTGCAGAGGAAGCAGGGGCTGGAGAGGTCAGGTGCCAGGTTCTAGTGCCCCAGTGTGAGAGGCAGTTTGGAGTTTAACCAGCGCCACGCTGACCCTTGGGTCTCAATGCCATCCAAGAGACTGCTGGTACCCAGGTAGCGGAGAGCCCAACTGCAGGGTAAGTTTCCACAGGGCACAGGGCTGCATCGTGGAGACTTCATGCCTGGACACGGAGCCTGGAGGCTGAGCCGTACTGTAAGTTTTATAGCTGTGGTCACTTGTGCTCTCCTGGTGGAGTTATTAGAGGACACAGGTGATTTCCGCACACTTAGACCATGACCAGCTCACTATGGTCATCAGCTGCTGTTGCTGCTGCTGCTGTTAGCGGGCAGTGAGTGGACCCTGCTGTGTTCTTCCAGTGTCCTCAGCAAGTGGACCCTGCTGTGTTCTTCTGGTGTCCCCAGCAAGTGAACCCTGCTGTGTTCTTCCAGTGTCCTCTGTGGCTTTGCAGTTTTCCTGAAGGGTCTGGCTCACCCAGGCCATCCTTGGGCCCATCCTGTCTGCCCTGACTGTCATCAGGTGTCTGACCCCTATCTCTGCACGCTCATGTGGGGTGAGCTGAAGCTTCACATACCTGGTTTCATCTAATTTTCCTGTATACCCATGAAGTGGGCTTTGTTATCCCTTTTCCTTGAATGAACTGGGGATCAGAAAGATTAGGCAGCTTTCTCGAAGTCACAGAATTTGAATGTGTGTTCTATTTTTCCTTTAAAGCCATATAGTTCTTGTATTTTATTGTAGTACATTGTACCACATTGCATGGCCTCTCATGCTCAGTATGAGCTAGGAACTTTTTGAACTGATTTGACCTGAGGTATCTTTCCATGAATGTCAAAATGATATATCAGTGACCATCTGGCCTGTTGGGTGCAGAATGAAAGGCAAACTTTAGGGCACACAATAAGCATGTCATGGTGTTCTTGATTTCTCCTTGGCGATAGAGATTTGATTTTGGGGGTCTCTGAATGGCCAGGTCCTGCCATTTCTGGCGCATATATGCCCGGAGGAAATAAGCCCTGGTGATCATGAGAAAGAAAATGACTTTGTGATTTAAAAAAAATTTTTTAATGTTTATTTATTTTTGAGAAAGAGAGACAGAGAGTGTGAGCAGGGGAGTGTCAGAGAGAGAGGGAGACACAGAATCCGAAGCAGGCTTCAGGCTCTGAGCTGTTAGCACAGAGACCAATGCGGGGCTTAAACTCACACACTGAGATCACCACCTGAGCTGAGGTCGGACGCTTAACCAACTGAGCTACCCAGGCACCCCATGACTTTGTGATTATTACCTGGCCATATCCTCCTGGGCTATCCTCTGTCAGATAGAATCCAAGAACTTTCTGGGGAGATGGGGTGGATTACCATCTCTTGGACACACGTGTATCTGCTCTTACCTGGGTACTGTTGCAAGAGTGGTGGTGGTGTTGGATGTTGCCTGACAGACAGTCACATGTCTGGTGGTGGGGAAGCCAAGTGCATGCTGTCCCCTCCAGGGGGAGCCTTGGGTTCTCCAGCAGATGGGGGCTCTTTTCTCTGGCACACCCCTCTTCTGGGGGTTACACCTGAGGACAGGCCTTGGTATCTGACCTCTCTCTTTTCTGCCTAGCCCTTTTTGCCTTGCAGCAAAGACTTTTGCCTCTGTCTTCAAAATTCTGGATTCCAGACCCAGAAACACCTCGCCCACTGCCCCATCTTTGGCCTGGTCAGGGCACTGAGTCTCTTACTTGGGCCTGGCTGCCACCTCCCACCTGTCTGTATGGAAGAGCCCTTGAAATCAGATTCAACACCCCTGCCTTGTCTGCTCTCCCTCCCTGACCCTCTGTGGGCTCCCTAGAGGCTCCACTGGATCTGTTCCTGGTTTTCTCCCCACCTGTTTCTTGTTGTCACCCCAGGCTTGTCTCATTGTCCCAGCCACTCTAGCCTCTTCTCTGTCCCTCACATGTGTGGGTGCATACCCTGTCCTCAGGGCCTTTGCTCTTCTTCCCACCACCTGCCATAGAAGGCCCATCTCATTCTCTCACACTGTTGTTCAGTTCCCTGCTCAATGTCACCTTGTCACCTGATCTACAGAAGCCTCTGTCTCCACCCCTGCTTTGTTTATTACTAGCAGGCAGGAGATGATATACTTCCTTGTTTACCATCTGTCTTTTTAGCCAGCCCACACCCTCTGCTCTGCTCGCTGTGGCATCCCTCCCACCTGGGCCAGGCCAGCGTCTGTTGTGTGCTGAGGCCACTGCTGTTGGAAGAGCATGGATATGAGCCTGGGCCTCTGACAGCAGAGCAGAGACAGGAAGCCCCAGAGCCCTATAGGACTTGGGACAGGTGCATCCCTTGAGGTTTTTGGTTCTGAGCCCTCCACTCTGGGAGTGGCACTGGGCAGGCAGACAGGCACACAAGGAAATGGGGCAGGTCATCGACCTGGGGTAACCCCTACCATTTACTGTAAGCCTATTCTGGGTCAGCTCTCCTTGGGCCCTGGATGTTCGTGGTCTCCCTGAGGGGTCAGGGTGATTGTGGAGCTTCAGGAGATGTGGAGATGCAGGACCTGCCTGAGCCACCTACTCCACCTACTGCCACCTACTCCCCTGTGGAGAGAGCACAGTGGGGGGCAGCATGCTGCACTCTCAGACTCACTTCCTGTCGGTTGAGGGCTCCTGGCGTCTCATTTATTTATTCAATAAATGCTGGCTTATGACACGGGGCCACTGACTGGGAGTGCAGATGTATAAATGATCCACTGTTGTCAGGAAGGGTGGACAGGAATCAGCAGGGCAATGACAGGGAGGAGAGCAAAGCCTGGAGGGGGAGCCGTTCCCTCTTGGATACTCATTGCCATGTTCCAGCTCAAACCTGAGACTCATGGGAAGATGTATTCCCTGAGTGTGGGTTAGCTCATCCTCACCCTAATGGCATTGTGTGGAGACAATGTCAGTATGCATCTTTTTTTTTTTTTTTTTTAATTTTTTTTAACGTTTATTTATTTTTGAGACAAAGAGAGACAGAGCATGAACGGGGGAGGGGCAGAGAGAGAGGGAGACACAGAATCGGAAACAGGCTCCAGGCTCCGAGCCACCAGCCCAGAGCCCGACGCGGGGCTCGAACTCATGGACCGCGAGATCGTGACCTGAGCTGAAGTCGGACGCCTAACCGACTGCGCCACCCAGGCGCCCCTGTCAGTATGCATCTTAACTGCAGAAAAAATTCCTGGAGCAGCAAGTTGTTGGGGGTAGAGCTTGGATAGTAGTCTGCATAACAAATGCAGGTATGGCTGCATAACAAATACCCCAAAAATGTAACTTAAAACAATCAGTTTATTATTATTGATGATGATTCTGGGAGTGGAGTGGGCTTAGCTCAGAGAGTTTTATTCTCAGGGTCCCTCTATGTGATTGCAGTCAGATGGTGTGTGGTGGTAAATTTTCTGTGCCACCTTTGTTAGACTATAGGTCCAAATGTTTGATTAAATCCAAGTCTAGATGCTCTGTGAAGTTATGTTTCAGACATGATTAGTATTTAAGTAAGTAGACAATGGGTAAAGCAGATTACCCTCCATAATGTGGGTGGGCCATACCGATCAGTTGAAGGCCTTGAGAACAAAGACTGAGGTTGCCTGAGGAAGAAGGGGTTTCTTCCAGGCTGCTCCTGGACTCAAGACCACAGCAGAGCTCTCTCCTCGGTCTCCACCATTTGACCTGGCCTGCAGATTTTGGACTTACCAGCTCCCACAATCTAATGAGCCAGTTCCTTAAGATGAATCTCTCTCTACATGTGTGTACTCATCACAGTGGTTCTGATACTTTGGAGAAAGCTAACACATGCTGTCATCTCAAAGTTTTACACACTGTGTATGTGGTGGTTGGGGTGAGATGTTGGATGGGTGGTCGGCCAGATACCCATGCATGGCCCAGACTTCCTTAAACATAGCACCTGAGCAAAGAAGGAGCTTGAGAAGATGGCAGAGTAGGACCCTGAGCTCACCCCATCCTGTGGTTACAAATAGATATCCACATCAAAGTAAATAAACTGGAGGGTGATTTGAAGACTGGCAGAACAAGTTCCACAACTAAATATGGAGAAGAAGCTGCAGCTGAAAGGTTAGGAAGGTCAGAAAGGTAGAGGGAGGCTGCCCCCAGGAGGGAGGGAGGTTCATGGAGAGGGCCAAGAAACAGGCCCCTGCACCAGGGAGCTCTTATGGGGAAAATTAATCCTCATTGGCTTTGAAAACCAGAGAGTTTGTAAAACCAGTAGGAACCTGGAGCTTTGAGAGTCAGCTGAATGAGCACTGGGTGAGTCTGGAGGGCAAGGAATAGCTGGGTTGCCGCCCTTAAAGAGACAGCAGCCTTCAAGGAAAGGCAACATAAAAACAGCAGTTTATACAACACCATGGTCAAATGGGAGACAGATCTGTTCATACTGATTTTGGAGGGTGTTGGGGACTTCCCTGAAAATGAGGGACCTGGCAGGTTCCATTTCCCTCCCCTGTCCCCCAGCGTAAACACAGGTCATCTGTGGGAGGTGACGCTGCACAGACTCTTACAACCAAACCATCTAGCAGTGTGCCATGCCTGTGAGTTCTCCTGAAGACTCACCCACTCTAAGTCTGTGAGCCTTGGCCCTGGGCTCAGAGCAAATTTTGTTAAAGCTGTGCACACTCATCCTACCCAGCCACAGGGCACACAACTGCTGCCTCAGGCCATGCCCAGCTGCTGTGCAGCACCCAGCTGTTGCAGCACTTTGGGGGATCTGGAATAGGACTAGTGGCCTAGCACAAATTTGCTAATACTGCCACCCCACTCCCAAGTTCTGTGGTGGACACACCCTCTCAGACCTGGCCTGCCTGGATTCCACTAACACCACAGAAAGCAAGCATGACCCACCACAGGCAGAGAGACAGTGCAGATGACTGCACTAAAAGGAATAGTGACTCAGATACAACAGCAGGGAATAAGCAACACACATAGGATAGTTTGTTGCACTGCCAAGTTCTGGTGAACAGGGGGCACTGCACGGCAGGGCACTCCACGACCTCTTCTTCATAGAGCAGAAGACACAACTGACTTTCTTAACACAAAGAGAGGCAGACAAAATGAGGAGACAGAGAAATATATCCCAAATGAAACAACAGGACAAGGCCACAGCCAGAGATCTAAGTGAAACAGATATAAGGAAATGCCTGATAGAGAACTTAGAACAACAATCATAAGGATACTCACTGGACTTGAGAAAAAAGAGAAGACAGGAATAAGACCCTTAACAGACAAATAAAAAAGAGCGTAGCAGAGATAAGGGGCTCAGTAAATGAAATGAGAAACATACTTGATGGAATGAACAGCAGCATGGATGAAGCAGAGGAACAAACTGATGACCTAGAAGACAGAGTGATGGAAAGTTGTCAAGCTGAACAAAAGAGAGAAAAAAAAATTATACAAAATGAGAATAGATTTAGAGAACTCAGTGACTCTATCAAACATAATAATATTCATATTATAGGAGCCCCAGCAGAAGAAGAGAGAGAAAAGATGGCAGAAAATTTATTTAAAGCAATAATAGATGAAAACTTCCTTAATTTGGGGATGGAAACAGATTTCCAGATCCAGGAAGCACAGGGAACTCCATCAAAATCAACAAAAGCAGACCCACACAACATATTGTAAGTAAATTGGCCAAATATAGTGATAAAGAAAAAAATTAAAAAAATTTTTTTTAATGTTTATTTATTTTTGAGAGACAGAGAGAGACAGAGTGCAAGCAGGGGAGGGGCAGAGAGAGAGGGAGACACAGAATCTGAAGCAGGCTCCAGGCTCTGAGCTGTTAGCACAGAGCCTGATGTGGGGCTTGAACCCACAAACCGTGAGATCATGACTTGAGCTGAAGTCTGGCGCTTAAATGACTGAGCCACACAGACGCCCCAAGAAAAAAAATTTTAAAGCAGCAAGACAAAAGAACTTATAAGGGAAAACTCATAAAGCTACAGGAAATTTTTCAACAGAAACTTTGCAAGCCAGAGGGAGTGACATGATATATTCAACATGCTGAATGGGGAAAATCTGTGGCCAAGAATACTCTATCCAGCAAGGCTATCTTTCAGAATAAAAGGAGAGATAAAGAGTTCCCAAGACAGAAACTAAAGGATTCATGACCACTAAACCAGCCCTACAAGAAATATTAAAGGGGACTCTGAGTGGAAAGGAGAGAACAAAAGTGACAGTATAAAGGTAGGAAACACAAAAACAGTACAAATGAATATTTCTTTAAAAAAATCAGTTAAGGGGGAGGAAGGAAGATGGCGGCGTAGGAGGACGCTGGGCTCACCGCGCGTCCTGCTGGTCACTTAGATTCCACCTACACCTGCCTAAATAACCCAGAAAACCGCCAGAGGATTAGCAGAACGGAGTTGCCGGAGCCAAGTGCAGACGAGAGGCCCACGGAAGAGGGTAGGAAGGGCGGCAAGGCGGTGCGCGCTCCACGGACTGGCGGGAGGGAGCCGGGTCGGAGGGGCGGCTCGCCGGCCAAGCAGAGCCCCTGAGTGTGGTTGGCAAAAGCGGAGGGGCCTGACGGACTGTGGACTGTGTTCCGACAGCAAGCGCGACTTAGCGTCTGGGAGGTCATAAGTTAACAGCTCTGCTCGGAAGCGGGAAGGCTGGAGGGAGAGCTGCTGAGCCCCCGGACGACAGAGCTCAGTTTGGCGGGGAACAAAGGCGCTCGCCAGCGCCATCTCCCCCGCCCATCCCCCAGCCAAAATCCCAAAGAGAACCAGTTCCTGCCAGGGAACTTCCTGGCTCGTGCAAACACCCAACTCTGTGCTTCTGCGGAGGAGCCAAACCTCCTGCAGCGGATCTGACTCCCTCCCGCTGCCACAGGGCCCCTCCTGAAGTGGATCACCTAAGGAGAAGCGAGCTAAGCCTGCCCCTCCTGCCCCTGTGCACCTTGCCTACCCACCCCAGCTAATACACCAGATCCCCAGCATCACAAGCCTGGCAGTGTGCAAGTAGCCCAGACGGGCCACACAACCCCACAGTGAATCCCGCCCCTAGGAGAGGGGAAGAGAAGGCACACACCAGTCTGACTGTAGCCCCAGCGGTGGGCCGGGGGCAGACATCAGGTCTGACTGCGACTCCGCCCACCAACTCCAGTTATACACCACAGCACAGGGGAAGTGCCCTGCAGGTCCTCACCACGCCAGGGACTATCCAAAATGACCAAGTGGAAGAATTCCCCTCAGAAGAATCTCCAGGAAATAACAACAGCTAATGAGCTGATCAAAAAGGATTTAAATAATATAACAGAAAGTGAATTTAGAATAATAGTCATAAAATTAATCGCTGGGCTTGAAAACAGTATAGAGGACAGCAGAGAATCTCTTGCTACAGAGATCACGGGACTAAGGAACAGTCATGAGGAGCTGAAAAACGCTTTAAATGAAATGCAAAACAAAATGGAAACCACCACGGCTCGGATTGAAGAGGCAGAGGAGAGAATAGGTGAACTAGAAGATAAAGTTATGGAAAAAGAGGAAGCTGAGAAAAAGAGAGATAAAAAAAATCCAGGAGTATGAGGGGAAAATTAGAGAACTAAGTGATACACTAAAAAGAAATAATATACGCATAATTGGTATCCCAGAGGAGGAAGAGAGAGGGAAAGGTGCTGAAGGGGTACTTGAAGAAATAATAGCTGAGAACTTCCCTGAACTGGGGAAGGAAAAAGGCACTGAAATCCAAGAGGCACAGAGAACTCCCTTGAGACGTAACTTGAATCGATCTTCTGCACGACATATCATAGTGAAACTGGCAAAATACAAGGATAAAGAGAAAATTCTGAAAGCAGCAAGGGGTAAACGTGCCCTCACATATAAAGGGAGACCTATAAGACTCGTGACTGATCTCTCTTTTGAAACTTGGCAGGCCAGAAAGAATTGGCACGAGATTTTCAGTGTGCTAGACAGAAAAAATATGCAGCCGAGAATCCTTTATCCAGCAAGTCTGTCATTTAGAATAGAAGGAGAGATAAAGGTCTTCCCAAACAAACAAAAACTGAAGGAATTTGTCACCACTAAACCAGCCCTACAAGAGATCCTAAGGGGGACCCTGTGAGACAAAGTACCAGAGACAACACTGCAAGCATAAAACATACAGACATCACAATGACTCTAAACCCGTATCTTTCTATAATAACACTGAATGTAAATGGATTAAATGCGCCAACCAAAAGACACAGGGTATCAGAATGGATAAAAAAACAAGACCCATCTATTTGCTGTCTACAAGAGACTCATTTTAGACCTGAGGACACCTTTAGATTGAGAGTGAGGGGATGGAGAACTATTTATCATGCTACTGGAAGCCAAAAGAAAGCTGGAGTAGCCATACTTATATCAGACAAACTAGACTTTAAATTAAAGGCTGTAACAAGAGATGAAGAAGGACATTATATAATAGTTACAGGGTCTATTCATCAGGAAGAGCTAACAATTATAAATGTCTATGCGCCGAATACCGGAGCCCCCAAATATATAAAACAACTACTCATAAACATGAGCAACCTTATGGATAGAATGTGGTAATTGCAGGGGACTTTAACACCCCACTTACAGAAATGGATAGATCATCTAGACACACGGTCAATAAAGAAACAAGGGCCCTGAATGAGACATTGGATCAGATGGACTTGACAGATATATTTAGAACTCTGCATCCCAAAGCAACAGAATATACTTTCTTCTCGAGTGCACATGGAACATTCTCCAAGATAGATCATATACTGGGTCACAAAACAGCCCTTCATAAGTTTACCAGAATTGAAATTATACCATGCATACTTTCAGACCACAATGCTATGAAGCTTGAAATCAACCACAGAAAAAAGTCTGGAAAACCTCCAAAAGCATGGAGGTTAAAGAACACCCTACTAACGAATGAGTGGGTCAACCAGGCAATTAGAGAAGAAATTAAAAATATATGGAAACAAACGAAAATGAAAATACAACAATCCAAACGCTTTGGGACGCAGCGAAGGCAGTCCTGAGAGGAAAATACATTGCAATCCAGGCCTATCTCAAGAAACAAGAAAAATCCCAAATACAAAATCTAACAGCACACCTAAAGGAAATAGAAGCAGAACAGCAAAGACACCCCAAACCCAGCAGAAGAAGAGAAATAATAAAGATCAGAGCAGAAATGAACAATATAGAGTCTAAAAAAACTGTAGAGCAGATCAACGAAACCAAGAGTTGGTTTTTTGAAAAAAGAAACAAAATTGACAAACCTCTAGCCAGGCTTCTCAAAAAGAAAAGGGAGATGACCCAAATAGATAAAATCATGAATGAAAATGGAATTATTACAACCAATCCCTCAGAGATACAAACAATTATCAGGGAATACTATGAAAAATTATATGCCAACAAATTGGACAACCTGGAAGAAATGGACAAATTCCTGAACACCCACACTCTTCCAAAACTCAATCAGGAGGAAATAGAAAGCTTGAACAGACCCATAACCAGCGAAGAAATTGAATCGGTTATCAAAAATCTCCCAACAAATAAGAGTCCAGGACCAGATGGCTTCCCAGGGGAGTTCTACCAGACGTTTAAAGCAGAGATAATACCTATCCTTCTCAAGCTATTCCAAGAAATAGAAAGGGAAGGAAAACTTCCAGACTCATTCTATGAAGCCAGTATTACTTTGATTCCTAAACCAGACAGAGACCCAGTAAAAAAAGAGAACTACCGGCCAATATCCCTGATGAATATGGATGCAAAAATTCTCAATAAGATACTAGCAAATTGAATTCAACGGCATATAAAAAGAATTATTCACCATGATCAAGTGGGATTCATTCCTGGGATGCAGGGCTGGTTCAACATTCGCAAATCCATCAACGTGATACATCACATTAACAAAAAAAAAGAGAAGAACCATATGATCCTATCAATCGATGTAGAAAAGGCCTTTGACAAAATCCAGCACCCTTTCTTAATAAAAACCCTTGAGAAAGTCGGGATAGAAGGAACATACTTAATGATCATAAAAGCCAATTATGAAAAGCCCACAGCTAACATCACCCTCAACGGGGAAAAACTGAGAGCTTTTTTCCTGAGATCAAGAACACGACAGGGATGCCCACTCTCACCGCTGTTGTTTAACATAGTGCTGGAAGTTCTAGCATCAGCAATCAGACAACAAAAGGAAATCAAAGGCATCAAAATTGGCAAAGATGAAATCAAGCTTTCGTTTTTTGCAGATGACATGATATTATACATGGAAAATCCGATAGACTCCACCAAAAGTCTGCCAGAATTGATACATGAATTCAGCAGAGTTGCAGGATACAAAATCAATGTACAGAAATCAGTTGCATTCTTATACACTAACAATGAAGCAACAGAAAGACAAATAAAGAAACTGATCCCATTCACAATTGCACCAAGAAGCATAAAATACCTAGGAATAAATCTAACCAAAGATGTAAAGGATCTGTATGCTGAAAAGTATAGAAAGCTTATGAAGGTAATTGAAGAAGATTTAAAGAAATGGAAAGACATTCCCTGCTCATGGATTGGAAAAATAAATATTGTCAAAATGTCAATACTACCCAAAGCTATCTACACATTCAATGCAATCCCAATCAAAATTGCACCAGCATTCTTCTCGAAACTAGAACAAGCAATCCTAAAATTCATATGGAACCACAAAAGGCCCCGAATAGCCAACGGAATTTTGAAGAAGAAGACCAAAGCAGGAGGCATCACAATCCCAGACTTTAGCCTCTACTACAAAGCTGTCATCATCAAGACAGCATGGTATTGGCACAAAAACAGACACATAGACCAATGGAATAGAATAGAAACCCCAGAACTAGACCCACAAACGTATGGCCAACTCATCTTTGACAAAGCAGGAAAGAACATCCAATGGAAAAAAGACAGCCTCTTTAACAAATGGTGCTGGGAGAACTGGACAGCAACATGCAGAAGGTTGAAACTAGACCACTTTCTCACACCATTCACAAAAATAAACTCAAAATGGATAAAGGACCTGAACGTGAGACAGGAAACCATCAAAACCTTAGAGGAGAAAGCAGGAAAAGACCTCTCTGACCTCAGCCGTAGCAATCTCTTACTCGACACATCCCCAAAGGCAAGGGAATTAAAAGCAAAAGTGAATTACTGGGACCTTATGAAGATAAAAAGCTTCTACACAGCAAAGGAAACAACCAACAAAACTAAAAGGCAACCAACGGAATGGGAAAAGATATTTGCAAATGACATATCGGACAAAGGGCTAGTATCCAAAATCTATAAAGAGCTCACCAAACTCCACACCCGAAAAACAAATAACCCAGTGAAGAAATGGGCAGAAAACATGAATAGACGCTTCTCTAAAGAAGACATCCAGATGGCCAACAGGCACATGAAAAGATGTTCAGCGTCGCTCCTTATCAGGGAAATACAAATCAAAACCACACTCAGGTATCACCTCACGCCAGTCAGAGTGGCCAAAATGAACAAATCAGGAGACTATAGATGCTGGAGAGGATGTGGAGAAACGGGAACCCTCTTGCACTGTTGGTGGGAATGCAAATTGGTGCAGCTGCTCTGGAAAGCAGTGTGAAGGTTCCTCAGAAAATTAAAAATAGACCTACCCTATGACCCAGCAATAGCACTGCTAGGAATTTATCCAAGGGATACAGGAGTATTGATGCATAGGGACACTTGTACCCCAATGTTCATAGCAGCACTCTCAACAATAGCCAAATTATGGAAAGAGCCTAAATGTCCATCAACTGATGAATGGATAAAGAAATTGTGGTTTATATACACAATGGAGTACTACGTGGCAATGAGAAAAAATGAAATATGGCCTTTTGTAGCAACGTGGATGGAACTGGAGAGTGTGATGCTAAGTGAAATAAGCCATACAGAGAAAGACAGATACCATATGGTTTCATTCTTATGTGGATCCTGAGAAACTTCACAGGAACCCATGGGGGAGGGGGAGGAAAAAAGAAAAAAAAAAAAGAAGAAAAAAAAAAAGAGGTTAGAGTGGGAGAGAGCCAAAGCATGAGAGACTGTTAAAAACTGAGAACAAACTGAGGGTTGATGGGGGGTGGGAGGGAGGAGAGGGTGGGTGGTGGGTATTGAGGAGGGCACCTTTTGGGATGAGCACTGGGTGTTGTATGGAAACCAATTTGACAATAAATTTCATATAATAAAAAAAATAAAAATAAAAAAATAAAAAAATCAGTTAAGGAACTCACAAAACAAAAGGATATAAAATGTAACAACATATACCTGAAGTTGGGGAGAAGAGGAGTAAAGAATCCATTCAAAGTTAAACAACCATCAACTTAAGGTAGAATGCTACTTGCATAAGAGGTTATATAGAAACCTGATGGTGAGCATATATCAAAAACCACTAATAAATATGCAAGTAATAAAGAGAAAGAGGAGATTGAACATGGTGGAGAAATAGGGGGACCCAAAGTTCCCTCGTCCCTCAAACACATTAGTGTTGAGGTCAAAGGACTTTGAATTCCAAGAGTCCAGGCTGCCGAGTGACAGGGACATCTCCAGGGACCCATGGGGACAACCTGGTGGGCCATAGCTGTGTGATTGCAAACTGGGAGGGATAAAGTAGGCAGCATCCGCACGGATTGGAGGGATCCCCGTCTGCGGAGAGACAAAGGAAGAGAAAGAGAGGCTGGAGAAGCGTAGGACCGTATCTGGACAGGAGACACCACGGACCAGGATGGAGATAGATCCAATATCTGACTGTGGGGCTTCCTCCGGACTGGAGCCGGCTCCCCAGTTCGCGCACTTGGGAAGGAGGGGAGCCAGCAGGGATCGGTAACTAGTTCAGAGGTGCAATCTGCAGTCGGAGAAAGCAATCCCCTCCCTGGAGTGCTGTGGGAAGAAGGTGTATGACCGCTCAAAGGACCCTGCCTGCGCCCGCCAGCCAGAGGCCAATATTGGTGGGCAGAGTGGCACTTCCCCAGAACTGGGGTGCATGGAGCGGGACCCTTTAAGACATTGGGGTTTAAATACCAGCTGAGTACCATGGAAGCACCAGAGCCAGCAGAGCTGGACAAGCCATCTGGTTCGTGACCGAGTGGCACTGAGAGGAGGCCCTCCATCGGTGGGGTGGAGCGCACTTCCCGGGAACTGGGGCGCACGGAGGATTCTTTAAGACATTTGGGTTTGAAAACCAGACAAGCCCCAGGGAGACGCTGGAGACTGTGGAGTGGAAAAAACAAAAAGAAAAACAAACAAAATGGTCTGCTCTCGCCACTCAGCGCTGTGAGGACTGCTTGAACAGAGTAGTTTGGGACACCCAGTCTGTGGAGGAAACACTGGGGTGTCACCATTTTTCTCCCCATCACCAACAAGGTGGGGCTTCCGGGAACGGACAGTGGACCCACAGTGGAGGCAGGACCCGCCTACACCAAACCACACCCTTCTCTGCCTGGTACCTGCATATCTAAGGAGTGGGATTGACCATGAGGAACCAGACGTTCCTTCCTCCAGATCAGCACTGCCACCAGGTCCAAGGAAACCAGTGTTTTTGCATTTTCGGATTTAATCTTGGATAATTCTTATCGTGTGTGTGTGTGTGTGTGTGTGTGTTTTCTTCTTCCTTTTCTCCTTCTTATTTCTTCCCTCCTTTATCTGGGTATTCTGGTTGTTGGTTTGTTTAGGCAGACATATTTAATCTATTCTCTTTATATCTGTTCTATATCTCCTTTTTTTTTTCTTTCTCTCTCTCTGGATTAAGCAGTATAGTTTCTCTGTCTGGTGAATTTTCTTTTCTTTTCTTTTTCCTCACCCCTGTCATTTCTCTCTTTGTATAGGAGAAGACCTCTTCCATCAACACTGTGCCCCCCCCCCCCATCCATTTTGTTTGTTTGTTTGTTGTTGTTGTTCCAGGGCTTTTTCCAAGGCTACTTCAAAGAACAAATCAAAGCACACCTGGTGGAGGGACCAAACTATCACTATGAGTAGGGAGATAAAACAACTAGAGTCCAAAAAACAGAGAGCAAGGAACATACTCCAAAAAACACCTCCAAAACCAAGCCCTGGATAGTGTATGACCCCTCTTTTTTTAAAATTTTATTTATTTTTTTAAATTTACATCCAAATTAGTTAGCATATAGTGCGGCAATGATTTCAGGAATAGATTCCTTAATGCCCCTTACCCATTTAGCCCATCCCCCCTCCCACAACCCCTCCAGTAACTCTCTGTTTGTTCTCCATATTTAAGAGTCTCTTGTGTTTTGTCCCCCTCCCTGTTTTTATATTATTTTTGCTTCCCTTCCCTTGTGTTCATCTGTTCTGTGTCTTAAAGTCCTCATATGAGTGAAGTCATATGATATTTGTCTTTCTCTGACTAATTTCTCTTAGCATAACACCCTCTAGTTCCACCCACGTAATTGCAAATGGCAAGATTTCATTCTTTTTGATTGCCGAGTAATACTCCATTGTGTATATATATATATATATATATATATATATATATATACACACACACACACCACTTCTTTATCCATTCATCAGCTGATGGACATTTGGGCTCTTTCCATAGTTTGGCTATTGTTGATAGTGCTGCTATAAACATTGGGGTTCATGTGTCCCTTCAAAACAGCATTCCTGTATCCTTTGTGTAAATACCTAGTAGTGCAATTGCTGGGTCATATGGTAGTTCTGTTTTTAATTTTTTGAGGAACCTCCATATTGTTTTCCAGAGTGGCTGCACCAGTTTGCATTCCCACCAGCAGTGCAAAAGAGATCCTTTTTCTCTGCATCCTTGCCAACATCTGTTGTTGCCTGAGTTGTTAATGTTAGCCATTCTGACAGGTGTATGGTGGTATTTCATTGTGGTTTTGATTTGTATTGCCCTGATGATGGGTGATGTTGAGCATCTTTTCATGTGTCTGTAGGCCATCTGGATGTCTTCTTTGGAGAAGTGTCTATTCATGATTTTGCCCATTTCTTCACTGGATTATTTGTTTTTTGGGTGTTGAGTTTGATAAGTTCTTTATAGATTTTGGATACTAACCCTTTATCTGATGTGTCATTTGCAAATGTCTTCTCCCATTCCATGTGTTGCCTTTTAGTTTCGCTGATTGTTTGCTGTGCAGAAGGCTTTTATTTTGGTGAGGTCCCAGTAGTTCATTTTTGCTTTTGTTTCCCTTGTCTCCGGAGATGTGTTGAGTAAGAAGTTGCTGTGGCTGAGATCAAAGAGGTTTTTGTCTGCTTTCTCCTCGAGGATTTTGATGGCTTCCTGTCTTACATTGAGGTCTTTCATCAACTTTGAGTTTATTTTTGTGTATGGTGTAAGAAAGTGATCCAGGTTCATTCTTCTGCATGTTGCTGTCCAGTTTTCTCAACACCGCTTGCTGAAGAGACTGTCTTTATTCCATTGGGTATTCTTTCCTCCTTTGTCAAAGATTAGTTGGCCATATGTTTGTAGGTCCATTTCTGGGTTCTCTATTCTGTTCCATTGATTTGAGTGTCTGTTCTTGTGCCAGTACCATACTGTCTTGATGATTACAGCTTTGTAGTATAGCTTGAAGTCTGGGATTGTGATGCCTCTTGCTTTGGTTTTCTTTTTCAAGATTGCTTTGGCTATTCAGGGTCTTTTCTGGTTCCATACAAATTTTAGGGTTATTTGTTCTAGCTCTGTGAAGAATGCTGGTGTTATTTTGATAGGGATTGAATGAATATGTAGATTGCTTTGGGTAGTATTGACATTTAACAATATTTGTTCTTCCTATCCAGGAGCATGGAATCTTTTCCCATTTTTTGGTGTCTTCTTCAATTTCTTTCATAACCTTTCTGTAGTTTTCAGTGTTTAAAATTTTCACATCTTTGGTTAGATTTATTCCTAGGTATTTTATGGTTTTGGTGCAATTGTAAATGGGTTTGATTCCTTAATTTCTCTTTCTGTTGCTTCATTGTTGGTGAATAGGAATGCAACCGATTTCTGTGCACTGATTTTATATCCTGCAACTTTGCTCAATTTGTGAATCAGTTCTAGCAGTTTTTTGGTGGACTCTGGGTTTTCCATATAGAGTATCATGTCATCTGTGAAGAGTGAAAGTTTGACCTCCTTCTGGCTGATTTGGATGTCTTTCATTTCTTTGTGTTATCTGATTGCTGAGGCTAAGACTTCCAATACTATGTTGAATAACAGTGGTAAGAGTGGACATCCCTGTCTTGTTCCTAACCTTAAGGGGAAAGCTCTCAATTTTTCCCCATTGAGGATGATATTAGTGTTGGGTCTTTCATATATGGCTTTTATGATCTCGAGGTATGATCCTTCTCTCCCTACTTTCTTGAGGGTTTTTTTTTCAAGAAAGGATGCTGTATATTGTCAAATGCTTTCTCTGCATCTATTGGTCATATGGTTCTTGTCCTTTCTTTTATTGATGTGATGAGTCACATTGATTGTTTTGAGGATATTGAACCAGCCCCACATCCCAAGTATAAATCCCACTGGGTTGTGGTGAATAATTTTTTTAATGTATTGTTGGATCTGGTTGGCTAATAGACCCTTCCTTAATATAGTAGTGCTCGCAGGTGTAGGACATATAACAAACTTTTAAAACACATAAGGGACAGAAAATAAGCCAAAATGATGAAACAGAAGAATTCTCCTCAAAAGAATTTCTAGAAAGAAATGACAGCTAAAGAATTGATCAAAACAGATATAAACAATATAACTGAACAAGAATTCAGAATAATAGTCATAAGATTATTCACTGGGCTTGAGAATAGCATAGAAGACAGCAGAGAATCTATTGCTGCAGAGATCAAGGAACTAAAGAATAATCATGATGAATTAAAAAATGATATAAATGAGGTGCAAAATAAAATGGATGTGGCCACAGTGCAGGTTGAAGAGGCAGAAGGGAGAATAGGTAAATTAGAAGATAAAATTATGGAAAAAGAGGAAGCTGAGAAAAAGAGACAAAAATAATTCTAGACGAGAGGAGAATTAGAGAACTAAGTGATTCAATGAGGCATAATAATATCTGTATCATAGTAGTACCAGAAGAAGAGGCAGAGAAAGGGGTGGAAGGTGTACTTGAACAAATCATAGCTGAGAATGTCCCCAATTTGGGGAAGGAAATGGACATTGAAATCCAGGAGGCACAGAGAACTCCCTTCAGACATAACAGGAGTCAATCTTCTGCATGACATGAAATAGTGAAATTAGCAAAATACAAAGATAAAGAGAGAATTCTGAAAGGAGCTAGGGACAAATGGGCCTTAACCCACAAGGGTAGACACATAAGGGTAGTAGCAGATCTATCTACTAAAACTTGGCAGGCCACAAGGAAGGGCAGGGAATTTTCAATGTGCTGAATAGGAAAAATATGCAGCTGAGAATCCTTTATCCAGCAAGTCCGTCATTCAGAATACAAAGAGAGATAAAGATTTTCCCAGACAAACAAAAACTGAAGGAATTCATCACCACTAAACCAGCCCTACAAGAGATCGATCCTAAGGGGGACTCTGTGAGTGGAATGTTGCAAAGACCACAAAGGACCAGAGACAACACTACAAGCATGAAACCTACAGATAACACAATGACACTAAATCCATATCTTTCAATAATAACACTGAATATAAATGGACTAAATTCTCCAATCAAAAGACATAGGATATCAGAACGGATGAAAAACAAGACCCATCTATTTGCTGTCTATAAGAGACCTATTTTAGACTTGAGGATGCTTTCAGAATGAAAATGAGGGGATGGAGAACCATCTATCATGCTACTGGAAGTCAAAAGCAAGCTGGAGTAGCCATACTTATATCAGACAAAGTAGGCATTAAACTAAAGGTTGTAAAAAGAGATGAAGTAGGGCATTATATCATAATTATGGGATCTATTTATCAAGAGGAGCTAACAGTTATAAATGTTTATGTACCCAATTCAGAAGCACCGAAATACATAAAACAATCACAAACATAAGCAATCTTTTTGATAAGAATGCGGTACTTGCAGGGGACTTTAATACTCCACTTACAACAATGGACAGATCATCTAGACAGAAAATCAATAAAGAAACAATGGCCCTGAATGATACACTGGACCAGATGGACTTGACAGATATAGTCAGATCTTTTCGTCCTAAAGCAGCAGAATACATATTATTCTAGAGTGCACATGGAACATTCTCCAAGACAGATCACATACTGGGTCACAAAACAGCCCTCAATAAATATAAAAGAATTGAGATCGTGCAACACACATTTTCAGATCACCATGCTGTGAAAGTTGACATAAACCACAGGAAAAAGTTTGGAAAACCTCCAAAGGCATGGAGGTTACAGAACATCCTACTAAATAATGAATGGGTCAGCCAGACAATTAAAGAAAAAATATATGGAAACAATGAGAATGAAACCACAACAGTCTAAACACTTTGGGATGCAGCAAGGCAGTCCTAAGAGGAAAATACATTGCAATCCAGACATATCTCAAGAAACAAGAAAAATCCCAAATACAAAATCTAATAGCACACTTAAAGGAACTAGAAGCAGAACAGCAAAGAAACCCCAGGGCCAGCAGAGGAAGAGCAATAATAAAGATTAGATCAGAAATAATATAGAATAAAAAAACCCAGTAGAACGATCAATGAAACTAAGAGATGGTTTTTTTGAAAAAATAAATAAAATTGATAAACGTCTAGCCAGACTTCTCAAAAAAAGAGAGGACCCAAATTGATAAAACCAGGAATGAAAATGGATTTATCACAACTAATCCCTCAGAAATACAAACAATTATCATAGAATACTATGAAAAATTATATGACAACAAACTGGAAAACCTGAAGGAAATGGACAAATTCCTAGACACCCACACACTACCAAAACTCAAACAGGAAGAAATAGAAAGTTTGAACAGACCCATAATTAGTGAAGAAATTGAATCAGTTATCAAAAATCTCCCAACAAATAAGAGTCCTGGGCCAGATGGCTTCCCAGGGGAATTCTACCAGACACTTAAAGCAGAGTTAATACCTATCCTTCTCAAGCTGTTCCAAAAAATAGAAAGGGAAGGAAAACTTCCAGACTTATTCTATGAGGCCAGCATTATCTTGATTCCCAAACCAGACAGAGATCCTACAAAAAGGGAGAATTACAGGCCAATATCCCTGAGGAACAGGGTTGCAAAAATTCTGAACAAGATACTAGCAAATTGAATTCAACAGCATATAAAAAGAATTATTCACCATGTCCAAGTGGGATTCATTCTTGGGGTGCAGGGCTGGTTCAATATTTGCAAATCAATCAATGTGATACATCACATCCATAAAAGAAAGGATAAGAACCATATGATCCTGTCAATACATGCAGTAAAAGCATTTGACAAAATACAGCCTCTCCTTAATAAAAACCCTCAAGAAAGTTGGGATAGAAGGAACATACCTAAACATCATAAAAGCCATATATGAAAAGCCCACAGCTAATCTTATCCTCAATGGGGAAAAACTGAGATCAGGAAACAACAGGGATGTCCACTTTCACCACTGTTGTTTAACATAGTGTTGGAAGTCCTAGCATCAGCAATCAGACGACAAATGAAATAAAAGGCATAAAAATTAGCAAAGAAAAAGTCAAACTTTCACTTTTCACAGACGACATGATACTCTACATGGAAAACCCGAAAGACTCCACCAAAAAGCTGTTAGAACTGATACATGAATTAAGCAGAGCTGCAGGGTACAAAATCAATGTATAGAAATCAGTTGCATTTCTATACACCAATAATGAAGCAACAGAAGGAGAAATCAAGAAATCAATCCCATTTGCAATTGCACCAAGAGCCATAAAATATTAGGAACAAACCTAACCAAAAATGTAAAAGATCTGTATGCTGAAAACTATAGAAAGCTTTTGAAGGAAATTGAAAGAAATGGAAAAACATTCCATGCTCATGGATTGGAAGAATAAATATTGTTAAAGTGTCAATACTATCCAAAGCAATCTACACATTCGATGCAATCCCAATCAAAATTGCACTGGCATTCTTCTCAAAGCTAGAACAAAGAATCCTAAAATTTGTATGGAACCAGAAAAGAGTCCAAATAGCAAAAGTAATGTCAAAAAAGAAAGCCAAAGCAGGAGGGATCAGAATCCTAGATTTTAGCCTCCATTACAAAGCTGTAGTCATCAAGACAATATGGTATTGGCACATAAACAGACACATAGACCAATGGAATAGAATAGAGAATGCAGAGTTGGACTGACAAATATATGGCCAACTAATCTTTGACAAAGCAGGAGAGTATCCAATGGAAGAAAGACAGTCTCTTTAGCAAATGGTGCTGGGAGATCTGGACAGCAACGTGCAGAAGAATGAAACTAGACCACTACACCATACACAAAAATAAATTCAAACTGGATGAAAGACCTAAACGTGAGACCTGAAACCATCAAAACCCTAGAGGAGAACACAGACAGTAAGCTCTTTAACATCAGCTGTAGCAACTTTTTCTAAGTATGTCTCTTGAGGCAAGGGAAATAAAAGCAAAAATAAATTATTGAGACTTCATCAACATACAAAGATTCTGCACAGTGAAGGAAATAATCAACGAAACTAAAAGGCAGCCTACAGAAAGGGAGAAGATATTTGCAAATGACATATCTGATAAAGGATTAGTATCTAAAATATATAAAGAACTTATAAATCTCAACACCCAGAAAACAAATACTCCAATTAAAAAAATGGTGCACAGTGTTACCTGGCTGGCTCAGTTGGTAGAGCATGCAACTCTTGATCTCAGGATGTGAGTCTGAGCCCCACATTGGTTGTAGAGATTACTTAAATATAAAATCTTTAAAAAATGGGCAGAACAGACATTTTCCAAAGAAGATATCCAGATGGCCATCATACATGAAAAGATGTTCATCATGACTCACGATCAGGGAAATGCAAATCAAAATTACAATGAGATATCAACCCATACCTGTCAGAATGACTAAAATCAACAACACAAGAAAAAACAGGTATTAGTGAGGATGTGGAGAAAGGGGAACCCTCTTACACTGTTGGAAGGAATGCAAACTGGTGAAGCTACTCTGGAAAACAGTATGGAGTTTCCTCAAAAAATTAAAGTAGAACTTCTGTATGATCCCACAGCCACACTTCTAAGTATTTATCCAAAGTTACAAAAACACTAATTCAAGGGAATACACGTACTCCAATGTTTATAGCAGTATTATTTACAATAGACAAATTATGGAAGCAGAAAATGTCCATCAACTGATGAATTGATAAAGAAGAGGAATATTACTGAGCCATAAAAAAGAATGAAGTCTTGCCATTTGCAATGATGTGGATGGATCTAGGGAGTATAATGATAAGTGAAATAAGTCTGTCAGAGAAAGACAAATGCCATATGATTTCCACTCATATGTGTAATTCAAGAAACAAAAAAAATGAACAAAGGGAAAGAGAGAGAGAGAGAGAGGGAGACAGAGAGAGAGAAACCAAGAAACAGACTCTTAACTATAGAGAACAAACTGTTGGTTACCAGAGGAGAGGTGAGTGGGGGAATGGGTGAAATAAGTAATGGGGATTAAGGAGTGCATTTGTGATGAGCACTGGGTGATATATGGAAGTGCTGAATCATTATATTGTACACCTGGAACTAATATAACACTGTATGTTAACAAAATGTAATTAAAATAAAAACCTAAAAACAAAAAAAAAACCCTAAAAACAACAACAAAAAAAAAAACACCCAAAACATGGCACCTGGGCTCTCATAGGGGTGTCCCAGGTGGACTCTATCACCTGTCATGACCTCATCTTGGAAATGACCCAGCATTTTCCCCCTAGACACAGCTCCACTAAATTCAAAGTGAACCCAGCCAGCCTTTTTAATTTTTAATTTATTTTTTAAAATTCAGGGTTGTTAACCTACAGCGTATTATTGGTTCAGGAGTAGAACCCAGGGACTCATCATTTACATATAACACCCAGTCCCCATCCCAACAAGTGCCCTCCTTAATGCCCATCACCCGTTTTGCCCATCTCCCCACCCAACTTCCCTGCAGCAACCCTCAGTTCCCTGTATTTAAGAATCCTTTATGGTTTGCTTCTCTGTTTTTATCTTATTTTTCCTTCTCTTCCCCTATGTTCATCTGTTATGTTTCTTAAATTCCACATATGAGTGAAATCATGATATTTATCTTTCTCTGACTTAGTTCGCATAGCATAATACACCCTACTTCCATCCAAGTTGTTGCAAATGGCAAGGTTTCATTCTTTTTGACTGCTGAGTAATATTCCATTATATTCCATATAATTATATATGTTCCATATAATATTCATATATAATATATGTATATATATATATATATATATATATATATATATATATATACCACGTCTTCTTTATCTGTTCATCAGTTGATGGACTTTTGGGCTCTTTCCATAATTTGGCTATTGTCGTTAGTGCTGTTATGAACATTGGGGTGTGTGTGTCCCTTTGAACCAGCATTTTTGTATCCTTTGTGTAAATACCTAGTAGTACAATTGCTGGGTTGTAGGGTAGTTCTATTTTTGATTTTTTGAGTAACATCTATACTGTTTTACAGAGTGGCTAGCCTGCCTTTCAGTGCGAGGCATGTCAGCAGCACATGGGAAAGAGCTCAAGAGCTGGGTGGTCTTGTTGCTGCTAAGTTAGAAAATCTTTGGCTCCAGTTGGAAGCTGGGGGAGGAAAGAAGAGTGGGAGGCTCAGGAGAAGCTGGAGGAGGCCTTTTGCTGGGGATATAGGCCCTGGGCATGTCTGGCCTGTAAAGCAGGTCCATGCACGGGCTCTCTGGACTTGGTCAGAGTCTGCTTTTAGTCATCTTGGCCTGGAAGGAAGGAAAGAGGCAGCTCCCAGAGAGCCTGGACTGGAAGTGAGAGGTGATGTCGTGGGGCCTGGTGTAACTCTGGGGGTTAGAGTGCAAGGGAGGCTATGGAGGGACAGTGGAGGAGTGAAGAGGGAAAGGGCACAGAGAGACTGTGCATGCAGGGAGGGGCTTTCTGGAGCAGGGTGTACGTGAAGGGGGCCTACTGTACTGCCCCCAGCAGCTGCTTCCCAGGGCCAGAGTGTTCCCCTGATGCTGAAACCCTAACAGAAACAGACAGTGCTGTCCTAGCTCCTGGCGCATGCACACACACACACACACACACACACACTCCTGTGTAAACACACCCACACTCTTACACATACACACTCATGCACACACACCCTCACAGTCATGCATGCACTCCCATGTGTACACACTCACCCAGAGTCTCACACACATATTCATTCATCTTCACACACTCCCACGTACACACACTCTCATTCACATATACAAAAATCACAGTGATACACATATACACATTGACTCACATACACAATCACATACTCATATGTACAAACAATACCCCACTCACACCACACATTGTCACAATCTCATATTCTCACAGACTCACTAGTCACTTTCATACACTCACACACACAAACAACACCCCACTCACATATATCCTCACACATAGACTCACACATACTTACACACTGATGCACACAGGAACAAAACCTCTTACACACTCACGTATTAACAGTCGCATACAAACTCACAAAATCACTCACCCACATACTCACAAACACACAAAACACTCCTCTCACTCTCACACTTGCCTCGGGACTACCGCTTTCACTCATTGGTGGAAACCCACCTGCTCTTTCCCTCACGTGCAGGGTGCAGCTGTACATTGGGACCACCTGGGAGCTTTTGTTTTCCTCCATTTTTTAGAACAAATATTCTCAAGTGTACAGAAATGTAAAAGGAAGATTGCAACGAACATCTGTCTACCCACCACCTGGCTTCAACAATTGTTAACACTTTGTCATAATATTATTTTTGCCTGAATATTTGACAATTTATCTCTACCCACTGCATCTTTCTCTCCCTCACCCCCCTCACATTATGGATTCACATTTTTTTTTTTAATTTTTTTTTCAACGTTTATTTATATTTGGGACAGAGAGAGACAGAGCATGAACAGGGGAGGGGCAGAGAGAGAGGGAGACACAGAATCGGAAACAGGCTCCAGGCTCTGAGCCATCAGCCCAGAGCCTGATGCGGGGCTCGAACTCACTGACCGCGAGATCGTGACCTGGCTGAAGTCGGACGCTTAACCGACTGCGCCACCCAGGCGCCCCTGGATTCACATTTTTAGTTATTATTTGCTTTATAATACCTTATAATCATTAGTCTGTTTGATGCTTACGTTTTTCCAAATTTATCCAGCAGAAGCCCCTTCAAGGTGCCTTCTGAGTCCTTTTGACTGAAGCATTTCTTTCGTTTTGGCCTAACAAAGCATCCCAGCTTCACCTGTCCTTTCCCTGTCCCTGCACCAGAACTGGTCATTTCTCCAAGGAGCCCTAGTTTCTGTTGGTGAGGGGGTATTTGGAAACCAAAAACTGCACTCTGGGTGTGATCATTATCGCTAGGATATCAGTTTCTAGGCCTTTTCAGTGGATAGAGGTAGGAGACTTATTTTTTAAATCATGAACTTGTATTAATATTTAAAATTCCAATTTTACGTTGAAGATTTGTTTACTTTATATTTGCATCTTTTTTCTCTTACAGTGAAAAATTTGATTTCTAACTGTATTTACACAAATGTCTTCCTTGGTCTCACACCCTGGTCTTGGCCTCTTTGCCTCAAAGCCTATGCTGTTCATCATCTGCCCACTGCTCACTCTGCCACTGGAGCCCTGCTAAGCGCAGCTTTCAGGTGGGTGTCAGGTGGGTACAGTCAGTAGCACCCATAAGTTTCTGATGAATTGTCCATTTCCCCACTGAACTCTGATAGGTCCCGGGGAGAATGCAGTCTTAGCCAAATGTGAAGCACAGTTTTATCTCCCAGAGTAGACTAAATCACTCTTTTTTTGGTGGAACCAGTCAGGAGAGATGTTTCCTGTTTCAGCTGGATTCCAGAGACAGAATTAGGTTGAAATGGGAAGCTGATATTGGATGAGGAGAGCAATGCAAATCAGTGAGAAAAATAGGACCATTTAAGAAATGAGTCGGCATAACTGTCTAGATATCTGGGGGAAAAGAGAATTTATCTGCCTCCTACCTTACACCAGACTAAATTTTGGACAGACCAAGGCTTTAAAACTAAAATATAAAACCATAAAGATAACTAGAAAAAACTTGAGATTAAAAAATTTTTTTTGTAATCTTATTTTAGGGAAAGCTGTTCCCAGCATGAAAACCGCAAAACCATAAATGAAAAGTGATAGATTCAACTATAAGACAGTTAAAAAAAGTTCCACACCTAAAACTAGAAATATATAAGCAGTCAAGAGGCAAACACAGACTAGGGTAGATATTTACATAAAAAGTGCTCATGTCCTTACTAGAAGGTTTCCTACAATTACCTATAGAAAACTGCCAAAGGCCATAAGGACACAGAAAAAAGCTTTGCAGGAAAGCAAAAGCATATAGTTCTTAAGCCATCACCACCAATGGAAGTTCAACCTCACTTCTCACTTCTAATGAGAGAAATACAATTAAAGGTCCAATGAGTTACCATTTCCAGCTACTAGGTGGTCAAGGAACATGATTCTTGTTAGCAAGGTTGTGGGTCAATGGATACTCTCATACATTGGTGAAGGGAGTATGGAATTGATCCAGTGTCTATGGAAGGCACTCTGTCAGTATCTGTCAAGGTAGAAAGTACACAGAAATTATTTTGCAGCCATACAATCACTCATAGGAGTGGCATTTGTCTCAGGACATGCACTGCAATATTGTTAGCAGTTGCATTACATTTGGACACCTCACTGTCTATCACAAGGCACCATTAAATATATTCTGATATATTCAGGTACAGAATATGATGCAGCTAACTAAAAGTGTGAGGAGGCACCCTAACTGCTGATGTGCATTGATTTCCAAAGTGAAAACTATGAGATGGGGAGAGAGTGCTATTTGTCACAGTGGAGTTAAATTTGGGCAGGTATATGCACAGCTTGTGTCTGGACAGAGGCCCAAGACCCGGTGTGGGAGAGGGAGGGAGGGGATATTTTCACTATAAGGCTTTTGTATCTCTAAACTTTTTTATGTTGATATTAGGAATAACATCTTACACATTAAATTTTACGTATTAAAAATAATTTTTAAAAATTACTGGAAAAAAATTGATCTGGTTGATAGGTTTCTTCCAGGGAATATTGTATCACACCTCCAACCGTGAGGAGATGTGGGGATTTCTGAGGCCACAGCTGGCCTGGGAACCCTAAGGCCATGTGGGAACTTGTGGTCACCACCCTTAGAACATGAAGTGTAGTTCATATCATAGAAAAAATGGGGGCCTGGAGAAAAATCTCTATCAGTCAGCGCATGCACTATAATTAATACAGGCTTATGGCATCTCCATGTCTTATGGCCACTAGAATCTATGTCTTACATTCATGTCTGTGGGTGGCTGGGATGGCTGTGCTTCGAGGCTGGGAGGCGGATGAGACCCAAGCACTAGCAGTGCAAGCGGGTATCCAACTGCATTAGCATGAGTGTTGCACCTGTTAGCATCCCATTTGTCAAAGCAAGTCCCATGGCCAGCACCCAGAACTGTGGAGTAGAGGAGCATGATGTGCTGAGGCTGGGTCTGAGGGAGTGAAGCCTTGAGGCTCATAGTGCATACAGTATGCTTCCTTACACACTTAAGTATGCTTCCTTACACACTTCCTTACACACTTACACATGTGTCCTTCCCCAGAATCTACAGGGCATGTGGCAGTTTTAAGGAAGAGTCTTTCTTTGTCCACCTCATTTTCTTTCCAAAGGTTTCTTAGCCAAAGTTGTGTGAGTCAATACAATTCCTTCTCCACCTGACAGAAAGCATGGATAGGGTAGCAATAACCAGAATAAAAGGACAAAAATGGCTCAGCACATTAAAGGTTAATACAATTACTGGAATACTGATTCTGTAGCAGCCAGCCACAGACCCGGAAATCTGTCTAAATGCCTCCCAAACACCAGTGGAGAAACAGGGATGGGTTGATGCATGTAGAGGCAAACCTCTGAGAAACCCCAGAATCCCCAGTGTCTGGTGAAAACAATGGAGTGCTGAATGATCTCCCACCACAAGTTGCCCAGTGCACTCCAGTAATAGGGCTGGTTTGGGAAGGATTTGGGGCTTGCAGGGGTGCTTCACTCTGTTTCCCACAGCATCGCAGTAAAGCCAGAACTGGTCTTTGTGGGCCATGTATGTGAGAGTTTAAGTGAGAAACTCTTCATGTGTAGCACTGATGCAACATTGGTTTACTTCTGCCCAAGAGGATGCCAGAGAAGAGTGTTGGCTAAAGATGATGAACACAGGTGGAGCAGACATCCTGCCCAGAAAAACAACTATCTGTAAAACTGAGGAAGATTCATGCATCTAGGGAAGAAGCCAAGCCAGGCATCCAGAGCAGAAAGGAGAGACCCTTTCACTGTCATCTCCAACTGTGAGCTCTTGGGCTGGGTCATTGTCTCTGAAGTGTTGGTATACTTAGGGATGACAGAGGCCAGCCTGGTGAGAAGTGGCCTTCCCAGATGGAGATTCATGAAGGGTAGGAGTGGCTGCCAGTGTTACATTCTGAGTATTTGTGCTAGAGGCTGGCTCAGGATGGAACTACAAGTGTGGGCTCTACTTCTAGGTGAGGAGACTTCAGTGGGCTTTGTCAGATCATCAGGAGCGTACCTTGCAAAGATTTCACGATATCTGTGACCAAGCTTTGAGGGGACCCCATCCACAATGCATATGAATCCTGGGCACATGGATAGTCTCATTGTAGGGACATTTTATGGATGGCACTTTTATAATCCAGAGTTGGTGCCATTAAAACTATTGTAAGGTCGTTAGAGCACAAACCCACCAGCAGGGTGGATAGGATTTGGTTACATTGAGAGGGCCATGGATAAAGAGGGAGTGACTCTTTTAAGCATTGCTTCCATTGGTATCATTTAATGTAGAAGGAGGTGATCTATGGGTCAGAATCCATGCCTGGTGGCATGCTGGTCAAAGCTCTTCTAACAGAACCTGCCAGCACCAGCACTTAGCAGTCCTGCAGTGCAGTTGTGTACCTGGCTGATTTTGTTTCCGTACATCTCCTGAGACAGGGGGTCTACTAGCAACCTTATTATCCAGGCTGTGCACAGTAAGAGTAATAGTCACAACCAAGGGGAGGATTTACATTTGGGTAGCTTGCAGGGGCATCCTTTGGGGCAAACAATCTGGATGCTGACCAAGGGCAGTATGGCTGCTTTGGAGCAAGAGGTTCTTTACCTCATTGTCTGTGGTCAGGTAGGGCTTGGCCTGGGTCTGCTGATAGAAGCCACCAGATCCCAGGGTTTCATTTCCTAATGTGACTGACATCCACTTGGTGAAGGGCCTCTTCTCCTGTGAGATTCACACATTTCTGCTATTTGTCCTGGAGCTATAATGTCAATCTCCTGCAAAATCTGTGATGAATCTGGTTTAATTAGCCAGGATTTATCACCTGAATAGTGAGGCAAAGCTGGTGGCCTTAGCTTCATATCTGGTTATGGATCATCATCTGGGCCAATAAATCTGTAGAATCATGATCTGTAAACAATTTAGTAGGGATTTTCCCTTGGGATTTTTATCCTAAGGGGGTCAGACTGCATAATCTTCCCCTGTTCAAGTTGCCATCATGTGGAAGATGGAGAGACAATGGGAAGAACAGATATGTATGATGTCCTTCCTGATGTCAGAGGAGTGGGGATTCCCTGAAGCACTAGATGGGAGTTCTTAGCAGAAGACTGGTAACTGGTGGGGAGTGGGCATGGAGACCTGAGGGCCAGGGATCAAGCAGTATTGGAGACTGGGCTAAAATTTCTGTCCATGTAGGGGACTGCCTGTTGTTTAAAAGCTTGAGGAACACATCTTTGAATAGGCCATTGTCCCTCTCTATATGTCCAACCACTTAGAGCTGGCAAACTAGGTGGAGATTCCTCAAGATTCCACATTATAGAGACTGTAACTGATCTGCCTGGGAGGTGAAACGGGTATCTTAATCTGAATCTATGATGTCTGGTGGACCAAAGGGGATGAGCACATATCTGGTTAAGAAGGAGATTCCATGATGAGCAGGACTGGTGCTTTGTGTATTGGTATATCCCAGAGCTGAGTAGCAGTTCCCAGGCCACTTCTGTGGGCATTTTACATTTAGTGAGGAGCTTGCTAACTCCCTTGGGCATTTTGGGTGGCTTTGACACTGGGTGCTCAGGCCATTAGATCTTGTGCCCCCACATGCCATGGGTAAGGAACCATGATATCCCATAGTGTTGGGTGGTGAGGTGAAACAGCAGCAAGGTGCACAGCAACAGAGGGACCGAGGGCTCCAGCTGCACCTGCTTTTGTGAGGAGCTACATCTTCCCGAGTGAGGGTGCCCTTAATGTATTGGTTAGGACTTGGAGTTGCAGTGCTACACACAAACATAGTGGAGTATCCCTCTCCCCCTAAGGGCATTGCCTGGCACCTTTACCCAGAAGCTCACCCTTGGGTGGGGGTTGCCACTAGTGTGTCCTGGCTGTTAACTAACACAACAAGACCTTTCAAAAATCCTAGCCAATTCTCCTAACAGTTGATAGCTAGGTCCATGTTTAGAGTTGAGAAACACATCCCAAATTTAATACCCACTGGGGAGTTCATCTTCTGTGGAATGTTAGCAGTTAGAAGACACATTCAGGGCACCTCAAGCCAGCTTCAATGAGTGACACCCCTAGATTTGGGAGAACTCTGGCTGTTTCTTTCCCAGCTTTCACTTTGGGATGGGAATTTGAGGCAGCACTCTGCATAAGCAGTACATTGCTGAGAAAAGCAGTGTGAATGAATACCAGCAAGTGGTGGATCTGTCTCTCCAGATAGAATTACCTGTCTGCAGAGCCAGACCACCATCCACAGCTAAAAGGCATTCTCATTGGGCAATAGCAAACATGCCTCTACCATCCTGTTTGTGATGTTAGTCTTAAATTAACATCTTTTAAGTGGAGCATAGGGTGCTGGATGGTGAGCCATAATTCAAAAACAGACCACAGGAAAAATTTCAGTAGAGTTCATTACTCACAAGTTCAAGAGCAAGGACACGGCAGGCCTCAAGACACCAAGCAGGGAGATCAGGGTGGAGTGCAGGCAGGGAGAGCCATAGGACCTGTGACTCATGCATTTGTTAGATTCCTTGGGTAGAGTGCTTTGGGGTTCCCAGGCTAAGTCTGGGTTGGTTAATCCAAAACAAAGAGAGTGGAGTTTTGGTGAGCTCCACAGGTGTCTTATCTAAGGGATGCACAAAGGGAAAGTCCTGGAAGGAGGGGGAGACTGATCACAAGGACCATTGGTAAGTCCTATCAGAAACTAACTTGTGACTCTATGGGCCATTATCTAGGGCATGCACTTGCATGTGGGGCTAGTGTCAATTTATGTTTCCCACAGGCTGCTTAGCCAAATGAAATGGATGTCAAGGCAGCAGTACCACGGAGTAGCTTAGCTAAACTCTCCAGAAGATCCAAACAAGTAATGGCTTAAAACAACAAAAGTTTATTTCTTGTTCATGGGACTCACCTGGACTATTGAACAGATCTGAGGGCAGCACTTTTCCTTGGTCATTTCCATGGTCACTGAGGGACATAGGCTGATAGAGCCTCTGCCATTTTGGATACTTGACTTTTAAAGGGAAGAGCGTGGGAGCCTTTTGAGGGTGGCCAGAGCTCAGGCACAGGCACTGGCACTCTCATCTGTAAGGAGGCTGGGATGCAGCCTGGCTGTGTGCTCAAGAGGACCAGCTGGCTACTGTCTGCAACAGTTGCCTCAGGATGCCTTAGAGGTATGGAAACCATCTGTGACCAAGAAGTGTAATTACTGCTCTTTGTAATGGTGAAACCCTGGAAACAACCCAATATCTAGCAATGAGAAATTAGCAAAAATATCTATGCAGTGTGACATTGCATGGCTACTAGAGGTCATGCTTTGGGGGATATTTAAAGAATAAAATGAAATGATAGTATAAAATATTAACTGACAAAAGCAGGGCACCAAACTGAATATTCAATATCTCACCTTTGAAAAATCTAGAGCAGATGAATATGTACTGAATTAATAACAGTGGTTCTCTCTGGGAAGGAGAATTATGGATAGCTTTTATTTGTTCTTCATCTTTCCCTATTTCCCAATTTCCTGCAATGAATACAGATTTACAATCAGAAGAAATGATACAAAACTACGTGCTGATTTACAAGGAACAGACTTGGAGGCCCTTCCCTCCTCTCATGTCTTTGTAACGACCTGGTCTGTGTTGATTGATTTTCTCATGGGCAGATCAGGGAGCCCTGCTGCAGCCTGGCAGAACTAAATTGGGTATTGGCCCAGCAGGCCTGGCAGCAGACTCAGGCATTGTCCATCTCTCTCCTTGGCTTTGTTTTCTCTAGAGGGTCCACCTTTTCTGCTCTGATTCTCACAGAAAGTAGAGCATGGGCTCACACTGCAGCCTAGACCTTTGGGGCAGAATGAGGGGAGGTCCTGAGGGGCCCTTACCCAAGCAGACCCCCACCCTGGCATCCAGGTGCTGTTGTTGCACTGGGAGGGCCATGGAGAAAGCATACTCCCCACACATTGACTGTGTTATCTATTTACTCCACAGACCAGCTCTGAAATAGTGTTTGCTTAGTCAGCCAATGAGAAGGCAGCCTCAGGCAGGGAAGCACACAGTCATAAATGGTTGAGAATGGATGCAAAGATGTATGTGCCTGATTGCAAAGCCCTGGAGAAAAGTGTGCTTTACTCCCACTGAACTGATAGAAGCTCAGTGAACTTTTCCTTTCCTGAGGAATGGGCCATAAAAGGACAGTACTTTCCCTCTGCAGTCTGAGGCTGTCATGATGAAAATGCTGACCTGTGACCTCCTGGATTTTGGAGATACTTCTCTGTTAGAAGCAGGTCCAGCAGTAGTCTGGATGCAGAAGGGTAAGCACCCAGGGTCCAGATAGACTGGCCTGGAAACACTAGCCCTTGAGACAGAGCCCAGCAGCAGGCACTAGTGGGTAGATGCAGGCAAGCTGGGGGCATTTAGGAGTGAGTCAGGAGCAGCCCACAGTCTCAGGGCTGGAAGTACCATTGGGGGCCTGGCCTCTCCTGCACTGTGTCCAGCACTGCTGAAATTCATTTTTATTGCTATTTCAGGTAAATGTCATACTAGTTCTGCCAGAAGAGACTGCCAATCTCCATTTTGTACAAGCCAGAAGTTGGCAGAGGATATAACTGCAGCTGTGGGGCACAGGATGTGTGGCTGGCTGGGGAGTTGACGGGTTGGTTCCAGACTCCTGTTCCTTTAGTCACTGTGTGGCTCCTGACATGGCACTGGCCATTCCACAGGAGCTGACAGGAAGCTTTCCAGAGACAAGGCCCTGGGAGGCAGTGACAGGAGTCCAGAGCCAAGCTCTTTCCAGGGACAAGGGCTTGGGAGGCAGTGACAGGAGCCCAGGGCTGAGCTCTTTCCAGGGACAAGGCCCTGAGAGGCAGTGACAGGAGCCCAGGGACGAGCTCTTGGCTCAGAGCTGCTCCAGGTGGGCCCAGCTTAAGGCAGGACCTCCCTGGACTACAGCTGGCAGACCCCACAGGTCAGGGTGAATAAGCAAAAGCGGTCACTGGTGCAGGGGGTGGTGAGGACAGGCTAAGTCCAGCCTCAGAGGTGGAGGACCTGGGGCGGGGGCAAGTCCCATGGTCAGTCCAACACACAAATGGCAGAGATAGGGCATGTCCACCTTGTCTTCAGTGACACTGTCCCTGACACTGTCCTTCCTTAGGTGCTCCTTTCTCTGTTTCTGATTAGTTTCACCTCTATCATCCACCCAACCCCGGTAAAAATCTGTGTTCAGGCAAGTGTTTGACATTACCCTGTCTAGGAACACAAGCTGGCTTGTTGGTGGAAAAGGGCTGGGCTACTGTGGTTATTGTCATCTCCCTCTAGGAGATGTTGGCCACAGCCTGCTGTTCTGCAGGGATTTCTATTTCCAGTCTCATGCCTAATTAGATTATGGAAAACTTTGAAGCCTCAGATAGCAGATAAGAAGTTAATTAAGGCATCAGAGCAACAGCAAATTTTTTTTTGAGTGGAGTTTCTTGGTAGTTAAGAAATTATAACAAAAATAACGATATTAAATCATACTTTAATGAATGTTCATCATGAAGCAACACTTTTCCTACATTATCTCATAAACCTTTATTTTACTGATGAGGAAAGAGAGTAGGGAGCTTAAGCAAAGCAGGATCCCAAAGTCAGTGGAACAGGTGGTGCCAGCCCAGTTGCTGATTCCTTGCTCTCCAGCACTGTACCACCCCAGTGGCTGCAGGCACCTCCTCCCTGCCCCTCTGTTCTCCTTCCTGTGTGAGTAGAAACCGAGGCCTCGCTGTTACTGTCACTGGCTGTGGTACCCATGTAGGGCTGCACTTCTTCACCCAGTCCAACCCCCTCCCCAGCCCCTCTGTGGGTGGCTTAGTCAAGCAGCTTTTGCATTTGGCTGATTTAGGTCGAGCAGGGTTGGGAGGGGTACGGTGGGGGGAGGTAAATGCTGGGGCTCTGGATAAGTTCCTTAGCTCTGAACAAGGGTCCCAGGAGAAGGGCAGCCATTCTCACCTCTAGTGTTTCTATGTCTGGATGTGGCCCCTTCCCAGCCTGGTGGTAATGCCACATTTAGCAGAGGGTAGAGACATGAGAAGGCTGTGCTCCAGCCAGCCATGGCCGCCTAGTTATGAGACCCACTCATACTTGCTGTTAGCAGCGCTTTTGGTTGGCTGCGGCTCCCTGCTGAATCACTCTACCCGGGACAGCCCAGGTCTGCACTGAATGTCTTGATAGCTTAATTGATTTAAGTTTGCCTCACTCACTGTGTGATGTGGTTTTTGTTCCAGAATGTGGGCTCAATGATTTCAAGAAATCCTTGTGTGGTCTTCATGCAAACCTTAATTTAAGATCCCCCAGTTGTGTGTAAGGAACTAGATGTTCTGGAGACCTCCTACCTCTGTGAGCTGTGATTCTGGGGTCTAGTGTGGAAAATGCAGGTGGGCCTCTCTCCCTGAGTAAATGCTTTCACAACCAGGTTTGCTTTTGGCAGAGAATAGGATACATGGCATCTAATTTTTTCAGTCTTTGTGAATACCGCACACATGTCTGAAGATCCTAAAGGTCTAGCTGCGTTTTTATTATTTTATTTTTTAATTTTTTTATTAAAATTTTTTCTTTTACATTTATTTATTTTTGGGAGACACAGAGAGAGCACAAGTGGGGGAGGGGCAAGGAAAGAATGAGACACCGAATCTGAAGCAGGCTCCAGGCTCTGAGCTGTCAACACAGAGCCCAACGCGGGTCTCAAACTCACAAACTGTGAGATCATAACCTGAGCTAAAGTCGGACGCTTAATCGACTGAGCCTCCCAGGCCCCCAGGTCTAGCTGCATTTTTAAAAATGAAATGAAAAAAGGGAGGGAAACCCAATGACACATATGCAGTGAAATCAAAGGTGGAATCTGGTGTGAGCTAACAGGCACAGACTGAGACCCATCACCCACCCCTTCATTCACCCTGCTACAGCCCCTCCTGTCCAGGGTGCCCTTTTGATGAATGGTGATGAGAGGTGGCCCTGATGGGATTACTGAAGAAAGGATGAGAATTTCTAGGTGATGGCCATGGCCAGACCCAGAGGAGGAGCCCATTTTAGTTTGTCTTCTCTAAAACTATTTTTCCTAGATGATCACATCATGGTTTCTCTTGGCGAGTTTAATTGCCTACTGATCTTTCAATTGCGAAGTTAGAAATTTCTGGGCTTCTCTCCCCTGGAATGAAATGTTTCATGAATGTCATGAGCACCTCCCTGGGAATGGAGCCCATCATTGCATTGAGCCTTCCTATGGAGGCCTGGCTAAGTTTCAACCAAATCTCTCCCTCCCTAATGTGAATTTATTTAACTTCCCTCTGTTTTTATGAAACACATTTTGGAAGACATTGGAACAAACAAGCTTCACACCTTTGTTGTCTTCTGATGTCAATTTCCCCTGCCTTTGAGTTGCTGAAAATCCAGTCTTTTTTTTTTTAAAGACTTTTTATTTATTTATTTTGAGAGAGAGAGAGAGAGAAAGAGAGAGAGAGAGAGAGAGAGAGAGAGAGAGAGAGAGAGAGAGAATCTTAAACAGGCTCCATGCCCAACGCAGAGACTGATGTGGGGCTCAATCTCACGACCATGAGTTTATGACCTGAGCCGAAATTAAGAGTCAGATGCTCAACGTACTGAGCCACCCAGGCACCTGGAAAATCCAGTCTCTCTATCAAGCTCTCACCCCTCTTTAAAAGTGTGCCCTGAGAAGAGGCTGTCTTGGGAGTGCAGGATTTGATGGGCACAACCATGTTTACCCTTGGGAAAAGGATCATGGAGTGGTGCTATAGGGTTTTCAGAAAACAGTTCTCCTGGGCTGTCCACTGTGAGGGGGCCAAGAGATCCACAGAGCCAGCTGTGGATGATGGTGTCCTATGTGGCTTCAGACTGAATGTGCCTACATATCTCCCAGGGGTCTCATTAAGGAGCAAATGTGGGTTCAGGAGTTCTGGATGGGGCCCCAGTTTCAGCATTTCTTACCAGCTCCCAGATGAGGACAGTGCTGCTGGGCTGAGGGCCCAGAGCTTGGGCAGAGCAGAATAGAGGGGCTGCCAGGAGAAGCAGGCAAATGTGGAGTACATGATAATCCACAGACTCCTCTGCTTTCCTTTCGTGCAGAAATAAATCTCATGAGCCCCGTCAAGTGTGAGACATGAGACATGGATCCAACCCAAGATAAGTCTCTCTTCAGACAGGCTGTCAGGACTTCAGAATGCAGCACCCCCATATCTGGATGTGAGTTATGTACTGACCTGGGCTGGGATATAGTGGACTCCAAATCTGTGGTCCAGGGCTTGGGGTAAACATGTGGAGTTGCCAAGTGTCCCTGAAGGTTGCTGCATGGGGTTCCCAATAGCAGGGTGAGACAAGTTGCCATGTGTCACTGACTCTGTCTTCCCAAATTCAGAATCCACTTATGCTGGTCTTGTTGGAGTATGCTTCTCGAGTTTGCTTTATACAATGCAATAGTTTTTCAAATGTGACTGTTCAGTTGAATTCTAAAAAATTTGTACACTAATCATAGGGCATTCTGAAGTTGGAGGACTTGCGTGTGTGTGTGTGTGTGTGTGTGTGTATGTGTGAGGAGGGAATGGAGATAAATTTGACAAAAGAGATTTTGTTACATTTCAACTGACCTGAGTTCTGGTTTGTCCAACCTTTGGTCAATTGTCAGCCCATCAACTAATCCACTATGTCATTTCTTCCTCTGTGCACCTGATCTGTGCCCAGACATGCTTCGATTATGGCAACTGATCACTGAGGGTCTGCAGTAGGCCACAGCATTGTGTGATATGAGGTCATCCTCTGGTCATTCCTCCCACTATGACTTGGGGAATTGGAATGGTTCACACTTTATGGATGAAGATATGAAGTTTCAGGGAGGTTGAAGGCTTGGCCACATTATATGGCCTGCAGATGGCACAGGTGACATCAAACTGCCCAGACACCCAGCCTCTTTGGCTGCCACTGAATTCTCATTCTGTAATTGCAGACTTTGTTTTTTTTTTTTTTTAATTTTAATTCCAGTATAGTTAACACACAGTGTTATATTAGTTTCAGGTGTACACTACAGTGATTCCTGGTACTCATCATGACAAGTACACTTTTTAATCCCCATCACCTATTTAACCCCTCCTCCCCACTTCCCCTCTGGTAATCATCAGTTTGTTCTCTCAAGAGTCTGTTTCTTGGTTTGTCTCTCTTATTTTTTCCCCTTTGCTTGTTTGTTTTGTTTTTCAAATTCTACATTAGAGTAAAATCATATATTTGTCGTTCTTGGACTTATTTCACTTACCATTATACCCTCTAGCTCCATCCATGTTGTTGTAAATGGCAAGACTTTGTTCTTTTTTATGGCTGAATAGTATTTCCTTATTTATATATCACTTATTCCTTATCCATTCATCTAATACGTGGGCTGCATCCATAATTTGGCTATTGTAAATAATGCTGCAATTAACATAGGAGTGCATGTATTCCTGTGAATTAACATTTTTGTATTTTTTTGGGTAAATATTCAGTAGTGCAATTACCAGATCTTAGGGTAGTTCTATTTTTATTTTATTTTTTTGAGAAATCTCTATACTGTTTTCCAGAGTGGCTGCACCAGTTTGCATTCCTACTAACAGTGCAAGAGAGTTCTCCTTTCTCTACATCTTCATCAACACCTGTTGTTTCTTGTGTTGTTGATTTTAGCCATTCTAACAAGTATGAAGTGATATCTCATTGTAGTTTTGATTTGCATTTCCCTGATGATGAGTGATGTTGAGCATCATTTTATGTGTTTGTTAGCCATCTGGATGTCTTCTTTGGAGAAATGTCTGTTCATGTCTTCTGCCCATTTTTAAATTGGATTATTTGTTTTTTGGGTGTTGAGTTTGATAAGTTCTTTATATATTTTGGATACTAACCATTTATTGGATATGTCATTTGCAAATATCTTCTCCCATTCTGTTGGTTGTCTTTTGGGTTTTTTTGATGGTTTCCTTCACTGTGCAAAAGCTTTTTATTTTGATGAAGTCCCAATAGCTTATTTTTGCTTTTATCCCCCTTGCCTCAAGAGACATATCTAGAAAAATGTTGCTATGACCAATGTCAGAGAAATTACTGTCTGTGCCCTCTTCTAGGAATTTTATGGTTTTCTGTTTCACATTTATATCTCTAATCGACTTTGAATTTATTTTTGTGTATGGTGTAAGAAAGTGGTCCAGTTTCATTCTTTTGCATGTTGCTGTTCAGTTGTCCCAACACCATTTGTCGAAGAGACTGTTCTTTTCCCACTGGATATTTTTTCCTGCTTTGTCAAAGATTAATTGACCATATGGTTGTGGGTTCATTTCTGGTTTTTCTGTTCTGCTCTATTGATCTATGTGTCTGTTTTTGTGCCAGTACCATAATGTCTTGATGACTACAGCTTTGTAATATACCTTGAAGTCCAGAATTGTGATGCCTCCTTGCTTTGCTTTTTTCATTCAGAATCATGCTTATTTATTTAGTTATATCCAAGTCAGTTAACACATAGTATAGTAATCATTTCAGGAGTAGAATTTAGTGATTTATCACTTACATATTACAGTGCTCATTCCAACAAGTGCCCTCCCAGTACCCATCACCTATTTAGCTGACCCTCCCCCCCCACCCAACTCCCCTCCAGCAACCCTCAGTTTGTTATCTGTATTTAAGAGTCTCTTATGGTTTGCCTCCCTCTCTGTTTTTATCTTATTTTTTCTTCCTTTCCCCTATGTTCTCTAGGGCTGACTCCTCCTCTGAGCCTCCATGGATTTTCTCCAGGAAGAGACCCTGCCTTCCCAAGGGCTGTGAGTATTTTAATATTCCCTGTCCTGAACATGGTACATGGAATATAGCGGGATCTCAGTAAGTTATTATTGTCCAAGTGTGGAAAAGAGTGACAAAGTTTATAGTTACAAAGACATTGAATGGCCAAACCAATTTTGCAAAAGAAAAGCAGGTGCTTTGATGGTCTGTTCCATACTTGGACACTTACTCAACTTCATTTGTTAATAATAATTTACTGAGATCTTGCTATATTCCATGTACCATGCTAAGGACAGGGAATATTACAATAGTCATAGCTGTTGGGATGGCACATAGATGCACTGAGCATCAGTATATCAGGGTCCCTACCTGGAGCAAGATTCAATGGAGGCCCAGAGGAGAGGTCAGCCCAGCCAGGGGTCAGGGATCTGGAAGTCAGAGAAGATGTTGGTCCTGCAAGGTGCTCAGGAAGCCAGAGGAGGGGCTGCCTCTGTCAGGGGTCAGAGGTCTTTACAGAGGAGTTTGCCCCCTGCACGTGTCAGGGAGGACATACTCGGCAAATAGTGTGCCACAGTGTGGAACATGGTTCCTGGTGTTCTTCTCCATGTGTACATAAATCTTGTCTTCTCAGAGGGTCACAGGCTCCCTGAAGACTGGTCTCTGTTTCACTTTTCTCTGTTCATGGCTGGCCTGCAGAATGGGCTGTGACAATAAAGCAGAGCTGAAGGAAAACCTCTATTGTCTGAGGCTTGCATATCCCAGCTACTCAAGGCAGATAAAATAAAATGATACCATTTTGAGGGGACAATTATATTAGCTAGGATTTAATAATAGCCTTTTTACAATGCTAGCAAGTGTGAAAGGAGACACAAATGGATAAAGTGGATGTCAGGACCAACTTTCAAGAAAGCACTTTTTCACTTGGTTAACATTTATATATATATATTTTTGATTTGCTTATTCTGATTTTAGGAATCTGTTTTAAGAAACAGTAAGAAACTCAAAGCCACAGCAGAAACCTCCTGGTGTTGCTCAGAACCGTAGAGCTGGACTTTGTCTGGGGGTGGTTGTACAGGAGAGCTGAGGAGGGGTTTGGTGAGAGCTCTGTGACTAGTCATGAACACTGTGGGAGTTTGGAATAGCAGGGACATGCTTATGAATTGACGGTAATTGAGAAAAGGCCAATACAGAAACATGTGGTGTCATTGCAGCAAGTAAAATTGTATACAGACAGAAAGAAACACACTGGAGTATGACTAATGGTTAGCTTTGAGAGAGATACTTATAGCTGACTTAGTTTATTTCTCTGTAATTTATAAAATGGTCTGCTGTAAACCTTTGACAATTGTCTAGTAAAGACCTCATTACAAATAATTGAGAGAACACAATTTTGGTTGAAGGAATGTGCAAAATCATGTGGGGTGTATTTGTTTCTTATGGTCACCGTAACAAATTACCACAAATTTAGCAGCATAAAACACCACAAACTTACTATCTTCTCGTTCTGGAGTATAGACATCTGAAATGGGCTAATATCAAGGTGTTAACAGGATGCATTCCCTCCAAAATCTCTAGGGGAAAACTTGCTTCCTTGCCTTTTTCAACTTCTACAGACTGCCTGCGTTCCTTGATTTATGGCCAGTCTCTTCAAGCTCTGCCTCCTCCATGTGTCCCCTTCTCTGGTTCTGCTATTCTGCCTCCATCTTATAAAAACTCTGTGATTGCCTGAGCACATCTGGATAATCCAGGATGATATCCCCCATCCCCAGATCCTACATGTAATCACATCTGTAAAGTGCTTTTTACTGCATAAGGTAACATGGTCACCGGTTCTGGAGATTAGGGCATGGGCATCTTTTGGGAGCCATTACTCTGCCTACCAGAAGGGGCAATTTACCATGGGGGTTTGAGAGTGCCATGGCTGGTACTGGGGAACCTGCCTAGCACATCACCACCACCTTGCAGGAGTGTTCTCTAAAGTTCTTAGCAAATCCAGTGTAAGAGCTTGAGAAACAGAAATTGATCACCTGTCTGATGTTGTCCAGGTGGATCCTTCTTGGTAAATGCAGCACCCACAGAGACCTCTGGTGGGGTTCAGTGGTGGAGATCTGGGTATCTGAGTTCCTGGAATTTCAACTGACAATCAACGTCACAGAGAAAAGTGAGGGGAAGCAAGTTTGGGGGTGTGTATGCAGAAGAGGATTTGACCATGCCTTGAGACAACTTTGTGGAGAAGTATAGGAAACTGGGGCCAAGAGTTGTATTCCAGAGCCCCAAAAGGCAGGCAGAATTATGGGAAGTGGAGGAAAAAACCATTGCATCTGTACAGTGCTTCACCTTCTACAGCATGTTTTCTTGAATTGTTTACTTCATTTATTCTTTCATGCATTAATTCAGCACATTTTTGGGAGTGGCTATTGTGACAAAGGGACTAAAGATGGTGCCTTGCCACACACAGTCCCTGTTCCTGGTGGGTGCGGGATTTCTGCTGCAAGTCCAGAGGCAGTCCACCATGTCTCCTGAGAGGGCCCAGGTCAGGAGTAGGCCCCCTCTCACTCTGCCCACTAGACTGTGCTCTAGGGACCTCAGACTCTCCATCTACCTCTTTGGGTCTGTAGAGCCTCCTCCAGCCAGACCATGAGGCTTCCTCCACCCCTGCCATGAGTCTTGAGAGGGCAAGAGGCCCAGACCACTGTGTGGTCCATCCTGCCTTTCCCTGGAAGCTGAAGTCCTCCTGGCCTGGCCTTTCCTCATCTCTCTGTCCTTGCCTCCCTTCTTGGTTCCTCACCTTCCCAGGTCCTCCTTCTTTCCCTCAGGACCATCCATCCTTCCTTCCTCCCATTTTCTCTCCACAGAAGTCACATCCTGGGGTTGGAGCAACAAGAGTGGAAGACACTCCACATTCCCCTGAGGAGTCCACCCCTTGGGCAGGCCCTGTTCCTATTTCTTTCTGTAGCATAAATGAAGTCACCCTCATCAGGAGGCAAATAAGACAAAGGAAAAGCAGAGAGAAAAGAAAATGCTTTTGGAACTGGGACCAGAATCTCATCTGACATTTGGGAAGTAGAGCAGACAGGTGCTGAAGGCAGGGCTCATGTTGTCCCATTGATGACCAGTGCCTGCTGAGAGAGAGGGTGGGAGCCTCTGTGTGTGTGTGGCACTGTCCCCTGTACTGTCTGCCTGATCCCACACAGAGTGTTGGGGGTACAGTGTGGGAGGGGCTGTGTTTCCTGGGAACATCAGGTGAGTGTCAGGTTGAATGCGCTCTTGGTGGGGGTTGCAGGTGAAGCAAGTGGTTTAAGGCTGGGGGATGCTGTTCTCCTCTGAACCTCCTCTGGGCATTTAGTCTACATGAAGGCTCTGTTCCCTGCAGTGAGCTCCCACAGGTGTGTTCCTGGAGTACCTACATCCCGACATCGCTGCTGACAGTGGCGAGGGGATGGTGTGGAGGTGGACACAGGGTCTGGTGCCCTGAGCATTTCTCCATGCCAAGGATCAAGGATTACTCATTCCAGAGCTTGGGGCCAATGAAACTTCGGTGCCACAGGCCACTCCTAAGTCACTATGGGAGATGCCATAGGCTGAATTGTGCACCCCACCCCAAGTTCATATGCTGAAGCCCTAACCCTCAGTGTGATCATATTTGGAAGTAGGACTTTTGACAAGCATTAGGGTTGGATGAAGTGATGAGGACCAAGCCCCAGTGATGAGATTACTACTCTTATAAGGAGAGTTGCCAGAGAGCTTGCTATTTCTCTCTGCCATATGAGAATGCAATGAGGAGACCATCTGCCAGCCAGGAAAAGGGCTCTCACCAGAACCTGTTATGTTGGCACCCTGACCTCAGACTTATGGCCCCCGGAACTTTGAGAAAACAAACTTTCTGCTGTTTAAGCTGCTCAGTCTATGGCACTTTGTTATGGCAGCCCGAGCTGACAAATACAGATTTTGGTACTGGGAAGTGGGATGTTGCTGTAACAAATACATGAACACATGGAAGCAGCTTTGGAATGATGGGGTGATGGGCAGAGGCTGGAAGAGTGTTGAGGTGCATTCTAGAAATATGGATGTTAAGGGTGATCCTGATGAGGCTCAGATGGGAATGAGAAACATGTTCTTGGAAACTGGAGGAACAGTGATCCTTGTTATTAAGTGGCAGATAACTTGGCCACACTGTGTTCTAGCATTAGTGGAAGGTAGAACTAGTGACTGATAAAATAGGATATGTAACTGAGGGGATTTCTTAAAAAATTTTTTTAATGTTTATTTACTTTTGAGAAAGAGAGAGACAGAGAGAGGGGGAGACACAGAGTCCGAAACAGGCTCTGAGCTGTCAGCACAGAGCCCAATGTGGGGCTCAAACTCACAGAGTGCGAGATATTGACCTGAGCTGAAGTTGGACGCTCAACGGACTGAGCCACCCAGCTGCTGCTGTAGCTGAGATTTCTTTTTTTAAAATTTCTTTTTTTCAACGTTTATTTATTTTTGGGACAGAGAGAGACAGAGCATGAACGGGGGAGGGGCAGAGAGAGAGGGAGACACAGAATCGGAAACAGGCTCCAGGCTCTGAGCCATCAGCCCAGAGCCCGACGCGGGGCTCGAACTCACGGAGCGCGAGATCGTGACCTGGCTGAAGTCGGACGCTCAACCGACTGCGCCACCCAGGCGCCCCTGTAGCTGAGATTTCTAAGCAAAGTATGTGGCCTTGTTTCTCCGGACTGCTTAAGGAATGTAAAATGTAAAAGGAATTAAGATGTAATTGTAAAGCAAAAAGGAGCCAGAACTTGAAGATTTGGAAAATTCTCAGTCTATCTATATTGCAAACAACAAGTAAGTTTGTTCTGCAGAGAGCACTAAGAGTGTGACTGAATGGCCATCTGATAAACAGGTCATGGGACGGGTGCCACTCATATGCTTAATCAGCCATTGCAGTGGAAAAGAGGGGTAGAGATGACATTGTGCCATCGGAGACACTGCCCACTTGGACTAGAAGGGACAGAGAAATAGAGACAGAATGAAGGAAGGCCATCAGACTTCTAGATCCTACAGGACCTGACTGGAGAGCCATTTGGCTGCCAGTATGAGCCATTCCTCAAGGAAAGGGAAGAAGGGCGAAGGTAATTTGGAGACTATCAAGGCCACTGTTTTGGTTCCAGCAGGTCAGGTGGTCTATGACTGAAGCCTTGGGACTGCCCTATGGAGCCTTGGGGAGACGTGGCCTCAGCCATGGAGGCTGTCACTTCAGTGAGCCTGGAGGGCAGGGTGTTGAGCCAAAGAGGACTATTCTCATGCCTTAAGATCAGATGGAATCAGCCTTACTAGGTTCTGGACTTGATTGGGACCTGTCACCCTTTTCCTTCTCTCCTTTTTCTCCCTTTCGGAATGGGACCTCTGCCTGTCCTACCATTGCATTTGGGAAGTGTTTTTTTTTTTTTTTTTTAATTTTTTTTCAACGTTTATTTTTGGGACAGAGAGAGACAGAATATGAATGGGGGAGGGGCAGAGAGAGAGGGAGACACAGAATCGGAAACAGGCTCCAGGCTCTGAGCCATCAGCCCAGAGCCTGACGCGGGGCTCGAACTCACAGACTGCGAGATCGTGACCTGGCTGAAGTCAGACGCCCAACCGACTGCGCCACCCAGGCGCCCCTTGGGAAGTGTTTAATGTGTCTGATTTCACAGTTCACACAGCTGGAGAGGAATTTTGCCTCAGGATGGTCTGTGCCCAGAGTTTCACCCACACCTGATTTAGGTGACCTTTCTATTTTTCTGTCTATCTTTCTCTTTCCCTTCCTTCCTTTCTTGTGTTTTTTATTTAAGTATAATTGACACACAGTGTTATGTTAGTTTCAGGTGTATAACATAATGATTCACAGTTCTATACATTGTTCAGTGCTCATCACAGTAAGTGTAGCCACGATCTGTCACCAAACGACATTATTACCATCTTATTGACTATATTCCCTATGCTGGACTTTTCATTTCTGTGACTGATTTGTTTTGTAACTAGGAGTTTGTACCTCTTAAGATGCCTTATCTATGCCACCCTCCCATCCTCCCGTCTGGATGCTACTAGTTTTTTCTCTATATTTGTCTGTTTTTTGTTCTTTGATTGCTTTGTTTTTTAGATTCCACATATAAGTGAAATCATATGGTATGTATATTTCTTTAACTAACTTATTTTGCTTAGTATTACACTCTCTATACTTTTATTCTTTTTATGGGTGAGTAATATTCCCAGTTTATTAACCCAATAAACATAGGGTTTGCAGCATTATGTACAATAAGTGATATTAAAATTTTTTTAATGTTTATTTATGTTGAGAGAGAGAGAGAGAAAATGAACAAACAGGGGAGGGGCAGAGAGAGAGGAAGACACAGAATCCGAAGCAGGCTCCAAGCTCTGAGCTGTCAGCCCGGAGCTCAATGTGGGGCTTGAACTCATGAACCATGAGATCATGACCTGAGCCAAAGTTGGATGCTCAACTGACTGAGCCACCTGAATGCCCCTACAATAGGTGATATTTAGATGAGACTTTGGACTTCAGAGTTCAGAATTGGTGCTGGAATGAGTAAAGAGTTTTGGGGGCTCCTGGGATGGAATAACTGTGTTTTGTGTGCAAAGGACATGCATTTGTGGGCCAGGGCTGGAATATCATGGACTGAATAGAGGCTTTTTCTCAGGGGCACTTTGGAGGCGAACTCGCAGGGATACACTCCAGCTTGTAAGGTGAGGTTGTACCTGCAGTCAGAGGCCTGACTTGTGGGTGAGGGACGAGGAGATGGTGTGAGGCTGGCTTCATTTCCTTTCCCAGGCACCTTCCCACTGAGTCCTGGGACAGCCCTGGGAGGCATGCAGGCACACCCTGTCCTGCAGAGGAGCTGGGAGTTGGCCAGGTGGGCTGGACCTTACCCTGTACCTGTGCCCCCACATCATTTATCTCCAGCACACGCTTTCAGGTTTTGAACCAGGGTCACTGTCTGCATGCTAGTCACCTGAAAAGACTCAGTATTCCTGCGCAGATGACTAACTTTCCAAATATCATCAGGCAGTGTAATGAGTACATTTTTATAGACTCTGCTGTTGGCAAGGTTTGAGGGCTATCTGAGCTGGCTCTCCCTTTCTTTAAAACCTTGGTTTTCTCAATTTAGCATTGTTGTAAAGATGAAGTAGATAATGTGTAAAGTTCTTCATGAAGTGCCTGCCCCTTCCCCTTCCTCTCCACACTCCCCATTATCTCATTTGACTCACCCACAACCCTGTGTCTTCTCCTGGGGAGGAAGGGAATGGCCATCCTGAGCCCGTCTTCCCTGGACACTGTGGTGGGGCTTACACTGATGTTACATCATCCTTCTAAAGTCTCTGGACCTGACTGTTTTTCCACATCCCCCAAATCCACAATGAGAGTCTCTTATGTGCTACTCTGCATTCTAAGGGCTAGAGATTTAGCAGTGATGGAAACACAAACCTCCACCTTCTAGGAGCCTACATTTGTGTGGAGAAACAAATAAGATAAATAAAACAAACAAACAAACAAACAAACAAACAAACCCCTGTAGAGTAGGTGACATGATGCACAGTACGAAGAAGAAAAGTAAAGGTGGGGATGTGTGTGTCAAGTCGGAGGTTTGTAACCACAAATAGATGGCCTGAGAAATTGAGCAGAGGCTGAAGGAAGTGAGGGAGGAAGCCTTGTGAAGGTCTGGGAGGAGAGTTTCAGGCAGAGGGAGCAGCAAGTGCAAAGACCCTGAGAGGGGTAGGAGAGGGCAAGACCAGAATTAATCAGGCCTGGGCCACTGCAGGGACTGTGGCCCTCACTCTTAGTGAGATAGAAGTCCAGAGGCAGCACAGAGAAGAGGATGGATAGGAACTGACTTTCATTTAACAAGCTCACTCTGACTGCCTAGCCAAGAAGAACCCGAGGAACAAGGGTGGGGTGGCTGAGCAATGATGCACAGAGAGATGCAGTGGCGCAGGCCAAAGGCTGGCAGGGTGGGTAGTGAGAAGTGCTTGGAGTCTATGTCTATTTGGAGGCAGACACCTGGATGGCCTGCTGGACTACGTGTGGGCCTGGGGAGAGGGAAGGTAATAGCTCATTCCACGTTTGTGGCTAGCACCTGGCACCTGGCTGTCTGGAGCCATGATGGCTGACACAGGGCAGGGCAGGCTGACCTGCAGATGGGAGTGGATGTGTGGCTCCAGCAGAGTGGGGAGCCAACAGCAGCAGGCCTGGGCTTCGTTCAGGGCAGAGGCACAGACTGGACTTACACCTCTGGGGTTCTCGGGGAGGGGCAGTTTACTTGCCAGGGCACTGGATGAGACCCAGAGTGGCCAGAGGGAGGAACCCCAGGTTCGCTTTCTAGAAGTCAGAGACTAGGAGGAACTAGCAAGTGAAACAGGAAGAGGAGGGGCAGGAGGAGAGCAAGGTGTGCTCATCACACTGGGGAGCCAGGGGCAGGGAGGGACCAGATATGAATCCTGCAGTAGAAGTGTGGGGCAGTGTCCTGAGGGATTAGTGATCCTGGTCAAGCGGGTTCAGTGGGGTGATGGAGCCACTTAAGGGGAAGGACCAGCTGTGTTCTGTGTTCGGGCTCCTGTCTCTTGCATATGAAATGTTGTTATGGACAGCAGTGCTTGACACTATGTTCACCATCTCTTGGGTCTGGCTCCCAATGTCTCACTGTGAAGTGGGCATTCATGTCTCCATGCAGACGTCCCGTGGTCCCTTTATTGATGACTGACTGGCACATGCAGCTGTGCTCCAGTCAAGAGCCTCGTTTTCATTGAAAAATTCTGTCATTGCCTTTACCTGAGGAGTCCTTTCAGCAAGGAAAGAAAATGTGTTCTACACTTTGGAAGATGCCAGAAGGGCCATCAGGTGGGGTGAGCAGAGTCGACTGGTTGACTTTGGTATCCTGTACTCTGAGAAACCCTCTCTCAGGGGGCAGACCCACCCTGGAGACCACCCTTTGACTCCTAGATGGGCAGGAACTCAGGGGGTGTTAAGGGACCCCCAGATGGGTAGGGATATGGGGGAACCAGGGGGGGTGAGGGTACGGGGGATCAGGGTCCCCTAGAAGGGTGGACACCGAGGGAGGGGCACTTTGAGGTGTCGGGGCCTTGTTTATGGGGACAAGACCAGGTATTTTCCAGTCTGCATCTCATGGCTTGAGAGACATCTTATTATTTCTTCTCAGAGAAAGCTTTTCCTTCCTTTTTGAGATTCTCCTCATTAGTCATAAATTCAATTTTATACAGATAGGGTTTGAGACTTGGTCTCAAAAGGCTTACTTTTTAGCCATATTGGTCATCACAGGAGTTGGTGCCTTTTTGGACATTGTTCTGCATTAAGAATGGATGTGAAATATTCCTGTACAACTGTGTTGTATGTCACAGCAGACTGCTCCTGACAGCCTCCTATAAGGGTGTCACTATCCCCAGATAGGAATGTACAGAAAATATACCTGAGGTATTTGTTACTCACTTTATGTATGTCTGGGAATTGTAAGGAGCCTGGCAGACCTTGCAGGGTCAGGAAGGGTGAAGCAGATTCTCTGCATGCTGGCTAGTAGCATGCAGGACTTGGGGGGAGCTGGAGCAGGCTCCCCTGCTTATCTTCCCCGTCCCTCTCCATTGTCCCTCCTGGTCCCAGGAGTCCAGATAGCCTGCTGAGTGCAGCCAGGTCACACAGCCCCACAGATGAAACCTTCCAGGAGTGTCACTTCATCATGTCCACTTACATTCTGTTAGCTGAAGCAGATCAGGTGGCAGTGCTGAAATTCAAGGGGGCTGGGAGACGCAGTCCTGCCATGTGTCCAAAAAGAAGACTGGGAATTTTGTTACTTGTGTGGCTGGTTGAGGGGAGCTAGGATGTCTCCCTGAGCCCCAATGACACAGCTTCCTGTGCTCTCTTGAGGCCCTTCCTTTATCCCAGCACAAGCATTGTGATTTGGGAGCTTCCCAGGCCTGGCCCCTCATCCTCTTGGCCATCCTCTTGGCCCACACTTGGCTCAGACACAGAGACTTTTGTCTCTGGATCCATCTGGATGTGTGACTTCAATTTGGACTCTTTCCTCTGACCAGCTTCTTCCTTAGAGCCCTTCCTTCTGGAACCCCCTCCTCAGCCCCACAGGGACAGGTGGAGGAAGAGGAGGGGACCATATCTTATTGTATAGTGCTGGCTGTCTCCCTAAGGGGTGGGCTTTCTCGTAAGGCAGTATGGCAGCAAGGGGAAATAGAAGGCTCAGCCATTATGGAAAGAGAACTTTGGTTTTTCTACATTGTGGCCCTTATGTATGTTGACCCACTTGCAGGAGTGGCAGCTGTTGAGCTTCTCAGTGAGCACCTCCTATGGGCAAACATTTTGCCTCTTTCATCTTTTTCAAAGGCACTATTGGTTTAACAGATGAAGAGACTGAGGTCCAGAGAAAGAGAGATGAAGTCTTCAAGCTGACAAAGCCAAGCAGTAGCTGAGGGAGACTTGAACCTCAGTCACCTGGTGGGCCTGGACCTGCCTGATTCCACACTGCTGCGCCACCCCAGATAGGGGGCTGCTGCTCACCAGCTTTGTTGAACTGTGTAAAATAGAAATGGGAGCTCTGGAATCCATAGTGTTTGTCACAGATGAGTTAATGCAATGGTGGAGTCCTGGTTCCTCCTCCGTGCATCCTGGGGGCAGCCATCCAGTCATGGGAGGGGACAGCAAGGAGGGAGTGGTCTGGGGCAAGACGCCAGGCCCGGCGCAGAGGAGGATTTGTTTCCTTTCTCTTTCTCTCTCTCCCATTATCTATCTATGTCTATCGATCTATCATATCTATCTATCTATCTATCTATCTATCATCTATCTATATCTATCATCTATTAAAATTTTTTTTAACATTTATTTATTTTTGAGAGACAGAGAGAGGCAGAGCATGAGCAAAGGAGGGGGAGAGAGAGACACACACAGAATCCAAAGCAGGCCCCAGGCTCTGAGCTGTTTGTTAGTACAGAGCCCAACATGGGGCCCAAACCCACGAACTGCAAGACCATGACCTGAGCCGAAGTCAGACGCGCAACCGACTGAGCCACCCGGGCGCCCCTATCATCTGTTTAATCTACCTATATCTATCATGTATATATTTATCTATGTATCATCTATCATCATTGTCATCATCTATCATTCATTTAATTAAATGTGGATGCCTTTAGATCGGGTGGAGATACACTAGTGTCCACACTGATTTCCACTGGGATGTGCTCCTTCCTGCCTAGTGTGTGATCACCTGTCCACACAGGTCATTTGTGTCTGCGTCTTGTTCTGACTGCAGGCCTCTATGGGCTCTTTCTCTTTCTCTGAGCCTCTTTACAGTCTTCTCTTGCTCTATTGGGAACATGTAGGACTCTGGACACCACTCTGGGGCTCTGGGAAACTGGGAGTGTCTCAGTCCCTTCTGCCCTAAGAGACCTAATACCCTTCTGCACCCATCCTGGCACAGATGTGACTGTGCTTTTCTTTCTTTTTTAATAAAAATAATATTTACCATGTGATATTTAATATACAAAATGAAACATACAAACACATGCAATTTATGGAGCATAATGTCAAAATAACACTCTTATAGCTCAAATCCTAAAGTATCCCTAAAGCCACATGTCTTTCTTCTTAACTGTCAGCCTCCCCATAGGGAGCATCATCCTGAAATCTGTGCTTATTATTTCTTTGGTTAAAATGGTTATATTAGGGGTGCCTGGGTGGCTCAGTTGATTGAGCATCTGACTTCTGATTTTGGCTCAGGTCATGATCCTAGGATTGTGGGATTGAGCCTTGTATCAGGCAAGATCTTCTCTCTCTCTCTCCTTCTGCTCCTCTCCCCTACTTGCTGTCTCTCTCACAAAAAAATGTATTTTCCCTAAACAACGTGTCATTTAATTTTGCTTTTTTTTTATTTTTTATTTTTTTTTATTATATGAAATTTATTGTCAAATTGGTTTCCATACAACACCCAGTGCTCATCCCAAAATGTGCCCTCCTCAATACCCATCACCCACCCTCTCCTCCCTCCCACCCCCCATCAACCCTCAGTTTGTTCTCAGTTTTTAACAGTCTCTTATGCTTTGGCTCTCTCCCACTCTAACCTCTTTTTTTTTTTTTTCTTTTTTCCTCCCCCTCCCCCATGGGTTCCTGTGAAGTTTCTCAGGATCCACATAAGAGTGAAACCATATGGTATCTGTCTTTCTCTGTATGGCTTATTTCACTTAGCATCACACTCTCCAGTTCCATCCATGTTGCTACAAAAGGCCATATTTCATTTTTTCTCATTGCCACGTAGTATTCCATTGTGTATATAAACCACAATTTCTTTATCCATTCATCAGTTGATGGACATTTAGGCTCTTTCCATAATTTGGCTATTGTTGAGAGTGCTGCTATGAACATTGGGGTACAAGTGCCCCTATGCATCAGTACTCCTGTATCCCTTGGATAAATTCCTAGCAGTGCTATTGCTGGGTCATAGGGTAGGTCTATTTTTAATTTTCTGAGGAACCTCCACACTGCTTTCCAGAGCGGCTGCACCAATTTGCATTCCCACCAACAGTGCAAGAGGATTCCCATTTCTCCACATCCTCTCCAGCATCTATAGTCTCCTGATTTGTTCATTTTGGCCACTCTGACTGGCGTGAGGTGATACCTGAGTGTGGTTTTGGTTTGTATTTTCCTGATAAGGAGCGACGCTGAACATCTTTTCATGTGCCTGTTGGCCATCTGGATGTCTTCTTTAGAGAAGTGTCTATTCATGTTTTCTGCCCATTTCTTCACTGGGTTGTTTTTCGGGTGTGGAGTTTGGTGAGCTCTTTATAGATTTTGGATACTAGCCCTTTGTCCGATATGTCATTTGCAAATATCTTTTCCCATTCCGTTGGTTGCCTTTTAGTTTTGTTGGTTGTTTCCTTTGCTGTGCAGAAGCTTTTTATCTCCATAAGGTCCCAGTAATTCACTTTTGCTTTTAATTCCCTTGCCTTTGGGGATGTGTCGAGTAAGAGATTGCTACGGCTGAGGTCAGAGAGGTCTTTTCCTGCTTTCTCCTCTAAGGTTTTGATGGTTTCCTGTCTCACATTCAGGTCCTTTATCCATTTTGAGTTTATTTTTGTGAATGGTGTGAGAAAGTGGTCTAGTTTCAACCTTCTGCATGTTGCTGTCCAGTTCTCCCAGCACCATTTGTTAAAGAGGCTGTCTTTTTTCCATTGGATGTTCTTTCCTGCTTTGTCAAAGATGAGTTGGCCATACGTTTGTGGGTCTAGTTCTGGGGTTTCTATTCTATTCCATTGGTGTATGTGTCTGTTTTTGTGCCAATACCATGCTGTCTTGATGATGACAGCTTTGTAGTAGAGGCTAAAGTCTGGGATTGTGATGCCTCCTGCTTTGGTCTTCTTCTTCAAAATTCCTTTGGCTATTCGGGGCCTTTTGTGGTTCCATATGAATTTTAGGATTGCTTGTTCTAGTTTCGAGAAGAATGCTGGTGCAATTTTGATTGGGATTGCATTGAATGTGTAGATAGCTTTGGGTAGTATTGACATTTTGACAATATTTATTTTTCCAATCCATGAGCAGGGAATGTCTTTCCATTTCTTTAAATCTTCTTCAATTACCTTCATAAACTTTCTATAGTTTTCAGCATACAGATCCTTTACATCTTTGGTTAGATTTATTCCTAGGTATTTTATGCTTCTTGGTGCAATTGTGAATGGGATCAGTTTCTTTATTTGTCTTTCTGTTGCTTCATTGTTAGTGTATAAGAATGCAACTGATTTCTGTACATTGATTTTGTATCCTGCAACTTTGCTGAATTCATGTATCAATTCTGGCAGACTTTTGGTGGAGTCTATCGGATTTTCCATGTATAATATCATGTCATCTGCAAAAAACGAAAGCTTGATTTCATCTTTGCCAATTTTGATGCCTTTGATTTCCTTTTGTTGTCTGATTGCTGATGCTAGCACTTCCAGCACTATGTTAAACAACAGCGGTGAGAGTGGGCATCCCTGTCGTGTTCCTGATCTCAGGGAAAAAGCTCTCAGTTTTTCCCCATTGAGGGTGATGTTAGCTGTGGGCTTTTCATAAATGGCTTTTATGATCTTTAAGTATGTTCCTTCTATCCCGACTTTCTCAAGGGTTTTTATTAAGAAAGGGTGCTGGATTTTGTCAAAGGCCTTTTCTGCATCGATTGACAGGATCATATGGTTCTTCTCTTTTTTTTTTTGTTAATGTGATGTATCACGTTGATGGATTTGCGAATGTTGAACCAGCCCTGCATCCCAGGAATGAATCTCACTTGATCATGGTGAATAATTCTTTTTATATGCCGTTGAATTCGATTTGCTAGTATCTTATTGAGAATTTTTGCATCCATATTCATCAGGGATATTGGCCGGTAGTTCTCTTTTTTTACTGGGTCTCTGGTTTAGGAATCAAAGTAATACTGGCTTCATAGAATGAGTCTGGAAGTTTTCCTTCCCTTTCTATTTCTTGGAATAGCTTGAGAAGGATAGGTATTATCTCTGCTTTAAACGTCTGGTAGAACTCCCCTGGGAAGCCATCTGGTCCTGGACTCTTATTTGTTGGGAGATTTTTGATAACCGATTCAATTTCTTTGCTGGTTATGGGTCTGTTCAAGCTTTCTATTTCCTCCTGATTGAGTTTTGGAAGACTGTGGGTGTTCAGGAATTTGTCCATTTCTTCCAGGTTGTCCAATTTGTTGGCATATAATTTTTCATAGTATTCCCTGGGATAATTGTTTGTATCTCTGAGGGATTGGTTGTAATCATTCCATTTTCATTCATGATTTTATCTATTTGGGTCATCTCCCTTTTCTTTTTGAGAAGCCTGGCTAGAGGTTTGTCAATTTTGTTTATTTTTTCAAAAAACCAACTCTTGGTTTCGTTGATCTGCTCTACTGTTTTTTTAGACTCTATATTGTTTATTTCTGCTCTGATCTTTATTATTTCTCTTCTTCTGCTGGGTTTAGGCTGCCTTTGCTGTTCTGCTTCTATTTCCTTTAGGTGTGCTGTTAGATTTTGTATTTGGGATTTTTCTTATTTCTTGAGATAGGCCTGGATTGCAATGTATTTTCCTCTCAGGACTGCCTTCGCTGCGTCCCAAAGCGTTTGGATTGTTGTATTTTCATTTTCGTTTGTTTCCATATATTTTTTAATTTCTTCTCTAATTGCCTGGTTGACCCACTCATTCGTTAGTAGGGTGTTCTTTAACCTCCATGCTTTTGGAGGTTTTCCAGACTTTTTCCTGTGGTTGATTTCAAGCTTCATAGCATTGTGGTCTGAAAGTATGCATGGTATAATTTCAATTCTGGTAAACTTATGAAGGGCTGATTTGTGACCCAGTATATGATCTATCTTGGAGAATGTTCCATGTGCACTCGAGAAGAAAGTATATTCTGTTGCTTTGGGATGCAGAGTTCTAAATATATCTGTCAAGTCCATCTGATCCAATGTCTCATTCAGGGCCCTTGTTTCTTTATTGACCGTGTGTCTAGATGATCTATCCATTTCTGTAAGTGGGGTGTTAAAGTCCCCTGCAATTACCACATTCTGATCCATCAGGTTGCTTATGTTTATGAGTAGTTGTTTTATATATTTGGGGGCTCCGGTATTCGGCGCATAGACATTTATAATTGTTAGTTCTTCCTGATGGATAGACCCTGTAACTATTATATAATGTCCTTCTTCATCTCTTGTTACAGCCTTTAATTTAAAGTCTGGTTTGTCTGATATAAGTATGGCTACTCCAGCTTTCTTTTGGCTTCCAGTAGCATGATAAATAGTTCTCCATCCCCTCACTCTCAATCTAAAGGTGTCCTCAGGTCTAAAATGAGTCTCTTGTAGACAGCAAATAGATGGGTCTTGTTTTTTTATCCATTCTGATACCCTGTGTCTTTTGGTTGGCACATTTAATCCATTTACATTCAGTGTTATTATAGAAAGATACGGGTTTAGAGTCATTGTGATGTCTGTATGTTTTATGCTTGTAGTGTTGTCTCTGGTACTTTGTCTCACAGGGTCCCCCTTAGGATCTCTTGTAGGGCTGGTTTAGTGGTGACAAATTCCTTCAGTTTTTGTTTGTTTGGGAAGACCTTTATCTCTCCTTCTATTCTAAATTGCAGACTTGCTGGATAAAGGATTCTCGGCTGCATATTTTTTCTGTCTAGCACACTGAAAATCTTGTGCCAATTCTTTCTGGCCTGCCAAGTTTCAAAAGAGAGATCAGTCACGAGTCTTATAGGTCTCCCTTTATATGTGAGGGCACGTTTACCCCTTGCTGCTTTCAGAATTTTCTCTTTATCCTTGTATTTTGCCAGTTTCACTATGATACGTTGTGCAGAAGATCGATTCAAGTTACGTCTGAAGGGAGTTCTCTGTGCCTCTTGGATTTCAATGCCTTTTTCCTTCCCCAGTTCAGGGAAGTTCTCAGCTATGATTTCTTCAAGTACCCCTTCAACACCTTTCCCTCTCTCTTCCTCCTCTGGGATACCAATTATGCGTATATTATTTCTTTTTAGTGTATCACTTAGTTCTCTAATTTTCCCCTCATACTCCTGGATTTTTTTATCTCTCTTTCTCTCAGCTTCCTCTTTTTCCATAACTTTATCTTCTAGTTCACCTATTCTCTCCTCTGCCTCTTCAATCCGAGCCGTGGTGGTTTCCATTTTGTTTTGCATTTCATTTAAAGCGTTTTTCAGCTCCTCGTGACTGTTCCTTAGTCCCGTGATCTCTGTAGCAAGGATTCTCTGCTGTCCTCTATACTGTTTTCAAGCCCAGCGATTAATTTTATGACTATTATTCTAAATTCACTTTCTGTTATATTATTTAAATCCTTTTTGATCAGCTCATTAGCTGTTGTTATTTCCTGGAGATTCTTCTGAGGGGAATTCTTCCACTTGGTCATTTTGGATAGTCCCTGGCGTGGTGAGGACCTGCAGGGCACTTCCCCTGTGCTGTGGTGTATAACTGGAGTTGGTGGGCGGAGTCGCAGTCAGACCTGATGTCTGCCCCCGGCCCACCGCTGGGGCCACAGTCAGACTGGTGTGTGCCTTCTCTTCCCCTCTCCTAGGGGCAGGATTCACTGTGGGGTTGTGTGGCCCGTCTGGGCTACTTGCACACTGCCTGGCTTGTGATGCTGGGGATCTGGCGTATTAGCTGGGGTGGGTAGGCAAAGTGCACAGGGGCAGGAGGGGCAGGCTTAGCTCGCTTCTCCTTAGGTGATCCACTTCAGGAGGGGCCCTGTGGCAGCAGGAGGGAGTCAGATCCGCTGCAGGAGGTTTGGCTCCGCAGAAGCACAGAGTTGGGTGTTTGCGCGGAGCGAGGAAGTTCCCTGGCAGGAACTGGTTCTCTTTGGGATTTTGGCTGGGGGATGGGCGGGGGAGACGGCGCTGGCGAGCGCCTTTGTTCCCCGCCAAACTGAGCTCTGTCGTTCGGGGGCTCAGCAGCTCTCCCTCCCTTTGTCCTCCAGCCTTCCTGCTTTCTGAGCAGAGCTGTTAACTTATGACCTCCCAGACGCTAAGTCGCGCTTGCTGTCGGAACACAGTCCGTCAGGCCCCTCCGCTTTTGCAAGCCAGACTCGGGGGCTCTGCTTGGCCAGCGGGCCGGCGAGCCGCCCCTCCACCCGGCTCCCTCCCGCCAGTCCGTGGAGCGCGCACCGCCTCGCCGCCCTTCCTACCCTCTTCTGTGGGCCTCTCGTCTGCACTTGGCTCCGGCGACTCCGTTCTGCTAATCCTCTGGCGGTTTTCTGGGTTATTTAGGCAGGTGTAGGTGGAATCTAAGTGATCAGCAGGACGCGTGGTGAGCCCAGCGTCCTCCTACGCCGCCATCTTCCCTCCTCCCCTAATTTTGCTTTTTAAAAAGTGTTGAGTACTATAAAGGAGGTCTCAGAATTATCAGATGGTGCCAAATTGTTTATCACAGTGGCTGAATTAATGCACTTGCACTGGTGGTCTGGAAGATTGTCCCTCTCTCCACATCCTAACACATAGTATTATCAGACTTCTTAACTTTTGGCAATCTCGTGGGAGTATCTTAACTGTGATCTTAACTTCTATGTACCTGATAATTAATGAGGTTGAAATTCCTTGACTTTTGTGTATCTTTTGTTATGAAATGCTTATTATCTTATTATGTCTTTTTCTATTGAGTTGTTTTTCTTTTGATTTATAGGAATTTTTTCTAAGTATATTCTGAATACTAATCACTTGTCAGTATATGTGTTGCAGATCTTTTCCAAGTTTGTATCTTGTCTTTTCATCTTCCTTTTTGAATTAATTAACTAACTAATTAATTAATTAATTTTGGGGGTATGGTTGACACACAATGTTACATTAGTTTCAGTTGTACAACATAGTCATTCAATAAGCCTATATGTCATACTGTGTATGACACAAGTGTAGCTACCATGTGTCACCATACAATGCCATTAAAATACCACTGACTATATTCCCTTTGCTGTACTTTTAATTTTAATTTTAATTCCAGTATAGTTAAGATACAGTACTGCATTAGTTTCAGGTGCACAACATAGTGATTCAACAATTATATACATTACTCAGTGCTCATCATAATAAGTGTACTCTTAATCCCCATCATCTATCACACACATCCCTCCTCCCACCTCTGCTCATCAGTTTTTTCTCTATAGTTGAGTCTTTTTTTGGGGGGTTTTCTCTATTTTTCTTTGTTCATTTGGTTTGTTTCTTAAATTCCACGTATGAATAAAATCACATGGTATTTGTCTTTGACTTATTTCACTTAGCATAATACTCTCTAGATTCATCTATGTTGTTGCAAATGGCAAGATTTCATTCTTTTTTATGCCCAGATAATATTCCATTGTATATATGTACCACATATTCTTTACCATTCATCTATTGATGGACACTTAGGCTACTTCCATAATTTGGCTATTATAAATAAAGCTGCAATGAACATAGGGGTGCATATATATGTCTGAATTTAGTTTTTGTATTCTTTGGGTAAATACCCAGTAGTGGAATTACTGGATCATAGGGTAGTTCTATTTTTAATTTTTTGAGGCACCTCCAGACTGTTTTTCAGAGTGGCTGTACCAGTTTGCATTTCCACCAACAGTGCAAGAAGATTCCCCTTTCTCCACATCTTTGCCAACACTTGCTGTTTCTTGTATTTTTGATTTTAGCCATTCTAACAGGTGTGATGTGATATCTCATTGTAGTTTTGATTTGCATTTCCCTGATGATGAGTGATATTGAGCATCTTTTCTTGTGTGTTAGCCATCTGGATGTCTTCTTTGGAGAAATTGCCAGTTTATGTCTTCTGCCTGTTTTTGTTTGTTTGTTTGTTTGTTTATTTTGAGAGAGATAGAGACAGAATGATCAGGGGAGGGGCAGAGAGAGAGGGAGAGAGAAAGAGAATCCCAAGCAGACTCTTCACTGTCAACACAGAGCCCAATGCAGGGCTTCAACTCACAAAATCATGAGATCATGACCTGAGCCAAAACTGAGAGTCAGATGGACTGAGCCATCCAGGTGCCCCTCTTCTGCCTGTTTTAAATTTGGATTATTTGTTTCTTTATTGGTAAGTTGTATAAGTTCCTTATATATTTTGGATATTAACTTCTTAAAAAATTTTTTTATATGTTTATTTATTTTTGAGAGAGAAATAGGGTATGAGCAGGGGAAGGGCAGAGAGAGGGAGGGAGACACAGATCTGAAGCAGTCTCTAGTCTCTGAGCTGTCAGCACAGAGCCTGACGTGGGACTTGAACTCACAATCCATGAGATCATGACCTGAGCTGAAGTCGGATGCTTAACCAACCTAGCCACCCAGGTGCCCCTTGGATATTAACTTCTTATTGGATATGTCATTTGCAGATATCTTCTCCCATTCAGTAAATTGTCTTTTTGTTTTGTTGATGGTTTCCTTCCCTGTGCAAAGATTTTTATTTTGGTGTAGTCCCAATAGTTTATTTTTACTTTTGTTTCTCTTGCCTCAGGAGACGCATCTAGAAAAATATTGCTAAGGTTGATATCCAAGAGATTATTGACAATGTTTTCTTTTTTTTAATTATTTAATTCATTTTTTACATTTACATCCAAGTTAGTTAGCATATAGTGCAACAATGATTTCAGACAATGTTTTCTTTAAGGAGGTTTATTGTTTCAGGCCTCACATTTAGGTCTTTAATCCATATTCATTTTATTTTTGTGTATGGTGTAAGAAAGTGGTCCAGTTTCATTCTTTTGCATGTTGCTGTCCAGTTTTCCCAACACTACTTGTTGAAGGGACTATTTTTTCTCATTGGGTATTCTTTCCTACTTTGTCATAGATTAATTGATCATATAATTGTTTTTTTTTCCCCTGGGTTTTCTATCCTGTTCCATTGATCTATGTGTCTGTTTTTTTGCCAGTACCATACTGTTTTGATCACTATAGCTTTGTAGTATATCTTGAAATCTGGGATTGTGATATTTCTAGTTTTGTTCTTCTTTTCAATATTGCTTTGGCTATTCAGGGTCTTTTGTGGTTCCATACAGTTTTTAGTATTATTTGTTTAGTTCTGTGAAAAATGCTGTTGGTATTTGATAGGGATTGGAATCAGTGTAGACTGCATTTGGTAATATGGACAATTTAACAATACTTGTTCTCCCAATCCATGAGCATGGAATATTTTTCCATTTGTTTGTGTCATCTTCGATGACATTCATCTGTATTTTATAGTTTTCAGGGCACAAAGAGGTCTTTCACCTCCTTGGTAAAGTTTATTCCTAGGTATTTAATTATTTTTGGTATAGTTGTAAATGGGATTCTTTTCTCAATTTTTCTTTCTTAATTTCAACTTCATTATTAGTGTATTGAAATGCAACAGATTTTTGTATGTTGACTTTATATCCTGAGACTTTACTGAATTTATTTATCAGTTCTAGCCGTTTTGTTTGTTTTTTTTTTTTTTTTGGAAGAGTCTTTGGATTTTCTATACATAGAATGTCATCTGCAAATAGTGAAAATTTTACTTCTTCATTGCTGATTTGGATTCCTTTTATTTCTCTTTGTTGTTTGATTGCTGTGGCTAGGACTTCCAGTACTATGTTGAATAGAAGTGATGAGAGTGGACATCCCTCTCTTATTCCTGACTGTAGAGGAAAAGCTCCCAGTTTTTCCCCATTGAGGATTATATTAGCTGTGGGTTTTTCACATAAGGCCATTATTATGTTGAGGTATGTTCCCTCTAAACCTACTTTGTTGAGGGTTTTTTTCATGAATGGATGCTGTATTTTGTCAAATATTTTTTTCTGAATCTATTGAGGGGATCATATGATTCATATCCTTTCTCCAATCTTATCTTACCTAACATGGTGCATCACATTGATTGTTTTGTGAATATCAAACCACCCTTGCAACCCAGGAATAAATTCCATTTGATCATGGTGGATGATTTATTTTTTAATGTATTGTTGAATTCAGTTTGCTAGTATTTTATTCTGGACTGTTGCACCTACGGGATATTGGCCTATAGTTCTCTTTTTTAGTGGTGTCTTTATCTGGTTTTGGTATCAGGATAATCCTATACTGTACCTTTTATCCCTATGACTTACTCATTCCATAACTGGAAGCCTATACTTCCCACTCCACTTAACCCTTTCTGCCCATTCCCCCAGTCCCAGCCCCTCTGGAAACCGCCAGTTTGTTATCAGTATTTATGGGTCTGTTTCTGTTTTGTTTGTTTGTTCGCTTGTTTTGTTTTCTAGATTCTACTTAAAAGTGAAATCATATGGTATTCTTTTGATGATAGAAGGTCTTAGTATTAATGCAGTAAAATTTGTCAGTCTTTCCCTTTGTACTTTGTGCTTTGTTGGTCTGGCTTAAGAAAGACTTTCCTTCTCCAAAGGCACAGAAACAGTCTTCTATGATTTTTTTTTACAAAATTGTTAACATTTTGATTTTGAATTTAAATAATTAAACCATTTGGAGTGAAGTAGATGTCTTTTTTTCCCCATGGAGGCAAACAGTGGCCTCAGGATGATTTATTCCATGTATTGTGTAGTGGATATTCCATGCCATCTCTGTGAACTGAAGTCCTACTTCTGCTACTATTTAATGTGCATGTATGGTTTGCTTTTTCTAAATTCTCTGTCCTGTTCCACTGGTCATTTTGATTGTCCCTGAACTGACAACTGATAACTGGTAGGGCAACTGTCCTTTCTAAATTCTTCATGAATTCTTTGACCTTTCTCCTCTATAAAAAATTTAAAAATAACTTGCCAAGTTACTTCAAAACCTTATTGGGGTCTTGATCGGATTTTGTTGAATCTATAGTTCAGTTTGGAAGAAACTAACCTCTTTTATAATACTGATTCTTCCAATCCATGAACATCATATATCTCTCCATTTAGTTTACTGTTCCTTATTTTCTTTTAATAACTTTATGATTTTCTTCAGATACATCTTGAATATCTTTTTTTATGATTTATTCCTAGGTACCTTACATGCTTTATCCCTATTGTAAATGGCATATATTTCTGGGGTTTTATCTTCCTTCATTTGGAACATATTTCTCTGTCTCTTCATTTTTCTTGACACCCTGTGTTTGTGTATTAGAAATAGCTATTTCTCCCATTCTTGAAGGAGTGGCCTCCTGTAGGAGATGAATCTTATCATTTAACCTTACATTAGCTCTTGGTTGTCTCTGAATTTTTGTGATTGTTTAAGCAGCTTGGGTCTTTTTTTTTTTTGTAAGTCCCAGTTGTTGAGGATGTGCTAACACCTGTGAGTCTTCTAAGGGAGGTGTCAGTCAGCACCTATGTTAAGGCTGATTCAAGCTAGACCCTCAGGCAGCAGCTTTTAAGGTAAGCAAATATATATAGACCACAGCTGTAGACCCCACTGGCCTCCAGAGCAGGCACTCGGGAGTTTACGTCAGAGACTGCATCTTCACTTCTGATACCCCCTCAATGTGGTGATAGCTGCAAAATTTGGGGCTCCAGGCAAGTGTATGGGCTCTTTTCTGGAAGGTACCAGTGAGCTATATAGAAGACCAAATAAGAACTCAAATATGGTATCTCCCAGCCTACTTTCTTTGAGAGCCCTTCTGTAGCTTTTACATGTGTGGTGAGCCTCAATCCTGCCCCTCCGGCTGAAGCTCAGACTAAGTAAAAGGCCTTTTTCATAGGATGACTGGGGGTGGTTTTTAGTTTGCTGTCTTTGCAGTGCCTTGGGGGTGGTAGATTGCCAAGAACTATTTCTCTGATTATTTCAGAACCATAGGACCTCAAAATAATCCTTGGATACTAGACCCAGGAAGTTCAAAGAGCATCCTCTGTGTGGGGTTCCCACAGTTGGCTTTGTGGGGACCATGGTGCAGTGGCATGCAGGCATGGTATGCCCCACTGGCCACCTTAAGTTGTGGAGTTATGGGCTCAGGGGCAGGGAAATGCCCACTGGCACTAGCAGGTTAGAAGAGTACAAAAATGATGTCTGCTTTGTGCTTGTGTCTGCTAGGAGGGTAGATAGAAAACACCTACATCTCCTTCCCCAGAGAGCATTCCAACAGGCTTCTATCCTTCCATCAAACACTTTAAGAATAGCAAATAAATCTCCTTCAGTTAAGGTCTAGGTGCTTTGTAAACTGCTACTTTTGTGCTGGATCCCAGGATAAGTGAGTCTGTGCATGAGCCCTTTAAGAGTGGAGTCTCCATTCTCTACAACACTATGACTTTCTTAGACACACATTCCAGTAGTTTTCAAAACTAGATATTTTGGGGGCTTTCTCTAGTTTTCAAAACTAGATATTTTGGGGGCACGGTTGGGTGCCTGATGTGGGGCACAAACCCCTTGCTCCTCAGGGAGAAATTTTATTTATATTTGTGAGATACTGCCTGACTTTGGGTCACTATGCTATGGATGGGGTTTTTGGTGAGATTGCATCTATGCCTCTTTTACCCATTTTGATGTTGTTCTTTGATCCTTTGTTTTGGAGGAGCTTGTTAAGATGGTTTTTAGATTTTTTTAGAGGGTGGTTTTTCCATATGTAGTTGTAGATTTTTTATGTCCATGGGAGGTGAGTTCAGGATCTTCCTCTATTGCCATCTTGAAAGGCCTCCTTGTAGGTCAATTTTATTTGAAACATTTTCAACATCTGATAATTTCTTTAATTAATGAGTTAAATGAAATATTTGGCAAGCGTTTATTTTATATTTGTATGATGAACATGGTTTCACCAGTTTGAAAGCTATACTTTAACATTGTGAAAATTTTCAAGCATATATTCAATACATTGAAATTAGTGTAATAAATTCCCTTGCACCAGCCTCCAGTTCCACAACATTAAAACTGTTGGGAGGCCTGTATGTATTTCATTCACTTAATCTGCTCACTCTCTCCATGGAGCAGGTACAATTATTACCCCACCTTAGAGAGGATGAAACTAAAGCATGAAGAGAAGTGATGAATCCGACTCCACAGCTGGGATAGGCACAGCTGGGATTCAGCTCTGGAGCACCTGTTATTAACACTGCTATCTGAGAAGATTCCAATCCTGGAGGGCTTCCAGGGGCTAAAATGTGGGTGTACATTTTGAGCCTTCAGGAGGGTGGCATTGTGCATCCCCAAATCACTGGACTCAGTTAACACTTTCTTCCATACCCAGAACAAGGACCTCTGGATGTCTTTAGGAAATGCTGTTCTGGACCCAAGTGAGTAAAATATGGTAGTGCAGAGCCTGGTAAATTTAGCATGAGCACTGAGCTCAGACCATGCTGGATGAGACCTGATATTTACCATCTGTACAGCCTTGGACATGTCATTTCCCCAAGAGCCCCAGTGTCCTCCCAACAGAGGGGACTGTCACAAACTTTGAGTCTGGAGTTTTCTCTTGTCCAGTAAGAGAGCAGATGCAGAATTAAATATGAGAGAGGCTAATGTCCGGGAGGAGACAAGAGCCCTGAGTAAGGGTCCTTGCTCCATAGCTATTAGGATCAGAAGGCTCACAAATGTGATGGATGTGCAGCAAGAGACAATGAAACAGTGATCATCAACTCATGTGTGTGAGAGAAAAGGGGTTTCGAAGATATGCAGTGTTAAGGGTTTGGGTCAATACAAAGCAAAATCCCAGCACCGAGCAGATGGCTGTTTACTGCAGGCACCGGGCACTGTGTCTGTTTATCTTAACTTGCCTAGGGGATAAGACAGATATAGCATACTACCTCAGGGTCAACGAGGCACCTTTCTTTTGCTAATTAGCTCCAGGCAGTTTCACCCTGCTGCGTGGTCTATTGCCTGTTTACCTGTTTACCTATTCTGGACGCTTTTATCCTGTGCAAGCAGCTTTATGCTTTTGTTTCAGGCTGGGGGTGCTTCTGCCCTGTTTACCTATTCTGGACACTTGTCCTGTGGAAGCAGCTCTATGCTTTTGTTCTATGCTGGGGACACTTTTGCCCTGTTTACCTATTCTGGATGCTTTCATCCTAAGCCTTGTTAACCCATTGGTGCAAGTTCAGGGACTGTCTAAACTTATTCCCTACAGGGGACAATCTACACAGCCCTTAGCAGCTAGTAGGATGGAAAATGTTTGCCTGCTCAGTACTCTTGGAAATGATGGATACTGCCTTCCTGTCTTCCCAGTTTGTTGACTGACCATTGTTGCAGTCCGCCCTTGTCTGTGAGTCTGATGGGGGGGCACCCCTATCCATGAGTCTAATGGTGACAGGCTCCCCCTGTCCACAAATCTGATGGTGCAGATATGCCCTTGTCCATGAGTCTGATGGTAGGCAGTTACCCCTGTCCATGAGCCTAATGGTCGGGGGCTGCCCCTATCCATGAACTGATGGTGGGAGCCACATCTGTCTACAAATATGATGGTGGGGATCTGCCCTTATCTATGAGTCTGATGGTAAGGGGATGCCCCTGTCCATAAGTCTAATGGTAGAGGGGTTACCCCTGTCTATGAGTCTGATGGTGGGGAGCAGACCCTGTCCATGAGTAGCGTCACACAGCAGCCAGACAGCCCACTGAGGAATAGAAGTCTGGAAGCCCTGTTTCTTGCAAATGAAAGACCCAGCCTGGTGGCCAGCACAGGGGTCCTAATTTGGGCCATTGATGGAATTTACTGTTCAACCAACCTCAAAGCACTGCTGGAGAAGGCTGGGGAGATGAGGGAAAATATTTTATATATCCAAACAGGTTGTTCTTAAAAGAAGCAAGCAATAAACTAAAAGCAAAAAGCAAAAGGAAGCATCCCATGGAATAGGAGGCTTGCAGGGACCACAAGTGACAAGGAGCTCCTGTCTCTCACAGAGCCCAATCAGACCCTGTCCATAGACAAATGGTCACACTCTCAGAACTGGGCCAACTGCACGTTCCTTTTGCTGTGTTCTCTAGTGCCAACATTTCCATGTCACCTCCAGGGGTTTTCACAAAATCTACCTCTAAGGCACTGCTAAGGTACTCAGGAGCTGCCTGTGCTGTGTGCAAGTTTGGGGCCTGTAGGTGTGCATGTGTTGGTGCTTTGGTGACAAGGGCATGGTTAATCTTCTCACAGATGTGAGGTGCATCTTCTATGGGGGCAAAGACAGGGGAGAGCAGGGCTTCAGCTTTCAAGGTGGCAAAAGAAAGCCAGGATCTGAGGGTAGGTATTTCTGGATTTGGAGCTTTACAAATTGACTCAGTTTCCTTATCTGTCAGTTGAGCTCATGTGGCAATAACTCTTTTACTGATAAAATGCAAGTAAATGATTTGGGGTGTGCAAATGTTGGCAAAGAAAGGCCAGTCATGCTTGGCCTTCCCAGGGATGGGCACTTATTTGTGATTCTTTAACATTACCCTGGAAAGGGTGTCAGCTCAGAGTGACTCATCAGGAGTCCAAGTGGGGATAGACATAGTGATGTGGGATGGGGTGAGAGAACTGAGAACACACTACAGGTCTGAGAACTGGCGGTTTAGAAAGGGCAGGAGAGGAGGGAAGGGGAGGAAAAGATTGGATTGAGGATGGCTGGAGGCTCATTTCAGGAAATTTGGTAAAGGGATCGGATCCTGGACAGAAGACTAGCTCCCCGGGCCATTTCTGTGGAGACAAAGGCCCCAAGAAGGAGTCTTTGGGCTTGGAGAGGAAATGTGAAGCACTGTGGGCATGCAGGCATTCAGGTGGAAACTGGTTTCCTGAAACCATTGCATTAGGTGGACTGTTACCCTGCTCTTCTAACTCAAGGGCCCAGTCATCTGTAATGGTTATGACGATAATGATGATAATTAACATTTACTATGTGCTTCCTATGAGCTGAGAACTATAAGCATCTTCAATATGATCTCTCTATGAATTCTCAGAGTTGTTCTGAGAAACAGGTACTACTAACTACCACATTTGACAGACAGAGGCAGAGAAAAGCTAAATTACTTGTCCAAGGTTGGGTCATGCAACCTCTGGGGTGTTGGACTATGCCACCTCTGTCTCTCCAATGGCCAGGTAGCATCTACCGTCTATGTCTTATGTCAATAGCTGTCTCTGGAAGGACTCCTTAAATGTGAAACTCTAGGAAGCATAGCAATGAGATAAAACAGAGATGAGAACTATCAAGGGGCACAACACAAGACTCAAGGAACTTACAGTTGTTAAGTTCTGAACCTGGAATCCATATACTCACTGTAGGTGGCAGCTTCTAACATGGTCTTCAATGACCCCCTGTCCTGGTAAATGGGCCTAGTGCAAACTCTTCGCCTTGAGTATGGGCTGGACCTAGTGATTTTCTTCTAATGAATAGAATATGGTGGAATTATGAGATGTCACTTCCAAGATTAGGTCATAAGAAGAAGACTGTACTGTTTGGGCTCTCCTCTCTGTTTCTCTCTGTCTCTATCTCATCCAATCTTGGATCACTTGCACTGGGGTGAAGCCAGCTTCCTTATGAGCAATCCTATGAAGAGGCCCATGAGCCCTGATAAAGAAATGAGACCCTCTGTACAAAAGCCCATGAAGAAGTGAAGCCAACAACTGTGTGAGTGACTTTGAAAGTGGTCCACCTGCATCCCTACCGCCACAGTTGAGTATTCAAATGAGACCATAAATGAGACCAACAACCTGACAGTGACCTCATGAGAGACCTTAAGCCCAAGATGCTCAGCTAAGCCTTGCTTGAAATCCTGAGCTGCCGAGACCATGAGATCATACCTGCTTGTTTTAAGCTGCTAAATTGTGGGATAATTTGTTAGGCTCAATAGGTAACTAAGACACTCCCTGTGAAGAACATGCTAATCCTCCTCAAGGAAGGGGATCACAGTATAATTAATTACCTTAACTAGAACAATTCTGATAATAAAATTACCCTGGGATGGATGACAGGCATAAACCTGAACCATCCCTGGCAAATCAGAACACAGAACAAAAGGAATACTTGTGGCATATTTGGAATTCTCCTTGTGTAAGCTCCTAGGGTCCTTCATGTCCCACATGGACTCTGGTCTGGAGATGCTTAATGCCAGCCTCTTGCTTCAGGAACATCAGAGCTAGGGCTTGGCTTTCTCTCCTTTTGCATGTGCCTCTGGCATGACTTTCAAGGACTCAGTTTTTATTATCTGATTGCCATGGTGAGTTTGCTGTCCCTAATTCTTTCTGCTCACTGAATTCTGGGCCTGCCTATTAGGCTTTGGAAGGAGTAGGGATGGAAAGCTATTTATCCTTTGTGTTTACAGTTGAACCTGGCATCTTTGGTTTCTGTGACATGGGAGTGACATTTGAGGCAAGGAAGACCGACATCCTGCTGGGAGTTCAGGCCAAGCATGGGTCTTTCGGTTCTGGAAACATAGCTCTGGCAGTCCTTCTGGTGAAGGTTGAGCTTATATGGGGGCCAAGGAACAGAGTCTCATGGAAGCCACCTAGTAACAAGGGGATTTATGGTGGGAATGTTTGTGGACTGGAATTGGACCATTTAGCATGGGTTCCTCTCTCCAGTTCTTTCAGTACCTGTTTCTTGGTCTCTTCCTGTAACTGAACTTCCATCCCGATCCCAGAAGGAAGAATTCTGGTTGCTTTAACAAATTAACTCATTACTTATGTGTCAGGTCCTCATGAGCAGATCATCTCAGGGGTAGCTGATAACTTACTTATGGGAAGATGCCCGCTCAGGTGCACATAACAACTACCCCTGGGCAAGAAGCAGACCAGTGTTGCTTCCTTCAGTAGGGGCTGAAGGCAGAGCCCATAGCTAAAATGGGACATTGGTTATGGTGGCACCCTTGAATCTCTTCCAGAAGCATCAATATGACTTGACCATGTTGTTATTTAAACCATGTCTTGGGTGTCTCATGCCCTGGCATAGAGACAAACCCTCACAATGACTTATGACGAGTTGCACAGTAATAGCAACTTTTTTTTGTCTGACTCTTGCTATTCTGAGCTCTGTTGTGACAGGAAACAAAAGTGGTCATAAGAGGCCTCAAAGTGGTGAACCATGTCATGTCAACCCTGTCCTGTCACCTCAGGGGTGGTAATTGAGACGCAATCACATTTGAGTTGCTGCCTAGTTCCACTTGGTATGACATTTGTGGATATATCTGTTCTTTCTCACACTGTGGAGAATCAAGGAATTACAGTTGGCCCAAAAAACTGGGGTGTGCTGCACCTTTGGGCTCCATCTATCAGTGGGGGCTTTTGCAGAAGCTTCTCACTGGGCGTTGCTTAAGTCCTCCTCTGGAGATGGGTGCTGACTCACTGCTAAGTATGCATTAAAAATGATGGAGACCAATTGATTTCTGTGTCAGGCACTCTAACTCCCATTTCAAAGTTTCTTTAAAAGGCCATAAAACATGAAGTTTTGATAAATCTCTGGAAGACAGGCATACGGGCAAATGCAATTTTACTTTCTCAGTTATTAGTGCTGTTTTCAAATTGATTACCAACCAGGGCCCAATTCAATTTCTCTTAAGTGCCTATTTGAAGTAGTTAAAACTTTTCAAGAAATTTAATAGTGGGACACTTGCAACTTATCTCCATAGTCAAACAAGAGTGAATTATCTTCTTTTGGATTGCTCTATCAAGTAATTTTAAATAAGTATCCAAAAAGCACACTGAAAAGAATTTGGAAAAGTTTCTGGTAGGGAATTTAAATTCTTTTTGGAATATGACTAATGAGAAGCTGAAAACTAAATCCATGTTTAGTGGAATTGTTGTTTGAACTAATTTTCAGACAGTGCTGCACCATCTAGAGAAAATTAAATCACCTTCTTAATGAGGGAGACACAAGGTAATTTAGAGTTATTAAATAAGAAATTAGAAATTACTTGTGTCCCTTGCCCTTTGTCCCAGTCAAAACTCTGTGGTGTGTGTGTGTGTGTGTGTGTGTGTGATGTATTTCCCAAACTTACATTAAAAATTAAAAAAAATACATTTCTGAGAGTCCAAGGCATGTGTCCAAAGACGTTGATTTCTTCCTACAGTAAGACTGCTTTTTCTTGCCATTACTAGGAAATGAAGTGTCCATATACTGCCTCTTCTTTCAGTGCAGAATTTTGTGAAGTTGTACTGCTCCTGATCTCTTGATAGACTTATTTCCAGGAGCATTGCATATTTCATTTCTTCCTAAACAAAACATATTGACCATAATTTAAGGTTTCTTACATGACTCCAATCATCACTAATATCCATTTGACAGCTTCCAACATTCATTGAAGGCACTAATGTCCACGGTGGGCTGGACAGTGAGGCCATGTGAGAAGAGCCACAGGCCATGGCTGATACAGGGGGTCCCAATCGGGGGACAGGCTCTTAAACAAAGACCTGTGCCTGGTCCCAAGATGACTGCAGCTACAGTTCCAGTTGAGGTAAGTTTCCCAGGCAGGTGATACAGTGTGGAGTTTTGAGTAGCTGCTAACCATGTGGCCAGTGAGGCAGGTGCTGACTGGGGAGGGCCAGGGCAGCAGAGAACCTGGGGCAACACTTCCCCAGTGAGTTCTGTGGAATGGTTCCTCCCAGGAGGAATTTCTCTCAAAATGTTTCATGGTTAAAGAGACTGGGAAATACTCATGCTCCAGACCCCTGTGGGTGGATTTCTTAGGCTTAATATTAACATAGGAAAGAATTCAAGACATCCTGCTGGAAAGAAACTGCCTTGACTTTGTTTAATCCAGGAATTTCCACACATATTTGGTTATAGCCCTCCATCCCCCTGCCTATTGCCACACTGTTTGGGTATAATACCATTATGTTTTTGAAAAATGTTGTGCATATCATAAGGAAAGCTTCCAGACAGCCTCAAAGAATAGAGGAAACTTAAGTGGCTTTATACTCAGGGCTGCAGGAACTGCCTTACAGGGTCTCCCCACAGCTGTGCCAGGTGCCTGCTGTGTCCTCTTTCCATCTGCAGGGGCAGGGCAGGAGGACTGGAGAGATCCAGGCATCTTTCCCAGGCCAGTACTTCTGCCCACATCTGATTGGAGGGACTGTGCCGCATGACATCATCTTGCCTGGAGAGAGTCAAGGACCTTCCTCTTTCAGGGTCATTTGCTACCTCCAGAAAGGGGAAAGATTTGGGGTAGACAGTTCCCAGTGTCAGGGAGAGCCTTATGTGACTCTGGCTAAGAAACTTCACTTTTCCCTATAGCAAGCAGTTGTCAAGCTGGTCTTATGGATGTCAGGTATCTGCAGAGGTGCCTCAAGTGTGTGGCAAAAGCTTTATCTGAATTACTTTTTTAAAAAAGTATTTTAAATGGCTAAAATACCCACTCAAACATGTGGTGTATCATTCATGTGTCTTTATTCACAAGCAAGAGGAGATGACTCTGCAAATAAACAATACTTCCTGGTTGCCTATGGCAGTGACTTGGAAACTTTTTGTTTCTTAAAGCAACAAAACCCTCTTCAAAGATTATGTGCTACTTGAATAAATAGGACTGATAAGAGGAATGTTTGCTAGATACATTGATTTTATAATTTTTATCTATTATAAAGTTGATGACTTAGAAAAAGAAAAGGTACCACTATAAGGAAGAAGATAAGGTGAGCAGAGATACTGTTAAAAGGTTCTGCAGTAGAAAACATGGCTGTTACCTGAGCTTTTACAGTAGCCACTGTTGCAGCAGCTGGCTACTTATCTTAATATGAATATATGTCTATAGTGACAGTAAATATGTGTTTGGAACACATGAAACAAAATGGAACAAATGAAAAGAACAGAGGTTTTCTAACATTAATGGGAATTACAGTATTACAGGGGAGAACTAATTGCTGATTTGCTAGAGTCATTGAAACTTCTTCAGTGGTTTTCCCATAATTCAGATCTTGAATCTGCTCTCTGGAGCCTAAGTAGGAGATGGGGAGGCACTGTATGGAAGGGCCAGGGAGCTAACATTTACGGTGTTTTGAAGGCATGGGACCACTCAAGTCACGTCTGAATCTGTTGCCAGCATCCAAGCCTGAAGGGCAGGATGAACTTGGGTATAGCAGTGAGAATATGAACAGGGATAGATGGAAGAAATATTAAGGAAGCACTTGCTAACTGGAGAGTAAAGGAGAAGGAAGGGGGAATCTAGGAAAATGCCTAGGCTTTTGGAGGGGGGCTGGGTGAATAATTGTGACATTCGCCATTAATGAAAATATAGGAAGAAGGTGCAGTTTTGTAGGACTCATTTTTGATCGTGTTGGATTTAAGGTGAATTTATAAATAAATTATGTCACTCTGGATGTTGATAAGTTGGATGCAAAGGAATATTGTGAACCAGGTGTGAAAATTGTATACAGTACAGCTTGGGAGCTAAAACATTCAGACTTAGGACATTGTTTAACTGGATACCATGAATCCAGATGGAATACTTTTTTGTTTTTTTTGTTATGAAGGATATAAAAAATGTTTGAAAATCTGAGCTCTGCACTGACAAGTGAAGAAATGACCAACTCTACTTGCTGACCTCAAGGCATGTGAGGTGAAGGAGGAGGCTCCCATGCACCTGTTGGCCTCACAAGAGAAGCAGACTTCAGGGAAGGCAGAGCAGAAGGAAGTTTAATATTATGGGTTAGGTACAAGTTGTGGGGACATAAAATGGCATTTTAGAGAGAAGTTTTGATTTTCTTTGGAGACAGATATGTTGATCCAAGACTTCAAAGATTAGTACTTAAGTTTCGAAGTACAATGACTATACATAGTCTAAGATAGTAGGGCACACAAGAAAATGCATTCACAAGAATGGATAGAAGTGCCACTCTGCTGTCCCCAGAAATAAACAATGAATTTAAAGACCCAGGTATTGAAGTCATCAGACATGAAATATAAAACAATTCTGCGTGCTATATTTAATAAATTAAGGGCAAGCTTGGAAATGTTTGCAGGGAACAGGAAACTATAGAAAGTTATTTAGAAAACTTGAAAAAAAAAAGACCTTTTAGAAATAATCAGGATTAAAAGTTCACTTAAGGTCCATTGTCCTGCTTGCTTCTGGATTATTCTTTCTGGGAGCCTTGGGACACCATGTAAGAAAAGCAACTAGCCTGAGGCTCACTTGCCAAAAAGGCCACATATAGGCACTGTGGTCAGCAGTCCCAGCTGAGCCCAGGCTTCCCGCCACCCCCTCCAGGGCATCCTCCCTGTGAGGGAAGCTGTATTGCACCTCCAGATGAGCCCATTCATTAGCTGAGCATTGCTGAGTCACCAGGTGGGTCACCCTGCTGAGACCTGCTTGAATTCTGACCCATAAATCATGATATAAATTAAAATAAACTCAAGCTAATGTCTTGCAAAGGAATGCCAACGTAAAAAAAAAAATCTTAAGCAACTTAAATGACCAAAAGGGCCCGCTCTGCGATTGAGCTCAGCCACATATCCAGCAGTGGTACCAGCAGCATTGTGTATGAACTTTGATAAAGTTACAGAAGTTTCATGTTGATGCCACCTATTGGCTACAAGGTCAAATGGTGGTGACTAGTATGATAATTACTGTGAATGGCGTAATGAAAAGTCTGCCTCCTGAACTTGTTGAATGAGTGCCAGCGGTTTGCAAGAAAGCCCGGAAACAGTGGAGGGGCACTATTATAAAAAAATTCCCCATTTCTAGTACACATTTTGCAGAGAAGATATTATAGCATGGAAAAAACAGATACAGTACAATTCCAAAAGTAATATGGAGGGTGTGGAGTCTGAATATAAAGAAGTTTTAGGACAGCCTTAGCCAGTATACTTACCTTTCCCTTTTCATGTATGTACAAGGGTAATGTATAATAAGGCTATGTGTGGATAAGTCATAAGCGTTCTTTTAATAAGTATAAAATGAACATTCTAATCAAGAAAGTGTTTAATTGTGGGAGTTTTCTTTTTTATTTGTACATAAATAATGATGTATTTCATAATTGATAGTGTTTTAGATATTATGAAATGTGGTATATTGTTTACGGATGCATAGGTAGATAGAAAAATGAAACACAAACAAGGACTGGCTGTCATAAAAGTCAAGATAGTGGGCACTGGTGGCATGAGGCAGGGGTCAGGAGGAGACCCCTGGCTTCTGGATGGTTATAGTGCCCTCTGTCTACAGGTGGCTGTGGTTGGGTATTCATTTTACTATTATTTGATGCATTATAAATATATGTTTTATGTCCTTTGCTATTTAGGTTATGTTCACAATAAAAAGTTTAAAATAAATTATGAACTCAGTTGTAAAGTTGGGTGTTCTTTAGCCTTTAGAAGTGACCCTGTTCCTGAGAAAATTGCTGCAGATTGAAAGATGCAACAGCCTGGGTGCAGCAAGCTACCTGTTTTTTGCTTGGCAGCAGGATGCCAGCTCTAGGTCAAGGTGAACTGTGCAGAATAGCAGTTACCAGGGTCACCCTCCTCAAAAAGGCAGATCCCAATTTGCTGAGAAGGGACCGGCCAGCTGGAAGATGCCAGCCATCAAGACTGGGTTTAGCACTATTTCTAGAATGGGTGAATTTTGTGCTTAGGTTGGTTAGCGGGTAAATACATCCTTTAAATAATTCTTTTGGGGCAACTCTTACAAATGGCAGTGGAAAATACGTGGCAGTAAACTACAAACTGTAGCAAGGTCTTGAAGTGCTGGGGGTGGGTACACATAAACTTTGTAGCAGGCTTGGGAGCATGAAGTCCTTAAACTCACCAGTCACTCATTGTGGCTTCTCTGATTTCGGAAGAAAATAAGAAAGGAAAAATAAGAGAGGTCTTGTACTTAAACAATTTGGAAATAGAAATCCAAATATCAGAGGCCTAAGCACAGCACATCAGAAAGGATGGGGTTCTGGGATGGGCTCTGCAAAGACCACCCTCTCCTTATAGGAGTGTGGGAATAGTCTTTTAGGCAGAGGACAGTGGATGGCTTTCCTTCTTGATGCCTTAGGGGCATCTGCCAGCAAAGGCTCCCTTTATTTATTTATTTATTTATTTATTTAGATTCTAGTTAGTTAACATACAGTGCAATATTGGTTTCAGGAGTAGAGTTCAGGAGTTGATTTATCACTTACATACAACAGACAGTGCTCATTACAATTGCCCTCCTAATGTCCATCACCAATCTAGCCCATCTTCCACCCACCTCCTCTCCATCAACCCTTAGTTTGTTCTTTATTGTTAAGAGTCTTATCCCTTGAGCTATGGTCTTGGGGGAAGGAGGAGAACTCTTTTATTGTTGCATTAGGTTTGTGTCAATGTGACAAGTGTTATCTGTACGTGTAGGTCTTAACCTGGTCCTCTGTAAACTCTCCCTCAGGGACTGGTTGGATTGAGATCTGGGTGCTTATAGTAGAGACCAACTTGTTATGAGGTATGGGGGACAAAGCAGGCAATGAACGCTCATCCCCCAGTCTCCAACCATAGGTACCTGGGCAGGATAGCCTCTGGAGCCTGGGGGAGGGGTGAGCCGAGGGAGCACCTGTGCCTAGTACATCTGTCCACTGCTCCCGTGGGTTGACACAAGGCGTTGCTACAGTGTCCCCAGTGTGGCAACAATATGAGGATTTCTAATTTTACTGGCTTTTGCTTAGTGAAATAAAATTTAATAACACAAACACAAAAAGGAAGCTTCTGCTCATTAGTATGGGATTTTAGCTACTCCCTTCCCACAAAACAATAAACCTAATCTTTACATTTCATCCTTCTTGTGATTCTCATTCTTCTTTTCCCAGGGTGAGATAATCATAATGATGTTCTTGGAGAGAGAGAGAGAGAGAGAGAGAGAGAGAGAGAGAGTATGTGCGTGTATGTGCGTGTAACTTTTTCCTTTTCCAGCTGGAATTGAACTTACCTGGTGAAAGCGACAGCAGGGAAACAAGGGCAATACTTAGTATTTAGGTGAAACAGGGGGTTTCAGATATGATGATGATGACACACAGCTCTATCTTTGTGTCTGTAACACTGAGCATCTTAGAATGATAATTGGATTGTCTGAGAAGTGTGTGTGTGTTCCTGTGTATATGTACATGCTCTGCCAGCTGCCTTAGGCATGTTCTCTTCTTCACTTATATTCTAATTTTTTTAATGTTTATTTTTGAGAGAGACAGAGAGAGACAGTATGTGAGGTGAGGAGGGGCAGAGAGAGAGGGAGACACAGAATCGGAAGCAGGCTCCAGGCTTCGAGCTGTCAGCACAGAGCCCGATGTAGGGCTTGAACCCATGAGCTGTGAGATCATGACCTGAGCTGAAGTTGGTCGCCCAACCGACTGAGCCATCCAGGCACCCCTCTTCTTCACTTATATTTTAATTAACTGAAAATTAACCTGGCTCCAAAAAATTCAACTTTTCTTCCAGTTACAGTTTTGGGATTGTGATTCTGCATCTTTCAAGTCTATGAAGGCTTTACTAGCTTCATCAGGGGTAAGAACTCTAACGCTGCTGAAATAGGAACTATTATTGGGAATTGGATACCCTTTAACATGAGGAGATAAAGCAATACACTGAACATTTATTAGCATGAGGTAGATGCAATTTTTTTCTTTTCTTTTGCTCCCCCCCCAGCTGCTTCCAGAAAATAATACAAGTGGCCATATGATAGCAGGGCGACAGTGTGGGGAAGTGGAAGGAGTACAGACCTCTTGTCATTTGTCTGGGTCACCTTGGACAAGGTCGTCTATCTCAAATTCAGTTTCCTCATCTGTAAAATAGGGGAAGCAGGGCCTAGCTCCCGAGGCTGTTGTGAGGGCTAGCAATAATGCACAAGGAGTGTCTGGCATTTACTAGGTGCCCCCATACATGACACATTTCTGCAGGCCTGCTAAAGGGAAAGTTTTATTTAGAAAGTCAGGTTTAACTAAGTCATTTTTTCACTTTTTCATTTTCAAAAGGAAGGTTATGGGGAAACATCCCCTTGTTTTTTGAAGGGAGACCCATGGAGATGGGGTGTAGTCAACCTCACACATGTGGGGGCCACACACACTCAAGAATGTACCAATGGCTTGAGAGGTGCTTCTTCCTTGGGAATTCCTCTGTCTTGTTGTAAAGGATGAAAAATGGCCATCACGCTTCATGGGGAATATTCTCAGTAGGAAGATTTTGGAAAAATCTTCCTTTTAGTGGACTTGCTTCTCCAAATGAGAAAGCAGGTTTTGAAGGCTGTGGAAGGGAAACACCCGCTTCCATTCTGTGTCTCCCTCTCTCTCTGCCTCTCCCCTGCTCGTGCTCTGTCTCTCTCTCAAAAATGAATAAATTTCAAAACAATTAAAAAAAATAAAATTGAAGAATAATCTTGAGAATACAAATGGGGTGGCTGGCTTTCATAATTCTATGTGGTTATATTTCTAGAGTTGGGGACTTTTTTAAACCTGATATTTTAACTTGATTCTAGAAATATATGTATAAGTAAATGTAGTTTAACCATTTCATTACCCCACCACCTTGTATGATCAAAGAAGACATCACATTGGTCATTTTCTACTGCCCCCTTAAGTGCCCTCTGGGTATTTTGGGCAGGCTCCAACACGATTCCAGTTCCTCTGAGTCTAATCTGATATAAAGGTGAGCACATTGAACTCCCATCCCAATTTCAGTCTTCCTTCCTCCCTTGTTTCCCCATCCTCTGGGACTACAGCAGGGGTTTGGGAGCCTGGACTAGGGGAAAGGGCCACTGGGGCCTTCTCCCCTGTTTGCTAGCTCTATGTTATCTTGCTCCTTAGTTTTGGTTTTTGGTCCCTGCAGGGTTGCTATGGGGAATGCAGACAGAAGAGGCAGGGAATGTTCCACCGGGCTGCTGTGCTTGTCACCTAGCCTTGGACATCGGTCATGGACAGTTGCTTACATTGTCTCAGCAACCTTGGAGATTCTGTGAGATCTTCCTACCATCCCTGGATGAGGTCCTTGGTTCATCTGTCCTAGGGGATTTTCTGTCTTCCCTCTAGCTGTTGTCCTCTTAGGTACATTTCCCTTTGAGATGGTCTCAGACTTGCTTCTCTCTGTGAGACTAAGGAGACATGTGGCAAACATACTAAACCAGGCAGACAGTCTTGCCAAAAGTGTGGCTTGTTCCCAAGCTGCGCCCAGCTTTCTGCTCTATATCTTAGGCCTCCTAACCTTAGCCTTTGCCTTTAGACTTCTCCTCACATCCTGCACACCCCAGGAGGCCTCAGCATGATGTCTGAGTAGTTCTCTCAAGAACCTCTTTGCCTGGTGTGAGGTGAGAAGGTGGCACACCCATTCTCCCTACATGGGGGAAAGGGGTGTCCCTGCATGCCCCTTCCTCCACATGGGGGCAGTGCCCCTTCTCTCTGTGTTTGGGGAGGGGTGCCCTACACACAGTAACTACTCTTCTCACAGGGAGTCTCTGTTAGCTGGATGGAGGGCTAACACTTGGAGAACCAGGTAATAATCTCTGAACATGAATGTGATCTGGAAAGCTTTAGGACTTATGGCATCAGCTGAATTGTTCATGGCCTTTGCAGACTCTGGGAAGACTCACAGGAAAGGAGGGACCCCATAACTGTTTGTCACCCTGGTCATTATTGAGGTATATTAAATATATAGAGGTGACCATGAACTTTGTTCTTACGCTCTGTGATGGGAACATGGCTCCCACAGACTGGAAACTTAGAGATGGAATAGAAATGTGATGTGTTAAAAAAAAAAGAATTGTGATGTGTTTCATGCATTCAAAGAGTCTGTATGCATGTCTCCCAGGCCCAGGACCCCACAGATCTGCCTGCCTCCTTGGCAGCGTCAGCCCTTGTAAATGACAACTGTGACATAGGGGTTTGGCACCAGGTCTGGGTTACTCTTCAAGAATAATTCTTTATCCTTGTCTAGGATGGTGGAAATGGCTGTTTGCTGTCCTAGTATCCACTCCCTTCTTCCTGAATACCAGAATCTTGATTTGTTTGGGGGTCAATGTGTCCAGATAAAAACTCCTCCTTCCCTGACCTCTGGGTATTTATAACTTGCCAGGTGATGCAGTCTGGCTGATGAGTTAGAAGATAATGGTTTCCAGTAAAGTTTTGCTTTTGTGACCTAGGGATGGTTTTCCCTGCTTCTCCCTTGCTATGGAGACAAAGATGAAGTTAGAGAAGTAGTCATCCATGGCCAGAGGATGGGGCAGCAAAACGATGCACATGCATCTGCCTAGGATTGTCTCCTTTGAAATTTACTGCGGTAAAGTAGCCTCATATGTTTAAAATACTATGATTTGGGTTTTCTTTTGCTTGATGCTGAATGCAGTTCTAGGTGACATATCTGGAGGCTAGGAGTGGTTTGCATGGGGAGAGAGTGTTCCTGGAACCCAGTAAGTCTTTGGGAAGGGCCTTCCTGAATTCATCTTCATTGTCTCTTCATGGCACAGGGGAGAAGAGAGGAGGTGAAGGAAGAGGGAGCTTCCCAGGGACTGGTCTCCTTCACTCATTCATTCTAGCATTCTGAACTCTGTGTGCATGCCTTATTCAACTGTGATGTCCTCAGGGGCTGGACCTGTCTTGTGTTCCTCCTCATTAAACCCAGCATGGGGCTGGGATCACAAGGGTGATGCCTGTGGATGCATGTTCTGACTGGTGCTCCTATGGTCACAGCCAGCCCTCATAGGGTGGGTGGCCATGGGAGAGTGCACAGACCATGTGCCAGGTGCCTGAGAAGGTGTGTGTTAGGCAGTCCCTGGGTTCAGTAGATGAGTAGGGGGAGACACAGGGGCGATATCTCACCTTCAAACCACAATTGGTTTTGCAGGCTCACATTAGTTAGAAATAGTATTATGGAGTCTCCTGAGGTACAGAGAGAGGGAAGAGGGGAAAACTAACATTTCTTGAGTGTGTGTTTCCATCAGGGCTTGACATTGGATCCTCCCAGGCACCCAGAGAGGTGTTACTAGTACTGTGGTGGTGGGGACACAGCAAGGAGCAAGGAAGAAAAGTGCAGCACCCAAATCACACCTCTTCTGCAGCAAGAGCAGCACTTGGACCTGTGTGTCACAGTGAACCCCCTGCCCCTCCCCCTTAGCTGCCTGAATAGGAAGACTTGTAGCAAAAATTCCATCTCCCAGACTGGCCCGTGGGAGATTCTGAGCAGTTGAATTGAATGGAAATATGAGTGTTTTAAATATTGCTATAACTTTAAAAAAGTTTAAATTCATCGGCAGTTTTTCTCTTGCCTGGCCCTCTCCTCTGAATCCCCAGTTCTTTACTTGAATGTTTGGTAGGCTTCTTCAACTCCGAGACCTTCACTCCCGTGGCTTTGATAGCTTCATCTTTCGACTGGCTCAGCTCCAAGGCCTGCAGCTGACCTTGACTCCTCCCCGTCCTGGGTGCTGGCAGCAGCAACTCCACCTGACCCGTTTGTGGCTGTCTGTCTCCATTGGAATTGAAGCTCTCAAGGACAGGGATTGTCTCTTTATTCCCTGCTGGGTGCTCAGTGCCTGCAACAGAGCCGGCACTCAGTGAGTATGAGAGCAAACAGCCATCCCTTTACCAACTGCCTTAGGTCAGAATCTCCTGTCCCTCTGGCTGCCTTTCCCACTTAGCCCTGGGGCTGTTTGCTGGCACAGACACATTTGAGTCACTTCTGTGTCTCCAGGTCTGGCTGCCCTCATGGGTGCAGGAAATATTTCTTGAACTAAGCTGAACAGCTTAGAGCAGTAGGATCTAAACAGATGAATCTAAATGAGAGGAGATGGGGCAAGTTTGGATCTGGTTCAGGCCCAGGGCTAGCAGCAGGTTTGATTCCCCCAAAAGCAAACTCTGAGATAAGAATTCAGGGCAAGGAGTTTGCTTGGGAGATGCAGGAAAGAAGTGAGAGCAGGGCAGAGAGCAGTGCAGTCAGCTACCACAGATGGGAGGTCAGAAACTCTAGGCTGGTGCAAACACACACTTTCCAAGGGAAAGGAGCTGGAGTATCTACACACCAACCCTTCAGGAGGTGTGAGTGCCCGGGGCTGGTGGCTGCAGGGGGTGCAGAATGAGCACAGCACTCAGCTCCAGGGACTGCAGTTGCATGGTGGGGTGTGGCTGAGTCCTGTGCTTGGTAGGTTTGGGGATGTGAGTGGGTGTCACACAGCTCCTGTCCCTCCTAGGGGAGACCCTGGAGGAGGGTGTTCTGGCTCAGGACAGGGAGGGACAAGGCAGGGAGTACCTCAATAAACTGCTGATGTCATCATTTTATGTCATGCTCAAGAAACACTTTAGACTGAATGATGTTGTGGGAGTAGCTTTGAGCATGGAACCAGGACAAGCGGGAGCTCTGCTTTAATGAAAGAGCTCAGCTTTGGAATTGGACCCAGGTTAAATTCCTACCACTGATAAGTGCCAGCTGCCAGATCTTAAGCAAAGTACTTAACTCCTCTGAGCTACCTTTCCCTTGGTTGTGAAATGGAGATGGAGAGAACTCCTTGGTAGAGTGGTTGTAAATATTGCATCATACAACGTAATAAGAAAGTCACCACAATGGTTGTAAACATTACATGTGATAAGGTAAGGAAAGCACTGGCAGGATGCCTGGGGTGTAGTAGATGCTCAAGGTATGCAATTCGCAATAGCTCTCCCCCCTCTGCCCGCCTGAAGCCACCTAATGTCACTCTTTTTATCAGTTAAGATACAGCCAGCTGCTATAATAGATGTACCTCAGCTTCTTGGTGGCTTGGCTAAATATCTAACATCTTATTCCTTGTTCACATACAGTCCAGTCAGTCCATGGAGGTTAGGGGTGAGGGTGCTTTGTGCTGTGATCCACAGACCCAGGCTCGACATCTGGATGGAGCCCCTGCCATTCCCAAAGCCTGGCTTCTGGGATGCCCTTGACGTTGACATCTGGCTGCAGACAATGGAAGAGATAGAAGACATGTATGAGGTTACATAGCACACATCGCCTCTACTCACATTCCATGTCACACAGCATGAGCTGAAAAAGGGTGCTGAGAAATGTGGTCCTTATTTTGTGTGGAGGGAAGAGGGAGGGTTTGAGGAACAACTCACTAGCCTCTACCACAGTATTGCTGTGAGATTTGAGTAATCAAATGTGTGAAAGCACTTGACTGTCACAAGAGTAGGGTGTCCTGACTGCTTTGAGCCAGATTTTCCTCCAGATCATGCTCCTGTCTAGACAGAACATCTATCTTTTCTCTATCTGCTGAGTCAAAGAGGCCCTGTTCTCAGGGCAGAGTCCAAATTCCCACCTTGTATGAAATGAGATTGTCACCTCCGTGGCAAATAATGTGATGCCTACAGATTCCAGCAAGGTGTTCTCTGCACTGTGTGGTGGGGATCTGCAGCAGTCTGCATCCTGCGGGAGCAGGTTTAATTTCTCATAGAACACTAGATGCTGACTCAGATTTTCTGATGAAAATCAGATTTTTGGACACTCGCTCCAGTTTATAAGAGCTTTCTCATGAAGACTTTGCCTGTAAACCTTACGATATAGATACGAATGATGTTTCCTTTCTAGCGATCTCATTCTGTTCTGATATCCCTTGGAGCACACTTTGGAGTTCTATCTTGAATCTTTGCAAATTAAATTTTCTCTCTTTAGGGAGCCAGATAAAAGAATGATTCAAAGAAATGGAGCAATTTGGATTCATCTATTTTGGTATGTGAGTTCAATATCATTAAAGTGAAAGTTCTATGCCACCTAAATCATGTAGTTGAGAATGATTTGTCATTATTTCTAGAAACATACTTATAAATCTGCTCTACACAGTACATAAATCCCACAAATATACTTATAATTCTGCCTAAATAGTAACTAAATTCAAAATGAAAGGGCAGTGTCCTAGATGAGCCTATGTTTGTGATACCTTCTCTGTTTACTGTAGATCAGTGTAGTGGCACAAACCAATACTAATGTGACAGGTATCTGAACATTTAAAAATCACAGGTGTAAAAAACACATGCTGCCCCACAAAAGGCCAATGTCTTTCTGTCTGGGAAACCATCAGTGATGCAATGCATTTTCCATTTCCTGTCTGACCGGGTTGACTAGGTGCCCCAGTTTACTCTGGTCAGATCTGGCTTATGTCAGCTGTCCTGGTGTCATTAACAGAGCCCCTGGTCACTCTCAAAAGTGTCTTGCTTGGATGATGTATTTCATAGTCACCCTATGTGTGATTGATGTCCTATTAGTAGGCATAAAATGAACTTTAAGGAAGAACACCATTTATCTTTTGAGAAGACTAAACTCATTCTGAGAAACACTGACTTTATCAAAAGACTTCAATTCCTTCAGACACATTGATTTTTGACAACATGAATTGTATATATAAAGAGTGTTCAATAACATCAGAGAGACTAATTGAAAGGATATGAATCACAAAGAAATGGAATCTAGTATGAATTCTGAACACCAGCAACTCCACCTAATGGCTCTCTGGGCTGGTGAAGGCCTGGCTCATTGCTAATGCAATTCATTAGGACCAAGTGGAGCTCAGAGGCATGCCACTCAAGCTGTGCCTTTCCTTTATCTTCAGTTTTTTTTTTTTTCAGTAGACTGGCAGAACCTCCTTTGTTAGCCTCAGGTTTTCCGCTGTTCACCTAGATGTCATGCCTGTAGCCACCTTCTGCTTGGAAACTTCAGTGCCATGTTGGCCTCCAATGTCTTCTGTCTAGTTCCATCAGGGTGACTGTTTCCATGGCCTCCAACATGGTGTGGAGGATCTGCTGTCTGGGCGGGTCAGGAAGAAGGTGGATGTGGGCTCTTCCTCAGTGCCAGAATGGGCACTCTGAAGCCATGTGCTACAGCTGGTATTAGCTACTAGCTTTCTGACCTCAGACAGGCTTCATGACCTTGTTGTGCCTTAGCTGTCCCACCTGTTAAATTGTCTAACAACAGTTACACAGTTGTTTTACCTGTTAAACTGTCTAACAACAATTTCTACTTCCTAGGGGTATCAGAAGGAATAGACAGGTAAGTTAAGAGCTGTCAGGCATTGAGACTGTGCTGAACATAATAGGGGGAGTCACCCACATGCTTGCCACTGAGCCCTGTTGCATTTAACCCCATAGCCCTGGAAGGAGGGGTATCCATTGTTTATATAGGAACGTTTAGGTTCAAAGAGTCAGAGAGACTTGCTGGGTGCTGGGAAACTCTTACAAGGTCACTAAGGAGGGTCTGGAACTCCAGGCACAGAGAGGTATCATAGGTTGGGGAGGAGGGAAGGTCCCATAAGTACCTGGGCAGGGTCCTGGCTTGTTCTCCTCAGGAGGTGTCTGCACACAAGACACCCCCCCTGCCTCTCAGCTTAAACATACCCATTTCTGAGTTCAGGGAAGGATGGCCATCCAGTGGGTGGCTGGTACTCTAGAACCTCATCTCCTGGAGGAGGAGGTGGGCTTGGGTTTCCCTATCGTTTTGTAGAGACCCTGACAGGCTGTTTCTTGCCTTCGCCTCCCCTTACACATCTTCTTTCACCTGAGACCCTAATGCCAGCTCCTCCGACCCACCCCTACTTGTTCTGTGCATGGCTATTGCTATGCAGGCTTCCTGACCCCTTTCTGATGCCTATCTTGGTGATATACATCCCCCCTCCCCAACCCATAGGACTATTAGCTGCTTGTGTCAAGAAGCTGTGACTATTGTTCTGTCTGCCCAGCTCCCTGACAGGACATGCCCCAATACCTACTTATTAGAAGAATGGATTATGTCACTGGAGCCTCTGATATATCTGAAATATGCAGGAAAATAGCCCCATTTGCAATGGTTATGAGGATAACTAATTTAACATAAAGACCATGCTTGCAACATGTAGGTTTGCAACAAATATCCATTGTTACTATTATTTCTGTAGTTCATAGAGAGACACAGTGGCCACCTGACGATCCCTGACTTTTGAACTTCCTCTTTCCTGTGCTCATGCATTACGTGCGCCCCAGCCCTCTTTGGTTGGGTGGTTGGTGGGTAGGAGGTAGGCATAGCGGTAGAGGGCACTGATCTAGTCCTGCAACATTTCCAGCTCATGTGGAGGCTTTTCTTCAGTGCAAACTACAATTATTCATAATGAGGCAACTACTGGATATATTTCTTGTTCCTTCTAAGCTCCTGAGCTGTTGTTGAAAAGAATAGTCTTGACCATAAATGACATCTGAGTTAAGGACATAAAGTGAGTGATGGATGAGGCTAACAGAAAGTAGTTATTTAGAAAAGTTCAGATAACCATTGCCAATTGTGCAAGATTGCTGCTAAACCATGCAACTTTGAAGGCTGGGAATTAGTGAGTCTGCTGGAGCAGAGTCAGTGTGTTGTGGTAGAAAGAGTTTGGTGTGTCTCTGGGATTAGACACCTGAGCTCCATTCTTGTGCCACAAGGCAGGTTCTTCTAGCTCTCAGTTTCCTCCTGTGTAACTGTGCCTTCACAGTGCAGGATGAGGACATGACAGATGCACAAAACACACAGTGCCTGGCATAGCACCACAGGAATCATTGAGAACTTGTTTGTAGATCTTAACAGTATCCAGGTAGTTTCACCTTCATTAACTATATCATTTCTTTGGACTTTGTAAGACTCCTGTAAAATGTCTAAGGCAAATAATCTCATGCCTACTTTTTCAGTGATGATAAGTGGGAAGTTAAGGGTACTGGGACACAAGATCTGACCCTGCAGGAAAGACACTGGAAGTTTTAATCTGACTTTGGGTCCTCTTGTCTTTTTAAAAAACATTATTAAAAATTGAGGTGAAATTCAGATAACATGAAATCAACAATTTTAAAGTGATTAATTCAGTACATCCATGAGATTGTGTGCAACCACCATCTCTAATAGTCCTGAAATATTTTACTCATCCCAAAAGGAAACACTGTACCCATTAAGAAGTTGCTCTCCATTCCTCCCTGCCCCCATTGCTGGCAATCACCAATGTGTGTTCTGTCCCTGTTATTTACCTATCCTGGATATTATATGAATGAAATCATATAATACGTGACTTTTGTGTTTGGCTACTTCACCTAGCATAATGTTTTGAGGTTCATTCATGTTGTAACATGTGTTAGTACTCATGCCTTTTTATGGTTGAGTATATTCCATTATACGTATATAGCACAATTTGTTTATCCATTCATCCGTTGATGGATATTGACAGTTTCCACCTTTCATAATGCTGCTGTGAACATGTGTATACATGTTTGATTATTTGCTTTTAATTCTTTTGGGTTACATGGAGGAGTGGAATTGCTAGGTCCTGTGGTAATTTTGTTTAGCTTTCTGATCAACTACTATACTGTTTTCCACAATGGCTGATTCATTTTACTTTCCTGTGATAAATGTACAGGGGTTCTAATTCCTCCGCATCCTTGATAATACTTGTTATTGTCCATTTTTTTTATTATAACTGTTCTAGTGAGTGTGAAGTGGCACTTCATTTTGGTTTTGATTTGCATTTCCCTAGTGACCAATGAACTTAAACATCTTTTCATGTGCTTGTTGGCTATTTCTATATCCTGTTTGGAGGAATGTCTGTTCAACTCCTTTGACTTTTTTTTTTTTAGCTTGTTTTATTTTTTAGTTTTTTAAATTTACATCCAAATTAGTTAGCATATAGTGCAACAATGATTTCAGGAGTAGATTCCTTAGTGCCCCTTACCCATTTATCCCATCCCCCCTCCAACAACCCCTCCTGTAACCCTTGGTTTGTTCTCCATATTTATGAGTCTCTTCTGTTTTGCACCCCCCCCCGTTTTTATATTATTTTTGTTTCCCTTCCCTTATGTTCATCTGTTTTGTCTCTTAAAGTCCTCACATGAGTGAAGTCATATGATTTTTGTTTTTCTCTGACTGACTAATTTCACTTAGCATAATACCCTCCGTAATACCCTCCAGTCCATCCACGTAGTTGCAAATGGCAAGATTTCATTCTTTTTGATTACCGAGTAATACTCCATTGTATATATTTACCATATCTTCTTTATCCACTCATCCATCGATGGACATTTGGTCTCTTTCCATGCTTTGGCTATTGTTGGTAGTGCTGCTATAAATATGGGGGTGCATGTGTCCCTTCGAAATAGCACACCTGTATCCCGTGGATAAATGCCTAGTAGTGCAATTGCTGGATCGTAGGGTAGTTCTATTTTCAATTTTTTTGAGGGACCTCCATATTGTTTTCCAGAGTAGCTGCATCAGCTTGCAATCCCAGTCCTTTGACTATTTTTAATTGGATTTTTTGTTCTTGTATTGTAAGAATTCTCTACGTATTTTGGATACTAGACCCTTATCAGATATATAATTTGCCAGTATTTTCTCACATTCTGTAGGCTGTTTTTTCATTCTCTTGATACTCTCTTTTTATTTTTTTTAATGTTTATTTTTGAGAGAGAGAAAGAGAGAGAGAGAGAGAGAGAGAGAGAATGCGAATGGGGGAGGGGCAGAGAGAGAGGGAGACACAGAATCCGAAGCAGGCTCCAGGCTCTGAGCTGTCAGCACAGAGCCCAACATGGGGCTCAAACTCACTAACTGTGAGATATGACAGTCAGTGCTTAACCGACTGAGCCACCCAGGTGCCCCTTGATAGTGTCTTTTTAAATGAATGAATGAATGGATGAATGAATTTTAAGTAATCTTTATACTCAGTGTGGGCTCAAACTTACAACCCTGAGATCAAGAGTCACATGCTTTTGGGGCACCTGGGTGTCTCAGTCGGTTGAGTGTCCGACTTTGGTTCAGGTCATGATCTCACGGTTCCCTGCATTGGGCTCTCTGCTGTCTGCAGAGCCCACTTAGGATCCTCTGTCCTCATGTCTCTCTGCCCCTCTCCCTCCTCAAAAATAAGTTAAAAAAAAAAAAAACAAAAAAAGTCACATGCTTTTCTGACTGAGCCAGGCACTCTGATAATTTCTTTAAAAAAAATTTTTTTTTACATTTATTTATTTTTGAGAGACAGAGAGAGACAGAGCACAAGTGGGGGAGGGGCAGAGAGAGAAAGAGACACAGAATCTGAAACAGGCTCCAGGCTCTGAGCTGACAGCACAGAGCCCGACCTGGGGCTCGAACTCAAAAGCTGTGAGATCATGACCTGAGCCGAAGTTAGACGCTTAACCAACTGAGCCACCCGGGTGCCCCACTCTGATAATTTCTTTAAAAAAATTTTTTTATTGAGTTTTATTGGACATACAACACCGTAGGTATAAGGTGTACAACATATTGATTTGATACATTTATAGTGCAATACAATTTTCATAGCATTAGCTAATACCTCTATCATGTTACCTAATGATAATTTTTTCTAGTGTTAAAAAACAATTAAAATCTAGTCTCTTAGCTAGCAACTCTAATGTCTACAATATAGGTTTTTTTTGTTTGTTTTGTTTCTTTTGTTTGTAATCAGTATACTGTGTATTAGGTCTCCAAGACTTATTTATCTACTAGTTACTATCTAGTACTGCTAGACTTATTTATCTACTAGATACTACTAGTAGATACTGCTACTATCTACTAGATTATTTACCTACTAGTCCCATTCTTCCACCCCCAAACTCCTGGTAACTACTATTTTACTCTTTGCTTTTATGATTTTGTTTCTTTTTTTTATCTTTCTTTTCTTTTCTTTTTTTAGATTCTACATGTAAGAGATACAATACAGTATTTGTCTTTCTCTGACTTATTTCACTTAGCACAATGTCTTGAAGTTTCATCCACATTTTTTTTTTGCAAATGGAAGAATTTCCTTTTTTCCCCCATGGCTGAATAGTATTCCATTATGTGTGTGTGTGTGTGTGTGTGTGTGTGTGTGTATCCCTATCTACTGTCTGTCTATCTATCTATCTATCTATCTTCTTTGTCCATTTCTCCATTGATGGACACTTAGGTTATTTTCATGTTTTGGCTATTGTGAGTAATGCTGCAATAAACGTGAGAATGTGTATGTCTATTTGGTATCTTGCATTCATCTCCTTTGGATATGGAATTGCTAGATTGCATGATAGTTCTATTTTATTGTTTTTTTAATTGAGATAATTGACATATAACATTATATTTGTTTCAGGTGTACAATGTATTGATTTTCTATTTGTATATATTGCAAAATGATCACCACAATATGTCTGGTAAATGTCCATTCATCACACATAGTTAAATTTTTCTTTCTTGTGATGAGAACTTTTAAGATTTACTCTCTTAGCAACTTTCAAATATAGAATACGGTATTATGAACAATAGTCCCATGCTGCATATTGCATCCCTGTGACTTATTTATTTTATAACTGGAAGTTTGTAACTTTTTACCCCCTTCACCCACTCCCAACCCCTGCCTCTGGCAACTACCAATCTGTTCCCTGTATCTGTCAGTTCAGTTTCTCTTCCTCCTCTCCCTCCTCTCTCACCCCCTCTTATTTCCCCTCTTCTTTTTCTTCTGTTTAGATTCTATATGTATGTGAGATCATATGGTATTTCTCTCTGTCTGACTTATTTGACTTAGCATAATGCTCTCAAGATCCATCCATGCTGTCACAAATGGCAAGACTTCTTTCTTTTTATGGCTGAATAATATTCCATTATTTCTTCATCCACTCATCATTCATGGACCCTTAGGTTGTTTCTGTCTTGACTGTTGTAAATAATGCTATGATAAACATGAGAGTGCATATATCTTTTAAACTTAGTATTTTTGTTTCCTTTGGATAAATACCCAGAAGCAGACTTGCTTGCTGGATTGTATGGTAATTTTATTTTTAATGTTTTGAGGAACCTCCATACTATTTCCCATAGTGGCTGCACCAGTTTGCATTCCTGTCAATGATGCACAAGTGTTCTTTTTTCTCCACGTTCTCGCCAACACTTGTTATTTCTTGTCTTTTTGTAAATAGCCATTCTAACAGGTGTGAGGCAGTATCTCACTGTGGTTTTGAATTTCATTTCCCTGATGGCTAGTGATGTTGAGCACATTTTCATGTGTTTGTTGGCCACCTGTATGTCTTCTTCATAAGGTGTCTATTCAGGCCCCCTTCCCATTTTTAAATTGGATTGTTTTTTGCTTTTTTGTTTTGATTTTTACTATTGAGTTGTATCAGTTATTTATAAATTTTGGATGTTAACCCCTTATCAGATGTATGATTTACAAGTATGTTTTCTTTTAAAAAATATTTCCTTTAAATTTTATTTATTAACTTTGAGAGAGAGCTGGGGAAGGCCAGAGAAAGGGAGGGAGGGAGGGAGAGAGAGAGAGAGAGAGAGAGACAGAGAGAGAGAGAGGATTCCAAGCAGGCTCCACACTGCTAGCTTAGAGCCCAATGTGGGGCTTGAACCCACAAACTACAAGATCATGACCCCAACTGAAATCTAGAGTCAGATGCTAAACCAACTGAGCCACCCAAGCACCCCAATATTTTTTCTAATAAGGAGTTGAGTTTTCATTTATTGATGGATTCCTTTGTTGTACAGAAGTTTTTTGTTTGTTTGTTTGTTTGTTTTTTGTAAGGTCCCATTCATTTGTTTTTGCTTTTCCATTTGGTGTCAAATCCAAAAAATCATCAACAAAACTGATGTCAAGGAGCTTACCACCTATGTTTTCTTCTAGGAGTTTAATGATTTCAGGTCTTACATTCAAGTTTTTATTTTTAGATTTAGTCTATTAATCTATAATGATTTTTATGTGTGGCATAGGAAGTGGTCCAGTTTCATTCTTTCGCATGTATCTGTCAAGTTTCCCATAACCATTTATTGAAGAGACTGTCCTTTCCCCATTGTATATTCTTGACTACTCTGTCATAAATTAGTTGACTTAGAAGCATGGGTTTATTTCTGTGTTCTCTATTCTGTTTCATTGATTTATGTGTCTGTTTTTATGCCATTAATATTTCAATTACTATAGTTTTGTAATATTAGTTTGAAATTAGGAAGTGTGATGCCTCCAGCTATGTTCTTCTTTCTGAAGATTGCTTTGGCTCTTTGGGATCTTTTGTGGTTCCATACAAATTTTGGGATTGTTTGTTCTATTTCTCTTAAAAATGCCATTGGAATTTTGAAAGAGATTACACTGAATCTGGAGAGTGCTTTGGGAAGTGCAGACATTTTAACAATATTAATTCTTTCAACCCATGAGCATGGAACACCTTGACTTTTTTTCTCTGTTGGATTCAATTTCTTTCATAAAAGTCCTATAGTTTCCACTGAACACATCTTTAATTTCCTTGGTTAAATTTATTTCTAGGTATTTTGTTCTTTTGATCCAATCGTAAAGGGGATTGTTAATTTCTTTTTTTGGATAGTTCATTATTAGTGTGTAGAAATACAACACATATTTGTATTATTAATTTTCTTTCCTGCAACTTTGGTGAATTTATTTATTAGTTCAAAGTTTGTGGCCTAACATATGATCTATCCAGGAGAATGTTTCATGTGTGTTTGAGAAAAACGTGTATTCTGTTGCTTTTGGATGCAATGTTATTTGTATGTCTGTTACATCCTTCTGGTTTATTATTAGAGTCCTTTAAATCCAATGCTTTTCTATCTGGATGATCTATCCATTAGTGGAAAACAGCATATTAAAGTCCCCTCCTATTTTGTATTGTGATCTATGTCTCTCTTTAGAAATTTTAATATTTGCTTTACCTATTTAGGTGTTCATTTGTTGGGTGCATAAATAATTACAAGTGTTATTTTCTTGTTGGATTGAACACTTTATCATTAAATAATAATCTTCTTTGTCTTAAACTTTGTTTTAAACTCTATTTTGTCTGAAGAGCCAAGATGGTGGAACAGCATGGAAGTTTTCTTGCATCTCTCGCCCATGAAATGCAGTAAGATCAACACTAAACCATCTTGTCCACTTAGAAAACTGATTTCAGGATTAACACAACAATCTATATACATGAACCACAGAACTCAGCAGGTATGCAGTGTGGACACATGAACTGGGGGCAAGAGAAGCCACAGAGGGAAGGGAGCTGTTTTTGCTTGAAGAGAGGATGGAGACGGGGTTGGGAGGGAGAACAGGAAAAGGATCCCACCTGAAAGCAGCTGGAGAGAAAGAGGAAGAGTGGAAAGAGCTGCAGAGACTGAACAAAAAAGAAAGGAGAAAGGAGAGGGTTTTAATTCCATTAAGACTCTATAAACAGGGGAAGTGTGGAGTCTGAAACTCTGCAGCTTGGTACCTGGTGTGGCTCTGGTGGGAAGGGTGAGTCCCCAGGAGCAGAGAGAGAGGTCTGAGGGGTTCTCTGGCCACACAGGGAGAGGTGGTTCCCCTGCAGGGAGGACATTGGATAGAGGCTGTGTGTCCTTCCCACGGGCAAAGGTCCCAGTGGATCCTGGAGAAAAACCATATTCTCTGGAGTTGGAACAAGGACATTAAGGATGAAGCCTTGTGTCAGATGTGCATTATGATTTCCTATAATCCCTGAAATGCTGCTGCTACATGATCACATGAACTTTTTTTGTTGTGGGCTGACACCTGGCCATTGCTTGGCAAGACTCTCCCCCAGAGGGTCTGAGGAGGTCAAAACTGCAATCACTCAGAAGTGAGGGGTTTGTAAACACAGCTAAAACTCAAGAGGGAGCTAAAACTTCTGGGCTAAAACTCAAGAAGGAGGTGACTCCTGGCAGTCTAATGGCTTGGTCATGGACAGTGTAGAAGTGGGTAGTAGACAGAAGCTGGAGACAAAGGAGGGGTGCTTGATAACCGGTCATGGAGAGCACAGAGTTCTGATACTAGAGACTGGGTAATGGGGTGACCCCATTTTCACCCCTCCTGCACATATGCATACATGCCTACAAGCACCACAACAATCAACCCTAGTAAGCTAAGCAGTGCCATCTAGTGGAGAACAAAGCCATTACACCAAGCCCTGCCAATTGGGCCTATCGTGGTCTTGAAGAACACCACAAGTCACTCTGCCTGCTTAGTTTACAGGCTATAAAGTGCTTCATAATTTGACTTCAAGGAGAAACTGGATGTAATTTAAATCGTATTTTATTTTGTTTGCTCGTCCAACTATTCGATTTTTTTTCTTTTCTTTTCTTACTCTTGATTACAGAAAGAGAAAAAAATTATTTTTATTTTCCATTTTTATTAAAAAGATTTTTCTTTAAATTTTCTAGTATATTTTTTTACCTTTTTGTAAATTTTTAAAGTTCTATTTTATTCTATCACTTCATTTTATTCTATTTTATTGTATTCTTTTTTTTCAAATTTTCAATAGTTTTCCTTTTTTTCTTTTTTTCCCATTTTTTCTCTAATCTATCACGCTTCTTTCAACAATGAGACCAAAATACACCCAGAATAGCATCCTTGTTTGATTTTTTTGTGTTGTTTTAAATTAATTAATTAATTAATTAATTATTTTACTTTATTAATTCCTTTTCTTCCTTCAAAATGACAAAACGAAGGAATTCATTCCAAAAGAAAGAACAGGAAGAAATGACAGTGAGCGACTTAAAGAACACAGATAAAAGCAAGATGTCTGAACCAGAATTTAGAATCACAATTATAAGAATACTAGCTGGGGTTGAAAATAGATTAGAATCCCTTTCTATGGAGATAAAAGAAGTAAAGCTAGTCAGGATGAAATAAAATATGCTATAACTGAGCTGCAATCTCGAATGGGTGCCATGGCGGCAAGGATGGATGAAGCAGAGCAGTAAATTAGCAATATAGAGGACAAACTTTTGGGAGAATAATGAATCAAAAAAAAAAGAGGGAGACTAAGGCAAAAGAGCACAATATAAAATTAGAGAACTCAGTGACTCATTAAAAAGGAATAACATAAGAAGATGAAGAAAAAAAGGGGTACAAGTTTTATGTGAACAAATCATAGTGGAAAACTTTCCTAACCTGGGGAAAGAAACAGACATCAAAATCCAGGAATCCCAGAGACTCCCTTTAGAGTCAAAAAAAAACGACCATCAACAAGGCATATCATAGTCAAATTCACAAAATACTCAGGCAAGGAAAGAATCATGAAAGCAGCAAGGGGGAAAAAGGTCCCTAACCTACAAGGGAAGACAGATCAGGTTCACAGCAGACCTATCCACAGAAACTTGGCAGGCCAGAAAGGAATTGTAGGATATATTCAATGTGCTGAATTGGAAAAATATGCAACCAAGAATTCTTTATCCAGCAAAGTTGTCATTCAAAATAGAAGGAGAGATAAAACGTTTCCCAAACAAAAATTGAAGTTCATGACTACTAAACCAGCCCTGCAAGAAATTTTAAGGAAGACTCGCTAAGGGGAGAAAAGATGAAAAAAAAAAAAAAAACTCACAAAAAGACCAAAAGCAACAAACACTACAAAGGACCAAAGAACACCACCAGAAATTCCAACTCTACAGGCACTCACCCTAAATGTTAATGGACTAAATGGTCCAATCAAAACACATAGAGTAACAGAATGGATAAGAAAACTAGATCCACCTATATGCTGTTACAAGAGACCCATTTTATTTTTATATATTTATTTATTTATTTATTTAAAATTTTTTTTAACGTTTTATTTATTTTTGAGACAGGGAGAGACAGAGCATGAACAGGGGAGGGTCAGAGAGAGGGAGACACAGAATCCAAAACAGGCTCCAGGCTCTGAGCTGTCAGCACAGAGCCCAACACGGGGCTTGAACTCATGGACCGTGAGATCATGACCTGAGCCGAAGTTGACTGCTTAATGACTGAGCCACCCAGGCGCCCCAAGAGACCCATTTTAGACCTAAAGACACATTCAGATTGAAAATAAGGGGATGGAGAACCATATATCATGCCAAAAGAAAGCCAGAGTAGCCATACTTATACCAGACAATCTAGATTTTAAAATAAAGACTGTAACAAGAGATGAGGAAGGACATTATATCATAATTAAGGGGCCTATCCACCGAGATCTAACAATAACATAACATTTATGCTCCAAACGTATAGAACCCAAATATGTAAATCAGTTAATCACAAACATAAAGAAACTCATTGATAATAATACCATAATAGTAGGGGACTTCAACACCCCAATTATAGCATGGACAGATCATCTAAACAGAAAATCAACAAGGAAACAATGGCTTTGAATGACTGGATATATATATATATATATATATATATATATATATATATATATATATATATATAATACATTTCATCCTAAAGCAGCAGAATACACATGTTTCTCAAGTGTACATGGATCATTCTCCAAAAAGATCACATACTGGGTCACAAATCAGCCTTCAACAATTACAAAAAGATTGAGATTTTCAGACCACAATGCTATGAAACTCGAAATCAACCACGAGAAAAAATTTGGAAAAATAACAATTACTTGGAGACTAAAAATGGGCTAGCCAAGAAGTTAAAAAGGAAATTAAAAAGTAAAAGGAGGCCAATGAAAAATGATAACACAACAGCCAAAAACCTCTATGATGCAACAAAGGCAGTCATAAGAGGGAATTGTATAGTAATCCAGGCCTTCTTTTTTTTATTAAAAATTTTTTTTTTCAACGTTTATTTATTTTTGGGACAGAGAGAGACAGAGCATGAACGGGGGAGGGGCAGAGAGAGAGGGAGACACAGAATCGGAAACAGGCTCCAGGCTCTGAGCCCTCAGCCCAGAGCCTGACGCGGGGCTCGAACTCACAGACCGCGAGATCGTGACCTGGCTGAAGTCGGACGCTTAACCGACTGCGCCACCCAGGCGCCCCAATCCAGGCCTTCTTAAAGAAGGAAGAATGGTTTCAGATGCACAACCCAACCTTACACTGTAAAGAGCTGGAAAAAGAACAGCAAATAAAATGCAAAACAAGCAGAAGATTAGATTAGAGCAGGAAATAATAAAGGAAATTAAAGAAGGAAATAATAAAGAAATAATAAAGATTAGAGCAGAAATCAATGCTATTGAAACAAAACAAACAAACAAACAAAAAACAGATCAATGAATCCAGGAGCTGGTTCTTTGAAAGAATTAAGAAAGTTGATAAACCCCTAGCCATTTGATCAAAAAGAAAAAGGAGAGGACCCAAATACATAAAATCAAGAATGAAAGAGGAGAGATCACAACCAACACTGCAGAAATAAAAACAATAATATGAGAATATTATGAGGGATTATACACCAATAAAATGAGCAATCTGGAAGAAATGGAAAAATTTCTAGAGACATATAAATTACCAAAACTGAAACAAGAAGAAATATAAAATTTGAACAGACCCATAACCAGTAAAGAAATTGAATTAGTAATAAAAAATCTCCCATAAAACAAGAGTCCAGGGCCAGATGACTTTCTAGGGGACTTCTACCAAACATTTAAAGAAGAGTTAACACCTATTCGTTTGAAGTTGTTCTAAAAAATAGAAATGGAAGAAAACTTCCAAACTCATTCTATGAAGCCAGCATTACCTTGATTCCAAAACCAGACAAAGACCCCACTAAAAAGGAGAAGTATAGACCAATTTCCCTGATGAACATGGATGTAAAAATCCTCAACAAGATATTAGCCAACCAGATCCAGCAATACATTAAAAGAATTATTCACCACAACCAAGTGGGATTTATACCTGGGATGCAGGGCTGGTTCAATATCTGCAAAACAATCTATGTGATACATCACATCAATAAAAGAAAGGACAAGAACCACATGATCCTCTCAATAGACGCAGAGAGAGCATTTGACAATGTACAGCATCCTTTCTTGATAAAAACCCTCAAGAAAGTAGGGATAGAGGGATCACACCTCAAGATCATAAAAGGCATATATTAAAGACACACCGCTAACATTATCCTCAATGGGGAAAAACTGAGAACTTTCCTCCAAGGTCAGGAACATGACAGGGATATCCACTCTCACCATATTCAACATAGTATTGGAAGACTTAGCCTCAGCATTCAGACAACACAAAGGAATAAAAGGCATACAAATCAGCCAGGAGGAAGTGACACTTTCACTATTTGCAGATGACATGATACTCTATGGGGAAAACCCAAAGGATTCCACCAGAAAACTGCTAGACTGATCCATGAATTCAGCAAAGTTTCAGGATATAAAATAAATGCACAGAAATCAGTTTCATTCCTATACACCAATAATGAAGCAACAGAAAGAGAAATCAAGGAATCGATCCCATTTACAATTGCATCAAAAAACCATAGAATATCTAGGAATAAACCTAATCAAAGAGGTGAAAAATCTATACACTGAAAACTATAGAAAGCTTATGAGAGAAATTGAAGAAGACACCAAAAAATGCGAAAATATTCCATGCTCCTGGATAGGAAGAACAAATATTGTTAAAATGTCAATACTATCCAAAGCAATCTACAGATTCAATACCATCCCTATCAAAACAACACCAGTATTCTTCACAGAGGTAGAACAAACAATCCTAAAATTTTATGGAACCAGAAAAAACTCCAAATAGGGAGTTTTCTCTTGAAAAAGAAAACCACAGCTGGAGGCATCACAATCCCAAACTTGAAGATGTATTACAAAGCTGTAATCATCAAGACAGCATGGCACCGGCACAAAAACAGACACTCATATCAACGAAACAGAGTAGAAAACCCAGAAACAGACCCACACCATATGGCCAACTAATCTTTGACAAAGCAGGAAAAAATATCCAATGGAATAAAGACAGTCTTTTCAGCAAATGGTGCTAGGAAAACTCGACAGCGACATGCAGAAAAATGAATCTGGACCACTTTCTTACACCATACACAAAAATAAACTCAAAATGGTTGAAAGACCTAAACATAAGATAGGAATCCATCAAAATCCTCGAGGAGAAAGCAGGCAAAAACCTCTTTGACCTTGACCGCAGCAACTTCTTACTCAACACGTCTCCAGAGGCAAGGGAAACAAAAGCAAAAATGAACTATCGGGACCTCAACAAAATAAAAACTTCTGCACAGTAAAGGAAACAATCAGCAAAATGAAAAGGCAACTGACAGAAATGGGAGAAGATATTTGCAAATGACATATCAGAAAGAGGGATACGGTGTGCTGTCTTGAAGGGGCACATGTATCCCAATGTTTATAGCAGCACTATCAACAATAGTCAAAGTATGGAAAGAGCCCAAATGTCCATCAATGGATGAATGAAATGGATAAAGAAGAAGTGGTATATTATACAATGCAGTATTACTTGGCAATCAAAAAAAGAATGAAATCTTGCCATTTGCAAATATGTGGATGGAACTAGAGGGTATTATACTAAGATAAATTAGTCATACAAAGACAAATATGTGATTTCACTCATACGAGGAATTTAAAATACAAAACAGGTGAACATAAGGGAACGGAAACAACAATAATATAAAAACAGAGAGGGGGACAAAACATGAGACTCTTAAATATAGTGAACAAACAGAGGGTTGCTGGAGGGGTTGTTGGAGGGGGGGGTGGGCTAAATGGATCAGGGGCTTTAAGGAAGACACTTGCTGAGATGATCACTGGGTGTTATACATAGGGGATGAATCACTGGGGTCTACTCCTGAAATTTTTGTTGCACTATATGCTAGTGAACTTGGGTGTAAATTAAGAAAGAAAGAAATAAAGTTATTAAAAAAACAACTCTATTTTGACATAAAATTATAGCTACTCTAGCTTTCCTCTGGTTTCTTATCATATGGAATATCAATTTCCATTCTTTTACTTTCAGTCTGTGTGTGTCCTTACTTATGAAGTGAATCTCTTGTAGGCAGTATATAGATGGGCTTTGTTTTTTTTAATATGAAATTTATTGTCAAATTGGTTTCCATACAACACCCAGTGCTCATACCAACAGGCACCCTTTTCAATGCCCATCACCCACTTTTCCCTCCCTCCCACCCCCCATCAACCCTCAGTTTATTCTCAGTTTTTAAGAGTCTCTTATGGTTTGGCTCTCTCCCTCTCTAACGTTTTTTTCCCCTGTACCCTCCCCATGGTATTTTGTTAAGTTTCTCAGGATCCACATAAGAGTGAAAACATATGGTATCTGTCTTTCTCTGTATGGCTTATTTCACTTAGCATCACACTCTCCAGTTCCATCCACGTTGCTACAAAAGGCCATATTTCATTCTTTCTCATTGCCACTTAGTATTCCATTGTATATATAAACCACAATTTCTTTATCCGTTCATCAGTTTATGGACATTTAGCCTCTTTCCATAATTTGGCTATTGTTGAAAGTGCTGCTAAAAACATTAGGGTACAAGTGCCCCTATGCATCAGCACTCCTGTATCCCTTGGGTAGATTCCTAGCAGTGCTCTTGCTGGATCATAGGGTAGATCTATTTCTAATTTTTTGAGGAATCTTCGCACTGTTTTCCAGAGTGGCTGCACCAGTTTGCATTCCCACGAACAGTGCAAGAGGGTTCCCATTTCTCCACATCCTCTCCAGTATCTATAGTCTCCTGATTCGTTCATTCTAGCCACTCTGACTGGTGTTAGGTGATATCTCAGTGTGGTTTTGATTTGTATTTCTCTGATGAGGAGTGACATTGAGCATCTTTTCATGTGCCTGTTGGCCATCCGGATGTCTTCTTTAGGGAAGTGTCTATTCATGACTTCTGCCCATTTCTTCACTGGATTATTTGCTTTTCAGGTGTGGAGTTTGGTGAGTTCTTTATAGATTTTGGATACTAGTCCTTTGTCTGATATATCATTTGCAAATATCTTTTCCCATTCCATCAGTTGCCTTTTAGTTTTGTTGATTGTTTCCTTTGCAGTGCAGAAAGTTTTTACCTTCATGAGGTCCCAATAGTTCTTTTTTGCTTTTAATTCCCTTGCCTTTTGAGATGCGTCAAGTAAGAAATTGCTGTGGCTGAGGTCAGAGAGGCTTTTTCATGCTTTCTCCTCTAGGGTTTTGATGGTTTCCTGTCTCACATTCAGGTGCTTTATCCATTTTGAGTTTGTTTTTGTGAATGGTGTAAGAAAGTGGTCTAGTTTCATTCTTCTGCATGTTGCTGTCCAGTTCTCCCAGCATCGTTTGTTAAAGAGACTTTTCCATTGGATATTCTTTCTTGCTTTGTCAAAGATTAGTTGGCCATACATCTGTGGGTCCAATTCTGGAGTCTCTTTTCTATTCCATTGGTCTATGTGTCTGTTTTTGTTCCAAAACAATACTGTCTTGATGATTACAGCTTTGTAGTAAAGGCTAAAGTCTGGGATTGTGATGTCTCCCACTTTGGTCTTCTTCTTCAATATTACTTTGGCTATTCGGGATCTTTTGTGGTTCCATACAAATTTTAGGATTGTTTGTTCTAGTTTTGAGAAGAATGCTGGTGCAATTTTGATTGGGATTGCATTGAATGTGTAGATTGCTTTGGGCAGTATTGACATTTTAACAATATTTATTCTTCCAATCCATGAGCATGGAATGTTTTTCAATTTCTTTGTATCTTCTTCAATTTCCTTCATAAGCTTTCTATAGTTTTCAGCATACAGATTTTTTACATCTTTGGTTAGGTTTATTCCTAGTTATTTTGTGATTCTTGGTGCAATTGTGAATGAGATCAGTTTATTTGTCTTTCTGTTCCTTCATTATTAGTGTATAAGAATGCAACTGATTTCTGTACATTCTTTTTGTATCCTGCAGGAAACAATCAGCTAAACTAAAAGGTAACCGACAGAATGGGAGAAGATATTTGCAAATGACATATCAGATAAAGGGTTAGTATCCTGTTTTGTGACCCAATATATGATTTATCTTGGAGAATGTTCCATGTGCACTCGAGAAGATAGTATATTCTGTTGCTTTGAGATGCAGAATTCTAAGTATATCTGTCAAGTCCATCTGATCCCATGCATCATTCAGGACACTTGATTTCATATTGATCCTGTGTCTAGATGATCTATCCATTGCTGAAGTGGGGTATTAAAGTCCCCTGCAATTACCACATTCTTATCAATAAGGTTGCTTATGTTTGTGATTAATTGTTGTATATATTTGGGTGATTTTGTTTAAAAAAAATTTTTTTTAACATTTTTATTTATTTTTGAGACAGAGAGAGACAGAGCATGAATGGGGGAGGGGCAGAGAGAGAAGGAGACACAGAATCGGAAGCAGGCTCCAGGCTCTGAGCCATCAGCCCAGAGCCTGATGTGGGGCTTGAACTCACAGACCGTGAGATCGTGACCTGAGCTGAAGTCGGACGCTCAACCGACTGAGCCACCCAGGCGCCAGGTGATTTTGAATTCGGTGCATATACATTTATAATTGTTAGCTCTTCCTGATGGATAGACCCTGTAATTATTATATAATGCCCTTCTTCATTTCTTGTTATAGTTTTTAATTTAAAGTCTCGTTTGTCTGATGTAAGTATGGCTACTCCAGCTTGCTTTTGACTTCCAGTAGCATGATAGATGGTTCTCCATCCCCTCATTTTCAATCTGAAGGTGTCCTCAGGTCTAAAATAGGTCTCTTATAGACAGCAAACAGATGGGTCTTGTTTTTTATCCATTCTTATACCCTGTCTTTTGGTTGGAGCATTTAGTCCATTTACCTTCAGTGTTATTATTGAAAGATACGGGTTTAGAGTCATTGTGATATCTGTAGGTTTCATGCTTGTAGTGATGTCTCTGGTCCTTTGTGGTCCTTGCAACATTTCACTGACAGAATCCCCCTTAGGATCTCTTGTAGGGCGGGTTTAGTGGTGATGAATTCCTTCAGTTTTTGTTTGTTTGGGAAAACCTTTATCTCTCCTTCTATTCTGAATGACAGACTTGCTGGATAAAGGATTCTCGGCTGCATATTTTTTTGTGTTCAAAACATTGCCATTCCTTTCTGGTCTGCCAAGTTTCAGTAGATAGGTCTGCTACTACTCTTATGTGTCTACCTTTGTAAGTTATAGGCTGTTTATCCCTAGCTGTCTTCAGAATTTTCTCTTTATCTTTGTAGTTTGCTAGTTTCACTAGGATATGTCATGCAGAAGATCGATTCAAGTTACGTCTGAAGGGAGTTCTCTGTGCCTTTTGGATTTCAATGCCTGTTTCTTTCCCCAGATCAGGGAAGTTCTCAGCTATGATTTGTTCCAGCACACCTTCAGCCCCTTTCTCTCTCTCTTCTTCTGGAATTCCTATGATATTACTGTGTTTGATTGCATCACTTAGTTCTCGAATTCTCCCCTCATACTCCTGGATTTTTTTATCTCTCTTTTTCTCAGCTTCCTCTTTTCCATAATTTTATCTTCTAGTTCACCTATTCTCTCCTCTGCCTCTTCAATCTGTGCTATGGCTGCCTCCATTTTATTTTGCAGCTCATTTATAACATTTTTTAATTCCTCAGACTATTTCTTAGTCCCTTGATCTCTGTAGCAATAGATTATCTGCTGTCCTCTATGCTTTATTCAAGCCCAGCAATTAATTTTATGACTATTATTCTAAATTCTTCTTCCGTTATATTGCTTAAAGGGTTTTTGATTAATTCATTAGCTGTCGCTACTTCCTGGGCTTTCTTTTTTTTTAATATATGAAATTTATTGTCAAATTGGTTTCCATACAACACCCAGTGCTCATCCCAAAAGATGCCCTCTTCAATACCCATCACGTACACACCCCTCCCTCCCACCCCCCATCAACCCTCAGTTTGTTCTCAGTTTTTAAGAGTCTCTTATGCTTTGGCTCTGCCTTGCCTGGGGGGTTGCTCCTCCACCGCCCTGGCTCTTTCCCACCGTGTAGCACGCACTGTCTCTCTGCCCTTCCTACTCTTCCGTGGGCCTCTTGTCTATGCTTGGCTTTGGAGAGTTCATTCTGCTAGACTTCTGGCAGTTTTCTGGGTTATTTAGGCAGATGTGGGTGGAATCTAAGCAATCAGCAGCTTAAGGTGAGCCCAGTGTCCTCCTACACCGCCATCTTCCATGCTGCCTCCTTGTTTCTTGTTTTTAATCTATTCAGCCACTATCACTTTGGTTGGAAAATTTAGTCCATTTATATTTAAAGTAATTATTAATAGGTTAATAGGCACAGCTTCCTTCTCAGGAATACTAATAACCTGAGGCAGGGCAGAGCGAGGGTACAAAGATGGAACTATTGGCCTTCTCAGTCTCTGGAGAGGATTGTAGTCAGCTTCTAGCTGTGTGGTTAATTAGAAGCTTCCTTTCAGGCCATAGCTCTGAAGATAAGCTAGTTGGCCTCTTTAACAGATATGAGTGACCAAAGATGGTGCTAAGTGGTCTCTGTCCCCAGTAAACATCCCAGTAAGCCTCTAGATGTGTGAAGCCAGATGCCTGTTTCTCAGTCCAAAGCTCCAAGAAAGCAAATAGGCCTCTTTCACAGAAAGACTGAGGGTGTGTGTTAGTCTGTTGTCTTTGCACTGTGCTGGGGTTGAGAGCTGACCAAGAACTATATATCTGCCCCATGGGATCCATGAACACAAGCTCCACTGGACACCACAGTCAGGGAAGAAAGAGGTATCCCCCAAGTGGGAGCCCCCAAAACTGATTTAAAACAGACATAAAAGCTGGGAATCAGGACAAGCTTCCCTGTGGAAGATACAATGCTCTGGAGTATAACAGAAGGTGAATGTGAACATAGTGTCACCCTCTGTGTTCTCTGTAGAGGATTGCAGTTGTCCCTTAGATGTGATCCATGTGTGTTTCATTAGATGTTTGCCCATTATGCCAGAACTATGAAGACAAGCTAATAGTCATCTTTCACCAAAAGACTGGGCACCTCAAGTCTGTTGTCTTTCTGTTGTGTCCTGGAGATAGTAGCCAGTTAAGATTTTTTTCTCCACTTGTTACAGTCCTGTGGGTCCAATGAGGATAAAGCCCTCTGGCCAGAAATTCTTGTTTCCTGGGTGGCAGTCACAAGTACCAGAGAAGCAGGCAAGTGTACAAGCCTTTTTCTGGGAGACATTGATGAGGTGGAGTGAGACAGGGAGAGGTCAAAGATTGTACCTACTGGTCTCTGTCTTTGGAATATATCAGTACAGCCTTAGATATGTGTTAAATTAGATGCCGGCCTCTTAGGCTGATGCTTTCAGGTAAGCTAATAAGCATTTTTTTTACAGGAAGTCTGGGTATTTTTAGTCATCTGCATCTGTGGTGTGCTCTGGGGTGGGTGAGTTCATGCAAGTCCTTTAAGAACTGTTTCTAAATTCACGATAGCCTTGTGGATCTTGTGGATATAAGCTTTGTTAGCTTCAAAGCAAGATGTTTAAGGGCTTGTCTCCCAGGTGCAGGTCTTAGGAGTTGGGGTGCCAGATATGGGGTTCAAATGCTTCACTCCTCAAGGAGAAGCTTGGTGTTGTGAGTTCCCTCCCAGTGGTGGGTTACTGCACTAGAGGTGGAGTTTATGGAGAGATTGTGGCTCAACTTCTTCTGCCCACTTTGACATGGGTTTTTGTCTTATTCACCCAATGTGTAGGAGTTGCTCAGGTAGTTTTGGGGTATTTTTCAGAGGAAACTGTTCCATATGTAGCCTTGGTGTGTCTAAGAGAGAAGGTGAGTTCAGGATCCTCCTACATCTCCATCTTGAACCAGATCCTATTTTAAAATTCTTTGTGGAACTTCCATACTGCTCTCCAGTTGCTGAACCAGTTGATAATCCCACCAACTGTGCACAGTGTTTCCTATTCTCCACATCCTTACCAACATTTATTATATCTTCTCTATGATAGCTATTTTATAGGTATAAGGTGACATCTCATCTTGGTTTTGATTTGTATTTCACTGATAGTGATGTTGAGCTCCTTTTCATGTATCTGATGGTCATTTAGATGCCTTCTTTGAGAAAATGTCTGTGTAGTTCCTCTGTCCATTTTTTAATTAGATTTTTAACTGAGTCACATGAGTTCTTTATAAATTTTGAATATTAATCTCTTATCTGATACATAGTTTGCAAAAATATTCTATTTTTTAATTTGTCTTTTCATTGTTGATTTTTGTTGTTGTTGTTGTTCAAAAGCTTTTACATTTAACATAGTCCCATGTGTTGATTTTTTTTTGTTGTTGTCTTGGTGTCATACCAAAAAAATCATTGCCAAACCCAGTGTCAGGGAGACTCTTTTCTATGTTTCTTTCTAGGAGTTTTATGGTTTTAGGTCTTATCTTTAAGTCTAAGATCCATTGTGAATTGATTTTTGTGATTGGTGTAAGATAGGGTCCAGTTGCATTTTTCTTCATGCGGTTATCCAGTTTTCCTAGCACCATTTATCAAAGAGACTATACTTTCAGCAATGGATGTTCCTGGTTCCCATAACAAACACTTGTTGACTGTATATCTAGGAATTTAATTCAGACTCTCTACTCTGTTCCATTGGTCTATTTGTCTATTTTCATGCCAGTACAATACTAATTTAATTACTATAGCTTTATAGTATAGTTTGGAATCTGGAAGTGTGATGTCTATGGCTTTTTTTCTTCTTCTTTCTCATGATATCTTTGACAATTTGAGGCCTTTTGTGTTACCATACAAATTTTAGAATTTTTTAAGTTTCTGTGAAAATCTCCATTGGCATTTTGGTAGGGATTGTGTTTAATCTAATGGCTTTGGGTATGGACATTTTATTTTCTTCTAATCCATGAACATGGGATATCCCTCCATTTGAATTTTGTTGATTTCTTTTTTTAAGTTTATTTATTTTGAGAGAGAAAGAGAGAGAGAGAGAGAGAGAGAGAGAGAGAGAGAGAGAGAATGAGAATGAGAATGAGAATGTAAAGCAGGCTCTGTGCTGTCACTGCAGAGCCCAAGACTGGGCTCAAATTCATGAACTGTGAGATCATGACCTGAGCCGAAACCAAGAGTTAACTGACTGAGCCAGCAAGGTGTCCCTTTCATTGATTTCTTTTAGCAAAATCTTGTAGTTTTTATTGTACAGATTTTTCACTTCTTTGGTTAAATTTATTCCTAGGTATCTTATTGTTTTTGATGTTATTGTGAATGGGATAGTTTTCTTTATTTCTCTTTTAGATGTTTTATTGTTAGTGTATAGAAAAGCAACTGATTCTGTGTATTGATTTTATATCCTGCAGCTTTACTGAATTCATCTGTTAGATTCAACATTTCTTTGTCTTTGGGCTTTTCAATATATAAGATCATATCGTCTGCAAATAGTGACAACTTTACTCTTCCCTTCCCGTTTTGGATGATTTTTATTTCTTTGTTTTTCCTGATTGCTGTATCCAGGACTTTCCATATGATGTTGAATAAAAATGGTGAGAATGGACACCCTTGTCTTGATCTTAGAGGAAAAGCTCTCAGTTTTTTCTCCATTGATTATAACGTTAGCTGTGGGTTTGTTGTATGTGGTCTTTATTATATTGAAGTATGTTCTTTCTATCTTCAAACTGCTGAGGGTTTTTATCATGAAAGGATGATGCATTTTGTTAAATGCTTTTTGTGCATCTATTGAGATGATTATGTGTTTTAATCTTTCATTCTATTAATGTGGTGTATCACATTGATTAATAATGCATATGCTGAATCATCTTTGCATTTCATAAATAAATCCCACTTGGTCATAGTGTAATTATACACAGAATTGAGAGAGGTGGCAGTGAAGGGGGTGGCTGGGTTAAAGTGACTGTCAAATACTCCATCTGGCTCCTCCTTGCTCTCTGCTTCCTGTGTTCTCTGGATGTGAATCAAGGTTTTGTCAATCTGAAAAAATAAAAACAAATGAGTAAAATGAGCTTAATGATTTTTTGAATTTGATTTGTTAATATTTTGTTGAAGAATTTGCATTTTGTTCAGTTAATGATCTATAGTTTTCTTTTAGTGTCCTTAACTGGTTTTGGCATCAAGGTAGTGCCAGCCTTGTAGAAGGAGTTTGGAAACGTTCCCTTCTGAACTTTTTTGGAAGAATATGAAAAGGATTTGTAGGGCATCCTGATTAGATTGGAGCTGATGGCACAGGCAGTGAAAGAATTTACCAAAGGCAGAACAAAGAGATAGAAATTTATTGAGTGTACCACAAAGGAGCAATGGGCAGGACAGCAAAGGAGGTGGTGGCGAGGAGCAATAGTTATGAGCATAGTGAGGGAGTAAGGGGATGCATGGAATTTTCCCTTTTTGGTAACCTTAGGATCTGTGCCTGGTTGTAAGTAGCCCATTAGTTAGTGCCTATGGCTATTTTGAGGTAGGTGGTTTAATGAGCCTGTTTGCATTCAGCTCAGTGGTCACTTGGGCACTTTTGCCAGGCTCAAGTTTCCATTGCTCAAACTTGCTGCCTAAAAATGGCCTCTACAGGATTTACATTAGTTCCTCTTTAAGTGTTTGGCAGAATTAGCCCATGGAGCAATCTAGTCCTGGGTTTTTCTACGTTGAGAAGTTTTTGATTATTGACTCAATCTTTGTACTAATTACTCATCTGTTCAGACTTTCTGTTTCCTTCTGGTTCAGTCTTGGTAGGTTGAATGATTCCAGATTATCCATTTCTTCCAAGTTGTCTAATTTGTTGATGTATGTAGTCTCTTATGATCTGTAGTGTCAGTTATTAGTCCTCTTTCATTTCTGATAATATTGAGTCTTTTTTTCTTAGTCTAGCTAAAGATTTGTCAGTTTGGTTTATCTTTTCAAAAAAACCCCACATCTTTTAGTATTGTTAATTTTTTCTATTGTTTTTCTTGTCTCTATTTTCTTTATTTTTCCCTCACCTTTATTTTTTATTTTTCCTTCTACTACTTTGGACTTAATTTGTTTTTTTTTTTAATATTATTTTTAGCTCCTTATTAGTCTTTTAAAATTTTCAATCTTTCTATTTTCTTAATACATCCATTTTTTCACTATAAACTTCCCTCTCAGGACTGCTTTTGCTGTGCTCCATAGGTTTTGGTAAGTCGTATATCTATTTTCATTTGTTTCAAGATATTCATTGTTTTCCTTGTTGATTTCTTTTTTGATGTATTGGTTGTTCAGGAGTGTGTTGTTTAGTTTCCACATATATATTTCCCTGCTTGCTTCATGTTGTTAATTCCTAGTTTCATACTGTTGTGGTCAGAAAAGATATTCAGTATGATTTGATCTTCTTAAATTTGCTAAGACTTGTTTTGTGTCCTATCATATGATCTATCCTGGAGAATGTTCTGCTGCTGTTGGATGGAATGTCCTATAGATGTCTGTTAGGTCCATTTGGCTAATGTATGCTTCAAGTCCATTGTTTCTTTGTTGGTTTTCTGTATGGATAATCCACCCATAATTGAAAGTGAAGTATTGAAATTCTGTATTGTTAATATATTGTTTATCTCCCTTCTTATCTGTTAGTATTTGCTTGAATTATTTTGGTGCTCCAATGCTGAGTGTATACATATTTGTGATTGTTATGTATTCTTGGTGGATTGATACCTTTATCATTATATAATGACCTTCCTTATCTCTTATTACCATTTTTGGCTTAATGTCAATTTTTTCTTTATAACTATGGCTGTTTCTGCTGTCTTTCAGTTTCCATTTGCATGGATTGTAAATTTGTAACCCTTCACTCTGAGTCTATGTGAGTCTATATATATCTTTAACTCTGAAATGGATCTCTAACAAGCAGCATATAGTTGGGTCTTGTGTGTGTGTGTGTGTGTGTGTATGTGTGTGTGTGTGTGTGTTTTAAATCTATTCAGCCCATCTCTGCCTTTTGGTGAATTTAGTCCATTTACATGTAGAGTAGTTACTGATGTGTAAGTACTTACTAATACCATCTTATTAATTGCTTTCTGGTTGATTTGTATTTGCATTATTTCTTCTTCCCTTTTTCTCTATTTCATAAGTTGGTTAATTTCCGTGGTATTATGCTCTGTTTCTCCTTTCTTTGTGTCTTGTGCATTTATTCTAGGGTTTTGCTTGTGGTAACCTTGTGAATTACATAAAATATATTTTATTTATTTATTTATTTATTTATTTAATTTTATTTTATTTTAGTATATGAAGTTTATTGTCAAATTGGTTTCCATACAACACCCAGTGCTCATCCCAAAAGGTGCCCTCCTCAATACCCATCACCCACCCTCCCCTCCCTCCCACCCCCCATCAACCCTCAGTTTGTTCTCAGTTTTTAAGAGTCTCTTATCCTTTAGCTCTCCCCCACTCTAACTTTTTTTTTGTCCTTCCCCTCCCCCATGGGTTTCTGTTAAGTTTCTCAGGATCCACATAAGAGTGAAAACATATGGTATCTGTCTTTCTCTGTATGGCTTATTTCACTTAGCATCACACTCTCCAGTTCCATCCACGTTGCTACAAAGGGCCATATTTCATTCTTTCTCATTGCCACGTAGTACTCCATTGTGTATATAAACCACAATTTCTTTATCCATTCATCAGTTGATGGACATTTAGGCTCTTTCCATAATTTGGCTATTGTTGAGAGTGCTGCTATAAACATCGGGGTACAAGTGCCCCTATGCATCAGTACTGCTATATCTCTTGGGTAAATTCCTAGCAGTGCTATTGCTGGGTCATAAGGTAGGTCTATTTTTAATTTTTTGAGGAATCTCCACACTGTTTTCCACAGTGGCTGCACCAGTTTGCATTCCCACCAACAGTGCAAGAGGGTTCCCGTTTCTCCACATCCTCGCCAGCATCTATAGTCTCCTGATTTGTTCATTTTGGCCACTCTGACTGGTGTGAGGTGATATCTGAGTGTGGTTTTGATTTGTATTTCCCTGATAAAGAGTGACATTGAGCATCTTTTCATGTGCCTGTTGGCCATCCGGATGTCTTCTTTAGAGAAGTGTCTATTCATGTTTTCTGCCCATTTCTTCACTGGGTTATTTGTTTTTCGGGTGTGGAGTTTGGTGAGCTCTTTACAGATTTTGGATACTAGCCCTTTGTCTGATATGTCATTTGCAAATATCTTTTCCCATTCCGTTGGTTGCCTTTTAGCTTTGTTGATTGTTTCCTTTGCAGTTCAGAAGCTTTTTATCTTCATGAGGTCCCAATAATTCATTTTTGCTTTTAATTCCCTTGCTTTTGGAGATGTATCAAGTAAGAAATTGCTATGGCCGAGGTCAGAGAGGTCTTTTCCTGCTTTCTCCTCTAGGGTTTTGATGGTTTCCTGTCTCACATTCAGGTCCTTTATCCATTTTGAGTTTATTTTTGTGAATGGTGTGAGAAAGTGGTCTAGTTTCAATCTTCTGCATGTTGCTGTCCAGTTCTCCCAGCACCATTTGTTAAAGAGACTGTCTTTTTCCCATTGGATGTTCTTTCCTGCTTTGTCAAAGATTAGTTGGCCATACGTTTGTGGGTCTAGTTCTGGGGTTTCTATTCTATTCCATTGGTCTATGTGTCTGTTTTTGTGCCAATACCATGCTGTCTTGATGGTTACAGCTTAGTAGTAGAGACTAAAGTCTGGGATTGTGATGCCTCCTGCTTTGGTCTTCTTCTTCAAAATTACTTTGGCTGTTTGGGGCCTTTTGTGGTTCCATATGAATTTTAGGATTGCTTGTTCTAGTTTTGAGAAGAATGCTGGTGCAATTTTGATTGGGATTGCATTGAATGTGTAGATAGCTTTGGGTAGTATTGACATTTTAACAATATTTATTCTTCCAATCCATGAGCAGGGAATGTCTTTCCATTTCTTTATATCTTCTTCAATTTCCTTCATAAGCTTTCTACAGTTTTCAGCATACAGATCTTTTACATCTTTGGTTAGATTTATCCCTAGGTATTTTATGCTTCTTGGTGCAATTGTGAATGGGATCAGTTTCTTTATTTGTCTTTCTGTTGCTTCATTATTACTGTATAAGGATGCAACTGATTTCTGTACATTGATTTTGTATCCTGCAACTTTGCTAAATTCATGTGTCAGTTCTTCTGAAATTCCTTCAGTTTTTGTTTGTTTGGGAAGACATTTATCTCTCCTTCTATTCTAAACGACAGACTTGCTGGATAAAGGATTCTCAGCTGCATATTTTTTCTGTTCATCACATTCAAGAGATCCTGCCATTCCTTTCTAGCCTGCCAAGTTTCAGTAGAGAGATCGGTCACAAGTCTTATAGGTCTCCCTTAATATGTTAGAGCATGTCTATCTCTAGCTGCCTTCAGAATTTTCTCTTTATCCTTGTATTTTGCCAGTTTCACTATGATATGTCATGCAGAAGATAGATTCAAGTTACGTCTGAAGGGAGTTCACTGTGCCTCTTGAATTTCAATGCCTTTTTCCTTCCCCACATCAGGGAACTTCTCGGCTATTATTTCTTCAAGTACACCTTCAGCACCTTTCCCTCTCTCTTCCTCCTCTGGAATACCAATTATGCCTATATTATTTCTCTTTAGTGCATCACTTAGTTCTCTAATTTTTCCCTCTTACTCCTGGATTTTTTTATCTCTCTTTTTTCAGCTTCTTCTTTTTCCATAATTTTATCTTCTAGTTCACCTAATCTCTCCTCTGCTTCTTCAATCTGAGCCATGGTTGTCTCCATTTTATTTTGCAGCTCATTGATAGCAAATTTTAGCTCCTCCTGGCTGTTCTTTAGTCCCTTGATCTCTGTAGCAATAGATTCTCTGCTGTCCTTTATACTGTTTTCAAACCCAGCTATTAATTTTATGACTATTATTCTAAATTCACTTTCTGTTATATTGTTTAAATCATTTTTGATCAGTTCATTAGCTGTTATTATTTCCTGGACGTTTTTTTTTTTTTGAGGGGAATTCTTCCGTTTCCTCATTTTGGATAGTCCCTGGAGTGGTGCGTAACTGCGGGCGCTTCCCTTGTGCTGTCTTGAATAACTTGCGTTGGTGGGTGGGGCTGCAGTCAGACCTGATGTCTGCCCCCAGCCCACCACTGGGGCCTCAGTCAGACTGGTGTGTGCCTTCTCTTCCCCTCTCCTAGGGGCAGGATTCACTGTGGGGTGGCGTGGCCTGTCTGGTTTACTTGCACACTGCCAGAGTTGTGGTGCTGGGGATCTGGCATATTAGCTGGGGTGGATTGGCAAGGTGCACAGGGGTGGGAGGGGAGGCTCAGTTCGCTTTTCCTTCAGTGATCTGCTTCAGGAGGGGCCCTGCAGCACCAGGAGGGAGTCAGACCCACCGCTGCTGGAGAGATGGATTCGCAGAAGCACAGCGTTGGGTGTTTGCGTGGTGCAAGCAAGTTCCCTGGCAGAAACTGGTTCCCTTTGGGATTTTGGCTGGGGGATGGGGGAGGGAGATGGTGCTGGCGTGGCCTTTGTTCCCCGCCAAGCTGAGCTCTGTCGTCCCGGGCTCAACAACACTCCCTCTCGTTGTCCTCCAGCCCTCCCGTTCTCCGAGCAGAGCTGTTAGCTTATAACCTTCCGGATGTCAAGTCCCGCTTGCTGTTAGAACACACTCCGTCTGTCCTCTCCACTTTTGCAAGCCAGACTCAGGGGCTCTGCTTGGCTGGCGGGCCGCCCCTCCGCCCCTGGCTCCCTCCTGCCAGTCCATGTAGCGCTCACCACCTCTCCGCCCTTCCTACCCTCTTCCGTGGGCCTCTCGTCTGTGCTTGGCTCCAGAGACTCCCTTCTGCTAGTCTTCTGGGGATTTTCTGGGTTATTTAGGCAGGTGTAGGTGGAATCTAAGTGATCAGCAGGATGCGAGGTGAGCCCAGTGTCCTCCTATGCTGCCATCTTCCAGGATCCCCAAGACATGTCACATAAAACATATTTTTAGACAAGGCAGTCCATTGTAGACTGCTAGCAAGTTACCTTTGAATACCTATGAAGACTCCAACTTTTTACTCATCCCTTTTGATGTTACAATTTATCTCTTTTATGTTACTAATTTATAGTAGCTCTTATTATTCTTACTACTCCTTTCCTTTAATTTTTATATTAGGTTTAAGTGATTAACACACCATCCTAATATAGACATATAGTTTTATGGTTCTATTTTTCACCTTTACCATGTGTTGTATACTTTCATATGTTTTTGTGTTGATTAGTGTCTTTTTATTTCAACTTAAAGAGCTCCTTTTAGCATTTCTTGCAAGGTAGGTCTAATGGTTTTGAACTCCCTTAGCTTTTGTTTGGGAAAGGCTTTATTTCTCTTTCATATCTGAAGGATAATTTTACCAGATAAAGTGTTTTTGGCTGACATTTTTTTTTTCAGATTTTTCTTTAAATTTCCATTAGTTAGCATACAGTGTAATATTAGTTTCAGGTGTAGAATTCAGTGATTCATCACTTACTTACAACACTCAGGGCTCATCACAAGTGCCCTCCTTAATATTCATCACCTATTTAACCCATACCCTTGCCCATCTTCTCTCTGGTACTCTCAGTGTATTCTCTATAGTTAAGAGTCTGTTTCCTGGTTTGCATCTCCACCCCCCTCCACACTATGCATGTCTGTTTTGTTTCTTAAATTCCACATATGAGTGAAATCATATGGTATTTATCTTTCTCTGGCTGATTTACTTCACTTAGCATTATACTCTCTAGTCCATCCATGTTGTTGCAAATGGCAAGATTTCATTCTTTTTGATTGCTGAGTAATATTCCATTGTGTGTGTGTGTGTGTGTGTGTGTGTGTGTGTATCACATCTTGTTTATCCATTCATCAATTGATGCACATTTGGGCTCTTTCCATTATTTGGCTATTGTTGATAATGCTGCTATAAACACTGGGGTGCATGTATCCCTTCAAATCAGTAGTTTTTGTTTTGGCTGGCATTTTAAGTCTTTCAACACTTTGAATACGTCATTCTACTATCTCCTGGACTGTAGAATTTCTGCTGAGAAATCTGCTGGTAGCCTAATGGGGTTCCTTTGTAGGTTACTTTCTCCCCCCCCCCCACTGGCTATCTTTAAGATTGTTTATTATTGGTTTTTCAGTGACAGTTTCATTATATGTTTCTTGGAGAAGGTCTTTTTGCATTGAGAGAATAGGGTGTTTTATTAGCCTTGTGGACTTGTAAGCTCAGGTCCTTCCCCAGGTTTGGGAAATTCTCATCTATTATTTCTTTAAATAAACTCTCTGTTCCCTTTTTCTCTTCTTCTGGAATGTAAATTATTTGCATATTTGTATTTTTGATGAAACACAAAATCTCATAGACTTTCCTCACCCTTTTAAATTCTTAGTTCCCTTGCCTCTTCTAACTGTATTATTTCTGTATTTCTGTCCTCCAAATCATTTATTCATCTGTTCATCTGGCCTGCCCTGCTACAGAGTTCTCCATTGCATTCTTCATCTCATTCATTGAATGCTGTAGCTCTAGAATTTCTGTCTGGTTCTTTTTCTTTTTTAATTTTAATCTCTTTGGCAAAGAACTTTTTCTGTTCATAATTTTATTCCTCAGTTATTTGAATTAACTGGAATTATGGAATTATGGAATTTTTCCATAACACTATTTTGAATTCTTTAACAGTTAGGTCATAATATTCTATGCTTTTGAGTTTAGTTGCTAGAGAGTTATCATTCTTGTGATACCATATGTCCTCTATTTTTCATGATTGTTTGTGGTTATGCACTTCTTTCACATTTGAAGTAGCAGACACATTCTTAACTAAGCTTTTATGTTTCGTTTTCCCAGTTCACTAGGCTGGCTCTTAGAAACCATTATTCTGTATTCCAGAAGCTGGACCTACAGCTCAGGTTTGTAGTTTCTTCTTTATCCAATGCCATCACCTACTTCCTGAGTGTGCTCCTTGTCTAGCAGAGCTCTCTCATGGATGTACTTGGGAGTGCCACGAATTCAGCCTAAGAGTTGGGGAAGTGTGGATTTAGTTCTGGGGGCTTGGGGGTGCCTGTCAGCCTGGCTAGGAGATCCTCAAATGGGGTACTTCCAGAGACATGTGCACAGACTTCCTTTTGAAGTCCTGAAGCAGACAGCAGGAAATACATTCTTTCAATGCCCTTTGATATTATTTGATTTTTCCCCTTTCTCTTCCTCTTCCAAGTCATAGAGGTACCTACCCAGAAATCAGGATGCTGCTGGAGAGAAACAGGTTTCTCTAGCCACTACCTTTTCTATTGGCAGTCACTTACTGCTTTCCACCTCTTCCATGGGAGAGGTTGCCTCAGGCACTTAAGGGACGAGGCAGCTTCAGTCTGGGGAGGGATGGCTCTGGTGGAGTTCCTCGCTTTCTACTGTGTTTAAATTATTTTTTATTCAGTTCTACAGGAATGCTTATATTTCCCCACAGGCAGGTTGGACTTCTGCAAATTCTTTCTCTTGGCCCCAGGGATATTTGTCTGTGTCAGGACTCCTAGTTTTTTTCCTGCTGATGAGGTAGGTTCTCCAACTCCCTTGGATCCACGGTCCTTACCAAGATCTTGTTCATTAATGAAAACATAGATTGGTGAGAGTCCTTCTGAGTCCTTTGGCATAGGGTGCTGAAGCACTTCTATTTCTGTATGGATGTCTAATTCATTGTTTATTTTATTTTTTATTTTTTTTTATTAAAAAAATTTTTTTTAACGTTTATTTATTTTTGAGACAGACAGAGACAGAGCATGAATGGGGGAGGGGCAGAGAGAGAGAGGGAGACACAGAATCGGAAGCAGGCTCCAGGCTCTGAGCCATCAGCCCAGAGCCTGATGCGGGGCTCGAACTCACGGACTGTGAGATCGTGACCTGAGCTGAAGTTGGAGGCTTAACCGACTGAGCCACCCAGGCGCCCCTAATTCATTGTTTAAAAGAGGGGAGAGAAAGGAGGAATGACTTGTGCCATGATGTGCTCATATCACTCCTTTGGTATTGTCTTCTGATGTATAATATTTTAAAATTTTGATCGTTTCATTTATCTATTTTTTGTTGTTGATGTTCATAATTTTGATGTTGAATTTAAGCAGTTTTCAAATCCAACGTCCTGAAAATTTGTCTCTATGTTTTCTTCTAAGATTTTTATATTTTTAACTCTTTTATTTAGGTCATTGGTCACTTTTGAGTTAATATTTATATGTGGTATGAGATAAGGGTTGAAGTTAATTTTTTTTTGCATGTAGATATACAGATGTCTTGGCATCATTTATTTATTGATTTATTTTATTATTTAAAATTTTTTTCATATTTATTTTATTTTTGAGAGAGACAGAGCATGAGCTGAGGAGGGACAGAGAGAGAGAGGGAGACACAGAATCTGAAGCAGGCTTCTGGCTCTGAGTACAAAGCCTGACATGGGGCTTGAACTCATGAACCATGAGATCATGACCTGAGCCAAAGTCGGATGCTTAACCGAGTGAGCCACCCAGGTGCCCCTTGATTTATTTTTAAGTAAGCCCTATGACCGACAGGGGGCTTGAACTCACAACCTGAAATCAAGAGTCACACGCTCTACTGATTGACCCAGTCAGGCACCCCTGGACATGTTTTTTTTTTTGAAGAGACTATACTTCCTCCACTGAATGATCTTGGCACCCTCCTTGAAAATTAATTGGCCATCCATTTGACCATTTCTGGGCTCTCAGTTTTCTTTCATTGGTCTGTCTATACTTGTCTGTCTATATCACACTATTTTGATTACTGTAACTTTGAAGTAAGTTTTGAAAACAGAAAATGTGAATCCTCTAGATTGTTATTCTTTTTCAAAGTTGTTTTGGCTATCTGGGGCCTTTGGAATTTCATATAAATTTGAGGATTGGCTTCTCATTTTCTGCAAAAATCGCCATTGTAATTTTGATAGGAGTTGCTTACATCTGTAGATTACTTCAGTATTGCCATCTTAGCAATAGTAAATCTTCCAATCCATGATCATGGGATAGATTTCCATTCATTTAGGTCTTCTTTAAGTTTTCTCAGCAACATTTTGTAGTTTTTAGTATACAAGTCTTTCACATCCTTGGTTAAATTCAATTGTAGGTATTTTATTCTTTTGGATTCAAATATAAATGGAATTGTTTTCTAAATTTTATTTTTGGATTGTTGTTGATGTACAGAAGAACAATCAATTTTTTGTGTTGGTCTTGAATCCTGTGATTTTACTGAATTCATGTATAAATTCTAGTATTAATTTAGATTTTTGGGGGTTTTCAGTATGCCAGGTTTATGTCACCTGCAAATAGAGATGGTTTAACTTCTTCCTTTCCAATTTAGATTTTTTTTTTCCTTTCTTTCTGTTTTTTTCCCCAAAATTGCTTTGGTTAGAACTTCCAGTACAGTGTTGGATAGCATTGGCTGAAGTAGACATCCTTGTCTTGTTCCTGATCTTAGGGGGAAAGCTTATCAGCCTTTCACTATTGAGTATTTTTGTTGTGGGTTTTGATAAATGTTGAAGAAGTTCCTTTCTAATCCTATTTTTCCAAATGTTTTTTTTTTGTTTGTTTATAAGAAGGTGTTGGATTTTGTCAAGTTCTTCTGCATCAATTAAAAAATGTAGTTTTTTCCACTTGTTCTATTATTACATATTACATTAATTGGTTTTCATATGTTGACCATGCTTCCATTCCTGGGATAAATCTTACTTTGTCATAGAATATAATCCTTTTAATCGAATTAAAAAGACTGTTGAATTTGAATTGCTAGTATTTTGTTGAGGATTTTGCGTCTGTGTTCACTTAGGGATATTGGTTTGTAGATTTTTTGTAATGTATTTGTCTGGCTTTGGTATCAGGTAATGATGGCCTCATAGAATGTTTTGGAGAGTGTTCCCTCTTCTAATATTTGGAAGAGTTTGAAAAGAATTTGTTTTAATTCTCTGTTTGGTAGAAATTGTCAGGGAAACTGTCTAATCGTAGACTTTTCTTTGGAAATTTTTGATTACCAATCCAGTCTCTAGATCTTTTCAGATTTTCTATTTCTTCTTGGGGGAGTTTTGGCAATTTGTGTATTTCCATAAATTTGTCTGTTTCATTTAAGTTATCTAACTTGTTGATGTACATTTGTTAACAGTATTCTCTTATAATCCTCTTCATTTCCATAGTGTTGGTAGTAATTTCCCATTTTCATATCTGGTTTTAGTTATTAGCATCTATTTTCTTTTTTCTTAGTTCAGTTAGCTAAATGTCTTTCAATCTTGTTAATATTTTCTAGGAACAATGCTTTCTCTCATGTTTAATAGGGTTTTTTTTTTGTATTTAATTATTTTGATTCTCTTCTTAATTTTGATTTTGTTGATCTACTTTGTTGCTTTTCTATTATCTATTTCACAAATCTCTGCTCTAATATTCACCATTTCTTTTCTTCTTATAGCTTTGGGTTTAGTTAGTTCTTTTTTTTTCTCCCTAGTTCATTAAGGAGTAAAGGTTATTGATTTGAGATCTTTCTTCTTTTTTAATGTGTGTACCTACAGCTATCAGTTTCTCTCTGAGCACTGCTTTTGCTGCATCTAATAGATTTTGGCATGTTCTCTTCTTATTTTCATTAATCTTTAAGTGTCTTCTAAGATTTTTTTGTGGTTTCTTCTTTGACACATTTGTTTAAAACTGTGTGTTTAATTTCTGCATATTTGTGGATTTTCCAGTTTTTTCACTGTTGTTGTTATCTAAATTCATTCCATTGTGGCTGAAATAGATTTGTATGATTTGAATATTTTTAAATTTATTGAGACTTGTTTTATAGCCAAGCCCTAAAGAATCTTCCATGTGCACTTGAGGAGAATTTGTATTCTCCCATTATTGGGTATAGTGTCCTATATATGTCACTCAGGTGTAGTTGGTGTATGGTAGTGGTCATGTCCTCTATTATCTTATTGATCTTCTGTCTATATGTTCTATACATTTCTGAGACTGGGATACAGAAGAACTGTGATTGTAGAACAGTTTCTATCTCTCTTCAATTCTGTCAGTCTTGTTTCATACATTTTGGGGCTCTGTTGTTTGGTACATAGCATTAGTAATTGTTAGATCTTGATGAATTGAATGGACTTGTTATCAATATATAATGTCCTGTTTTGTTAATAGTTTTTTTTTCTTGGCTTAAAGTCTATTTTTACTGATACTAGTATAGCCATCCCAGCTCTCTTCTAGTTACTATTGTCAAAGAATATCTTTTTCTATTACTTCACTTACAGCCTAATTTTCTCTGCATCTAAAGTGTTTCATAGACAGCATATAGTTGATCATGTTTTTAAAATCCATTATAGCAACCTCTGCCTTCTAATTGGAGTGCTTAATACATTTATATTTAAAGTAATTACTAGTAATGAAAGTCTTCAGCCATTTTGATTTAGGTCTTTGCTGTTTGACATTTGCAGTGTGTCTCACATCTTTTTTGAGTGTGCCTCATTTCCTCCCTTACTGCTTTTTCTCATGTTTAATAGGTTTTTTTGTATGTAATTATTTTGATTCCCTTCTTAATTTCTTTTGCACATATTTTTATACATATTTTCATAGTGGTTAACACGGAGATTACAACTAACATCATACATTTATAACAATTTCGTTTGAATAGATACCAGCCCAACTTCGCTAACATACAAAAACTGTTTTTCTAGGTAACTCCAGTTCCTCCTCCCACCTTTAACTTGTTTTAGTCACAAATTACACTTGTGTACATTGTATACCCATTAACATCGATTCATATTTTTAAATAAATTTTTCATTATGGAAGAAATAAAAAGTGAAGTTACAAATAAAAGTTTTATGTTTGCCTACATAGTTACACTTAATTGGTGTTCTTTATTTCTGTATATTTCTTCAGGGTGCTGTCTTGTATTCTTTCATTTCTGCCCGAAGGGCTGTCTTTGCATTGTTTATAGTGCAGGTCTACTAGCAGCAAATTCTCTCAACTTTTGTTTATCTGGAAATGTCTTCATTTCTCCTTCATTTTAGAAGGTTAGTTTTACTATAGAATATAGAATTTTTGACTGGCAGTGTTTTTCTCCCCCTGGCAGTTTAAATATGTCATTCTACTGCCTTCTGACCCCATTGGTTCCTGATGGTAAATCCGTGCTTACATTGTAGAGGATTCTGGCACATGATCAGTCACTTCTTTCCTGCCTCCTCTAAGGTTCTCTTTGTCTTTTGGTTTTGACAGTTTGATTATAATGTGTCTCATTGTTGACTTCTTTGAGTTTATTCTCCTTGGGTTTTTGAGCTTCTTGGATGTGTAGATTCATACATTTCATCAAATTTGGGAAGTTTCATTTGCTGCTTCTTCACTGGATAGACTCTTTGGTTGGGTAGGACTGCATACTTTGCTCCATAGTCAGGTAGGGACACTGTCCAGATTTCCTAGTTTCGTGGGGTTACAGGCTGTGTCCAGTAATTGGGCAGGGCTGGAGTTGGGCTCCACTGCTGGAGGGATGGAGGGGCAGAGCTGTAAGCTGGGCTCTGTTGCTAAGCAGTACTGTAAACTGGACTTGGAGGCTCCCCAGGGTCACTGTTTAGTCCTTTTGGTTATGAAGGCCAGAGCCTGGTGGCTTGGCTCCACAGCTGCCTAGTTTCTCTTACCAGTCTTCCTGGTTTGATGAGGCTAGAGACTATACTTCTTGGGTTGAGTGGGGGCTGTGTACAGCTGCAATCTAGCAGACTCTGAGCCAAGGTTTGGTGATAAGCCAGCAAGACTGAAGAAATTCCCTGGAGGCAGTGATTGAAACACAGATTTATTGGGGGACTTATGTACAGGGAGTCCAGGAATGGCCAACTGGGCAAAGTATCCACTGATGGAATCTACATGCAGCAAAATTTTATAATACAGAAACTAGCCTAGGAACTCTCTGTAGCTCTTACCCTCCTTATATGACCAGTGCTCCAAGGAAAGCAAAGCCTGCCATCTGGACTTTCTTTGTTGTCAAGAAGATGCTCTGGGTTGGCCATCCCTGGAGCCCCTGACCTTGAATGCTGAATGACATGTTTCTTTACATATCCTGCTTGATGGGAATATAGAGGGAGGACAAGATCTCTATATTCTCAAGATAGTGATTACAGGGAAATTCAGGGTGTGCTTGCACAAACCAGCCATCCAATCCCTACCATATAGGCTGTGAATTTTCTTTCTTTCCTGGGTGGGGCTGTAGAACAGGTTCCACAGCTGGCATGGCCTTTTGGCTTGGGATAGTCAGGCAGAGCTGCAACCAAGCTCTTTGGCCAAATCGGGACACCAGCTTGGCTCTGCAGATAAGGAAGAGCTATTGGCTGGGATCTTTGCTCATGCACTTCTACAAGCAGGTCAACTCAGTGTTGGTTGCTGTATGCCTTGCCCCCCTTCTCTGTCTGTCTGTCTGATCCCCAGGAGTCAAGCACCACAGATTCTCCCAGTGATTTTTATGAGACAAAAACTGAATGAATGTCCCAGGAAGCAGCCCACAATGCTGAAGGAGCTTGATGTCCACCCTGCACTCTTTCCCCACTGGAGAAGCTATAGGCTTGGGGATCCCTCTCAGTGTGGTGCTCAGTGTGGTATGGGTGATGTGGTCAACATGAAATCACTCCTCTTATCTTTCGAATGCAGTTTTTTTTCTGTCTCTGTGGTACAGAGTACTGCAGCTTCAATGGTTCTATGAATTTCAGAATGGTATCTTATCTATGGATAGTTGCTAATTGGCCTTCTTGTGAGGGGAGTTGAAATCAGGAATGACCTATGTCACCATCTTAATCTCCACTCACATTTCATGAAACAGTATTATGTCAGTTCTTCACATGGATATCTTTCATAAGTGTCCTCATTACCACCAGAATCACTTAAAAAGCTTTTTATTTGGAAATACTTTCAAACCTAAAGAAAAATTGTAAAAATCAGAATGGAATATAAAACATTTATATATCCTTTATCCAGATTCATCCATTTTTTATTAAAATTTTTTAACATTTATTTATTTTTGAAAGACAGAGGGACACAGAGCGTGATCAGGGGAAGGGCAGAGAGAGAGGGAGACACAGAATCTGAAGCAGGCTCCAGGCTCTGAGCTGTCAGCACAGAGCCCTATGCGGGGCTTGAACCCACGAACTGTGAGATCATGACCTGAGCCAAAGTCAAATGCTTAACCGACTGAGTAACCCAGGCACCCCCAGACTTACCTATTGATAACATTTCCCCCCACTTGCTTTCTTTATTTATCTTTCTATACAAAATATATTTTTTCTAAGCCATTTAGTTATCTTTAAATACTTAGGCATGTACTTCCTAAGAAAAGCCATTCATATATATATATATATATGTATATATATATATAATTTATATATATATATATATAATTATCAACTTCATTAAGTTTAACTTTTTTTCTTATTTTATTGACCATATTCTAGTCTTGTCAATTGATCCAATAATGTTCTTTATAGAATTTTCCTGGCTCCAATACAGATCTAGTCCTAGGATCACGTATTTCATTAAAATACAGTGTCTTTTTAGTCCCTTTTAATCTGGAACAATTTTCAGAGAGCAGATTGTGAGATACAGTCCCCCATGATTACATGAATCAATTCCTCATAATAAATTATATATATCTCTTATTGGTTTATTTTTGAACACTGATTTTTTAAATAGAAAAATAGAATGTTCCTTATTTTAGGTTTGCCTAGTGTTTCTCATGGCTCCATTTAGATTATGCATTTTAGGTCAGAATGCTAGAAAAGTGATGCTATGTCCTTCTTAGGGCATCACATCTAGAGACATATGGAATCCATCTGTTTTTCAATGGTGATGTTAATTTTAAGCACTTGGTCAAGGTGTTGTCCCATTTTTATGTCCTGTGGTAACATTTTTTTCCTTGTAACTAATCTAATTAGTAATCTATGGAGACCACTTTTGAGGCCATGCTAATATCCTGTTTTTCATAGAAATTTCCCTCTAGATTTATCATTAATTGATGCTGCCTGATATCCCACAGTTGGTGTTGAGTAGTGCTGGGTTCCAACCAAGGTGTTTGGCTGCAGGACCTGTGCTTTTTTTGGATGAATCCCCTGCCTCTGTCCACTGTGATACTTGCATTAACAGCAGTCATGTGGCATCTTCCCAGCCCAGACATTTATTTAAGTCCATATCTGGAGTGATTCATAATCTGGAGGCTGCATGAAGACCCCAGGAGCATTTGTGAAAAACTCCACGAGAGTGAACAACCAGCATCTCTTTAGTGAGCCAAAAAGAAGTCTTCAATTCCACCTTCTTAGGAGATTGGGGCAATGCCTTCAGCAGACAGAGCCTCTGCTCTGTTATGGTCAGCCAGCATCCTCTCATTGGCCAGGTCTTATCTGTGTCACCTGTAGGTTTTCCACTAACCACATCCCACTCTCCATCCAAACGCTCATTAATACTCCCAAAGTCTGTTCAGTCTTTGCTCATACATCTTTACAAAGTTCACTATAAATGATCTTTACTTTCACCAAGGATGCCTGACATGTAAGACTCCATTCCATCCTGTTAATACCTTCTCCTCCACCTGACATACCTAGCTCTACCTAATTCTCTGTATTCCATTTAATGGTCAGCATCACTTCTTGACTGGGCTCAGACCTGAAGTTGGAGTATGGACAATTCCTGGGTAATGTTGTTCAATCTTCCTCCCTCTGTTACCTAAAAGTAGGTAGCTACCAAGGCTGGGCCCTCCTCAAAGATAGGCCCATCCTTGAGAAGGTTGTGTAAAGGCAATGACAATAGTCATTACCACTTCCATTATGGTGTATACCGTGGTCCAGAAACTGTGATGCTGGGCACCCGAGTTACATTTTTCACAGCTGATCTTCATAGCAACTTTGCAAGGTAGGCTTCAGTCTCCTATCTGTATAGATAAGGAAACTAATGGTCAGTGAGATAGAGATTTTCTTAGGTCACACAACAGAAAACTCGTGTGTGGATCTCATATGTCTGACTCCAACATCTAGGCACTTTCCACTTGTCCACAGTGCTTCCAGGTTGAAATGTTCTGATTATGTTCCAATAAACCAATGTTATCCTATGCCATCTGTTTGTGAAATTCTGCCAAAGTTAGTGTACTTGCAGTAAGGCTAATCTATGGTCTTCAGAATTACCTATGAACTTGAGCTTCTTGATATTCATGTGCTAGGAAGAGGTTGAGAAAATTCCCATCATGCCTGGCTGCAGGGTGGATAAACACAAGAAAGTACAGTAACCATAGAGTTATGATTTTTATTAAAGAAATCAGAAGTATATATATTCGATTCTCCAGAAGCATTTTGTTGCTGATTTCCAAGTCCCGCTGCAATTACCAGTTAATAAAAACATGTTTTAATATGCTGGCAGAAAATTGATACTATTTCCAATCTGTGCCATGAAACAAATAATATGTAGGGAGAAATTGAACTCTCTCATTTCAGAAATGGAAAATGGATTTTTAAAAGTTCAGATCATTAGCAAGAGTAATTTTCTTATAATAAGTTTAATACTGAGTTGCTCACTGAGAAACTTTATCAGGAAAGATTGCTACTTTTGAAACAAAATAAAGTAAAAATTAATGTATTCTAGGAGCCATTGTGTGAGTAGGTCCAGCAGTCTAGTCCTGTCCAGGGCCAGGGAAGAGTCCATGGTACCACTGGGACACCAGCCCATGGGTCTTGTTTCAGAAAGGAAGGAAGGACAGGGGCCAGGCCCAGTTGGGGAAGCTGCTTACTCTCCTGGGAGTCAGTGAGTGCTCTGTGTGCATTCATAGCTCAGTGGTCTACATTCTGGGTTCCCCTAATAACCTACCTTCATATTCCCGGAAGTAGAATGTGTGAAACATTATTTATTTTCACAGATGCTGTCTCTTTCTACCTCTGAACACATGGGACAATTGTGCTCTTCAGCTTTGCCAAAGCTGGGCATGGCTATGTGACTTGTTTGGCCAATATCAGGAATGAAAAATGGAATATAACTACAGAATCTAAAGCTATTGAAAATATCATAAGAAATATTATGAACAACTTCATGCCAAAAAATATGGCAAATTAGACGAAATAAATTTCTAAAAGAAAAAAACAGCTTACTACAAATGACATGAAAAAATAGAAATTACGTATTTTCCTATCTGTTAAAAATTGAATTTTTACTTTAAACTCTTCTCATAAATAAATACACATGTTCAGATAGCTTTTCTGGTGAATTTTTCAGAACATTTCAAGAATAAATAGCAGATATTACAGAGAATAGAAAAAGGAATATTTTCAACTAGTATCATGAGTTCAGAATAAACATCCTCCCAAAGCTGATAAAGATTATTTAAAGAAAGGAAAATTAGAAGGCAATTTTATTCATAAACATGACTACAAAAAGTCCTAAACCAAATATTCAAAGAAGGAAAATATATCATACTAACTGAAGTTTATTTAAGGATTGCAAGATTGGCATAACTTCAGGAATTAATGTAATTCAGTATATTATCAGAATAAAGAAGAATAATCATAAGATTATCTAAATGGATGAAGAAGAATCACATGATGAAATTTCAATATTCATTCATGAGAAAAGCTTTACATTTTTTTTAAAGTGGAAGTCTGTACCTTTTGATCACTTTCAACCATTTCTCCACTGTCCACCCCTTCCCTGCCTCTGAGAACCCCCAATCTGTTCCTTGTTTTCATGAGGTTGGTTTTTTTTTAGATTCCACATAAAAGTGGAATTGTTTCATAAAAAAAATCAGGAATTAATGGAAGTTTCTTAATATGGTAAATGTATCTTTTAAAAAATGTTTATTTTTGAGAGAGATCATGGGGGGAGGGACAGAGAGAGGGGGAGAGAGAATCCCAAGCAGGCTCCATTGTCAGTGCAGAGCCCTACTTGGAGGCTCGATCCCCCCAACCAGGAGATCATGACCTGAGAGGAAATCAAGAGTCCTGCACTTAACTGAGTCAGTCACCCAGGTGCCCAAATATGGTGAAACATATCTCAAAAATAACCAAAGCAAAATCATATTTAATAATGAAATATTGAAAGCTTTATTCCTGAGATTGGCAACCAGAAAGGAGTGCTTCTTGTGATCACTTCTACTCAGTGTTGTTCTGGATACTTGGACCAGTGCAACATTGACAGGGTAATGAGTTGAAGAGGCTAAGAGTTGCATTTCACTTTTACTGTGTTATTCCTCTCCCTGCTCAGTGCCAGGGGAGCCCTTTTAGGCTTGTGATTTCTCCTGTGGGGGAAGCCAGAGCATGTGAGTGCATGCCTGGCTTTTCCAGCTGTGAGGGACACTGCCAAAGAGGTGCATTTCTCTTTTACCCCATCCTGAGGATTGACTCATGAACTCCATGACAAGGCCCATGAGCATTTGGGAGAAGAGCAGCCAGGGGGCTCAGTGCGGATTGTATTAAAGGGGCACGGATTCTATTAACCGCATCATGGACTCCATCAGAAGGTCCATGTAGGAGCCCCTGGGGAGCTTTGCCTGCAGATTCTCCCAAGGATCCCCCTGGCACCCCAGTGCTTGAGTAACTCACCCCCACACACCTCCTTCTCAACCGGTGCAAGCACCTGTGTGTGCTCCCAACAGTGTAGGAGCCAGCCTTTGCAGATGGCTAGTGAGCAGGCACAGGAAGCCAGCCCAGATCTGTGAGTCTGGGAGAAACTGCAAACTAGAACATTCAGCAATGTGCTAGGAAAGCTTTTGCAGAGGGCATACAAGCCTAAGAATTCTGCCACAAGAGGGAGCAAGAAGTTTAGAACAGGTGTAGCCAATAGAGGTCCTAAAAAACTTGGAATCCATGGTAAGGGTGACCGAAGGTATTTCTCTCCTGAAGCCACCCAGTGAAGACTGGAGGAGGCGACTGCTTCTTCAAATTGAAGACACAGCTAGGAGGTCCACATCTAGGTAATTTATAAAACAGAATTTCATAGCAATGTGTTTCAAATTGTTCGTAGAAGCTCTATTTGCAATAGCAAAAAATTAAACACACTTACTATCCATCAATAGTGGAATGGATAAATAAATTGTAATTTACTCATATTTTAAAATACTATTCAGAAATGAGAATAAATCTCAGGTGCAACGTGGATCTTACAAAATATTGTTGAATGAAAGAAGCAGGCACAAAAGAAGCAGGCTATATATATATTATAATTAATTAATTAATTAATTTATTTATTTATATACAGTTAGGAGGAACAAAATAAATCTGTGGTATAGTTGTTTCCCCCTGGGGTAGCAACTAGCAAAGAACACAAGGAGGACTTCTGGGACAATGATAGTATCTTGGTGTGGATGGTAGCTTCATGGATGCTTCACTTTGCGAAAAGTCATGCAACTGTACACTATGATTTGTGCCTGCTGTTGAAAATGTATCTCTATCACATTTTTCATAAAAACAGATACAGACACATATACATATAAGCTGTGAAAATATACAATATACAGAATAACTTTTCCCCATAGTTATTGCATCCAAAAAGCACACTTTATTAATACTTTTTTTTAAAATATTACAGGTCATTTTAATTTGTATTGCTGATAGTTTGTGAGTTTGGTCATCTTTTAAAATATTTATTGGCCATTTAGGTTTTCCCTGTGAATGTGACTATTCATGTGCTTCATTTTTACTGTGCTTTGTCTCATTGATTTGGGAGAATTCTTCTTATGTTATGGAGATGAGCCCTTCATCTATACACTTTATCTATATGCAAATCTGTGGCTGATATTATCATTTTGTTTATGATCTTTCATCTTGTGCAGAGATTTTATTGTTATATATTTTTTTCTTGCAAAAAATTTTTAATGTTTATTTTTGAGAGAGAATGAGTGCGCACGCGCGGGGAAGTGGCAGACACAGAATCTGAAGCAGGCTCCAGGCTCTGAGCTGTCAGCACAGAACCAGATTCAGGGCTCAAACCCACAGACTGCGAGATCATGATCTGAGCTGAAGTCAGACACTTAACTGACAGAGCCACCCAGGCACCCCTCATCTTGTGCAGAGATTTTAATATTAAGATGGTCAAAATTAACAATCTTCTGGAAATTGTGTATTTTTAGTCTTTGTCTTAGATATCATTACTTACTCTAAGGAGGTAAAGGTATTCTGTGTATTTTTGAATACAATTTTGGGGGGTTGCCATTCACATTTGCTCCACATTTAATTTGTTGTTGGGTGTGAAAAAAGCAGATTCTTTTATTGTTTTGCCTTACAGCTAATAACTACTGCATCATTTATTGAAAACATCATTCTCCTTCATTTACTTGAAATGATGTCTCTGTCATTTTTCAAGTTTCAATAGTTCTTTCTAATCTATCCCTCCTGTCTTTATTTGTATTTGCTTATCTTATGACCAATACAAATTATCTCAATTACTATAGTTTTACAACGTGTCATGCTATCTAGAAGGGTTTTCCCCCAACCAAAAAAATTTTTTTTTTTTTTTGGCAGGACACCTGGGTGGCTCAGTTGGTTAACCCTCCGACTTCAGCTCAGGACACGATCTCATTGTCCATGGGTTTGAACCCTGAATTGGGCTCTGTGCTGACAGCTCAGAGCCTGCAGCCTGCTTCAGATTCTGTGTCTCTCTCTTTCTCTCTACCCCTCCCTGGTTCATGATCTGTCTCTCTATCTCTCAAAAATAAATAAACCTTAAAAAATTTTAAAAAATTTCTAAAAGAGAATAACTGGTTATTTTTGGCACCTGATTCTTCCATATGAATTTTAGAATCACTTTAATAGGATTTTTATTGTAATTGTACTGAATTCAGGAGCATAATAGGCATCTTTATGATATTGAGGTTTCCAGTTGAACCTGGAATATATCTCTATTTTCTCAGTTCTTTTCCTATTATCCTTCAAATAGATGCTGTAATTTTCTCCATCATAAGCTTATGCTTCATTAGATTTATTCCTATTTTTATTTTTTAAAGTTTTCATTTTAATTCCAGTTAGTTAACATACAGTGTTACAGTGTTTCAGGTGTACAATATAGTGATTCAACACTTTGGTACATTACTCTGTACTCCTTAATCCCTATCACCTAATTAACCCATACTCCTACTCACCTCCTCTCTGGTAATCATCAGTTTGTTCTCTTTGGTTAAGAGTCTGTTTCTTGGTTTGTCGCTCTCTCTCTCTCTCTCTTATTTTTTCCCCTTTGGTTGTTTGTTTTGTTTCTTAAATTCCAAATATGAGTGAAATCATATGGTATTTGTCTTTCTCTGACTGACTTATTTTGTTTAGCATTATATTCTCTACCTCCATCCATATTGTTACAAATGATAAGATTTCATTCTTTTTAATGGATGAATAATATTTCATTGTATATATAAACCAAATATTTATCTGTTCATTTATGTATGGACACTTGAGCTACTTCCATCATATGGTCATGTAAATAATACTGTTATGAGCACCATATATCCCTTTGAATCAGTGTTTTTGTATTCTTTAGGTAAATGCCAAATAGTAGTGCAATTACTGGATTGCAGGGTAGTTCTATTGTTTAATTTTTTGAGGAACCTCCATACTGTTTTCCAGAATGGCTGCACAAGTTTGCATTCCCTCCAATAGTGCATGAGTGTTCCCTTTTCTCCACATCCTTGCCAATACCCATTTTCTCTTGTGTTGTTGACTTTAGCCATCCTGACAGGTGTGAGGTGATATCTCATTGTACTTTTGACTTGCATTTCCCTGATGATGAATGATGTTGAGCATCTTTTCATGCGTCTGTTTGCCATCTGGATGTCTTCTTTGGAGAAATGTCCATTCATGTCTTCTGTCCATTTTTTAATTGTTTTGGGGGTATTGAGTTATAAATTCTTTTTATATTTTAGAAAACCCTGAAGCAAGCCCACAACTATATGGTTAATTAATTTTTGAGAAAGTGGGAAAGAATACCCAATGGGAAAAAAGGAAAGTCTCTTCAAGAAATGCTATTGGGAAAACTGGACAGCAACATGCAAAAGAATGAAACTGGACCACTTTCTTACACCATACACAAAAATAAATTCAAAATGGTGAAAGACCTAAATGTGAGAACTGAAACCATAAAAATCCTAGAGGAGAACACAGGCAGTGACCTCTTTGACATTGGCCATAGCAACTTTTTACTTCATACGTCTCTTGAGGCAAAGGAAACAAAAGCAAAAATGAACAATTGGAACTTCATCAAAATAAAAAAGCTTCTGCAAAGCGAAGGTAATAGTCAACAAAACTAAAAGGCAACCTACAGAATGGGAGAAGATATTTGCAAATGACATACTAATAAAGTGTTAGTATCCAAAATATATAAAGTACATTTATCTTAATGAGCACTGAGTAATATTTGGAACTGTTAAATCACTATAATGTGTACCTAAAACTAATATAACATTGTATATTAATTACACTGGTATTCAAATAAAAATATTTAAAAAATAAAAGGTAGCATATTACAAAAAATCATGTTGTTCATGTATATATGTCCATCTGTTTCTGGATTTTTTATTTTGTTTCATTTATCTAGTTGTCTATCTTTATGCCAATACAATAGTATTTTGATTATCATAGCCTTATAATTTGTAATCTTAAAATTAGGTAGTGTCAGTTCTCCAGCTTTGTTTTTATTCCCCTATATTATTTTATACCTATTCTGGGTCCTGTGGATGCTACATAGATTTTAGAAGCACTTTGTCAGTTTCTACAAAGAAACCTACTGAGATTTTGATTGGAAGTGAGTTGAATCTATAGAACAATTCAGGGGGAATTGATATCTTAACAGTATTGAGTTTTCTGACCTATGAACAAAATATATCTCTCAATTTATTTAGATCTTTAATTTCTCTCATCAAAGTTTTGTGGTTTACAGAGTGCAGGTCTTATACACATTTTCTCAGGTTTTTCCATAAGTATTTCATGATTTTTAATGCCATGACAATATTAAAAAAATATTAATTTAAAATTATTTCTTGCTGGTAGATATAAATAGATTTGATTTTTGTGTATTGATTTATTATGGACAGAAAGCAAAAATCACTCGAATCCATATATATATATATATATATATATATATATATATATATATATGTGTGTGTGTGTGTGTGTGTGTGTTTTATTATGCAGAATATGCCTTATCTTAGCAAATGTTCTGTGTGAACTTGAAAAGAATATGTATTTGGCTCTTGTTGGATGGAATGTTCTATAAATATCATTTAGGTCAGGTTGGGTGATAGTGTAGTTCAAATCTGTGTCTTCACTGTTTTTCTGTCCACACGTTCCATCAGTTATTTAGAGTGCAATGTAAAACTCTGACTAGGTGATGGAACTGTCTGCTACTTCTGCAGTTTTATCAGTCTTGGCATCTTGTATTTTAAAATTCTCTTAGGTACATAAACACTTAGGATTGTTATGTTCTTTCTCTTGATGAATTGACTCCTTTATCATTATGTAACGACTTTCTTCATTCCTGGGATTATTCATATCCTGCAGTCCACTTTGTATGATAGTAACATATATGGTGACTCCAGCTTTCTTTTGATTCCTGATATTACCATTTTATAGCCACACTTACTTTTTTTTCACCCTTCTCCCAACCCTTGGCAGTCATTCATCTGTTCTTCATCTCTATAATTTTGTTATTGCAAGGATGTTATATAAACAATTCATGTAGTATGTGACCTTTAGTGTCTTTTTTCCCCACTCAGCATATTCCCTTGAGATCCATCCATGATGTTGTATGTATTGATACACTGTTTCTTTTCGTTGCTCTATAGTATTCCATGATACATATATCTCAGTTTGCTTAACCTATTCAAGGACATTTGGATTGTTTCCATTTTTGGCAACTACAATACAGCTGCTAAAAAATTTGTGTATAGGTTATTTTGTAAAAATACATTTTAATTTCTCTTGGATAAATGACCTGAAAAGTGCAATTTCTGGGCCATATAGAAAGCGAATATTTGGCTTAAAAAAACTGCTGAATTAGTTTCTAGACTGGCTATGCCATTTTACATTCCCACTAGCAATATATGAGAGGTCCAGCTTCTCCACATAGTAGTCAGCAATTTATTATTGTTAATTATTATTTCAATTTTTTACTTAAATTCTAGTTGGGGAACATGGGTGGCTTAGTTGGTTAAGTGTCCCACTACCGATTTTGGTCCAGGTTATGATCTCACAGTCATCATGAGATCAAGCCAACATTGGGCTCTGTGCTGGGTGTGGAGAGTGCTTAAGATTCTCTCTCTCCCTCTGCCTCTGCCACCCTCCCCATGTGATATTGCACTGTCTCTCTCAAAAAAATAAATTCTAGTTAGCACATATGGTAAAATAGGTTTCAGGTATAAAATTTAGTGATTCATCACTTACATATAACATCTGGTGCTCATCACAAGTGCCCTGTTTAATACCTATCACCCATTTAGACCTCCATAAACCCTCAGTTTGTTCTCCATAGTCTCTTATGGTTTGCTTCCCTCTCTCTCTCTTTTACCCCCTCTTCCCCTATGTTCATCTGGTTTGTTTCTTAAATTCTGCATAACAGTGAAATCATATGGTATTTCTTTTTCTCTGACTGACTTTTTTGCTTAGCATTATACTCTATAGCTCCATCCATGTTGTAAATGGCAAGATTTCATTCATTTTGATCACTAATAGTCCATTCTTTATCCATTCATCAGTCAGTCGACATTTGGGCTCTTTCCATAATTTAGCTATTGTTGACAATGCTACTATATACATCGGGTGCATGTGCCCCTTTGAATCAATGTTTTTGTATCCTTTGAGTAAATACCTAGTAATGCAATTGCTGGGCTGTAGAGTAGTTCTATATTTAACTTTTTGAGGAATCTTTATACTGTTTTCCAGAGTGACTGCATCAGTTTGCATTCCCACCAATAGTCTAAGAGGGTTCTCCTTTGTTCACAGCCTCTCCAATATCTGTTGCTTGCTGTGTTGTTACTTTTAGCCATTCTGACAGGTGTGACTTGGTATCTCATCTGGCTTTGATTACTAACCCTTTATCTGATATGGCATTTGCAAATATATTCTCCCATTCCATCGATTGCCTTTTAGTTTTCTTGATTATTTACTTCACTGTACAGAAGCTTTTTATCTTGCTGAAGTCTCGATAGTTCATTTTTGCTTTTGTTTCCCTTGCCTCTGGAGACATGTCTTGTAAGAAGTTGCTGCCATCAAAGTCAAAGAGATTACTGCCTGTGTTCTACTTTAGGATTTTGATGGTTTCCTGTCTTATATATAGGTCTTTCATCCATTTTCAATTTATTTTTTGTATAGTGTAAGAAAGTGGTCAGGTTTCATTCTTCTACATGTCATATGGAAGGTATGTTCCATCTATCCCGACTAATTGGTTGAAGGTTTTTTAAATCCAAAATGGATCCTATATTTGTCAAATGGTTTTTCCGCATCTATTGAGAGGATCATATGTTTTTTATCCTTTCTTTAATTAATGTGCTGTAACACATTGATATGCAAATATTGAATCACTCCTGCATCCTAGGAATAAACCCCACTTGATCGTCGTGAATAATTATTTTAATGTACTGTTGGATTTTATCTGCTAGTATCTTGTTGAGGATTTCCCATCCATGTTTATCAAGGATATTGGCCTGTAATTCTCCTTTTTAGTGGGGATTTGGGTTTTGGAATCAAGGTAATGCTGGCCTCATAGAATGAGTTTGGGAGTTTCCCTTCCATTTCTATTTTTTGGAACAGTTTGAGAAGAATAGGTATTAACTCTTCTTTAAATGTCTGGTAGAATTTCCCTGGGAAGGCATCTGATCCTGGACTTTTGTTTGTTGGAAGATTTTTATTACTGATTCAATTTCTTTGCTGGTTATGGGTCAATTCAAATTTTCTATTTCTTCCTGTTTCTGTTTTGGTAGTGTGTGAGTTTCTAGGAATTTGTCCATTTCTTCCAGATTGCCCAGTTTGTTGGCATATAATTTTTCATAGTATTCTCTTACACTTACATTCACTCTTTTGTGTGTGTTAGGAAAGCTTCTTAAATTTCTTGCTCCTTTGAGTAATGGCTATATTAAGAAGAGGTACTATACTATCTAAGACCTGGTGCTTCAGGACGTGTTTTAGAGTGTGCACTCTGATGTTGTGTTTTGGCTGTTCTTTCCCTCAGGTCAGTCCTCTGCACTTTCTCCTTGCTTGCAGTGGGGAGAGTTTGGACCTTGTCCACAATGTGGCAAGTTTTAACTAGGTGTCTTTTGGTTTGCTTGGTAAAAGACTAGATTCTATTTCCCCTAGAGGTGACGCTTTGCAGCACTGTGTGATCAGTAGACCTGGTGTGTGTGAAGGGTTTGTGCTGGTGTTCTGGGGGAGGGGCTTGCTGTGCTGGTTCCCAGGCGGACTTGCCCTAGCAAAGATGCACATGCAGAGTGCAGGCAGGGCTTGGTGTAATTAGCTCCAACCTCCACGGAGGGGTGCTGTGTTGTTCACTGTAGGTTGTCAGTGCTGTTGGGTGTGTGTTTGGTGGGGGGGAGATGGCATTACTCTGTTCTCTTGTCCCTGATGCAGGGAGTTCATGCCCACCACTGTTCAGGAAGCCCTCACAGAAGAGTGAAAAATCTCCTCTTTCGTGTTCTCAGCTTTGGTCATATCGATGCCTTCACCCTGTGTGTCACTGAGCTGTCTGCCTGCCAGGTGGCACAGTACTCCTCTTTTATCTCACGTGTGCAGCTAGGTTTCAAAACTCCAAATTTTAGAATTCTGTGCTGATCCTCAAAGGAAGGGTTGGCTGGTGCCAGTTAGTCCCAGAAAAGCAGTTGCACGACCATGCATGGGCTTGGAGTTAATAGTAAAGTGCAGGAGAAAGCCGGTAGCATGGTTTGCTGCATTCAGCAGATGTCTCTGTTCCTATGCTATAGAACAGGGTGCCTTGGTGTCTGCCAGTTCTTTTGTCCCCTGAGAGGTGTGCCACCTAGTCTCTCCTAGTGCCATCCAGGGGATCCTCAAACCACCCTATCCTCTCCAGACTCCTGCCCTCCTTCCCCGCAGGAGAATTGTTATGCCTGTCAGGCTCCACCCAGTGCTGGCATGGACTTCTAAAACTTTAGGTTTTGGGCTCCACTGCTTGTAAAAACTTGCAATAATCAGCTGCTCTAGTTTTCCTGGTTAATGGTTTTGGGAAAGTGTCTTGTACAATCCCCTGCGCACCACTTTCTCTCTGTCTCTGTCTCTGTCTCTCTGTCACTCCCTCCTCTCTGAGATCAAGGCTCCCTCCCCTTCACAGTAGCCATGATTCTTTTCTCCCCAGAATCATGTCTCCACACCTTCTACTTTCCACAATGTGGCTTCTTTTCTCCCTCTAGTTCTGCAGTTTGTTCTGTCAGCATTCAGATTGATTTCTTGGGAATATGGAATGATTTGATATTTATCTACTGTGTTCAAGGGATGAGGCAAGCCTATGGTTCCCCTACTGCTCTGACATCTTAACTCCTCCACCCCAGCAATTTGATTATGATGTGCCTTGATGCAGTTTTCTTCCTGTTTCTGGTGCTTGAGCTTCATTGAACTTCTTGGATTTGTGGATTTTTAGTTTCTGTCATTGTAGTTTTTGCCAAATTTGAAAAAAATTCTGCCATTATTTATTCAAATATCTAAGCTTTTTCCCAATCCTTTTTGCAGTATCCCCTCAGTTTGGGACTCCAGTTACATGTATGTCAGGCTGCTTTAAATTGTCCCTGTGATATTGTGATTTATAATAGGAAATATACATTTGGTCTTCATCCGTTTCTGGCACAGAACTTCCAAAGCCTTTAGAATTTCCTATGTAGTGAGAACAATAAATTATCTTTTGTTATGTTAATGACCTGGCTTGAAAAGCACCTAAGGATGGGGGCTGGTTGCCAGGGGAGCCAACTGTGAGTAGAAAGTTGGAACTTTTTAGTCCCAGCCCCTCGACCTCAGGGTCTAAAGATTAAGTTCAATCACCAATGGCTAATGATTTAATTAATCATGTCTATGTAATGAAGCCTCCATAAAACCCCTAAAGAATGGAGTCACTAGAGCTTTTGGGTTGGTGAACACAGGTGGTTTGGGGAAAGTAGTGCCCTCTGAAGGTCATGGATCTCTGCACCCTTTCCTCATGCCCTATGCATCTCTTCCAATGGGCTGTTCCCGAGGTATATCCTTTCATAATAAATTGGTAATCTGGTCAGTACAATGCTTCTCTGAATTGTCCCAGCAAATTAACTGAACCCAAGGAGGGGGTTGTGGGAATGTCCAATGTATAGTCAGTTGATAAGAAGCATAGGTGATAGTCTTGACTTGTAATTGATGTCTGATGTCAGGGAGGATGTCTTGAAGGACTTAGTCCATAATTTTGGAATCTGGTGTCTCCAGGTAGATAACATCAGAATTGAGTTGGATTGTAGGACACCCAGCTTGTGTCAGAGAGTTGCTTGGTGATAAGGGAAATTCCCCACACATTTTCTTTTCTTTCTTTTTTCTTGATCCTCATATGTATGTGTATGTTTTGTGTGTGTGTGTGTGTGTGTGTGTGTGTGTATGGGAGAGAGAGAGAGAGAGAGAGAGAGAGAGAGAGAGAGAGATTTTGTAGAATTGTTTTTGGTATATCTCTAAGTATTTGCTTCTCCAAGGTATTTTTCATCTCATACATTGTGGTTTTCATCTCAGGAGGTTTTATTTCATTCTTTTAAAAAATATGTTCATATATAGTCTTAACTTTTATAACAGGTAGAACAGTTTTAATAATTGATTTAATGTCATGTCTGGTAATTTTGACATATGTTTCTGTCCTGAGTCTGTTTCAATTGATTAATTCCTTGTACTAGATTGCTTTTTACCTGCTTATTTACATGTCTGCTGGTTTTGATTGGATGCTATACGTTGCGGATTTTACTTTTTTGCTTGCTAGGTATTTTTTTCACTTATAAATATTCTTGAGCTTTGTTTTGGGACACAATTAAGTTACTTAAAACATCTTGACCTTTTTGGGTCTTGTTTTTAATATTTGCTAGTTGGGACATGAGTGGCACTCACTCTAGCATTCCTTATGTCCCCTTACTGAGGTAAGGTCTTTTGTGTGCTGCATCCAGTGCCCTGTGAATCATGAGATAGGATCCCTGGAGGGAATAGGCATGATGCCTAGCCCTGGGTGAGCACTGGTTTTTGTTCCTTCCAATCCTCTCAGGTGGATCTTGTCTAACCTCAGGTAGTGTCCTCACATGCATGCACTGATCAATACTCAACTCAATTCCTATGGGGGACCCTCTGCATATCTCCAGAGCTCTCTCTGTCTGTGGGTTTTTCTCCTCTCTGGTACTCTGTCCTGTGAACTCTGGTCACCTCCTAGGACTCTCAGTTTTGTCCCCTCAATGCACTGAGTCTGCTTGGCTCTGCCTCAGTTGCTCTCTCTGCACCATGGCCTGGAACTCTTTTTGGGCAGTAAGCTGGGACAATCATAGGGCTCATCTCATTTGTTTCCCGCCTCCTCATGATCACTGTTCTTCATGTCAGGGTCCTATATACCATTGTTTCATGTATTTGTCCATTTTTGACTGGTTCAGTAAATGGGCAAATCCTGTCCTTGTGGAAAATGAAATTCTGATAAACTAGTTTTATTCATACACACATGCTTACCAGTTTGTTTTTTCACTATTTTTTTTTCTTGTACCTTACTCCTTTCTTCTAGGTTCACTGGTTTTTATCTGATTTTCCTGGTGCTTAAACCCTCATTTTTTCTTGTGGATACTTATGCTCATACAAGCAGTATTGTTTTTCCCTGTGTGTTTTGTAATCTTGGTTTGGAGCACTTTCTTTCTTTCTTTCTTTCTTTCTTTCTTTCTTTCTTTCTTTCTCTTCCCCTTCCTTTCTTTCTTTTCCTTTCATTTCCTTTCCTTTCCTTTCCTTTCCTTTTTTTTCTTTTCTTTTCTTTCTTGGATTGTACTAGTTTACCACAACCCCAGAGGAGCTAAAAAAAAAACATGAATTTATTATATGACATTTTCCATAGGTCAGAAGTCCAGTACAGCCTGACTGAGTTCTCTGCTGAGGGTGTCACATGGGGTCAATTGATGCTGTATTCTCATTTGAAGTCAGGGCACTTTTTCAAACTCATCCAGGCTGTTTGCAGAATTCAGTCCCTGTGATTGTAGGACTAAGAGTGCCGTTTTTGACTGACTGGGACTCCTCTCAGACCCTACCAGCATTTCCTGCCCTGTGACCCCCTCTGCAACATGGGGGCTTCTCCTTCAAGGCCAGCAAGAGTGTCTCTGCTGCTTTGAATCTCCAATTTCCTGTGTCTCTATCTTCTAGAGCCAGATATATAGGGCTTGTATGAATGGGTCAGGGCCACATGGAAAAATCTCCCTTGTATTAACTCATGGCCAATTGACCAGTCACCTTAATTACACTGGCAAAATCTCAATTGCTCTATAAAGTAACACAATCATGGGGGTGATATTCCATAATACAAGTCCTGCCCACACACAGGGGGGAGGAAGTCATAAAAGGCATGTACACCAGGGAGTGGGAACCTTGAAGCCAGTTTTAAATTCTGCCTACTACAGTCCACCACCTGGACCCCAGCAATTTAGATCCCCTCCAAACATTCTGAAAAATATAATACCATTAGGATGTCAGCCCGAGTCCAAAATCTCATCTAATTTAGGCCCAGGTGTGGATGAGGATCCTGAGTGTATTTCCTTGGGTTCACTTCCTCCCCGTCTGTGGGCCTGTGAAGCTTAACAGAGAAGTTATCTGCTTGGCATTCCCAACACACAGTGGTGGCACAGACAGGATGATGGCTATAGATAGACATTCCTGCCTAAAATGGGGAAAATGAAAGGTGAAAGGTGTCACTGCTCCATGTGGTTCTGACATCTAGTTGGCTCAATTCCAGCCAAAGACCCTGGATTAGGTTTCAAGGCCTGGGAATGATCCTGTTTCTCATGATTCTGCTCCCTGGGGTCTGAGTCATTCTTCCTTCTGTGAAAGGTAGCAGGTGTTCACAGCTGAAGAATTTCATCAACTGCTTCCTAGAATCTGGGGGTGCAGCTGCCTGTTTTCATTTTGTGGTCTCTCCCTAACTTTAGTCCAAGCTGGCAGTGGTTCTGCCTCAAAGCAACTTTCCCCAAGAACCTTGCAGTGCTGTGATTCAGCATATTGGACAAAAGCCACACTCACAGATCTGAGATGCTACCCCCTCTATGTCTGGGGCTCCAGTGTGGTGGTTGACATAACAGCAAAGGGGGCCAAGACTCTCTGGCTTATTTGAGAAGACCTGTGATGCATACCTTTAATCTGTTGAAAGAGTCATTAATTTATGTGGCCGAATACTCTGATCTTCTGACTACTCTGAGGTTTTCCAAAAAAAGTTGTACAGTCACACCCTTGGCTTTTTCTTCATGCCATACTTTTGAAAGCCATCTCTTAATTTCATCACTGTTTGCAATCTGGGGAGGCAGATCCCAAATCATCCAGTTCTGATTTCTTTTTGCTTATACTTCTTTTCTCAACTTATCTCTCCCTCACATTTTACTATAACCAGCAACAATCAACTAGGCTGCCTCTTAAACACACTTCACTTGGAAATCTCTTTGGCTGCATAGCCAAGTGTATCACTTATGAGTTTTGCTTTCCACCTAATTGCAGCACACAGTTTTGCTGAGTTGTCACCAATAAATGGTTTCCCATCTTTCAGTTTCCAATACTGTTTGTGGTTTCCTTCTGCATCCTACCCCATAGTATCGTCCGCCAATGTATTTGTACCAACAGTCTTTTCACTGCAACTGAGGCTTTTTCTGTTGTGCTCCTCAACATTCCTCCAGCTTCTGCCTGCCATCCAGTTCCAAGGCACTGCCACATGTTTAGGTATAGCAGCATCTCATTTCCAGGTGACAAAAATCTGTATTAATTAGTTTTCCACTGAAGCATAAGAAATTACCACTAACTCTGAACAGTGCCCATTTGTTAGTGCATAGTTATTATTATAAAGTTGTATATATTATTTAGTGAATAGTTCTGCAGGTTAGAAGTCTGGAAGAGCATATCTGGGTTCTATGCTCAGTTTCACCAGGTTGAAATCAAAGTGTTGGCTGGGCTATTTTCATTAGCTGGCTCTGGGAAAGAAGATGCTTCCAAGCTCATTCAGCTTGTTGGCAGAACACATTTCTTTTTGATTGTAGGGATGAGTCTCTGTTTCCTTTCTGGCTGTCAGCTGGTGGCTACTCTAAGCATTTACAGGTTGCCCATACTCCTTGCCACATGGCCCCCTTCTCTTTCAAAACCAGCAATGGAGAATTCATCATGCGTTGAATCTCTCTCCTTTCAATTCCCTATTGCTGGGAAGAGCCCCAGTGCTTAATAAGGGATAATTTGATTAAGTTCTCATCCAGGATAATCTCCCTTTCTTAAGGTCAACTGAGTAGAGCCCCTGGTTAGAGTACCAACATCTTCTCACAGCAGCGTATGAGATTTGTGTATGTATGGTTGAATAACGGGGAGAAGCAGGTGTATATTTGCTCTTGGGGGCATCTAAGAATCTGCCTACTACAGGGAATCTGGGAGATCTGGATTGATGATGCATTCTTCCAGAGAAAGTTTTCTGTGTTGTTGTGGTGGTTTCCAGGGATGTAACCTTCTAGGGAACACTTTTATATTAATTTTCTGGCTTACAAGTCCTCAGATTGCATAAATAGTATAAATTTGAACCTCAGATGTGCACAAAGGCAGGGAAATGGCTAGAAATTTGTAAGGAAATGTTTAGACAAAAGTAACAAAATTTCTTGTTGTCTCTTTATGCTTGTAGATACATTTTTTCAAGATTCTTTCCTCCCTCTCCTCCTCTTCCTTATTTTCTTCCTTCTTCCTTCTTTTACTTCTTCCTTCTCCTTCTCCCTCTTTTTTTTTTCCTGAGGCAATGATCCCTTCATCCCCAACCTCCTCATCTAGCCCAAAGCTTTGCCTCCTGTTCCTTCCTGATCATTAAAACCCAATCTTCTAGGTTACCAAGATGGGCAACTATCCCCATTCTTGCTGTCCTGCAGCATTCTTCAGGCCCCTCTTGCCATGTCTCCACTGTCCTGTGTCTGAACTCACCATGTTTAACCCTCCTCAGGACCTCTGCAGGGACCATTTACTTCCCTGGAGTGCTCTTCTCTTGGCTGTCTACTTGGGACTCTCCTTTTGTTCTTCAGCCATTATTCCAGGTGGACTCCAGACCACCCACACACTATTTCTTGTTTCTAATCCATTGCTCACCACAGTCTGTGGCCCCTCACTTAAATTGTTTGTTCACCCCTTAACAGAGTGGAAGCACTGTGCAGCCAGGTCCCATCTGCACACACTTTCCTATCTTCAGTACACAGCATGAGCTTTGGCTGAGACCAAAGTCTTGGCACACAGTTGTTGAATTATTGGGCTCAGACTTGTCCATGGAACTGGGCATAGGAAAGGCATAGCTCTCTGGCCAGCAAGTAAGGTGGGCTATAAATACACAGCTTTATGCCGCTGTTGTGATGGGTAAGGCATAAACTGCTATATTGATATGGTTGTGTGACTAGAATATAAGTACATTTTTGAATGAAATTGTTAATACTTTTAACACTAAATTTTTTTTTAACTTTTTTTTTTTTTAACGTTTATTTATTTTTGGACAGAGAGAGACAGAGCATGAACGGGGGAGGGGCAGAGAGAGAGGGAGACACAGAATCGGAAACAGGCTCCAGGCTCTGAGCCATCAGCCCAGAGCCTGACGCTCGAACTCACAGACCGCGAGATCGTGACCTGGCTGAAGTCGGACGCTTAACCGACTGCGCCACCCAGGCGCCCCAAACACTAAATTTTAAAACTGACCCAGTTGGAACCCTCTTGCACTGTTGGTGGGAATGCAAATTGGTGCAGCCGCTCTGGAAAGCAGTGTGGAGGTTCCTCAGAAAATTAAAAATAGACCTACCCTATGACCCAGCAATAGCACTGCTAGGAATTTACCCAAGGGATACAGGAGTACTGATGCATAGGGGCACTTGTACCCCAATGTTTATAGCAGCAGTCTCATAAATAGCCAAATTATGGAAAGAGCCTAAATATCCATCAACTGATGAATGGATAAAGAAATTGTGGTTTATATACACAATGGAATACTACGTGGCAATGAGAAAGAATGAAATATGGCCCTTTGTAGCAACGTGGATGGAACTGGAGAGTGTGATGCTAAGTGAAATAAGCCATACAGAGGAAGACAGATACCATATGTTTTCACTCTAGTGAAAGTGCTCTAGTTTCATTCTTATGCATGTTGCTATCCAGTTCTCCCAGCACCATTTGCTAAAGAGACTGTCTTTTTTCCATTGGATATTCTTTCCTGTTTTGTCAAAGATTAGTTGGCCATACATTTGTGGGTCCAATTCTGGAGTCTCTATTCTATTCCACTGGTCTATGTGTCTGTTTTTGTTCCAAAACCATACTGTCTTGATGATTACAGCTTTGTAGTAGAGGCTAAAGTTTGGGATCGTGATGCCTCCCGCTTTGGTCTTCTTCTTCAATATTACCTTGGCTATTTGGGGTCTTTTGTGGTTCCATACAAATTTTAGGATTGTTTGTTCTAGCTTTGAGAAGAATGCTGGTGCAATTTTGATTGGGATTGCATTGAATGTGTAGATTGCTTTGGGTAGTATTGACATTTTAACAATATTTATTCTTCCAATCCATGAGCATGGAATGTTTTTCCATTTCTTTGTGTCTTCTTCCATTTCCCTCATAAGTTTTCTATAGTTTTCAGCATACAGATCATTTACATCTTTAAGTTTATTCCTAGGTATTTTATGCTTCTTGGTGCAATTGTAAATGGGATCAGTTTCTTGATTTGTCTTTCTGTTGCTTCATTATTGGTGTATGGAAATGCAACCGATTTCTGTACATTGATTTGTACCCTGCGACTTTGCTGAATTCATGTATCAGTTCTAGCAGCCTTTTGGTGGAAGTCTTTCAGGTTCCATGTAGATCATGTCATCTGTAAAAAGTGAAAGTTTGACTTCTTCTTTGCCAATTTTGATGCCTTTGATTTTCTTTTGTTGTCTGCTGATGCTAGGACTTCCAACACTCTATTAAACAACAGTGGTGAGAGTGGACATGCCTGCTGTGTTCCTGGTCTTAGGGGGAAAGCTCTCAGTTTTTCCCAATTGAGAATGAGATTAGCTGTGGACTTTTCATATATGACTATTATGATATTTAGGTATGTTCATTCTATCCCGACTTACTTGATTACTTTTATTAAGAAATGATGCTGTTTTTTGTCAAATGCCTTTTCTGCATCTATTGACAGGATCATATGATTCTTATATTTTCTTTTATTAACATGGTGTATCACATTGATTGATTTGTGAATATTGAACCAGCCCTGCAGCCCAGGAATGAATCCTACTTGAACATGGTGAATAATTCTTTTTATATGCTGTTGAATTTAATTTGCTAGTATCTTATTGAGAATTTTTACATCCTCGTTCATCAGGGATATTGGCCTGTAATTCCCATTTTTGTGCACTCTGTTCTGTTTGGGAATCAAGGTAATTCTGGCTTCATAGAATGAGTCTGGAAGCTTTCCTTCCATTTCTATTTTCTGGAACATGTTGAGAAAGATAGGTATTAACTCTGCTTTAAATGTCTGGTAGAATTTCCCTGGGAAGGGAACTGTCCCAGGACTCTTATTTGTTGGGAGATTTTTGATAACTGATTCAATTTATTTACCAGTTATGGGCCTGTTCAAATTTTCTATTTCTTCCCATTTGAGTTTTGGTATTGTGTGGGTGTCTAGGAATTTGTCCATTTCTTTCAGGTTGTCCAGTTTGTTGGCATATGATGATTTCTGAAGGATTGGTTATGAAAAATCCATTTTTATTCGTGAGTTTATCTATTTGAGTAATCTCTCTTTTATTTTTGAGATGTCAGGCTAAGGGTTTTTCAATTTTGTGTATTTTTTTTTAAAAAAACCTATCTCTTAGTTTCACTGATCTATTCTACTGATTTTTTGTATTCTATATTATTTATTTTTGCTCAGATCTTTATTATTTCTCTTCTCCTTCTGCCCTTGGGGTTTCTTTGCTGTTCTGTTTCTATTTCCTTTAGGTGTGCTGTTAGATTTTGTATTTGGAATTTTTCTTGTTTCTTGAGATAGCCGTGGATTGCAATGTATTTTCCTCTCAGGACTGCCTTTGCTGCATCCCAAAACGTTTGGACTGTTGTGTTATTTCATTTTCATTTGTTTCCATATATATTTTAATTTCTTCTTTAATTGCCTGGTTGACCCATTCATTCCTTAGTAGGATATTCTTTAACTTCCATGCATTTGGAGGTTTTATTTTTATTTTTTTAACGTTTATTTTTTATTTTTTTGAGACAGAGACAGAACATGAATGGGGGAGAGTCAGAGAGAGAGGGAGACACAGAATCACAGACTCCAGACTCTGAGCTGTCGGCATGGAGCCCAATGCAGGACTAAAACTCACAGACCATGAAATCATGACCTGAGCCAAAGTCGGACCCTCAATCGACGGAGCCACCCAGGTGCCCCATTTGGAGGTTTTCCAAATTTTTTCCTGTGGTTGATTTCAAGTTTCATAGCATTGTGATGTTAAAGTGTGCATGGTATGATCTCAATTCTTTTATATTTATTTAGGGCCGTTTTGGGACCCAGTATGTGATCTATCTTGGAGAACGTTCCATGTTCACTTGAGAAGAATATGTATTCTGCTGCTTTAGGATGAAAAGTTCTGACTATATGTGTCAAGTCCATCTGGTCCAGTGTATCATTCAGGGCCATTGTTTCTTTCTTTCTTTTTTTTTTTTTTTTGTGAAGCTCTATTTTATTTAATTAATTAATTTATTTTTTTAATATATGAAATTTATTGTCAGATTGGTTTCCATACAACACCCAGTGCTCATCCCAAAAGGTGCCCTCCTCAATACCCATCACCCACCCTCCCCTCCCTCCCACCCCCCATCAACCCTCAGTTTGTTCTCAGTTTTTAACAGTCTCTTATGCTTTGGCTCTCTCCCACTCTAACCTCTTTTTTTTTTTTTTCCTTCCCCTCCCCCATGGGTTTCCACCAAGTTTCTCAGGATCCACATAAGAGTGAAACCATATAGTATCTGTCTTTCTCTGTATGGCTTATTTCACTTAGCATCACACTCTCCAGTTCCATCCACGTTGCTACAAAAGGCCATATTTCATTTTTTCTCATTGCCACGTAGTATTCCATTGTGTATATAAACCACAATTTCTTTATCCATTCATCAGTTGATGGACATTTAGGCTCTTTCCATAATTTGGCTATTTATGAGACTGCTGCTATAAACATTGGGGTACAAGTGCCCCTATGCATCAGTACTCCTGTATCCCTTGGGTAAATTCCTAGCAGTGCTATTGCTGGGTCATAGGGTAGGTCTATTTTTAATTTTCTGAGGAACCTCCACACTGCTTTCCAGAGCGGCTGCACCAATTTGCATTCCCACCAACAGTGCAAGAGGGTTCCCGTTTCTCCACATCCTCTCCAGCATCTATAGTCTCCTGATTTGTTCATTTTGGCCACTCTGACTGGCGTGAGGTGATATCTGAGTGTGGTTTTGATTTGTATTTCCCTGATAAGGAGCGACGTTGAACATCTTTTCATGTGCCTGTTGCAGGGCCATTGTTTCTATATTGATTTTCTGTCTGGATGATCTGTCCATTGTTGTAAGTGGAGTATTAAAGTCCCCTGCAATTACCACATCCTTACCAATAAGATTGCTTATGTTTGTGATTGTTTTATATATTTGGGTGTTTTCAAATTCGGTGCATATACATTTATAATTGTTACTTCTTCCTGATGGATGGATCCTGTAATTATTATTTAATGCCTTTCTTCATTTCTTGTTATAGCTTTTAATTTAAAGTCTAGTTTGTCTGATATAAGTATGGCTGCTCCAGCTTTCTTTTGACTTCCAGTTGCATGATAGATAGTTCTCCATCCCCTCAATTTCAATCTGAAGGTGTTTTTTGGTGTAAAATGAGTTTATTGTAGACAGCAAATAGGTGGGTCTTGTTTTTTACCCATTCTGATACCCTATGTCTTTTGGTTGGAGCATTTAGTCCATTTAAATTCAGTGTTATTATTGGAAGATATGGGTTTGGAATCATTGGGTTATTTGTAGGTTTCATGTTTGTAGTGATGTCTTTGGTCCTTTGTGGTCTTTGCAACATTCCACTCACAGAGTTCCTCTTAGGATCTCTTTTAAGGCTGGTTTAGTGGGGATGAATTTCTTCAGTTTTTGTTTGTCTGGGAAAACCTTTATCCCTCCTTCTATTCTGAATGACAGGCTTGCTGGATAAAGGATTCTTGGCTACATATTTTTCCTATTTTTCACATTGAAAATTTCCTGCCACTCCCTTCTGGCCTGCCAAGTTTCAGTAGATAGGTCTGCTACTACCATCATGTGTCTACCCTTGTGGGTTAAGGCCCATTTATTTCTAGCTGCTTTCAGAATTCTCTGTTTATCTTTGTATTTTGCTAGTTTCACTATGATATGTCATGCAGAAGATCAATTCCTGTTATGTCTGGAGGGAGTTCTTTGTGCCTCCTGGATTTCAATGTCTGTTTCCTTCCCCACATTGGGGAAGTTCTCAGCTATGATTTGCACACGTACCCCTTCTGCCCCTTTCTCTGCCTCTTCTTCTGGTACTCCTATGATGTGGATATTATTATGTTTCATTGAATCATTTAGTTCTCTAATTCTCTTCTTGTGGTCTAGAATTTTTTTACCTCTCTTTTTCTCAGCTTCATCTTTTTCCATAATTTTGTCGTCTCTTTCACTTCTTCCTTCTGCCTCTTCAGCCCTTTCTGTCACCACATCTAATTTATTTTGTACCTCATTCACAGTATTTTTTAATTCATCATGACTATTTTTTAGTTCCTTGATCTCTGCAGCAATAGATTCTCTGCTGCCTTCTATGTTTTTTTCAAGCCCAATAATTAATCTTATAAGTATCATTCTAAATTCTTGTTCAGTTATTTTTTTTTAAATCTCCCTATTACAGTCTTCATTTAATGCCTTGCTTTTAATTTGTAGGTCTAATCAAGTTTGTGATTAAATTACTGCTTATATAATTGTATGTATGTTTGTATGTATGTCTTTTTTTCAATAGAATACCAATTTATTATCACCAAAATATAATTGTGAATCATTCTTATTAGTCATATTTCATTATTATTTGTATAATGTTTTATAATCCTTTTTTCTTTTCTTTTTTTAAATATGAAGTTTATTGTCAAATTGGTTTGCATACAACACCCAGTTCTCATCCCAACAGGTGCCCTCCTCAACGCCCATCACCCACTTTCCCCTCCCTCCCACCCCCACCCCATCAACCCTCAGTTTATTCTGAGTTTTTAAGAGTCTCTTATGGTTTGCCTCCTTCCCCCTCTGTAACTTTTTTCCCCTCCCCCCACCCATGGTCTTCTGTTAAGTTTCTCAGGATCCATATAAGAGTGAAAACATAGGGTATCTGTGTTTCTCTGTATGACTTATTTCACTTAGCATAACACTTCAGTTATGTTTTTTTATATCTGTTTTGGTCATTTCTTCCTGAAATTTCTTTTGAAGAGAATTTTTCTGTTCCATAATTTTGGCTAGTTTTCTGTCCTTATGTATTTAAAAAACTTGTTATGTGCCCTGCACCTGTGAGCACTACTATATTAAAGAGGGGGTCATACACCATCCAGGACTTGGCCCTTCAAGAGGTGTTTTTTTGAGAATGTTACTTGCTCTCTGTTGTTGTGTCTTTGGTTGATTTATCTCCCTACTGGTTGTGATGTGTTGTACCTCCACCTGGTTTGCTCTGATTTTTTCTCTGTAGTAGCCCTGGAATAGAAAACAAACATACAAACAAACAAACTAAAAAAAAAAAAACAGAGAAAAAACAAAAACAAAAACACCTACTACAGCAAAACAATGGGGTGGTGGCATTGTTGATGAAAGAGGCCGTATCCCATACAGACAGAGATATGACAGGGGTTGGTAAAAAGAAAAGAAAAGAAAACTGACCAGGTAGAGAGTCTCTAAGGCTTAATCCAAAGAGAGAGAGAGGGGAAAATCAAGAAGGAGATATAGAACAGGTATAAAGAGAATAGATTAAGTATGTCTGCTTAAACAAACCAACAAGCAGAATAATGACTAGAGGAGGGAAGAAATAAGAAGGAGAAAACATTAAATATATATATATATATATATATATATATATATATATATATACATACTGGTGGCTGTGCTGGTCTGGACGAGAGGCTGTCTTGTTTGTCAGTGTCAATCCCGCTCTAGTATATATGCAGTTACCAGGCATGGAGGGGGGTGGTTTGGTGTAGGCAGGTCCTGCCTCCACTGTGGTCTGGATGTCCATTCTCTGAAGCCCCACCTTGTTGGTGATGGTGAGAAAAATGGCAACACCCCAGTTTCTCCTTCATGGACCAGGTGTCCCAAACCACTGTGTTCAGGCTGTCCTTGCAGTGTGGTGGGCACAAATAAGGCTGTTTGTCCTGCTTTGCCAAGTCCTGCACCTCCCTGGCACTCAGCTGGTATTAAACCCTGATGCCTTAATGGGTCCCGGTCCATGTGCCCTGGTACTGGGGGAATGCTGCTCTGTGCTGCTGATATATTGCCTCTGGCTGGCAGGTGCAGGCAGTCTTTGTCCTTTAAATGGTTATATACCTTATTCCCATAGCACTCCAGGGGGTGGATTGCTTTCTCCAACTGTGGACTGTGCCTCTGAACTAGTTACAGAGGCCTGAGAGGGCTCCCCTCCTCCCTAGGTGCACAAACAGGGCACCCAGCCCCAGTCTGGAGGAAGCCTGGCAGTTAGATTGGATCTTTCTCTGCCCTGTTCCGTGGTTTCTCTTGTCCAGGTACGTTCCTACACTTCTTCAGACTCTCTTTCTCTTCCCTTTGTTTTTCCCCTCTGTGCCTAGGCAGCCCATTTTATCTCTCTCAGTTCACAGTCACACACCTGTGGCCCACCAGGTTATCCCCGTGGGTCCCTAGAGATGTCTGTGTCACTCTGGTGCCTGGACTCTTGGAATTCAAAGTCCTTCAGCCTCAGTACTGCTGTGTTTGAGGGATGAGGGAACTTCAGGTCCCCTTATTTCTCTCCCATGTTGGAATCTCCCCACCAGAGAGAAAGAACTATGTGCTATTTAGATGTTAGGCCCTATCTTAGGCCTTTTGCATATAGTACTTCATGGATTGGAGATGGAGTCCCTCAAACTGTGGTCTGGTGCTTTTTTACCAACACATTAAGTCTAGGAATGGAGGATCCCCCAGAAACACAGCTCGCAGTCTCCACCCACAATCCCTGCATCCCTCCTGTTTTCACTGTCTCTCCACTGTGTGCAGTGTTCCCTCTAGAAAACATGCCCTGTGAAGTTCTGGAATTGTAATGTTGATGTGTTTTATACAGACTGTACTCAAGAAAATAAAAGGTCTTGGAGGGTTCTAAAATTAGGCATTGATCAAAATATCCATTTATAAGGGGCCTACATGGTGGAGAAGTAGGGGGATCCATACTTCCCATGTCTCTCAAAAAAGTACAGAAGCCACAGGACTTTGAACACCAAAGCCTGGGAGGAAAAGAGACTGAATCTACTAGGAAGAAAATGGGAAAGCAGGAAAAAAGACAGGTGGGTAACTGCAAAATGGGGGAGATAAAAAAAAAAGGCCACATGGGCATGGAGGAGAGGAACCCCCTTCTGTGGAGAGACAAATGGAAGAGAAAGAGTGTCTAGGGAAGTGTAGGACCATATCTGGACAGGAGAAAGACCTTGGACTGAGACTGAGAGGGATCCAATCTCTAACTGCTGGGCTTTCTTTGGACTGGAGCTGACTCCTGTTTGTGCACCTGGGGAGGAGGTGATCCAGGGGCCTGCGTGCAGTGGTAGGTCAGGGGCTCAGTCTGCAGTTGGGAAAAGGGGTTCCCTCCCTGGAGGGCTGCACGATAGTACAAAACCTTCCTGTGTCCACCACCCCTGGGCTCAGTGGCTGACTTGAGGGTGCAGTCTTCAGGAGGAAAAGGTTGCCATCTCCCTGGAGTGCTGTGGGAAAAGACAAAGTTTGCCTGCATCCACCACCCTGGAGGCTTGTGGCGAGGGCGGCAGCTTTCAGTCCACAGTAGAAGGTGGTCCTCCCTGAAGTGCGGTGGCACAGACAAAGCCAGCCAGGACCACATATCGGCCACACTGAGAGACGCTTCCCCAGTGCCAGAGCCCATGGAGCAGGACTTTGAATCCTAGCCAAGTGCAGGGTCAGGGGTCAGGGGAGTTGGTGGAGTGAGAAGGACTGCGCCATCTGTGCCCATAGCACAGTGAGGACGACTCAAACTGAGTCTACCAGGTCTGGCTCTGTGGTGAAGAGACTGGGGAATCACCATTCCCCCCCAATCCCCCACCACCAAGGCTGGGCCTCAAGGATCAGTCCCGGGGCCCATAGTGGAGGTGGGTCCAGATTACGCCAAACCATGCCCCTTAGCACTGGGTAACTGCATATCCACCTGAGTGGCACAGACCCTGTGGACAACTCCTCCTGACAAGTGATGTAGCATTGCCTGGATTAACTCTAGGTCAATTCTGGATATAGAGATATATTCTCTTCCCCCCACCATTTCTCCTCCTTATCTCTTCCCTCCCCTCAGCTGGTTACTGTGGTTATTGGTCAGTCTAAACAGACATATTTAATCCATTGTCTTGACACATGTTCTACACCTCCTTCTTTACACTCCTTTCTCTCTGTCTGGAATAATCAAGTCATATAGTTTCTCCATCTGGGTAACTTTATCTTCGTTTCGTTTTCCCCACCTCCTTCTTTATTTTCTCTCTCTCTCTGGATTGAATCTTTCAGTCTCTCTGCCTAATCAATGTTTATTTTTTCTCCCTGCCCCCCCACTGCTCCCCCCTCCTGTCATTTCTCTCTTTGTATGTGCTCTTCCATCAGCACCGCCTCCACCCTCTTCTTTACTTGCAGTCAGTGTTTTTGTTTTTTTTAATTTTTAGTCCTTAATTTTTTATTTTTGTTTATTTGTTTGTGTTATTTGTGTGTTTGCATGTTTTTGTCCCCTGTTTGTCTATCTGTTTTCTTTTATAGGGCTAATCCAAGGAACAAAGCAAAGCACACCTGGTGCAGGGTTTAAAATATCACTACAAGTAGGGTAATAAAATAACCAGTCACAACAACAGAGAGCAAGTAACAATCTCTGAAAAAACACCTCCTGTAGGGCCAGGCCCTGGACAGTGTATGACTCTCCTTTAATACAGCAACGCTCGCAGGTGCAGAGCACACACCAAGCTTTTAAAATGCATAAGGGACAGAAAACTAGCCAACATGACGAAATGGAAGAATTCTCCCTTAAAAGAAATTCCAGGAAGTAGCGACAGCTGATGAATTAATCAAAACTGATTTAAGCAATATAACTGAACAAAACATTAGAATAATAGTCATAAAATTAATTGCTGGGCTTGAAAAAAGCATAAAGAACAGCAGAAATTCTATTGCTACAGAGATCAAGGGACTAAAAAATAGTCATGATGAATTAAAAAATGCTATAAATGAGGTGCAAGATAAAATGGAGGAGGCCACAGCACACATTGAAGAGGCAGAGGGGAGAATAGGTGAATTAGAAGATAAAATTATGGAAAAAGAGAAAGCTGAGAAAAAGAGAGATAAAAAAAATCCAGGAGTATGAGGGGAGAATTAGAGAACTAAGTGATACAATCAAATGGAACAATATCCGTATCATAGGAATTCCAAAAGAAGAAGAGAAATAAAGGGTCTGAAGGTGTAGTTGAACAAATAATAGCTGAGAACTTACCCAATCTGGGGAAGGAAACAGGCATCGAAATCCAAGAGGCACAGAGAACTCCCTTCAGATGAAACAAATCGATCTTCTGCATGACATATAGTGAAACTGGCAAAATACAAGGATAAAGAGAGAATTCTGAAAGCAGCTAGGGATAAATGGGCCTTAACACACAAAGGTAGACATGAAAATGTAGTAGCAGACCTATCTACTGAAACTTGGCAGGCCAGAAAGGAATGGCAGGAAATCTTCAATGTGATGAATAGAGAAAATATGCAGCCAAGAATCCTTTATCCAGCAAGTCTGTCATTCAGAATAGAAGGAGAGATAAAGGTTTTCCCAAACAAACAAAAACTGAAGGAATTCATCACCACTAAACCCACCCTACAAGAGATCCTAAGGGGGATTCTGCAAGGACCACAAAGGACCAGAGATATCACTACAAGCATGAAACCTACAGACATCACAATGACTCTAAACCTGTATCTTTCAATAATAACACTGAATGTAAATGGGCTAAATGCTCCAACCAAAAGACATAGGGTATCATAATGGATAAAAAAACAAGACCCATGTATTTACTGTCTCCAAGAGACTCATTTTAGACCTGAGGACACCTTCAGATTGAAAGTGAGGGAATGGAGAACTATCTATCATGGTACTGGAAGTGAAAAGAAAGCTGGAGTAGCCATACTTATATGAGGCAAACTGGACTTTAAATTAAAGGCTGTAACAAGAGATGAAGAAGGGCATTATATAATAATTACAGGGTCTATCCATCAGGAAGAGGTAACAATTATAAATGTCTATGCACTGAATTTGGGAGTCCCCAAATATAGACAACAATTAATCACAAATATAAACAACCTTATTGGTAAGTAGGTGGTAATTACAGGGGACTTTAATACCCCACTTACAACAATGGACAGATCATCTAGACAGAAAATCAATATAGAAACAATGGTCCTGAATGATACATTGGATCAGATGGACTTGACAGATATATTTAGAACTCTGTATCTCAAAGCAATGGAATATATACTTTATTCTCAAGTGCACATGGAAGATCATCCAAGATAGATCACATACTGGGTCACAAAACAGCCCTTAATAAGTATAAAAGAATTGAGATCATACCATGCACATTTTAACATCACAATGCTATGAAACTTTAAAGCAACCACAGAAGAAAGTCTGGAAAACCTCCAAATGCATGGAAGTTAAAGAACACCTTACTAAAGAATGAATGGGTCAATCAGGCAATTAGAGAATACATTTGTAAAGTATATAGAAACAAATGAAAATGAAAATACAACAATCCAAATGCTTTGGGATGCAGCGAAGGCAGTCCTGAGAGGAAAATACATTGCAATCTAGGCCTATCTCAAGAAACAAGAAAAATCCCAAATACAAAATCTAACAGCACACCTAAAGGAAATAGAAGCAGAACAGCAAAGGCACCTCCAACCCAGCAGTAGAAGAGAGATAATAAAGATCAGAGCAGAAATAAACAATATAGAATCTAAAAACCTGGAAGAGCAGATCAATGAAACCAAGAGTTGGTTTTTTGAAAAAATAAAGAAAATTGATAAACCTCTAGCCAAGCTTCTCAAAAAGAAAAGGGAGATGACCCAAATAGATAAAATCACAAATTAAAATGGAATTATTTCAACCAATCCCTCAGAAATACAAGCAATTATCAGCGAATACTACAAAAAATTATATGCCAACAAACTGGAAAATCTGGAAGAAATGTACAAATTCCTAAACACCTACACATTTCCAAAGCTGAAATGGGAAGAAATAGAAAATTTGAACAGATGCATAACTAGTAAAGAAACAGAATCAGTTATCAAAAATCTCCCAACAAATAAAGTCCAGAACCAGATGGCTTCCCTGGAGAATTCTACCAGGCATTTAAAGCAGAGATAATACCCATCCTTCTCAAGCTATTCCAAAAAATAGAAAGGGAAGAAAAACTTCCAGACTCATTCTATGAAGCCAGTATTACCTTGATTCCAAAACCAGACAGAGATGCAGCAAAAAAGAGAACTACGGGCCAATATCCCTGATGAATATGGATGAAAAATTTCTCAACAAGATACTAGCAAATCGAATTCAACAGCATATAAAAAGAATTATTCAGCATGATCAAGTGGGATTCATTCCTGGGCTGCAGGGCTGGTTCAATATTCACAAATCAATCAATGTAATACATCACATTAATAAAAGAAAAGAACCATATGATCCTGTCAATAGATGCAGAAAAAGCATTTGACAAAATACAGTCCTTTCTTAATAAAGACCCTTAAGAAAGTCGGGATAGAATGAACATACTTAAACATTATAAAAGCCATTTATGAAAAGCCCACAGCTAATATCATCCTCAATGGGGAAAAACTGATGGATTTCCCCCTGAGATCAGGAACATGACAAGGATGTCCACTCTCACCACTATTGTTTAACGTAGTGTTGGAAGTTCTAGCATCAGCAATGAGACAAAAGGAAATCAAAAGGAAATGACATGATATTTGCAGATGACATGATATTATACATGGAAAATCCGATAGACTCCACCAAAAGTCTGCTAGAACTGATACATGAATTCAGCAAAGTTTCAGGATACAAAATTAATGTACAGAAATCAGTTGCATTCATATACACCAACAATGAAGCAACAGAAAGACAAATAAAGAAACTTATCTCATTCACAATTGCACCAAAAATCATAAAATACCCAGGAATAAATATAACCAAAGATGTAAAAGATCTGTATGCTGAAAACTATAGAAAGCTTATTAAGGAAATGGAAGAAGATACAAAAAAAAAAATGGAAAAACATTCCATGCTCATGGATTGGAAGAATAAATATTGTTAAAATGTCAATACTACCCAAAGCAATCTACACATTCAATGCAATCCCAATCAAAATTGCACGAGCATTCTTCTCAAAGCTAGAACAAACAATCCTAAAATTTGTATGGAATCACAAGAGACCCCAAATAGCCAAGGTAATATTGAAGAAGAAGACCAAAGCGGGAGGCATCACGATCCCAAACTTTAGCCTCTACTACAAAGCTGTAATCATCAAGACAGTATGGTTTTGGAATAAAAACAGACACATAGACCAGTGGAATAGAATAGAGACTCCAGAATTGGACCCACAAATGTATGGCCAACTAATCTTTGACAAAACAGGAAAGAATATCCAATGGAAAAAAGAAAGTCTCTTTAGCAAATGGTGCTGGGAGAACTGGATAGCAACATGCATAAGAATGAAACTAGAGCACTTTCTTACACCATTCACAAAAATAAACCCAAAAAGGATGAAGGACCTGAATGTGAGACAGGAAACCATCAAAAACCCTAGAGGAGAAAGCAGGCAACAACCTCTCTGAGATCAGCCGCAGCAATTTCTTACTCAACACCTCTCCAAAGGCAAGGGAATTAAAAGCAAAAATGAACTATTGGGACCTCATGAAGATAAGCTTCTGCACTGCAATGGAAGCAATCAACAAAACTAAAAGGCAACTGACATAATGGGAAAAGATATTTGCAAATGACATATCAGACAAAGGGCTAGTATCCAAAATCTATAAAGAACTCACCAAACTCCACACCCAAAACACAAATAATCGAGTGAAGAAATAGGCAGAAGACACGAGCAGACACTTTTCTAAAGAAAACATCCAGATGGCCAACAGGCACATGAAACGGTGCTCAATGTCACTCCTCATCAGGGAAATACAAATCAAAACCACACTGAGATACCACCTCACACTAGTCAGAGTGGCTAAAATGAACAAATAAGGAAACAACAGATGCTGGCGTGGATGTGGAGAAATGGGAACCCTCTTGCACTGTTGGTGGGAGTGCAAACTGGTGCAGCTGCTCTGGAAAAACAGTGTGGAGGTTCCTCAAAAAATTAAAAATAGATCTATCCTATAACCCAGCAATAGCAGTGCTAGAAATTTACCCAAGGGATCGATACAGGAGTGCTGATGCATAAAGGCACTTGAACCCCAATGTTTTTACTAGCACTTTCAACAATAGCCTAAATTGTTGAAAGCCTATGGAAAGAGCCTAAATGTCCATCAACTGACGAATGGATAAAAAAGATGTGGTTTATATATACAATGGAATACTACTTGACAATGAGAAAAAATGAAATCTGGCCATTTGTAGCAACGTGGATGGAACTGGAGAATATTATGCTAAGTGAAATCAGTCAGTCAGTGAAAGACAGATACCATACGTTTTCACTCATACGTGGATCCTGAGAAACTTAACAGAAGACCAGGGAGGAGGGGAAGGGGGGAAAAAGTTACAGAGAGGGAAGGAGGCAAACCATAAAAAACTCTTAAATCCTGGGAACAAACTGAGGGTTGATGGGGGAGTGGGGGGAGAAGGGAAAGTGGGTGATGGGCATTGAGGAGGGTACCTGTTGGGATGAGCACTGGGTGTTGTATGGATACCAATTTGACAATAAATTATATGCATATATATATATATAAAACAAAATATCCATTTATAAACACGTTTATGTCAGGAAAACATCTATATAATTAAGTGAATAGCAACCTTATGGAAAATTGAAATTTCTCTCATTTTTACAAGTGAAGCTGTGGGATTCTGTGCAGGAATCCTATGCAAAACTCTCCTGTCCCCTTCCCTCCCTCTCTTCTTCCCCTCCTCATATTTTGGCTTCATCAAATATTTATTGTGTGCCCAATGTGTATCAAGGACACAGGACATAGTTTTTGGTCTCAAAATTCTCATAATCTAGTATGAAATACAGACCTGAAAATTGTCATTCTGAATATTGGGTGACTAACTTCTGTCTTAAAAATATGATTTTAAAAGGATCTGCTTTCTTTGTATTAGATCTTCAAATACCATGTAAACACCATCTCTAATATGGGTCAAAACAAACTGATGGATACTGAGTGGCATCTCCATCAACCAGAGCACAGACATGGCTCTGTGAGTTGCTTTCATCATTTACAGATAACATGACTGTGTACTGTCGAAGCCCAAGAGAAACTATCCAATAACTTATTAGGAATAGTAATTAGCATCAACAAAATGTTTGTTATTAGGGATTTTTTTCCCAAAAATATGAGTTCTTCTAGAGAAAGTGATAAATGAAAAGAATCAAGACAATCTTGAGAAAATAGTTTAGAGGGAGATATATCTTCTCAATATGAAATGGCTCATAAAACTACAATCAATAAAATGATATTACTAGTAATAGACCAGAGAAACTATAATGATGGATAGAAAATTAGAAACATGTGTGTGCTTTATATGCAGAAACTTAAAAATTTATTTGTTACATGCACACACACATTCACACACACACACACACACACACACACACACACACACAGAGTTTATGGTAAAGTTGACATTTCAAACCAGTGGTAAGAGTAAGGAATTTCCCATAAATGATGGTACTGGGAAAATTTGCTAACCATTGGGATAAATGAAGGTGAAGTCATACATCAAATCATATACCAAAATTAATTCTAGATGGAATTAAGATTTATGTGTAAAAATGAAAACATAAACATATCAAGATATTGTGGTGAATATTTTACATAATCTGTGGCAGGGTAAGTTTTTGTAGCATAAGACATAAAAAATAAGCACACAAGATAAAAAATATGGTATAATAAGTATTTAGAAATTAAAAACAAAGTTTATGCTTCAGAAAAGGCATAAACAAAACTTAAAGGCAAGTGCACACTGAAGGTATTTGTGGTGCAGTTGGAGGTCAGAAGTATAGTATTTTTTAACATGTCAAAGCTCATATTGATCAATGAACAGAGGGATATACAGATGGAGTGAATCCAACAAACAAGTCACAACAGGAAACAATTAGCTTGAAGCTTCTGGGAAATATTCCTCTTCAATAATAATAAAAAAAATATTGAAGGAATAGAATATCTTTGTCTATCAAAAAGACAAAAACACAATGTAAAGAATATTCTCAAACACAACCATAAGAGTATAAATTGGTTATGACTTTTTTTTTTAAGTAAGCTCTACCTCCAACGTGGGACTTGAACTCATGACCCTAAGATAAGAGTCACATGCTCTATCAACTGAGCCAGCCAGGAACTGCATTAATGACCTTTTCTTTTAAGCTGCTTGACATTATGTACCCCAAACTTAATTCACTCATACCTTTGGATTTAGTAATCCTGGATTCAGTATCTATGCTAAAAAATAATCAAAGATGCAATAAAAGATTTACATATGTTGGTTTTCACTGCAGCATTATCTATGATAGTAAAAAATTGGAAATGTTGTAATAGTCCAACAATAGAGAAATAGTTATATTAATTATGCTACATTTAGGTGATGATTAATTATGTAGCCATTACAAGCAAGTTTTTCAGGAATATTTAATGACATGGAAAGTGACCATGCTCATAAATTAATTAAAAAATGTAGGATTATAAACAGCAAAGACAAAGAGCAGGAGGCTCGATGCAGGTGTTTTGACCCAGTTGTGCTCAAGTGGCCACATCAACAGGAGACATTGCCACTTCACACTGCTGAGCAACGTCCTCGACTCTGGCCCCCTGCTCCCCCCCTTAACCCCATCTGGCCCCCTGCTCCCCTGTAACCCCCTTGTTGTACTGGGACTGCATATTGAAACCACTTCCTAGTTCCCTCCAGAAGTGCCACTTAAGGGTTGAGTAAGGTGCCCTTCATCTCTCACTTGGGGATATAAAACAGCAAGGTATTAGGACATCAATTGAGGTCTGGGTCTTCCCTTTGCTGTTGGGGACTCATCAGCTTCCAACAGGGAGAGTTTTCCCCTCATTCTCCCAAGAGGAAGGCCAGGCCACTTTTGTTTCTTCAGAAAGGGATGGTGATTGTCCAAAGTGGGAGAGATGAAAAAATCTACTGCAAGGAGAAGGTAAGAGAGTCTTCCCTCAATGTCATCCCCAAGTATGGAAAGAGCTCCCCCTGTCCTCCTCTCATCTCACCCATACCCTCCCTCATTCTCACCCCTCTTCTGCTTTTTCCAGCTCTGGCTGTAACATTTATTGCATATCACTTTTGATCCATGTCCTTTTTACCTGTTATCTCAATTTTCAGGAAACAACCCCTATGAAGCTGTGGGATTCTTACCCCCATATAACAGGTGAGCTAGTTCAGGCCCAGAGAGGCTTCTTCTTGCCCTGAGATCCTAGCAAATAGGTCAGGGATTTCCAGAGAAACAGCCAATGAGATGTTTAGATAGATATAGATATAGATATAGATAAATAAATTCTTATTTTGAAGAATTGACTCCTGTGTTTAAGGAGGTTGGCAAGTCCAATATCTACAGGGGCTGGTAGGCTGGAGGCCCAGGAAAATGGAAGTACAGTTGGAGTGTGAAGACTGGCAACTGCAGATTTCTTTCTCATCGGTGGAGGTCAGTCTTTTTTTTCTATTTGGGCATTTGACTCCATCTCACTTTATGGAGGGCAATCTTCTTTACTTACAGCCCACTTATTTAGATGATGATCTCATCCAAAAACACTCTCACAGAAGCATTGGAATAAGGTTTGGGCTCACCAAGTTAACATATAAAATTAACCACCCCTGTGTTGCTTTTGAGACTCTACCACCTACGTTCTGAGCTACACCAGAGAGAATGAAATTGGAGACTGGTCACAAAGTCATCAAATGCCATGCAACCCAATGTGTGTGGTATGGTAGAGACCCCAGAAGGACCAAGAGTGGCTGCTGGGTCCTTTGGTGTATCTTTCACCTGCCCCCATGGGGTGGCCCCTGTCCCTGTGTTCCCTGAGCACCTGGAGGCAGTTGTCTTCCTTGACACAGGCTTGGTCATGCTCAGAGGCAGTAGGCTGGGATCCTGGCTGCTCTGTCAGGCCTCATGGGCAGTCTTGGGGGCAGAGATCTGATCTCAGATTTTAAGTTTGTGGCCTCTATGGGCCAGGACCACATAATTTAACCTCTGACAGCATTGAGAGCTTTTGGCTTCCTTACCACCTTCACACAGAGCCCACCAGTTGGGCATCTAGTACCCTGGGAGAAGAGCAAGCACATATCTTTATACCAAGACTCAGCTAGGTGAAAGATCCAGAAAGATCCAGGAAAGATCCAGAGCAGATTAAAGGTCCTTCCCTCCATTCCTATGTCATTTAAAAGTGATATCACAACTAGGCTGTGCCAGACCCTGTGCTTAATGCTAGGGATACAGGATGCTCAGTGCACAGATGGAAGAGATGAAGAAATTCCCATGTGGTTTATAACATGGTGGGATAGATAGAAGCATGGAGAAGTGGGAGCACAAGGAAGGCTGTCTGGAGGAGGTGACAGCTAACTGAGAACTGAAGGTAGCCAGACCCAGAGAAGGGTCAGGGGAAAAGAGGTGAAGGCAAAGCTGGGAAATCCCCAGTAGCCCACAAGGCAGTAGTGGGTGAAAAGTAAAGCTATGTAGAGGGGGCTCTACAGCAGGGCCTCAGGGAGCAGGACTGAGTACAGTTGAGTGTTCTGATACTCACTATGGGTGAGTGCCTGTGCATGCTCCCCCTGAAGTGTCTCTGCCTCTCTTCTAAACCTCACCACAGTTCATCTAAGGGCATTTGACACAGGCAGCTAGGGCACAGTGAGAACAGCTCTGAAGCCATGGGACCTATCTCTGCCACCACCGTGTCCTTACCACCACCACAGTGCCTGCCATGGTAACATGTAGCAAACCTTGGTTGGGCAGATAGAAATAGACACACATAATTGTTATGTCAGTGGTTTCAACTATGGGGCTATGATCTCTGGTATGCTGCAGAGCTTTGAGAGACATGACAATGTCCTGTGACCAATGACAAACTTTCAGTATTTGCTTATCATTTCCTTTGTCATGAATAGAGTAGGCTTAGGCTTGTTATTCAAACCTCTGTCCTTCCATTTGCCTCCCCAGTGGGCAGGAAGTGGGTGGAATTAGTGCTATGCACCCCCAGGCTGGGGCTTACAGGTGTGGGTCACCCTTGGCTGGTGTCTATCATATAGGGCCTGTGGGCAAGGTGGTACCTTGGACACATTTATCCCTGTGACCATGCAGGACTCCTGAGGCCTCTCAGCCCCCACTGTCATTACCAAGACCTTCTGGGCAGTTGCCATGGGCCCTGTCCTTGGGCCCTCACCATGAAGCAGGGAAGACTCAGACCCGTGGCAGTGGGATAAGCCATGACTGAGAGGACCAGGGTGAGGTCAGAGCTGGGTTCTTGAGGGGATGCTCATTTGCCAGGGAAAGAAACCCTCAGTTTTGCCAAAGATTCAATTATCCTCAAAACAGCCAGGGTTCACACATTTGCTAATGGCTTACTCAGGAGGATGACAGGTGAAGGGGAGAACTGTCAAGAAGACAGGTCGCAGGGTGAAATGGGCTCAGGGAGCAGTAGTTCTCACTGGGCTAGTACTCATCTGTCTTGTCTTCTCTCATTTTTTAATTCTTTTCTCATCCTCAACAGTATTTTTAAAATTATGAAATATACCATTTATGTAAGAGAGTGAACACACACCCCCACACCCCCACCCCCACACAATTTAAAGAATAATGCTAAAACAGACACTTATGTACCTCCCTTTCCTGTCCCTACCAGATTCAGAGGCAGAAGATTATTGATACTTGCTATTACCCTCCCTAAGAAAGGTGCTTACCACTTGGAACATTGAGTTAATAATATCTTATGTTTCCCAATGTGTGCATCCCTACAATATGTTAGTTAATTTTTGTCTTTATTTTGAAATTTGTGAGCCTGGGATAGTCCTCCCTCTATGTATTCTCTTGTGTTTAATTTCTTTTGCTCATCATTAAATGTTGGAGATTCATCTATATTGATGGATACAGCTGTAGCTGCTTACTTTTCTTATTTTATGTAGTATTATATTGAGTGTATTTACCACACTTTATTTTTCTATTGAAGTCTTGATGAGTACCTGGTTCATCACCGTGGCTTCCTTGTCACAACATGGCTGCTGTGGACATTCCATTGCCTGGTGCATGCCTGCAAGAGGTCCTATATGGCATGGTTCTCCACATTGGTCTGGGGATGACTGTTGGTTCCCAGACACTTTCAGGGGGTCTATAAGATCAAAACTATTTTCATAACAATACTAAAGCATTATTTGCCTTTTTCGCTGTCATTTTCTCCTAAATATTCTTTTGGGAGGTTTCCGTAACTCAGGGACTTAGCATTTTCCACATGACCAATGCACCAATGTGTTACAAAATCACCCCTGGTTTAGTGAAAGACAGTCTGGTGGATTTTAATGACTATGAAAATTTCATTGATAAGGTTTCAGATTGCACATTACAAATAATCTTTAATGGACTGTCATTTATCAAGTTTTGGTATGAAACCAAGAAAGCATATCCAGTTATCTGAAATATAAATTCTTTTTCCAATTCCTTATCTGAATGAGGTTGGATTTTCTTCTCATACTTCAACCAAAACAGTGTATGACAATAGACTGAATGTATCAGCAGATATTGGAATCCAGCTGTCTTCAACTGTTAGACATTAAAAACATTTGTAAAAACTAAAGCAATGCCACTTTTCCACTATTTAAAAGATATATTGTTTTTCTTTAAAAATGTTATCTATGTTAACATGAAATGGGAATGATTATTGTTAATTTTAAAAGAAATTAGTACATATTAAAAACTTACTTAGTTTTAATTTTTGATATGGCAAACATCCAATGGGTATAAACCACATAAACAAAAGCTCTTCAGGTTCCTCAATAATTTTTAAGCATATAAATAGTGTGAAATTATAGAGTGTTTGAGCACTGCTGCTCCTGGGTGTATTTTGAAGAGACCTGTGCATCTTTAACTTGCTTACTTTTGCCACTGGCTAAACAATATGGCACCCAGCAGCAGTGAATGAGAGTTCTACCTACATCCTTGGGAGCCTCCCAGTGGTGGATGTGAAATGGTCTTTTATCATGGTTCCAATTTATAAGTCTTTGATTACAAATGAAATTGAGCAACTTTTCATATGATTATGGTCATGGTTGTCTTCTTCCTGGGAAAATGCCTGTTTGTGTATTTTTGTTCATCTTTCTTTTGGCTTGTAATTCTTTATCAAGTCAGCGGAATTCTTTATATGTGCTGGGTAATAATTCAGTCATACATGTTGTGAGCATCTTTCTCAGTTTATGACTTGCCTTTTGTCTCTATGATGTCATTTGATGTACGGATGCTCTTTAATGTAGTTAAAATTATCCATTCTTTCTTTTATGGTTTGGATATTTTGTATCTTGTTTAAGAAGTCCTTTCTTATCCCCAAGTCATAAGACATTCTCTTGTGTTACCTTTTATTCTTTTTTCAATTAATTTATTTTTTGTGTAGGCTCTACCCCCAATGTGGGCTTGAACTCATGACTCTGAGATCAAGAGTCACATGCTCTACTGAGTCAGGTAGGTGCCCCTCCTGTGTTATCTTTTAAATGTTTTGTAGTGTCCTCTTTTACATTTACATCTTTTTTTTAATGTTTATTTATTTTTGAGACAGAGAGAGAGAGAGACAGAGTGCTAGTAGGGGAGGGGCAGAGAGAGAGGTAGACACAGAATCTGAAGCAGACTCCAGCCTCTGAGCTGTCAGCACAGAGCCCGACACGGGCTGGAACTCACGAACTGTGAGATTATGACCTGAGTGGAAGTTGGATGCTCAACCAAGCCATCCAGATGTTCCTCACATTTACATCTTTAATCCATTTGACATTAATAGTGACAGAACAGTATCAGGCTTAGCCCTCTGGGATAGCAACTATGACCACATGGCTGGATCCAGGTCCTTGCCTCACAAACCATGACCTCAACTGCTTACTTATTGGCTATTTGGGGCAGCTTTCAAAGCCTTTTATCAATGTCACTAGTTAGTTTCACCTGACAGCTTCATTGCATTAATTCAGACCCTGGCTGGCTTATGATCCCCGGTATTTGCACAGTGCCCTTTTGTAAGCAAGGTATAATTTTACTGTAGATCAGGCATGAGGAGGCCCCAGGTTAGGTTGGCAAACCAGTAAGTTGGTGGGAGACTGGGGTTCAAATGACTTGGTTCTTCTCTCTCCAGAGCCTCTGTTGTTGGAAAGACATTGTAGCAGGATTTGAAGCCTGCTATATGTTCATTTTAGAAACTGGACCTTGCTAACTTTGTTAAATTTCCTGTAACCAGGGATTGCTCCTGGCAACTTAACTTATTTCCATTACTTTTGTCTTTTATGGCTATAAGTTTAATGGCATGTGACGGGTAAACTTCACTGACTTGGGGAAATGATGGTGAAAAGTGGATTTTGCATAATCTTCTTAATGTGACAATTTTCCATTTCAACCAGGCACTGAGACATCAAAGGAGATGAGTGGCAACCCTGTCATTCAGGTGGACACATTTTGAAAGGCTGCTGTTGTTTGCTCTCTGTGATCCAGAGAATAGAGAAAAAAAGGTGCCAGTTATGAATTAAGTGCTGGATGTTTCACCTCTATCTCTTGCACCCAAGAAGACGTGTTGAAGGGTCATTTTGGGCCTGGTTCCTGGGGCAAGCTGGGACTGAGGTGGAGACAACAGTGTGCCCATGTGAATATAGGCTAGATGACAGGGGGTCTGTCACTCTGACCACTTCCTGGGGTTTGAGGGAATCACAGCTGGTTTGCTTAATGAACTATTGAAGTGATGGCACTAGCCTTGGGGTCAGAGGCTTATGGTTTCTCCCTTAGGGTCAGTACAGGCTCTGTAACATGGCCCACCGGGCCCTCAGAAGCTCAGCCCTGCCACTGTGCCAGCCTCTCTGCCCTTTCCTAGTGCTCCAGGCTCCAGTACAGAGCCTCTCAGACTCTTGATGGCCCTGGCTGTCCTCCTGCTGCTGAGCACCTGCATAGGCCCTTCCTGCTCAAGGCAGTACCCTTCCAGCCCAGCTGTGTCTGGGTCACAGCTACATCTCCCCTTTTCAGAGTACCGTCTCTCACCCCCAGAGTGGGCACAGCCAGGTTATGCACCCCCCATCACTGACACATTTACTGCACATTTCTCTGTTGTGTGCTCTATTTTCTGTCTCCATGAGGTCTGGGCTGTCTGATTCTCCAGTCTGTTCCTAACTGCATGGAGGGTTTTGCAAGCAGAGAGAATGCTCGGTAAATATGTGCTGAGTGAATGGATGAATAAACTGGCTTGGTAAACTTAGGCCACTGAGCTTCAATAATGCCAAACTCACACGATTAAATGACATATGTAAGGCAATGAATATTAGCACTTTTGGATGCTAATTATTAGGTAATTTTTGGATAAACATTTAGTCATGCTTATTGAAAGTTGCCCAAATATCCCCCTAAAGTCTCTGCATAGATTTTACCTTTTAACTATGCTCTTCCAGATTTCTTCATAGAGGGTATGATCTGTGGCAGAGCAAGCTTGGGGTGGCCTACTCCTAGTTCTTCAGAGACTTGTCGTCAGGATATGGCTTCCAAGCTCATCTAGGTGTTCATATCAGCTGGCCTTAGGGAGAGAGAGGAGGAGGTGAAGAGGTGTCTGTGGGTCACATGGTGAAGGTTGGGGACCACTGAAGTAGGTGTTTGATGGGTATTCCTAGGTCTTTTAACTGCTACAAGTGGAGATTCATGCATAGGATTCTTTTCTCACAGAATTTCGTGTTGTCCATTTCATGGAAACTTCTTGAAGTGAGTGAAGGAACTGTGTCCAAGGACAGTGTTCAGTGAGGAGCAGTTTTCTTCTTGTCCTTATGTGAGCTCTTTCCTGTATGTGCCATAGACAGCCTCCCACATATTCTGACCCCAGAGAGACCCCCTTCCTCTATCTCCTCATCCTTCTACACACGATTTCAGTGGCACCTTCTATGGGAAGACCTCTTTGAATAACTCTACCACTCCCAGGCAGACTTAATTTCCTCCTCACCTGAGTCCCCAGCATTCTAAGAGTTATTATTGTGTATTGCTTGCAACTCATTGTCTATCCCATGCTGAATGTTCTTCCTTTAGAGGGAAATGCCCAGCTTTTTCTTCTTCTTTTTTTTATTGTCAAATTGGTTAATGTAAGTGCATAAAGTGTGCTCTTGGTTTTTGGGGTAGATTCCCGTGGTTCATTGCGTACATACAACATTCAGTGCTCATCCCAACAAGTGCCCTCCTCAATGCCCATCACCCATTTCCCTCTCTCCCCCATGCTCCCATCAACCCTCATATTGTTCCCTGTATTTAAGAGTCTCTTGTGGTTTGCCTCCCTCCCTCTCTGTAACTGTTTTCACCCCCATTGTCTTCTGTTAAGTTTCTCAATACCCACATATGAGTGAAAACATACAAAATCTGTCTTTCTCTGACTGACTTATTTCACCCAGCATAATACCTTCCACTTCCAACTACGTTGCTGCAAATGGCATGATTTCCTTCTTTCTTATTGCCAAGTAGTATTCCATTGTATATATAAACCACATCATCTTTATCCATTCATCAGTTGATGGACATTTAGGTACTTTCCATAATTTGGTCATTGTTGAAAGCACTGCTATAAACCTTGGGGTACATGTGCCCTTTCTAACAGCACACCTGTATCCCTTGGATAAATTCCTAGTAGTGTTATTGCTGGCTGTAGGGTAGTTCTATTTTTAATTTTTTGAGGAAACTCCACACTGTTTTCCAGAGTGCCTATGCCAGTTTTCATTCCCATCAACAGTTTAGAGGGTTCCCTTTTCTCCACATCCTCTGCAGCATCTGTTGTTTCCTGAGTTGTTAATTTTAGCCACTCTGACTGTTGTGAGGTGGTATCTCAGTATGGTTTTGATTTGTATTTCCCTGATGATGAGTGACGTTGAGCGTTTTTTCATGGGGAAAGACACAGCTTCTTACTCACCTCTTAGCCTTTGCCCTGGCACTTAGTAGGTGCTCAGAAAATGCTTGTGAATGAATGATCCATGTAGAAAAAACTGCTCACAATGGAATATGATTGCAGACAGAAAGAAGTGTGGTCCCTTCTGCCTGCTTTTTTTTTTTTTTGTTCCACTAGTTAACATACAGTGTTATATTAGTTTCAGATGTACCATATAGTGATTCAACTATTCCATACAACACCAAGTCCTCATCACAAGTTTACTCCTTAATCCCCATCACCTACTTAACCCATACCCCCACTCCCCTCCCCTCTGGTAAGCATGAGTTTGTTCTCTGTAGTTAAAGTTTGTGTCTTGGTTTGCCTCTGTCCCTTTAAAAAACTTTTCCCTATGATCATATCCAGCAGGAAAAAGACAGTCTCTTCAACAAATGGTGTTGAGAATACTGAGCAGCAACATGCAAAATAATGAAACTGGATCACTTTCTTACTCTATACACAAAAATAAATTCAAAATGTATTAAAGACCTAAATGTGAAACCACACATGATAATATACATTATTGAATTCAATTTGAAAACATTTCTTTTATAGTCTTTGCACCATTCCTCATGAGAGATATAGGTCTTTAGTTTTCTTATCATTGTAAAGTCTTTGCTTGGTTTCTGTATCAGGGTAATGCTGGCCTTATTGAATGAGGTGGAAAATATTCATTCCTCTTCTGGTGTTGTAAGGGACAGTGCAGACTTGATTTTTTTTTCCTTAAAAGTGTAATAGAATTCACCAATTAAGCCACATAGGAGCTTGTATTTTCTTTATGCAAGGCTTTTAACTAAAATTGAATTGTGTTAATATAAATAAGACTATTCAGGTTATCTATTTCATCTTAGTAAGCTTTAGTGATTTGTGTCTTTCAAGGGATTTGTTCATTTCATCTAAGTTGTTGAATATATTGAGATATAGTTGTTCACAATAATCCCTTATCAACTTTTTAATGTCTATAGAATCTTGTGATGCTCCTTCTCTATTCTTAATCTTGAATTACATTTACTATTATTTTTTCCAGTTTCTTAAAGTGAATGTTGAGAACATTGATTTGAGATTTCTTCTTTTATAACATCTGTATTTAGTGTTATAAATATGCCATTATTAGTAATACTGTTTTCACTCTAACAAATTTCAATATGTTTTCACTTTCATTCATTTTTAAATTCTAATTTTCCTTTTGGTTATTTCTTTCATCTATGGATTATTGAGAAGTGTTTTAGTTTCCAAATACTTGAGGATTTTCCAGATATCTTTCTATTGCTGATTCTTACTTTAATTCCATTGTGGTCAGAGAACATGCTCTGTATGATATGGATCCTTTCAAATTCATTGAAACTTATTTCGTGGTTCAGAGTATACTTTGTCTTGGTAAATGTTTCATATGCACTGGAAAAGAATGTATTCTGTCATTCAGAAGGGCTCCATAAATGTCAATTAAATCACATCTGGTTTATAGTTTTATTTCTATATTCTTACTGATTTTATGTCCACCAATTGTTTAGAAAGGAGTGTGAAAATATTCAGCTATATTTGTAGAAGTATATGTTTCTTTTCGGATATATCCAGTTTTGCTTCATGTATATTGAAGCTCTGCTATTAGGTCAGTGAGCATTTAGAATTGTTATGTGGTATACATTTGTCCCTTTACCATTGTAAAATGTCTTTCTTTATCCATAGTAATATTACTCTGCTCTGAAATCCACTTTATCTAACATCAAGATATTGACTCCTGATTAGTGTTAGCATGCTATATTTTTTTCTATTCTTATACCTCTAATCTAATTGCGTGTGTGTGTGTGTGCACGCACATGCACACTTGTGTAGTTGGCTTTTGATTTTTAACCCAATTGGGACAATCTCTAATCTTTCACTGGGATGTAGGTTAAATCAGTTTAATTTAATTATGATTATTGATTTGGTTGGGTTTAAGACTTAACTTGCCCTTTGTTTTCTCTTTATCCAATCTGATATTTGTTTTCTATTTCCTTTTTAAGAAATGTTGGATTGAGGAATTCTTATATTTTCATTTCATCTCCTTTATTGGCTTATCAGCTACACCTTTTGTTGTCATGGTTATTTGAGAGCTTACAGTACACTTTTTTTTTTTTAACTTTCCTCACACAAATGCACTAATCACTACTTAGCTGAATACTAGATGAGGACCATCTGTAGATCTCTGTAGTTCTCTCTATGTGCAGCTTGCACATATGGTACTGCTTCCTGTAAATCATAGCTGCCTTGGACTCCCTAAATTTCAACTCTACTTTTGTCATCTCAGCAAGTCTGCTGTGTTTGCCTAGTTTCCCCTTCCCTCACCATTGCCTGGAAACTTTTTGCAAGTAGTGTGCTGTGGCACTCATAGAACTCACCTCATTTATTTCCCTGTTCTTATGGATCACTCTGCTTCATTTCCTAGTGTTCAACGTCTTTAAAATGCATTCCAATAATTTGTCCCACTTTTATCAGGCAGGAGGAGAAATCCAGTTCCTGTAACTCTATCTTTGCCAAAAGTAGAAGGTATATAAATGTTCATGTTAGTCAAAAGAGCCACACTGATGAATGTTAGCTGTGCCCATTCACACATGGTATCCAGGAGGTAACTCCTTGCCAGATGGCAAGTGTGTCTGGTTTGACAGAGAAGCTCAGCCTTGATGTGCAAATGGAGACCTCATGATCTTTGAATTTGATGTCATCAAACCATCAAACACCAAGTCAGATTCACCCTTTGGAACTTGTCTGTAACTTAATTGAAAAGATAAAATGTGCAAACCAAATAGATATTAGCATTTGGTAGTTGCATTTCTCACAGGGCATTAGTAAATTGGCATCTTTGTGATGCCAGGTTCTTCTGTAGCTGAGGTCAGCATATCAGGATGTGGAGATTCTGAGCCTCCAAGTCTAAGGTCCAGGATTTGAAGAGATAATCAAGGTGAGCGCAACTGTCAAGAACTGATTTGACCACTATTATTCATACAATACCCAAAACATACTGCACATCTTCATGACTAAAATTCTACAATCTGTTTCACATAAAATAGCTACCTAAACAGTTGGAATTTGCATTCTAAAGGGCCAAAAATTCTCATTTTAATGATTTTGATGAATATTATTCTAATGACTCGATGTCAAATTTCAACAATAACAAGGATAATAAAATAAGCAACTAAAGTCACATACTTTTGTACAAAGAGTAAACAGAACGTATCACAACCCTACATGATGGTCAAGCATCATAATTGCAAGCTCCACTTTTGTGTTTGAGAGAGGATATTAACCCTTAGGGATCTGGGACAGTACAAGCAATTGGACAATGTGAGTTCCTTTCGTTTTAATGAGCACTGACTGACTATGTGGCTAAGGCCAAATCTGTGACCTTCCTTCTCTGCTTCCTCACCTGAAATGATGGTAACAGAGCCTTCCCTACCTGTGGCATCAACTCTACAGTGGTTGTCAGAGTCTCCAGAGAAGTATAAACTATAATCCAAATGTGTGATAACTCCAAAAGCTCTTGTCTTTGTTAAATGTCACACCTTTCATGCCACTTTCATCAAAACCAGTCAAGTCATAAGATTCCACCACACCGAATACAATGCATACCACTGGAGACATTTGCCCCTAACAGTGTTTTCTTAAGGGAGACATGTTAAATGGTAATGTATATTGCTTAGAAAGGTAGTTTCCCAAGGCCCTTGTTTCTTTTTCTAGAATGGGTATCCCCTAAGGGATAATCTGAGATTTCAGAAAGTTTTACTAACTGAGCAAGTATTAGGTATTTATAAAGAGAATTGAGCAAACAAGGCCCTCAGCAACATTCTTCTGTGAGTAGAAACTGGGTTGTCTTTTATGAGGATATTTTATAGGGAACTCATTGCATCAACTGAGAAGTTGAATCAATATTAGTCCCTCACACAAGTAAAACTGATCAGTTCCCCACCCAACCCCACCATCATCCTCCTCCTGTAGCCCCTCTCTTCCAGGAACAGCCCCAGTCATCCTACTGTGAAAACTACAAGCCATCCTGAATGCAGCTCCACAGGAAGTAAATCATGAGAGCTTATAGAGGCTAATCCTGATCATCCCACATCTGTCCTCTTCCCTCCCTTCCCACATCTGCTCACCACACAGACTGCCATTATCTCCCACTACCACTTTGTGGCATCCTGCTCACTTCTGTTCATTGCTTGTTTATAAGTCTATCTCCCTCACCACCTGAGAGTGCTTCCTTGTTTCCATCACCCCCCCAATTGCAGCACAAATGCCAGCAGCACACTCACATCCATCCAAGACAAGTTTGGTAAAACTTCTCTGACTGCCACTCAAATCCTTGCTCCCGTGGTTCCAGAGTAATAACCTAGCCACATAACTTTTGTTTAACCCCCTACATGGATCTGTCAGGACTTTGGGGGTGCCTAAAGCCTGCTATGCCTAGATTCAGCCTCCCACCCTAGCTGCATCTCTTTCTATGCCCTCATTGAGGTCCCTTGATTCCTGACCACTGCAGTTCTCCAAAGATGTATTGATACAGGAGAGTCAGAGTGAGCAAAAAGACCACCCACACTGAAGAAAAGATGGGTGGAGGGTAGAGAAAAGTCCTAGAAGACAGGTAAAGGTAAATAATGCTGCCACAAACATAAGGGTGAATGTATCCCTGCAAATTAGTGTTTTTGTATTTTTTAGGTAAACACATGGTAGTACAATTGTTGGAGTGTAGGGTAGTTCCATTTTTAATTTTTTGAGGAACCTCCATACTGGTTTCCAGAGTAGCTACACATTTTTGCATTCCCACCAACACTGCAAGAAGACTATCCTTTCTCCACATCTTTGCCAACGCTTGTTGTTTTTTGAATTGTTGATTTAAGCTATTCTGACAGGTGTGAAGTGATATCTCATTGTAGTTTTGATTTGTGTTTCCCTGATGATGATGAGCATCTTTTTATGTGTCTGTTAGCCATCTGGATGTATTCTTTGGAGAAGTTTCTGTTCATTTCTTGTGCCCATTTTTAAACTGGATTATTTGGTTTTTGGGTGTTGAGTGGTAGAAGTTCCTTATACATTTTGGATATGAATGCTTTATCAGATATGTCATTTGCAAATATCTTCTCCCATTCCATAGGTTGCCTTTTAGTTTTGTTAATTATTTACTTCAGTGTGCATAAGATTTTTGTTTTTTATATAATCCAAATAGTTTATGGAAGCAGCCCAAGGGTTCATCAATTCATGAATGGATAAAGATACATATGTGTCATATATACATGATGGAATATTATTCAGCCATAAAAAGAATGAAATCTTGCCATTTGCAACAACATGGACGGATATAGAGTGTATTATACTAAGCAAAATAAGCTGGTCAGAGAAAGACAAATACCATATGATTTCATGCATGTGTAACATTTAAAAAACAAACAAGGGGCGACTTGGTGACTCAGTCAATTAAGCATCTGATTTTGTCTAAGGTCATGATCTCATGGCTTGTGGATTTGAGCCCCATGTTGGGCTCTGTGTCGACAGCTCAGAGTTTGGAGCCTGCTTCAGATTCCGTGTCTCCCCCTCTCTCTGCTCCTCCCTTACCTGTGCTCTGTCTGTCTGTCTGTCTTTCTCAAAAATAAATAAACATTAAAAAAATTTTAAAAAGAAACAAAACAAATGAGACAAGAAAAGAAACAAAATAAATGAGCAAAGGAAAAAGAGAACGACAGACAATCTAAGAAACAGACTCCTAAGTATAGAGAACAAACTGATGATTACCAGAGAGGAGGTGAGTGAGAGGATAGGTTATATAGGTGATGGGGATTAAGGAGTGCACTATCATATGTTGTAGTGTTGGCCTGTTTTTGTTGATTTTGAAGGGAGTTCTCTGTGCCTCTTGGACTTTGGTGCCTGTTTCCTTCCCCAGATTAGGGAAGTTCTCAGCTATAATTTGTTCAGATAAACCTTCTGCCCCGTTCTCTCGCTCTTCTTGTTCTGGGACTCCTATGATACAGATATTGTTTGGTTTCATGGAATCACTTAGTTCTCTAAGTCTTCCCTTGTAATCTAGTAATTTCCTTTCCCTCTTTTTTTCCAGCTTCATTATTTTCCATAATTTTATCTTCTATTTCACCTGTTCTCTTCTCTGCTTCTTTAATCCGCATTGTCACTGTATTCAGTTTATTTACCATCTTAGTTATAGCATCTTAAAATTCATCCTGACTAGTTCTAAGGTCTTTAATCTCTGCAGCAGGGGTTTCTCTGGTGTCTTCTATGCTTTTTTCAAGCCCAGCTATTAGTCTTGTTATGACTGTTATGCTAATTTCTTATTCAGTTATATTGTTTATATTTGTTTTGAGCAAGTTCCTGGGTGTGATTTCCTCTTGACCTTTCTTTTGGCAGAATTCCTCTGTCTTGTCATTTTGGCTAAGTTTCTTCTTTTGTGTGTTTTAAAAGCTTGTTACGTTTCTTGTACCTGAGAGTACTACCATATTAAAAAGAGGTCATACACTGTCCAAGGTCTGGCACTTCAGGCAGTGTTTCTGGTGTATGTGTTTTTTCTTCGCTGTTGCATTTTGGCTGCTCTTTCCCACTGGTCATTCCTCTACAGAGCTCCTCCTTGCTTGCAGTGGTGAAGTGTTTTGACCTTTAACTAGGTGCACTTTGATTTGTTTGCTGAAGTAACCCTGGGGAAAAAAAGGTGGGGTGAAGGGGAAGCCTGATCTCCCAAAAGAGAAAAAGAACAAAAAAAAACAGAGAATCAAAAAAACATAAAGCTGATTTCAAAGAAAAAGAAAGGAAAAAAATAGAAAAAAATCAGAAGGAAAGAAAAAAGAAGGAAAAGAGTAAAAAAAACCTTATCCAAAAAAAGAGAAAGGAAATGAAAAACAAAAAACAGATAAGAAACTATGAGCCTGATTCGAAAAGAAAAAAGAAGGAAGAACATAAGAAAAAAAGAGTTGTCTGTTGGTGCCTCAGGAGGTGCTGACTGTGCTAAAGCAGAGGAAAAGCCAGCTGCATTGGCTCAGAGTCAGTCTTGCCACAGTAAATAAGTGGTTGCCAGGCATGGAGGGGCAGGGTTTGGTGTAAGTGGGTCCTGTCTCCACTGAGAGCCACTGGGATGCTCTTTGAAGTCCCACAGTGTTGGTGGGAAAATGGCTTTTCTTCCCAACCACTACAACCACTACACTTCAACACAACCACTACAATGTGTTGCCCCCTGACTGGGGATCTCAGTCCCCGCTGTTGACTCAGACTTCACAGAATTAGCGAGGGTAGTCAGCTTGCCCTGTACCACAACTCTCCTGTATTTTTCCTTTGGTGTGTGGCTGGGATTCAAAACCCAGAGTCTTAAAGGACCCAGCACAGTGTGGATCTACTCCCCTCTTCCAGAGTAGAGCCTCCTCACCCTGTTGATGAAAGGCCTTGGCTGGCACCTGTAGTATCTTTTGTCCTTGGGGAGGCAATAAACCCTCTCCCAAAAGTACTTCAGGAAGAAGACTGGTCTCTTCCAGTGCATCCAGGAGATCTCTACACCATGCTGTGCGCTCTGGAGCCAGCTCCCTCCTCCCCAGAAGCATGCATCACAGCTCCACTCTGGAGAAAGTCACACACTTCCAAAACCTCAGAGTTGGAGTTCCAATAGCTGTTTACAAAAACAAACTGGGACACTCAGTACTTCTCACTCCCTAGTGCATAATCCAGAGAGGTTTTTCTCTTCTGCTAACTTGATGCCACACTTTCTCAGCCCCTCTTTCTTTCCATTTTGGCTACCCACAAAAAGGGTTCCCTCCCCTCCGAGGTGTCCCTGTTTTTCTCTCTCCCAATTCACATCCATGCACCTCTCACCTGCCAAACTATTTCCAGATGTGGAGATACTTCTTCACTCTGCAGATTGATTTCTGACTTCAATACAGCTTTGTTTGAGGGACAAAGAAAGCCAGGGTCCCCCTACATCTCTGCCATCTTCAAGAAAGCCAGAAATTGAAAATTTAAAATACCATTTTTTATAATATAAAATTATGAAGTACTTTGAGATAAATCAAATAAAAGATATGCAAGACATATGTACATAGATAACTACCAGAAATTGCTGAGATAAATAAAAAACATCAAAAGAAATTCAGGGATATACCGTGTTTATGGTTTAAAAGGTTCAATATTCTTAAGACATATTTTCCTCAAATAGGTAAATAGATTCCACACAGTCCCAAAGAAAACTGTAGCAAGATTTTTTGGGTAGAAAATGACAAACTGATTCTACAATTCATATAGAAATTCAAATGACCTAGAATCATCAAAACAACTTTGAAAAAGATCAAAATACGGAGGCTAACACTGCATAGTTTTAAGACTTGTAAATCTGCAGGAACAAAACAGTAAACAAAAATAAATAGGTTAATGGAATAGGATATATAATCGAGAAATAGACCACAATAAGTATGAACAGCTTATTTTGACAAAGCACAAAGAAAATATAGTAGATAAAGGATAAACTTTTCAGGAAATGGTCCTAGAGCAATTGGATATTTATATGCCAAAAAAGAACTTTGACCCATCCCTCAATTGTAAAAATTATATCATATCTAATATATAAAAATTAATTCAAAATTTATCATAGACCTAAATATAAAATGTAAAATTATAAATCTTACAGAAAAAACATACGAGAAAATCTTGTTAACTTGGTTAGGCAAAGATTTCTTAAATATTCCATGACACATGGAGGAAGAAATTAATCAAATGGATTTCACCAAAAATAAGAATTTCTGCTCCTTGAAAGGCATTGTCAAGAGAATGAAAAGGTAAACCACAGGCTAGGAGAAAATGTTTGCATATCATGCAGGACTTTTATCCATAAAATGTAAAGAAGTCTTTAAAATTCAACAATAAAAAAACCAAACCAATAAAAAATAGTCCAAAAATTTCCGCACATACTTCACCAAAAAAGATATACTGATGAATATATAAGCATGCAAAAAGATGCTCAGTGTTATCAATCACCAGAGAAGTGCAAATTAAAACTGCAATGACATGTCACTCATTAGAATATTTAAAATTAGAAGGAACAGAGGTAGGCAGTGGAGAAGCCCTGTGCCATCCATGCAGCCTGACAGGAGCTTCTGCTGACTGCACAGGTGGCTCAGGTGGCTCTGGAGCTTGAGTTGCTTTCAGATGTGTCCCAAGTTGCAGTGAGGTTCTCACATTGATTAGTTATTGGATATGTTTCTCTCATGTCACTGCATTCTAACATATATTTATTTATGTAAATGTTTTTTGATCCCTACCAGATCACAGAGAGCTTTCTTAAAGGTAGGAAAAAGTTGCCAGGTGGGCATGATGTTTCTTAGGAAGGAATGGAACTGAGGGTTTATAATTTTTTGTGTATGGCTGAGATATCATAAGATGGAACTTCTTGCAAGAAAGCCACAGTAAATGATAACAGAAATATATCAACATTATTTTTGGAATATAGTACCATATTATACAACTCAATTAGTGGATTTTTTTCAATCGTTTGACATATTTAGCAGAAAATCTCTATGAAGAACTTTTATTTTTATTTATTATTGTTTTTTCAAATTTTTATTTAAATTCTAGTTAGTTAAAATATAGTGTAATATTTGTTTCAGGAGTAGAATTTAGTGAAGAATTTTTACAGGATTAGAATAATCAAGGCAAAAACTTCTAAACGTCTGTCAATCCAAATGATAAAAGATGTACTGAGATGTTGTGAGAGAATTTAAAGATGAATTTAGGTGAGGAAGACCCAAGGAACCCAAAGATCCCTCAGTTGGTGTTAATTTCCTTCTTGATGGAGGCAAGGAATATTTGGAAGGCGCTATGGTGAAAAGAAAGAGCCTGAGCTTTGGATTCAGGTCTGAATCCAACAGCCACCACTTACGAGCTGGGGACTTTGGGCAGATCATTTCCCCTCTCTGCATGTATCCCTGTCTGCTGAATGGTACCCTCATGCGCCTTTCGGCAAGGTGTGAAAGAAGGAATGACAGTGATGTGTGCATTGATGCTGTGTAGTTTGGGCTCTTTCTCTGAAAGGGCTATACCTGAACAAAAATACATTGAGGTCTTCTCTCTGGGGGGATGAGTCAAGAGCCAGCACATTCTAGACACAGGGGCGTGGGCCAGCAGTTCAATAAACATGCTGTATCTGCTGGTTATCTCTGTGCAAGTAGGTCCTTAGGGGTGTCTGCTTCTACCCTCTTCACTCACACCACTCACTCACCCATGAGTGCTTGCTGTATTCCAGGACCTTCACCAGGAGCTTGAAATCTGGTTGCCCACAGCCAGTTTTGGTGAATGGAATGACACAGGGAGATTTTAGAGCTCACAGAGGGCCATCTATTGCAGTCTGATGGGTCAGGAGAGGCTTCTCCAAGTGCTTGTGTGATACCTCCAAGGCCAAAAGGCAGATGAGATTAAGGGAGTGGGCATGTGCAGAAGATGAAACTCAGAAGGTGGTACAGAAGGTGTGCCAAGGGCTCAGAATAGAAGAAAGTTATGCTGGGGAGAAGATGAAGACAAGGTCAACTCAAGATCATGAAAGGAGTTTTATGCCATGCTTTGAAATGTGATTTCACTGTAAAGGCAGTAAGAAGCCACTGAATGATTTTATTTATTTAATAATTTCATCACTCATGAATACAACATTAAAAAGATGCAAAGGGTATACTGAAGAGTGAATCTCTTCCCCCACCTCTGTCTCTGTGCCATCTAGCTTCCCTTCCAGAGGCATCCATGTCTCCAGTGTCTTGTCCATCTGTAGAGATACTCTATACAAATACATGTGAATCCTTGGACTTGAGCATAATGACAACATGCTGAAGACTCTGCCACATCTCAGCTTATCATATACCAGTTGTGGTAGAAACTCCCAGAGAACCTACCAGGTTCTGTTCTGCATGTATATTCATGGAAACATCTCAAGACTTCCTTTTAGAGAGCCTTATTGAAGTATAATTTACATACCATATAATTCACCCATTAAATGTACAGTATAGTAACAGATATGTGAAACTATCACCATGGTCGAATTTAGAACATTTTCATCCCCTGAAAAAGAAATGCTGTACCCTTTAATGCTCTTTCCCACCACCTTCCCAGTCCTAAACAAGCACTAATCAATCTGTTTTAGGTTTCTTTAGGTTTCCCTATTCTGGGATACTCATATAAATTAAATAATAGAAAAATATGGTCTTTTGTGACTATTTCTTTCACTTAGTATGTTTTTAAGGTTCATCCGTTATGTAGCATACATTCTATTTCATGGCCAAAAAATTATTCCATTGAAAATATTGCATATTTTGTTTATTCATTCTATTTTGTTTATCCATCAGGTGATGTACATTTGGGTTGTTTATACTTTTTTTGCTATTCTGAATAGTGCTACTATGAACATTCATGTATAAATTTTTGTGTGGAAATATATTTTAATTTTTCTTGAATATATGCCTAGGAGAGGAATTGCTGACTCATATGGTAGCTCTTTGCACTGCTTTCCAAGGTAGCTGCATCATGTTGCATTTCCAACAAGTCTGTGAAGGTTCAAATTTTTTTGCATCCTCACTAACACTGGTTATTATCTATTTTACTCTAGACACCCTAGTGGGTGTGAAGTGGTGTCTTGATTTGCATTTTCTTGATGGCTAATGATGTTAAACATTGTGTCAGGTGATTACTGGCCATTTACCTACTTTCCTTTCAACAAAGTTCTGGGGCATAAATTACTCTTCAAACTAATCCAATGAAATTGTGGCTTCTTTTAAGGACTAGTTTCTGAGATCTGTGTTGATATCCACTCAGCCCCTGAAAGGCATCTCTCAACTATTGTATTTCCTGGTTCTCTCCTGCAAACTAGCCAGCCTGCAGTGTAGGCTATAACTTCATTAAGTTCATGAATCTCTTCCTGATTTCCTTCCACCACAACCTCCACCATTTTTGAAAGCACCGTTAAGCTGGAATTTTTCCAATCTCTGTTATAAATGAAGTAAGTTCCTTTGAGAAGAAATTGAGTTATATGTTTAAAGTCTGCTTCTTGCCCCCCAAGCAAAATCTTTTAGTCAGGGGTCTGGAATTGGAAGTGGGACAATGTCATTCCTCTGAGTGACACTCACTCTAGGATCTGAAAGCTTGGTAGGAGAAGCAGCAGTCTGAGGTCTTCCTGGTTTGCCTCTGCTGATATGGAACCACCCAATGAGCTGGAGGAATAACTAGCAGGGGCCTGGTTCTCTCTGTTCACTGTACGCACATTATAGCCTCATTTCCATGAGTGTGAACTGGCTGGAAAAATGGAGTCCTTCCACTTCTTTGCTGTGCTCAGTCAGCAATGGGTAGCTGGGGGCAGATTAAGAAGCATTCATGTCCAGGGGCACCTGGGCTCAGTAGGTTAAGCATCCAACTTCTGTTCAGGATTTCAAGCCCCACGTCAGGCTCTGTGCTGACAGTTGGAGCCTGGAGCCTGCTTCAGATTCTGTGTCCCTCTCTTGCTCTGTGCCTCCTTTGCTCATGCGCTCTCTCTCTTTCTCAAAAATAAATAAACATTAAAAAAAAAGAAACACTCATGTCCAACTCCTCTAAGGAAGAAAGCCCTCCAGCTTGGGGGATGGGAGAGGGAGCCTTGTGTTCTTGGTTGCAGTACTCTCAAAGGAGCTGAGTCTGTGGTACTGACCTTGGGGTAGGGAGGAAGGGAGCTGTCTTGGTTGAAACACCCCAGACTCTCTAAGCTTTTGTAGATTTTTTCAAACAGGTGTTTCTTCATTTGCTACTTGATTTTAGGACCATTTTTAGAGGCTTGAATGATTGTGTTTTAAAAAAATAATTTTCACCATTTCATTGGGGAAATGTGCAGTTCAGCTCAGCAAAGTTCAGGCTGTTGTGCTGGGAATTGCTCCTCTTGAGACATTATTTGATCTCCACTGACTGACCTGGCTCCCACCTATGTTCTTCTTTGGCTTCAAGCAGTTTCCAACCAATATGGGGAAAATGACTGGGGAGGGGAGTGGTCTTGCCTGCTTAGGGAAACTTGTGTATGGGTTTGCATTCCCTGAAATACTGTAAAAGATGAAATTTAGTTTTCCTTTTATAAAACCTTAGACATATGGCAATCCAAACGTAAGGCACGAGACCTCACAGGTGACTCCCAAAGAACTCAGAGAAGGCAATGATGTACTTCTAGAACATTATTCTTGAATTAGAGGAGCTAATCACACATTCTGTATGGATTCCAACAACAGTCTCACTGCATTGCACTGGAATCATTCAGACATGGCATATTATCCTGGATTTCCACATTACCCATGCATAAAGGTAACATTTCTATTTCAAAACCAAACCCAATCAAAACAACCAACCAACCAATAACAACAAAAACAAACAAACCCTGCTGTGACAATGCTATTCCCAGTTGGGAAATCTTGATCCATTTCTCACAGAGGCTTTCTGCACTAAAGGAAAACATCAAAACTCTTAAGAAAATCCAGAAATCTTCCCTGTTTTCTGGAGTTCAATGGTATTTTAACTTCCATTTATTTAGTTTTGATTTTGTGTTTCCCTCTGAAGAAGATTGCTTCATTACATTTCTTTAGAGCCTTTCCTTGAGAAAATTCCCATTCATTAAAAATAATAACTTCCTAAATGTCCATCAACTGAGGAATGGATAAAAAAATTGTGTTTTATTTACACAATGGAATACTACTTGGCAATGAGAAAGAATGAAATATGGCCTTTTGTAGCAACGTGGATGGAAGTGGAGAGTGTTATGCTAAGTGAAATAAGTCATACAGAGAAAGACAGATACCATATGTTTTTACTCTTATGTGGATCCTGAAAAACTGAACAGAAGACCATGGGGGAGGGGAAGGAAAAAAAAAGTTAGGGAGGGAGGAAGCCAAACCATAAGAGACTCTTAAAAACTAAGAATAAACTGAAGGTTGATGGGGAGTGGGAGGGAGGGGAGGGGTGAGTGATGGGCATTGAGGAGAGCACCTGTTGGGAGGAGCACTGAGTGTTTCAAATTGGTATGAATACCAATTTGACAATAAATTTCATATTAAAAATAAATAAATAAATAAATACAAATGGAATCTCAAAAAAAATAACTTCCATTTACTGAGCACTTACAATGTGTCAGGTGCCAGCCTTATTCATTCTCTGAATATTGATTCATGAATTAATATAACAAGGGCTGTTGCAGACATTGGGGGTGCTAGACTTCCATGGTTCCTACTCTTGGAGCCCAGTGGAGGACAACAGGGATGAAATAAATAATCACTGAATGAAGCTATTAAATCATAACCATAATGCAAATAGTTGCATATTACCTCTGAATGAAGGGTTTCTGCTCAGTAAGGGTTATAGTAGTGAAAGGCAATAGAAACAGGCAAAGCCAACAGGAGCCCCTTCACACTACAAGGAAAAGAAGGGGCACTCCAATAGAGAAGCAGAAAGGAAACGAATAGGTAATTCATAGAAGTGGAAGCCCAGATGATAACAAATTCATGAGCCAATGTCACAGCATAAATTAAAACAAGCAGCTGTTTCACATCCAACAAGAAAACAATTAGAGAAAGGATAAAATCATGTATTGGTAAGGATGTGGACAGACAGGAACTTGAATGTAGACTCTCTGGCCATCTCAGAGAACTTGATGAAATCCAGAGCACACACCCCATGACTAGCAACCCAACTCCAGCTCAGTGCCTCAGAGAAATCCTTAATCAGCCCTGTCAGGAGATGTGCATAAGGAGATCTGTCCTTTTGTTTATGACAGAATGAAATGAAGCAACTTGGTGTTTACTATCTGGTGTTGGATATAAAATAAGGTGGAAGCAAACTGTGGAATAACACTGCACAACACTGAGAAGCAAACCTAGATTCATATAGAGCAAAATGATACAAATTAAACCCATGGCCAAATGAAAGTATAAGAAGAAACAGAATGCAATTTTAAAGCCTAATATAAGTCATGTAATTTACAGTATAAGCATATATACAAAACGGTACTATATCTTTTATAAAGAGGTATGCATATTTAAGGACATATATTAAATACGTTGAGTGTATCTGGGGAATGGAAATGGGAACAAGAAATGAAGGGGAGCTATCTATATTATATGTCTGTATCTCTCCATCATCTATACTTATATCCATACTGACTAGACATACCTATAAATAAATACTAATATGGATATAGACAGGGCATATTCTGTGTATTGTGGAATATTAACTCAATTCTGTGTATTGTAGAATATTAGCACAAATCTGCCCTAATGTGCACCTACCACCAAAACAGAATCTTTGAAAACTTACCAAAAAATCATCACCAATTATTATTTAACTACAATTGTGATATGGGATCTGAAGTCTGTAAATGAATGTTCCATCATAATGGATTCCTTCAGGAAGCATATTTCCATGGTAACTTATCTGTTCTCCGGCCAAAAATATAAGGTATATCATTGTGGGCTGTGCAGTGGGACAGGAGCTTTTCTTTTTCTTGTCATTACAGCACACTTCTTTTTAAAAAAAAAAAAATTTAGTGTTTATTTATTCTTGAGAGAGAGAAAGAGAGAGCAAGCATGAGCAGGGGAGGGGTAGAGCGAGAGAGGGATGCAGAATCTGAAGCAGGCTCCAGGCTCTGAGCTGTCAGCACAGAGCCTGACACGGGGCTTGAACCCACAAGCTGTGAGATCATGACCTGAGCTGAAGTCAGACGTTTAACTGACTGAGCCAACCAGGCGCCCCATCACAGCACACTTCTTGATTGATGTCTGGACTTCTCTGGAAGCAGATAAGCCAGAGTTCACAAAGTGGGGAGGAAGTGAGCTGAGGGCAAGGGATGTAATAGGCATATAATTTTACAGTGTACTATCATGGGAGAATCTACAACTCTTTTTAAATAAAAAAAAATAGAAAAAGCAAAAACGCTGAAAGCCATGGCAGAGGAGCAGAACAAATACCTCTGAGGGTCAGCAGGGTGAGTTCCCTTCCAACTGGACGATCAGGGAGACTGTGCATAGAAGCAGCTCCACTTGAGGTTGGCCTTGAGGGAAAGGTGAGGTTTAGATTTGCAGTTATGGAAGATGCCAGTTCAAGTAGGGACAGCCCATCATGGGCAGGAAGGTGGCAAAGAAGGCTGAAGTAGGAATAACATGCTAGACTTGACCACTTGGTGTGCAGGGACCCTGTCTCCTTCTTCACTGCTGTGTTTCCAGTGCCTTGCACAGAGAAGGCACTCAAAATCTTTGTTGAAGAAATGAGTGAATGAACTGAATCACTGGCTTCAGGGAGATAAAAGTGAGCAAGGTGTCCCCAGGGGACTGGAAGGTGCCCTCTAACATACATTCCATCTGCTGTAAGATGTTTTGAGACCAGCATAGACAGATTTCCTGATAGGCTTGGGACTCCCCCAGCCCCTCATGTCAGTCCCTCTTGGAATTCTGTCTCTTTATAGTGGGAAGTGACCATTATTGGGCTTCTGAAAGACATGGGGGCGGGGGTGGCCCTGACTTCATGCTAGAGACCTGGTACAAAGGTCCCAGGCTAAGTCTCTTTCCCCTGACAGCACTGGAGCAGGGACAGAGCCCAGGTTGGCTTCATTCGGAAGCTCATGTGATGTTACCCAATGGAAGCAGCCCTTCCACACCACAAGGCTGTAGGGCCATCAGACTGAACCTGGACAACACAGTGGTACTTGCCCTCTATCCTGCCCAGAAAACTGCTGGCCCATCTCAGTTCTTCCCAAGGCTGTCGGCTTCCCTGCAGCAATCTCTGGGGTATGTGTGTAGAGAGGAGGTACAAAGAAAGGCATTTCCTGACGTTTCCATGGAGAACATTGTTTACCTCACCTCTTGGCTGCTACCAACAGCCTTTCTGGGCAAGAGGCAGCCCCACTTTCCCCTGCGTTCGTTGTAAGCAGCATGTGTGGTCACTCTCTGCTTGGCCTGGTGGTCTTCTCTCAGCAAGACCACAGTGTTTCCTCATGTACTCTTGTCTCCATCTCCCTGTTTTACCCTTGTTTTGCTGTTGCCTCTTTTTCCCGTCCTACATTTGGTTTGTCTTGCCTTGCACTGAATGTTGGAAGTCCTCCTGGCACAAAGCAACAGTCACATAGATAACTTGATCTCCCGAGGCTCCACTTCCTACTATGAGGGTTGTTGTGAAGATTAGGAGAACTACCACTGTAGCTGCTGGCTCGTTTCCTGCTGTTCAGATAGCGGTGGCCCTCACAGTTTAGAATTCAAGGAATTGTACAGGCCATCAAGGGGATACTGGGGCCAAGCTTTGTGCCCAGAGTCCCTGCCCATCCTGCCCCAGCCCCACAGGACCTGACAGGACGTTCACCCCCAGCACCTGAGAACAGAGCTCTGCTGCCCATTCACCCTCCTTTTCATTTGTGAGTTATTCAAGATGCTCAGCTGTGGAGTTATTGCTGCCTATGAATAGAGATGAAAATAGGAGGGAAAAGACACACACCCTCTTAGGTGTTCATGCATGTTCACACACATGTACACATACTCACACTCAGAGCATACACTTTCTTTCTCAGGAAATTAGCCCTGTCATTTCCAGTCCAAGAGATTACCCATTGGGTATGTAAGAATCAGGTCTACTCATGTGGAATAGGTCTCCAGCCATACTGAGATTTGAGATTTGATGAAAGGCCATAGAATTAGACAAAATGACTTGTGACCTACATCTTTCACTTTTGAAACAATATTTAAAAAATTTTTTTTCAACGTTTTTATTTATTCTTGGGACAGAGAGAGACAGAGCATGAACGGGGGAGGGGCAGAGAGAGAGGGAGACACAGAATCGGAAACAGGCTCCAGGCTCTGAGCCATCAGCCCAGAGCCTGACGCGGGGCTCGAACTCACGGACCGCGAGATCGTGACCTGGCTGAAGTCGGACGCTTAACTGACTGCGCCACCCAGGCGCCCCGAAACAATATTTTAAAATGGAAAACAGAATGGTGGCAAGCACAAGGTTGCAGAATGCAGCAGGGACCCAGTGTTGGAGGTAGGGCTGAGTTCTTCTGGCCCTCCCTGGAGAAGCATGCCCTCTGGCAATTCCTTTGTTATTTATTGCAAGCATGTGGATCACACCAACTAAATTTCTAAGAAGTGTGAAGTACATGTGCCAGGCACCTCTGCCAGTTTGACAAAGAGGCAGCAGGCAGAAGATGTTTTCAGTGGATTCTTGCTCTGGTGTTAACCCACCTGTGCATGTGCTATACCCTGGGCTGCTAAATTTTGCATAACATTTGTAACCAGTAATAAATGGGTCTGTTTCCTCAGCCAAAGGGAACACAGCCCCAGGAGAGATTTAGCATCTCTGCATGAATCTTGTTTTCCTGAATCACTGCAGAATCACAGAGCTGCTGGGAGGCCCTAAGAGTTTCCTCCAGTACCTGGAGTGCCTCCCATGAGGCCTCCATCCTGAGAGTGCTGCTGTCTGACCATATGTACCTTACTCCAGGCCTTTCTTCTGGGCCTGGCCATAGTGGCCCTAACCACCTCTGCCTACACAGTGCTTCTTCCTGAAAGCTGTCTGTGCCCTGGGTGTCCCCCAGATCTCAGCTTAGCAGCCCCAGCGACCTCTGGCCTGGTAGTCTGCTGCTTGCTCTGCTCCCCCTGTGCCCTGCACCCCCATCGCATTCCAGAGGAGTTCAGACATGTCATCTGTAGAGCTGCATCCTGCCTGTCCTCCTTGTGCCACAAGCTCAGTGGGACATGATTTATTTGTTCACTGTGTCTGCACACAGGACCCTATGCTCCAGGGCTGCAATCTGGTTCTGTTCTGCAGCTTCACAGACAAGTGTCCAGACTCCAGAGCCTAGCCTCAGCCCTGCCATCCAAGGGGCCAGTTGCTGGGCTGCTCTGAGCCCCAGTTCCCACCTCTGTAGGACAGCAAGAGTGCATGAATCTCAAAGTCCTTGTTAGGATTCAGGAAGGGATGCCAGGCTGCTGGCAAGCTGTGAAGGGAGCTGACTTGTTAATTTCATTTCCATTCTCCCCAGTCACTCAGACTAACATGTGCTTTGTTCCAAGCCTCCTTTTGCACCCTACCCCTTTCCAGTTCACCAGGGCAAGGGACCCGCTTTTAACCCAAGGCCTGGATACCCAGAAACTCAGTGCTTTTCTTTTTATGTTGCTCCTGGGGCTCCCTTGGGACCCAGCTCTAGCCCAGGTGTCTGTCATGGCTGCTTTGATGCACTCCCCACAGTGAAAGTTGGACAACACAGTGCAGGCCCCGGTAGATATACTGTGTGTAAGCAGATTGCAGTGTATCTGTCATATTCAAATTTAGTGTGGGTGATGGGGGTGGTGGCTGGTATCATAAGAACAGTATGTAAAAAGGCTCCTGGTGGAGATGCCTGAGGTATGCAGCTAGATTTAGGGCACTGCCAGGCAGGGCAGCCTCTGGGAACATGCTCAGTAAATGGGTGAGGAAAGGGCTGTGTCCAGGAAGGATCCCTGCCTTAGCTCCCAGATCCCTTCTGCAATCACCCACATCACTGCTGTCAGCCTCCAAGGTTCAACTCCAAGGCCACTTGTGCTGGAAAGTGAGGTCAATGAGGCTGACCCCACATCAGTCCCTGTCTCCTAAAAGGGCACAGGCCACGTACTCATGGTGCAGGCAATGGTTGCAGGGCCAGCTCCCTGGGCATCCCTACTGCCCCTTGTGCCAAGAAATTAACTTTCCCTGCAGTGTCACCCCACAAAAAGGCTGGGCGGGGATGTCGGGGGTGGGGTCTTTGAGTTCCTTGAGTCTGTACTAGCCTCCCTTCGCACCCAGCTGAGGCCCTGCTGCTTGCTGCTAACTCAGGTGGGAAGCTGCACACCCAGTGGGTTATAGTCACCTTTGCAGCTGGACCAGCTGCTCCCGGTCACTAGCGTTTGACCTCACCTGTGTTCTGCCTGCTTCTCTGGGGGTCTCATTGGCCACCCATGACGTGGGGTCCTCAAGTTGTCCTGCCCAGGTGCTGGGAGGATTAAATGGAGCGGTGCTTGGAAGGCAACATGTGGGAGCCCTCATGCTGCGTGGACAGCAGGGGGCAGATGGTGTTTCCAGCCCTGCCCATGCTCCCCTTTCCCTGCACCCCTGAAGGCCTCACCCCATGTAGCCAAAGAGGTGATCAGATAGGGCCTCAGCTGGTGCCGTCTCTTGGGCACTTCTGGGTGTCGGGTGCTTGCACAGACTGTCTCATATAATCTTGGGGCGCCCTTCCCCTCTGGATAGCTGTGCCCTACTCAACTACTCCTGGCATGGGGTTCTCAAAGTGCTGTGCAGCTGTCATTTCCTAAACTCCCTGAAACCTGGCATCTTCCTTCTAAGGAGCTTATACTTTAGTTGGAGAGAAAACAAAACAAAATGCTCAAACGTGTGTAAGAAGGTGTCGGTTAAGAAGTGAGGAAGTGGGGCTGGAACACTACCATTGTCTTCCCAGAGAAGATGGAACATTTTGACCTGTGGGAGTCCTTCAGCGACTTCCCCTGGCCTGTGGGACAACCATCTGGCCTTCCTGTTGCCCTCCAGCTCCAGCTCTTGCTTCCAGCACACTTAGGGCCTTGTCTACCTGATGGCTTGGAGGTCCTGCACAGCCGCTCTGCCACCTCCTTTGGTCATGCTATTTCCTTTGCTGGAGTCCAGCAAACTCTTACTGACCCTTCAACGCCGCAGCCCAGGCATCTCCTTCTCCAGGAAGTCCTCTAGTCTCCCAGGCTGAGTTAGCTGGCTTCTTTTTCTGCTTTTACAGCCTCCTCTGCAATATTTCCATTTGTCCATTTGCATCTCCATGAAAAGCCAACTCCAAGTGCATGGCCAAGTCTGAGGTCCTGACCCCTCCCCTCTTTCGTCTTGTGCCTCTGTAATTTGCCTTATCTCACTCTAGAACAACTCTGCCCTTTCGGTTGCTCTGGTCAAAACCTTTGTGGTTATCCCTTACTCTTTCTTTTCTTTCACACTCACATTTCATCAGGAAATTCATAAGCTTTACCTTTAAAACATGACCAGAACTTGGCCACTTTAGTTTGACTTCTCCGGTACTGCTTGGACTTAAGCCACCACTGACTGTCAGCTGGATTCAGCACTAGCCTCTTGACTGGTCTCACTGCTCCTGCCCGTGTCGCCAAGGCATGGGGCAGCCTACAAAAATCCTGCTCAAACCCCAGCCAAAAATGGCACCTCATCACTTCTCTCAGACACACCAAAGCAGGGAATCTCATCCTGTCAGTGCTCTATTGTCCTGAAGGGAGTCAGTGCTCTATTGTCCTGAAGGGAGTCCAACACCTCCACCTACATTTTCAAAAGACTGTACTATGCTCTGTGGGATAGAAAAGAGAAATAACATGAAGGCGATTTTAATAACATAACAAACACATCATGATGACAGGCAAGGTCAGGGGCTGCATGAATGTGATGTGGCCTTGTACACTGATGTGTGGTTTGGGAAGATCTGTAGGGGCATTGGTATGTGGTGATGGTATTTTCCAAACAGTGAGTAAACCTCAGGAGAGCTTGAGTCAGACAGGTTATGGGGTGTGGTGTTCCTCAGTTGCCCTTGGCATGTTGAAACCACATACTCACCTTGGTTTGCTTGTAAAGTGGTTAGGTCTGAGCTGGGGACACTGAGAGCAGGTCCCTGCTAGTGTGTGCTGGGATGTTGTGGGGTCTGAGACATGGTAGATTTTTCTGGGGTTAGAGCTTTCCTTCAACACCACCCATATTCCACCAGCACATGCCAGCAATGTCCCTGGTTTTTGAGATAATCAAGACATGCCCCTACACGTTTCCAGCCCCCTTCCTAATGGGCATTGCCATCCCAGCTGAGGCACCGGCACACTTCAGAAAAGCCCTTGAGCAACTAAGAAGCCAACAGTAAGGTTCTAAACTGCCACTCCTAGAGTTCTTCCTCCCTCCACCCCACCCCACCTGCTGTTCCCTCTTTTGCCAAGAGCACCCCTGCAGTCAGGCCCCTGCACCTGCTGTCCTCTCAACAGTGGCACTCTCCTGGGACACTTCCCGAGGTGTCTTCCCAAGCTGGCTTCCCGAGGTGTCTGTGCTGGTGCCGCTTTATCAACTGAAGATTTCCGCATCCTCAAGAATAAAGTGTTTAAATGTGTAACACCTTTCCCTCCCTGACACTCCTTACCCGTCCTTACTTTAGTCTTTCACATGGTACACATTGCCTTTTACTTCGTACTTTGTACAGGTCACACCTGTGCTTTTGCTTATTTATTGCTTATTCTTGGTTTCCTCTCACTACATAATAAGCTCCATGAGGGCAGAATGTTTGTCTGTTGACAGGGTAGTAACAGGTGCACAACAGGTGCTCAATAAATATCAGTTGAACGGATTAGATCCACAGACAAATGTACGGTTGAAATTCTCTGTCTCTGGTCATCTCCTTGTTGGACTGGGTGATGAAGGCAGGGGGATGCCTCCCTCACTTCCCTGCACCTCGTGCAGAGCTGGCAACCCAGACAGCCTCGGTAATTGACTACCTGACCTGAATCTGAAAGACTGAAAGACAAGGTGGTCACCGTGCAGCCTGACCTGTGAAGAGGCTGAGATCTTCCTTCTGAGCTCTGGTTCCATATGAAGTAGCTCTCAGGTCGGCCCTTGAGCAGGTTAATAATTTCCCTGTTTGTTTTAGGAGTGTGTGTGACCCATTGCATCTCTTTTCTTCTTTCCCCCAGCCAATTTCAAGTGGTTTCACCTCAGCCTCTAGTCTTTGGGGAGGGCCAGGCATTGCTGTGGCTTGTCGGTCCATCAGTTCTGTCTTGTGGTCCTTGGTGGGCTCATGCTGTCGGTCCTTCCATGGAGTGTTTTCAGCATGGCGGCAACACAGGCTGGAGTCATTGCATGGAGGCTGACAGCAGACTTCAGAGGCCAGAGAAAATCTACATCATCACGAGGTGACAAGCCTCCTCCACATGCATTCCTCCTGGTGATCAGGAAGCCTTTCAATAATGCATTAAACAAGGCCAGAAAATGGCTAAAATGTATTCTGAAGTGGAAACCTCCAAAGTGAAAAGGAAGTATAAAGAAGGCAACAGAAAACAGTGACTATGGGTTGAATTTTAAGGAGCAAGCCCTTTTGTCCTGTGTCTCTCTGTGTCTGGGCAGAATGAAACTTCCTCTCACACAGGGTATCGTGTATTCCCTATGGTGAGGCTTCTAGATCTGAAATCTCAGCATCCCAGCACCCAACAACATAGACGGTGTCTGTTCTTGGCTGACACAAATGCAACGTGCCTCCAGAGGGCTGAGGGTGCACAGTGCTCTCATTCCACTTGTAGCGGAGCTAAGCTGTGCTATCTCAGAATCATGTAATGACCACGTTCAATGTCATCTGGACTGGCCAACAGAGCCTGAACATTCCTGACCCACTGCCTATTTGGGGATGAGGACCCTGGAATAGGGAAGGTGCAAGACTTTCCTCCACTACTGTCTCCCCTTCCATTCTGTGCTTCTTTACCATTTCAGCACCACACCTACTGGCCTGGGTGACTTTCCTCTCTAGGTAGGGGTTTTAGAAATGACTGAGGTCCCCATTCAAAGGAAGGTCCTGGCCACCTGACCCGGTGCCCTGTGGTATTGACTCAGAGGTGAGTGGCCAGATATTAAAAAGAAGTAACTTGGAGTTAGCTCTTTGCCTTACAAGCACTGTTCCTGGGACTTAGTTCCGTCCTTTGTAAAGTAAGAATGAAAATGTCTAGGTTGCTGTGCAGGTGAATGAAAAATGTGTAAATCGTTCTAGAAGATGGTGCTTAGAAATGCTGCCAAATGGAATTTAACCTCAACTCTGGCTTTCCAGGGATCCAGTGGGTACAACCTGGCTCTAGTTCCATCTTGGAACAAGAGTGAGACTCTGCACACACATATACACAAACACATACTTTCAAATACATTCACAGATTCATGCACACATACACAACACACAATGAAACACACTCACACACATAGACTCTTGCACATGCTCATACACATGGATGGCATGCCCTCCTACATAGGTCTCTCTTGGGCCTCTGCTCCCAGGCTCCCTATGTCCTCAAGGCTCACAGGTCCCCAGCTGGCCTGGCTCCTGCACCCTGTCCTGCTTCACCTCTCCCCCTCTGTGCTCTAATCAAACTTTGCTGGGGAGTTTCTGAACAATGGGTCTTTCTCAGGGCTTCGTGGCTCTGTACCAGGGGCTCCTCCTATGTGGAAATCTCTTCCTACTCTTATTTACCAGAATCTCTCTTTCTCTAGCTTTAAGATATAAATGGCTTATGATATTGTGTTCTCATGTCCTAAAGCTTAGCTCAAAAACTGGGTTCTCTGGGAAGCATCCTCTGGGACAACCAGGGTGACAGGCCCCTTCTGTGCCCTATATATGAAGTTCCTCCATCACCTGATTCCCTGATCTTGAGCTCATGAATGCCATCTGGTCTCTTCATCCCCTGAAGGCCTGCACACAGTGGGGGGCCTTTAGGATACTTGTTAAACAGAAAGGAGGGAGGGTCCTTGTGGCAGCTCCCAGATATGTCATTAGGGGGAGCCCTAAAAGCTTGAAACAACAGCCTAGGGTCTCCTGGTTTGGGAGACATTCCATCATGGCTTCTCCATGAAGAATTGTTTACTTTGGAATTCTGTATTGAATTTAGGATGCTGGATGGCAATGTAGAGAAATCTTTTCTTTGACACTCCTAACAAGCACCTGATTGATACTTTAAAAATATACTAAGCTATTTTCATAGCTTAATCTTCTGATAATGAAATAGAAGGGAGAAAAATCTCCTACATGCATTTACTTCTGTTCCCACTCCTGGGTACTCAAGGAAACAATCCTATTTGTCACAGTACAATGATCTGGGGCTCTGGGAGCCATAATGTATAATTTCATAGCTTTGGTGGATAAATAGCTATAATTTTCATTAGTCTTCCTTGAGTAAGTTTCCTGCTGCAATAGAAGAGACAAGGCCATGAGCAGGATACTTGTCTCTGGGGGAAGGAATATAATTGCTGGCTGGAAAGCAGGACGAATAAGCGGACAATAGCAAAGCAGACCCAGTGAGTCCAGACAAGACTGAGCTCTATTGGCTCAGGTGGTTCTCCATGTGGCAATGGGTGAGCTTTGGGTATTTTTCTAACAGAGCAGCTCCATTCTTTAGTACTCACCCAAGAGAAATTACCATAGATGTCCATGCAAAGACTTCTGTAAGACTATTTATAGCAGTTTTATGTATAATGGCTCAAAAACTGGAAACAACCCAAATGTCCACCAAAAGGTGAAAGGGTGAACAAAATTGCACTATCTCAACACATCAGAATTCCATTAAGCAATAAAAATGAATGGACTATTGATCATGCAACAGTAAGGATGAATTTCAAAGAATTATGCTGAGTGAAAGACACCAGACTCAAATGGTAATATAATCTAACATTCCACTTATATGAAGTTCAAGAACAGGCAGATATGATGTCTGATGAGAGAAATCAGAGAAGTGACTGTCTTGAGGGGCCAGAGGTAGACTGGGAAGGGTCACAGGGACTTTCTGGGTACAAGTCATGCTTTATACCTTGATTCAGATCATACCTACATGAGTGTGTACATTGATCAAAGAGAAATGTACACATGATATCTATGCATTTACTGTATGTAAAGTGAAAAAAATATCATGCCCCAAAATGCATGTTTAAATGAACTCAGAAATCTGGCCCTCAGAAGGTGAGGTTTATAAAGCAAACACCTCCCTAGTTAATCAGACACATAAAGGCTGGAGCCTGCATATTTATTAAAGTTGGGTTCACCTGCAGAGTCTGGGGTATTTGCATAATCTTCTCCAGATCATTCCTTCCTTGGTGAATTTTGAAAAGGGTACATGTTGATAGAGTGAGCTATAGAACCGGGATTGGAAGGGAACTTAATTTTCATCATGTAGAAAGGGGTGAGGATCTGGTTCCCAGGTTATAAGGTTACCTCCCACTGATGCTGGGACTGCCAGAGGTTTGGCTAAGCTGGGCCTCCAGGACCAATGTGAGCTGATGTTGGAGAAACCAGAGCAGCCAGCCCCACTCAGCATCTAGCCCCCCGACCCCATAGTGATACCTTCTCTGTGTGAGTCCTAGGGAGAATAATAGTAACAATAGTAGCAACAATAGCAATAGCAGTACTAGTTATAATCAAAGCTCACCTCACTGTGATAGGATTTCATCCCAGTTTCATCTATAAAGAGATATTTATTGTTAAGCATCCACAGGCAGACAATTCACAGGGCCCCAGGCAGGGACCTGGGCTGCTTGGGGGCACTGACATCCTCTAGGAGCAAGGTCTCATTTATTTCATATCTGCTTTCTTTTGTCTCAGCATTAACTGCTTCCATTTTTTTGGTTTTTAATGTCTTTGCAAATTTCCTCTATTTCTTCAAGCTCATGTACATGACTGAAGGCAGTTACCAAAGATGTGTCCTCAGTTTCAACTTTTAGTTCAAATAACTAACAAATGTAGACTGATCCCTTTGAATCCATATTCTGAATTAGAAATACAGAGAGAGAGAGAGAGAGAGAGAGAGAGAGAGAGAGAGAGAAGGAGAAAGTGAAAAAGAGAGAGGAAGTGAGAGGGAGAAAGAGAGAGAAGGAGAAAGAGAGAAAGTGAGAGAGGGAGAGAGAGGGAGGGAGGGAGAGAGAGGAGAAAGTGAAAGGGAGACAGAGAGAGAGAGAGGGAAAGAGGAAGGGAGAGAGGAAGTGAGAGGGAGACAGATGGAGAAAGAGAAAAAGGGATAGAGAGAGAGAGGGAGGGAGGGAGGGAGGCCAAGGGAGGGAGAGAGAAAGAGGGAGAGAGAGAAGGGCAGACAGAAAGCCAGAGAAGGAGAGAAAGAGAGAAAAAGGGAGGGAGAGACAGAAAGAGAGAGAAGGGATGGAGAAAGAGAAGGAGAAAGGAAAAGAGAGAGAGAGAGACAAAGAGGCAGAGAGAGAGAGAGAGAGAGAGGAAGAGGGAGAGGGAGGGAGGGAGGGAGAGAGAGTTTCATGGGCCTTGTTTGGGTCTGGTGTCTCCACCCTTGGTCTAGTCAATTCTATGTAGGGTCAGGGTGACTTTATGGGCAGTATTATCAGTAATATCAATATTTACAACAGTAATAGACACTATTTATTAGGTTCACCCAGTGTACTAAATTGCTTCATGTATTATCTCATTTAATTTTCATAACAAAACAGCAGGGCAAATATTGTCCTTATTTCACAGGGGTAGAAGCTGGGGATTTAGGAGTGAAGTAATTTGCCCATTGTCCCAACAGGTAGGTAGTGAGGCTGCAATTGGAACCCACATTTGTCCAGCCACAAAGTGCTTGCTTGCTTCAGGAAGATATCCTGTTTTTCATGTTTACTCTGTTAAGGTATCATTTTCCTAAGGTTAAAAATAATGCCTTTGATGATGAACATATGTCAAAGAGCTTATTCAGCTCATTAATTAATGGGGGAACCAGTAAAATGTCAAACCAGTCTGAAGAGCATTTGAGGAGCTAGGTATTTATAGGTAGTTTAATAAAGAAACATCAGAATTAGTTTGCTTGGTTAGATACAAAACTAGTTCATGTCCTACAGGTCCATGAAGTGTGTGACCTTCGGGTAACTGTCCTTTGTCGGATAATGATCTCATCTTATTGAGGGAACCATTTTGCCACAGTGGGTGTTTGGCTTCTCTGTGTTGGTCCATTCTGCGTGATGTACAGTTTAGCTTTAGGAGATAGCCTTATTCCCTCAATGTCAGCTTTTGTGGAAACACATTGTGTACAAACTGCTAACTAGATAAGTATCATGGGGATATTGAAGGCATGTGGTAACAAACAAGGTTTGCAAAAACTCAAGCATATGATAGGTACCCGTCCTCTGAAATCCTTTCTGGAAAAAAATGGGTATAAATAAATGGATAAATGAAAGATCACACATACTCCTTTCAATAAATAGTGCCTGCTGTTATCATGATGTTGCTTGACCCACTCACCTGCATGGTCAGCTATTCCGAAAACCTGTTTCATTTTTCCTCAAAAATAAACACATAAATGTAAATATATTAAATGATGCAATGAAAACCATGGCTTTCCTGATATGCTGAATGATTCTCTACCCACAGGAATACTTGCTTTGGGAAGTCAAAGTAAGATGGTAGGAAATAAAGTAAAAATGTATAAACTTTGTCACCATGGCACATTAGCAACAACCACAGAATGCCCACTCTACCTACTCCTGCCCAATGTTGCCCTCCTCTCCTCCCCCTGCCTCACTCTCCTCTGGCCCTCTGTCTAGACAGAGGACAATCCCCTTCTTAGAACCTCTCCTGCTCTATGGTCTGATGGACACACCATAACTGAATGCAATGGCCCCTCTTGTGTTGTCCTGCATATGTGAGGCCTCATTCCCTGAGACCAAGGCCTTATTTTGTTTTCATTTGCATGGTATCTATACAGTGCTGAGCACATGGTAGTGAGGGGCAGGATGGGGTAGAAGGAGCATGTACTTTGGACACAAGTTATCTTGGGTTAGATCCAGCTGTGGCACCTGCTGGCCTTTGACCTTGGGAAGATCACTTAATCTCTATGAATCTAGGTATTTTCACTGGCAGAATGGGGAAAATAAAAATAAAGGTGCCTGGTACAGTAGACAATAGAATGTGGCTGTGGTTATTTCTACCAGTAGGAGAAAGGAACTCATTCCTGTTTACAAAAACATGTGAAGTCCATTTAGAAGAAATGGTTTTGATGTCACCTGAACTAATGGACACGTCCTCATCCAGGTGTGAGAACGTCTCCATGGAGAACGTTTGCTTCAAACTAGACCAAATGTATAAGGTCAGAGTTGTCGAGCTGGAGGAGATTAATTTTCACTCTATTTTTGAAGCTGTGAAGGGTTCCATCTAGATTTAATTAGAATGGAATTAGCCAAGTCTAAGGGATACAGTATTTCTATACTTGGAACAGACTTTGTAAATTCTAGGCCAGCTTCCTTGTTCAACCATGATAACGTGCTAATGCTTCAATAAAGTCACTGAAGAAGCTGTCATCTGAGTGATCAGACTTCATTCCATCTGCAAGATTTCTGTGGAAAGCATGTTTGTCCTCTAAAGTCTCATTGATTAAAACTTGAAGCCATGTATTTAAATAGCATGAGACAAGAGCCTCCCTCTAGGAAGGAAAGGAGGCATGAGGGGAGCAGAGCTTTGTGGCTGGGGGAAGTCAGTACTTCACCTGGGCTCACATCCCCACTTAGTCACTGAGGGGTCTCATCTACATATTTACAAATGGGTCAGGTAGGTCATGACCACAGAACACAGGGTTCCATCTGCTCAAAAGTACTGTTCTCCCCCAGACTGCTGGTCCCACCATGCTCAGGTCACAGTTTCTTGTTACCTCACTCCAAGAGTCACTTAGATGGTGAATCTACAGTTGACTTAGGAATTCAGTTGCTTGAGTCTTCAGAAAATAGCTTTTCCTTTTTTAGTTGTCCTTGAAAAAGCTGGTCATGGAAAAAGAACTTTTTACTTTGAAATAATTGTAGAATCACAGGAAGTTGCACAGAAGTGTGCAGAGATCCCAGGCCTCTTGACTCAGCTTCCTCCACATTATCATCTTGCATAACCACAGTAAATATCAAACCACAAAGCTTATTCAGATCTCACCAGTTTTATAAGTTCTTGTGTGTATGTGTGTGTGCGTGTGCACATGCACGTTTACGTGTAGTTCGATGCAGTTTTCTCACCTGTATAGCTTCCTAGCAACCACCACAATCAAGATTCAGAACTATTCTACCACTACAAGGCTCTCATGCTATCTCTTTAGAGCCAGACATATTTCTTCTCCATCAATTGTAACTGTTGGCAACCACTAATCTGTTCTCCATTTCTATAATTTTGTTATTTCAAGAATGTCTTATAAATGGAATCATACTGTATGGAACCTTTTGAGATTATATACATACATATATATATATATATATATATATATATATATATATTTTTTTTTTTTTTTTAACTCAGCCTAATTCCCTTAATATCAATCCGAGTTGTTGCAGGTATCACTAGTTTGGTCCACTTTATTGCTGAGTCCTATTCTGTGCTGTGAATATACTATTGTAACCATTCAATTATTGAAAGAAATTTGAGTTGTTCCCAGTGTTTGGCTATAATGAATAGAATTGCTATGGACATTCCTTGAATGTAAGTTTCCCTGGGAAAAATGTCCAAAACTACAACTTCTGGGTCATATGGTAATTAAATGTTTAGTTTTAAAAGAAACTGCTAAATTATTATAGAATGATTGTACAATTTTACATTCACAATAGCAATGTATGAGTGGTCCAGTTTCTCAGCATACTCATCAGCATTTAGTTTTATTGCTATTTTTTAAGCTGTCCTGGTAGACAAGTAGTGATATCTTATTGTGGTTTTAATTTCAATTTCTTAATAGTTGATGATGTTGAACATCTTTTCATGTGGGTTTTTTTTTTTTTTTGGACATCTGGATATCCTCTTCATTAAAATATCAGTTCATGTTTTTAGTTATTTTCTAATTGGCTTGTTTTTTTTTTTATGTTGAATTTGGAAGTTCTCTATATATTCTAAATACAAGTACTTTGTTGAATATGTGGTTTGCAAATATTTTTTCCCCCAGTTTGTAGGTTGTGTTTCAACCTTTAACAGGATTTCACAGATTAAAAATTTTTAATTTTGATGAGATCTGATTTACTGATTTTTCCTTTTGTGTATTGTGCTATTGGTATCAAATCTAAGAACACTTTGTCTAGTCCTCTGCCCTGTAGATTTTCTCTTATGTTTTTTCCTAAAAGTTTTAGAGCTTTTTATTTTATATTTCAGTTGATTGTAGTTAATTTTTGTATAAGGTGTGAGGCTTACATTGATGTTCACTTTTGGTCTGTGGATGTTTAAATACTCCAGCACCATTTGTTGGAAAATTTTGTTCTTCCTCCTTTGAATTGCCTTTGCACCTTTGTAAACAATCTATGTGGGTGTATTTCTGGGTTCTTTCTTTTCTGTTGACCAATGTTTCTATCCCCTGCCAATACTACATCGTCTTGATTTCTGTAGCTATATAGTAAGCTTTAACTCCAGGAAGAGTGATTGTTCCCACCTTCTTTGCTTTATTCTCCTTCTCTTCCTTCTTTCCACCTATTTATATGCATCTTAGAATAAACTAATCTGTCTACAAAAAACCTTGCAAGAATTTTGATAGGGATTGCATTAAACCTACAGACAGTGGGGGGGGGGGATATCAGCATCTGTATTACATTGAGTCTTTTAATCATTGAACACACCATTAAAATTTTTGTTTTGTCTTCAATTTATTTCATCAGCATTTTATAATTTTCAGCATACTAATCCTATACATGTTTTATTAGATTCATACCTAAGCATCATTTCACTTTTGATAGTGTGAGATAAACAGTATCATTTTTGTCAAGAAACATTTGATCCCATAATTTCGCATCCTTGTTTCTAAATATTTTATTTTTAAAGTAAGAGAAAATGGTGTGAGTATGCTCATTTTAATTTTGTAACACCATTGATTTAGTATAAAAATTCTCTCTAGGTGAATTGAATGTTTTCTAACTTGTTCTCCACCTGAACCTTGAGTGTGAAGTTACCCTTGTGTGTGTGTGGTCTGAAACACAATACAGTTTTGATCCATTGGCTTGATTTTGCTTTTAGTGACAAAATATAATAAATGCCAGTGTATTAGAACACGTGATGTTTCTGTTCATTGATTGAGGAAAGTAATGGCAGATCAGAGCCCACACTACAGCTTTTCTAGTTTGCCTATAACATAAGCTGAGCCCTGTTCTCAGGGTAGGACATTCACTGTTAGGAGGACTTTTCTCCCCATTCATGAGCCATGGGGTGAGGAGATTTTCCAGGACTTGGTGTGCACACACCAAGCCCCTGAATGCAGGGTTAGGAATGTTGCAGTTTCTGGACTCCACAGTGGTGCCAGGCTGTGCTAGTGGTGCCAGCACTAGGGCTGTTTGCTGGTGATGCATGGCTCCTGTCTTGAGGGGAGTGGAAAGAGGCTTCTCCCCCCCAAAAAGCTAAATGACCTCCATGTACCAGGATTCAGCAGAAGGCTGGGAAGGGGAGAGCCCAAGGCGACATCAGAGAGGCCAGAGGAGGGAGAGTGAGGGCATAGCATCACCAGGGCCCCAGAGAGAATGGCAGCATCTTTGCCCACTGGTGAGCACACAGGTCTCTAGGACTGGGCTGTGAATGCTCACAGGGGCCAGACCACACATACAGGGCACCTTCATTTCCCTCTATTGTGGGCCTGACTTAGAATGTCAGTTGCACCACATCCTAACTCTGTGCCTTTGCTGAACTCAGATTTTTCACTTGGTACCAGGGACAGGAACACCCACCTGCTGTTCCCTAAGCATTGTGCTCTCTGGGGACAGCTGCTCTCTTCCTGTCCTTCAGCTCAGGGACATCTCCTCCAGAAGCTGACCTACTTGATCTTGGAGCTTCCTATACCACCACACACTGTGGGGCCCTGGGCTTCTGGTGCCCTTGCCCCTGTTCCCTAATGTGTGTCTTTGCCTCTGCTGGGCCTCTACCGTCTCTCAGGGCTGGTGGGGGTGGGCAGAATGAGCTCTGGAGCCACACAGACTCCCACCCTCACACCCAGTACCAGAAACCCACCAGCTTTGTGAACCCAGGCTTAAACCACCCCTCTCAGGGTGGGTGCTGGCCCAAGCAAGATGGTGTAGTAGAAAAACCAGATGATTTGGAATTAGAAATGGGCCAAATCCCAGGATTACTACTAATTATGAGTGTAATTATATAATTATGTACCCAATTATGTTCTAATTATGTGTTAGTCACTTCATCTCACTGAGCCTCAGTTTCCACATCTGTAAAGTGGGTACTGGGGCCACAGAGTTGTGGATAAGGATTATTGGGGAATTAGCATAAAGCTCCTGGCATGGGGTAGGTCCTCCTCTCTGCTGTTAAGCCCAGCAGTAAGTGATCTTTGTCTTCCCTCCAACCACTTTCTGGGCCTGAATTGTCCATCCATAAAATGCTGGTGATTCAGATCATAGCTATCCATTGATTTATTCCTTCCCATCTGATCTGCTGCTGTTCAGCCAGTATTTGTTGAGTGCTCTGTCCCAAGTACCTGCTTCCTCCATGGGATGGCTGTGAGACAACAGAACACAGCCAACATCCAAAGGTCAGCCTGGTTGCTTCCAGCTAGGTCATGTGGCTTCCTGGGGAGCACACACACTTGTACAGAATGACAACCCTCTTCAGTGACTCTTCATGAGCATGATGGAACAAGACAAAAACTACACACAAACTTGAACATGGACCTGAAGCAGCCACAAAATTGACCTGGTTAACTTGACTGGCTGCTGATTCTTCCCCAGTGGCAATTCCAGCCTTGATCTGTTCTTGCCTCTAGATAGAAGTTACCAAGATGCCTACTCATTGAACTTCCCCCACACTCTGACAGCACCCAACCTATAATAGACCCTTGCTGCCCAGTCCCTAACATAAGTCCAAATCCTACAGTAGGCCCCTGTGGACTCCTTAGCATCAAGATGCCCCATGGCTCCCTGTGGTGTGTAATCTCTCTTGCCGTAGCAAGTAAATACCCAACTCTGAATGTGTTTCTGGTGGCCTTTGGCTGGTGAGATTAAGATTAAGACCAAATAAGGGCCCCTGGGTGGCTCAGTCAGTTCGGTGTCTGACTTCAACTCAGGTCATGATCTTGCATTTCATGAGTTCGAGCCCCACGTTGGGCTAGCTGCTGTCAGCCTGTCAGCACAGAGCCCACTTCAGATCTTCTGTCCCTCTTTCTCTGCCCCTCTCCCACTTGTTCTCTCCCAAAAACAAATAAATATTTGAGAAAAGAGCAAATAAAATATTGCAAATCAACGTGCTATGCAATTTTCAAAGCCCTCCACAAACAAAGGGGCTTATTCTTCTTCTGAGGCAAAGGGCTGAGTCTCACTGAGGAAAGCCTGGCTGTGCCCTGGATGTGGTTGCAAAGTCTGCCTGTGTATCAGGTCAGTATGATGAAGCCCAGTGTGTTTCAAGTTATTGGAGTTCTAAATTCGTGTTCCAAGTTAGTGGAGTTCTAATTCGTGTTCCAAGTGAGTGGAATTCTAAATTGAAAGGACTGTGGTTTCCTCAGGCTAGTTTAGCAAACTTGTAATGACCTCCACCTGGTACAGAAGGTGATTTGCACACAAGCAAATCCAAAGTAGCAATTTTAATCATGTTTTTATTCAGTTCCCACTTAGCAGTAGTAAACAGTTCAACTAGAGAACTCTCCACATCTTGTGGAGACAGTCCCACCAGCCACATATATGGCCTTTAATTACCCTTTAATTTAGTATTTATTTTGCCCAGAAAATATTTTGACTCTTATGCCTGATCATCCCAGAGCAGGGAAGGCATTAGAAAATAAACAGAGATGCATACAAATTTTTCAACAGATGGATTACAAGGAATACAATTATATGCAAAATGCCTTTACTTTTAAAAAGCATTAATACATAAATTAGTCTGTCAGGAAATGTATGCAGCTAATTGCACAGAAAAAAAAAATAGGGTACTACAGTAATATCATCTACATATAGTCACTTCTTGCAAAGCAGGAGTGATTGGGCACATTATTAATAGAACAGAATTCAAACTGTATTCATTAAATTGCTTTTTTGAGGGAAGAAGCCTATTAGAATACATTTTATAACATATTTACTCCTTTTTACAACTTAATAAGTATTTAACTCTTGTTTGCAGACCAGCTAAAGAAGTGATTTTGCCATTTTTGGAATAAAATAAAAAAAACAAACAATAAGTGGTAGTAAGTATAGATTGTTAGACCAGGCAGGGCTGGAGACATCCTGGGGCCTGGTGCGTTGTGTCTGACTGGAGGGCCTGACCTGCATGGGGGTGGCTACCTGGTGGTGAGAGTGTGTTACAGGCTGCAGAGCCCAGGTGGAACCATGGAGAAGGAAGCTGACTTGAATGGAACCATCAGATCTGATGTGTATAGACAAATAAGCAAAAATCCACTCCTGAACTGTGTGGGTGCACACTACCAATTGCTTGTTGCACATCTGACTGGTTTCTGTGATGTGAACTCTTCAAAGCCTGGGGTGAACCTACTCATTTCTGGACCTGTGACATAGCATGGGCCATTTATTTAATTTTAAAAAATTTTTATTTATTATTTATTTAATTTTTAAATATATTTTTTTTTGTCAAATTGGCTAATATACAGTGTATACAGTGTGCTCTTGGTCTTGGGGATAGATTCCCGTGGTTCATCACTTACATAAACACCCAGTGCTCATCCTAACAAGTGCCCTCCTCAATGCCCATCACCCATTTTCCCCTCTCCTCCACCCCCCATCCATCCTCAGTTTGTTCTCTGTATTTAAGAGTCTCTTATGGTTTGCCTCCCTCTCTGTTTGTAACTATGTTTTTCCCCTTCCCTTCCCCGTGGTCTTCTGTTAAGTTGCTCAAGTTCCACATATGAGTGAAAAATATATCTTTCTCTGACTTATTTCACTTAGCACAATACCTTACAGTTCCATCCATGTTGCTGCAAATGGCATGATTTCATTCTTTCTCATTGCCAATTACTAGTCCATTGAATATAGAAACCACATCTTCTTTATCCATTCATTAGTTGGTGGACATTTAGGCTCTTTCCATAATTTGGCTATTGTTGAAATTGCTGCTATGAACATTGGGGTACATGTGCCCCTGTGCATCAGCACTGCTGTATCCCTTGGGAAAATTCCTAGCAGTGCTATTGCTGGGTCATAGGGTAGACCTATTTTTACTTTTTTGAGGAACCTCCACGCTGTTTTCCACAGTGGCTACACCAGTTTGCATTCCCGCCAACAGTGCAAGAAGGTTCCCATTTTTCCACATCCTCACCAGCATCGATAGTTTCCTGATTTGTTCATTTAGCCACTCTGACCGGTGTGAGGTGGTATCTCAGTATGACTTTGATTTGTATTTCCCTGATGATGAGTGATATTGAGCATCTTTTCATGTGTCTGTTGGCCATCTCGATGTCTTCTTTGGAAACATGTCTATTCATGTCTTCTGCCCATTTCTTCATTGGATTATTTGTTTTTCAGGTGTTTAGTTTGGTAAGTTCTTTATAGATTTTGGATACTAACCCTTTATCCAATATGTCATTTGCAAATATCTTTTCCCATTCTGTTGGTTTTACTGATTGTTTCCTTTGCAGCACAGAAGCTTTTTATCTTGATGAGGTCCCAATAGTTCATTTTTACTTTTAATTCCCTTGCCTTTGGAGATGTGTCAAACAAGAAATTGCTGCAGCCGAGGTCAAAGAGGTTGTTGCCTGTTTTCTCCTCTAGGGTTTTGATGGTTTTCTGTCTCACATTTAGGTCTTTCATCCATTTTGAGTTTATTTTTGTGTATGGTGTAAGAAAGTGGTCTAATTTCATTCTTCTGCATGTTGCTGTCCAGTTCTCCCAGCATCATTTGCTAAAGAGACTGTCTTTTTTCCATTGGATACTCTTTCCTGCTTTGTCAAAGATTAGTTGGCCATACATTTGTGGGTACAGATCTGGGTTCTCTATTCTATTCTATTGGTCTATGTGTCTGTTTTTGTTCCAATACCATACTGTCTTGATGATTACAACTTTGCAGTAGAGGCCAAAATCTGGGATTGTGATGCCTCCCTCCCACTTTGATATTCTTTTTCAATATTACTGTGGCTATTTGGGGTCTTTTGTTGTTCCATACAAATTTTAGGATTGTCTGTTCTAGCTTTGAGAAGAATGCTCGTGCGATTTTGATTGTGATTGCATTGAATGTGTAGATTACTTTGGGTAGTATTGACATTTTAACAATAATTATTCTTCCAATCCAGGAGCATGGAATGTTTTTCCATTTCTTTGTGTCTTCTTCAATTTTCTTCATAAGTTTTCTATAGTTTTCACCAAACAGATATTTTACATCTTTGGTTAGGTTTATTCCTAGTTATTTTATGGTTCTTGGTGCAATTGTAAATGGGTTCAGTTTCTTGATTTTCTTTCTGTTGCTTCATTATTGGTGTATAGAAATGCAACTGATTTCTGTACATTGATTTGTACCTTGTGACTTTGCTGAATTCATGTATCAGTTCTAGTAGCCTTTGGGTGGAGTCTTTCAGGCTTTCCATGCAGAGTATCATGTTGTCTGTGAAAAGTGAAAGTTTGACTTCTTTGCCAATTTTGATGCCTTTTATTTCATTTTATTGTCTGATTGCTGATGCTAGGACTTCCAACACGATGTTAAACAACAGTATTGAGAGTGGACATCCCTGTTGTGTTCCTGATCTCAGGGGGAAAGCTCTCAGTTTTTCCCCTAGCTGTGGGATTTTCATATATGGCATTTATGATATTTAAGTATGTTCTTTCTCTCCTGACTTTCTTGGGGGGGGGTTTATTAAGAAAGGATGCTGTATTTTGTCAAATTCTTTTTCTGCATATATTGACAGGATCATATGTTTCTTCTCCTTTCTTTTATTAATGTGATGTATCACATTGATTGATTTGTGAATATTGAACCAGCCCTGAAGCCCAGTAATGAATCCCACTTGATTATGGTAAATAATTCTATTTATATGCTGTTGAATTTGATTTGCTAGTGTCTTGTTGAGAATTTTTGCATCCATGTTCATCAGGGAAGTTGGCCTGTAATTCTTTGTTGTGGGGTCTCTGGTTTGGGAATTAAGGAAATGCTGGCTTCATAGAATGAGTCTGGAAGCTTTCCTTCCATTTCTATTTTCGGAACAGCTTGAGAAGGGTAGGTATTAACTTTGCTTTAAATGTCTGGTAGAATTCCCCTGGTAAGCCATCTGGCCCAGGACTCTTATTTGTTGGGAGAGTTTTGATAAATGATTCCATTTCTTCACTAGTTACGGGTCTGTTCAAATTTAGTTTTGGTACTATGTGGGTGTCTAGGAATTTGTCCATTTCTTCCAGGTTGTCCAGTTTGTTGGCATATAATTTTTCATAGTATTCCTAATAATTGTTTGTATTTCTTATGGATTAGTTGTGATAAGTCCATTTTCATTTGTGAGTTTATCTCTTTGGATCCTCTCTCTTTTCTTTATGACAAGTCTGGTTATGAGTTTATCACTTTTGTTTATTTTGTCAAAAAACCCCAGCTCTTAGTTTCACTGAGCTGTTCTACTTTTTTTTTTGATTCTATATTGTTTATTTCTGCTCTGATGTATATTACTTCTCATCTTCTGCTGGTCTTGGGGTTTCTTTGCTGTTCTGTTTCTAGTTACTTTAGGTGTGCTGTTAGGTTTTGTATTTGGGATTTTTCTTGTTTCTTGCCATAGGCCTGGATTTCAATGTATTTTCCTCTTAGGACTGCCTTTGCTGCATCCAAAAGGGTTTGGACTGTTGTGTTTTTTCATTTTCATTTGTTTGCATATATATTTTAATTTCTTCTTTAATTGCCTGGTTGACCCATTCATTCCTTAGTAGGATGTTCTTTAACCTCCATGCATTTGGAGGTTTTCCAAACATTTTCCTGTGGTTGAGTTCAAGTTTCATAGCTTTGTGATCTAAAAATGTGCATTGTATGATCTCAATTCTTTTATATTTATTGAGGGCTGTTTTGTGACCCAATATGTGATATATCTTGGAGAATTCTCCATGTGCACTGGTGAAGAATGTGTATTCTGATGCTTTAGGATGAAAAGTTCTGAATGTATCTGTCAAGTCCATCTGGTCCAGTGTACCATTCAGGGCCATTGTTTCTTTATTGATATTCTGTCTGGAAGATCTGTCCATTATTGTAAACGGAATATTAAAATCACCTGCAATTACCACATTCTTACCAATGAGATTGCTTATGTTTGTGATTAATTGTTTGTTTCCTTCCCCAGATTGGGGAAGTTTTCAGCTATGATTTGTTCAAGTACACCTTTCAACGTTTCCTCTTTTTCTTCTTCTGGAACTCCTATGATACAGATATTATTATGTTTCATTGAATCACCTAGTTCTCTAATTCTTCTCTCATGGTCTAGAATTTTTATCTCTTTTTTTCTCAGCTTCATCTTTTCCATAATTTTATCTTCTATTTCACTTATTCTCCCCTCTGCCTCTTCCATCCTCGTTGCCCCTGCCTCTAGTTTATCTTGCACCTCATTTACAGTATTTTTAATTCATCATGACTATTTTTTAGTTCCTTGATCTTTGCAGCAATAGATTCTCTGCTGTCTTCTATGTTTTTTTCAAGACCAGTGATTAATCTTATCATTATTATTCTAAATTCTTGTTCAGTTATATTGTTTATATCTGTTTTGATCAATTCTTTAGCTATCATTTCTTCCTGGAATTTCTTTTGAGGAGAATTCTTATGTTTCATCATTTTGGCTAGTTTTCCATCCCTTATGTGTTTTAAAAGCTTGTTGTGTGTCTTGCACCTGTGAGCACTATACCATATTAAAGAGAGGTCATACACTGTCCAGGGCCTGGCCCTTCAAGAGGTGTTTTTTGGAGAGTGTTACTTGCTATCTGTTGTTGTGACTGTGGTTGCTTTATTTTCTCTCTCATAGTGATGTTTTGGACCCTCCATCAAGTGTGCTTTGAATTGTTCATTGCTGTAGCCCTGGAAAGGAAAACAAACAAACAAAAACCAAAAAACAGAAAGAAAAACAAAAAAACAAAACCAAAAAACCAGAAATACCAGCTACAACTAAACAATGGGGTTGGGGTGGTGTTGATGGAAGAGGCCTTATACCATACAAAGAGAGAAATGACAGGGAAAGGGAAAAAGAAAAGAAAATAAAATTGACCAAAGAAACTATATGGCTCAATCCAGAAAGAGAGAGAGAGAGAGAGAGAGAGAGAGAGAGATAAAGAAGGACATGTAGAACAGGTATCAAGAGAATAGATTAAATATGTCTACTTAAACCAACAACCAGAATAACCAGACTACAGGAGGGAAGAAATAAGAAGGAGAAAAGGAAGAAAAAAATATATAATAAGAATTGTCCAAGAATTAAATCAGAAAATGCAAAACTACTGGGTGCCGTGGAACAGGTGGCAGTGCTTGTCTGGAGGAGGGACTGTCTAGTTCGTCAGTTAGTAGATAAGCAGTTACCAGGTGTGAAGGGGCGTGGTTTGGTGTACTCAGGTCTTGTTCATTGTGGGCCCGCTGTGGGTTCCCTGAAGCCCCATTGTATTGGTGATGGGAAGAAAAATGGAGACACCCCAGTCTCTCCTCCACGGATTAGGTGTCCCAAACCACTCTCTTCAGGCCATCCTCACAGTGCTGTGGGCACAAACGAGGTGGTTTGTCCCGCTCCTCTGACTCCCACGCCTCCCTGGCGCTCAGCTGGGATTTAAATCCCCGATGTCTTAAAGGGTCCCGTTCTGTGTGCACCAGTTCCAGGGAAGTGCTGCTCCATGTTGCCCGATATATGGCCTCTGGCTGGCAGGCTCAAGCAGACTTTGTCCTTCGAATGATTATATACTTTCTTCCCACAGCACTCTAGGGAGGGGATTGCTTTCTCCCACTGTGGACTGCACCTCTGAACTACTTACTGAGCCTGGGGCTGGCTCCCCTCCTCCCCAGGTGCACGAACAGGGAAGCCGTCCCAGTCCAGAGGAAGCCCTACAGTTAGAGATTGGATCTTTCTCTGTCCTGTTCCATCATTTTCCTCTCGCCTAGGTACAGTCCTACGCTTCCCCGGCCTCTCTTTCTCTTCCCTTTGTCTCCCCGCAGAAGGGGACCCCTCTCCTTGGTGCCTATGTGGCCCATTTTATCTATCCCAGTTCGGAATCAAGCACCTATGGTCCACCAGGTTGTTCCCATGGGTCCCTGGAGACGTCTCTGTCACTCTTACCAGGATTCTTGGAATTCAAAGTCCTTTGGCTTCAACGCTGCTGTGTTTGAGGGACAAGGGAACTTCGGGTCCCCCTACTTCTCTGCCATGTTGGCTCTCCCCTGGCAGTAAAATCTTCAAAGTTCCAATTCCAATGTTTACACTGATGACATGATTGCCTTAAGGAAGATCCTAAGAAATCATTAGAGGAGTGTTTTGAAATCCTTGAACAGAGAAACTCTTCAACAATTGCATGAAATACTGCCTCAATTATAATGATTTCTGGATGCCACTGTGCTTCAAGTCTGACACTAGATCACCAGATTATGAAAGGATGGAACATCCAGATGGAAAAGATGTATAGAGCTAGGTAGGGGGAAAGGACAGGGAACATCCATGCCCCCTCCATGCTGTGCTATTCATCCCAAATCTCCACGTGTTCACCAACCAGCGAAAGCCATTTAAATGTGTGTTTAAAATGTCCAACTTCCGCTCAGGTCATGATCTCATGGTTCATGGGTTACAGCCCCACATCGGGCTCTGTGCTGACATCTCAGAACCTGCAGCCTGCTTCAGAGTCTGTGTCTCCCTCCCTCTCTGCTCCTCCCCTGCTCGCACTCTGCCTCTCTCTCTCTCTCTCAAAAATAAATAAATATTAAATGTGTGTATAATGCATGTCTGCTGGCAGAATTAGTCCTTGCCAGTATGCTCAAGGAATGCATTTACAGGGGTAGGTGGTGCAGTGGTTAAGTGCTCAGACACTGGTGCCAACTGCCTGGGCTGTCTGCATTCTGCACTTCTCTGCTGTACGGCCTTGGGCAGGTTGCTGGAGTTCTGTGCATGTCAGTTTTCTCTCCTGAAAATGGGAAAATTACAGACCTTTTCAAAGGATTGTTGTGTGAGGATTAAAAGAGCTAGTCTATAAAATGTTATAAAGCCTGGTCCAGGAAGGATGAAGTCCTGGGCATTTGTTTGGTGTGACTCTGTGGTCTAGGATTGCAAGGACCCAGGCACCACTCCATGGTGGGGTGGGGGGATCTGTCAGAGGCATGAGCAATCTCGGGTGGTTTTGTGAAAAGCAAAGCTGTGACCAATGAAGAATACATTTGTTTAGTATTTTATATCTTCTAAGCACTTTACGTCTATGCACTTTGACTCACTGTGAGTGAAAATAACTATTTTCTTGAAGATATTTTACCTAAAAAGAGTCTGGCATCCAGAAGCCCTCCCCAGAACTTGGGAATGATGGAGAAAACCTCTGGTCTGCTAGCCCAGGTGCTGCTCAGGGGTGGAGGACACCTTTCTGTTTATCTCTGTATCTCAAGTTGGGACAACTGAGGGGTGGGAGACAGCACTCCAGGGAGAAAGTCTGACATGAATGATGGCATGGAGGTGGAACAGGTGGGCAGAGTCAGAAAACAAGCAATCCCAGGGTCTGGAGTATAGATTTTAGGGGATGAGGATGGGAAGCCTGGAAAGAAGTCAGCTTGCAGGTGTTCCCATCTGGAGCACTGCAAGGATCAGTGAACTAAATGTGCGGGACCCATGTTGGAGTCTAGGAAGACACACCACAAGGTGTCATGAGAGTGGGTAAGGCGGGCAGAAGCTGCAGGATCTGGCTGGCTGCGTAGGAGGCTGAGCCCTTTCAGTCTCCATCCAGGTGGAGGCAAGCCTGCCGGGCAAGGCCAGGGCCAGGTCTTGTGTCTGCAGATGCCAGCAATTCATCACCAAGTCAGCCCACGCCTTGGGCAAATCCTTCCTCCAAGAACTGGGAATTGTGTTGACACATTCTGGTCCAGCATTGGCTGAAAGTTTATAAAAATTAGTTTAAAAGATGAATCAAATGACTTGTCATGTTTTAGACCACGATGTTATTGTTCTCCGAGAATGGCAACTACCCTCCGTATTTTATTATATCTTAGCCATAAACTACGCCCTGGAAAGTCTTTGAGGAAACTTGCTGAGCTGGCAAAGCAGCCTCTATGTGGATGGAAAGATCAGCTATTATTAAAATGAACCTATTAACCAAGATACTTTATAAATTCCAGATGATCTCTTTTCTATTATCCTCTAAGAAGATTAACATTTTTAGTGTTTCTTTTATGAAGGTTTGGGAAAAGACAAATAACCCAAGGTTAAGTGGAAGCATCTTTTCTTGTGTTGTTAATTTTTCTTAAGAGACTGCAGCTAGAAACAGGGAGCTCACCACTGCCCAAAGCAGTAACATTTTACTAGTTCTTCCAAATGTGGAGAAGTATTTCCTGAAGTTGAGTCATTCATTCATTCATTCATTCGTTCATTCATTCAACAAATATTTGTTGAGTGACTATTAAGGGCCATACACAAACTTAAGGACCAGGTAAGGGAAATCAAGAAAGTGGGATAGATTTTTTTTTTTTTTTTTTGCATGCAGAAGGTGATATTTGAGCAAATGGTTGAAGACAGTGAGATGGATAACCATAAATATATCTACCAGTTCTGGATGGATTTTGATTTATTGATTGATCTCTTCATTATGATAGGTCATAATTTCCTGCATCTTTATTGACCTGGTAATTTCTGGTTGGATGCCAAACGTTGTATATTTACCTTGTTACCAGTTTGAATTTTTATCAGTATTTTTGAGCTTTGTTGTGAGATGAAGTTAAATTATTTAGAAACAGTTTGATCCTTTTGGATTTTAATTAATTAATTAAGTAATTAATTAATTTGGATTTCAAGATTTTTTAGGCAGGACTGAAAAAGTACTTAGTCTAAGGTTAATTATCCCACATTCCTGAAGCAAAACCCTTCTGTTTGCTCCACCCAGTGTCCTACGAACCATGAGATTTTCTAGTCTGACTGGTGGGGACAGGCAATGTGTGACTTCTGGGAACTGCTACCTTTCATTGTTTTAGAGGATTCTTCACTGGCTTCACGTAGTTTCCTTGCATGCATGTGCTCATTAAGGCTCTGTGAATACAGAATTCTCTCCACAAGCCTCCAATATTCTCTCTCCTCCCTGGTGCTCTGTTTTGTAGATTAGGCATTCTGCCCAGATGCTCAACTCAAGGGGTCTATAGGCTCTAGATAGCTCCCCTCTTTTGGCTCTGGTCTGGAATTTCTTTCTGGTCAGTAAGCTAAGACCATCGTAAGGCTTTTCTCACCTGCTGACCAACTCCCGGGAGCCCCATCCTTTGTTGCTTGATGGACAGTGTCTTGAAAACTCTTGTTTTATATATTTTGTTGATTTTTTGACTGTTTCAGGCAGAAGGATAAATTTCATCCTTGTCATTCCTTCTTGGCTGGGAGCAGAAAGCTTTTGTTATCCTGTTTTACAGGTTGGGGAGTTGAGATGCAAAGATTTTAAGTATCTTGTCCAAGCTGGTAGGTGCTGGAGCCAAGATTCAAGCCTCATGCTTTTTCCAGTATGACATGCCATGCTGTCTTAGACTAATTACTTAAATTCTTTAAACCTCAGCTTTTCCCTTGGCAAAATGGGCAATAATGAGATGGGCACAGATAGCACCCAGCCTAATGCCTGACTCATAGTTTATATGCCTGCTCAATTTATATTATTTCCTTCTTGTCATTTAGCTAAATATTGGTGGAAAAGAATAAAAGGAAACTCATTTAAAATGGAGTTGGGGGCATCTGGGTGGCTCAGTTGTTAAGCCTCTGACTCTTGATTTCCGCTCAGGTCATAGTCTCACCATTTGTGGGCTTGAGCCCCACACCCATAGTATGGAGCCTGCTTGGGATTCTCTCTCTCTGCCCCTCCCCTGCTCACGCATGCACATGCTCGCTCTCTCTCTCTCTCTCTCAAAATAAATAAATAAACATTAAAAAAAATGAAATGGAGTCGGGAGGCCATCAGGGAAGATAAATGCAGACCCAACTGGACGAGAAGGGCCATACCAGTGTATACTACTTTATTATCACAACAGGAGACAAAGAGGCTTCCTCTTCCCTGGCAACAGCCCAGCCAATGAGAGGCAGTCACAACTCAGCCAATGAGAAGCCTCTATACTTCCAACTCCCAGTCTACCCCAATGAACTTTTTGTTTACAACAGCCTTCCCAACTTCCCCTTTTCTTCTATAAAAGAGTGTTCTCTCCTTTGTTCTGTGGGCTTGCCTATGGTTTTGCTATTGCTTGTTCCAGATTGTAGCTCTCTGCTATTCCTAAATAAACTCATTTTTGATGGCAAAATAACTGGCAGTTTTATTTATTTATGTATTTTTTATTAAAAATTTTTTTGAGTTTAAAGAGAGAGAGAGAGAGAGAGAGGTGGGAAGGGACAGAGAAAGGGAGAGACAGAATCTCAAGCAGTCTCCATGCTGTCAGCGTAGAGCCTGATGTGGAGCTGGAACTCAGGAACCATGAGATCATGACCTGAGCTGAAATAAAGAATCAGAGGCTTAACCAACTGAGACCCTGGTAGTTGTATTCTTTTTTTTTTCTTTATTCTTTTTTCTTTTTTCTTTTTTTTTAGTAGTTTTATTCTTAAGGTTAACATGTTCAGTTCACAAGTGAGGCTCTCACCATCAGGAGGCCATGCACATCTCTTTGTGGCATCTGTGTGAAGTGTGCTGGAGGGATTCTTCTTTCTCATTCCGAGTGCCCAGAACCTTGACAGTGAGATGTCTGGAAGTTTCCCTTCTGCAGCTTCTTTGGGTCTGAATAACCACATATGGATCACTAGTGAAAATAAGTCTTGCACCAGATTAAGATGAGTATTGGCCTTGGTCTTCATAAAACCAAGTAGAGAAGTGACCCCTGAAGTTGTTCAAAGAATGCACCTCCATCTCACTCTGTTAATGCTTCTGTAGACTAGTCATATTAACTGGGATGGGATCCCTGGAATTCAGTAGAAGGAGGGCCTAGAAACTCATTCCCAGCTGTTGGCTTTGGGAGGTTGCATGATTGAGGGTTAGAGACCTGTGTGTGAAGTCAGTACTTGCAGTGGTTTTCTGTGTGATCCTGGACAGGTCACCTTCCTTCTCTGAACATGATTTTCTTCATGTGTGAAATGGAGATGTTAACACCTAATTTCGTAAGGTTGTTATGAAGTTTGGAGATAATGCATGTAAAGCTAGTAGCACATAGCAGATGCTTAATAAATGATAATTACACTAGAAAACTTAAACTGTACCTAACGAACATGTTTCAAAAGGCGGTTTGGGGTCAGGAACAGAGAAGGGTTTCAGAACTATTGTGACATCACAGAAAGTTATTAGGCCCCCATATCTCACATAAAATCAATCTTAATTGGGTAGGTAGGACCTGCTATCAATGTGTACTATGAAGACTTTATTTTACTTTACTGTGGGCTGCACTGGGGCAGGATGTCTGGAACACCTGTGCTATCAGGAAGCCTGCAGGGACAAGCACAGCAGGCTGAGTTTATTTTGGGAGGGACAGAAGAAACTTAGGGAATTTGCTTTAGACTCAACACTCTATAAGGAGTATGTGAAGGGCCCCAGCAAAGCATGCTTTCCTGCCATGTTCTGTTTGTCTTTGTTGGAATACCTACTATGTGTCAAGTACTCACTCAGCCAGGAACTCTGTCTGCATTGTATCTTTAATCGTCACAAGAGCCCTGCAATGTCAGGATCATGTGTGAGGGCATGGAAGCTGAGGCAGATATGGCTTAAGAAGGCTATGTAGCTGGGGGCTGGCCACTCTGGGACAAGAGCCTGGGCCCATCTCATTCCAGACTGCCTGTTTCAGAGGAAGGTGGGCCTGGACACTGTGTGTGCCCTGGAGGATGGGGGCAGGTATCTGCAGGCAGCAGAGCATCCTCAGAGCATGAAAGGGAAAGTGGAGAAGTAAGGAGCTGACCCAGAAGTGCACAAGATGCTGCATGGAAGACAGTGCCAGGCAGGTCTGCCAACTAGAGGTAACTCTTGAGGACTCAAGCCATACCTTACTGGGGACATAGGTGATTCCAAAGCCACAAGTCAAACTGAGCCTGTGGTGGGGAGGCAGGCGCAGCTCTCAGGCACGGAGCCTGCAGCGCTAGTGGGCTTGTGCTCAGCTTGAGGCCAGGACTGACTGTGATCTTGACTGGATGGCCCTGAGTTTGTCGATAATTTGGGGAGAACTGACATGTATACACTACAGAGACTTCCAGTCTGTGAGTGCAATTGTTCATTTGTTTATGTCTCTTTAAGTTTTCCCTTCATAACCTCTTGTGATTTTCTGTGCAGAGGACTTGCCCGCCCTTTGCTAGATTTAATCTTAGGTATTTTGTGTTAATGGGCCATTTTTATAAGTGGGTATCTTTTCTTAAATTTCATTTTCTATTTTTCATTCCTAGAATATAGAGATATACATTATAGTTTTATTTCTTCCTTTCCAATTCTTAAATCTTTTATTACTTTTTCTCTGCCTTAGGCATTGGCTAGTATCTCCAATAAAATGTTAAGTAGAAGTGGTAATCAGTCCTGATTCTTGGTCCTGATTTTAGAGGTTAAGTTTTCAGTATTTAGCCATTAACATGTGATATGTGCTGCAGGAATTTTTACTAGATACTATTTATTAGATTTAGGAAGTTGCCTTCTATTCCTAGTTTATTTTTTTTTTCTGAATGGATGTTAAATATTATCAAATGCCTTTTCTGCAACTAATAAAAAGCTTGTGTAAGTTTACTCCTTTCTTCTAATTCTGTGTTGAATTACACTGTTTGGATTTTAATTGTAAACCAATTTTTCTTTCTTAGAATAAACTCAACTTGGCTATTTTTTATATAACACTGGATTTAATTTGCTAGTATTTTCTTTGTGGCATTTGCATCTGTGTTCCTGACAGACTCTGGTGTGAGATTTTCTTCTGTAATGCCCTTTCCAATTTTGGTAGCAAAGTTAAAATGAGTTGGGGAATGTCCCATTCTTTGCCATTACCTGGAAGAGTTTGTGTAAGATTTATCGTTTCTTCTTAAATACTTAGTATAATTTATTGGTAAGGTCATTTGGACCTGGAGATATCCTTGTGAGAAGGATTTTAGTTAATGATTCAATCTTTAAAAAGTTACCTACCTATTTAGATTTTCTTTTAGCATCAGTTTTGGCAAGTTGTAGTTTTCAATAAATCTGTCCATTTCATTTAAAATTTCATACATATTACCATAAAGTTTTTGTAAAATTATTTTCCTATTTTTAAAATTTCTGTATAGACTATACTGATGTTCCCTTTTTGATTCTGATATTGGTTAATTGTCCATTCTTTTTATTTCTTGACTAGTTTAGAATTAAAAAAAAAAACCAATATTCGGTGATATTGATTTTCTGTATTATGTTTGTGTCCTCTTTAATTTCTGTTCTTAACATTAATTTTTTTTACTGATTCATTTGTTTTTACTTTTTTACTTTTTCTAATTTTTGAGAAGGTACTTAGTTATTTTTTAGCATCTCCTCTAATATATACATCTGTGGTTATATAATTCTCACTGATTTGGAATCTAGATGTATCCCACAAACTTTGATATGTCATATTTTGATTTATTATTCAAAAGTGTTTTCCTTAATTTCCAAAGATTTTGGGATTTTATATTTATCTTTGTTATTGATTTATTATTTAGAATGCTAAGATTTCTTATTTGGAATGATTCTAGAACTTGAGACTTGCTTTATGACCCAACATATGGCCAGTTTTGATAAATATTTCATGCACACTTGGAAACAATGTGCATTCTTCAGTTGGATACAGTTTTCTATATTTGCCAATTAGGTAAAGTTTGCTCACCGTGTTGTTCAGATCATTTATATTCTCAATTTTTTGTCTGCTTGTCGTATCAGTTGTTGAGAAAGGCATTCAAGTTTGCCACTGTGATTGCTGGCTCATCTATTCCTTTTGGTTCCATCTGTTTTTGCTTTACATAATTTAAAATTATGCTATTAGGTGCACACATATTTAGAAGTGCTATGTTCATGTGACAATGTTCCTGTTTATGTCTAGCAATGTATTTTTGAAGTTTTTTGACTTAAAAAAATCTACATCTTCTGAAATCGGTTCTTTCACATCAGCTTTTCTTTGGTTAGTTTTTCATGTATATCTTTTCCATTCTTTACTCTCAATCTTTTGTGTCCTTAACTTTAAAATGTATCTCTTTTTTTAAATTTAATTTAATTTTTTAATTTATATCCAAGTTAGTTAGCATATAGTGCAACAATGATTTCAGGAGTAGATTCCTTAATGCCCCTTACCCATTTAGCCCATTTCTCCTCCCACCACTCCTCCAGTAACCTTCTGTTTGTTCTCCATATTTAAGAGTCTCTTGTGTTTTGTCCCCCTCCCTGTTTTTATATTATTTTTGCTTCCCTTCTCATATGTTCATCTGTTTTGTCTCTTAAAGTCCTCATATGAGTGAAGTCATATGACATTTGTCTTTCTCTGACTAATTTCGCTTAGCATAACACCCTCCAGTTCCATCCACGTAGTTGCAAATGGCAAGATTTCATTCTTTTTGATTGCCGAGTAATATGCCATTGTGTATGTATACCACATCTTTATCCATCAGTCAATGGACATTTGGGCTCTTTCCATACTTTGGCGCTATAAACATGGGGGTGCATGTGTCCCTTCAAAACAGCACGCCTGTATCCCTTGGATAAATACCTAGTAGTGCAATTGCTGCATCGTAGGGTAGTTCTATAAAACACATCTCTTATAAGCAACATGTAGTTTCTCTTTTTATGAAGTCTCAACTTTTTGAATATTCAATTCATTTACATTTAATTCAATTGCTAATATATTTTGGGTTTAGATTGATCACATTCTTCTCTATTTCTTTTTTCTCACCTATACTGTGGTTACTTAATTTTTTTTTTTACCTTGTTACCTTCTTTAAAAATCATCGGGTATATTTTTATTATTTAAATTTTTACCTCTTTCTTAACATGTTAGTCATACATTTAACTGTTTTTGAAGAGTTAATCCTGAGATTACAACATGCATCTTTGACTAATTACAGTCTAATTTAAATTAGTGTTTTTTACGGTTTTCCAAAAATGCCTGGACCTTAGAACACTTTTGTATTTTATTTTATTTTATTTTATTTTATTTTATTTTATTTTTATTATTTTTTAAGTGTGAAATTTATTGTCAAATTGTTCCCATACAACACCCAGTGCTCATCCCAACAGGTGCCCTCCTCAATGCCCATCACCCACTCTCCCCTCCCTCAACCCCCCATCAACCCTCAGTTTATTCTCAGTTTTTCAGAGTCTCTTTATTTTATTTTTTAAAGTAATCTCTGCACCGAACATGGGGCTTGAACTTACAACCTTGAGATCAAGTGTTGCATGCTACACAGACTGAGGCTACCAGGTACCCCCTAGAACACTTCAACTTTGTTTAATTCCTCCCAACTTTTGTGATATTTTTGTCATATATACATATTCCATATATATTTTAAACCACATATGGCATTATTGTTTTGTTTGTATAGTCAGTACTCACCTAGATTTCCCCATATTTTTATCCTTTATTTATTTTTTTGAGATAGAGAGTGTGAGTGGGGGAGGGGGGGGACAGAGGATCCAAGGTGGGGTCTGTGCTGACAGCACAAAGCCCAAAGTGGGGCTTGAATTCACACATTGCTTCACAATCACTATTGTCAAGCTCAGAATAGGTTAAGGGAAAGGCAAGTGCTAAGATAGTGGAGGCCATGATGTCACTTTTTTTTTTTTTTTTCCGATAAAAACAGAATTTTCTAACCCAGACCTCAGCTTTAGGCATGCCCACTCAGGGCACATGTGATATTCCTTAACAGGGCTAAACCTTGCCTTGACCCCTGGGGGCGAGCCCAGAAAGGGGAAACCAGCCTGGTGGGAGGGGAGGGTGGTAACAGCCCCCTGTCAGTAGGGCAGACCCCTCCTCTGCCTTGGGACCAGTGACAAAGGGCCTGGGCGGGTATCAGTGCAAGTGGGCTCCTCCACAGGGAGTGGGGAGCAGGCTTTCTCCATCACACAAACAGGTGTTTCAGCCTCATAAAAATAACATTTTCCCACAAGCTTTTTTTTTTTTTTTTTTTGGCATTCCATTTTGTATTAGTTACTGTTGCCACTTTAGCTGCCTCCTTTCTGAGACACTCTGCACAGTGCAGGTGCTCCTAGGTGCGAAGTTAATTACATGTAAAACCTAACAGAAGCTTAAGAAGTATTTAGATTTCCTCCCCTCCAAGACATCAACTGAGGAGAATCAGCTGTGCAAAAGTGATTGCGAAGCAGGAAATTCAAGAGCTCAAGTTTTCATGGCATTGCCAAATTCCCAGTTACATCCTGTGGTGTTACCTCATTCCAACTAAGCTGCTCAGGAAACTTTTCTTGAGGTTTGCACATTCACTTACTGGCAACAGTGGCCACAGGACATTAGACTGTCAGCTTCCTGGAATGGGAAAATGATTGCGTTCTGAGCCTGGATGCTAGAGGCTGACCCTGGGCAGGCACTTGTATTATGTTTGATCAAAGGGTATGTGGATGGATGGATGGATGGGTGGATGGATGGATGGATGGATGGGTGGTGGGTGGTGGGGTAGATCCCTCAGTCAGCCAACCTTTTCCTGAGAACCACTCATAGGCTTGCTCCGTGTTCTCACAGACCCTCCTACCCCTGGCTACAGCTGACCAATACCAAAAACAGCCTTTACCCAAGCCAGCCCAGTTTTCTACTTTTCTTAGGCTTTTGACTGTGGGACCTGGAGAGAGCAGCTAGTCTCCCTTGGGACAGGCGATTTGTGTTCTTGGTTGTTTCTCATTATAAGGAGAAAGCCAAATGGCATTAAGAGAAAGCCTGTACCCTTACATTACTTGTTTTCTCTTTTTGGGACTCCTATTACTAAACCTGTGACACCGAGCCTTCAATTTCCTTACAGTTACTTACATTTATCTTGACTTTTCTTGGAGATTTCTCTACTTTTATTTTCTAATCTTTATGGTACTTTTAAACAAAGTCTCACCTATCATATTTTCAATTCCCAAGGTTTTCGTGTTCTCACGCCCCTACTGATCACTATGCCCTCTTTACCTCAAAGGTAATCCTACTCCTGTTGTAGAAATAAGTCCTCTTCTGTGTCTGGTTTCTTTCATTCTCCGTCCTGCTTGTGAGATTCACCTCTGTTGATCTGTGTCTTGCAGTTTTCCCATTTTTGTTGCTGTATATTATTCCTCTGTCTACCATCATTTACTCCACTGTGGGAAGACATTTGCACGTCTTACTTCTTACAGGTAAACTTGTGATGAACATTCTGTGTGCATCTGTAGGGCCGTCAGTTTGGCTGGGTGATGACCAGTAGGAGCCGGTCAGTGTAGGCATGCCCCACAGCCTGCACTTGGTGAGGGGCATCACTCCACTGCGACCACGGGATGGGGTGAGAGCCCCTCTCTCAAAAGGCAAGTCTCCCCATGCCACTCCTCTGTTGATAGTTTTTTGATGGCTTCCCTTTCTGTTAGGAGGCTATGGGCACAGGACCTGGAACAGGCTTACCTCTGCATGGCACTCACCTTGACATCCGGCTGCATCAGACAACTTGATGTTGCCTAAAGTCGTGGAATTCTCTGAAGCTGTGTGAGTTCAGGCACAGGGGACAGGCAGGGAGGCTCTTGGGACGATGTCTCTGAAGTCAGGTGGGCGTGGCTCAAGTCCAGCTTTGTCACACTCCTCTCCTTATATCTCAGTTGGCTTCGAGGCTGGCTCCTTGGACCACTGCTGCAATCAGAAGTCACGAGCTGAGCTCCAGGTGTGTCCTCAGAGCACCAAGGGACATTTACATGTGTTATCACTGACACTGGGCAAATGACCCTGGAGTGTGAGGGAAGAGTGGAGTGCTCCAGAGTCTGTGATGGTGTATCCACGGATTGTGATTGCAGTCATTGTCATTATCATCCTCTGCATGGGTGTGTGTCAACCACAGTGCCTCACTCTCCCCGCCCCCGCCCCCCCCCATCTGCACCTCCTGGTTGTAGAGGCTGCACTGAGAGCGGGACTTACCTGGGGTTCAATGGGGGTCCTGCCTAGGCCTGGGGAGGGGGTTCTGAGCAGTTAGCACAGGTCTGGATGGGGGCATGTCTGAGCAGGCCAAGGTGCTGGGCCCTGAACTCAGCTGTGGCTGGAGTCCCTCCGGGTGCTTTTCAGTCAGAGTCACAGAATTCTGGGTTGGTCCTAAGAGGGAGCTGGGACTCATCTTTGCTAAAAGTCAACTGAAGGCAGAACAGTTACCCAGAGCCTGGGACCTGGGACATATTGTCAAAATGAACATATATAGAGAAAGTTCCCTTTCCTTTCCCAGGCTGAGTCACAGAGAAATCACCCCCAGCTACCTGTCTCCATGACTGTTACAATCCTCCTGCAAATATCCCTGTGCCCCCAGCATAGTTTAGCAGTGCTTGTTGTGGGATGGGGATAGGTGTGGCAGGCCTGTAGCTGCACAGGTGCTCCCCTGTACTGTGACCATGGCAGTCTCTGTCCAGGAAAGGAAAAGGGACAGAGTGGGCCTCAGGAGAGGTTTTCCAGAGGGGAGCTTCACAGGGGGCTGAGGCAGGTGAGAGACGCAGTACACCAAGCAGTGTGTCCCTTGACCTTTGCGCATCAATAGGCACCCTGCCCACCCCCCACCAGGAACTGTCCAGAGCTCCCTGCCCTCCTCTGAGAGTGACCACTGTGTTAGTTTTACAGGGATGCTGTAATAAACTGCCACAAAGTGGTTGGCTTAAAGCAATAGAAATTTATTCTCTCATAGCTCTCAATGTTAGAAGTCTGAAATCAGTAGCACTGGGTCAAATTCGAGATGTCAGCAGAGCCATGTTCCCTCCAGAGGCTCCAGAGGACAATCTGTTCCTTGCCTCTTCTGGTGGCTGCAGGTGACCTTTGGCTTGGTGATGGCATCACTCCATTCTCTGCCTTTTTGTAAAGGTACCTGTGACTGCACTGGCCCCACCTGGAAAAATCCAAGATGATCTCTTCCATCCCAAGATCCTTAACTTATTGTAACTGCAAAATCCTTTTTTGCCATATGGTGTGTATTTCCAGGGTTCTTCAGAGAAACAGAACACCTATATACATACATATTTGTATGTATATATACACATACACTGATCTCCATATGATATTAATCTATACGCACAATATAATAGTATATTATCTATATAGATACCTATATGAATAGATTCTTCCTATCATCTATCATCTGTCATCTATTATCCATGTATCTATCAATCAAGCTATCCATCCATCCATCCATCCACCCATCCATATCTATTTGTCTGTCTGTGTACCTACCTACCTACCTACCTACTTATCTAAAGGGCTTTATTATAAGCAAATGACTCATACAACTGGATCCTGGAATTCCAAAATCTTCAGGGTGGACTGGCAGACTGGAGACCCAGGGCAGAGTTGGTGTTGCAGCCCAGGTCCTAAGGCCATCTGCTGGTGGGATTCCCTCTTCCTTGGGGGCCCTCAATCTTTGCTCATAAGGCCTTCAACTTATTGGATGAGGACCACTCACATTATGGAAGGTAATCTGCTTTACTCAAAGGCTACTGGTTTAAATGTCAGTCTCATCTAAAAATACCTTCACAGAAACATCTAGAACAGTGTTTGATGAAATATTTGGAAATGATAGCTCAGCTAAGTTGATGCATGAAATTACCTGTCACATCGGTAGCACTCATGGGTTCTAGGGATAAACACATGGAAATCTTCTAGTAACAATAGCTCAGCTAAACTGACACATAAAATTACCTGTCACATCGATAGCACTCATGGGTTCTAGGGATAAACACATGGAAATCTTCTGGGGGCCACTGTCCAGTTGCTCCAGCCCTGAGTTGAGTATCCCTGCCTGGGTCTGGTGTTTGGCACATCAAGAGATATCCCCTCACTTAGAAGGTCAGGTTCCTGCGAGGATGGAGCACAAGGGAGGCTGCAGTTTATGGTGGAAAGAGCATGGACTCTGAGCCAGACGGCCTGGTCCAAATGACAGCTCCGCCACCTTCTAGCAATGTGGCTCCAGGCAAGTCACTTGGTCCCTCTGATGCTCAGCCTTTTCATCTAGAAAGGGTGGATAAACACTGCTGTAGTCACGTGAGGAATGAATAGAATAGGAGGGGTCCATTTCTCCCTCCCGTGTGCCCCTTCTAGCAAGTACAGCATAACATCTAGTACAGCCTGATAAATACCTGCTGATTGATTGTCACCTACCTGGCTGGTCTGCCATTTCATTCTGGTGTGGTGGAGCTGACCTGAGGGTTTTTATGATTTCCATTTTACTTAGCCAGAGAAGCAGTAAATTTATTTTAAGGCAATGATCTTGCTCTTTTCCTCTTATTCCCATAAATTATGACCCAACAGGTCGTGCACAAATAGTTTGGTTTGATATCTACCATTAATCTTTGCTATATTTTGTAAGCGAACTTCAGTGCAGTGAACTAGGTTTTAATTAAATCTTGAAATTTCCAGTATTTCACAACTTGCTCTCGCATTGGGCTATAAAAGGAGGAGTCTATATACTTTCATGGGGAGCAATTCCCTTTACTACAAATATGCAAAGTAGAGCTTGCTTCCTTTGAATTCTTGTTCTAGACTGTTTTATTTTCCTTACAGTGCCTGCTGGAGTTTTTCTCTGCTTTCTGAAATATCAAGATGCATCTTGAAGACTCCAGAAATCACCTGTGCCAAGAAGCAGGGCTCTATGGGCCTCTCACACACTGTGGACTGACCACACTGTGTGGCCCTGTGGAAGCTCAGGCACAGTGGAGGTCTGGTGGTGCTGTCTAAGCATCCCCATGTGCCTACCCACCCATGTTTCCACCATGCCTCACCCAGATGGTGCCTGGTACTGGTCACGCCAGGCCCTGTGATGGGCACTGGAGCTACTGAGGTCAGTCATACAGGGCATATTAAATGCTCTGAGGGCAGTATTGCGGGTCATAAAAGCCCCAGACTTCCTGAGCTCCCTGGGCAACACTTGGCAGTTCATTCCCTGGGGAGACCCTCTCCCCTGAGCTATGTGATTCATGCCAACCTGCAGTCAGGGCTCTGGTGGACACAGCCTGTCCTGCCACAGCTGCTGCAAGGCTGGCAGGGCTCCCCATCATGGCTCTCTGTACTGTGAGAGGCTCAGGGCATCTTCAGGAGGAGCCTCTGTCAGCTTCCACTCTCAGCCACATAAGGAGCACATACTACTGTGTGGGCTCCTTTCCTCTCCTGCATATGTCCTACATCCTGTCTCCTTTCACTGGTCATCCCAGCCCCCAGTCCTGGCCAGACTGTGCTCCAGCTCCAAGCTTACACTGGTGACCCCTTCTTGCTCCCCACCCCTCTTCTCCCTATGGGATAGACTTAGGTATGTGTCAGGAAAATAGCAACTTATGGCCCAAATCATTCACATCAATGTCAAGACAATGAGAGAGGCAGTACAGTGTATTGGTTACAAGCAAGGACTTTGGGGCCACACAGCCTGATTCTGACAATTACTTTTTATGTAATCTTGAGCAAGGGACTTAACTTCTCTGAGCCTCTTGTTTCTTTTCACCAGGGAAGGGTATCTCCCAGTGAAAGAGGCAGGGCTTGCCAAACACTGCATCTGCTCCCCCACACTTACCAGCCCCATGCAGTTAGGCTGGGACAGGTGACTAGTTGTGGGAATAGGAGCTATCAAAGCATCAAAGAGTCAGTGCTCATGCTGCGGCTGGTTGCTGCCTTCTGAGGCAACCAAGGAACTGTGTGTTCCAGATGATTCAGCTCCTCAAGGGTGGAGCCTCCTTCACTCTCGGTCTCTGAGGGAGTGTGTGGAGCAGAGTCCTGCCCCCATCAAACAGCTCCTGACAGATGCATAGCACTGATGGGAAGTGTGCTTGGTGTTCTTAAGCCACTCAAATTGGGAACTAGTTGTTACCTCAGCATAACCAAGCCTGTCCTGACTAAGAGGATCACAGTTAGATTTCTCCAGGTGCCTGTTACCCTCCTCCCAGCATGTCTAGAACATTGTACATGTTAAAAGCCATAGATCAGGGCCAGGGGTGTGTGTGTGGTTAAACAACATCCTCAAGGTCACACCACTAGAAGTGCTTTGTGTGTTGTCTGTGACATTTCTCTCTCATTGCTGAGCTATTACACAAAGCATACTAAGAACCTACCATGGGCCACAAGAGGTGCTGGGAGCACGGCTATCCAGAGCATGGCTTCACTCCCAGTGAGCTGGTGGGAGACAAGGAAGCAGGCTGTTGGGAAGGTAAGTGCTGTGTGACTGCACCTTGTGCCTGCCCCTGAGACCAGGCCCTGGGACCCAGCTCCAAGCTTCCCAGATGGCTTTCCTGATGCAGGGGTATTTTTCACCAAGTATTTATTGAGCACCTACTGTATGTTAACAGTGCACTAAGTGCCAGGGACCCAAAGACATATGAACCTAGTCTTGCCTACTACAAGTACTCCAGAAGGAAATAGCAATAGATAAAATTGAGAATTTCTGCCTGCCTGCCAGGCAGCTTCAGCAAGCCCCTCAGACTACCCTGCACCTGCACCTGCTTCTCTTTCTGCTTCTGCCATCTCTGCCTGGAGCTTAGGTGTGCAGGGATGGATTCACAGCCCTTGCCTCCATGCCTGCTTCTCTCCCACTTGTCAGTGATGGCATGGAAATTACTGCCTGGATCTCCCTGTGGGGGACCCCTATCTGTGCCCTGCCTGGCCTGCCTCATCTCTGTCTCTTCACATGTCCTCGATGCGTTGTAAACATCCTACACCCAGACGCCATAGCACCCGCTTCCATTTAATCGGAAAATGCAACACACCCTACAGATGACTGTTATCTCTCCCTCGCACCCCTCCTCTCCTTCATCACTGGTTGTCTTTCTGGCCTTGGGCTCCTGCTGCAGCCTTCCTACTAGGGGGTCTCCTTGCTCCACGGCATCTCCTACAGTCCAACATCTACACTGGAGCAAGATACAAGCTGATCACTCACTCCCCAGATAAAACTACCCTGATAAAGTTTAAGCTTGTCATCCTAGGATGTGGACCCTGCTTAGGATCTTGGTCCCTGCCCATCTCACTGGCCCCATCTTTCTCTGGCCATATAGACACTGAACTCTGGCCTTGGGGAATATAGGGTCTTGTGTCATCCTTGAACATACTGGTGCTGGGATGTTCTCTTGACTGACTTGTTGTAAGGTTATTAGAAGCAAGACTTGGTCTTATTCATCTTGCAGCCCAGAATTTCTGTAGTAGAGGGGTTTAGGATCTGCTAGCACATTAGGTGACTCTTGGGAAGCTGCATTTAGATAGCATGTTGCTTTTGCTGAAATTGAATGATAATTTCAGGTGGTCTGGGGGCTGCTGAATGGGGTTCTAAATATCTTAAGGAATCCCCTTGGGACCTCTGCTATTTAATGCCAGTGCCTGGCAACAAGAAGCACATAGTTACCCTGGGTACATGTCTATGAGTGACTGGAGGGACAGCATGGTTCATGGGCAAGTAATCAAAATATGGATACAATGAAGGAGGCACTTACGGTGTCTTCACACAAGAACTTCATACGAGGACATTCTTTTTTTTTTTCCTGCTTACTTGGCCTTTTAATGTGATCAGATTTGCTAACACAAATGCTCATCAAAAGCAAAGGAAAGCTGAAAGTTTCACATATTGTCGGTTGCTGCGTAACTTTTGTACTACCTGGGTGTTGGACAGATCATGGGTCCCTTTGGATTATATGATTTGACATGAACACCATCTTGTAAATGAAAGAAACACCTTGTTCTCTCTGAAGGACATTCTTTTTTTTTTTTTTTTTTAAATTTTTTTTTTCAACGTTTATTTATTTTTGGGACAGAGAGAGACAGAGCATGAACGGGGGAGGGGCAGAGAGAGAGGGAGACACAGAATCGGAAACAGGCTCCAGGCTCTGAGCCATCAGCCCAGAGCCCGACGCGGGGCTCGAACTCCCGGACCGCGAGATCGTGACCTGGCTGAAGTCGGACGCTTAACCGACTGCGCCACCCAGGCGCCCCTCTGAAGGACATTCTTAAAGGGCATGCAGGCCTCCTGGGGGAGAAGCAGCAGGAGCACTAATCTTAACCTGGGTGTGGATTGTGTGAGTGTGTGTGTGGGGTGAGGTGCACGGAGTGCTAAAGGCAACCCAGTGGTTGTCTTATTTCTGTTTATGCATAGGGCGTCTTTCCTCTGTTCATAGTGTGTAGAGGAATGTGTTTTAGGTAGAAAGTAGTGCTTTCAAGGGGCACCTGGGTGGCTCAGTCTGTTAAGCATCTGACTCTTGGTTTTGGCTCAGGCCATGGTTTGTGAGTGTGAGTTCTGCATCTGGCTCTGTACTGCCTGCTTGGGTTTCTCTCTTTCCTTCTCTCTCTGCTCCTTCCCTGCTCTCTCTCTCAAAATACAAAACAGACTTAAAAAGAAGATAAAGTAATGACTTCAGGGGTGGAAACCCATATTCTGCTACCTCACATTTCCAGAGAGATGTTCCCAGGCATCTGTTGTCCTTGAGGGTGGATGTAGTAAGGAAACTTGTGGAGAAGGGAGGAAGGGGAGCTTGTATTTTTGACACCTGCTTGATGCCAGGTGTGTCCTCTCAGCTCTCCAAGAAGGTGACACTGTCTCTATTCTGCAGGATGTTGGGGTTATGGAAGTTGTGCTATGTTCTCAGTGTCACACAGTTACTAATAAGAAAAGCCAGAATGTGGTTCCCCTCTCCTGCACTCTGGTAGGCTGCTGTCAGCTCTTTGTGGTCATGTCAGTGGGTGGCTGGGGAGCCGGGGGAGGTTCTGTGAGGGCGTGGGATCCCTGACCCTGGCCTGTGCCATCACACTGAACCTTCACAGCATCATGCCAGCAGGGTGTTGTCACCCCACTTTGCAGATGAGCAAACTGAGTCTCCAATGGGAAGGGTGGGGATTTGAACCTGGGCCTCGTGCTCTGAAAGCTGAGATGGAAATACATTGCTTGTAGCTGAAATGACCACATTTCTTTCAGTACTGTTTCTGCAGAACATAATATATAGGAAAGAGGGATGTTAGCTTTTCTACTGTCTTACAGAGAGCATAAGCTCTCTCACTAGTGCAGTTTATACAGGGCAAGTTTTTCTCTTCATTTGCAGCCAGAATTGCATGTTTTCATTTCTGTTTATCTTCAGTGTCTCGAAGATCCCTACCAATTAACAGTGCTGGAGCTCCACTTTTATTTTATTATTTTATTTTATTTTATTTTATTTTATTTTATTTTATTTTATTTTATTTATAAGTAGGCTTCACGCCCAGTATAGAGCTCAACATGGGACTTGAACTCATAGCCCTGAGATCAAGACCTGAGCTGAGATCAAGAGTTGGACACTTAACCGATTGAGCCACCCAGGTGCCCTGTGGGAGCTCCACTTTTAACAAAATTATAAGTAATTATACTACCTGTGGCCATAAGGGAGAATCTGAGAGGTCTGGGATTCAGGTAGGTAATTAAAAATCCAGTATTCTCCATGAAGGAAAAAAGATCTAGAATCATGATGGTCTAAAAGTAAACATGATCAAAAAGTCTCCCTTCATAAAGAATTAATATTTAATTCTCATTCTCCTTCCCAGTGCTTAGTGTGGAAACTATTTCTTTTCTAGTCTTGTGCTGAATGTTAAAATTTACATTTAAATGGGACTGTTTTGCACAGAGCCTGTAGCTACTAAGGTCTTAATGAGAGTGTTAATTTATATAGTTTTAGATGTTCAGGCTTGATTACAGTCTAGCCTTGAAATAAGCCATGGAGGAGAGTTTTCAGAGCTCCTTAATGGGGATACTCTGAGAGGGAAGCCTCTCTTCTGGAGAGACCAGCCTCATGGTTTGAATGTCACTTCCTTTGGAGTTTAGCCATTACCAGCGTCTTTGGTCCTTTGGTTGTTGGGATGCAGGCTGTTCCTTTCTTCTCTCTGGAGGGGCTGGCACACAGCAGCAGTGGGGGCGTGGGGGTTGGCGGGAAGAAGGGACCCTGGCAGTGCTGATGCAGCCAGCTTGTGCCTCACAGCAGGGGCTATTCTATCCACATCTGGCTTCACTGAGGCCTGGGCAGGCCAGGTGCATGTAAGCCTCTGTAGGGAAACCAGCTTAGCTCACTCCATAGCCTTAGAAAACCCAGAGATTTCTTTTTAAAGGGAATGGTCACTTAAAGCCTAGGATGACAAGCATTGTTGTGGTTTACAGTTAAGAGACTTTGGATTAGGGCGAGGAAAAGATGATTAAGTTGAGGCCCTCTCCCAGTGTGTGGTTCATTGAACACATTTGTGAGAGTTTGTGTGGTTGTACAGTGGGCTGACAGGAGGAGCATATGAGATGGTTTTATCTCTAGCCTCTGCTAATATATGCATTGCCCTTGTGGGCCAGAACAGTGCCAGGTGCTGTGCACATCAGGATGATATCAGTAGCCTCAGTGCAAACTGTGTGTCCCTCTTCTGCTATGAGGCAGATGAGGCTGTGGGAGGCCACCTAGGCTCTCCCAGGGGCCACCAATCAAATCCTGGTCAGAGCCAGGTTTGGATGAAGGCTCTCTGACATCCAGATCCACGTAGAGCAAAGCCATTTTTTGAAATGCCTGTCCACTCTCCAGCCTTTCCCAACAGCTCAGACACTGGTGTCTGAAAGACCTACTCTGGGGTTTGTTAGGCAGAGGAAGCAGAGGGCTGGCCCCATCCCATTACCACCTCTCCAACATTACCTTGTCTTTTCTTTCTTCTCTCCTGTTGTAGAGACACAATCAGCCAAGCAGACAAGGGGATCCAGCTAGGAAGTCTGTCTCTGGAGATGAACTTCTCACCTTTGTCAGTGCCATCCTCTCCCTCAGCCCTCTCTGGGTGGTCTCATGAGCCACAGACCCCTCAGGGATGAAGACCATCATGTGCTTATTGTTAGGTGGACCTCTCATTGGAGCTCCAGATCAGTATATACAGTTGCTGTCTTCACACAGCCACTTGGACCCCTAAGACACCTGGAATCAGCATGCTTGAGACCAAGTGGATCCTTGGCCATGCCAAGTTTCAGATAACACATATGAGATGCTTTTCTTCACCTCCCACTCTCACCTATCCACCACTGATTGGCACAAGCCTCATACCCATAGCCAGCCATGCAGACCCTGCAGACCAGGTCAACTCTGCCTGCCACGTCACTGCTTACACAGCCCTGAGCATGCCTCTATAGCACTTGGCTTAGCCTGTGACTGTGCATGAGTTTCTCTGAATGTCTATCTCCCTCCAACGCTGCAGCCTGCACAAGGCAGATGTGTGGTAACTGTGTTCACCATCCTGTCCTGGAGCAGCTGTTTAGCCTTTCTAGGCTTTGAGAGTATTTGCTGAATGCATCTGCAAATTTTAATTCTCTCTTTCACAATTCTGTCTTCTCTCACTGGACTTCTCTCACTTCTCCTCTGCCCTTTAAGAACCTTCTGGCTGGTCTAAGAATTAAATTGACATGGGACATGGGGTGCCTGGGTGGCTCAGTTGGTTAAGTGGCTGGCTCTTGATTTCAGCTCAGGTTATGATCCCATGGTCATAAGATCAAGGCCCATGTCACATCCGGCTCTGCACTGACAGTGTGAAGCCTGCTTGGGATTCTCTCTCTCCCTCTCTCTCTGCCCCCACCCCTGCCCAGCGCATGCTTGTGCACGCTCTCTCTCTCTCTCAAAACAAAATAAACTTCAAAAGGTAAATTAACATGGGGCAGATTAATTGTAGAAAATAAAATTTACTTTTATACATACTGAGAATCCACATCAACATGAGAGTCTGGAGACAGTCAGGTAGAATTTCTCCTGGAATAAGGAGAAGTCTGTGACTTTGAGGGGAAGGAAAGTGATTCACACAAAGGTGAGAGAGTATGTTTTGGTACACTAAAGTTTGCTGGCCCATTCAGAACCAATGGGACACAAAGAGGAATTAAAAAAAAAAAACCCAGCTTTGCTAGACTCCTCCCTATCTACCTCCCCTAGCTATATTATAATGTAGTTATCTACAGTGATAGTCCCCTTCCTGGAGCAGGTCCTTTATATAAATTATGTTAGTTAGGGGGAAGGCCAAAGTTTCTTCCTGAGTCTTTGGGCTTTAATTTAGCTCTAAATAATCTCCTGCCAAAGTGGTCCATATTGAGGGACTTGTTCTGACCCCTACACTCTGAACTCTGGAATATGGGACTCTTAGTCCATGTTTCTAGCCCTTGTCATGCACAAAGCAGGCAATTGGGAGGTATTTGACAAGTGCATGAAAAACGAAAACAATGAATGAATGACTAACCTTGAACAAGTCATGTGTATTTGGCTTTGAATTTCTTCACCTTCAGTAAGGATGTTACTGTCTCAAATTTCAGTTCTCCTGAGGTCACCAGAGCAGTGGCTCTCAAACTTTAGCATGGCTTAGAATCACCTAGAAGGCTCATGAGACATAAGTTAGTGGTCTCTTTCCCCAGGTGTCAGATATAGTAGATCTGGGCTGGATCCTGAGAATTTGCATTTCTAACAAGTTTCCAGGTGATGCTGCTGGTCCAGGGATCACACTTTGAGAACTATTGCCTAAGAGGATCAGATCAAAGGCCTGAAGGAAGAACTTTTCCCAGCTCAGAGCAAAACTATAAATTTGCAGTGATGTTTTAGGCCTCCCTGAAGACAGAGGAGCTCCAGTCACAGAGCATCCACCCTCAGCAAGGATGGACCTAGAATTTTGTATCTGTCTGCTTAACAGGAAAAGTGAGAAGATGCTGGAACAGATCATCAACGGATCAATTTATAATTGCCCAGGAGAGCAGAAGCTACTATGTAGCCATCAATATGCCAATGCAGTGAATGGCAGGAGAGTGACTGATTTTCCTTCCCCTAGCAGCAGGGAGCACACACCTGCACAGAGTTCAGCTGCAAGCCCTTCCTTTCCATTCTGCACACACTTTCTGGCCCCTCCCCTGTGCCAGGTACTGTGCTGGGTGCTGGAATCAGACATGCTGCAGCATGGTCCCACCTCATGGCATCTGGGGAGGTGCATGTGCTGGGTGCTGGAAGGATCCCAACTTTTAATGAGCACCATGTGTGCATGTGGCATGTACTTACAGCCACTTGTATTCCAGAGGCCTGGGGAAGCGATGTCATCCCCACTTTAAAGGTGAAGAACTGAGTCCCAGGAGGTGAGAGGCTGACCATCAGGCATGGCAGTATCAGCACTTTGACCACGTCCTGTTGGTTTTCATGTCTGCTCTGCTCATCTGACCCCCTCATTCTACAAATACATTCATTCAGGCATAAGCACCTCTCTGCCTCAGGATGAGACTTCATCTCACATTTCTGGCCAGCACAGGGGGTGAAAGAAGGGATCATTTTGTGCACAAAGAAGTTACAGTTTATTTAAAACATAAAATCATGACACAAGAGTCAAATTATTGTTACCCTTAAATTCACCTGGACTGGATTGGCCAGCCTCTGAGTTCTCTGCAGCCTGGTGTGAAGTTGAAAAATTGGATAAGGGGAGCACAGTTCAGCTCAATGTCCAGATCTTGGAATACATGAGAAGAATTATAATGAGAGATACAGAGCAGACGCCAGCACATAACATTTGGAAGATAAGTTCTGACTCCAAGTTGCCTGATTAATTTACTCACCTGTGAAGAGAAGTGTACAGCTGGCATCTAAATTGAAATGTCAGCTGGGATATTGGCAGAAACAATGGCACCAGAGCCATTTCTTGTGAGAAAATTAGCAGGGTTCCCACTAGATACCATGAGTACCTCAGTTAAATACATGATCCTATGCAATGGATTGTCATTTTGGGAAACTATAATAATCACAAACATACACTGCATAGCATGTATCAGGCCGTGTTCTAAATCTTTATGTTTAGTAGCTCACTCAGTCCTCTCAACAATACTGTGAGGTGAGGGTATTTTTACTCCTATTGTACCGATAAGAAAACTGAGGCACAGCGAAGTTTAAGAACTTCTCTATCAAATAAGCCTGAAGACTAGAGAACTTGCTCGGTGAGTGGGGAAGAACATTTAGCAGTTTTCAAGATGTGGTTTCTGCACTAGCATTACCATCACCAGTAACTGAGTGGCCAGCGCTCTGTGTTTTGATGACCTCAGGTATTTCTGATGCAGGCTGAAGCATGAGAAACACTGGCTTAGGACATGCAGGACTGGTGAAGGAGGTTCCTGGAGAAGAGATGGAAGGAGGGTACTCTGCATCTTCAACACATGCTGCCAGGGCATGTTTGGTGTTGGCTTGAAAAATGGTCTTTTTCCAGCAAGTCTGGTGGCAGGCGGCCAAAGCTAGGCTGACAGTGGGCTCACTCATTGATGGAGCAGCTCACAAACGGTCTCCGGGAAGGTCTCCTTCTCTGGTTTCAGAAGGAAAGTGGATTGAGGCTGGTAAGGAAAGGTGTGGGATGGGTAAAGGAAGAGCTGCAGAAAGCAGTGCACACTCTGTGGCCCCATACTCCCCACACTACTCAGCCTCCCTCTTACAGGTGCCTTCTACCTTCTGCCACTCTCCTGAGCTCCCTGAACCCCTCCTTTGCTGCCCAGGTCCTGCAAACTCGAGTCTTGCTCCTTGACTGGACATGCTGTCCAGCTTCCCTCAGTGTTCCCAGCTTGCTTTCCTCTTTGGCTGTGGTGGCCATAACCCTGCCAGGAGGGTTTTGAGAATTTTCAAATAAGAGCAATTGTACTTGACACCCTCTGGTGGCTTCCTCCTTCTCCCCTAGGCATCTCCTAAGGACACACTTTCCTGGACCTTCCCAGACCCCACCCTGAGGCTGACTACACTGGTCTTGAGGAACTGCACAGGTGCTCCCGTTACAACCAGATCATCTGCATATCAGATTGATTGACGCCAAGCTGTTTTTCTGCTAAAACGTATCTAAAAGGAGATCAGAGACTGCAAAGAGATTTACATCTTAATTGGCCTAAATGTAATTGTGCCACGTGTTCCTGAGTTATGAATGTGTGAGGATTAGTGTGTGTGCGTGATTGCCTGATGGAGGGGCAGTCATAGGCCAATGAAAGATTTGGACTGCTGGCTGTCAGACCAATTAAGTTATAAAGTGCATTTCAAAATTGAAAATATTGTGTAAAAGTTATCCCTGCTGTCTCAGGAATGTTCCAGTTAATTAAATCATAATCTGGAGTCATAATCCTTCTTGAAATCACTCCATGAATTTTCTGCACTGAAGGCATGATTCCTGCTCTTCAGCCATGACCATGTCTACCCAGGCAAAGCTAGTGTAGAATATTAAATTATCTGAAACACCTCATACACATAGGCAATTTCATTTTATCAGGTCAACTGACTGCAGGTGCTTTCTTAAAATTGCTACATTTTTGCTGTGGCATATCTAAATAATCTCATCAGTTCTCCATTTACATTTTCCAGGGCATATCAAGCTATTTTCTAATTTCTGTAAGATTGCCCTTGGTGGAAACTCTCAGGATGCTTTAGGAATTCTAGGGGAAAATAACTCATTTCTCATTGGGAAACTGTTATTATAAACTTTGAGCTTTAACTTTTAAAACCATTTACATGGATTACATTAAACATTTTTAAAAATCCATGAAACAAAAAACCAGGATTTATGGGTGCTGCATTGCTTGAATTCCCACGTTTGAAGATTTTTTTCACGTGCCTTTTTCACCAAAATTTGCTCTTAATGTTTTTTTCTTCAGAGTTATACATTTTATAATTTACTGAGCCTGATAAGAAAAACAGAAGTCCACTTCTCACCCATCCTGACCCTAGGGACAGTTATGTTCATTTCTTTGGCTCTTGTGGGTTTTGGCTTCATATATAATCTGCACATATTGATCTTTCTAAATATTTAAGAACATGTTTACCGACCTAGGTGAAATTCACATAACAGAAAATTAACTAAGAGTGAACAATTCAGTGGCACTTAGCACATTCACTATGTTGTGCAAACTTCACCTCTTATCTAGTTCCAAAGCATTTCTATCACTCCACAGTAAAACTGCATACCTGTTAAGCACTGACTCCCCAGTTTCTACACCCTTCAGGCTTTGGCAACCATCAATCTGCATTCTGTGTTTATGACATATCCATTTTGGATATTTAATATAAATGGAATAATATAATATGTGACTTTGTGTCTGGCTTCTTTCACATAGCAATATCAGTACTTCATGCCTTTTATGGATGCATAGTAATTCACTGTATGTCTGTATCACAATTTTTTTATCCATCAATCTACTGATGGACATTTGGGCTGTTTTCACCTTTTGGCAATTGTGAAGAGAACTGCTATGAACATGGGTACTCATGTATTTGAGAGAGTACGTGTTTTCATCTCATTGGATATATACATAAGAATGGAATTTCTGGGTCACATGGTGCATCTTTGTTTAAAATTTTGAAGAGCTGTCAAGCCAATTTCAATAGTAATTGGCCATTTTACATTCCTACCACTAATATTTGAGGGTTCCAATTTCTTTACATTCTCGACAATTGTAATAACAATTGTTGTTAATCTTGCTGACTATAGCCATATTAAGAGGTGTGAAGTGAAATCTCATATTGGTTTTGATTTGCATTTTCTTGATGATTAATGATGTTGAGCATCTTTTTTTTTTATTTATTTATTTTTTAAATTTATTTTTCAACGTTTATTTATTTTTGGGACAGAGAGAGACAGAGCACGAACGGGGGAGGGGCAGAGAGAGAGGGAGACACAGAATCAGAAACAGGCTCCAGGCTCCGAGCCATCAGCCCAGAGCCCCACGCGGGGCTCGAACTCACGGACCGCGAGATCGTGACCTGGCTGAAGTCGGACGCCCAACCGACTGCGCCACCCAGGCGCCCCGAACATCTTTTAATGTGATAATTAGCCTTTTGTATATCTTTTTTGGAGAAATGTTAATCTCAACCCTTTTTCCATTTTTAAATTGAATTATTTAAATTTTTCTTACTGATTTTTATGAATTCTTTATATATCTGATACAAGTCTCTTATCTAATACATGATTTGCAAATATTCTATCCATTCTGTTTTTGAGAATGGTAATAAAAAGCAAAAAAAAAATTGGTTTTTCATTTTCATGATAATATCTATTTAAAAAATTTTTTTCAGGGCCCCTGGGTGGCTCAGTCGGTTAAGCATCCGACTTCAGCTCGGGTCATGATCTTCTGGTCTGTGGGTTCGAGCCCCGTGTCTGGCTTTGTGCTGTCAGTTCAGAGCCTAGAGCCTATTTCGGATTCTGAGTCTCTCTCTCTGCCCCTCCCCCACTCACGCTCTGTCTCTATCAAAAAAAATGAATAAACATAAAAATTTTTTTTTTCATTTACTTCAGATTTTGGTGTGGTATCTAAGAAATTAGGGGCACCTCAGTCGATGGAGAATGCAAGTCTTGATCTTCGGGTTGTGAGTTTGAGCCCCATGTTGGATGTAGAGATCAAATAAAAATAAATAAATAAAATAGAAAAGAAATTATTTATGCCTTTCTTTTGCTGGTGCATGTTCCCTGGTAGATTCCTGAGAAATGGATAGGGATGACAAGAGAAGCAATCTGAATTGCACTGCAGACTTTTGCTGAGTCTCCCTATGGTCAGGACAATCCCCCTCACTCTCAGCTGTCTGCTCTGAAGACCCTCTGTGGCTCACCTTTTCAATATTGATCTGCTCAGGTACAGTGGGGAGACAGCTTCTGGCCATCCTGGCTGGAGGAAAGGATCTATTTGCAACTTGTATGTACATGCACAGTCTCAAATCTTTTTGCCCTTTTAAGAATCACTCTGCAAACTCAACTCAGAGGTGTCTGTAGTTCCCATTTCTGAGATGCTTCTAAAGTTCTGCAATTTAAACTGCCTTGCTTCCTGTTGTCTCCAAGCAACTGCGTGTACCTGAGTTTTTGCTTCTCTGGTCCACTACATCGGTTACTTCCTTTTCAGATGTTCTTCATTCTGTAGACTTTGGTTGATATCTCTCATCTGCTGTTATCTTTTCGTGTATTTTCTTTGTCCTTGAAGGTTTACACTTTCTAAACTTTTATTTTTATTTTACTGGTATTTTATGAGGGAGTAGATAAACTTGTGTTTTCAATCTACCTGTATCAGTTGAGACACAGTCAGGATGAGAGAAACATGCTAGGTACTTCAGTGAGAGGAGATTTAATACGAGGTATTGATTACACAGGTGTTGGAAAGCTAAAAGAACAGAATGTAAGGAATCCTTCATCAACTCAGATATGTGTAAATACAAGAAACAGCTATTATTTCTAAGATTGTAGGAACAAACATAAATGATGTCCCCAGATCTTAGGAACCCAGAGGCAGGGCCATTGGAGTCTTTAAGGGGGACAACAGGCTGGCAGCTGGACCTCTCAGGGCATACCATCTATGCTGGACTGATGAGGAGTGCTACAAGATTAGTTCTCACATTTCTGGGGGTATACTGCAGAGCCAGGGCTGGAAGTTCCAAAAGGCATTGGAGCTAAAGTGTTTTCCTGCCCCTACAGGGAGGCCAGCAAGCACTCGGTGCCTAGGAGAGTCCACTCTCCCCTTGCCTTGCAATTGCCTTCCAGTGGCACATCTTAACAAAAGCCAGCTGACCTGAAGTCTGGGAATGGCCATTTGCAGATTTCCCAACTTATCACAGAATAGAGAAGGATGGGCTTGGGGCTGAAAGGCATAGGATTTTAAAAAAAATCTTTTTTTTTTTTTTTTTTTTAGTTTATGTTTTGAGAGAGAGAGAGAGAGAAAGAGAGAATCCTCAGCAGAATTTATGCTGTCAGCACAGAGCCTGATGTGGGATTTGAATTCATGAACTGTGAGATCATGACCTGAGCCAAAATCAAGTCTCAGATGCTTAACTGACTGAGCCACCCAGGTGCCCCAAGGCATAGGATTTTAAGCAACAAAGTGACATGGACATCCTGGTGGTCCGTGTGGAGGATGGAATAAAGAGAATGGAGTAAGGGGGGAGTTTTGGAAAGTTGTTGCAATAGTTTTGGAGGTAAGCTATGAGAGCTGGCTGCAGACACAAGAGCAACTGGGGAGTTCTTCAAGAGGTAAAGTCAGTTATATTTAGAGACTGGGTATGATGAGGGAGGGAGAAGATGTGGGAAAAGTGAAGGATGATTTTCTAGCATTTGATTTGAGAAATTGGTATCAGCCCAATTCATTGGAAAGGGACACACAGAATGATGTGAGCTCTGTTTTGAGGTCAAGCTCCTATGGGACATACATAGGTCCAGGCTGTACGGTATGAGATTGTTCCCCGGTTGAGAAAACTGCTGGAGTCCAAGCGTGGGAGACATGAGCATATGGATGGTGATTGTAGCTACGGGATAGATGTAGAGTGAGTAGACAAGAGGGTCCTAGATCAAGCCCTCAGGGACATGAACCTTTATACACAGAGAAGCTGTCCTTTAAAGCTATAATTCCTAGCTTTGGGAAGCACAATATCATCCTGTGCAGTTCATGGTTCACTGCTGTGCAGAGTGGAACTTGTTCCTGGGGGGCTTTACTTGGAGGAGGCCCACTGTGGGTCCCTGCATGCTGTCATCCAACCAACCTCAACAGCCCAGTGCTGGTGCGGCATCATTGGAACTCTCCAGGATTCTGTTTCCCTCAGGAAAACTGCCCTGGCTGGGTGGTCAGAAAGCTTTGATGCTCCTTTCCTGAAGACAGCTACCTTTGAACCACAGGAGCACTCTGGCTAATGTTCTAGGACAGTCCTTCCTCCTTACCTCTCCACTGAGCTGCACTGGCCACAGGAGAGGAGGAGGAGGAATCTTCATGTCCTATTTATCTACTCCCTGGAAGGGAAGGAAACACATTTCTTAGAATGGAAAGTGTGCCATCAGTCTTCCTGGGCTAGTCACAGGCTCAGTCATTGCTGATTTAAACTGTGCCTTAGCTGCAGTGCAGCATGAGGTGGTTCTGCCGATGGAACTCTGGGCCTGGCCAGGGTTGGCTCTGGAAGCCAGACACCTGCATCTCTCCTTTCTGCCCTAATATACATTGTCTTGTCTTCATGTTTGTAGACCAGCTTCTAGTCACAGCCCCTGTTGGAGCTGGTCAGAGACATGGGCTGGCTCTTGTCAAGTACTCCCCATTTACTTGATTATTCATTTATTCAATAAATATTTCTGAGTGCCTATTGCAGGTCAGATATGGGAGATGCTAGGGTGTCCTCAGAATGCAGATCCTGGCAAGTGCAACTGAGCTGCTCACAGCAAATTGAAGAGTGGGCAGGGAGTGTGGCAGACCTGGAGGAGAGTCTGCTGAAGCCAGAATGGGAATCATGGAGGCAGGAGGGGGCTGATGGGGTCACTGAGCCCACATGGTGCAAAACTTGTGAGCCATGGCAAGGAGTTTGGGCTGTATCTTGGGGTCATTGAAGCATGGAAAATTTGAAGTTGTGACCCAGCCATGCTGTCCTTTAGGAAGGGCTGCATGGTGGGGAATAAAATGAAAAGGGGGTGAGCTGGGCTATCGCCACCCAGTGTGCCAGAAAAGGCCTTTGGGAATGTCTTCTGCACATATAAAAGATGATCTTATCTACATCTATCCCTTATGTAAAAAGACATCCTGGAGCAAAAAATCTTTTCCCACCTGTTTGTCTGAAAGAATGTTGCATTATCTATGTGCTAAAGACTGCTGTCCCAGTCTGCTGTGATAATTAGTTCCTTTTATATCACTTGTTTATACTCCTTGGCTATCCAGGTTTATTATTAACAAAAAGATGTGGTGTCTATATTTCACAAGACGCATAATTGCAAATGCCTCCTGTCTGTCTTAAACCCCTTTAAAATGTACCAGGCAATGGGCAGTGTATTATCTGCAGAGGACATATTGATACTTTCCTAAATTAACATTTTGCATTTCTTCAGCAGATTTGAGCCATGAAAAATATTCCAATAGATTCTTATTGTTCTGTTAATTAAAGTGTTTCTTTCCTGAATATAGAAATCAATGGTTAGCATGCCCATGAATAATCTTTTAGGACATAATGAAGACCTAATGTAAAAGGCTTTGGCAAGAATGTTCTACAGGAGAACTTTAGCCACAGAAATAACTGGGAAAGGGGGGAGGTACAGGGTAGCTGCTGATATCATGTTGGGTGTTTGTCTGGTGGAACAGTTACATCTTGACAGCATTATCAGAATCAGCACATTTTCTTGGTTTAATTGCATGCAGGATGAATTGTCCACAGAAAACAGACTGATACTACTAGATTGAATCACTTTTTTATTTTTGTTAAACTCAAATTTTGGGAGGAGGGGGTCCTAAGTTGTTCCTTTTTTCATAATCAATTTAATTGACCAAGAATCTGCTAATTGCTTTTGATAATTGATTCCATTCACTTTTCAGGTATGTTCATACCCTCTGTGGTCTAATTTGAACCTCATAACATAACACTTGGGTAAAGTTTGAAAGGCAGAAGTGAAAACTTCCACTTGATAGATAGGGAAACTGAGGCACGGGGTTACACTCCCCCCCCCCCAAGCTCACACAGATGACAAGTGAGCCAGGCTGTGAATCTGGACTCCTTAGTCCAATTCTGGCTTTGCAATGTCATGTTTAGGGGTCTATGTGTGTTGGGTGTGAAGAGCAGTGACTGGTTTAAGCACAGGATTTACCATGGGTTTACTGTTCTGTGAGAATGTTGAGGTGGTGGGGGCCCGCCTCCTGGAAGATAATAGCGAGATCTGGAGTTCTTGTTTATTTTTCAGACTGAATGGTGTCCTCTCATACAGCAGGTGCCACAGAGAAGTCAGGGCCAGTGCACTGGGAGCACTAATCCTGACATGTATAAACGTGCTGTTCATAATGTGTCCTGAAGTAATTCCTCTTAATTTCCCACAGAGGTAGGACTAAGACAGCTCCTCATTCACAGATGAAAACCTGAGAAGCACAAAATGCCATGATTTGTGAGGGTTACTGCTGGTGCTGGGGCCAAGGGGGGGTGAGGTGTTAAGGGAGGAGGGAGCTTCTCTGGAGAAGCAGAAAGCATGCTCTTTGCTGGAACTCAGGAACGAGTTCTCCCTGCTGGTCACCAGCTTCAGTGTCCTTCATGTGGCCATGCCCAGCCAGGATGCCTCCCTGACCACCACAGTCCACAGCTCTTCTCTTCCAGGTCTCTGTGCCTGTCATCCCCTTGCTGTCACACCCATGTCACCCAAATCTGTAACTCCCACACAGACTTCCCCTGGGGCTCTGGACTGCACATCCAGCTGCCTCTTTGATGTCCTGAAAGCAACACCAGGCAGCCTTCCCTGGCCTGGGTGCTGGTCTCTCCCATCAAGTTGGGCCTGTCCTGCAACCTCCCATCTCAGCAGGGGGCAGACTCATGACCTAGGCAGGAGAGGCCTCAGGGTCTTCTCGGATGCCCCCTTCTCCTTCACTCTTATGGATTCTCTCTTTCTAATTATGTTTTGAATTCAGGTACCTTTCCATGGCCAATACCATAATCCAAGTGCCCATCATCTCTCACTTGGACTACTGCAATGGCTTTCTGCTTGATTTCTTATTAAGAGATCTTTATAAACCAGAAGACACACTGCCTGGCTTGAAATTCTTCAATACCTGTTCAAGTTAAACAAAAATCTTAAGTTAAAACAAAAATCCTTGCTGTGGTCTACAACAACTTGTACCATCTAGTCACCTCTTCAGACATACTGGGCATCAGTCGTCATGCCTTGTGTCCCAGCCACAATGGCCTTCCTTCAGTTTCTGGCTGAGTGTGTTCCCTCCACCAAAAGCCTTTGCCTGCTGCTTCTGTCTGAAGTTCTCTGAAGAAGCCTTGAGTGCCCCAGCCGGGAACTGGGTCTCGAGTCTGACTGTGTAGGATACATGGGCACTCATGCTCTCTGTGTGCATGGGGCTGCTCCCCTGAGCCTGTCTGCCTGAGGCCTGTAGCTACACCTCCTGCCCACCCGTAAACTCACCAGCTCATGACTTCCCTCTGTCTCAGCCTCTACTGGACTGTACTGGGCACCCAGACCAACAGGGTGGTGGGAAAGTACGCCAGGAGAGAAGTCGGTTGTCCTGGCTGTGACCTGGGTGAGGCACTTCCTCCTCTGAGTTTTAGCTGTCAGTTGATAAAAACAAGGGCTACTTTTAGCCCTCTCCCTTCCCACCTTGTGACTGATTGCCTCTTAGATCACCTGTCTGCTTTTCTCTCAGCAGGCCCATGTGTTAGTTGAGGAGAACATGCGGTCCAGCCCCTCTGCTCTCAACGTAACTGCCTGGCCAGGTGAGCACGGCTCTTGGCTGCATGGGGATGAGAATGGGTGGTCTAGGGATGAGGCATGGATAACAAGGTGCAGCAAGGAGGAGAGAGACATGCTTTGTTCTCCGGGATCCTTGTCTGGCAGAGCACTGGTTCCCTGTAGGAGCTCAGAGAACACATGGATCTCAATTGCCGTGGTCCTGCAGGTCATTGGGGGCTTGTTATGCAGTTTAGGGACCAGCTGCTGGCAAGTGCTGACTCCCCTGCAACACAGAGGAAAGAGGAGCCCTGGAGTTTAAGGGGCAGTGGTGGTGTGGCATGGGTAGGGTTGGCCTTAGGAAGACTGCAATGCCTAACAAGAGTTTAAGAGTTTTGGGCCAAAATGTACGCGATTTAATTCTCCTCTTGCCTGTCTCTCCTTTGTCTATCGGCAGAATCTGTATTCTTGTTAACTGGTAATATACCTGCTTTCTGGGCCTTGAAATGGTGCTTCAAGAAGAGAACAGAGACTATGAGTGGGAAGGCAGGGGTCAGAGAACTGGACACACAGGTGGATGGATGGGTAAGGATGGATTAATGACTGAGTATATAGGTTTAAAACAAACAAAACTTTTTAACATCCCTGTTGCTATTAAGGACAGAGATTCTGGATCATCGTACTATCCTGTGTGGGTCCACACACCTGTGTTTCTGTGGGTGCTCAGGGTGGAAGCATCCTTTCAGGGATGGATCTCTGGGCATCTCAGGCCCTATGTCCCTGGCTTGGAACAGATTCCTCAGGGCCAGCCTTGAAGACCAAGCTCACTTACCTTGTCCAGGCTCCTTCCAGCCTCCTGGAGCCAGGAAAATTAATGAGGTCACAGTAAAAGGACATGAAGAGCCTTGCTTTCCAGGTCCCATGGCAACCTAGCACCTGCCCTGGGCCTTACTGGGGTTGGAGGAGGTACCTGGAAGTGCAGACCTCCACATGGTACAGGTCCTGAATTTCTGTGGGTTTCAGAGAAGAGCAGCAGGAGCTGAGGGGAACAGAACCCACAGGCAGAGCTTTAAAGGAGCCCCCTGGTAGCCTTCTCTGCACTAATGCTTGCTCCTTGATTTTAAAGAGACAGAGCATGTTTTAGGAAACAAGGAGAAGAAGAGAGGTAGAGAGAGAAAATAACAATTATTTTTAGCATTTATTATAGTTATTATATTTTATATGTATATTTGTATTAGTCAGGATTATTGACTATATTTGTATTAGTCAGGATTATTAGTGTTAGCTGCTGTAACAAGCAACACGAAACCTAACATAAAAGAGGTTCATTTCTTGCTCACATGAAAGCCTAAGTGGAGATTCAACAAAGAGCCTTCCACTTGATGATTGATGGGTCCGGTCTCCTTCTTTTTTGGTATTTCTGTCTTCTAGGACTTCCTCGGCATCCCCCAGTGGGTGTTCTGTGTTCATTGGGCCAACAGCCAGGGGAAAAAATTGAGAAGAATGGCTCAGATGGCTGGGCCAGGTCTGTAGGTTCTGTATGCCACCCATACTCAGCTGCCACTGGCCCAACCAAACTCCCTGGAAGGTGGGAAGTGTGGCCTTCCTGTGCCCAGGAAGAGGAAAGGAGATGGGGGAATACTGGCTGCCTTTCTACAACATGTGGACTCCTGAAATCCTTTTCACGGCTGTGACAGGTGGGTGTTGTTCACAGGGGAGGCCTGAGGTGCCCTACTGGGTAAGCTGCAGAGTCAGGCCTTGATCTAGTGCCACATCCTTGACCTCAAAGTCTCTTCCTCTAGAACCAGTGTAAAGGTACACTGGCCAACATCCTGTACTCTGAGCTCAGCCCAGCTCCATCGTAGACTCCCAGTTGGATCCATTTCCTTGTGAGTGAGCTGAGGACCGGATCACTGGACTAGATCATTTTCAGAGGCTTGATGTAGAAACTCCTAGCTGTGATGTTCCACAAATCTGAATTCTGTTCCCTATTGGATATGTGGGGTAGCCCTGACCTTCCAGTCTGAGACCAGACATTTATTCAGAGCTTCATTTCTTTAACCTAGAACTTTGGTCCTGAGTCAGATGCAAAAAGCACATGCAAACTACTCGTTGGGGCATTAAATTGCTAAGAGTCTACATCTATGAGTAAGTGGAGGGTTTTAAGCAAGCATGTAGTTTTACTTATCAGATATCCTTGGCCTGCCAGGGATTCTGGAGCCTTGGAGGGCAATCTTCTAGGCTTGTCACCTGAGGTTGGGAGGTTTTGTGTTTGATGAATCCAGTCTCTCGGCAATGGTTTATGTCTCTATCCACATTCTGACTCTGTCGTTCTCAGCCCATCAGTGATATCATCCTCAGGGGCTGAGGATGCCCCTCATGGTTGCCACAGTGTCAAGTGTGATGCACCAGGCTTCAGTGGAAAGAGAGAAGTGTTTATTCCCCTAGGTATTTTTTTTTTTATCAGTGTGGAAAAGTTTTCCAAAAAACTTAGGAAATTGCCCTCGTGTCTCATTGGCAAAAATTATGTCACAGGTGCATGCCTTGACCATGCTGGCATTAGAAATGCTTGGCAGGCTCCTTCCCACTCCCAGTTCTGGGAGTGGGCCCCTTTCTCTGGAGCACATGGCTGCATGGGGGAGAGTGGAAAACGGAACAGGCTGACGTTGGTTGGCAACGAGGAAGGGGAAGCATGGTCTGGCAGATGCCCTTTAGTGGTTGCAATGTCCACTGCAGTTTGTGAGGCCCCTTTTAGGTCTAATAACAGTTTAATATTCCATTTGATGTAACTCCATAAATGTTAAAGTTATTTCCTCTTTCAAGATCTTTGGAGATTGATAAGAAGTAAGTCACTTAGGAGAATGTCAGGATAAACCTCAACTTCTGCACTCATATCCCACCTCTTCCCAATCCCAACCTGGATGTTCTTCATGTCCTTCATTCCTCACACAAACAGGTACATGTCTTCCCTTTCCCATCCTCTTCTGCCTGGTATGCTTCTTCACCTAAAGAAGCACCTCTAGGTAGCCCTCCCTCATTGCCCCAGGTAGTCTCCAACAGTCTTTGCAGTGTGTGTTTGCTGTACCTTGCTCTTGCATCCAGTTCCGCACTGCTCTATGACATGGTGCTGCTTACGTCCTTCTCCCCTTACAGTGTCAGACATCCTAAGGATATGCAGTGGTCTGGTTCCCCTTTTACTGGGACCCTGACTCCAAAAAGACAGATGGACAAGTGAGGGAATGGCAAAGCTAGTAGGTGTGGAGGTATCTTTGAGGTTGGAGTGAGAATGAATTGAGATTTCCTCTGTTCCTTAGGCTACATCAACCATCATGCCTGGCCAGCCACAAAGTGGACATCCTTGGGAACCTCCCTCTTTGAACTTGGCCAAAAATGATGTTGCTCGTAAGGGAATCTCAGACTAAGTACCTACATAGAGATCATCCCCAACAACACTAAGGTTTTCCCAAGGAGACACTCCAGGTGGGCGCAGTGATGATCTAGCCTACCACATCTTCTGCCTGGGTTGCAGCGATAGTCTCTTCGCTGGTCTTTTTTGCCCTATCCTGTGCATGATGATCCAATTATTGTCAAGCAGATGGGGTGCTCTTTCTGAAGCACAAAGGAGATCCTGATGTGCCCCACCTCCAGGAGCTTCTCATTACATTAAGGGAAGAGCACAGCTTTCAGCCTTCTCACTGAGTCCTGCCCACGTTCTGGCCTGATTCCTATCCACACGGAACTTCCTGTTTTCTTTCAAACATGCCAAACTCATTCCTCCTGTCTTGGGGCCTTTAGCACCTGCTGTTCCTCCCTCTTGGGATGCTTTTCATTTACATCTACACACAATCACCTGTCTCATTACTCCTGTTTCATGTCAAATGCTACCATTCCAGCATGGTCTCCTTGGCCACCCTAAATAAGGAGCTGCTGTCAGGTCTGGGTGACATAGTCTTTATCTTTTCTATAGTGCTTCTCCATCCCTGAAATTATCCTGTTCATCTATTTAAATATTTATTGGATGTCTTTACCAGGTAGACTGTAAACTCTTTGAAGGCAACAATTCTGCCTTACTTACAGTGTTTGCAGTGCCTAGGACAGGGCCTAACTTTGGAAATAAATAAATTTGACTGCCTGCTAGACTGAGCTGTGCTCTGGAATGAAGGAACACTGTCCCTTGAATCTCCACTTACTGTTTTAAAAAGTAGCATCTCATGTTTAGGGGCTTCCTTTCTCCCCTTGGGAAAAGGTTTTACACACTCTTTTTACTCCTTTCCTTGATGTGAAATTGTAAATACAATGAGAGTGGGTGTTTGGAGTGGGGGTGGGCTACCCAAAGGCCCCAGGCTGTGCAGAAGCAACCTCAAATTGCTCAGAATGCATGCCCTCTCCTGAAGTCCCCATCCATTCTGAAATGACAATTAAGGAGAAGAGGCTTCTTTCCTGAGGAAAAAAAAATAAGCCAACACCATGTCTTGGAAACAAATCAACACCTAGTCGTAGGATCTATAAAACAAAGCAAGGCCTTAATAAAGCAGAAAGGAAATAGATCAAATTCTAAGACAAATGGAGTTCTTTGAGGTGACTTCATTCTTTCTACCTCTATACTCCTACTCTGGAAAGCTCTGTAATTAAAAAAGTCAATATACGTGAGACTTTAAATAATTGACTGATGTTTAAAGCCCTGTCAGAAAACACTGTGGTAAGGTGTCAAGTAATATTTAGTTTTTCTATCAAAAAAGCATCACACAAATAGCCTTGCCGACCATTAATATACATTCAGTCCCTTGATAAACAGTTATGGTTATTTTTAATTAGTAAATAATTAGAGGACTGTGAAACAGTGAACTGTTACCTATTTTCATAATTCAATTAACCCTTTCTATACCTCATGGGCTGGGATGGCCTTTCTGTGTAGGGAAGGGCTTGACTGTCAGAGATGCAAAGTGACCACAGTGGCTTCTTGGGCAGGCCAGGGTCTTGGGTGCAGCAGGATTCTTTCCTGACATAGGTAGCAAACCTGTGGGATGCTGGAAGCACCTCCTTGTGCATGCAGAGGTGTTTTGCAATTTGGAGCAAACCAAATTTGAAGTAGTGGTAGAACATTGGGAGCACCACCTAGCCAGAGCTGGCAGGAAGTAGGGCCTGCAGATGTTGATTTTGGAGATATACTGAGAGGTGGGGACACCAGCTTACCTCTGCAGACCATGGGATACACATGTTGGAGGAAAGAGCTGGTGTAGGAACCCATTTTAACATAAGCGTTCACTTTAGGAATTTCTCTATATGACATGGATCTCAACACAGTGATATGATCCCCAACGGAACAAAAATTGGCTCTTTATGGCAAAAAACTTAGATATTACAATGGTTTATGATTCTCTAAAGCTCGACTATATATGACAAACTCCTACTCCTTAGTATTTAATTTCTCTCTTCTTAAATTAATGTACATTTGACACACAGTAGTTCCTATACATCATTTCTCTTCCCTGTTAACTGCTTCGCCTATATCCACCCTCTTCCTATCAGTTCTCATTTATTTCTCTCATAAAATTAAACTTATTTTTCTTATTGGGGGTGGTACGGTGATGCTGCTGCGGAGATTGGGGATGAAAAGTTAAACACTGCTCTAGGGGTAGTTGAATCAGGTCTCCTGCTGTAGCACAATCTTAAGAAACACTCTGGCACCAAGGCCACATGGAAAGATGAAGGAGTGTCTTGGAGGACATTCAGTGGCAAAACACAAACATCTCAGTTGGGAGGTTCTACATTTAACATGGGATGTCAGCAGATGATTTAGGCCTGGCAAGTTATTCTGGCATACTTTAAGCTGGGGATCTATGGTAAGTCTTTCTGAGGAGGCAGGCATTGAGTTGGCCCTGAAGACCTATGGGAGGAAGAGTGAGAAGACAGATACTCCATCTTCGAGGGCCTATGTTACACTGTGACCCAGAGAGCTTGGTGCTTCTCGAGCTGCCTAGGAAGGGTCTAGATTGGAGAGATAGAATTTAAGAGGCATCTGATATGGGGCTGGATAAAGATGAGCTTGGGGAAATGGGATCCCAGGAGGTATATGAGATGGGGCTGGGCACTGATAACTTTCCAAGCAGTGGGCTCAGCTTCAGGTTCTAGGCATGGAAGGTAGATCTCCTCTAGAACTGATATGGTGAGGCTCTGCTGTTAGCCTAAAGTCCTGTCTTCTGGGGGCTGGAGCATGCATGAGCTCCTGCTTTCCTCCCTCCTAGACATGAACTACTGTCCTTCCAGGAGGGAAAAGGGGTGAACTTCTCCTAAGGAGTCTGTGGTTTTCAAGGAGCTATCTAGGCAGGGCTGATGGAAGGAACCACAGGCCATTTGCTTCAAGCTCAACCATGTTGAGTAGTTATTAGAATCACAAATCTGTCCAGTGAACTCATCTTTCAAGGACTGTTCATATTTTCAGACACCAGTCACCCAGTTGCAACTCTGCTGAACTCCTGTTTGCCCTCATCAGTGCCTCCACGCCATGGATAACGTGGACCTCCCCATACCAGGTTGCCCCTGGGTGGTGGGGTGTGTACTTTGGCTATTGCATGTGGCAGCAAAGAACAATTTACTTGCTTTTCTGTGTCTTCTTGACTCTGAGCTCAGCACATTGGTTTAACTTCAGTGCTTAGTACTGATTTCTCCATAAATAATATTCAATTGAATGGGTTGGAATATTCTTTAACCTCTTAGTTTATTTCATCTAATGTTTCTACTTAAAGTTTCTTGAGGAAAAGAGACATTTCTGCCTCATAATTAAAGCCATTTGGTGAAATCACATCTCTGATGCTTTGGAGTAACATGGTGGTATAACTGGTTTACCTCCAGAATGGAGGAGTAGGACTGGACAAGAACTATGGGTAGGAAGCCCATCTTGGGGCTAGGAAAATAGGCTATGGCCTCAGATATGCCATTCTATGTTCATTTATAAAGTGGTAATAATAATTATAGTCCCAACCGTCCTGACCTGTGTACCCTAAGGACTTTTTTTGTGAGTTGCAAGAAAGCTAATGTAAATAAAGACAGATGAGATTCTTATCTTGGGTTCAGGAATATCTGGGCTACTGGCCTTTTCTCCCAAGACCAACCCCTTAGGAACCTCCACCAATGGTGGAAAAGGTGGGTCTTTGAAAAGTACAAAAAATATCAAGTGAAAGCTGGAGAACTACTGAGGATCATTCCTTGAGGGCTCTGTAGGGTCAGGACCCCTGCCCTTCACTTGTCTGCTACTTACTCATCCAAGGACTGTGAAGGTTATAGAACAATTTAGGAAGACTTACATTGTCCATGGCTTTAAGCAAACCCAATATGTTAACATTAGAAGTTTTCTAAAAGAAACAAAGAGGCTTATTCATAAATATCCAGCTTCTTTAATGAATTTAAAATATGATTTAATTTTCACAAATTTTTTTGCTCTTTCAAGGACTCATATTAATTTACATATTGTGTAAATCAAGGTATGTTGTTAATCATCTTGATCACACAGGATCCCTAAAGAGAATATATAAATATTTAAAGACTCTGTCTTCCTTCAAGGGATGACAAACCAAGGTTTATTGTTAACCATATAATAGGACTCTCATAATAGTACCATCATTTCCCATAAGCCTTGGAAGGTTTTAGATATAGACCCACTTATGGAAGAGGTATGGAAGCAAATTTTATTCCCCCAGGAAAATGGAGGTACCATTGACCGTGATATTAGACTTTTAACAGCATCAACAGCATGCAACATAATCTCAGTCACAGCTCTGACCACCACCACCACCACCACCATCACCATCATCACCACCACCACCATTAATAGAGAAGTTTGTGTAACATGGTATCATTTACTTGTCAGAATAACCATGAAAAGAAGAAATTATTTTACTTAGTAAATGGAATGGAATTCAGATAACTGAAGATAATTAGAAGGACATGTTAGAACATTCCCACTCAGTCATTAGCCCAACAACAAATAATTATTGATAGTCTCTATGTCTTAGATACTCTTTAAAATACAAACTATATTAGTTGAAAAAATAAAATTAGTTTACAAAATAAAAATATTAAACACAATACCAAACACTAACATTCCTTTATAAAGTGTCCATTTTTCCCCTATGAAACGTTTATTTTATTGAAGTATACTTAATGAAATGCACAGATCTTAAGTGTAGAGTTTGACAAATGCATGTGCCCATGTAACCTACAGACTTTTCATGACATTATCATGTATATCACCCCAGAAAGTGCTAAAGCCCATTTACAGTCAGTCCCTCCAACCCAAGGTATCTATTGTTTTGATTTCTGTCACTACAGATTAGATTCATCTTCTTTAGAGTTTCATGTAAATAGAATCACACAGTATACATTCTTATGTGTCTGGCTATTTTTGCTCTGAGTAGTGTTTTTGAGAGTCACCCATGTTGTTATTGTGTGTCAGTATTTTATTCCTTTTTATTGTCAAAACGTTTTTTTCTGCATCACTTGATATGATCATATAATTTTTCTTCTTTAGTCTATTGATGTGGTGAATTACACAAATTGATTTCCAAATGTTGAACCAGTCTTGCATATCTGCAATAAATCTCTTAGGGTAATGTTGTATAATTCTATATAGATTGTGAGATTCAATTTGCTAATATTTTGTTGAGGATTTTTGTATCAATGTTGCATCAGTTTGTAGGTTTTCTTTCTCATATTATCTTAAATTTTCTTTGGAATTAGGATAATGCTGGTATCATGGAGTGAGTTAAAAAATGTTTCCTCTGCTTTTATCTTCTGTAAGACATTGTGGATAATTGGTTTCATTTCTTCATTAAATGTTTTGTTGAACTCACCCATGAAACCATCTGGGTCTGGTGCCTTCTTATCTGGAAGGTTATTAGTTATCAATTCAAATTCTTTAGTAGGTATTGGTAATTCAATTATATGTTTACCCTTCTTTGAGTTTTTATAATTTATATCCTTTAAGGATTGGTCGGACATAGTGTTGTTCATTGTATTCCTTTATTATCCTTTTAATGTCATGGGATCAGTAGTGGTAATCCCTTTTTTTCATTTCCGATATTGGTAATTTATGCCTTCTTTCTTTCTAACCCTAGAATTCTACCATTTTTATTGATACTTAAAAAAAATCAGCTCTTGGTTTCATTGATTTTTCTCTATTGTTTTCTTCCAATTTTATACACTTATGTCTAATTTTTATTACTCCTTTGTTTCTAGTATCTTTAGAATTCAATTGCCTTTTTCTCATGTGTTTTTTTTAGGTGAAAGATAGATTATTGATTTTAGTTCTTTCTTATTTTCTGATATATCTATTTAATGCTATAAACTTCCTTCTAATCACTGCTTCCATTGCACTCCACCAGAAGAGTTCCATTTTCATCTAGTTTAAAATATTTTCGTTTCTCTCAATACTTCTTTCACTTATGTGACATTTAGAAGTTATTGTTTAACTTACAAATATATTCCAGCTATGCTTTGTTATTGATTTCTAGCTTAATTCTACTGTGATCTGAGAAATATTTTATAGGATTTTTATTCTTTTATATTTGTTAAAGTGTATTTTATGGCCCAGAATGTGGTATATCCTGGCAAATATTTTTGCAGGCTTGACAAGAATAAATGTTCTGTTTCTGTTTGATGGAGTAGTCTATAATTTTCACTTTGATCAAAAGTTGTTTGATAGTGTTATATATCATTTTAATTGATCTATCAATAGCTGAAAGGATAGTATTGAAGTTTCCAACTATAATAGTGGATTGTCTACTTTTCTTAGTTCTATCAGTTTTTTGTCTCATGTATTTTGATGCCCTTTTGTTAGGGTTATATATCAAAGATTGTTATGAATTCTTTGGTAATTGGCCACTTAACTTTATATAACATCTTTTATTATTCTTGATAACTTTCCTTGTTCTGAAGTCTGTTTTGTTTGAAATTAATACAGCTACTCCAGCTATCTTTTGAAGTGTTAGAATGGTATATATTTCTCCATCTCTTTACTTTCTTACCTTTTTCATTGAAACAACATTCATATAGCATTAAATTAACTATTTTTATTTTTATTTTTAAATTTTTTAAATGTTTATTTTTGAGAGAGAGAGAGAGAGACAGAAAGTCAGTGGGGGAGGGGCAGAGAGAGAGGGAAACACAGAATCTGAAGCAGGCTCCAGGCTCTGTGCTGTTAGCACAGAGACTGAAGTGGGGCTTGAACCCACGAACCATGAGATCATGACCTGAGCTGAAGTCAGACGCTTAACTGACTGAGCCACCCAGGTGCCCAAATTAACAGTATTTAAAAAATGAACAATTCAGTGGCATTTAGTGTATTTACAGTGTTGTGCAACCACCACCTCTATCCAGTTCCAAAACATTTCCATCGAAGTAAAACCACATATCCATTAAGCAGTTGCTCCCCTTTCCTCTCTGCCTCCTGCTCTTGACCCCTGGAGATTGCCAATTTGTGTTCTACCACTAAGATTTATCTATTCTGGGCATTTAATAAATAGGATCAAATGATATGTGACTTTTTGTGTCTGGCTTTTTCACTTAGCATAATGTTTCAGAGGTTCATCCACATCGTAGTATGTATATTATACCTTTTTATGGTTTCATAATATTTCCTTACATGAATATACCACGTTTTGCTTGTCCATCAATTTATAGACATTTGGGTTGTTTATACCTTTGACTATTGTGAATAGTGTTGCTATACTATAAACATTTGTGTACAAATTTGTGTATGAATATGTATTTTCAGTATTTAAAAAATTTTTAAAAATGTTTATTCATTTTTGAGAGAGAGATGGACAAAGCATGAGTGGGAAAGGGACAGAGAGAGAAGGAGACACAGAATCTGAAGCAGGCTCTAGGCTCTGAGCTGGCAGCACAGAGCCTGATGCAGGGCTTGAACCCACAAACTGTGAGATCATGACCTGAGCTGAAGTTGGATGCTTAACCAACTGAGCTACCCAGGCACCACTGTATATTCATTCTTTTAGGCATATGCCTAGTTGCGGAATTGCAAGGTCATATGGTAATTTTATGTTAAGTTTTTGAGAAGGAACAAATTTTTTTCCACAGTGACTGCACTATTTTATAATTCCAGCAATGTGTAAGGGTTCCAATTTTTCTAAATTCTTGCCAGGACTTAGTGTGTGTGTGTGTGTGTGTGTGTGTGTGTGTGTGTGTGTGTTTTAGAGCCATCCTAATGGGTATGAAGAAGTATCACATTGTGGTTTTGATTTACATTTTATTAATAACTAATGCTTGTTTGTTATTTGTATATCTTCTTTGGCATAATGTCTATTCAAGTAATCTTCCTATAATTTAGCTGGATTTTTTTTCGTCTTTTTTTGTAGCTGAGTTATAAGAGATACAAGAAATCTTTATATATTTTTGATACTAGACCCTATCAAATATGTGATTTGCTAATATTTTATCCTATTAGTTAGATTTGTCTTTTCACTTTTTTGATAATGTTTTTTGATGCACAAAAGATTTTTGATTTAGACAAATCCAGTTTATCTATTTTTCTTTTGTTGGTCCTGTTTTTGAGGTTATATCCAATAGTACATTGTCAAATCCAAGGTATGGAGATATACCTCTATGTTTTTATTCCCGAGTTTTATGTCTTAGCTACTATATTTAGCTCTTTGATCAATTTTTAAAAATATTTAAGTGTTTATTTATATTTGACAGATAGGGACAGAATGGGTGGAGCAGAGAGTGAAGAAGACAGAATCTGAAGCAGATTCTGGTCTCAGAGCTGTCAGCACAGAGCCTGACGTGGGGCCTGAATCCACAAACCATGAGATCATGATCTGAGCCAAAGTCAGACACTTAACTGACTAAGCCACCCAGCTGCCCCTCTTTGATCAATTTTGAATTGATTTTTGTCTATGGTGTGAGATAGGGGTCCAACTTTATTTTCTTGCTTATGGATGTCCAATTGTCTCAGTATCATTTGTTTGCCTATTCTTTTCCCATAGGATGATCATCTTGGCACTATTGATGAAACCAATTAGCTGTAAATGTATAGGTTTATTTCTGGATTCTCAAGTCTATTCCAATGTTCTATATGTCTATCCTTATGCCAGTAGCACACAATTCTATTACTGTAGCTTTGTTATAAGTTTTGAAAGTTAGATGTGTGAGCCCTCTGATTTTGCTCTTCTTTTTTGGTTTAATTTGACTATTTGGTTCCCTTGCAATGCCATGTGACTCATAGCATCAATTGTTATATTCTTGCAAAAAAAATCCTATTTAATCTGTAGATAACTTTGAATATTATTGACATCTTAACAATATTCAATCTTTTAATCTATGAACAGGAGTTATCTTTCATTCATTTAGTTATTCTTTAATTTCTTTCAGCAAAGTTTTATAGTTTTCAGTGTATAAGTCTTTCACCTTAATTAAATTTATTTCTAAGTATTTTATTTTTTTTTGGATGCTATTGATTATTGTTTGTTGCACATGGACTTGTTTTATTTTCTTTTAAGATTTTTCTTCACTGGTGTATAAAAATGCAACAGATTTTTGTATGTTAATCTTGTACCCTGTAACTTTGATGAATTTATTTATTGACTCTAGTAGTTTTTTAAACATTATTTATTTATTTATTTATTAATTAATTTATTTATTTAGAGAGAATGAGAATGAGCAGGGGAAGGGCAGAGAGAGGGGGAGACAGAGGATCCGAAGCAGGCTCTGCATCGTCAGCTTAGAGCCCAATGCGGGGCTCAATTTCACAGACCATAAGATCATGACCTGAGCCAAAATCAAGAGTCGGGCGCTTAACTGAGTGAGCCACCCAGGTGTCCTGGCTCTAGTACTTTTTTGTGTGTGGATTCTTTGAGTTTTCTATATCAAGAATCATGTAATCTGTGAATAGGTTTAATAATTATTGATTGATTTTATGTTGATAATTGTAAGTTTTACATTGCTAAGTGATGATTTTTTTGGTCTCCTTTTTAAAAAAATTTTTTTAATGTTTATTTATTTTTGAGAGACAGAGTGTGAGCCAGGGAGGGGCAAAGAGAAAGAGAAAGACACAGAATCTGAAGAGGATCCAGGCTCTGAGCTGTCAGCACAAAGCCCAACACAGGGCTCAAACTCACAAGCCATGAGATCATGACCTGAGCCGAAGTCGGACGCTTAACCGACCAAGCCACCCAGGCGCCCCTGAAAAACCATTTTAATGACTATGTCATTCCATCTTTGTGCGTGTGCAGGAATATATTTGCTTTTCTCCAAATGATGATTATTTTTCTTCTCCTTTTACTTTTTTATTTCCTTTACTTTTTAAAAAATAATCATAAATCATGACATAAGGAGAATCTTTGAGTTTGTATCTTTATAGGTTTCTGGTCATTTATTTATATTTTCCTAATTTATTTTAATAAATGAGTAGGTCTTTTTGATGCATATTGCTACACTTATTTTAAAAACACACAAAATTTTCCATAGCTAGCATAACATTAGTGGCCTCATCTTTTGATATATTGAACATTGGAAAGGAGTATAACAGGGAGTTTAAGTCTCTGGTTTTGATATCAGGCCAGGGTTGGGTTTGAATCCTGGCTTCACCAGTGCCTAATCTGTAACTTTCAGCAAGCTCCATAAACTCTAAGTCTCTATTCTTCTTCTGTAAAATGGGGAAATGTTAGCACTTGCCACCTAGGTTTTTTATGTGAAATGAAATAATAATAGCAGTTGTATGGCACACAATTAACTACTCAACTAGCACGAGCTAGTATTAACATTTAAAATATAGATAATTTAACAACTCAGGCAACAACAGATGTTGGTGAGGATGCGGAGAAAGAGGAACACTTTTGCACTGCTGGTGGGAATGCAAACTGGTGCAGCCACTCTGGAAAATAGTATGGAGGTTCCTCAAAAAATTAAAAATAGAACTACCCTATGACCGAGAAATTGCACTACTAGGTATTTATCCAAAGCACAAAAAAATGCTGATTTGAAGGGGCTATTCACCTCAAGGTTTATAGCAACACTATCAACAATAGCTAAATTATGGAAAGAGCCCAAATATCCATTGACTGATGAATGGACAAAGAAGGTATGGTATGTATATACAATGGAATACTACTTGGTGATCAAAAAAATGAAATCTTGCCATTTACAACAATGTGGATGGAACTAGAGTGTATTATTCTAGGTGAAATAAGTCAGTCAGAAAAAGACAAATATGATATAGTTCACTCATATGTGGAATTTAAGAAACAAAACAGATAAACATAGGGGAAGGAAAGCAAAAACAAGATAAAAACAGAGAGGGAGACAAAGCACGAGAGACTCTTAAATACAGAGAACCAACTGAAGGTTGCTGGAAAGGTGTTGGGTGGGGGGATGGACTAGATGGACGATGGGCATAGAGGGGGGCACTTGTTGGGATGAGCACTGGGTGTTATACATAGGGGATGAATCACTAAATTCTATCCCTGAAATCATTATTACACTATATGTTAATTATTTTGGATTTAAATTTTAAAAAATATAGATAATTTGATGGGAAAAACATGATACCTTTGTGTTTGGTATTCCATTCATTTAAAAGTACTTATAATAAGCTTCATTTAGGGGATCTTGGGCTGGGCCTGGTGGCAGGCCAGTTAGGAACATACTCAGGAAAGCATCTGCTCCTGAGCTTACTCTTGTCTTTTCTCTTTCCAGAGGCTTTTCTCAGTGTATTTTGCTGTCATTCTTTCCATGTTTGGATTTCAGCCTTTTTGGAATTGGTGCTTTTTGTATGTCCCATGAGGGGGTGAACAGGGGAAGTGGGAGGCACTGTGGCCTTCCCCTTGTCAGCGCACAAGTCCTGAACCTCTCACATGTAGGCTAGATGGCTGTGGGAGGGACTGTTACCCTGGAGGAGTGATTCAACAACATACACAGTAAAACAGTAGCACTGTGCAGTGATCGTCATGTGTAAACAAGGCACTTAGGAAGTGGGGAAGACACAGTTACAGGCAGAAAGCCTGGCCTTGGGGAATATGGCAGGCTGGCTTTAGATCAGGTGCAGCCGCTGTCCAGGCACTGATCCTGGCTGATCCTGGGTGATGCTTTGAGACTCAGTTTTCCTCCCCACAAGAAGAAATTAGTAATCTTGGCTTGTGAGGCTGCTGAGAGGGTAAGTGAAATCACAGGTACAAGTGACTGTAGGGAGGTGCACAAAAATGGATTTCCAACGCTTCCCAAAAATAATCGTGCATTTTTACTTTGTATAATTCTACATTTCAAGTTTCCTGAGCATTTACTGGGAGCTAGGCTATCTCGTCCTGGAGATAATTAGGGTCACAGTCTTGGCCTTGAAGAAATGGGAGAGACACTAATGGACAATTGTTTCCCATAGGGGTTGAGCACGGAGGAACGAACTTCACTATAGCCTCAGCAGTTAGGGAAAGCTTCCAAGAGGAGGCAATGCCCTAACTGAGGCTTTAACATCACCCAGGACAGACAACAGAGAGTGGGAGATTTTGTAGCCTGTGGAAGCAACATACCTATTGGTTTTAGTTATCTCAATGACCAGGTTTGGTTGCAGGTCAGATAAGTGGGAAACCAATGGTGGAAGTCCCTGCGTGCTGGGGAAGGTGAAAGTGCAAGGTAGGGGTTCAAGATCACACTCACAGGTCCTTAATAAGTTCTCTTATGAGTGTTCCCAGCTGCTTACTAGTACTGAAGAAGAATGGTGTCTAGGACCACGGCTTGGCCGCAGCAGCTGCATACTTTTTGCCTACAGTCTAGGGTCCCCAACACCCATTTTCTTACTTATATCTGGAACCCCTTTGCTACAGTTGAAGTTAGGTCTGGAGACAGGCCCCATGGCCAACAACACAACCACAACCAGCATCAGTTGATATTTGTCCTCGTGTAGCAGACACGATGATGCCACTGCTTTCCCTGACCTAATACTCTGGTTGAATCAGGACACACCTCATTTCTTCCTTTAATGGAAAAATTTCTATGCATTGCTACAGCCCTGCTTCTTAGTACAGCATTATATGGAGAGCTATGGTTGTGCTGGGTGCAGGGAAGGGGTACGCCATGGCACTGACTTAGATGTTGCCCTTCCTACAGGTGGAGGTAAATGCCCCTCTTTGGGCATTTTGGCTCTTTGCCTCTGTATTGTGTTGTGTCAAATAGAGACATCACCTTTGACACCTACCACAACATAACACTGTTATTTGTTGATGTATATTCATTTATTTATGCCACTAGCATTTATTCAACACCTTTTACCTTTCAAGGTATCTCCAACACCTAGCATAAACCTTGAAAGGTAAAAATACTCAACTTTCCTGGCTAAATGTATTCTTGCCATTAAATTGTCTCCCTTATCAATGTGCCCTTCATATGTGATCTGCCTTACAAAGAAGAAAAATGAGATAACATATTTGACACTGGAGCCCAAGATAAAAAGTGAAACTGAAAGTTAAGATGATTTCTCCAAAACACACAGTAAGAAGCAATGGAATGGATCAGAAGATTCCAGCAAGCTCAGTGAAGCTCCAAACCCACTCTCTCACCTCCTGCATCAGATCTCATTCTTGCTTTCCCAACTTGGCTCTTGGCATCCCCTCATAAGGAATTTCTTTCTGTCCTTTACAAATCCACCTCCAGCTGCCCCCTTCATGAAGCCTCCCTTATCCATCCAAACTGCATTGACTGACTTACAATATGCAGACAGAATCAAACACTCAGGAACTTTGTCTCCTCCATTCATTACCATTGCATTCACTAAGTCTACTGCAATATCAGCGTATTGCAACGTATGCTCTGTGAACTGCCTGACTCAAATTTGTCAAAAAATGCAACTCCCAGCACTACTGGTAGTTTCCAGAATTGCAGCCTTGGAATATGAATTTTACTTAGATTCTGGTGATGCATATGGCATGCTCTGGACTGTGAGCTCAAAAGGAGTACTCCACCATTACTGGGCTTTTACTATTTTCTTGATAACACTGATCTCAGTCTAATTGTTGTTACTTTGTAGATAATCTCTCCTTCCTCTCTTGCTTCTTTTATGATCTCTCTCTCTCTCTGCTTTATCCCTTTGGTATTCTGAGGTTTTACAATGCTGTTTCTGGTATTATTTTTATCTATCTTTCTCAGGGTTATTAGGATTCCTGAATCTGAAAATTCATGTGTCTAATCAATCATAAAAAAATTTCCATTCCCTATCCCTTGATGACTTCTTCTTCTTCCATATTTTTGTAACTCTAATTTGGTATTTGTTTACTTGTTTTATTTGACTTGTCCCTTCATCTGTTACACTTTTTATATTTTTTTTGTCTCACCTCATAGGAAATCACTTCAGTTCTATCATTAGTTCATTAATTCTCTCCTTCAGTTGCAGATATCCTGCTGTTTAAACTATCCACTGAACTTTTCATTATTTATGCTGTCTCTTTTTTTGTAGAAGTGATATTTACTTTTCCTATTTTGCTGGTATTTCCCCCATATTTTTTTACAGTTGGTAAAAAACACATACCATAAAATTTATCATCTTAAAATGTGCAATTCAGTGGCATTAAATACATTCACAGTATTGGGCAATCATTACCACTATCTGGTTCCGGGTACATTTTCATCACTCCAAATGGAAATCCAGTTCTCATCACTCCCCATCCACCCTGCCCTCAGCTCCTGGCAAACATGAATCTACATTGTATCTCTTTGGATTTGCCTTTTCTGGATATTTCATACAAATGGAATCATACAAAATGTATCTTTTGTGTTTGGCCACTTTTCACTTAACATATCTTCAAAGATCATCACCCTACATCTATCAGTATGTATCATTATTTTATAGATTTTTATGGCTAAGTAACAGTCTGTTGTATGGCTAGACTACATTTTGTTTTTCCATTGATACATTCATTGACTTTTGGGTTGTTTTTATCTTTTGACTTTTGTGAATAGTGCTGCTATGAACATCTGTGTGCAAGTTTTTATATTAATTCCTATTTTTATCCTCTTGGATAAATACCTAGAAGTGGAATTGCCAGGCCATATGGGTGATCTTTAACTTTTTGAGGAGTTGCCAAACTGGTTTCCATAGTGGCGATGCCATTCACAGTCCCAACAGCAAAGAAGGAGAATTCTGATCTCTCTGAGTTCTCCCAGTACTTGTTTTCTATTTTTTAAAAATTATAGCTTTGTAGTGGGCATGAAGTGGTGTCTCATTATAATTTTTATTTGCACATTCCTGGTGACTAAAGTTTGTTCACCATTTGTATATTTGTATATTCTGAAGAGATGTGTATTCAATCCTCTCTATATATTCTGGATATGAAAACCTTACTAGATAGGTACAGGCGTACTTCAGAAATACTGTGGGTTTTAAAGCAAGTCAAATTAATTATTTTGGTTGTATAGTGCATATAAAAGTTATGTTTAAACTATAATGTAACCCTTTAAGTATGCAATAGCACTATGTCTAAAACATGTACATACCTTAGTTAAAAGGTATGTACATGCCTGGGTGGCTCAGTCAGTTATGTGTCTCTGGCTCCTGGGTGGCTCAGTTAGTTATGTGTCTTACTCTTGATCTTGGCTCAGGTCATTGATCTTGTGGTTTGTGAGTTCAAGCCCAACATCAAGCTCTGTGCTGACAGTGTGGAGCCTACTTGATATTCTCTCTCTCCCTCTCTCTGCTCCTCCCCTACTTAGGCTCACGAGTTCTCTCTCTCTCAAAATAAATAAGTAAACATTAAAAAATACTTTATTGCTAAAAAAATGCTAGCCATCATCTGAGCGTTTTAGTAATCTTTTTTTGTGGTGGAAAGTATTGCCTCAATGTTGAATGATCAGGGTGGTGGTTGTGGAAGGTTGGGGTGGCTGTAACAATTTGCTAAAATAAGACAACAGTGAAGTCTGTGACTCTTCCTCTCATGAACAATTTCTCTGTAGCATATGTTGCTATTTGGTATCAATTTTACCCACAGTAGAACTCGGAGTCCATCCTCTCAAACCCTGCTGCTGCTTTATCAACTAAGTTTATGTAATATTCTAGGTCCTTTGTTGTCATTTCAACAGCCTTCACAGCATCTTCACCAGGAGTAGATTCCATCTCAAGAACTGCTCTCTTCACTCATCCATGAGAGGCCAGTCCTCATCCATTAAAGTTGTATCATGAGCTGGCAGCCATTCAGTCCCATTGTCAGGCTCCACTTCTGATTCTAGCTCTCTTGCTGTTTTCACCATATCTGCAGTTACTGCCTCCCCTGAAGTCCTGACCCCTCAAAGTCATCCATGAGGGCTGGAATCAACTTCCTCCAAACTCCTGTTAATGTTGATGTTTTGAATTCTTCCCATGAATACAAATGTTCTTAATGGCATCTAGAATGGTGAATTCTTTCCAGAAAGTTTTCCATTTTCTTTATCCAGATCCTTCAGAGGAATCACTATCTATGGCAACAGTAGCCTTACAAAACAAAATGTATTTTATAAGACTTGGGAATTGAAATTACTTCTTGAACCATGGGCTGCAGAATGGATGTTGTGTTAGCAAGCATGAAAACAACATTAATCTCATTGTATATCCCCATCAGAGCTCTTGTATGATCAGGTTCATTGTCAATGAGCAGTAATATTTTAAAATAAATCTTTTTTTTTTTTTTCTGAGTGGTAGGTCTCAACAGGGGGCTTAAAATATTCAGTGAGTCATGATGGAAACAGATGTGCTGTCATTCAGGCTTTACTGTTTTATTTACAAAGCACAGGCAGAGTAGATTGAGAATAATTCTTAAGGGCCCTGAAACATTTGCAATAGTAAATAAGCATTGACTTCAAATTAAAGTCACCAGCATAGCCATACTATGGATAGAGCCCAAATGTCCATTGACCGATGAATAGATAAAGAAGAAGTGGTATATATATATAAAGGAATATTACTCAGACATCAAAAACAATGAAATCTTGGCATTTGCAACAACATGGAAGGAGCTAGAGTGGATTATGCTAAGCAAAATATCAATCAGAGAAAGACAAATACCATATGATTTCACTCATGTGCAGAATTTAAGAAATAAAACAGACGAAAATAGGGGAAGGGGAAAAAGAAAGGTAAGCAAACCATAAGAGACTCTTACGAGAGTATAGAGAACAAATAGGGTTGATGGACAGAGATGGGCAGAGGGTGGGATAAATGGATGATGGGTATTAAGGAGGACACTTATTTTGATGAACACTGGGTATTATATGCAAGTAATGAATCACTAAATTCTGCTCCTGAAACCAATATGTTTCAAACCCTATATATTAACTAACTAGAATTTAAATAAAAACTTGAAACAAACAGACAAAACTTAAAGTCACCAGCTGCCTTAGCTTCTAACAGAATCAGAACCTGTTCTTTGAAGCTTTAAAGCTAGGCATTGAGATTTCATCTCTAGCTATGAAAGTCCTAGATGGCATCTTCTTCCAATATAAGGTCATTTTGTCTATATTGAAAATATGTTGTTTAGTGTAGCCACCTTCATTAATTATCTTAGCTGGATCTTCTGGGTAACTTGCTGAAGAATCCACATCAGCATTTACCAGTTCACTTTGCAATTTTATGTCATGGAAATGGCTTCTTCTCTTAAACCTCATGAACCAGCCTCTGCTAGGCTCAAACTTTTCTTCTGTAACTTCCTCATCTCTCTCAGCCTTCACAGAATTGAAGAGAGTCAGGGCCTTGGTCTGGATTATGCTTTGGCTTAAGGGAATGTTGTGGCTGGTTTGATCTTCTAACCAGAAACTTTCTCCAGACCAGTAATAAGAATGTTTTGCTTTAAAATTATTTCTCTTTTCTTTTATTTTTAATATTTTTTATTTGAGTATAGTTGACACACAATGTTATATTGGTTTCAAGTTTAGAACATAGTGATTCAACAACTCTATATGTTATGCTGTGGTTACCACCAATGTAGCTGCCATCTGTCTTCATAAATCATTATTACAATTTCACTGACTATATATATTCTTTATGCTGTAACTTTTATCCCCATGACGTATTCATTCCAAAACTGGAAGTCTGTATCTCCCACCCTTCTTCACCCATTCTGCCTGTTCCCCCATTCTCTGCCCCTCTGGCAACCATCAGTTTGTTCTCTGTATTTTTAGGTCTGATTATGCTTTTTGTTGTTTGTTTATTCATTTGTGTTTTTAGATTCGACATGAGTGGAATCATACAGTACTTGCCTTTCTCAGTCTGACTTATTTCACTTAGCATAATACCCTCTAGGTCCATTCATGCTGTTTCTTACTATTTGTGTGTTCACTGGAGTAGCACTTTAAGCATTTTTCCTTTGCATTCACAACTTGGCCAACTATATTGTATAAGAGGCTTAGGAATATCTTGGCCTTCAGTGTGCATCTCTCACTAAGCTTAGGCATTTCTACCTTTTGATTTAAAGTAAGAGACGTGTGACTCTTCCTTTCACTTGAACACTTAGAGGCCATTGTAGGGTTCTTAACTGGCCCAATTTCAATATTGTTGTGTCTGAAGGAATAGGGAGGCCTGAGGAGACAGAGAGATGGGAGCACAGGCCAGTTGGTGTAAGAGTCAGAACACACATAACAGTTATTGACTAAATTTGTTGTCTTACATGGATGCGGTTTGTGGTGCCCAAAATAGTTACAATAGTAACATCAAAGATCACTGATTACAAATCACCATAACAAATATAATAATAATAAAATAATTGAAATAATGTGAGAATTACCAAAATGTGATGCAGAGACATAAAGTGAGTAATTGTGTTGGAAAAATGGAGCTGATAGACTTGCTTCACACACAGTTGCCACAACCTCCGATTTGTAAAAAGTACAATATCTGGGAAGCACAGTAAACAACAAAGATTTCAGGAGTAAGAAAACAAGGTGTGCCTGCATATGATTTGCAAACATTTTCTGCCATTCTCTGTTTTTTTAAAAATATCTTGATAGTGCCCTTTGATGGATGAATTTTTAATTTTGATGCTGACCAATATATCACTTTTTCTTTCGTTACTTGTGCTTTTGTGTCATATTTGAGAAACACTGCCAAATCTAAGTTCATGAAAACTTATATGTATGTTTTTTTCTAAGAGTTATATAATTTTAACTCATATTTAGGTCTTTGACCATTTCAAGTTAATTTTTATATATGTTTGAGGCAAGGGTACAACTTAATTCTTTTGCATGTGGTTATCCAGCTGTCTCAGCACCATTTTGTTTTTTGGATTTATTTATTTATTTTATTTTATTCCATTTTATTATTATTATTTATTTATTTATATTAATTTAATTTATTTTATTTTTTTAATTTACATCCAAGTTAGTTAGCATAGAGTGCAACAAATATTTCAGGAGTAGATTCCTTAATGCCCCTTACCCATTTAGCCCATCCCCCCTCCCACACCCCTCCAGTAACCCTCTGTTTGTTCTCCATATTTAAGTCTCTTGTGTTTTGTCCTCCTCCCTGTTTTTATATTATTTTTACTTCCCTTCCCTTGTGTTCATCTTTTCTGTGTCTTAAAGTCCTCATATGAGTGAAGTCATATGATATTTGCCTTTCTCTGACTAATTTCACTTAGCATTATACCCTCTAGTTCCATCCATGTACTTACAAATGGCAATATTTCATTCTTTTTGATTGCCGAGGAATACTCCATTGTATGTATGTACCAAATCTTCTTTATCCATTCATCCATTGATGGGCATTTGGGCTCTTTCCATACTTTGGCTATTGTTGATAGTGCTGTTATAAACGTTGGTGTGCATGTGCCCCTTCAAAACAGCACACCTGTATCCCTGGGATAAATACCTAGTACTGCAATTGCTGGGTTGTAGAGTAGTTCTATTTTTAATTTTTTGAGAAACCTCCATACTGTTTTCCAGAGTGGCTGCAGCAGCTTGCATTCCCACCAGCAATGTAGAAGAGATCCTCTTTCTCTGCATCCTCGTCAACATCTGTTGTTACCTGCGTTGTTAATGTTAGCCATTCTGACAGGGGTAAGGTGGTATCACATTGTGGTTTTGATTTGTATTTCCCTGATGATGAGTGATGTTGAGCATTTTTTCATGTGTCAGTTGGTCATCTGGATGTCTTCTTTGGAGAAAGTCTATTCATGTCAATAATCACCAGATTATTTGTTTTTTTGGGTGTTGAGTTTCATAAATTCTTTATAGATTTGGGATACCAACCTTTTATCTGATATGTCATTTGCAAATGTCTTCTCCCATTCTGTCAGTTGCCTTTTCGTTTCCTTCGCTCTACAGTAGCTTTTTATTTTGATGAGGTCCCAATAATTCATTTTTGCTTTTGTTTCCCTTGCCTCTGGAGACGTGTTGCATAAGAGGTTGCTGCGGCCAAGATCAAAGAGGTTTTTGCCTGCTTTCTCCTTGAGGATTTTTATGGCTTCCTGTTTTACATTTATGTCTTTCATCCATTTTGAGTTTATTTTTTGTGTATGGTGTAAGAAAGTGGTCCAGGTTCATTTTTCTTTAAAAAAATTTTTTAAATGTTTTATTTGTTTTTGAGACAGAGGGAGACACAGCGTGAGCAGAGTAGGGACAGAGAGAGAGGGAGGCACAGAATCCAAAGCAGGCTCCAGGTTCTGAGTTGTCAGCACAGAGCCTGATGTGGGGCTTGAACTCACAAACCGCGAGATCATGACCTGAGCCGAAGTCAGACACTTAACCGACTGAGCCAACAGGCGCCCCAAGGTTCATTTTTCTGCATGTAGATGTCCAGTTTTCCCAGCACATTGTCGCAGCACCATTTTTGAAGAGATTATTCTTTCTCCACTGAATACTCTTATATGCTTGTCAAAAATTAATTGACCTAAATGTATGGGTTTATTGATCAATTCTCAATTCTTTTCCATTTATAAATGTCTATCCTTATGTCAGTGCCACACTATTATGAGTACTGTAGTTTTGTAGTTTTTATATCAGAAACTGTTACATATGGGTTGAATTGTGTCCTCTCCCAATTCATAGGTTGAAGTCCTACTTCCCACTACCCCAGAATGTGACTATATTTGTAATGAAGGTCTTTCTTTTCTTTTTTTTTTCAATATATGAAATTTATTGTCAAATTGGTTTCCATACAACACCCAGTGCTCATCCCAAAAGGTGCCCTCCTCCATACCCATCACCCACCCTCCCCTCCCTCCCACCCCCCACCAACCTTCAGTTTGTTCTCAGTTTTTAAGAGTCTCTTATGTTTTGGCTCTTTCCCACTCTAACCTCTTTTTTTTCCTTCCCCTCCCCCATGGGTTTCTATTAAATTTCTCAGTATCCACATAAGAGTGAAACCATATGGTATCTGTCTTTCTCTGTATGGCTTATTTCACTTAGCATCACACTCTCCAGTTCCATCCACGTTGCTACAAAGGGCCATATTTCATTCTTTCTCATTGCCATGTAGTACTCCATTGTGTATATAAACCACAATTTCTATATCCATTCATCAGTTGATGGACATTTAGTTTCTTTCCATAATTTGGCTATTGTTGAGAGTGCTGCTATAAACATTGGGGTACAAGTGTCCCTATGCATCAGTACTCCTGTATCCCTTGGGTAAATTCCTAGCAGTGCTATTGCTGGGTCATAGGGTATGTCTATTTTTAATTTTTTGAGGAACCTCCACACTGTTTTCCAGAGCGGCTGCACCAGTTTGCATTCCCACCAACAGTGCAAGAGGGTTCCCGTTTCTCCACATCCTCTCCAGCATCTATAGTCTCCTGATTTGTTCATTTTGGCCACTCTCACTGGTGTGAGGTGATACCTGAGTGTGGTTTTGATTTGTATTTCCCTGATAAGGAGCGATGTTGAGCATCTTTTCATGTTCCTGTTGGTCATCTGGATGTCTTCATTAGAGAAGTGTCTATTCATGTTTTCTGCCCATTTCTTCACTGGGTTATTTGTTTTCTGGGTGTGGAGTTTGGTGAGCTCTTTATAGATTTTGGATACTAGCCCTTTGTCTGATATGTCATTTGCAAATATCTTTTCCCATTCCGTTGGTTGCCTTTTAGTTTTGTTGGTTGTTTCCTTTGCTGTGCAGAAGCTTTTTATCTTCATGAGGTCCCAGTAGTTCATTTTTGCTTTTAATTCCCTTGCCTTTGGGGATGTGTCGAGTAAGAGATTGCTACGGCTGAGGTCAGAGAGGTCTTTTCCTGCTTTCTCCTCTAGTTTTGGATAGTTTCCTGTCTCACATTCAGGTCCTTTATCCATTTTGAGTTTATTTTTGTGAATGGTGTGAGAAAGTGGTCTAGTTTCAACCTTCTGCGTGTTGCTGTCCAGTTCTCCCAGCACCATTTGTTAAAGAGACTGTCTTTTTTCCATTGGATGTTCTTTCCTGCTTTGTCAAAGATGAGTTGGCCATACGTTTGTGGGTCTAGTCTGGGGTTTCTATTCTATTCCATTGGTCTATGTGTCTGTTTTTGTGCCAATACCATGCTGTGTTGATGATGACAGCTTTGTAGTAGAGGCTAAAGTCTGGGATTGTGAAGCCTCCTGCTTTGGTCTTCTTCTTCAAAATTCCGTTGGCTATTCGGGGCCTTTTGTGGTTCCATATGAATTTTAGGATTGCTTGTTCTAGTTTCGAGAAGAATGCTGGTGCAATTTTGATTGGGATTGCATTGAATGTGTAGATAGCTTTGGGTAGTATTGACATTTTGACAATATTTATTCTTCCAATCCATGAGTAGGGAATGTCTTTCCATTTTTTTTTTAATTTTTTTTTTTTTGTCAACGTTTATTTATTTTTGGGACAGAGAGAGACAGAGCATGAACGGGGGAGGGACAGAGAGAGAGGGAGACACAGAATCGGAAACAGGCTCCAGGCTCTGAGCCATCAGCCCAGAGCCCGATGCGGGGCTCGAACTCACGGACCGCGAGATCGTGACCTGGCTGAAGTCGGACGCTTAACCGACTGCGCCACCCAGGCGCCCCTCCATTTCTTTATATCTTCTTCAATTACCTTCATAAGCTTTCTATGGTTTTCAGCATATAGATCTTTTACATCTTTGGTTAGATTTATCCCTAGGTATTTTATGCTTCTTGGTGCAATTGTGAATGGGATCAGTTTCTTTATTTGTCTTTCTGTTGCTTCATACACTTATTAGTGTATAAGAATGCAACTGATTTCTGTACATTGATTTTGTATCCTGCAACTTTGCTGAATTCATGTATCAGTTCTAGCAGACTTCTGGTGGAGTCTATCGGATTTTCCATGTATAGTATCATGTCATCTGCAAAAAGTGAAAGCTTGACTTCATCTTTGCCAATTTTGATGCCTTTGATTTCCTTTTGTTGTCTGATTGCTGATGCTAGCACTTCCAACCCTATGTTAAACAACAGCGGTGAGAGTGGGCATCCCTGTCGTGTTCCTGATCTCAGGGAAAAAGCTCTCAGTTTTTCCCCATTGAGGATGATGTTAGCTGTGGGCTTTTCAAAAATGGCTTTTATGATGTTTAAGTATGTTCCTTCTATCCCGACTTTCTGAAGGGTTTTTATTAAGAAAGCGTGCTGAATTTTGTCAAGTGCCTTTTCTGCATCGATTGACAGGATCATATGGTTCTTATCTTTTCTTTTATTAATGTGATGTATCACGTTGATTGATTTGCGAATGTTGAACCAGCCCTGCATCCCAGGAATGAATCCCACTTGATCATGGTGAATAATTCTTCTTATATGCTGTTGAATTCGATTTGCTAGTATCTTATTGAGAACTTTTGCATCCATATTCATCAGGGATATTGGCCTGTAGTTCTCTTTTTTTACTGGGTCTCTGTCTGGTTTGGGAATCAAAGTAATACTGGCTTCATAGAATGAGTCTGGAAGTTTTCCTTCCCTTTCTATTTCTTGGAATAGCTTGAGAAGGATAGGTATTATCTCTGCTTTAAATGTCTGGTAGAACTCCCCTGGGAAGCCATCTGGTCTTGGACTCTTATATGTTAGGGGATTTTTGATAACCGATTCAGTTTCTTCGCTGGTTATGGGTCTGTTCAAGCTTTCTATTTCCTCCTGATTGAGTTTTGGAAGAGTGTGGGTGTTTAGGAATTTGTCCATTTCTTCCAGGTTGTCCAGTTTGTTGGCACATAATTTTTCATAGTATTCCCTGATAATTGTTTGTATCTCTGAGGGATTGGTTGTAATAATTCCATTTTCACTGATGATTTTATCTATTTGGGTCATCTCCTTTTTCTTTGGAGAAGCTTGGCTAGAGGTTTATCAATTTTGTTTAGTTTTTCAAAAAACCAACTCTTGGTTTCGTTGATCTGCTCTACAGTTTTTTTTAGATTCTATATTGTTTATTTCTGTTCTGATGTTTATTATTTCTCTTCTTCTGCTGGGTTTAGGCAGTCTTTGCTGTTCTGCTTCTATTTCCTTTAGGTGTGCTGTTAGATTTTGTATTGGGGATTTTTCTTGTTCTTGAGATAGGCCTGGATTGCAGTGTATTTTCCTCTCAGGACTGCCTTCACTGCATCCCAAAGCGTTTGGATTGTTGTATTTTCATCTTCATTTGCTTCCATATATTTTTAAATTTCTTCTCTAATTGCCTGGGTGACCCATTCATTCTTTAGTAGGGTGTTCTTTAACTTCCATGCTTTTGGAGGTTTTCCAGAGTTTTTCTTGTGGTTGATTTCAAGCTTCATAGCATGGTGGTATGAAAGTATGCATGGTATGATTTCAATTCTTGTATACTTATGAAGGGCTGTTTTGTGACCTAGTATGTGATCTATCTTGGAGAATGTTCCATGTGCACTTGAGAAGAACGTGCTTTGGGAGGCAGAGTTCTAAATATATCTGTCAAGTCCATCTGATCCAATGTATCATTCAGGGCCCTTGTTTCTTTATTGATACTGTGTCAAGATGATCTATCCATTGTTGTAAGTGGAGTATTAAAATCCCCTGCAATTACCACATTCTTATCGATCAGGTTGCTTATGTTTGTGAGTAATTGTTTTATATATTTGGGGGCTCCCATATTCAGTGCATAGACATTTATAATTGTTAGCTCTTCCTGATGGGTAGACCCTGTAATTATTATATAATGCCCTTCTTCATCTCTTGTTACCGCCTTTAATTTCAAGTCTAGTTTGTCTGATATAAGTATGGCTACTCCAGCTTTCTTTTGGCTTCCAGTAGCATGATAAATAGTTCTCCATCCCCTCACTCTCAATCTGAAGGTGTCCTCAGGTCTAAAATGAGTCTCTTGTAGACAGCAAATAGATGGGTCTTGTTTTTTTTATCCATTCTGATACCCTATGTCTTTTGGTTGGTGCATTTAGTCCATTTACATTCAGTGTTATTATAGAAAGATACGGGTTTAGAGTCATTGTGATGTCTGTATGTTTTATGCTTGTAGCGATGTGTCTGGTACTTTGCCTCACAGGATCCCCCCTTAGGATCTCTTGTAGGGCTGGTTTAGTGGTGACAAATTCCTTCAATTTTTGTTTGTTTGGGAAGACCTTTATCTCTCCTTCTATTCTAAATGACAGACTTGCTGGATAAAGGATTCTCAGATGCATATTTTTTTTCTGTTCAAAACATTGAAGATCTCCTGCCATTCCTTTCTGGCCTGCCAAGTTTCAGAAGAGAGATCAGTCATGAGTCTTATAGGTCTCCCTTTATATGTTAGGGTATGTTTATCCCTCGCTGCTTTCAGAATTTTCTCTTTACCCTTGTATTTTGCCAGGTTCACTATGATATGTTGTGCAGAAGATCAATTCAAGTTACATCTGAAGGGAGTTCTCTGTGCCTCTTGGATTTCAATGCCTTTTTCCTTCCCCAGTTCAGGGAAGTTCTCAGCTATGATTTCTTCAAGTACCCCTTCAGCACCTTTCCCTCTCTCTTCCTACTCTGGGGTACCAATTATGCGTATATTATTTCTTTTTAGTGTATCACTTAGTTCTCTAATTTTCCTCTTATACTCCTGGGTTTTTTATCGCTCTTTTTCTCAGGTTCCTCTTTTTCCATAATTTTATCTTCTAGTTCACCTGTTCTCTCCTCTGCCTCTTCAATCCGAGCCATGGTCGTTTCCATTTTATTTTGCATCTCGTTTAAACCGTTTTTCAGCTCCTCCTGACTGTTCCTTAGTCCCTTGATCTCTGTAGCAATAGATTCTCTGCTGTCCTCTATACTGTTTTCAAGCCCAGCTATTCATTTTATGACTATTATTCTAAATTCACTTTCTGTTATATTATTTAAATCCTTTTTGATCAGTTCATTAGCTGTTGTTATTTCCTGGAGGTTCTTTTGAGGGGAATTCTTCCGCTTGGTCATTTTGGATAGTCCCTGGCGTGGTGAGGACCTGCAGGGCACTTCCCCTGTGCTGTGGTGTATAACTGGAGTTGGTGGGCGGAGTCGCAGTCAGACCTGATGTCTGCCCCCAGCCCACCGCTGAGGCCACAGTCAGACTGGTGTGTGCCTTCTCTTCCCCTCTCCTAGGGCAGGATTCACTGTGGGGTGGCCTGGCCCGTCTGGGCTACTTGCACACTGCCAGGCTTGTGGTGCTGGGGATCTGGTGTATTAGCTGGGGTGGGTAGGCAAGGTGCACGGGTCCAGGAGGGGCTGGCTTAGCTCTCTTCTCCTTAGGTGATCCACTTCAGGAGGGGCCCTGTGGCAGCGGGAGAGAGTCAGACCCGCTGCCGGAGGGGTGGGTCCGCAGACGCACAGCATTGGGTGTTTGCGAGGAGCAAGTATGTTCCCTGGCAGGAACTGGTTCCCTTTGGGATTTTGGCTGGGGGATGGGCGAGAGAGATGGCGCTGGCTAGCGCCTTTGTTCCCTGCCAAACTGAGCTCTGTCATCCCGGGGCTCCGCAACTCTCCCTCCCTTTGTCCTCCAGCCTTCCCGCTTTCTGAGCACAGCTGTTTACTTATGACCTCCTAGATGCTAAGTCACGCTTGCTGTCGGAACACACTCCATCTGGCCCCTCCGCTTTTGCAAGCCAGACTCGGGGGCTCTGCTTGGCCGGTGGGCTCCCCCTCCGCCCCAGCTCCCTCCTGCCAGTCCGTGCAGCGCTCACAGCCTCTCTGCCCTTCCTACTCTCTTCCGTGGGCCTCTCATCTGCGCTTGGCTCCGGAGAATCTGTTCTGCTAGTCTTCTGGTGGTTTTCTGGGTTATTTAGGCAGGTGTAGGTGGAATCTAAGTGATCAGCAGGAGGCGCGGTGAGCCCAGCATCCTCCTATGCCGCCATCTTCTGCCAGAACTCTTTCTGTAATGAATGTCTTTAAAGAGGTGATTTATTTAAGATGAGGTCATTACGTGGGCTATAATCCAATATGATTGTTGTGCTTATAAGAAAAAGAGATTAGGACACAAATATGCACAGAGGAAAGAGCATGTGAAGACACAAGGAGAAGACAGCTGTGTAAAATATAAGGAGAAAGACTTCAGAAGAAATCAATCCTGCTGACACCTTGATCTTGGACTTATAGCCTCTAGAACTGTGACAAAATAAATTTTTCCTATGTAAACCACACAGTCTATGGTATTTGGTTGTTGCAGCCCTAGCAAACTATCCAGGAGGTATGAATCCTCCAACTTTGTTCTTTGCCAATATTGTTTTGTTTATTTTTGGTTTCTTGCAATTGAATATGAATTTTAGGATAAGCTTTACCATTTATTCAAAAAAGGCCATTGGGGTTTTATAGAGATTGCACTAAATCTGTAAATCACTTTGGGGTGTATTGACATCTTAACACTATTAAATCTTCTAGTCCATGAACAGGGAATATCTTTACATTTATTTAGTCATTCTTTAATTTCTTTGTAATGTTTATAGTTTTTAATGTACACATCTTTCATTTCATTGGTTAAATTTATTCCTTTGTTAAATTTATTTTATTTTGGATGTTTTGTTAATAAAATTGTTTTCATAATTTCCTGTTTAGATTTTTCTTGCTGATAAACAGAAACATAGCTAATTTTTATGTGTTGGTTCTTGTAAACTACAACATCATCAGAGTCACTGATTAGCTCTAGTGGTGGATTCTTATTTATCTATTTTTCACATATAAGATCATGTCATTTGTAAATAGAGAATATAATGTTAGCTGTGGGTTTTTCATAGGTTCCCTTTATCATGTTGAGAAAACTCTCTTCTAGTCTAGCTGAAGGTTTTTTATTGTGGGAGGATAGATTTTGTCAGATGGTTTTTGTGTCATTGACATAATCATGTCTCCCCTCCCCCATTTCTATTAATGTAGTGTATTACACTGACTGATTTTCTTATGTTGAAACAAGTAAAATATTAATATCTATATAACAAGCTCATGGAGACATGAAATAAGAAAATGTTTATAAAAATACTTAACTTAAGGTTGGCAATGTTATGTGCTATTGTTCCCCCTTTCAAGCCTCTCTCATTGTAAATGTCCTTGAGGGCACCTGGGTGGCTCAGTCTGTTAAGCATCTGACTTTGGCTCAGGTCATGATGTCGCAGTTTGTGGGTCCCAGCCCCATGTCAGGCTCTGTGCTGGCAGCTCAGAGCCTGAAGTCTGTTTCAGATTGATTCTGTGTTTCCCTCTCTCTCTGCCTCTCCGCTGCTCCTACTCTGTCTCTCTGTCTCTGTCTCTCTCTCTCTCAAAATTAAATAAACATTAAAAAAAGTCCTGAGTCTTGGAGTAGCTAACTCTAGTCCAAGTAAAAGCTTATCTAACAGATATTTGGAGCATATAATTATTAATTTAAAAATTTGTTAGTGTGTCGAGAAATGTAATTACTTGAGGTAGAATTAACATTAGAAGCTTCACAATGCACTTTGGCATTAGGCAAAGGTAATTAACAAAGCCCATTACTAATATGTACCCTTGAATAATATTGAAAATGTATGAAAATGCAATATACGTATTTTCCTAGGAATTTCAATCCTTGCCCTTAATTCGATACTTAAAAGCAACCATTCCTGCAGTTACTTTAGTTCTTTCACATCTGTAACAATTAGAATGGTGGGCTTGACTTTCTCTACCTATCTCTTCTGTTCCCACCTTTCCAACCTATGATGCTCAAGAATAAAAAAACAGGCACACATGTACACACACACGTACACCTCTGTATATTGTCTAAAACCATCTGCTAACAGCCACAAAAAGCTTCCAATACTTTTTAAAAGCCACCTGTTATAAAGGTATATCCATCAGCCGGCTGGTGTCTATCTCCTGTGGAACCCTTGTGAGTGGCTGCCAAAGGTTCTTTACATAAGAAAATAATTTTTACTTTTATTTATTTTTTATAATTTTCTTTTAAGTTTTTTAAACATTTATTTATTTTTGAGAGACAGAGCATGAGCAGGGTAGAGGCAGAGAGAGAAGGAGACACAGAATCTGAAGCAGGCTCCAGGCTCTGAGCTGTCAGCACAGAGCCTGACAATGGGGCTGGAACCCACAAACAGAGAGATCATGACCTGAGCCAAAGTCAGATACTTAACTGAGTGAATCACCCAGGCGCCCAAGAAAACAATTTTTAACATAGAGATCTGTTTCTAAAGGAGTTTTATGATGGAGGTACTATAGCATTCTTGTCTGTCCTTGGTAACCAGGATACAGTTGTGAGAAGTGTTCCTCTGGGAAGTGCTATCAGGGCAGTCCTGAGCATAACAGGCCCCTTGTAGGATGTGGGGGTGTGTAGAAAAATGAGTGAGAGGGTACAGAGGTAAATGTCTTCAGTTTCTTGTATTCCATCTGCCCCTACCCATGGGCTTAGGTACATCTGAGCTGCCTGGTGAGACCTGGCTCCTCACCCCAGCACTCTCCCTGCCTGCAACACCTCCACTCTTCTACTGCTTTTAAGAACACCTTCTCTAGTCAGGTCTTTGTTCTGTTGTTTTCATGTCCTCTGTTGAATGATTTCTTTAGCTTTTATGTCACATCTAAGCAAATTGTCTTTTTATTTTTATTATTTAAAAAAAAATTTTTAACGTTTATTTATTTCTGAGACAGAGAGAGACAGAGCATGAATGGGGGGAGGGTCAGAGAGAGAGGGAGACACAGAATCAGAAGCAGGCTCCAGGTTCTGAGCTATCAGCACAGAGCCCGACGCGGGGCTCGAACTCACGGACTGCGAGATCACAACCTGAACCGAAGTCAGACGCTTAACTGACTGAGCCACCCAGGTGCCCTGCAAATTGTCTTTTTAAAAGATCCTTTTACCTGTCCAGTTGTTAAAGTCACTTTGACCTTGACTCCCTGTCAAAGAGGAGCCAGTTGCTCTGTTGCTGCCAGCCTCCAAGCTGATCTGGATAGAAGCAGTTAGCTCTGTGCTGACCCCACCTACCTGACCTCCCACCTTTGGGACTGTCCTTTGACCACTCCATCTACCGCCTTTCCTGACATGCATCTCCTTATTTCTCCCCTCCACTGGTTAACCTCAGAATCTGTGTTCTGATTACTGCTGGCAGTGCCCTTCTCCTTTTCATTTTTCTCACCTCTGGTGGGGTAATTACTTGACCCAAGAAAATTCCTTTAACAGTTATTTGTCATCTGGGCCTCCTTCTCTCACAGCTGCATTTCTCATCTTGTTGAGTAAGCAGAACGTGGGATAATAATCCTTTAATAGCTCACAAAATATGCAGAGTCTCATCAGGGTCCCCCAGAGCTTTTAGGATCTCTGTTCCATTTCCAGTCCACCTGTCCAAGGCACCCACTTTCCTCTGTCCACCCCCACCCCAAAGACTGCAGAAGAGACATGGGTTCTTCTTTCCACCACTCCATCTGTGTTCTCTTGGTCTCTAACCTATCCCACAGTGCATACCTACTTGTCTCTTGACCTAAGAAATTACGACTTTCATTATATCTCCCTCTAATTACTGGCTCAATCCCTCCTTACAAATCACATTTTCTGAAAGTTCTGCCGATTCTCATACTTTCATTTCTTCATGTCTCCCTTTGGCCCACTCTACTGAGTTTGCTTCTCCTGTTCCCAGTCCACTGAAACTTCATGTGTTAGAGTCACCAAGTGCAATGGAGACTTACAGACCTCCTTTCCTGGATTGGGCATTATTGATCACCTCCTTTCTGATGCTTTCTACCTCTTCTCTCACCTCTTTGGCTGACACCTCCCAGTGTCTCCTCAGTGGCAATGTCAGTACTATGCTTCTCTGATGTCTAGCTTACCTTTCCCTACAGGCACACGGAAAACTGGTGCTCATCTTCTCATGGCTGGCATATCCCTGTGGGGATCTGCAGAGTGAGTCCTAAATGGAAGTGACATGCACCACTTGGGGCTGGGATGTTTAACTGCTGCCCTGTGACCCTCCAGGGTTTCCTCTTCCCTCTGGCCTACTGACTGTCCATCCAACTTCCACTGTGACTGCAATGAGCAGAACTCCTCTGCTAACCAAAAATAGGTTTATAATGTTAGCAAGAAAACATTCCTCTATTGTTTTGAGCCCCAAAGATTTTAGGGTTGTTTATTCCTGTAGCACAACCTAGCTTATGTGGATTGATATGTGGCTCTACCTTGTGCCTTGATAAATAAATGTATGCATCCTTTCAGTGAATATTATTGAGTTTCTACACCATATCAGAGTATAACTGATGGTAAGACAAGTAAGGCTCTTGCCTTCATGGAGTTTACCTCCTAGTAGGATATATTGTAAACAGTTTGATCATATACATAAACAGGATGATTACATATTGTGCTATGGTGGACATAAATGGGTAATGTGACTGAGCAAAAAATGAGGGAAGGACTGCTTTAGGATGTGAGGTAAGGGAAGGTCTCCATGTGCTGTGAGCCTTGAGGGATGTGAAAAAAGGTACTGTGGGCAGAAGGAACTCCAGGAGCAATGGCCTTCAGGTGTTGGGAAGACTGAAAGAGAGGCATTTTGGGGAAAGGAACAGTGCATACAGGATGAGGCTGAAAGAGGAGGTCAGAGATAGATGAGAGAAAGCAGATAAGATGGTGTCACATCTGCCAAGAGAAGAGAGAATTTAAGGAAGAAGGCATGTTGGTGGTTGTGAGCGGTCAGTACAGACATAAAAGGGCAAATGGGCTGGTGCCCGCATTTAGCCAGAGAAAGCTTAAGAGCCAGTGGCAGAGAAGAAGGAGAGGCAGAGAGTGTGGATAATTCTCTTGAAAAGTTTTGCTGAAGAAAAAAATAAGGTAAATACAGAAGTGTCTGGAAGAAGTGGTTTGCTTTTCATGGGACACTCCAGAGCATGTTTGTTTGCTTATGGAAATTATCTGGAGGAGATGGAGAGGCTGGGGTACCAGAGAGGGGCACCTAATAGTTTACCCTGTGATGAGAGGGGAATTGGGCTATGTGGCCACATGAGGATGAGGGTGGTGACAAGGTATTAGGAGGAGGAGGGGCTTCCTCAGTGGGAAGGCCTCCTTGGGGTGATGGGGACCTGCTCCTCTGGCATCCCTCTGCAGTCTCACCCACTGCCTAATCTCTGTCTTCTGTATCATCAGCACAACTAAACTCTGTCCTCACTTCTGTTCTCCATCCTGGTTCTTTCCCAGGCTTTTCACAGTTGCAGGTGTTTAATTTCTCTTCTTTTCTTTTTTTTTTTTTTTTTTGAGACAGAGAGAGAGAATGAATAAGTGGGGGGAAGGGCAGAGAGAGGGAGAGAGAGAAAATCCTAAGCAGTCCTCGCACTGCCAGCACAGACCTTAAGGTGGGGCTTGAACCCACAAACCATGAGATCATGACCTGAGCCAAAATCAAGAGTTGGAGGCTCAACTGACTGAGCCACCTGGGGGCCCTGGTGTTTAATGGTGGGTTAATTTAATGCTACTTAATGAAAATAATACAATGTACCATCAACACAAACACCTTCATGTATCTGTTTAGATAATAATAAAAGTCACTTTCCCCATGTGTGATGGCTTAAAAATGAGGGAGAGACTGCCTTAGGATGTGGTGTTCTTGCAGGAACTCTATGGGTAGAAGGGGCAGGCAGTATGAAATCAACTATATAGTAAAGGAAACAGGCTTGGAGAAGCTGGGACCCACACAAGTGGTCCACCAAAGCAGAGTACTTTTCATTCTATAATGCTCATTTTCTACCAGTAGTCAACATTTTGCCCTGTTGTTAGGAAAAAGGAATTAGCAATGGATACATCTTTTAGAGTTTTGGGAAAAGAATTAAATTTTCAAATTCACGTGCACTAGCTCTATTTCATTAGAGAAGCATTCTTGAGAAGCTAGGAAGAATGTCATAAGAGGCAGTAGTATTTAATATAAGAAATTATTAGCCCAGAGAAAATGTGGAATAAGGTATATAAATGTATTCTGTATTTAGTGTAGTGCACAGCTTAGTGAAATGACTGGGTGGCATGTTGAAGGAATGGAAAACAAAGGTAATCTGGAAACTATGGAAAACAAAGGTAATCTACATCATAAATTATACCCTGCAGGCAGGATAAGAGTTTCCTTTCTTCATTCGTGTCTGCTTTTTATTTTCCTATATGGGATAGGTGCCTTCATTTTGTCTACCAATATCATGAATTACACCTAAGATTAGCTCTTCTGATTATGGGGGCTGCACAGCTCTGGCCAGAAGTGTTCTCAGACCCGGGATTTGGGTACTCCCAGCTCTGCCCTTGACCTCAGTCTCTCTCAGCCTTGAATGCTGTCCTCTTTTGACCAGCTCCCAACCAAGAGCTGCACTCAGGCAGACTGTGGCACAACCTGTTCTGAAGTAAGTCCTCTGGCCACACCTGGTCTTCTGCCTGGTTCCCACAGCATCTATCTTTCAATGTTCTTTAGCATCTGACACTTCTCTCATGTCACACTCATCAGAATGGTTAGTATAAAAAGACAAAAATAACAAGAGTTTGTGAGGATATGGAGAAAAGGAAACCTGGTGCACTGTTGGTAGGAATGTAAATTGGTGCAGCCACTATAGAAAACAGTGTGGAAGTTCCTCAAAAAAATTAAAAACAGAAATACCATATTATCCAATAATTCCACAACTGTGTATTGGCCCAAAGAAAACAAAAACACTAATTTGAAAAGATATATGCTCCCCTATGTTTATTGCAGCATTATTTACAATAACCAAGATAATGGAAGCCCCCTGTGTGCTCATCCACAGAGACTTGGGGTTGAGTTCCTCCCAAAGTCACTAGCTTAGTGCTCTCGGTAAGCCCTGGATTGCTTTAAGCCTTAGTTTCCTTATCCAAAAAATGTTAATAATATAATGAGAAAGTATTAAGACTCTTTAATGAAGAATACCACAAATAAGAAACATTACAGTATCATTTACCGGTTAAACTTAGTGTTGAATATTTGTCCACTGTGCAAGATTTTTCTGAGTCCCTACTGTGAAGACACAGGGCTCTGGAGCTTGTGGAACTAATTGTTTAAAAAAACCCCACAGAAATATCTTACTAAAAAATATGGCACCATTCACAGTCAGGAATCTGTGCATTCCTGGCTTAGTTGGGGTTCAAACTATGACAATTTAGCCCCAGACAGTTCTGGGAATCCCAGGAACATGTGATGGGTATCATGAGCTGGTTCTTCTGCCCCCTCTGGGGCTACCACTTCCCTTGCTTGCTGCTTTGCCTTGGGTGGCAATGTCTTCTTACTTGGTAACACTCAGGGGTCATGATAACTTTGCCATTATTCTTTTTTTTTTTTTTTTTTTAATTTTTTTTTTTCAACGTTTATTTATTTTTGGGACAGAGAGAGACAGAGCATGAACCGGGGAGGGGCAGAGAGAGAGGGAGACACAGAATCGGAAACAGGCTCCAGGCTCCGAGCCATCAGCCCAGAGCCTGATGCGGGGCTCGAACTCACTGACCGCGAGATCGTGACCTGGCTGAAGTCGGACGCTTAACCGACTGCGCCACCCAGGCGCCCCATTATTCTTGCCAAAAGCCCTGCTTCTGGTGGTGCCCAGAGATGTCTGTCCTGACCAGCCAGTTCCTGACAGGGAGGAATGTCTCCCTGAGGGCCCACCATCTCCCAGCCTCCTGTATCCAGAGGTATGGATGCTGACTATTGCTGGATTTCTCCATATCTGGACAGTAGTGAGATGCCCAAATTCTCACATTCTTTCCTTTTATGACCCACTTATGCCTCCAAGGGGTTGTGTTGCAGTGTGATAAGAAGCAGATAGGCTTAGGACCAGCACTTCCTTTCCTCTGTTCTGGTGCCTGACATCCTGGAAGGTACATGTGTGATCTGATTCTTCCCTTAAGGTGAATTATTTCCCAGCTTCTTCTTGGCCTTCTGAAAACATATCCCGGAGAGGCAGTCCCCTGTCTTACACAGAAGATTCTCAGGTTGTACTTATCCCCGTCCCTACCCTTTGGTCATCATTGGTCTGCTTGTGAAGGCACACTTGGATGGGGCTGGGCACTGGAGACTGGCAACGAGGGACAGTGTGAAGTCACTGAGCATCCAGATATGGGGACTAAGAAAGGAGACAAGGAGGATTAAAGACCAGCTATGGTGCCTCTGAGCCTAGTTCTTCCTCCAGGTCATGTGCCTGGTGTGTGGCCATTGCTGTGGGCATTTGGAAGCTACACCTGGCAAGTCACGTAACATGTCAGGTGTTCTGACCTGCAGGAAAGGTACACAGAAGGCCTGCTCAGGTCAACTTTTCTGTCCCTGACATCTCCAAAGTGCAGTGATGAGGAATATTTCAGGAAAACTTAGAAACAAACACAGCTGCCCCCTTTCCTGAGGTGGCTGATTGGTCACCTAATTGCACCAGAGAATTCACATTGATTTCCCCACGTTGCAGAAATACCTTCTGCATTTCACTGCTCTCCTCACTTCCAGAGTGGGGTGTTCTGCTTGCAACACTTGTTTCCAAACTCAAGGCTCTGACAGATGGTCTGGGTCATGCACCTGCACCAGAGCTCTGAGCTCTACCTCAGGAATGTGGGACTAAATAGGGAAGAGAAAACACAAGTTGAATTACCCTTGCATTTCAGGGATGGCACTTTGTAATTGTTAGACCTTATTTGTGCATGTTTTATGATCTTTACATCTACATTCTTAAGTAAATTGTCATTGTTTGGTTGATATTATCATGTGTCCCCTTCTCAAGTTTTAGGATCAGGGATAACCTTATATCTTGTGTTATACCTGGATTTATTTTGTTATTGTTTTTTTTTTAAATCTACGTTCTTGCATGAAAAGCTTGATTCATTGATTTCTGATCTTTCTCACATCTAATAATGTACTCATGGCTATGGATATTCTTCTGACAGCCTCTTTGACCATGCCTGTAGGTTTTGTTATGTAGTCCTATCATTGTTATTCCTTTAAATAGTTTTATAACTTTTTAAACTGTTTATTTATTTTTAAGAGATTGTGGGGAGGAGCAGAGAAAGAGGGAGACAGAATCCCAAGCAGGCTCCACGCTGTAAGTGCAGAGCCCAATGCAGGGCTCAGACTCATGAACTGTGAGATCATGACCTAAGCGAAATCAGGAGTTGGATGCTTAATTGACTAATTAAGGAGAGGCACCCCTCCTCTAAATAGTTATATCTTTTGAAACATTTATTTATATTTGAGAGAGAGACAGAGCATGAGTGGGGAAGGGGCAGAGAGAGAGAGGGAGACACAGACTCTGAAGAAGGCTTCAGGCTCTGAGCTGTCAGCACAGGGTCCGATGAGGGGCTCGAACTCATGAACTGTGAGATCATGACCTAAGCCAAAGTTGGACGATTTATTGACTGACACCCCATCCTCTAAATAGTTTTAAATTTTACTTTTGATTTATTTATAGTGTAAGAGTTATTGAAAAACACATTTAAACAATTTTTAGAGTTAATAGATTTTTGGAGACATATCCTTTTAAGGTCTCTATTAACTTTTACTGCATCGTGGTTAATGATTGTGGTTCATATGATTTCTACTTTAAGCAATTATTTGACATTATTTCTGGCTTTATACACAGCCAAGTTTTGTGATTGTATGTTTTTTTAAATTACGTGTATTCACTACTTATATGGAACAAAATTCAATATATGTATTGAAAGATGTCTATGTATCTGTGTATGTATGTATGTATGTATCATCTATCTATCTATCTATCTATCTATCATCTGTCTATCATCTACCTCTCTATCATCTATGGATCATCCATATACCTATATGATTTAGAAGCCAATACCTATTGACTTGATGATGGCATGGCCATGGGATGAAGGAGTGGGACAATTATAGATCTTCGTAGGTTCTGGCTTGTATGACTGAATTCATGGAGGCTCCACTGAGATGAGGATACTGGAGAATAAACTAGCTGGTGTGGGGAACAAGATGAGTTCAGCTGGACATGCAGAAATTGCCATATTTTTGCAATACCCAAGAGAAAGAGTAGGACAGGATGGCGGTCAGCTGGTCTGGAGGCCACAGATGAGGTCAGTGTTGGACACATAAATGGATGAGTTGTTGGCATATAGATGGCGCCTGTGGCTGGGGTTGGCCAGGGCAAGGCATCTAGGAGAAATGGGGGACAGAGTGGCATCTAATAGCTCAGTCAGGACCAATGGAGTGAGTATGGAGAAGGTTGAGAAGTAGCTTGGGAGATGGGAGATGCAGGAAGACAGCTTTCGGGAAATGTTGACACAGAAGCCAGGAAGAGGATGTTTCAAGAACAAACACTGCTAAGAGTCAACTGCATTTTTTTTTGTTCTTTATTTGCTGTCATTTTGATTGAATTCCTAGAGACTAATATTGTTGAATTGCTGCTTCCTTTCAGTAGCTGGCATTTTTCTTGCTATAATTCAAACCACCTCTCCTATAAAATAAAGCAGATTTTTGAGAGAACACCCTGGGGGTGCTTTTTATTAAATTTTCTAGCAGCTGAAGTAAGTGCTAGAAATTTAAAGTTATGCTAATAAAACTTTGTGTGGTTGTGGGGGGTAAAGTGAAGGGAGAGGGAGGCAACATCTCCATAAGACTCTCAGAGTCATTCTACCAATCAGTAATTTCAGTGCTCATCATGTGTCTTAAACATGGTTTGTTCCTGTGCCTATTAATCACTGTCAATGATGGTATGTGTTTGGGATGTGAGTAGGAAGCTCTGCATAAGGACTGATGGCTGCCCATCAGTGTTAACCAAGATGAAATGGTGGTAGACACTCCATTAAGGTCTTGTTTAGCATTTTTAATCAGCTTCACCTTGGGTGGCAAATGTAGTTTGCATAATTCTCAAGACAGGGTTGTGGTGGAAAGGAGAGCAGTAGAAGGAAAAAAAGCAAAAGCAAATTGATTTCCTTTTAAAACGTGCAAAAACAGCTGGTGGAAGGGACTGAAAAACAAAATTATAGTGTTTATGCCAGAACTTAAAAGGACCTGAGAGAGCCATCATTTGTCTCACTCCTGTCATTACACATGGGGAAATCCAAAGGACCGGAAGGCGATGTGCTGGGCCAAGATCATGCAGTGTCCTTGAAGAAAGCCCACCCTGGGACTCAGCCTGTCACCACCCAGCACATCACACTGCGCCCAGCTCTGCAGCCCACATGGCTCACCATCTGACCTCTTCTTTACTCTGAGAGCACTTTCCCTCTATGCTGATTCTGTTAAGAATCAGCTCACCTGTTTCTGTGGGATGTGCTCACCTGTTTCTCTGGGATGACCTTGACCACAGACCTTACCCTCTTCTGCCCCTTGGAATAGGAATGCTCAGGTCTGACCCAGTGCCCCTTGTAAAAGCTGTTCCAATGCCTACAGCTCTACCTGCACAAACAGGACTGCCTCCCTGCTTTGACACCAGATCCCCTGCATGTTCCTGGATGAGTTCCCAGGGCCTTGCCATTCGACTTATACCTGCATCTTGCAAGAGAAGCTGGCCCTGTACCAACCTTTAGAACATAAAGCATATGGATGCTATTTTATCTCCACCTTATAAATATTCCACAAAATGTGTTCTGCAGCCATGCTATACTGGAACCACACAGGGTCAGGGTCAGTGATCTGGGAAGTGTGGTTCCAGTTTAAATAGATATGATGCAAGCTGCCATAGGAAACCTAGGAAGAGAAAGCAGGGTCTTAGGAAAGAGGATGAGTTTGTTTTTGAATTGTTGCACTTCAGCTGCCTCTAGGAGCTGCTAAGAAGACAACTAACTGGTAGGCCAATAATAGTTCTGGAGCTCAGGAATAAATTTTGGAGACATTAGCATAAAAGTTGAGGTCATCAAAGGATTAAGGTTGTTTTAGGCAAGAAAGACCCTGGAAAATCCTTATAATTCTGTCTCTATTTATTAGTCATCTTAGCTGCATACCAAATAAGCCCTCAGTCTCAGTGCCTTGTGAGCACACTTACCTTGCTTATGTTATATGTAGGTGCTGAGTGTGGTTGCTATTGTTTGGTTCTGTTCATCTTTGCTCCCAGTGTCTTTTCCAGGTTCTGACTGATGGGGCAGCTGCCCTAGGGGGCATTCTTTTCTTGTGACAGGGAAGAGCAAAAAGGTGAGATGAAATTGCTTTTCAAGCTCAGGTTTGTACATGGTCTGTATAAGCTGGAACTTCCTCTCCATTTGCCAAAGCAGGTGCTATGGACGTGACCATCTACCGTAATGCATTAGCATGAGTCCTGTGAAGAAACCTCTCTAGGCATCAGTATGGTTACTTAACTGAATATGAGTTTTAAATAATTGATTTCTCCCCCAGACAATACTTTCCAAGGAATCCTTCCATTTTCTTATTAATGTGTGGATTAGTTGAGGACTGAATAATGATGCTGCCTTATGCAGGGACACCTTTAAGCACTGCTTGGAAAGAACGGTACACATTCACAGCCTGGTCATACATCTGTTCACAGGCCACATGACAAACACATAAAATTGAAAGAACTGCTCCTACAAAGAGCAGGCCTAGCCAATCCCATGTGCAGGAGAGGATGAGGAAAGTTTGTACAGAAAGTGTGAAGGAAAGATCAGAATTTGGAAGGACTTGCTTTTGGACCACAAATCCTATGTTCACTGGGAGATGCTGGGGGTGGTTGAAGGATATCTTGGTGTGGTAAAACAGTCTATGTTGGGAGTTGGCAAGCTTCTTCTGTAAAGGACCAGAGAGTAAAAACTTTGAGCTTTTTTACACTATGTTTTCTCTGTCACAGGGAGCGTCTGTTGGGGATGTCATGGAAAAGTCATGACCACTGATAGACCTGTGAGCTGGACCTAGGCTCTCAGAGGCTCCTCACTCCTCCTCTGTCCTTGGAAGGTGGGTTCTACTTGCCCTTCCTGCTTTCAGAGGCTGCTCCAAGGATACACCCTTAAGGTAATAATGTGGTGTTGAGAACATCTGCATTGTACACATGCCTGAATCCAGTTAAGGCCTCTTTGTTAACTTTTAAGATTTGGTGTGTAGGGGCAGGGATCCATTAATTTTGCTGCCACCCAAGAAAACCTTGTATATAAGTTCCCTTTACTTATTAAAACTGCCACCTGCCGACCTGGAGTAGCCTGCCTCTTTCTTTGGTCTCTTCCTGCCCTCTGAGTGCAGGGATCAGTTTCAGATTACACCAAGAGCCTTTCACACCCATAGTGGCATGCTTGATTTTGCTGTTGTAGCCCAAAGGCTGCCATACATGATACATAAATGAGTGGCTATGGCTAAGTTTCAAAAAACTTTATTTATAAAACAAGTAGCGAGCTGGATTTAGTTTTGATGACCCCTGTTCTAGGTGTATGAGGGAGATGACAGTATGCAGGAGCCTCTAGGGGTAGAAGTTCAACCGAGACACCAGTTTGGAGATGAGAGATGGTCTGGGGGCAGATTGGCAACAAGGGCTTAACACACATGGAGGGCTGGAGTCACATCTGAGTTCAGTGGATGCCTTGGGACCTGTAGGTACTGCTCTGCCCTTTAGGAAACCTTGTCACTTGTTGGCATAAGGGAAAGGCCACCTGTAGTCCTGGGTTTGCTAAGGCCTAACAACAAACAGTACCCTGTCCTGCTGATGGTCTGGCCCCAGGGCTAGTATCCCTGACCTTCTAGGACAAGCTGGTGAATTCCCTGGCCTGGCTTCATGTCACCTGACATCCTCCTCTCAGCCTGTCTGTAGAAAGCCCACTTGCTTGGAGCAGAGCTGTCCAGATGAAGGCACTAAAATTCAGAACACTCTGATGACTCTCCTCTGGGTGCCAGCTCTGCCTCACCACTACCTGCAAAGGATAGTCAGAGCCTGGGAGCAGGGGAGGGGGAAGGGAGCTGGGAGATTGGACCAAATTTAGAGGTGAGGTCACCTAACATCATGGGGCTGGAGGAGGTCAGAGGCCCAGTAGGCAGCATCTCAAGGTGTCCAGAGAAGTAAAGCCCTGTGAAGCCTGACTAGCTTTGCAGGAAGTGGGAGGCATAGCCATGATGCATCTTCCTATAAGGCTAGTCCAGGGTGGCTGCCTCCCTGTCCACCCCACCCCATGGAGCTTACTTAGCACATCCCAGTGGGCACCTGGGGACAGCTACTCCCAACTCTGGTCGCCCCTCTGGACCCTCCCAGAAGGCCCCATCCCTGTGGAGGGTTGGGTGATATCCTGATAACTCGAAGTTTTCGAGACAGCGACCTAAAAGCACCAGACTAGCCACAAGGAATAAGGAGAAACAGATTTTTCATTGGGATGTGGATTTTCTAGCAGCTCCCCCTCTGTCACTGTATGAAAGGACAGCCCCTGTCCTCACTTGTGGAAGATCCTCACTTTTGAACATGCATAGGTCCATTTGGCTTTCCCTCCTCCCTTTGCCTGCAGTTGCTCGGTTGCCTTTAAGGAAAAATGGACCTGCCCTACTACTACTGTGTGGCATTATGGATTATTTTTGCAAGTAGAAGAAACCTCTTGGGTTCAATCATTAGGGTAATGGTGATGCCTGAGAAACAATCAAATAAGTACTAGATAAATACAATAAAAGTGGTTACACAAACCCAGGTGTGTTCAGACTCCTCTCACTGGCCTCCACCCAGCTCTGTTGAACTCTGCTGCCAAGGGGGTGAAGCTGGACTCAGCCAGCAAGCCCCATGACGAATGCTCCTCACATTGAATTAAGTCTCCTGACTTAGTGTTAATAATAATATGGCACAACTTTCCTTGGTGTGAAAAATGCTCAGAGATATACATCCCTACTGGCCAAGCACAAGTAATAAATGGTAACTGTCTCTACTCATGGAAATAAGACCTCGTTAGTACAGGGGCAGCCATTTTTATTTATTTATTTATTTATTTATTTATTTATTTATTTACAGAGAGAGAGAGAGAGAGAGAGAGAGAGAGAGAGAAAGCGCACATGCAATAATGGGGGGGCGGGGGAGGGGCAGAGAGAGAGAGAGGGAGAGACAGAATCCTAAGCAGGCTCTGCGCTGTCAGTGCAGAACCCAATGTGTGGCTTGATCCCACAAGAGCTGTGAGATGATGACCTGAACCAAAATCAAGAGTTGAATGCTCAACTGACTAAGCCACCCAGGTGCCTTAGGGGCAGCCATTTAAAAGGAAGAATTCCTTGAAGAAACATAGGGTTTGTTCTGGCTTTTTTTCCATGGGGCTTTACTCCCCCAAACATTGACTTTCCCCAGACCATTGTTTTTCCATGGAAGAAGTTTATTCTCTCTGTCTTTTAACTTTTTGTCTTATTAAAGTAACGTATTAAACTTATTAAAGTTACTGATTTACTGGTATTTTGAAAATTAAATACATGGAAATCTAATGTGTGGCAGCATGGATTATTTTTGCAAGTAGAAGAAACCTCTTGGGTTCAATCATTAGTTCATTCACTCATTCATTAATTTGTCCCCTCCTTTATTTCCATGCACAATTACTAGCAGCTCCATAGCCTGCCCTCATTCACCACACCACCTCCCCACCCAGCCTCCCTTCCAGAGCTTACGGTCCTTTGAGGATGCCATGTGAACTAACCTGAATCAGGCAGAGGTTTGTGGTGTGGCCATGAGGCCTGGTCTGTTTGTTCATGAGTAGAGTACAGCTTGGCCCATGCCCTGGGAAAGGGGAGAGGGCAGTGATGAATGGAGGTGGCATAGGCATGAGTCCCCTTGCTGTGTCTTCTCCTCTCACTTATGGTTTATGCCTCTCCCCTCAACCCCAGCCCTCATGTGGACAAGCGTAGGAGTTGGGTGGGAAGGCTAGGGAAAGGCCCCAAACAGTGACTGGTGCCAGCCAAGGAAGCAGTCATCTCAATTTCACCTTCAACCAGCAAGGATCTCCCAGGGCCTCCTATGGGCAGAACTGGGCAAGAGCTGCAGGGACGTTCCCTTGGACAACGACCTTTGTTGGGCTCTTTCCAGGGACCAATGGTGAAATTCATTTCTGGGTGATCATGCCACAAAACATCTACAAGATGTGCACCCTGCCCTCCAGTGCCTTCTGGCAGGAGTGGGAATGTCAATTAGCAGCCAGAGCTCTCACTCTCAATCTGCATGGCCTTGACCATTTTGTGGCTCTGAGGTGAGAAGCTGGTGTAGGTTGGAGCTGGACTTACAAGTAGGGGTTTCCAGGTGGGCAGGGGCCTGTGGAAGAAGCATGACTGGGGCATCTGCCACATGACAATCCCTATGGAAACTGCTCCTTCCGCTTGTACTCACAGAGGGGATACACTGGGCAGCTATGCTTGTCCCAGGTGAGAGTGTGTCAACTCAGGGATTGAGAGAGAGGCAAGGTGGTTGTCTGAGGATAATTGAAGCTAGTACATGGAATAGGACTATACACAGTTTACTACAGAATCAACTTTATATACATACATATAAATACAGCTTTACATATACACAAAATTATATTAATATAAATACAACTCCTTTTATAGGTGTATATGTAAATATTTACATATATATGTAAATTGATTCTGTAGTAAACTGCATATTAGTATGTATACAAGTTGCTATATATGTATATGTCATATACAGTGCACAGGCACATACACATGTATATACATGTGCACACATGCAATACACAACACATGCACATATTTATATACACATACAGCTAAAACATGCATACACACATATATATGCATATATACACATATACATCTATATCATATACCTCCCCCCACACACACTTACCTTCAGTGTCCTTCTGATACAGAAGGGAAGCAAGCTGTGTATTAAAAACCTTTCCAACATGTGGGGATGTCCTCTGACCACAATCACTGTAAGCCCCTCTCCTTTAGCCAGTGTAGTGGTCCAGGGCCTCATTGGTTCACCTCCTTATTCCTGTCTTGCACCCATGGATGGTGTTCCAAATGTTTAGCAGCCAGGATGTTGAAACACAGTCCCATCAGAAACACCATGGACTGGATGGATGGACCAATGAACATGGCTGAACATGGCCTTGGTGAGGCCATCCCCATGGGAGGATGATTTGTCCATTCACCCTTCTTGAAGCCCATCTGTCAGCCCTACTACTCATTGCACAAGCATTTAGTAAGCACATTTAAGAAGAATACATTTGTTCTGCTGCACTAGACCATGTGCAATGTCACATTTCTTCATGTGCTGGAATCTAATTAGATCTATCTCAATGTGAGTTGCTGGAAAATTCAGTGTTGGTCCTACTTGAAGTGGTGTTCAACTTTTATCTCTAGGGTTTTGCAACCCTAGTCAGAGCTAATGCTGACTACGACATCTCTGGAAGGGCCTATACCTGCTACTGACATTGGCACTGTCTATGCCAACAAGTCTAATAGCAGCCGGTGGCTCTCTTGTCTGTAGGCTGACCACCAACCCCTGTGTAGGCTCACAGGTCCAGACTCCAGACATCCAAGTCTCTGGCCCTCCCAGAAGCCTGTAGCCCATCTGTGTTCTATTTACTTGACTCCTGTCCTTGCTTTCAATCATTCAAACTGTCCCTTTCACAGCCCTACTCTTTCTTTCATGAGTTGTGCCCATGTAATAAAATATCTCTTAGCTTGATCCTAGACAAATAGCATTAGTTTTTTCAAGTCACCCACCTGATCAGGAGAAGAACATGCTATTCATTTTTTTCAGATGACTTTATAGAAAAGGACTTAGACTATATTGATTATATAGTAGTTATATGCTTAGATCACCACAGAGCCAGTGAAGTCATGTAAATTACTAATGCATCTGGTGTAAAGCAATAGGGTGCAGTGGTGACTTTGGCCAATGTCCTACTCAAAGTCATCAAAATTAAACTCTAAAAATTCTATTCCAGGTTTAAAAACAAAACCCATTTGTGGGCAGAATTAAGTCTGTGGTCTACATTTTGCAATGCCCGGAATACAGAAAAATAAGATGTAGTAAGTGTCCTCATTGTGTTATTCTCCCACAATTATGTGGGAAACTTGCATTTTTATCTCTCTTTCCAAATTCAACTCTGTGATCGTTTCTTCTCTCTAACCTCTAACTCTGAGACTCAGTAAAACTATGAACACATTTCCTCTGCATTGCAGTCATCTGTGACTCAATTTCATTTCACAAGATAGCCTTTCTGGCCTTTCTTGCTTCTTACTTTTTCATAGGTTTAGTTGTTGTCCAGAGAATATTTAATGTCTTACATGTGAAACAAAGGTTAAAAAGTCAGTACTAGAACATAAAGGTTATAGCAATAAAGCACAATCTGAAAAGGAGGGTGGAAGTGAAGGTTCTCATGGGAGCCCCATTTTTTCCTTTAAAGCTCAGACACATTAAAAAGAGTGTGTCAGTTGTGATTAAGAGATAGCACACCATTGGTACAATCTGCCTTCAGGTAGGGAGAAGGTGAAGTGAGTTGATTCTGTTTCCAAGGAGTGCAGTGTTTGGTTCATGCTGTAGCTGAATTCCTCAGAGAAGAAAGTTTCCTGATACTTCCACCACGATGTCCAAGCATAAGAACATTCATACTTCTCAGTGATAACAGACATCTGTGGTGTCAGAGTCTCAGCAGGAAGCAGATGTCCACTCAAAACCAGCAGTTTGAAGCAAGTTTGCAATGAAAGGGTTATTCACAAAATGTAACCAGGGCATCTGTGAAAAAATTAAGCTGTATCCTGGGGCTAGCATCTGTGGGGAAACTTTGTCACCTCAGGCACCTCACCAAGGTTGGTGAGGAGAGGAGAAATGTTCAGAAAGGGGCTTGTGTGAAGAGGGCTTCTAGACAGGAGCTGCAGCCCCTGAGAGGGGGATGTAACCCATTCACAGAGACCAGGAGGACTATGGCTCTCCTTCTACCCCCTACCCCCAGTTCCTTCTACCACCTCTCCTGGGATGAACCCAACAAGGAACCAGAGTTTCTCTCACCAGATACAGGTTTGTGGGGGTTCAGTGGACTTGATGGCTTCATGTTGGGATATAGTTGGTTGTGAATGCCTGTTGGGGGCTGGTCCAGGGGTGGGACTGGTTTACAGAGTAGTGTTTCTAACTTTACTAACTTTGGACAGCGATTTGGCTGACAGGTAACATTGGGGCACTTGACAGGATGGATGTTGGGTGGTCCTCCTGACATTCTTTGACCTAGGCTGTCATGGGCCCCTGTGACTGCAGCTGAGGTACCATACTAGATTGACTATGAGCAGGGGCAGCCTGGATGTTTGACAAAGGCCCCTTGGTTGAACATGCCTACCCATCAGGTGGCGTCTTCCGTAGGGGTTCTGGCTTAAGGCTCATGGGGGAAAGATTATGGGATAGAAGCCAGGATAGACACACACACTTCCTCTTAATCTCACACTGAATCTGTGTGGGAGGCTCCCTTGGGTCAGCTCTTGTTCCTGTCTGCTCTGCACATTTTCTCCCTACACCTGACTCCTCTCAAGACTTTTCCACATCCCACTCTCTCACACACGCTCTAAATTTCATGACGTTCAGTTTTCTGCTGTCCCCTGAATAGTCATACTTGCTCACTTTTCCACACCTGTGCTCATGCTTCTCCTTGTTTTCTGTAATGCTTTTCCTCCTTGTCCACTGTTCTTTTTTTTTTTCTTCAATATATGAGATTGATTGTCAAATTGGTTTCCATACAAGACCCAGTGCTCATCCCAAAAGGTGCCCTCCTCAATACCCATCACCCACCCTCTCCTACCTTCTACCCCCCCGTCAACCCTCAGTTTGTTCTCAGTTTTTTTTTTTTAATATTTATTTATTTTTGAGACAGAGAGAGCAGAGCATGAACGGGGGAGGGTCAGAGAGAGGGAGACACAGAATCTGAAACAGGCTCCAGGCTCCGAGCCGTCAGCACAGAGCCCGACGCGGGGCTTGAACTCACTGACCGCGAGATCATGACCTGAGCCGAAGTCGGCCGCCCAACCGACTGAGCCACCCAAGCGCCCCTGTTCTCAGTTTTTAAGAGTCTCTTATGCTTTGGCTCTCTCCCACTCTAACCTCTTTTTTTTTTCCTTCCCCTCCCTCATATGTTTCTGTTAAGTTTCTCAGAATCCACATAAGAGTGAAAACATATGGTATCTGTCTTTCTCTGTGTGTGGCTTATTTCACTTAGCATCACACTCTCCAGTTCCATCCACATTGCTACAAAGGGCCATATTTCATTCTTTCTCATTGCCATGTAGTACTCCATTGTGTATATAAACCACAATTTCTTTATCCATTCATCAGTTGATGGACATTTAGGCTCTTTCCATAATTTGGCTATTGTTGAGAGTGCTGCTATAAACATTGGGGTACAAGTGCCCCTATGCATCAGTACTCCTGTATCCCTTGGGTAAATTCCTAGCAATGCTACTGCTGGGCCATAGGGTAGGTCCATTTTTAATTTTCTGAGGAACCTCCACACTGTTTTCCAGAGTGACTGCACCAATTTGCATTCCCAACAGTGCAAGAGCATTCCCGTTTCTCCACATCCTCGCCAGCATCTATAGTCTCCTGATTTGTTCATTTTGGCCACTCTCACTGGTGTGAGGTGATATCTGAGTGTGGTGTTGATTTGTATTTCCCTGATGAGGAGCGACGTTGAGCATCTTTTCATGTGCCTGTTGGCCATCCGGATGTCTTCTTTAGAGAAGTGTCTATTCATGTTTTCTGCCCATTTCTTCACTGGGTTATTTGTTTTCTGGGTGTGGAGTTTGGTGAGCTCTTTATAGATTCTGGATACTAGCCCTTTGTCCGATATGTCATTTGCAAATATCTTTTCCCATTCCGTTGGTTGCCTTTTAGTTTTGTTGGTTGTTTCCTTTGCTGTGCAGAAGCTTTTTATCTTCATAAGGTCCCAGTAGTTCATTTTTGCTTTTAATTCCCTTGCCTTTGGGGATGTGTTGAGTAAGAGATTGCTACGGCTGAGGTCAGAGAGGTCTTTTCCTGCTTTTTCCTCTAGGGTTTTGATGGTTTCCTGTCTCACATTCAGGTCCTTTATCCATTTTGAGTTTATTTTTGTGAATGGTGTGAGAAAGTGGTCTAGTTTCATCCTTCTGCATGTTGCTGTCCAGTTCTCCCAGCACCGTTTGTTAAAGAGACTGTCTTTTTCCCATTGGATGTTCTTTCCTGCTTTGTCAAAGATGAGTTGGCCATACGTTTGTGGGTCTAGTCTGGGGTTTCTATTCTATTCCATTGGTCTATGTGTCTGTTTTTGTGCCAATACCATGCTGTCTTGATGATGACAGCTTTGTAGTAGAGGCTAAAGTCTGGGATTGTGATGCCTCCTGCTTTGGTCTTCTTCTTCAAAATTCCGTTGGCTATTCGGGGCCTTTTGTGGTTCCATATGAATTTTAGGATTGCTTGTTCTAGTTTCGAGAAGAATGCTGGTGCAATTTTGATTGGGATTGCATTGAATGTGTAGATAGCTTTGGGTAGTATTGACATTTTGACAATATTTATTCTTCTAATCCATGAGCAGGGAATGTCTTTCCATTTCTTTATATCTTCTTCAATTACCTTCATAAGCTTTCTATAGTTTTCAGCATATAGATCTTTTACATCTTTGGTTAGATTTATCCCTAGGTATTTTATGCTTCTTGGTGCAATTGTGAATGGGATCAGTTTCTTTGTCTTTCTGTTGCTTCATACACTTATTAGTGTATAAGAATGCAACTGATTTCTGTACATTGATTTTGTATCCTGCAACTTTGCTGAATTCATGTATCAGTTCTAGCAGACTTCTGGTGGAGTCTACCGGATTTTCCATGTATAGTATCATGTCATCTGCAAAAAGTGAAAGCTTGACTTCATCTTTGCCAATTTTGATGCCTTTGATTTCCTTTTGTTGTCTGATTGCTGATGCTAGCACTTCCAACACTATGTTAAACAACAGCGGTGAGAGTGGACATCCCTGTTGTCTTCCTGATCTCAGGGGAAAAGCCCTCAGTTTTTCCCCATTGAGGATGATGTTAGCTGTGGGCTTTTCACAAATGGCTTTTATGATGTTTAAGTATGTTCCTTCTATCCCGACTTTCTGAAGGGTTTTTATTAAGAAAGGTTGCTGAATTTTGTCAAGTGCCTTTTCTGCATCAATTGACAGGATCATATGGTTCTTATCTTTCCTTTTATTAATGTGATGTATCACGTTGATCGATTTGTGAATGTTGAACCAGCCCTGCAGCCCAGGAATGAATCCCACTTTATCATGCTGAGTAATTCTTTTTACATGGTGTTGAATTCGATTTGCTAGTATCTTATTGAGAATTTTTGCATCCATATTCATCAAGGATATTGGCCTGTAGTTCTCTTTTTTTACTGGGTCTCTGTCTGGGTTGGGAATCAAAGTAATACTGGCTTCATAGAATGAGTCTGGAAGTTTTCCTTCCCTTTCTATTTCTTGGAATAGCTTGAGAAGGATAGGTATTATCTCTGCTTTAAACGTCTGGTAGAACTCCCCTGGGAAGCCATCTGCTCCTGGACTCTTTTTTGTTGGGAGATTTTTGATGACTGATTCAATTTCTTCGCTAGTTATGGGTCTGTTCAAGCTTTCTATTTCCTCCTGATTGAGTTTTGGAAGTGTGTGGATGTTTAGGAATTTGTCCATTTCTTCCAGGTTGTCCAGTTTGTTGGCATATAATGTTTCATAGTATTCCCTGATAATTGTTTGTCTCTCTGAGGGGTTGGTTGTAATAATTCCATTTTCACTGATGATTTTATCTATTTAGGTCATCTCCCTTTTCTTTTTGAGAAGCCTGGCTAGAGGTTTATCAATTTTGTTTATTTTTTCAAAAAACCAACTCTTGGTTTCGTTGATTTGCTCTACAGATTTTTAGATTTTATATTGTTTATTTCTGCTCTGATCTTTATTATTTCTCTTCTTCTGCTGGGTTTAGGGTGTCTTTGCTGTTCTGCTTCTATTTCCTTTAGGTGTGCTGTTAGATTTTGTATTGGGGATATTTCTTGTTTCTTGAGATAGGCCTGGATTGCAATATATTTTCCTCTCAGGACTGCCTTCGCTGCATCCCAAAGCGTTTGGATTGTTGTATTTTCATCTTCATTTGTTTCCATATATTTTTTAATTTCTTCTCTAATTGCCTGGTTGACCCACTCATTCTTTAGTAAGGTGTTCTTTAACCTCCATGCTTTTTTTTTTTTTCAACGTTTATTTATTTTTGGGACAGAGAGAGACAGAGCATGAACGGGGGAGGGGCAGAGAGAGAGGGAGACACAGAATCGGAAACAGGCTCCAGGCTCTGAGCCATCAGCCCAGAGCCCGACGCGGGCCTCGAACTCACGGACCGCGAGATCGTGACCTGGCTGAAGTCGGACGCTTAACCGACTGCGCCACCCAGGCGCCCCTAACCTCCATGCTTTTGGATGTTTTCCAGACTTTTTCCTGTGGTTGATTTCAAGCTTCATAGCATTGTGGTATGAAAGTATGCATGGTATGATTTCAATTCTTGTATACTTATGAAGGGCTGTTTTGTGACCTAGTATGTGATCTATATTGGAGTATGTTCCATGTGCACTTGAGAAGAACGTGCTTTGGGAGGCAGAGTTCTAAATATATCTGTCAAGTCCATCTGATCCAATGTATCATTCAGGGCCCTTGTTTCTTTATTGATACTGTGTCAAGATGATCTATCCATTGTTGTAAGTGGAGTATTAAAATCCCCTGCAATTACCACATTCTTATCGATCAGGTTGCTTATGTTTGTAATTGTTTTATATATTGGGGCTTCCATATTCAGTGCATAGACATTTATAATTGTTAGCTCTTCCTGATGGATAGACCCTGTAATTATTATATAATGCCCTTCTTCATCTCTTGTTACCGCCTTTAATTTCAAGTCTAGTTTGTCTGATATAAGTATGGCTACTCCAGCTTTCTTTTGACTTCCAGTAGCATGATAAATAGTTCTCCATCCCCTCACTCTCAATCTGAAGGTGTCCTCAGGTCTAAAATGAGTCTCTTGTAGACAGCAAATAGCTGGGTCTTGTTTTTTTATCCATTCTGATACCCTATGTCTTTTGGTTGGTGCATTTAGTCCATTTACATTCAGTGTTATTATAGAAAGATATGAGTTTAGAGTCATTGTGATGTCTGTATGTTTAATGCTTGTAGCGATGTCTCTGGTACTTTGTCTCACAGGATCCCCCTTAGGATCTCTTGTAGGGCTGGTTTAGTGGGGATGAATTCCTTCAGTTTTTGTTTGTTTGGGAAGACCTTTATCTCTCCTTCTATTCTAAATGACAGACTTGCTGGATAAAGGATTCTCAGCTGCATATTTTTTCTTTTCATCACATTGAAGATCTCCTGCCATTCCTTTCTGGCCTGCCACGTTTCAGAAGAGAGATCAGTCAGGAGTCTTATAGGTCTCCCTTTATATGTTAGGGCACATTTATCTCTCGCTGCTTTCAGAATTTTCTCTTTATCCTTGTATTTTGCCAGTTTCACTATGATATGTCATGCAGAAGATAGATTCAAGTTACGTCTGAAGGGATTTCTCTGTACCTCTTGGATTTCAATGCCTTTTTCCTTCCCCAGTTCAGGGAAGTTCTCAGCTATGGTTTCTTCAAGTACCCCTTCAGCACCTTTCCCTCTCCCTCCCTCCTCTGGAATACCAATTATGCGTATATTATTTCTCTTTAGTGCATCACTTAGTTCTCTAATTTTCCCCTCATACTCCTGGATTTTTTTATCTCTCTTTTTCTCAACTTCCTCTTGTTCCATAATTTTATCTTCTAGTTCACCTATTCTCTCCTCTGCCTCTTCAATCCGAGGCGTGATCATTTCCATTTTATTTTGCAGCTCGTTTATAGCGTTTTTCAGCTCCTCCTGACTATTCCTTAGTCCTTTGATCTCTGTAACAATAGATTCTCTGCTGTCCTCTATACTGTTTTCAAGCCCAGCGATTCATTTTATGACTATTATTCTAAATTCACTTTCTGTTATATTGTTTAAATCTTTTTTGATCAGTTCGTTAGCTGTTGTTATTTCCTGGAGGTTCTTTTGAGGGGAATTCTTCCGTTTGGTCATTTTGGATAGTCCCTGGAGTGGTGCGGACCTGCAGGGCACTTCCCCTGAGCTGTCTTGAATAACTGGAGTTGGTGGGAGGGGCCACAGTCAGACTGGTGTGTACCTTCTCTTCCCCTCTCCTAGGGGCCGGATTCACTGTGGGGTGGTGTGGCCTGTCTGGGCTACTTGCACACTGCCAAGCTTGTGGTGCTGAGGATCTGGCCTATTAGCTGGGGTGGATCGGCAAGGTGCACAGGGGCCGGAGGGGCAGGCTCAGCTCGCTTCTCCTTTGGTGATCCGCTTGGGGAGGGGCCCTGTGGCAGCAGGAGGGAGTCAGGCCCGCTGGGGGAGGGATGGATCTGCAGAAGCACAGCGTTTGGTGTTTGCGCGGTGCAAGCAAGTTCTCTGGCAGGAATTGGTTCCCTTTGGGTTTTTTTCTGGGGGATGGACGAGGGAGATGGTGCTGGTGAGTGCCTTTGTTCCCCGCCAAACTGAGCTCTGTCATCCTGGGCTCAGCAACTCTCCCTCCCATTGTCCTTCAGTCTTCCTGCTCTCCGAATATAGCTGTTAACTTATAACCTTCCAGATGTTAAGTCCCGCTTGCTGCCCAGACACACTCCGTCTGGCCCCTCCACTTTTGCAAGCCAGACTTCGGGGGCTCTGCTTGGTTGGCAGGCCGCCCCTCCACCCCGGCTCCCTCCCGCCAGTCTGTGTAGCGCGCACTGCCTCTCTGCCCTTCCTACCCTCTTTCGTGGGCCTCTGGTCTGTGCTTTGCTCCAGAGACTGCATTCTTCTAGTCTTTTGGTGGTTTTCTGGGTTATTTAGGCAGATGTAAGTGGAATCTAAGTGGTGAGCAGGACGTGGTGAGCCCAGCATCCTCCTAAGCTGCCATCATCTGTCCATTGTTCTTTAAGACCAACTTCATATCACCTCCTCCATGAGGTTGTCCTTGCCTGAGGTTGTGCACCTCTCAGGTGGGTCTAGGGAGCCATATGCTCATTTTCATTAATTACAAATACATGCATTGTTTTTTTTTTTTGTAATCAAAGGATTTCTGGAAAAACTGCAGAGTCAACTTTGTCACTCAAACCCATGTCACTCAAACCCATCATCTTAAAGATGCTTGTTTTGATTTCAACTAGACCTTCCTGGCAGGCCCTGGTCTTCAAGGTTAAAACCCTTGGTCAGAACCTGTGGTTTGATTGGTCAATCAGCCCTCCAGTTTTCAGGTCATGATGCTGAGAGCCAACCAAATTCTGGGATAATTAAACTGTTCTTTCTAATAAATTGCTGAATCAATTTCTTATTATTGGTTTTACAATGCTAAGTGTATTAAAAGATCTTATCTGAGGAAATAACTCAGAAAATCCTGTTGAATATTACTTGTTTGCCTTTTTTAAGACAAGAGATTTAACCATTTTCCACATAGATTGAAATTATTCTTTGGCTTTTTAATATTCCAACAATTTGGGTTTTCCATCTTCAGTTGCTGCCGTTCTGTCCTGCACACTGAGACCATATTCACTTTCCTGGTTTTCTAAATTAAAAATATGAGGTGAGGGGAGGTGATGGGCATTGAAGAGGGCATCTTTTGGGATGATCATTGGGTGTTATATGAAAACCAATTCGACAATAAATTCCATATATTAAAAAAAATAAAATAAAAAAATAAATTAAAAATATGTTTTCTATTATAAAGGTGACGTATATTCATAATAGAAACTCTTAAATTATAGAAAATTAGGAGCAGTTGATTTTTATTATCTATACTATTATTATTTTTATTATTATTATTTTAAGCAGGCTTCATAGCCAGTGCTGAGCCAATGCAGGGCTTGAACCCACAGCCCTGAGATCAAGACCTGAGCTGAGATCAAAAGGCAGATCCTAACCAATTGAGTCACCCAGGATCCCCACAACTGATTTTTTAGAAAGTAACCTTTAAAAATAAAAAAGTCACCTATAACATTCACATTCAGAGACAATATCTATTAAAGACTGTTCAGTTTACATCATGTTTAGTTTGTTGGTTTGTTTGGCATATATATCACCAAACCCTTATAATTTTTTAGTGTCACTTGCTGCCCCAAATCGTTGGTTTATTAAGACCTTATTTCTTTGGAAGTGCTGGCAATTGGAAATGTGGCTTAACCCAATGCCTCTTTGACCTTGTGTTCAGAATATGTATTTGCTCTGATTTCAGGGCCTTATATTTTCATTAATTAATTAATTAATTAATTCATTAAATCACTCATTCATTGTTCACTCAATAGACTCTTACTGAGTACCCACAATGTGTCCACAATTGGTTTTAGAAACTTGGCATTTAGCAGTGAACAAGGCAGACAAAAATACAGCTCCCATTGAGCTCACATTCTACCATGGGACAATAAACAGGTAAACAAATAAATACAGAGCAAGATTTCAGGTGGTGGTTCATGCTATAAAACTGGAAGGAGTTGGAAAGCAATGGGGAAGAGACTAGCTTTTTTTTTTTTTTTTTTAAATTCTTTTTTTCAACGTTTATTTATTTTTTTGGGACAGAGAGAGACAGAGCATGAACGGGGGAGGGGCAGAGAGAGAGGGAGACACAGAATCGGAAACAGGCTCCAGGCTCTGAGCCATCAGCCCAGAGCCCGACGCGGGGCTCGAACTCACGGACCGCGAGATCGTGACCTGGCTGAAGTCGGACGCTTAACCGACTGCGCCACCCAGGCGCCCCGAGACTAGCTTTTTTATAAGGTCACCCAAAAAAGCTGTCTAATATATGACAGGCAGAGTCCTGAATGAGGTAAAGGAGAGATTCCCAACAGTGTTTGTGGAGGATTCTTTCCACTCTTATCTGCCTGCCTAAATATCATTCTTCCTCTAAGTTAAGCTCAGGTTTCTCCTCTTCCAGGAATGCATCTTGTTCACCACAGCCTGCATCCATTTCCCTTCAGAACAACTGTCACGTTTATTCTCCTTCATTTTGTATAATTATACTGTGTTCTGACTTTTTTTTTGTAGCTTCAAGTTTTTATTTAAATTCTAGTTAGTGTGATATTAGTTTCAGGAGTAGAATTTAGTGATTCATCACTTACATACACAACCCTATGATCTCCTTATTACCCATCACCCATGTGACCCATCCCCCTGCCCACTTCCCTGAAGTAACACTCAGTTTGTTCTCTATACTTAGTCTGTTTTATGGTTTGCCTCTCTCTCTTTTCGCCCTCTATGTTCATTTGTTTTGTTTCTTCAATTCCACATATGAGTGAAATCATACCATATCTGTCTTTGTCTGACTGGCTTATTTTGCTTAGTTCCATCTACATGGTTGCAAATGGTAAGATTTCATTCTTTTTTTATGGCTGAGTGATATTAATATATATACCAAAACTTCTTTATCCATTCATCAGTTGATGGACATGTGGGCTCTTTCTATAATTTGGCTATTGTTGATAATGCTGCTATAAACATGAGGGTGCATATATCCCTTAAATCAGTATTTTTGTATCCTTTGGGTAAACTACCTAGTAGTGCAATTGCTGGGTTGTAAGGTAGTTCTATTTTTAACGTTTTGAGGAAACTACATACTGTTTTCCAGAGTGGCTGCACCAGTTTGCATTCCCAACAGTGTAAGAGGCATCCCTTTTCTCTGCATCCTCACCAAAATCTGTTGTTTCCTGTGTTGTTAATTTTAGCCATTCTGACAGGTGTGAGCTCACTTTTCTTTTTGTTGTTTTATTTTCCTAATGAAGGTAATTTTCTTTAAGGCCAAGACTGTGCTCTTATGCTTCTGTGAATCACCTCACATGGCACTGCATAGTGTTAAAGCTTGGAGGATGCTATATAAATATTCATTGTTTAAATGGAGTATTGAAGTAACTATCAGACCATTTTTGCAGGCTGCAGTTAGAAGATCTGTGTGTATGGAAGGAAACTACCTCAACATAATAAAAAACACATATGAAAAACCCACAACTATCTTTATACTCAATGGTGAAAAACTGAAAGCTTTTCCTGTGAGAACATAAATAAAATGAAGAGACTCATTCTTGCCACTACTACTTCAACACAGTACTGGAAGTCCCAGCCAGAGCAATGAGACAAGAAAAATGAATAAAAGCAATTCAAATTGGAAAGGAAGAGATAAAACTATCTCTAGTTGCAGATGACATGATCTTATACATAGAAAATTCTAAAGATTCCACACACACAAAAGAAACAGACTCTTAACTGTGGAGAACAAACTGACGGTTACCAGAGGGGAGGTTGGTGGGGGGAGGTATAAAATATGTGATGGGGATTAAAGTGCTCTTGTGATGAGCACCGGGTATTATATGGGAATACTGAATTACTATGTTGTTCATCTGAAACTGATATTACACTACATGTTAACTGACTAGAATTTAAATTTAAAAAAAAAAACCTGTTGGAATAAACAAATTCAGGAAAGTTTCAGAATACAAAATCAACATACAAAAATGAATTAAATTTCTTCCTGCTAACAACAAAAATCCTAAAATGGTAATAAGAAAATGATTCCATTTCAATCACATTGAAAACAGTGAAATATTTATGAATAAACTTAACCCATGAGGTGAAAGACTTTTACACTGAAAAGTACAAAATTTTGCTGAAAGAAATTAGACACAATAAAAAGACATCCCATATTCAAGGGCTGGCAAACTTAGTAAGTTAAGATGTCAATAAAACCCAAAGCCACGTACAGATTCAATGCAATCCCTTTCAAAATCCCAATGATGATTTTTGATTTATGGCATTGGATTGGCAATGATTTCTTGGATATAAAACCAAAGCACAGGCAGTAAAAGTGCAAATAGAAAAAGTGGCCTATAGTAAAATTAAAAACTTATGGGCATTAAAGGACACAAGCAGCAAGGTGAGAAGGCAACCTACAGAATGGGAGAAAATATTTACAAATTATTTATCTGATAGGGTGTTAATATCCAGAATATATAAGACTCCTACCACTCATAATAACAACAGTAAAACAAATTATCCAGTTTAAAAAGGGGAAAGGACTCCCTCTATCCAAGTTTTATTGAAGTATGACAGACAAATAAAAATTATATACATTTAAAATGTATAATGTGATGTTTCAATATACGTGTACATTGCGAAATGACCATCACAGTCAAGTTAATTAACATATAGATCACCTCACATAGTTACTATTCCTGTGAGTGTGTAGAAGGTTGAGTACACTTGAGATCTACCCTATTATCAAATTTCAAATATAAAATACCTTATTATTAACTATAGTCACTACGCTGTACATTAGGTCTCCAGAATTTATATATCTTATAACTGAAACTTCGGATCCTTTGATCATTATCTCCCCCTTTCCACCACCCCCCAGCCTCTGTTAACCTCCATCTTACTCTCTATTTCTATGAGTTTGGCTTTTTTTTAAAAAATGTTCCACATATAAGTGCAATCATGCAATATTTGTTGTTCTGTGTCTGGTTTATTTCAATTAGCATAATGTCCTTGAGTTTTACCCATACTGTAGCAAATAGCAGAGCAATTTCTTTTGTAAGGCTGGTAATATTTCATGGCATGTATGTGTGTGTATGTATATGTAGGTATATGTAGGTATATATATGTATGTGTATGTGTATGTATAGACACACATGTGTACACACATATGTATGCACACATGTATATATACACACATATACATACATATATATATATACACACATACATACACATATATCTTTATGTCACATCTTTGTTCATTCATCTGTCAACTGACAAGTGTTTCCATGTCTTGGCTATTTTGAATAATGCTACAATGAACATGGTAGTGCAGACATCTCTTCAAGATCTTGATTTCATTTTATTTGGATATATAACCAGGAGTGGGATTTCTGGATCTTATAATTGTTCTCTTTTAAAGTTTTTGAGGAATATTTATACTCCTTTTCATAATGACTGTACCAGTTTACATTCCTACCAACAGGGTTTTCTTTTCTTTACATCCTCACCAGTGCTTGCTATGTTTTGACTTTTTTTTTTTTTAATTTTTTTTAATGTTTTATTTATTTTTGAGATGGGGAGAGACAGAGCATGAACGGGGGAGGGGCAGAGAGAGAGGGAGACACAGAATCGGAAACAGGCTCCAGGCTCTGAGCCATCAGCCCAGAGCCCGACGCGGGGCTCGAACTCACGGACCGCAAGATCGTGACCTGGCTGAAGTCGGACGCTTAACCGACTGCGCCACCCAGGCGCCCCATGTTTTGACTTTTTGATAGTAGTCATTCTGACAGGTGTGAGGTAGTTTTGATTTGCATTTCCCTTTTGATTAGTGATATTATCTTTCCAAAATCTGATGGCTATCTGTATGTCTTCTTTGGAAAATTATTTATTTATGTCCTTTGCCCATGTTTTAATTGCTTTTAATTACTTTGTTTTTTTCTTTGCTATTGACTTGTGTGTGTTCCTTATATATGTTAGATATTAACGCCTTATAGTCTTGGTTTGCAAATATTTTCTCTCATTCCATAGGTTGTCTTTTAATTTTTTTTGTTTTTCCTCTGCTGTGCAGAAATTTTTAGTTTGATGTAGTCCCATTTGTCTACTCTTGCTTTTGTTTCCTGTACTTTTGGTCTCAAATCCAAAAAATAAATTTCCAAGACCATTGTTCAGGAGTTTTTACTCTATGTTTTCTACAAGAGTTTTATTGTTTCAACTCTATGTTTAAGTCTTTATTCCATTTTGAGTTATTTTTTGTGTATGGTGGCAAAAGACTTGAATAGATCTTTCTTCAAGGAAAATATACAAATGGCCAAAAAGTATGTGAAAAGAAGCTCAGTATCTCTAGTCATTAAGAATGCAACTCAAAACTAAAATGAGATGTCATCTCACACCCATTATAATAGCTACTATAACAAAAAACCCAGAAAAAAACATCAACAAAAACAAATGCTGGTGAGGTTGTGAAGTTGGATCCCTGTGCACTGTTGATGGGAATGTAAAATTGTGCAGCCACTATGGAAAATATGATGGTGTTGCCTTAAAAAAGTTTAATATGTTATCCAGGAATTCCATTCTGGGTATATATATACTCAAGAGGATTGAAAGCAGAGTCTCAAAGCCATATTTGTCCGCCCATGTTCATAGAAGCATTATTCACAATGGCCAAAATATAGAAGCAACCCACGAGTCCACCAATGGATGACTGAATAGACAAATGTTGAATACACATGCAAAAAATATTATTCAGCCTTAAAAGAAGAAGTAAATTCTGAAACATGCTATGAATGAATGAACACTATGGTAAGTGAAATAAATCAGTCACAAAAAGACAAATTCTGTATAATTCCACTTATATGAGGTACCTAGAATGGTCAAATTATAGAAACAGAAAGTAGAATGGTGTGGTTTCCCAGGCCTAAGGGAAGAGGGAAATAGAGTTGCTGTTTAATGGGTATGGGTTTCAATTTTGCAATATAAAAAAGGTTGGTGGCATAGTAATGTAAATATAATGAACACTACTAAACCATACGCTTAAAATGGGTAAGAAGACACATTTTATGTATTTTAATACAATTAAAAATTAAATAGACAAAATATAATCTGTTGTAAAGAATAGCATTTTTCTTGGCCACCTATATGTATTGAGTGCAAATCGAAAGAGAACTGCTCTGGGCAGAGGACTTTCATTTCTTAGGTAGCTTAGAAGAGGAAGACTGGGATGGTTTTGGAGCCAGGCTGAGTTCAAATACTACTATGCCCTTTACAAGCTATGTGTCCTTGAAAAAGTTATTTATCCTCTCTTGGCCTGAATTTCCCCATCTATAGGAAGAGGAAAATAGTATAAATCCAATGTGTAAACAGCTAAATTTAGTATATGCTCAGGGGCATAGTGCTAATTAAGGGGTAGAATGGATGGTGATGAAGCCTGGGAGACAGGGAGTGATGGCATGCAAGAGTTTCCCCTTCTCCTCCACTTTGTTTAGTCTTTTGCAAATATAATTTGTATGATCTATGGGAGATTAAAATTTCATAAAACATTGCTGAACTAGTTGATGTATTTCTAAAGAATGTAATCATCAATACCTCCTTGTAAATGTTCACATTTGGTGTCTATTGATTTCTTTTCTTAATTACAGTTCCTTGCAATTAGAATTCCCACAGAGGGTAAGAATTACAGATTAAAATGGCAGACCATAACATTTATGTCTTAATTAAAGGAATCACTTTATTTAATTTAGGTTATTGTTTTTTCCTCCACTCCCTTATACTTCCCTGGTGGGATCCATGCATGTTTAAAGAATCCCAGAATATTTCTAGTGGATGTCTGGTGTCAGATGGTGATTCCCAGTTGCCAGAACACAGTTTCCAGCCTTAGAGGGAGGCTGACCACATGGGCAAATAACAAGTTGTATTCATAAATGAAGACTTGAAACCTCAGTTTACGGTTGTTTCTCTCCCAATTTCTATCCCTTGATCACTACCACCGGTATTTTGTGTTGGTGGTAGTCAGTGTAACAAAATTTCACTTAGTGTGAGCTGGCCAATGTTTATAATGTATAGTGGGCTCTGATCTCTCATAGTCACACCTGTATTGAAGAAGGCATAGCCCCCACTCTCAAGGAAAAACATGTATAATCATAAAAGCAAAAAATAGTACTTCCATTTTAGGAAAAATAATGTACAACCAGGGAGTTAAGATAAAAAAACAGAAAAAGGAAAAAAGGGAATGGTATGAGGCATTGAAAATGTACAGTTGTAAGTGCCTTGTGATATCTGCCATTTTGGGGGACAGTACAACATAATGGAGACCTCATAGGTCATGATAAATGGATACCTCATGTGCTGGCACGGGAACTGTAACCTGAATCTCATTTCCCTTGTTTCTAAATTGGGGAAGATGATACCTAGGATCTAACATTTGTCAGGTTATTTATGCGGATCCTGACAGTACATAGTAAGCAGTAAGTATTGTTCCTTTTAGGCATTGAGTCAGCAACTAAACCATCACTCTTTGGAAGCATTGGGGACAGAGACAAATGATAGGTTTATGGAGGTGTGGGTAAGGGATGCCTCACATCACTTACCATGCAGTACAATTATGCTTGTTTTGCAAACAACATCATAAATAATATGAAGCAGTTGTTGCATTTTATAATGGTTGTGTACACATGGATGTATAATCTAAACATAATTTAAAATAAAGTAGCAATATACTGTCTCAAAATACTTCTTTTTGATGAAACATCAACTGTCATTAATTATTTTTGGACTTAAACTACCTTAAATTTCATTAAAAATTTAGCTCATTGTTTATCTGGTTTTTAGCCATTTCTTTTTTTAGTACACTATTCCTGGTATCTTTCTGAAGATTGTACTTTTTTTCATTGTGCTCATATTTTATTTTCCATCAAATGTCATGTAATTTTTTTGAATTGCATTTTATGTAAAAATATGTTAGTCCAAATACGTCATTAGGAATTATCTTATCTTCACAGCACTTTTTTTTTTTGGAGATATATAAGTACCTTTATTTTTTTTTAAATTTTAATATATGAAATTTATTGTCAAATTGGTTTCCATACAACACCCAGTGCTCATCCCAAAAGGTGCCCTCCTCAATACCCATCACCCACCCTTCCCTCCCTCCCACCCCCCAAACAACCCTCAGTGTGTTCTCAGTTTTTAAGAGTCTCTAATGCTTTGGCTCTCTCCCACTCTAACCTCTTTTTTTTCCTTCCCCTCCCCCATGGGCTTCTGTTAAGTTTCTCAGAATCCACATAAGAGTGAAAACATATGGTATCTGTCTTTCTCTGTGTGTGGCTTATTTCACTTAGCATCACACTCTCCAGTTCCATCCACGTTGCTACAAAGGGCCATATTTCATTCTTTCTCATTGCCATGTAGTACTCCATTGTGTATATAAACCACAATTTCTTTATCCATTCATCAGTTGATGGACATTTAGGCTCTTTCCACAATTTGGCTATTTTTGAGAGTGCTGCTATAAACATTGGGGTACAAGTGCCCCTATGCATCAGTACTGCTGTATCCCTTGGGTAAATTCCTAGCAGTGCTACTGCTGTGTCATAGGGTAAGTCTATTTTTAATTTTCTGAGGAACTTCCACACTGTTTTCCAGAGTGACTGCACCAATTTGCATTCCCAACAGTGCAAGAGCGTTCCCGTTTCTCCACATCCTCGCCAGCATCTATAGTCTCCTGATTTGTTCATTTTGGCCACTCTGACTGGTGTGAGGTGATATCTGAGTGTGGTGTTGATTTGTATTTCCCTGATGAGGAGTGACGTGGAACATCTTTTCATGTGCCTGTTGGCCATCCGGATGTCTTCTTTAGAGAAGTGTCTATTCATGTTTTATGCCCATTTCTTCACTGGATTATTTGTTTTTGGGTGTGGAGTTTGGTGAGCTCTTTATAGATTTTGGATACTAACCCTTTGTCCGATATGTCATTTGCAAATATCTTTTCCCATTCCGTTGGTTGCCTTTTAGCTTTGTTGATTGTTTCCTTTCCAGTTCAGAAGCTTTTTATCTTCATGAGGTCCCAGTAGTTCATTTTTGCTTTTAATTCCCTTGCCTTTGGGGATGTGTCGAGTAAGAGATTGCTACGGCTGAAGTCAGAGAGGTCTTTTCCTGCTTTCTCCTCTAGGGTTTTGATGGTTTCCTGTCTCACATTCAGGTCCTTTATCCATTTTGAGTTTATTTTTGTGAATGGTGTAAGGAAATGGTCTAGTTTCAACCTTCTGCATGTTGCTGTCCAGTTCTCCCAGCACCGTTTGTTAAAGAGACTGTCTTTTTCCCATTGGATGTTCTTTCCTGCTTTGTCAAAGATGAGTTGGCCATACATTTGTGGGTCTAGTTCTGGGGTTTCTATTCTATTCCATTGGTCTATGTGTCTGTTTTTGTGCCAATACCATGCTGTCTTGATGATGACAGCTTTGTAGTAGAGGCTAAAGTCTGGGATTGTGATGCCTCCTGCTTTGATCTTCTTCAAAATTATTTTGGCTATTTGGGGCCTTTTGTGGTTCCATATGAATTTTAGGATTGCTTGTTCTAGCTTCGAGAAGAATGCTGGTGCAATTTTGATTGGGATTGCATTGAATGCCTAGAGAGCTTTGGGTAGTATTGACATTTTAACAATATTTATTCTTCCAACCCATGAGCACGGAATGTTTTTCCATTTCTTTATATCTTCTTCAATTTGCTTCATAAGCTTTCTATAGTTTTCAGCATACAGATCTTTTACATCTTTGGTTAGATTTATTCCTAGGTATTTTATGCTTCTTGGTGCAGTTGCAGAGCACTTTTTTTAAGAATAAATTTTATATGACAAAACTTATTAGTATGTTGTCTCTGTGATACTTTTGAAGGTTTTGCTAAATTTAGATGCTGCAAAATCATGGATCTTCTTAATTTTATTTCATTACATTTCAGAATATAAATTTACCCAATTAAAAATATGTTTTATCAAAAGATTCTCACTGCCAGTTGAGATGGTATAAAGTAAAATTATAAAATTTCAGAAAAAAACCCTCATATACAGTTTAGGCTTTCATTGCTTAATTTGTTCAGTTCACTTTTCAAGGGAATAAATTTCAATGGTTTCCTGCTTGATTTCAATAATGACATTTTGAGAAAAGCTTCAAAGCAGGTTTTTAAAAATACTTTTGTTGAATATTTAATGATTTTTAACTACTTTTGGTTTAAATGCAACTAGAATTTCAGGGACTCATTTACAAAAGGGTTCACTGTCACTGTCAGCCATTTAGTTTGGTTCACAAAGTATTTCTTTGAAGACTGAAATATTTCTAATAATAACAGCTTGACAGCAGACTACAAAGGGAAAAACACGGACCATGTTGGTGATTTTTTTGTATTCCAGATCAGTTTTGTCCTAGGCATCTTGAAATTCAGTTTCTCTGTATATATAAAATACTTGAAATGTGAAAACTGTGCTTTCTATTTGAATATAATAATGTAGCTTGCTTGAATGTAATTATCAATTATATGTACATCACAACTTATTCCCAAAATATTCTGCTATACATGTTTTTTAATTTAGTAAGAATATCATCATTTTACCACATGCTGTGTGCTAAAGTTTTTATTAATATAGCCATTGCAAAACAAAAATTTATCTTCAGTGTTGAATTTTTAAACTGAACGTATTCTGTCTTCAACAGAATGAATTTACAAGAGCTTGATGTTGAGTCCACAGACTGATGAGAAAATTAAATGATTATTGGAATTAACTGATTATCTGGAATTAACTGATTGAAGCATCTGAGGACAATGGTGTTAAACCTGGCATCATTTCACTGTGTGTGGTAATCTTCCAATGAAGACAAACTCTCAGCCACTATCACTTTATGCTTTGTAACTACATAACAAACACTTGGAATCAAAATGAAGGAAGTGCGTTTTAGAACATAATTTGTGGAAATACATGAAAAGTTATGCTTCACAGAGTGATAACAATACACTTTCTGCAGTTCTGGGGGTTTAATCTTCTAGGACAGTGTTAAAAAACACACAGAGAACTGAACTTTTAGGTTAAATGTTAGTCTCTTTTTTCAGGTTTGGGGCTTTGGGTTACCAGAGTTCCCACAGTAAATGGTAGATGTTGACATGATATACATCATGATGTGCATGCTCATCAACTTCCTTGAGAAGTAAAAATTCAGTACGTTAACCTTTCAGTAAGTACACGTACATGTGGGTTTCTCTGAGCTCATTGGTACTGGAAGCACTTATTGAAAAAATTTTTTAAAAGCATTACCAAATAATAAAGTACGTAAATGCCTGCACAACAAACTCCCCGTCGCAGAGTTTTCGACTTCTCTGTATGCCCCACAGCAGGATTTTCAGTTCCAACGTCCCACACAGTTCACAAAGCCTCACTGTCCCAGCACTGTGGTCAACTGGTGTACTGAGTGGCTGGCAGGGGCAAGCAGTGAATACTTCTACCTCACCAGAGACCAGGGCATTTGGCTGCCTCTAATGACTTGTGCTGGAGTGAGCTGCCTCATGTCAGCAAGGAAAGGACATTCTGTTCTTGGAGGGGATATGTTTAGAGGAGATATTTGTTGCTGTCATCTTTCAGATGCCAAAGTCAGAGCTCTGGGCACCACACATACATCTCACACACAACATAAAATGACCTCAGTAAAAGTTGGAAATGTAAGTTGGAGGTCTACCAAATTCATGCTGGGTTATTTTAATACAAGTTCTAATAATGACACTTCATTAAAAATGCTAAACTCGATGTGACTCCAGGACAAGAACCCCCTCCACAGGAGGGGACACTCCTGGTCACCTTACCTGCCTATAGGAAGTCAGACTTTCTTTTTATTTCTTTCTATTGTCTGCTCTTGGAATTAAGGAATAACTCATGCTGTGCTTCTTCATCCTCAGCCATGTTTAAGTGTTCATTCTATCCCTGGTTATGGTTTCGACAACAGAACTGATGGTAGGGACCCTGGAAGATTCTTGGTGTCATGGACTTGATTTCATGTTTGTGGCCTACATCTCCTCTTCCTCTCTCATAAATAAGGTCAGTGTGGTTGGTTAGCCACTGCAGTGATACCCCTGCATCAGGTAAACCCCTGAATGCTCTCTCCTCTTTCCCTCATGATGCAATCATCTGGGTCACCACAAGCAAGCATCAGGTATCTTGGCCTTCAATGCTCACTATGATTATGACAGCTACTAAAGATTTACTGTTAATTAAATTCTTAAATTTTTGAAGTGAATCTCTCTATATTTTGTACCATTTGTTTCTAATATGTCTTCTCTTTAAATATATCTGTGAAAAGCATCTTTGTGAATGTGGTTTTACTGTATTTATAACACATGTCACTGTTTACAGAGTGGCCACTGTATTTCAGCACAGTCCACTGGACTTGTGACTCCTATCACACAAACGTGGGTACAGGAGGTGAGACAGAGCAAGTAACTTCCCACATGACACAGTGTATGAATGGTGAAGTCCGAATTTGAACCTGATACCTCTGAAATTTAAGACTATGCTTTGTCCACTATGCCAATGATGCATTCCCAGAAATGTAATGATTGGGTCAAATGACATGAATATTCTTAAAGCTCTTGAACATATTTCTACCTCCTTGTGGGACCCTCAGAATTTATGTCCTCACAGACCCTTGGACCTCAGGACACACAAGTATGTGTCCACATTTCACCAGGAGGGAAGAGGTATTAAAGCAGGCTCTCTGTAGGAGCAGGACCCCACTGCAGCCAACCAAAGCACAGAGCACCTGAGTGCTAGTGGTCAGTGCCCTTCTTCTTGCTTTTCTTACTCCCTGGACCTTACTCTTTGGCCTTATGTTCTTTGTGGCCAAAGAGACCTGGCCTGTTTGAGGTCACACCCTCTGTGTGGCCTTGGGCCAGCCTCTGAAGTCCATGTCCAATCCCTCCCCTGTCAGAGGCAGGATCACAGCCCTTGTCTTGCAAAGTGATCTGGCAAGGGCCAAACAAAAGAGCAGATGTTAACATGCTTTGAAATATCACAAACTATTGTACTGTCGGAAAGTGTCACTGTAATTGATAATAATAATATTTCAACACAGGACTTCCCTGCTGGGCCCCTTTCCATCTTATTGTAGAAGGCAGATGAGTGTATTCTTAGATCTTACCACCTGTCATACTCCCCAGGCACAGTAGACTAAAGGAAATGTGTCATGAGAGGCCTTTCACACCAGGCATGGGGGAGATGTGTGTATGATGAAAAGAAATGCGAATGACAGGCGTTGCAGGCTGTCACAGGGGGAAACCACCAGGCTGTTCTTTGGGCTTTATCTTTATTCATGTTTCTCCAAAGACTGCTCTGGGGGCACATAATATCTGCCTGCTGGGTGACCACACTAGTCCCTCCTGCAGTGCCCCCACATCCCCCTTGTCAATAGTGTCTGTTGCCTGGGAGGCTGGAATTAAAGCTGGGTCCCCAACATGCACTGGGTCTGATGGTCCCCCAGGCAAGGCTTTGCATAGATGAAGGTTCAAGATTTGCTCTCAAGGAAGGCATGGATTATTGTCTCTCCTGATTTTGTGTCAGGGGTGCACAGACTATTGGTGGAACATGCACCATTGGAGTTCATGAATATGGAAGCTTCTAGGAGATACTCCTTCCTGCATTTTAGGTACCAGGTTAACAAATGCCCATAAACCCACTGTTGTTTCATCTAGTTCAGGACATATTTATTGTGCTCCAGAAGCTGCAGTAGGGATCCTGGTGATAACAGGGACAGGGGTACAGTGAGGTGCCAGAGGAGGCCTGCTGGGAGGCCTGTGTGTGAGCCTCTCATGTTTGGTCCTGCCTTGACCCCCGATGCTCACTGCCAAGCTGTGCACCTGGGGCTGGGTGTGCAGAGCAAAGAAGGGCTGTGCCCACAGCCCTGTGGGAGATCTGATTAACACACAAATAATTTTTTTAATGTGACAATTTAGACAGAAATCTTATTTTTTTTATCGAAATATACCCCATGAAAAACATTGCATTGGTTGATGAATACTGCATTTCTCTCTCTTGCTGAACAATTCTGGGAATCAAAGAAATTCTGGTGGCATGTGGTCTCCCTCTCCACCTGAACCCCCTCAGCACCCCGCTATACAAATACGGGGACAAAACAGATGAGAGTATGCACAATGGTAGAGGTTTGGTGCAGAGTCTCACCACATGTCTCATTTTGCGGGGTGAGGAGCAGAGATTGCTGAGGGCCAGAATGGAAGGGATTGGAACCAGCGAGGGGAGGGTGGGAAAAGGAGGAGGCAAGATGAGATGCTTGGAAGGAGTGCGGATCTTCATGGAGAAAGAAGAGAGGAGTAAAGGAAATGGGGTTTTCTTCATTTAGGAGGCCAGGGGAGATAGGTGGTACATTTAGATTTGGAGTCCACCTAGAATGCTAGAATGTGGTAAGAGTAGAGTTCTATTGACATAGAAGAGGGACTTTAGAAAGGAGAGCCTGGGGAGAATTCCTGGTAGAGGAGGCACCTGCGATGGGTCCTGGAGAAGGGACTTGTGTTGGTCTTGGTCAGTTGGGGAAGCCAGGATGAGCAGTGGGAGGGGCTCTGGGTCCTAGGGTTTCCTGAAGCTTAGGTGAAGATGGTGCCAAGTTGGGCAGGTGCAGGGAGGAGGGGGAAACACAAGGCCCTGCCTACCAGACTGACTGGTGGAACTCACTCCTTTTGTTGGTGGAACTGTGAAGGATTTGACAAAAATGCCTGTGCCATTGTACAGAGGGGAAAGAGTTCCTGGGGAAACTATGGGCTTCTCCAAAGAGGTAACTTACTGAAACCTTACCCAGGTTTCATACTGGGAAGGTCAGGATTCAGAAAAGGTGGGCCTGAGAAGGCAGGGCCTGCAGACCACCAGGGGGCAGTGTGAGGGCCCTGGAAACCTGAGGGGGACGGTTAGGGGACATGGGAGTGGAGAGGTGAGGAGTAGTGAAGATGGGAAAGAAAGGGTAGAAACACCTGGACCGAAGGAAACAAAAACAAAACCAGGAAGCAAATCTCTCCTCACCTCTGCAAGGTCTAGGCTCCTTGGAGAGCTGTCTCTCCTCCCTACCACCCTGCTGAGTCAGGCATCCTCCTCCTGTATCCTGGAGTGCTGCTGACAGGTGAGGGGCTCTGTGAAGATTAGAAGACAAGTAACCCCAGGTGAGCTTTTCACTCCCTTGTTGGCTGGGTCCCTGACCAAGTGGCTGTGGTGTCTCACCTCTGATCAAATCTCAGGGTGTGCTTCTGGACTAGGGGAGGCAGGTAGCTGGCACAGAATGATCACCATCTCAGCAAAATCAGGGGTTTGCTGAGGCCTCCACTATTCCCTACTTACCCTTTCTTCCTCTTCAAAATATTCCCACCCCCAGCCCTTGGCTACAGCTACTGTTGTGCCCTCTTTTCCCCTCTTTTCAGAAGGGAGGACATCATTCCCCACACCTTCTACCTTGTGTGTTTGTATTTTGAAAGACTACAGAAAAAAGGGGTGGTATTTGCCCAGCTCAGAGACTAGCCAGTAAAGGAGAGATTTGGGTTCCTACCACTGGAGTGGAAGACCAGGGTGGAGCAGCCCTCTCTGCCTCCCTGCTGAACACCGCCACTGTCTGCCATGCTGCCATAGGGGCCACAAACCCTGTATGTGTCACAGCTAGACTAGCTGCTCTTCCTTAGGATTAGGCCCAGTGGTATTTATGTCCCAGAGCCCAGTGTGGGTCTGGTCCACAGTGGTAGTGGTGGCTACAGTAATAATAGTGATAATGATAATTGTAGTGATGATACCATTAACAACTAGCATGTACATAGCACTTACTCCAGCCATATGGTAACACATTTAAACTCTACAACAATCCTATGAGGTAGCAGTGATAATTATTTTTGATACAGGTAAGGAAATTGAATAAAAAAGTTACTTACCTGCTGTCACACAGCAGTGAGTGTAGACATGGCTCTGGACCCAGTGCTCTTGATCCTGCAGTCTCAGGGGAGCAACAAATATTTGCTGATGAATGAATCAGTGAATGAATGAATGAATGAATGAATGAATAAATGAGTGAAGGAAGAGTTTTAGTTGACAGCACCAGAGGTCAATTCTAGCTAAAGAAGAAAAGCATTTTATTAAATGGTTCCTGGGCCTCCCAGCTTGCTAGAGAGCTAGGAGGAATAAGGGAGGGCGGGCTTTGACCAAGCCCCTGATCTAGCACCCCCTGGGCACAGAATAGCACTGTTCCTGCCATCCTGCAGGCTGCTGCTCCCTGCCTGGCCCAGCACTGCCAGAGCCCTCAGGGCAGAGTGTGGGATAGGGTGCTTGCATACTCCACAGCTGCGGGCTTTCACTCCAACTGCCTAGGATCTGGGGAAGTTGGATCATGTCTATAAGTTTCTCAGGAGGAGTTAGGGTCTGCCTCCAAGGCCCACAGTGGGCAGTTTCTCAAATAGGGGAGGGGATCTAGGGCTTGGCAGCAGAAATGAGTAATGAGCTGGGGGAGGAGGAAGGTTTGCAGAGGCTCTGGAGAGCTGAGAGTTGCTGCAGAAGGACATGGCCTGCCCTGGGCCACAATGACATGTGCCCTTGATGCTGGGGCGGGGGAGTAGTTACGAGGGTACCTGGGAGCGAGCATATGGATCAGGCTCCAGCAGAAGCATTTGTCTTTTTGAAGGCAGAGTCTTGTTCAGTGGGTCTGCCATGGCCTCCCCCTGTCTGGGATGCCTGGTCCTCCACAGACTCCCATACAAGTTTTCTTGAGGGGAGAACTGACTCAGCTCCTGGCTGCAGGTTTCTCACATGCCTTCCAGAGGAGTACTTCTATTATCTGTGAGAGCAGATGAATCTATATTGACACACAGAGAGATGGTAAGGGACATTGAGACGTGAAGGGTCTTTGGAACCATGCAGTTTGAATTCAAGTCCTACTTGCAGGCAGTGTGACCTTGGACAAGCCACCTACCCCAATGAAACTTGGTTTTCTTATGTGTAAAAAAGAGCTGTCCATATTTACTATGGCTTGTGTGAGCATTAGGTGTAAAATATCTTTAACACACTCTCTGATGCCGGGCCCTTGCCTGATATTCTGTAATGGTAGTTACTATTAATTTTTAGAATTATTAGTATTTATCACGCACACATGTTCCATCTAAAGAGCTGATGCCTACTTGAGAGGAAAGCAAAGTTATGCTGCGTTATCTTTGGTTTTACTTCAAGCCAAAGGAATCTGTTTATTCAAGCAAGTGATGGTTGCTTGCTCTCTCTCTGTTTTCTCCCAATGTGAGGCCCATCCCAGGGGTCCTCAATATATCCCTCAGCCTCAGTGAGTTCAGGGAGCAGGATCTTTGCATGAACCCCAACCTTGGTGCCTTACTAGTTGCATGTATGACCTTGACTAGGTACTTAACCTCTCTGAGACACTACTTCCTCATCTGTAAAATGGATTGAAAATACCCATCTTGAAATGGGTGCAGGTCAGTGCTTCCTTTCACTTCCTTTACCTGCTGCCACTCAGGCCTAGCCCCCTCATCTTTTTCTGTGGGATATTCCTCCCTTCCTCTTGGACCCCAAATAAACTCCTGCAGGAGGAGTTCTTGGCTGGTGGAAGGAGGCCCATGGTCAGGCCCACAGATGCAACCCTAGTTCTCTTTGGAGGGTGCATCCTTCAGGCCTGACTTTTAGGCTCAGGTCATTCAACACAATTGACCTCCCTGAGTGCCCTCCCTGATCACCTGAAGGACTCCCCTTTGGGAGGAGACTCAGTCCTGGGGTTCTGGAGACTCCATGTGGATGAAGTGATCTTTGCTGTCCCTCCAGGGGCCCAGGGAGACCACTCACTCCCTCTCTGTCTTCCACTCAGCCTCTTGTGCTAGGCTCTTGGACAGCACATAAGGAGGGCAGCATTCCACCTTCATCTTCAGAATCTCACAGTCTGAAGGACAGTCAGCCATACCAACATCCTATAAAGTTCATCTATCAATACTGCTAGGAAGCCAGGTAACTTCTCTGATTGGGGTGTGAGGCTGGGGTAAGAGGAGGACCACCTGAATCCACTGAGGGATCCCAGAGATATAGAAAACAGTGTTCTTCCAGACAAGGTAACATTTGAGCCCCTGTCTAATGCAGGACAATGTTCTGCATGTGTTATTTGCATGCCTTATAAGAAATCTGTGAGGTCAGTTTATCCCATCTGTTCTACAGAGAGGAAAGCCCAAGTTTCAGTGGGATGAAGGACTTGACTTGGATTTGCTTGAGGATTGCTCCTTGTTTGAGGGACAGGGATCTGACAGGGATTTTTACCAGTCTTTACCATACCAGGTTTGTTACCAACACAAAAAATTTTCAGAGGTGGGAGTTTTGAGGATGAGCGAAAAGCCTTGGGAGAAAGTTTGGGGGCACACTGCCCTTAAGCCCATTGCTGGGAGTCTGCAGCTCTACTCAGGATGGTGTAGCCATGGAAGAACCAGTGTCCTGGCCCAATGCCTCATGTGACCTGGAGACAGAAGCTCAGAGAGACCCAGGGGAGCATCTTCCAGCCCTGGAGCACATCTTCACATTTCCAGCCTTGTCTGATTCTCTGTTCTCCCCAGATAATATATTTAAGCTTGCAGATAATTCTCTGGTGAAGGAAAATCCACACTTTGAGATGATGGCTATCCCTGCATTTGAGAGAAAATAATTTTGCTGCTAAACATGTTCAGCCACTCAAAAAAAAAGGCAAAATGATACTTGCATCCTTCCTGTAGAGCACAGCAGTACAAGAACAGTGATGTGTGAAAGACCTCATCACCATTACATGTACTTCCTGTCCCTTGTCCTTTACAGTGTTCAGTTTCTTGACGGAGATGATGAGACAAACCTGGCTATTTTCCTGTGAGCTCTGGCATAGGATCTGGAGAGAGCATTTGACTTTTCCCACAAGAAACAAGTTATAGACAAGTAAACAAATTCCCAGACCCACTGACTGTTATTTACTTATTTTAGTATCAAAAGCTCTTGTTATGAAATATTTCAGACATGCAGACAAGTAAATAGAATTTTTTTTAATGTTTATTTATTTTTGAAGGAGAGAGAGACAGAGTGTGAGTGGGGGAGGGGCAGAGAGAGAGGGAGACACAGAATCGGAAGCAGGTTCTGAGGTGTCAGCACAGAGCCCGATGCGGGGCTCGAACCCACGAACTGTGAGATCATGACCTGAGCCGAAATCGGAAGCTCAACCAACTGAGCCACCCAGGCGCCCCTAGAATTTATACAAAAGAACATACATGTGCACATGGCTTCATCTGGTCTTAAGATTTTACTACCTTTGCTTTATATCTTCTTTTCTCTAAAGAATGTTGGTTTGCATGTTTTTAACTCTATATAAGCTGCATCATAGTTTTTTTTAATGTTTATTACTTTTGAGAGAGAGACAGAGAGAGACAAGCAGGGGAGGGGCAGAGAGAGAGGGAGACTCAGAATCGGAAGAGGTGGGGCTCGAACTCATGAACTGGGATATCATGACCTAAGCCAAAGTTGGACACTCAACCAACTGAGCCACCTAGGTGTCCCAAGCTGCATCATAGTTTAAATGTACTTCTGCAACTTGCTTTTTCCCATCACGATTGTGCTTGAGATTTACCTGTGTTCGTGTTTTTGGACTAGATCATTTATTTTGAATATTGTATAGTATTACTTTGCATGAACATGGCTTAATTTGTTTGCTCATTTAGATGATTCAAAATTTTTCTCATCCTGTCTATGTCTCTTTGTGGAGATGGCAAAAGTTTCAAGAAGTCCAGTTGCTGGTCAAAGAGCATCCACTTTAATGAGCTAATACAACACTGCTTTGCAAGGAAGTGAGCCCTGTCACATTCACACACAAGTGTCCTTGTTTTACCACATCCTTCCAACACTCAGCATTTTGAGACTGTAGATTGGTGCCCATAGCATGGGTGTAATTTTAGTTTGTGTTTTCCTGTTTACTAATACAGTGGGACACCTTTCCATAAGGTTATGACTGCTAGGGTTCTTTTTCCATGAATTGCTTATTCAAAGCTCCTGCTGATTGTTATTTGTTTTGTGTTCTTTGTCCACTTTCTTTTTATCATTTTGAATTTTTTAGAATTTTTATTGATTTGCAAAGTTTCGGTAAATATTGTTTGAGAACAGTCCTTTTTGTTTATATGTAGAGTGATGATATACTATGCCGGTTAGATGACTTTGAGAGTGAGAAGAGTTATATTAATGCCACAACTAACCCTGAGGTAGCAGAGGTGTGCTGGTGCTGTCCTAGGCAGGTGATCGCCCTTGTCCTGTGCATTTACCCCACATACTTCATCATCCCATTCCAACATGTGGCTCAAACTTTGACTTTTTAGAGGCTAATTTTTGTTATTTTGTGTAGATATTTTTTCTTTTAATGAAGCCAGATTTGTTACTTTGCTTTTCTTTATGGTTTGTTAATTTTTGTATGTTACATACAACTATTGCTTTTCACATTTAAATTTTAATATAGTTAGAATTATTTTTGTTAATGGTGAAAGCCAAAAATATTCTTGTCATTGTTGTTATTATTGTTCTTATTGTTATAATTTCACCATGCGAAGAGCTTTGGCATGCTGTATTGATGACTTCATCCCTCCCCCACTCTGATCTCTAAAGCTACTGTGCCATTTTTCAAGTTCTGTTTCCAGATCCTCTCTTCTGCATCTTGATTAATTAATCTATTCTTGTGCTAATATTCCATTCTATCATCATTATTTTGGTTGTATAATTGCTTTGGTAATGGTTAGGGTACTCATCTCCATTTATTCTCCAAAGTTATCTTGTCTCTGTTTCTTCCCATTTTTTTATGATGAGCTTGTCAGGGAACATACTGACCCCCCACCCCCCCACGCGTGCGCACACACACACACACACACTTTTGCAATTTTATTGCATTTATAGATTTAAGTTTATATTTTGTCTCTTTAGCCATGAAAATGGTATATATTGCCATTTAATCAGATCTTTATTTATGTAAAGCCATGAGTGGAAGAAACTCTCTATGGGAAAAGGGACAGATGTAAGAGAAAATGCTGACAACCACATACCAAAATGGTACTCCTCAATGGAATGGCTGGGTCCTTGCCAACTACTTTATGCTGCTGTGAAAGGACCATCAACCCAGGGTGGAAGACTTTGTTTGAGGTCTTAAGGAATAATTTAAGGAAAAAAGTCCAAAATTAAGAGAACACATTGCTAGATAGAAAAAACTAGGTATTTGTTAGATGAAGTATTAGGTAAAAGTAATAGTAACAGTACCATTGAAAGTTAGGAGACAATGGGACACTGTCTTCACATTTTTCTAAGAAATGGATTTCTAATCTGGAATTCTATACCCAAAGTGTGTTTGTGTGTGTGTGTGTGTGTGTGTGTGTGTGAAACATTTCTCTGAGGGGAAATACCTACAGATCTCATGTAGGTTGTAATCTTAAATCCTAAAACAACCATGCTAGTAGGTTCTATTTTCTTTATTTTATAAAAGAGAAAACAAGGTTCAGAACGTTAAGTAATTGGCATGGGGCCTCCCCTCTAATGGGTGCCAGAATTGGAATTCAAACCCATTCAACTAGGGCTGGAGCTTCTTGTACTGTGCTGAATGATTCCTACCACCTCCACCTGGCCTTTAGCTCAGCATTAGAACTCAAGCAACAAGGCACCATTTTACTTTATCTTAGCTAAGAATATATGTGTGGGGTGGCTTCAATCTACACATGCCTGTGAATGACTGCAAAAGCTCTGCAAATATTGATTTTGAGGGTTACCAGTGAGTTTTTAGCAAGCAGGCAAATTTACAAATACAGAATCTGCAAATAATGAGATTAGATTATATATACATGTATTTTAGATTTTAAATAAATATATATATATATATAATAAAACATTATTACACTATATGTTCTTTTGCAACTTGATTTTTTCAATATCATTGTTATGAGTTACATCCACATTTATACACGTAAATCTAGTTTATGTGTCACTGATATCTAGTACTATGTTGTATAAATGTATCAGATTTTAATTATCCATTTGCCTGTTAATGGAGATTTAAATGCTTCTAAAATAAAGATATTTTTGTCACTTACTATCTTAGAAAAAGTATGTTCTAGGCATCCCTTTTCAGGAATTTATCTGGAGGTGAACCTCAAGAAAATGAGGGAGTAATTTGTTTTTATTTGAATTTTACTATTTATACTTTTTAAAAATATTAAATATAATTTATTGTCAGGTTGTTTTCCATACAACACCTAGTGCTCATCCCAACAGGTGCCCTCCTCAATGCCTATCACCCATTTTCCCCTCTCCCCCACCCCCCATTAACCCTGAGTTTGTTATCAGCATTTAAGTGTCTTATGGTTTGCCTCCCTCCCTCTCTGTAACTTCCCTCATCCTCTGCTCCCCCAAAGTTCTCTGTTAAGTTTCTCAGGATCCACATATGAGTGAAAACATATGGTAACTGTCTTTCTCTGCCTGACTTATTTCACTTAGCATAATACCCTCCAGTTCCATCCACATTGCTACAAATGGCCAGATTTTATTCTTTCTCATTTCCAAGTAGTATTCCATTGTATATATAAACCGCATCTTCTTTATCCATTCATCAGTTGATGGACATTTAGGCTCTTTCCATAATTTGGCTATTGTTGAAAGTGCTGCTATAAACATTGAGGTACAATTGCCCCTATGCATCAGCACTCCTGTATCCCTTGGGTAGATCCTAGGAATGCTATTGCTGGGTCATAGGGTAGATCTATTTTTAATTTTTTGAGGAACCTTCACACTGTTTTCCAGAGTGGCTGCACCAGTTTGCATTCTGACCAGCAGTGCAAGAGGGTTCCCATTGCTCCACATCCTCTCCAGCATCTATAGTCTCCTGATTTGTTCATTTTAGCCACTCTGACTGGCATGAGGTGGTATCTCAGTGTGGTTTTGATTTGTATTTCCCTGATGAGGAGTGACATTGAGCATCTTTTCATATGCCTGTTGGCCATCTAGATGTCTTCTTTAGAAAAGTGTCTATTCATGCCTTCTGCCCATTTCTTCACTGAATTATTTGTTTTTCATCACCCTTAACATTCTTGTTCCAACATCAGTGAATGTGGTTGTTTTCCTGGGTCTCCCGGGACCTTTGCCTGTGGGGAGGCTGCACAGACTCTATTAAATGTCCTCCAGGCGGGGGAACCGCCTCTCTCCCTGTGGCCCAAGGACCCCCAGGACCTCACTCTCTGCTCCTGGGGATTCGCCCTTCCCACCAGAGCTCTGCCAGGTATGGAGCTGAGGACTTTCAGACTCTGCACTTCCCCTGTTTATATAGAGTCTTGATGGAATTTAAAACCTCTCCTTTCTCCTTTCTCCCTTTTTTGTTCAGTCTCTTGCAGCTGTTTCCACTCTTCCTCTTTCTCTCCAGCTGCTTTCAGAGTGGGTGTTTTCCTGTATTCTCCCCCCCCACCCCCACTCCCTGGTCTCTGTCCTCTCTCCACAAGCAAAAACAGCTCCCTGCCCTCTGCAGCTTCTCTCTCCCGCAGTTCACATCCCCACACTGTGTATCTGCCAAGTTCTATGTCTCAAGTTGTGCATATTACTATGTTAATCCTCAAATTAGTTTTCTAGGTGTGCAAGATGGTTTGGTGTTTTTCTGGCTGCATTTCAGGGATGATAGATGCAAAACAAAAACTTCCTTGTTGTTCTGCCATCTTGGTTCCTTGCCCCTAAACAACTGCCTCTGCTTTTCCTTTCCTGGTGAGAAGAACCCCTTCAAGCTGGGATGTTCCTTCTGGGCACTGAACAACCCTAGTGGATGGGATGGTGTAGGCAAAATGAAGCTGTCTTCCTGTACTCTTGCATGTTTTTTTTTTTTTTTTTTTTTTTTTTTTTTTTTTGTTCTATGGTTGTTAATTCTCCCTGCGTGGGCTCCAGAGGTTTCCCAAAGCTGCTTGTGTTCATGGATAGCTCCCCAATTCTTCGTGGGTAGATAGGAATCTTTGTGGGAAGCTCTCCTACATTGCCATTTATCACCTTTGTTGTATGATTTTATGCCACTGTTTACCTCTTTTTACATTGTGTTTCCCTTCACAAATTATTAAGTTTATATATTTTTTAATACTTTTGTCTTTTAATTTATACTAGAGTTTAGACGATTTACCCTCATTACAATATTAGAGTATTCTGAATTTAACTATATGTACTTTTATTTATACTTTTATGTTTATCTGTTACTAATTAGCATCCTTTTGTTTATTTAACTATATTTACTTTAACGTTTCTTTTGTTTTTTGTTTTTTGTTTTTTTTATTTATTTTTGAGACAGAGAGAGACAGAGCATGAACGGGGGAGGGTCAGAGAGAGAGGGAGACACAGAATCGGAAGCAGGCTCCAGGCTCTGAGCCATCAGCCCAGAGCCTGACGTGGGGCTCGAACTCACGGACCGCGAGATCGTGACCTGGCTGAAGTCGGACGCTTAACCGACTGCGCCACCCAGGCGCCCCTAACTATATTTACTTTATATTTATACTTTTTTATGTTGATCTGTTACTAATTCGCATCCTTTTGTTTCAACTTAAAGAACTGTCTTTAACATGTTTTGTATGGACAGACTAGTACTGATGAACTCCTTCAGCTCTTGGTTGTTTGGAAAACTCTTTATCTCTCCTTCAATTTTGAAAGAAAACTTTGTTTGGCAGTTTTCTTTTTTTAACAGCACTTTGACCAACATATTCTCCTGTTCTCTTCTGGCCTGCAAAGTTACTGCTGAAATATATGCTGAAAGTATGGGGATTCCCTTGTATGTAACACATTGCTTTTCTTTTGCTGCTTTTAAGATTGTCTTCTTATCTTTAACTTAAGACAGTTTAATTATAATGTGTCTTGGTGTGAGTGTCTTTAGGTTCCACTTATTTGGAATTATCTTGGCTTTCTGGATCTGGGTGTTTATTTTTTCCCTTGGGTTAGAGTTTTCAGACATTATTTCTTTGAATAAGGTTTCTGCTCCCTTCTCTCTGTCTTCTAGTTTGCTGATCTGTTCTATTTGAGACTGGGCTATGGTCCTAGAATGTGCCTATCTGGTGGAAAGGACGTATAGTCACATTGCAGTTCAAGCTGAAGAGTTTATAGTGTTTACCCTCTTTATGGTAGCCTAGTGTGTGATGGAGGTGCAGAACATCACTTGTGTGTGGTGGTGAAAAGCATTCTGCAGGAAGGCATTTACCTCCTCCTGGACTTGTATACTGAGCTAGACGTTCATTTTCTAAATGTCTCACTGCAATCAAGAGTAAGCTGTACAATGATTATTGACGTACTGCAAGGTGAAACACAAAGAAGAGAGAAGACACACTACCTAAGGCTGTGTTACAGTAGCAGTACCCATGGTATTGTAGAGCAGCTTTGACACTGTGGTCTGAAATAATTGGAGAATAAGAGTTTGGATGTTCCACTTTGCAATATAGAAATACATGGACAAACCTTTGGGGATTCTATAATAAATATTATATTTTACAGTCTTCTTTTGTGCACTGAATATTTTAACATATATATTTTTTAATGCAGAAAGTATTGCAATAGAATGCTGAAAATAGACCCCGGAATGAGGTGAATTTAATTAAAAAATGCCGAATCTCTCTTGTGGCAGAAAAAAAAAATCAAGTTTGTTGCTGAACTCTTCCATTAAATTCTTTATTTCAGTTATTGGATTCTTCAGCTCTGTGATTTCTATTTGGTACTTTTTAACATTTTATATCTCATTGTTGAAATTCTCACTGTGTTCATGCATTGATCTCCTGACCTTGGTAAGCATCTTTATGACCATAATTTTGAATTCTCTGTATTCCTCTGTCTCTTATTTTCTTTGAATCTCTGTGTTGTGCATTCAGCATAGATGCAGCTGCTTGGAAGCTGGAACCTCAGGAAGAAACTTAGAAAGCATTTTTCAGGGAGAATCTGGGGGTGTTTTAGACTGTCTTTCCATGCTGGGCCTGGGTGTAGAGCTCTCATTAAGAACTGCATCTTTATTTGTTATAGTCCTGAGTGATTTATGAATGCAAGCTCAATACTTTTCAGTGCCAGGCAATCTAGGGGCCTGTTTCCTGAGGATCAGGTGCAAAAGTTGGGTCACCAGACCCACAATCTCCTTCCAGGGAGATATTGGCAACTTGGAACAGGCTAGAGAGAGAAGTTGGGAGAGGTCTCTGTTAGTTTCATTGATCCTTGGGGAAAAAAAGCTAGCTCTTAGACATATTCTAAATTAGAAACCTACTCTTTTAAAGTATGTAGATAACTCCCTTTCAGGGAAAGCTTCTGAGATAGCAATTTTTATCTGCTCCCTCTATGTTGAGCTCTTGGGGATAACTGTGATGAGTGCTCCTGTGCCCATTAACAACTGCTTCTTCATTTCCTATTGTTTTGTGGGTTTTGTGGATGTAAGTCCTGTTGGCTTTCAGAGATAGATGTTTTGGGGTTCCATCGTTTGGGTGGGAATCTTAAAAGTTGGGGCACTAAATGTGGAATACAAACCTTTCATTCCTCAGGGAGAAACTGGGATTTGGGAATTCCCTCCTGATTTTATGGTGCTGTGCTAGGGTTGGGGTTTACAGTGAGAATGTGTCTTAGTCTTTGCTACCCATTTCAATGTGAGTATTTTCTTCCTCACCTGATGTGTAGGAGTCACTCATCTGGTTTCTGGATTTCTCTTAGAGGTCATTGCTCCATGTGTAGCCATATATTTGGTGTGTCTGTGAGAGGAAGAAAGTTCAGGAGCCTCCTATGTCACCATTTTGGTCAGGTCCCAATTGATTTATAATGTTTTTCAGTTTATCTTTTTGATTAGTGTTTATAGTTACTATGCTTGTTATTACAGTATACTTGTGTAACCTTTAACCTAAATGTGGTATCAACATTTTACCACTTTGAATGATGTGTCAAACTTCATTTCTAGTGAAGTCCCTTTATTTTCACCACTTCTGATTATCATTGTTCTGGTTATCTGATGGTGTTATAGGTTTTCATTCAGTTGTCAAATATGATTTATAAACTTTATGAGGAAAAGAACAGTCTATATTTACTCATATTTATGCTTTCTATTGTTCCAACTTTCATTTTGAGGACCTAAGTTTCTTTTATTTATTATTTCCTTTCTACTTGAAGAACTCTCTTCAGCAAATCTTTTTTTTTTTATTTTTAATGTTTATTTACATTTTAGAGAGAGAGAGAGTGAGTGGTGGAGTGGCATAGAGAGAGGGAGACACAGAATCCAAAGTAGGCTCCAGGCTCCGAGCTCTCAGCACAGAGCCTGATGTGGGGCTCAAACCCACAAACTGTGAGATCATGACCTGAGCTGAAGTCAGATGCTTAACCTACTGAGCCATCCAGGTACCCCTCTTCAGCAAATCTTAAAAGGCCTATATACAAGCTAAAGATTCTTTGGTTTTCATTTATCTTAGAATATTTAAAATTTTTCTTCATTCCTGAAGGATAGTTTTGCTGGATATATAACTTTCAGCTGATAAATCTTTCTTTCAGCACTTAAAGAATGTTCTGTCACTTCCTCCTAACTTCCAAGGTTACATGACAAATATTCAGTCATCTTAGTGTCATTCTCTCTTAAGTAATATGTCATTTCTCTCTGGATGCATCCAGGAGTTTTCTTTAAAAATTTTTTTCTTGATGTTTATTTTGTGTGTGTGTGTGGGGGGGAGGGGCAGAGAGAGAGGGAGACACAGAATCCAAAACAGGCTTCAGGCTCTGAACTGTCAGCACAGAGCCTGATGTGGAGCTCAAACTCACAGACCATAAGATCATGACCTGAGCAAAAGTCATACACTTAACTGACTGAGCCACCCAGGTGCCCCTGGAGGCATCAAAGATTTTTCATTGTCTAACTTTCAAAAGTTTTATTATGATGTTCCCTGACATGGATTTCTTTAGGTTTATCCTACTTTGGGTTCACCAAGGTTCTTGGAACTGTAGACTTGAACATTTGCTAAATTTGGCAAGTTTTTAGCCTTTATTTCTTCTACACTACTTGAACTACACACTATCCATCATTTTTTTCTGGGACTCCAATGATATGAATGTTTGGTATTTTTATTGTTATTGTCCCACATGTGATGAGGCTCTGTTTATTTATTTATTTATTTTTTTGATCTTTTTTTCTCTTCATTGCTCAGTTTGGGTAAGTTATCTTGATCTATTCTCAAATTTATTAATTCTGTGCTCTCTCATCCTCATTGTCCTGTTGAGAATTTTTAGTGTCATTTAAAATTTTGTTATTTATTTTCAGTTCTATAATTTGTTTGTGTCTTCTTTTTAAAAAATGTTTATTTATTTTTGAGAGAGAGAGTGTGAGTAGGAGAGATGCAGTGTGTGTGTGTGTGTGTGTGTGGGGTGGACAGAGGATCTGAAGTGGGCTCTGCACTGACAGCAGAGAGCCTGACATGGAGCTCAAAATCACAAACCACAAGATCATGACCTGAACTGAAGTCAGACACTTAACTGATTGAGCCACCCAGGCACCCTGTTTGTGTCCTCTTTATAGCTTTTGTTTCTCTGTTGAGATTTTGTATTTTTTCATTTGTTTCCAGAGAATTTACAATTAATTAGTAAAGCATTTTTATAGCGGTTGCTTTAAAATTCTTGTCAGATAATTTTAACACCTATTTCACCTTAACATTGAACTCAGTTTACTGTCTTTTCTCAGTTAAGTTGTGATTTTCTTGGTTCTTGGGTATGATGGGTCATTTTCAATTATATCCTCGACATTTTATTTATTATGTTAGGAGGCTATGTCTTATTTAAATCTTTTATTTTAGAAGGCAGTCACTCAATTTCGGCTTAGCATTCAAGTTTTGGCTTGCTTTTGTGGGCTGAAGTTCCAATGGCAATTTAATTTTCTGAACTTTTACAGTATTGCTTTGGTTTACTTGATCTATTTTGTGTCATTGGGGCTCCAAATGAACTCTTCTCCTGTGGCCTGAGAGGGAAGAAGGAGTTTTCCTAGATTAGGTAGTTCAGTCAGGCTTGATCCAGAAGAGTTTTGGTGGGATTCCCCCTGCCAATGACTGTTGGTTATCCCATCATCTCTGGGCAGGGGAGGTGAATCTTAAGACTACAGAGTCAAAGGGGCTTCTTGGCATGAGCCATTTGTTGTGCTTAACAGGTAACCCTGTTACCAGTTCAGTCAATTTGCCCATGCTTCCTGTGGGACAGGGAGTTTCAGGAATTGTAAGTCCTTGAGGATCATGAAATAAAAGAAGCATTCCAGCCTGTCTTACTTGCTGCAACTGGGTCTTCCTCACTGGCTCTCCCTTCACATCCCGTGTCTCTGGGCAGGGGAGGAAAGTCTTGGGCCAGTGGGGAAAAGAGAATTTTTGGATTGGGCTGCTTATTGTGACTAGGTGCTCTTTCCAGGGTCACTCTGGCACCTCAGTGTCTCTGGGCAGGGGAGTAAATTCTTGAATCCACTGTCCTCTTTATAGAACTTTTCTGGACCATGTATCTTGTGGCTGGATCCCTCCAACTAGATATTCTTGCCTATTCTGATATCTCTTGACAAGGGAGAGAAGTTTTGGATCTGGCAGGGAATGACTGTGTTTCCCATGGCCTGTTGTTGTGGGGCTTCCAATTGATACCCCCAATGGTGGTGGTGAATTTGTCTGATGTTATCAGATGGATTTGTCTTAAACCCTGAGGAAGAGACTGTCTTTTACTGCTATGTTGGGTGAAGAAAAATGCTGCACTTGGGGCAACATCTGTTAGGTGTGGAGACATGAGACACCCTGCTTCTGTTTCTCCAGTTCTAGGTTCCCAAACAAGTTTACTTTCTTCTTACCACGTTTTTGAATAATAGGTCTACACTATCTTGTCCCTGAGTGCACTCCTTAAATGCACATTCTGCTACAAGCATCCAGTCAAAGTAGAACGTGGAAGGTTTTTCTCACACTGCCTTGACTTTCCAGTTTTTACCGTCATAACTACTGCATATACCTTATGTGGTCATGGGTCGTTTTCTCATCTGCATTCTCCACCAGGCTGTGGTCAACATGTCTGTCTTCCCATCTATATCTTCATGGTCTGGCAGTGCCCCTAGCCCATAATAGGTGTTCAGTAAATGTTTGTTGCATTCTGTCTTATATTCCTCATTTGACTCTGTCAGATGCCTTTATGCTTTCCACTTACAGTATGCCCATAGTAGTCAACTCCAGCACTGAGGGCAGTTTTTTGTCAAAGTTAAGAATTCAAACTCTGGAACAAGACTACCTGGTTTTGAATTATGGCTCTGTGACTTGCTATCTATGTGGCGTTGGGTAAGTTACTTAAGTGATTCGTGTGTCAGTTTTCTCACTTAATAAATGAGGATAATAATAGTACCTACCTATTTAAATTTTTAGAAAGACTGATTTAGTTAATATTTATAAATTTTTTAGGACACTGTCTTTAATGTGCTAAGTACTCTATGGATTTATTAAATCAATCAATGTAAAAGTTGATAGTGAAAATTTCAAAGTGACTAGTTGAGTTTGGTTTGTTCTGTGTGTGTACGTGCTGTTTCTGAGTGATGGCTCTTTATTCTTCTTACAACTGGTCAGAATAATCTGCTTAATTATCTGCACAAAACTGTCAGTGGTCCTTTGGGTTTGCTAGTCTGTAGTTCAAAGGTAACATCTTTATAGGATTTGATAAAGCTGGGACAACAATTTTGTTGTCCTTAGGCTTTTAACATTTAGCCAAATTCTCCATGATTTCTCAAAGATTACCGGCAGTGATGATGCTGTGATTGTAAATAACAGTTACTTAGTAAACTTGAACTCCATGTCTGGGCCTAGAAGCCTGATCTATGGGTGGTTCTGGATGCTTTATTTCCATCTTCTCTCCCTTTCAGAACCTGATTTCCTTGACCCTGGGTCTGAGTTACCTTTTCCAAACAGAAAACTATATATATATATATATATATATATATATATATATATATATGGCAAGGAGCTAATCAGGAGATAAGCGATTCTGTCTTTATTCTATTCTGTATTAAGACATCCAGATGTCTACACTTGGATGTAGAAAGTTGAAAGGAGCATTAGGTCTGTTCCTACAACAGCAAAAACAACAGTCCAGACACACCACAGATTCACTGCGGTCCCAGAATGGCTCAATCCCTACATAACACTGACTTCATCTCCAGTGACCACCAGCTTCCAGTTCACTAGATTCTGGTGTTAGCATTTTTATTCTCAATGCAATGATTTGTTTATTGAGGACTTATTTCTTCATATGGGCTTTTTGTCACTTAAAAATGATCTTTCCTGGACTTCTGGGAAGATGAGATAAATTTATTCTTCCTATTTTCCTTCTAAGTACAACTGAAATCCTGGATATTATATATAAAACAAAAATAAGAAGACTGAAAAATGGAGAGAAGGTGAACTGGCTGGAGACCTCAGGACATGAGGAATGCCATAGAAGTGGAAATAAATAGAAAATACACTTTCTACAATGTATTTTCTATTTATCTGGGACAAATTCTGGCTTGGGGCTATCCCAGATTTGGAGCTAAGTTGATAACCTGGAAACGCTGATGGGCCCAGACTTGAAAAGCTCCCCTAAAAGCCCATCCCCTTAGCCGAAAGACTAGAAAAGAGGCAGCCTAGGAAGACGAATTTTTTTTACACTAACTGCCCTATTCCAGCCACAATCACAGAAAAAATGCAGTCCCACCTGCACCCATATCAACAAAGTCTGAGTGGGGGATCTAGACTTCCACATCCATGTGATAGGAATGAGCTGCCCCACCCATACTGGGGTGTGTCAGAGAAGGCCTAGGAGATTGTCAGGACTTTCACCTATGCCCAGCACTAACAAGGCTGAAGGCCACATGGGGGACAGTAAGGAGGCACTCCTACTCCTACCAGCTAGGGAGGTGTCAGTGGGGGACTGGGGTGGGGGAGCCAGACAACCCACCACTGCCCAGCAGTCGCAAAGGTCTCCTCTGTTCAGGTATTATAAAGAAGCTGAGTGGGGAGCCTGCACTTGTACCCTCACTTGGAAGTCATGAGTCAGTGCCACCCATTCCCCCAGAAGAATAGTGTCTGAGGAAGTCAGCAAAAGCTGAAGGTTTATGTAAGGCCCAGAGTCTCACTGAATCATTCCTAATAAGCCTAGCTTTCAGTTGAAAACCACCTGACTTTTTGACAACACACCTGTAATGTATTGTCAGGAGACATAATGAGAAGAGCTGGGCTGAGGCTAAATGTCCATCCTATCTAAACTCCATTGGCTGGTGATCCCAGGACCATGGGGAAGAAATGGCTCTGTGAGAAAGTATGTACAGCAAAATGCTCATCCTTGATATTCTCAAGCCCCATCACATTAGGGGTGCTAGAAATGTAGGTTAGAAAATGCTGGGTGTCTCTGTCATGTCCTAAAAATTTATATCTTTGTTTTTACACCTGAGTTTGGTGCCCTCATCTGAGAAAGCAAAGCTGGTCCCCATGGAGAGTACTAGGTGGGACACAGAGTGTGTGTGTGTGTGTGTGTGTGTGTGTGTGTGTGTGTGTCTGTGTGTGTATGCAAGGCGATCCATTGGGAACCAGAGGTAAAGTGTTTGGAGCACTGAGAGAAGAAGCATCTGATTTGCATGGAATGTTTACTGCTGCATGGAGACAGAGAATTCACCATTAGCATCACCTTAGCTTTCACAATGCAATTTTTTTCCTAATACAGATCAAAATATGTGGATTTTAAAGACAATATTATCACATGACAGACTGCAATTATCACGCAACAGTTTTCCAAATGTGTTAACGGGAGGGTGTATGAGTAGATCACACTGTACTTTGTGAGAACGATTGTTCTATACCAGTTAAGGTGATGTGTTCCCAGAAATGCCTAAGGAACTCTAACATCCAATGTGCTCTTGATTGACAGACACCCAGCCTGTGTATGAGGGATTCAAATGGCAGCCCAGACTAACCAGAGCCCTCTTGGGATGGCCAAGGAGCATTGCTGGTGCTGAGCAGTGATCAGTGGGAAGGCTGAGCAGGAGGCTGCAGGGCTCCCCTCAGCGGCTTTGCCCAGGAAGGCAGCCTGCATACAGGCTGTGGCAGGAGACTGCCAGGTACTGAACTTCCATTCTGTGGAAAGCACAGCTCATGCACTCTCCCCTCCACACTGTTCTCTTAGAGGAGGCTCCCACACAAGGGTAGTGAAGGGTGGATCATGTCATCACAGTACATCAGGATCTGACCAGGTGCTAAACGGAAAACTAGTGTAAAATTTTAGTGTACAAAGGAGTTGGCAAAGCTACCATGGGCAGGTCCAGTATTTTGTGTCAAACACAGAATTCCCCCTACAGGATCTTTTTGAGAGGCTATATTGGCAGAAGTGGGCAACACCTTTGTTACTTTATATTGCATTTGTTATGTTACATTACACTTGTCTATTACAATAATGTGCAGGCTGTGTCCATATGCAGACAGCAAAATGTAAGGGTCCAGAGTCAGGGAGAATGAGGCTTTGAGTTTTGAGGTCCAATGACTCAGTGTGTGACCTCGTGAAATCGCTCAATATCTCTGAATCTCAGTTTCTCCATCCATGAATTAGGGTTGATAACACATACATACCTTAAAAGATAATTGTGAAGTTGATGTAAAAATATGCAGCATAATGATGGGTTCAATAAATATTTACTGTTATGCTATATATGTCATCTAATAAAATGTTGCAGAGTGGGGGATAAAGGCCAGGGAGATGTTTTTTACAATTTTAAAGGTAGTTTCATAGGACAACTTAATCAACCCTATGCGTACATGATAGCCAAATAAAAGTATTGTTGAAAAATTGACCACATAGAAAATTTCTCTTTATGTGTTGAGCTTCATTGGAAATAAAACCCAAAAAAATGCATTTATTAGGATAATAGGTTATTCCCAGATATTTCTGACACAGTGCCATCTGGGGATTTCCTTTGCAATGAAATGGGTAGAAGCCTTTATATTGGTAACATTGAAGGTGAAGACAGTCCGCTGGGGAATGCTCAGAGATGGTGGGCAGCAGATTCCACATCACCTTTTGCCAGGAGTTGCCATGAGCAGGAGTGCTGTGTGCTGATGCTCTCCACCTCATTTGTTCCTTAAGGCTGGTGTCCACAGGACTTGCATTCATTCATTCACTCATTCATTCATTCATTCATTCACTTATTCATTTCACTTACACATTCATCAAACCAAGAGCTTCTGTGCCAGGCTAGTGCTAAGTCTGGCCATGGATGGTCTCTGTCTTCTGGAAGTGCCAAGTCAGGAGAGGGAGACAGTGGATTAAATGGACAACTCTGAACTATAGCTTCTGAGTTACCTCAGAGAACATGGGGATGGATGGCCAGCCTCCTAGGGCAGACTGTATGTCAGGGACAGTGAAGAGAATGTGACCAGTGGAGGGCATCACTGGCACTTGGTGGGACAAGAGTTAACAGACTGGGCAGGCCCTTGAGCAGGGCTCAGCCATCATGCTAAAGAAGGACAAAGTGGGGAAGATACAGGAAGGACACACCTGGATCTGAATTCTGGCTTTCCCACTTCCTGGCTTTGTGGCTTGGCTTCTCTGTGCTTTGGATTTCTTTCCTGTAAAATGGGAAAAGTGATGATACTTTCCTCTGTGTGGAGTGGGTGAGTAGTTTAGATCAGATTGGAAGAACATCACTGTCAATGTCACCTATTGTTTCTCTTAAGCCAGCAGTCATGGGGGAGTTTTAAGCAGGTGAGTGAAGTGATAATTTTGGTGTATCAGAAAGTTCCCCCAGGTAGCAGTGAATTAGGATCGATCTGAGCCAAAGAGTGACCTCTAGGAAACTAGAGAGTGCAGTGTGGAGAGAGAAGGGATGGACATGTGGTAAAGTCATGCAGAGTCAGGAGAGAAGAAGGCCTGCATGGGAGAGACTTTGTTAGAGTAGAATTTGTGTTGGGAATGGCCCACACAACAGAGATCCTCCTGTGCGTGGTTGCATGTACATGAGTATAAGGGTGAATGTGACCATGGGCGCGGTGCTCCAAACAGCACCCAAATGGTGGAAGGCAGGAGAGCAGAGGCTTCTCTTCTTCTCCCTTTTCTTTCTTTTTTTTTTTTTTAATTTTTTTTTTCAAGGTTTATTTATTTTTGGGACAGAGAGAGACAGAGCATGAACGGGGGAGGGGCAGAGAGAGGGAGACACAGAATCGGAAACAGGCTCCAGGCTCTGAGCCATCAGCCCAGAGCCCGACGCGGGGCTCGAACTCACGGACCGCGAGATCGTGACCTGGCTGAAGTCGGACGCTTAACCGACTGCGCCACCCAGGCGCCCCTCTTCTCCCTTTTCTGTAGCCTTGCACTACTCTGCTCACCCCACTCAAACTTAGGGCCTGGCTCTCAGGCCTCTGCTAGGAATGAAGGGAGAATCTGAAGGCCACACACTGAGCTTTGTCCTGGACAGTTTGAGGTGGCTTCATATACTAGGCAGGGAGACAGACTCCAACCAGGGTCTCCAACAGATTACTCATGCGTGCTACCAATTCCAGACCTCCTAAGTCAGAATCTCTAGTGATGAGATATTTTATTTTGTAACAGCTCCCAAGTGATCCTAATGCACAAGTGAAGTTGAAGGGCATATAATGATGTAGGACTAGCCTGGAGTTCACTGTCAATCTGATAAAATGTGTCCTAGGACATAGGTAGTTTTCTAGGCTTGGTTACTTTGTGAGGAACCTGTCCATTAGGAAGCCAGTGAAGAAACTGTGTTCTAATACAATAATAAATAGTCCATGATTATGGAGAACCTCCTAAAGTTCTGTGTGGGAGTGCTGTACACTCATTCATCAACTTATTTAATCTTCACATTAAAGTCAGGAGTGAGATGATGTCATTCTTACTTCACAGATAAGGAAACCGGGAATCAGAGAGCACAAATAACTTTTTAAAATTCATTTATTGTTTAACTTACATCCAAGTTAGTTAGCATATGGTACAACACTGATTTTGGGAGTATATTCCTTAATGCCCCTACCCATTTAGACCATCCCCCTTCCCAAAACTCTTCAGTAACCCTCTGTTTGTTCTCCATATTTGAGTATTTTATGTTTTGTTCCCTTCCTGTTTTTATATTATTTTTTCTTCCTTTCCCTTATATTCATTTGTTTGTGTGTCTTGAAGTCCTCATATGAGTGAACTCATATGATATTTTTCTTTCTTTCACTGACTAATTTCACTTAGCATAATACCCTCTAGTTCCATCCATGAAGTTGCAAATGTCAAGATCTCATTCTTTTTTTTTTTTTTTTTAATTTTTTTTCAACGTTTATTTTATTTTTGGGACAGAGAGAGACAGAGCATGAACGGGGGAGGGGCAGAGAGAGAGGGAGACACAGAATCGGAAACAGGCTCCAGGCTCCGAGCCATCAGCCCAGAGCCCGACGCGGGGCTCAAACTCACGGACCGCGAGATCGTGACCTGGCTGAAGTCGGACGCTTAACCGACTGCACCACCCAGGCGCCCCTAGATCTCATTCTTTTTGATTGCCAAGTAAAACTCCATTGTATACATATACAACATCTTCTTTATCCATGCACATTTGGGCTCTTTCCATACGTTGGCTATGGTCGATAGAGTGATATAAACATCGGGGTACATGTGTTCCTTCGAAACAGCACACCTGTATCCCTTGGATAAATACCTAGTAATGCAATTGCTGGGTCGTAGGATCTAATTTAGTTTTTTGAGGAACCTCCATAATGTTTTTCAGAGTGGCTGCACCAATTTGCATTCCGACCAGCAGTGCAGAAGGGATCCTCTTTCTATGCATTCTCACCAACATCTGTTGTTGCCTGAGTTGTTACTTTTAGCTATTCTGATAGGTGTGAGGTGGTAACTTATTGTAGTTTTGATTTGTATTTCCCTGATGATGAGCGATGTTGAGCATTTTTTCATGTGTCAGTTGGCCATCTGGATGTCTTCCTTGGAGAAGTATCTATTCATGTCTTGCCCATTTCTTCACTGGATTATTTGTTTTTGGGCGTTGAATTTGATAAGTTCTTCATAGATTTTGGATACTAACCCTTTATCTGCTATGTCATTTGCAAATATCTTCTCCCATTCCATTGGTTGCCTTTTTGTTTTGCTGATTGCTTCCTTCGCTGTGCAGGAGTTTTTATTTTGATGAGTTCCCAATAGTTCATTTTTACTTTTGTTTCCCTGGTCTCTGGAGACGTGTTGAGTAAGAAGTTGCTGTGGCCAAGGTCAAAGAGGTTTTTGCCTGCTTTCTCCTCAAGGATTTTGATGGCTTCCTGTCTTACGTTTAGGTCTTTCATCCATTTTGAGTTTATTTTTGTGTATGGTGTAAGAAAGTGGTCCAGGTTCGTTCCTCTGCATGTAGCTGTCCAGTTTTCCTAGCACCACTTGCTGAAGAGACTGTCTTTATTCCATTGGATATTCTTTCCTGGTTTTCAAAGATTAGTTGGCCATACGTTTGTTGGTCCATTTCTGGGTTCTCTGTTCTTTTCCATGGATCCGAGTGTCTGTTTTTGTGTGAGTACCATACTTTCTTGATGCTTACAGCTTTGTAATACAGCATGAAGTCCGGGATTGTGATGCCTCCAGCTTTGGTTTTCTTTTTTGGGATTGCTTTGGCTATTCAGGGTCTTTTCTGGTTCCATACACATTTTAGGATTGTTTGTTATATCTCTGTGAAGAATTCTGGTGTTATTTTGATAGGGATTGCACTGAATATAGATTGCTTTGGGTTGTATAGACATTTTAAAAATGCTCTTCCAATCCAGGAGCATGGAATCTTTTTCTTTTTTTGTGTGTGTCTTCTTCAACTTCTTTTATAAACTTACTAAGGTTTTCAATGTATAGATATTTCACTTCTTTGGTTAGGTTTATTCTTAGGTATTTTATGTGGTTTTATTTTTTTGCTATTGTAAATGGGATCAATTCCTTGATTTCTCTTTCTGTTGCTTCATTGTTGGGGTATAGGAATGCAACTGATTTCTGTCATTGATTTTATATCCTGATACTTTGCTGAATTCATGGAACAGTTCTAGCAGTTTTTTGGTGGAATCTTTTGGGTTTTCCATATAGAGTATCATGTCATCTATGAAGAGTGAAAGTTTGACTTCTTCTTGGCCAATTTGGATGCATTGTATTTCATTTTCTTGTCTGATTTCTGGGGCTAAGATTTCCAATACTATGTTGAATAACAGTGGCGAGAGTGGACATCCCTGTCGTGTTCCTGACCTTATGGGGTAAGCTCTCAGTTTTTCCCCATTGAGGAAAATATTAGGAGTGGGTCTTTCATATATGGCTTTTATGATCTTGAGGTATGATCCTTCTATCTTTACTTTCTTGAGGGTTTTTATCAAGAAATGATGCTGTACATTGTCAAATGCTTTCTCTGTGTCTATTGAGAGAATCATGTGGTTCTTGTCCTTTCTTTCATTGATATGAGGAATCACACTGATTGTCTTGCAGATATTAATCCATCCCTGCATCCAAAATATAAAACCCACTTGGTCGTGGTGAATAATTTTTTTTAATGTATTGTTGGATCTGGTTGGCTAGTATCTTGTTGAGGAATTTTGCATCCATGTTCACCATGGAAATTGGTTTGTAGTTATCTTTTTAGTGGGGTCTTTGTCTGTTTTTGCAATCAAGGTAATGCTGGCTTCATAGCGTGAGTTTGGAAGTTTCCTTCCATTTCTATTTTTTGGAAATTTTCAAAAATAGGTGTGAACTCTTCTTTAAATGTTTGGTAGAATCCCCCTGGAAAGCCATCTGGCCCTGGACTCTTGTTTTTTGGCAGATTTTTGATTACTAATTCAATTTCTTTACTGGTTATGGGTCTGTTCAAATTTTCTATTTCTTCCTGATTCAGTTTTGGTAGTTTACATGTTCTAGGAATTTGTCCATTTCTTCCAGATTGCCCATTTTATTGGTGTATAATTGCTCCTAATATTCTTGTATTATTGTTTGTATTTCTGGAGTATTGGTTGTGATCTCTCCTCTTTCATTCTTGATTTAATCCTTTCCTGTTTCTTTTTGATCAGACTGACTAGGGGTTTATCAACCTTGTTCATTCTTTCAAAGAACCAGCTCCTGGTTTCATTGATATGTTCTACTGTTTTGTTTTGTTTTGTTTGTTTTTTCTTTCCATAGCATTGATTTCTGCTCTAATCTTCATTATTTCCTGTCTTCTGCTGGTTTGGGATTTTTATTTGCTGTTTTTTTTCCAGCTCTTTAAGGTGTAAGGTTGTGTATCTGAGACCTTTCTTCCTTCTTTTTTTTTTTAAATTTTTTTTTTTCAACGTTTATTTATTTTTGGGACAGAGAGAGAGCATGAACGGGGGAGGGGCAGAGAGAGAGGGAGACACAGAATTGGAAACAGGCTCTAGGCTCTGAGCCATCGCCCAGAGCCCAACGCGGGGCTCGAACTCACGGACCGCGAGATCGTGACCTGGCTGAAGTCGGACGCTTAACCGACTGCGCCACCCAGGCGCCCCAACCTTTCTTCCTTCTTTAAGAAGGCCTGGATTGCTATAAACTTCCCTCTTATGATTGCCTTTGCTGCGTTGCAGAGATTTTGGGTTGTGGTGTTATTATTTTCATTGGCTTCTATGTACTTTTTAATTTCTGCCTTAATTTTTTGTTTATCCCATTCACTCTTAATAGGATGTTCTTTAGTTTCCAAGTATTTGTTATCTTTCCAAATTTTTTCTTGTGGTTGATTTTGAGTTCCATAGCATTGTGGTCTGAAAATATGCACGGTATGATCTCGATCTTTTTGTACTTGTTGAGGGCTGATTTGTGTCCCAGTATGTGATCTATTCTGGAGCATGTTCCCTGTGCACTTGAGAAGAATGCATATTCTGCTGCTTTAGGATGAAATGTTCTGAATATATCTGTTAAGTTCATCTGGTCCAGTCTGTCATTCAAAGCTATTGTTTCCTTGTTGATTTTCTGTTTAGATGATCTGTCCATTGTTGTAAGTGGGGTGTTGAAGTCCCCTACTATTATGATATTATTATCAATGGGTTTCTTTATGTTTATGATTTGTTGATTTATATATTTGGGTTCTTCCACGTTTGGAGCACAAATGTTTACAGCTGTTAGGTATCTAGTGGATAGACCCCTTAATTATGATATAATTCCTTTCTTCATATCTTGTTACAGTCTTTATTTTAAAATCTAGATTGTCTGATTAAGTATGGCTATTCTAGCTTTCCTTTCGCAACCATTAGTATAATAGATGGTTCTCCATCCCCTTATTTCCAGTCTGAAGGTGTCTTTACATCTAAAATGGGTCTCTTGTAAACAGCATATAGATGGATCTTGTTTTCTTATCCATTTTGTTACCTTGTGTCTTTTAATTGGAGTCCTTAGACCATTGATGTTTAGAGTGAGTATTGAAAGATATGAACTTATTGACATTATTTCGCCTGTAGAGTTGGAGTTTCTGGTAGTGTTCTCTGGTGCTTTTTAGTCTTTGTTGCTTTTGGTCTTTTTGGCTTTTTTTCTCCATCTCTACCCCCCTGCTCCCCTTAGAAAGTCTCCCTTAAAGTATTGAGGAAGGCACCTTTTGGGATGAGCACTGGGTGTTGTATGGAAACCAATTTGACAATAAACTTCCTATATTGAAAAAATAAATAAATAAATAAATAAATAAATAAAAATAAATAAAAATTAAAATAAAAGAAAGTCTCCCTTAAAATTTATTGCAGGGCTGGTTTAGTGGTCACGAACTCCTTTAGTTTTTTGTTTGTCTGAAAACCTTTTTATCTCTCCTTCTATTTTGAATGACAGCCTTGCTGGATAAAGATTTCTTGGCTGCATACTTTTTCCAATTCAGCATATTGAATATATCCTGCCACTACTTTCTGGCCTGCCAAGTTTCTGTGGATAGGTCTGCTGTGAACTGTATCTGCCTTCCCTTGTAGGTTAAGGACTTTTTTCCCCTTGCTGCATTCATGATTCTTTCCTTGCCTGAGTATTTTGTGAATTTGACTATGATATGCCTTGTTGATGGTCAATATTTGTTGAATCTAATGGGAGTCCTCTGTTGTTCCTAGATTTTGATATCTGTGTCTTTCCCCAAGTTAGAAAAGTTTTTGCTATGATTTATTTGCTCACATAAATTTTCTCTCTCTTTTCTCTCTTCATCTTCTGGGGCCCCTATAATTCTGATGTTATTCCTTTTTAATGAGTCACTGAGTTCTCTAATTTTTATTTCATGCTCTTTTGCCTTAGTGTCCCTATTTTTTTTTCTGCTCTATTATTCTCCATAAGTTTGTTCTGTATATCACTGATTCAGTGCTTTGCTTCATCCATCCTTGCCGCCATGGCACCTTTTGAGACTGTGGTTCAGTTATAGTATTTTTTATTTCATCCTGACTAGCTTTTACTTCTTTTATGTCCACAGAGGGATTCTAATCTATTTTCAACCCCAGCTAATAGTCTTATTATTGTGATTCTAAATTATGGTTTGGACATCTTGCTTGTATCTGTGTTGATTAAGTGCCTGACTTTCATTTCTTTCTGTTCTTTCTTTTGGGATGAATTCCTTCATTTTTTCATTTTGGATGAAGAAAAGGAATTAATAAAGTAAAAATTTAGAATTAAAAAATTAAAACAACACAAAAAATCAAATAACGAATGGTAGATTCTAGATCTGTTTTGTTCTCTTTGTTGAAAGAAGCTTGATAGATTGGAGAAAAAAGGGAAAGATAAAAAAATTAAAAAAAGGAAAAATGAAAAAAGGAAAAAAGAAAAAAGGTAAAACATTTGAAAATTTGAAAAAGTGAATACAGTATAATAGAGTAAAAGGAAAAGGTGAAAGTAAAATAGAACTAAAAATTTACAAAAAAGTAAAAATATAGTAGAAAAATTTAAAGAAAAATCTTTTTAATAAAAATGGATAATCAAAATAGATATTTTCTCTTTCCGTATTCAAGAAGAAGAAAAGAAAATAAAAGAAATTGAATAAAAGGACTAGTGAACAGAGTGAAGTACAATTGAAGTGACTTCTGGTTTCCCGTAGAAGCCAAGCTATGAAACACTTTATCTTATAAACTAAGCAGGCAAGGAGACTTGTTTTTCAAGAGTGCTGTTGGCTCAGTTGGGCCGGATTTAGCTAATGGCTTTGTTCACCACGAGATGGTGCTGTTTAGCTTATTGGGGTGGATTGCTGTGGTGTGTATGGACATGTATGTGCATGCATGGGAGGGGTGAAAATGGTGTCACAGAACTCTATGCTCTCCATGACTGGCAATCAAGCACCCCTCCTTTATCTCTGGCTTCCATCCACTCCCCGCTTCAACACTGTCTGTGACCAAGTCATCAGGCTGTCAGGTGACACCTTCCTCCTGAATTTTATCTTAGATGGGACTGTGCTTCCCAAACCCTCACTTTTGAGGGACTGCAGCTTTGACCTTCTCTGACCTTCTGGGGAAGTGTCTCAATGAGCAATAGCCAGGTCCTGGCCCACCCCCAGGAATGTTCATGAGACTGCACTGCTGCTGATGCCCAGAGACTGCGGCCAGGTGCCAGCCCACACCAGACAAATTTCACTGGATCTTGTGGCAGCAGAAGTTCAGGATTTATGGAAAATCACAACACACATATGATGCTAGGCTTCGCCTTTCACACCCTTGTTCCAACACCAGAGAATGTGGTTATTCTCTGGGTCTGCTGGGACCTTTGCCTGTGGAGTGGCTGCACATCCTCTACCCCTTCTAGCTGGGGAACTGCCTCTCCCCATGTGGCCCAAGGACCCCTTGGACCTCACTGTCTGCTCCTGGGGATTTGCTCTTCCCACCAAAGCACTGCCTGGCATTGAATTTAAGACTCTGCACTCCCCGCTTATAGAGTCTTAATGGTATTTAACCCCTCTCCTTTCTCCTTTTTAGTTCAGTCCCTGTGACTGTTTCCACTTTTCCAATTTCTCTCTAGCTGTTTTTTTAGGGGGGTGCTTTTCCCGTACTCTCCCCCATCTTTGTCCTCTCTCCACAAGCAGAAACAAGTTTCTGCCCTCTGTGGCTTCTCTCTCTCCCAGTTCACCTCTCTGCCCTGTGTACCTGCCAACTTCTGTGGTTCAGGTTTTGCAGATTGTTATGTTAACCCTCAAACCAGTTTTCTAGGTGTGCAAGAAGACTTAGTGTTGATATGGCTGTATTCTAGGGATGAGATGCAAAAAAAAACCTCCCATGCTGCTCTGCCATCTTGGCCCTTTCCCACAAATAATTTTTAAAATGAGATACGAATCCAGGTCTTTTCAACCCTAATGGAGTGTTCTTTCTAGTAATGCATGCTGCCTGTCCCATACCACCTGGTGTCAGGAAAGCTGGGATACATGTTCCCCTCTCCATAGTAGCTGTCAATTGATGTACAAATACAGGCCTAACATACATGGATCTATTCAAGAACAATTAAGTATGAATCGATGTGGTATTGATTCTTGAGCACAATGGGACAAACATAGCATATAAATGTGTTCATATGGTTGATCTTCCAGGATATTTTATGCTAATCTAAATGACTGGTGCACCCTCTACATGGTGAAATAAGCTAGAAAGCTTCCTTAACCTGACAAGCCATCTCCCTGCCTTGACACCTGACTTTATGAGTGAGAAATGGAAGACATGTTCCCCTGTCCTTGTCCCCAGGTAAAAACATGTATATGAAAGGGTCAGTCATGCATGCCTGTGGCATTCCCCCACCTGCTCCCAGGAAATGAAAGGAAGGCCAATGACAGCTGCGGAGCAGGCTGGTTGTTGAGAACGAGTGGACCAACAGTTCCAATTCACGTTGAAGTCCCAGGAAAGAGCTGGGGTTAATTTGTAGATGACATCACAATTTGATGGTATTTGAGGCAGAAGAAGAAAGAATGTTTGCCTTATATGCAGTGCTGGTTTTGAAGCATTTTCCCCAAATATATATTTTATAACTTGACACATATTGAGACCAGAAAATGGCCCTTGACAAGCATGTCAAAGACAGGGGAGAAGAGGGAAAACATTTGGGTTCAAATCATACCCTTGTCTATCCAGGAAGGATGATTCTCCCTCTGTTGTATTATGGAACAGAAATGCTTTTTTCCTTTCCCCAACAGTTACAGATATATTTGCTGGCATAATGACCTGTGTGCTGCATTTAATTAAAATGTGTCAGGCACTTTTATTCTGTAGTCTTACACAGTTCATCTGTGGGAGGGCGGTTCCTATAAAAGGGTCTTTATCTTATGTGATAACATTTTATTTTTATTTATTTATTTTTAAAGTTTATTATTATCATTAATTATTATTTTGAGAGAGAGAGAGAGAGAGAACAAACATGTGAGAGTGGGTAAGGGACAGAGAGAGAGAGAGGGAGAGAGAGAAACCCAAGCAAGCTCCACACCATCAGCACAGAACCCAAAGCATGACTTGATCTCAGGAAAAATGAGATCATGACCTGAGCAGAGATCAAGAGTTGTCTGCTTAACTAACTGAGCCATCTGTGTGCTCCTGTGATAGCGTTTTAAAACTATTTCCAGTGGATATCAAATAAAACCGATATTTATTGTCCTTGTAATGCAGACATGAAAAAAGACCTCTTCTACCTTCTATTAACTCGAAGCACACCTGTGTTTACCTTCTTAGTGAAATAGATGAAAAATGTAAAGATCAGGACCATCTTCTGTGTTCCCCAAACAACAATGTCACTAGATGATTTAACATTTGTGGTGCTGCCCACCTTCTCTGGGGACACAGGTGTGACCAAGGGACACTCAGTGTCCTTCCACTAAAAGCAACCTCTGGATGCTATGGGACACCTGACATCTCCTATATAAGCCATGCCAGCCCTTGCTGTTCTTACCACTGATGGGTTTGTTGGCCCCCAGATCTGCATACCATTGTCCCTTCATTCAACTCTGTTTTGGGATTAAGGTCATATGGAATCATTGTTATGGTCAATTCTATGTTCTCTGGGGCACTTTTCTTCTAATTTCTTATCTCATTTAGTCTTGTCTCTCCTTAGCAAGCTTGTAAAGTTATTAGGGACAGGATTCAGTGCAGCACATGGGCCCAATACTAGCAGAAGTTTTCATTGCACGTGGCCTGATTACCTAGGGTGCTATCATGGTCCTCAAAAATGGGACACAGTAGTCATGTGGTCTGTGAGGTCCAGATACCTCCATTGTTATTCCCTGAGAAGTTCTAGAACATGGAGCTCATGTCTCTGACACTGAGTTTCAGTGAGGTCAGATGTTGCTTATAGGACCTTCACCTCCCCAGACAGTTCTTGGGGCTCTTCAGAGTCCTGTACATTAAAGGGGAGAATTATGTTCTTTCTTCCTCATCAGGCCAATGTCATCCTTGATATTTAAGAGGCACTCAGTAAAAGCTTTTAGGATTAACTAATAAATTACCATGTTTAATCCATATATCACTAAGGCTTTATGATATATGACAAACCATAATAGGATATATAGTGAAGGTTGTGGATAACTTCCAATTCTGTTTCCTGGTAATTAGTAAATCCTTTAATGTCTCAGCTATGAGGGAATTCAGAAAATTCTGCTTTCATTATCCCCAATTTCAGTGTTATCCTTCTTTCCACTCCACTAATGTGTTGAAGTGGCCTGTGCTATCATGGACTCCAGATTTTAGAGAATCCACAGTCTGTTCTGTTCAGGCACAGAGGATCCCCATCCTGTGGCTGCTTGGACAGCCTGCTACCACCTCTGCCCAGTGCTGGCCTCCATCCCTCTGTACTTATTTCCCAGGTCACTCCTGTGCCCTGGCCTATGGCATGCTGATGATAGCTATCAGCTATGACAGAGGAACAGGAATCAGGGTCCTGGGGACACCTGGGGGCTGAAGGTGAAGAGCTGCTTTCATAATCACTGGTTAGCACCATGAATTGGGCCCTTCAAAGACCATTTATGTGCTGCCAAGCTGGTGAGGGCTATGGACTTGGGTGACAGAACTGGTGTACTGTGAATGGTTGCAGGTGTGTTAAGAGTCACTGGTGGTGCAAGATCTGTATCTTTTAATTCTGGGGACCATTGGGAGGCATCACAGGCAGCTGGAGTACCCAGGACTCTGCCTCAGATCTTAAAAGCTTCCTCAGTTTTGAAATGAGCTGTATGGAAAATACTAACATTCTGAGGAGAGGAGCCAAGATGGCAGAACAGCATGGAAGCTTTTTGTGTGTCTCACGTCCATGGAATACAGCCAGATCAACACTAAACTATCCTACACACCTAGAAAACTGATTGGAAGATTAACACAACAATCTGCATAACCTGAACCACAGAATTCAGCAGGTATGTGACACGAAGAGCTGAACTTGGGGAGCAAGAAGCCCTGAAAGGTAGGGAAACCCCTTTGCAGGCAGAGAGAATACAGAGAATGGGGGGGGGGAGCATACAGGAAAAGCACCCCTCCCCAAAAGCAGCTGGAGAGAAAGTGGAAAATTGGAAACAGCCGCAGGGACTAAACTAAAAAGGGAGAAAGAAGAAAGGAGAGGGTTTAAATTCCATCAAGACTGTAAACAAGGGGAGTGCAAAGGCTGCAACTCAGCAGCTCGATACCTGGTGGTGCTCTGGTGGGAAGGGCGAATCCCCAGGAGCAGAGTGGGGTCCGGGAAGTTCTCGGACCACATGGGGAAAAGTGGTTCCACTGCTGGAAGGACATTGGGTAGAGACTGTTGAAACCACCTGGTCCCAGCAGACCCCAGAAGGCAGCCACATTCACTGGTGCTGGGGCAAGTTGTTGAGGGTGAAGCCTGGTGTCAGATGTGTGTTGCGATTTTCCATGGTCCTTGAAATGCTGAGGCTACACTGTCTCGTGATTTTTTGGGGGGGGTGGGATGACATCTGGTTGCAGTCTCGGGGCACTGGCAACAGCAGGATCCAGTGGGCATTCCTGGGTGCAGCCAACATTTGGCCATTGCTCATTCAGCCAATGCTCGGTGAGACCCTCCCGCAGAGGGGTGGAGTGGGTCAAAGCCGCAGTCCTTCGGAAGTAAGGGGCCGGGGAAAACAGCCACATCTGGGACAAAACTTGGGAGAGAGGTACTGCCTGGGGCCTGGTCACGGAGAGTGGAGAAGCAGGGAGTGGACGAAAGCTGAAGACGGAGGACTGGAGTGCGACTGCTGATCCGGGAGAACAGACAGGGTGGCTGGGTGGCGCCATTATTAACGGCTTCCACACATGCACATGCGCACGGACAAGCACTGCAACAATCCACCCCAGTAGGCCAGCAGAGCCATCTAGGGGAGAGTGGAGCTGTTACACCAAACCCCACCCAACTGGGCCAACTTTGCTCTTCAAAAACACCAATCTCACCACTGGCTTAATCTATGGACTATAAAGAGCTACATAGACTGACTTTTAGGGGAAAACGAAGCAATTTCAGTCCTACTTCAATCTGTTAGCAGGTTCATCTATTCAATTTTTTTTCTCACTTTTTGCTTTTTCTCTTTTACAATTCTTTTCTTTTTCTTGAATACAGAGAGAGAAAAACTCATTTTTATTTTCAATTTTTATTAAAAATATGTCTTTAATTTTATTACTATATTTTTTCCTTTCAAGTAATTTTTTTAAATTCTGTCTTATTCTCATCATTTTATTTCAGTCTACTACAGTGTATTCACTTTTTCAAATTTTTAAATGATTTATTTTTTTTGGCTTTTCCTTTTTTCTTTTTATATCTTTTTTCTCTTTTTCATTTCCTTTCTTTTTTCATAAATACAGAAAATGAAAATATTCATATTTCTTTTTAATGTTTATTAAAAATATTTTTCTATAATTTTTTTCTACTATATTCTCTACTTTCTGTATTTTAGTCTACTTTAGTGTATTCATTTTTTCAAATTCTCCAATGATTTCCTTTTTTTTCTTTCTCTCCCCCTTTTTTTTTGTTTGTTCTCTAATGTTTCAAACCAATTTCTACACCAAGACCAAAACATACCTATGACCTAGCATCATCTATTCGATTTTTGTGTGGTTGTTTTTAATTTTTAACATTAATATTTTTTTAATTTTAATTTTTTATGTCAATTTTTCTACCTCATTAATACCCTTTCTCCCTTCAAAATGACAAAACGAAGGAATTCACCCCAAAAGAAAGAGCATGAAGAAACAACAGCCAGGGATTTAACCAACACAGACACAAGCAAGATGTCTGAACCAGAATTTAGAATCATGATAATAAGAATACTAGCTGGAGTTGAAAATAGATTAGAATCCCTTTCTTCATAGATAAAAGGAGTAAAACATAGTAAAAATTAAATTAAAAATGTGATAACTGAGCTGTAATCACGGATGGATGCCATGACGGCAAGGATGGACAGGGCAGAAGAGAGACAAATTTATAGAGAATAACAAAGCAGAAAAAAGAGGGAGATTAAGGCAAAAGAGCACGATTTAAGAATTAGAGAAATCAACAACACATTAAAAAGGAACAACAGAATCATAGGGGTCCCAGAAGAGGAAGAGAGGGAAATAGGGGTAGAAGGGTTATTTGAACAAATCATAGCAGAAAACTTTCCTAACCTGGGAAAAGACACAGACATCAAAATCCAGGAAGCACAGAGGACTCCCATTAAATTCAACAAAAACCGACCATCAACAAGGCATATCATAGTTAAATTCACAAAATACTCAGGCGAGGAGAGAATCATGAAAGCAGCAAGGGAAAAAAAATCCCTAACCTACAAGGGAAGACAGATCAGGTATGCAGCAGACCTATCCACAGAAACCTGGCAGGTCAGAAAGGAGTGGTGGGATATATTCAGTGTGCAGAATCAGAAAAATATGCAGCCAAGAATTCTTTATCCAGCAAGGCTGTCGTTCAAAATAGAAGGAGAGATAAAAAGTTTCCCAGACAAACACAAATTAAAGGAGTTTGTGACCACTAAACCAGCCCTGCAAGAAATTTTAGGGGGACTTCCTGAGGGGAGAAAAGATAAAAATATAAATAAATAAATAAATAAATACCAAAAGCAACAAAAGATTAGAAAGGACCAGAGCACACCACCAGAAACTCCAACTCTACAAGCATCATAATGGCAATAAATTCATATCTTTCAGCACTCACTCTAAAGGTCAATGGACTCAATTTTCCAATCAAAGGACATAGGGTAACAGAATGGATAAGAAAACAAGATCCATCTATATGCTGTTTAAAGAGACCCACTTTAGACCTAAACACACCTACAGATCGAAAATAAGGGGATGGAGAACAATCTATCATGCTAATGGTCAACAAAAGAAAGCCGGAGTAGCCATACTTACATCAGACAATCTAGACCTTATTTTTTTTTTCAATGTTTATTTATTTTTGGGACAGAGAGAGAGCATGAACGGGGGAGGGGCAGAGAGAGAGGGAGACACAGAATCAGAAACAGGCTCCAGGCTCTGAGCCATCAGCCCAGAGCCCGACGCGGGGCTCGAACTCACGGACCGCGAGATCGTGACCTGGCTGAAGTCGGACGCTTAACCGACTGCGCCACCCAGGCGCCCCGACAATCTAGATTTAAAATAAAGACTGTATCAAGAGATGCAGAAGGGGATTATATCATAATCAAGGGGTCTATAGACCAAGAAGACCTAACAATTGTAAACATTTATGGGCCAATGTGGAGCACCCAAATATATAAATCAATGAATCACAAACCTAAAGAAACTCATCAATAGTAATACCATAATACTAGGAGACTTCAACACCCCATGGACAGATCATCTAATCAAAAAATCAACAAGGAAACAATGGTTTTGAATGACACATCGGATCAGATGGACTTAACAGATATATTCAGAACATTTCATCCTAAAGCAGCAGAATATTTATTCTTCTCCAGTGCACATGGGACATTCTCCAGAATAGACCAGATACTGGGACACAAATCAGCCCTAAGTAAGTACAAGAAGACCGAGATTATACCATGCATACTTTCAGACCACAATGCTATGAAACTTGAAATCACCACAAGAAAACATTTGGAAAGGTAAGAAATACTTGGAGACTGAAGAACATCCTACTAAAGAATGAATGGGCTAACCAAGCAGTTAAAGAAGAAATTAAAAAGTATATGGAAGTCAATGAAAATGATAGCACGACAACCCAAAACCTCTGGGACGCAGCAAAGGCAGTCATAAGGGGAAAATATATAGCAATCCAGGCCTTCCTAAAGAAGGAAGAAAGATCTCAGATACACAACCTAACCTTATGCCTCAAGGAGCTGGAAAAAGAACAACAAATGAAACCCAAAACCAGCAGAAGACAGGAAATAATAAATATTGGATCAGAAATTAATGCTATCAAAACCAAAAAAAAAAAAAAAAAAAAACAAAAAACAGTAGAACAGATCAATGAAATCAGAAGCTGGTTCTTTGAAAGAATTAACGAAATTGATAAACCACTAGCCAGTTTGGTCAAGAAGAAAATGGAAAGGACCCAAATAAATAAAATCAAGAATGAAAGAGGAGAAATTACAACCAACACAGCGGAAATAAAAACACTAATAAGAGAATATTATGAGCAATTATACGCCAATAAAATGGGCAATCTGGAAGAAATGGACAAATTCCTAGAAACATATACACTACCAAAACTGAAACAGGAAGAAATAGAACATTTGAACAGACCCATAACCAGTAAGGAAATCGAATTAGTAATCAAAAATCTGCCAAAAAACAAGAGTCCAGGTCCAGATGGCTTTTCAGGGGAATTCTAGCAAACATTTAAGGAAGAGTTAACACCTAGTCTCTTGAAGATGTTCCAAAAAATAGAAATGGAAGGGAAACTTCCAAACTCTTTCTATGAAGCTACTATTACCCTGATTCCAAAACCAGACAGAGACCCCACTAAAATGAGAACTATAGACCAATTTCCCTGATGAACATGGATGCAAAAATCCTCAACAAGATATTAGCCAACTGGATCCAACAATACATTAAAAAAATTATTCACCACGACCATGTGGGATTTATACCGGGATGCAGGGCTGGTTCAATACCTGCAAAACAATTAATGTGATTCATCACATCAATAAAAGAAAGGACAAGAACCATATGATCCTCTCAATAGATGCAGAGGAAGCATTTGACAAAATACAGCATCCATTCTTGATAAAAACCCTCAAGAAAGTAGGGATAGAAGGAGCATACCTCGAGATCGTAAAAGCCATATATGAACCACCCAACGCTACTATCATCCTCAATGGGGAAAAACTGAGAGCTTTCTCCCTAAGGTCAGGAACACGACAGGTATGACCACTCTCACCACTGTTATTCAACATAGTATTGGAAGTCTTAGCGTCTGCAGTCAGACAACACAAAGAAATAAAAAGCATCCAAATCAGCCAGGAGGAGGTCAAACTTTCCCTCTTCGCAGATTACATGATACTCTATATGGAAAACCCAAAACATTCTACCAAAAAACTGCTAGAACTGATTCATGAATTGAGCAAAGTTGCAGGATATAAAATCAATGCAGAGAAATTGGTTGCATTCCTATACACCAACAATGAAGTGACAGAAAGAGAAATCAAGGAATTGATCCCATTTATAGTTGCACAAAAACCATAAAATACCTAGGAATAAATCTAACCAAAGAGGTGAAAAATCTATACACTGAAAAGTATCGAAAGCTTATGAAAAAAATAGAAGAAGACACAAAAAAAGTGGAAAAAGATTCCATGCTCCTGGATAGGAAGAACAAATATTGTTAAAATGTCAATACTATCCAAAGCAATCTACATATTCAACGTGATCCCTATCAAAGTAACACCAGCATTCTTCACAGAGATAGAACAAATAATCCTAAAGTTTGTATGGAAACAGAAAAGACCCTGAATAGCCAAAGCAATCTTGAAAAAGAAAACCAAAGCAGGAGGCATCACAATCCCAGACTTCAAACTATACTACAAACCTGTAATCATTGAGACAGTATGGTACTGGCAGAAGAACAGACACTCAGATCAATGGAGTAGAATAGAGAACCCAGAAATGGACCACAAACATATGGCCAACTAATCTTTGACAAAACAGGAAAGAATATCCAATGGCATAAAGACAGTCTCTTCAGCAAGTGGTGCTGGGAAAACTGGACAGCGACATGCAGAAGAATGAACCTGGACCACTTTCTTACACCATACACAAAAATAAACTCAAAGTGGATGAAAGACCTCAATGTAAGACAGGAAGCCATCAAAATCCTCAAGGAGAAAGTAGGCAAAAACCACTTTGATCTTGCCCGCAGCAATTTCTTACTCAACACGTCTCCAGAGGCAAGGGAAACAAAATCAAAAATGAACTACTGGGAACTCATCAAAATAAAAAGCTTCTGCACAGTGAAGGAAACAATCAGCAAAACAAAAAGACAACCAACGGAATGGGAGAAGATATTTGCAAATGACATAGCAGATAAAGGGTTAGTATCCAAAATCTATAAAGAACTTATCAAACTCAACACCCAAAAAACAAATAATCCAGTGAAGAAATGGGCAAAAGACATGAATAGACACTTCTCCAAAGAAGACATCCAGATGGCCAACCGACACATGAAAAAATGGTCAACATCACTCATCACCAGGGAAATACAAATCAAAACCACAAAGAGATGTCACCTTACACTTGTCAGAATGGCTAACATTAACAACTCAGGCAACAACAGATGTTGGCGAGGATGCAGAGAAAGAGGAACTCTTTTGCATTGTTGGTGGGAATGCAAGGTGGTGCAGCCATTCTGGAAAACAGTATGGAGGTTTCTCAAAAAAATAAAAATAGAACTATAATACGGCCCTATAATTGCACTACTAGGCACTTATCCAAGGGATACAGGTGTGCTGTTTTGAAGGGATACATGCACCCCAATATTTATAGCAACACTATCATCAATAGCCAAAGTATGGAAAGAGCCCAAATGTCCATTGATGCATGAATTGATAAAGAAAATGTGGTATATATATATAGAATGGAGTATTACTCAGAAATCTAAAAGAATGAAATCTTGCCATTTGCAACTACATGGATGGAACTGGAGGGTATTATGCTAAGTGAAATTAGTCAGTCAGAGAAAGACAAAAATCATATGACTTCACTCATATGAGGACGTTAAAAGACAAAACAGATGAACATAAGGGAAGCGAAACAAAAATAATATAAAAACAGGGAGGGGGACAAAAGAAAAGAGACTCATAAATATGGAGAACAAACTGAGGGTTTCTGGAAGGGTTGTGGGAGGGGGGATGGGCTAAATGGGTAAGGGGCATTAAGGAATCTACTCCTGAAATCATTGCTTCACTATGTACTAACTAATTTGGATGTAAATTTTAAAAAATAAAAAATAAAGTTAAATAAAAAAAAAAGAAAAAAATATTAACATTCAGAGAGAAAGGCTGTGAGGCACTTGTTTATCTTACCTCTTCCTCAATGCAGGAAATCCTTTTAGACCCTCTTTGGTATGCACCCCCTTCCCCTCTGGTTGACAGCACACAACTCCTTGTGAGGTAGGACACCTGTTTTTGAGAAATAACTTCACCCTGAACTTAAGGCTTACTCCCTGTATCTTTTCCATTAATCCTTATCCTTATGAAAACAGCACAAATACACCTAATTATTCTTTAAAAAGTTTCAAATATGCAAAAGATTATGTCTCAAAAAGAAACATATTTAAAAAATAAGCATATTTTAAAAATTATTATAGAATCAGTATAGATATATGCCAAACACTTTCAAACTAGTATAAATTACATAAAAAATACATAAATATCTCCTTGTCAATTTATCACATGAAGTCTTCTTTCCCCAAATGTTTACGGTTTCTTATGCAGCCTTTTGGAAAAAAATATTTTACATACAAAGGTGTTTTTTAAAATTACAAAATGGAATCATATTGTGTAACCTGGTCTATACCTTGTTATTCACTTCTTTTTATCAGCGTATCTATGTTGGTATCAGGGTAGCATGAGCTGCTATAGCATGTGGACCCCTGAACTTAGTAGCTGAGTTCAACAGAAGTTAATTTGTGTTCATACAAATTCTAAGCAGGCAGCTCTCCTTAAAATGATGAAGCTCCTTCTCCATCATTGGTCCATCAGCATACAATTTCCAAGGCCACCATGCTCCTTCCCATCAGGATGAGAGCACAAACATCAGGTGTGGGCAGTTTCCAGGCACCAGTCTTAAAGTGACGCAGATCATGGCTGCTGTATTCCACTGGTTAGAACATAGTCATGTGGCTACCCCTACCTGCAAAAGAAATGGAGCATATGATCCAGCACTAGGCCCAGGGAAAAGGAAAAGAATTAGATGAGCAGCTAGTAAGTTACAACAGTCTGCCCTTCTGGCTATCATATGTTCATTCGACTGTTGAAGATGGAGTGAATGCTATTTGTTTTTAGAGAAAAGAGTTTTCTGTGGGCCATATAGCTGCTATATCTGACTTGAAAGAAGGAAGGGGTACACAGTGCTCTCCATCAAGGCTGGGAGGGTTTTCTATAGTCCAGCCATCTATGGATTGAAAAGGCAAGCTATCGGCTTCCTTCTCACTTCCTTGCAATATCCAATGATGAAACAGGGACAGGGTAACCATAGTAAGCATTGTTTTAAGGCTCTGACATTAAAAACTGCTTTCAGACTGGGTTCATGATCTATTTGGTAATATAAATCTTAACAAAACCTTAGTAGGCCTCTGATCTATTTGTCTCTAATCAGTTCTCTGTACCTCTTAACATATTGAAAATTCTTTTCTAGGCATATTCTCAAGCTAGATTTTTTTGTTTTATTTCCTCATCCCCTGCTCTCTCAACCTTGATTCTACCAGTAACAAAGCATATGGTTGTAAGCTGCATAGAGCTTTGCCTTAGATCTTTGCCTTAGAGCTGAGCTGAAGAAGTACATTTCTTTGTGAACTTCCTTCAATTTTATTTCTTATTTTTGGTGGCATAGAACCAATTGGATTTTCTAAAATTTTTGAGTCCCCAAATTTCTGAATCTTCCTTATTCCCTTTCTTTTCTGCTTGCAAACATACCATGTCTGCTTATGTCTTCCTTATAATATTTTGAGCTCATGTCTTCCTTACAATTTGCTAAAAGCAGAAAGTGAAAATAACATATTATTTCCCACAGCTCTGCCTAGAGTAAGGACTCACCAGCCATGGGGCCTAATTTCCCAGCTGTTAGAGCAAGCAGTTTCACTAGATGTTGCCACTGCAAAATACGATGCCACATATTTTGGGTTTGGCAATGGTCTGGGTTCTTACCCTCCATACATGGCTTCCAAGTCCCCTTGATCACCTGCAAGAAGCTGGTGGTGGGAACAGCTCAGGGAGTCACTCATGGTGGGTGGGAGTAGGGGAGGTGGCACACATCACTTCTATCCCTGACTGCATTAAGGCAGGGAATACATCCTGGCTGTGTGCTCATAGAAATCAAAAAAGAGGTTGGGTCAATCAGTCAGCAATCTCTGCCGGACCTGCCAGCTCTCTCATTAACTAGGTTTTACTTTTAGAGTAAGATTTGTGGATACATAGAATAAGTTCAAATGGGATTAAAGGCATAAGACTACTTCCCAGAAACCCAGTCAAGCTTGCAAAACTACCAGCCTTAATAGTTCCTTGTGTAGCCTTCTGGAATTTGTGTGTGTGTGTGTGTGTGTGTGTGTGTGTGTGCATATGCACACACACACAATTTTACCTCTTCAAATTGTCATTTTCTCTTAAATTTTCTTTAATTTTAAAGTTGCATGATATTCCCTGATGAATTTATGGCCTTTTAATCTGTTCCTACTTTTTCTTTTATACACGGTAAATATTGCAGTAAGATTTCTTGAAATATTGTTGTAACTATATCCATGGAGCAAATTCATAGCACTACAGTCTGCATTTTTAATTTCATTATGCCAATATTAACAATGATCAAATAGCTTAAATACTATTCTTTCCCTGTGAAACACCCATTATTATTAGGTTAATTATGGTATATTTTAAACTTCTTATAGCTAACTTATTGTAATTATAAAGTCATGTTTGTAAAATGTCAAGAAACTATTGCTGCAAGCAGTTTCTCTTTTTTTCCTCCACTGCTATTAAGGAGCCCTTAGACCCCTTCTCTGACCAATTATTTCCTGTGCCAGCTGTCTTGGGGGTTTGTAAATGTCAGCACACTCAGGAGACCCTGAACTGCAGAAGCAGGAGCCTGCCTTCTTGCCAAGCATTGTGCAGCCCCAGTATAGTCATGTTATGTTATGTTATGTTAAGATCCTTAGCAAAGGAGCCTGGTCAAACCTTCCAAACTGCCTTTTTTTTTCTTTCTCAAAGCTTTATTTATTCTGTACACAGTTATTCTGTCATGCCCACCTGTCACATCCCAGTCCAAACTTTGACATGACTCCTCACTGCTCATGAAATTAGTTTCAAAATATCATTCTGGTAGCCAGTGCAGGAGAACTGTCCTCAGTTTCATCCTACAGTGTTCCATCCACGTGCCACTACTGGGACTCACAGGCTGCCTTGGCTTCTAGGAACATACTTCTGGGGTGCTGCCCCAGGGAGGGGCTGAACCCAGAGCAGGTGGAGTCCCACATTGAAGTTGGTGGAACTGAAACATGGAGTCAGGTTGCTGTGATAGCTTAAAAACTCTAAATTAAGATATTTTATAATAGGCTACATATGAAAGGGTACCAAATTCAAATGTAGTTATGTATCTAAGGTGAGACATATTTCCTTCTGCCCCTGCCCACACACTCCTTTTCCCATTAGCAATCACTGTGGTCCATGTCTCAGTGGTCTTTGAGACATATTTTTGGTATATATAAATGCATGTACCTCTACCCCCCAGAACACATATCTCTCTTCTTACAAAAATGACAGCACACTTTACATGCTTTTTTCCCCCTAAAATGCATCTTGGAAATTGTTACATATCAGCATACACTGTACTGTCTTCTTTATTTTAGTCTTTGTGTAGAATTACCTTATTGTGAGGTATTATAATTTATCTGGCCAACCTCAGGCAGTGTGTTTTAGATTGTAAAATTAAACTGTAATTTTTAAGCTTTACATATATCTTCCTATATACCTATATCTATAGAATAAACCTCTAGAATTATCCTACCAAAGGGTATATGTCTTTATTTAATTTTCGTATATATTGCTAAATTTACCTCCATGGAGATTATACCAATTTACATATTTCTATTTCTAAAGTTGATGCACAAATACCATCATTGTTGAATTCCACGTATATTTATGTACATACACACACACTTATATATATACAATAAAAAGATAGGTGACCTATACTCTAGCTGAAAAACTTGTTTCCAACAGGAGTATAGGTTAACAATTTTGATAACACCATATGTGTATACTGCAACTGAGTAATTAAGTAAATGGATGGTGGATGGTGGGAGTCTGCTTTCTCACTCTTTAGGTGGCATTTACAATAATCAAGGGGGCAACACTAGAATGAGTATACCAGGATTGTGGTTGGAGATATCAGCATGAGCTCAAATTTAGCATAATGTAGGGAGAAGTGGTTACATACAGAAATTTGTAGAGATATGTGTATATACATGGGTGAGTATACATGTGGATTTCTTTGCTCTGCCAGCTGAAGGCCCCTAGAAGCAATGACACCCCAGTAGTAGTTAGCACACCCAGTCCTGGATCTTTATTGTTAATTCCATTTTCCACCAGAAGGAATGACTCTTTGGAGAAATGACCGATTCTAGGACAAGACCAAAAATGTACAAAATTAACCTGGAACATCTTATAGTGACAAACAGTAAGGATATGACAAGCAAAACAAAACAAAACAAAACAAAACAAAATAGAACAAAAAAAAGATTAATGAGGTATTTCAAGAAAACCCACAAGTTCCAGTGGTGCTCTTTTTTTTTTAAATTTATTTTTTTTAAATTTATTATTTTTTTAATGTTTATTTATTTTTGAGACAGAGAGAGACACAGCATGAGCAGGGAAGGAGCAGAGAGAGAGGGAGACACAGAATATAAAGCAGGCTCCAGGCTCTGAGCTGTCAGCACAGAGCCCGACGAGGGGCTCGAACTCACGAACTGTGAGATCGTGACCTGAGCCGAAGTCGGACGCTTAACTGACTGAGCCACCCAGGCGCCCCTAATGAGGTATTTCAAAGGGAAACAGGAGCCTACTGAAAAAGTTCCCAGTGACCAAAGCTAGAACAATTTGAGCAACAAAATAAATAATGTAGTGTTGGTTTATACCTAACATCTATAAAATAACTATGCATGGATCCATACTGATATAGAGGAAGGATTAAATAAATAAATAACTAAATACGGCAGTATAGACAAATATGACATGCAGAATAATTCCAAAAAATTCATGCAGGGACTCTCTCCTCAGGGAAGTAGAGCACGTCTCCACCCTTTAAGTGTGGCTGTGCATAGTGCTTTTTTTCTAAATAGCAAAGTATGCGTAGGGAGATAAAGGGCAACTTCACAATGGAGAAACCTGACAGACACCACTGCAGCCAGGTGACCAAGGTCAACATCAACAGTGATGAGTCATGCTGGTGTGATATGATGAAAATAGCACTTTTCTGTGGTCTTCCTCCTCAAACTCATAGCCCTATAATCCCAATGCAATCATAAGAATAACATCAGACAAATCCCAGTTGGGGAACATTCTATAAAAGACCTGACCAATACTACTCAATGCTGTCAAGGTCATCAAAATCAAGGAAAATCTGAAAATTTCAAGCTTCTAATCTTGGCTTGGTGTTTCTGGTGACCAGTACCCATACAGGAGCCTCACTGGAGTAAAGACACCTGATCACTCAGGAAATTACAAGGTTTTCAGAACGAACCGGAGGGAAGAGACCAATATATATATTTCTATTGTTTCTCTCTCTCTCTTTCACACACACACACACACACACACACACACACACACACACAATTGATCTCAGAGACTTGAATCTCTTTAAGAAACAAGTCTCTGAGATCAATTGCAGAATCCTGGTTGCACTTCATAAATGAGCCTCATGCTTCTGCCTGTTAGAATAGCCATCATTGGGGTGCCTGGGTGGCTCAGTCAATTAAGGGCTGGACTTGATTTTGGCTCAGGTCATGATCTTACTGTTTGACAGCCTGCTTGGGATTCTCTCTCTGCCTCTCCCAACTCCTGTGCACACTCTCTCTTTCTCTCTCTCTCAAAATAAATTTTAAAAAAGAATGGCCATCATCAAAAAGACAAAGGATAACATGCTGGTGTGGGTGTAGAGAAAAGGGAAACTTTGTATTCTGTTGGTGGGATTATAAATTTGTATAGCCACTTTGAAAAATAATATGGAGGCTTCTGAAAAAATTAAATATTAAACAACCATATGGTCTAGCAATTCTATTTTTTTTGAAAATATATCAAAATAAACAAAAACATTATTTTGAAAGTGTATCCAAACAAAAAAAGAAAGTGTATCCACAACCGTGTTCATTGGCGATTTATAATAGCCAAGACATGGCAACAACCTATGTGTCTACTGTCAGATGAATGAATGAAGAAGACACATACATGCACATACTACACACGATGGAATATCATTTAGCCATAAAAAGAAGGAAATCTGTTCATTTGCAACAACATGGATGGACATTGAGGGCATTATGCTAAGTGAAATAAGTCAGAAAAAGACAAATACTATATGATCTCACTTATAGCGGAATCTAAAACAATCAAACAGAGATATACCAGGGGAAGATGGTGGTGTAGGAGGACACTAGGCTCACCGCATCCTGCTAGTCACTTAGATTCCACCCACACCTGCCTAAATAACCCAGAAAACCACCAGAAGACTAGCAGAATGGAGTCTCCAGAGCCAAGCGCAGATGAGAGGCCCATGGAAGAGGGTAAGAAGGACGGAGAGGCAGTGCGTGCTACACCACTACACGGACTGGTGGGAGGGAGCCAGGGCAGAGGGGCAGCTGGTGGCCAAGCAGAGACCCCGAGTCAGGCTGACAAAAGTGGAGGAGCCAGACGGAGCGTGTTTGGAGAGCAAGCGGGACTTAACATCTGGAAGGTTAGAGGTTAACAGCTCTGCTCAGAGAGTGGGAAGGCTGGAGGACAATGGGAAGGAGAGTTGCTGAGCCCCAGGAGGACAGAGCTCAGTTTGGCGGGGAACAAAGGCACTTGCCAGTGCCATCTCCCTCACCCATCCCCCAGAAAAAAATACCAAAGGGAACCAGTTCCTGCCAGGGAACTTGCTTGCACCGCGCAAACACCAAACGCTGTGCTTCTGCAGATCCATCCCTCCGGCGGCGGGTCTGACTCCCTCCCGCTGCCACAGGGCCCCTCCTGAAGCGGATCATTGAAAGAGAAGCAAGCTAAGCCTGCCCCTCTCGCCCCCGTGCACCTTGCTGATCCACCCCAGCTAATACGCCAGGTCCCCAGCACCACAAGCCTGGCAGTGTGCAAGTAGCCCAGATGGGCCATGCCACCCCACAGTGAATCCTGCCCCTAGGAGAGGGGAAGAGAAGGTACACACCAGTCTGACTGTGACCCCAGCAGTGGGCTGGGGGCAGACATCAGGTCTGACTGCGGCCCCGCCCACCAACTCCAGTTATTCAAGACAGCTCAGGGGAAGTGCCCTGCAGGTCCGCACCACTCCAGGGACTATCCAAAATGACCAAACGGAAGAATTCCCCTCAAAAGAGTCTCCAGGAAATAACAACAGCTAACGAACTGATCAAAAAGAATTTAAACAATATAACAGAAAGTGAATTTAGAATAATAGTCATAAAATTAATACCTGGGCTTGAAAACAGTATAGAGGACAGCAGAGAATCTATTGCTACAGAGATCAAGGGACTAAGGAATAGTCAGGAGGAGCTGAAAAATGCTATAAAAGAGCTGCAAAATAAAATGGAAACGATCACGGCTCGGACTGAAGAGACAGAGTAGAGAATAGGTGAACTAGAAGATAAAATTATGGAAAAAGAGGAAGCTGAGAAAAAGAGAGATAAAAAAAGTCCAGGAGTATGAGGGGAAAATTAGAGAACTAAGTGATGCACTAAAGAGAAATAATATACGCATAATTGGTATTCCAGAGGAGGAAGAGAGAGGGAAACGTGCTGAAGGTGTACTTGAAGAAATAATAGCTGAGAACTTCCCTGATGTGGGGAAGGAAAAAGGCATTGAAATCCAAGAGGCACAGAGAATTCCCTTCGAACGTAACTTGAATCGATCTTCTGCACGACATATCATAGTGAAACTGGTAAAATACAAGGATAAAGAGAAAATTCTGAAAGCAGCAAGGGATAAACATGCCCTAACTTATAAAGGGAGACCTATAAGACTCGTGACTGATCTCTCTTCTGAAACGTGGCAGGCCAGAAAGGAATGGCAGGAGATCTTCAATGTGATGAACAGAAAAAAATATGCAGCCGAGAATCCTTTATCCAGCAAGTCTGTCATTTAGAATAGAAGGAGAGATAAAGGTCTTCCCAAACAAACAAAAACTGAAGGAATTCGTCCCCACTAAACCAGCCCTACAAGAGATGCTAAGGGGGATCCTGTGAGACAAAGTACCAGAGACATCGCTACAAGCATAAAAATACAGACATCACAATGAAGCTAAACCCATATCTTTCTATAATAACACTGAATGTAAATGGACTAAATGCACCAACCAAAAGACATAGGGTATCAGAATGGATAAAAAAAACAAGACCCAGCTATTTGCTGTCTACAAGAGACTCATTTTAGACCTGAGGACACCTTCAGATTGAGAGTGAGGGGATGGAGAACTATTTGTCATGCTACTGGAAGTCAAAAGAAAGCTGGAGTAGCCATACTTATATCAGACAAACTAGACTTGAAATTAAAGCCTGTAACAAGAGATGAAGAAGGACATTATATAATAAATACAGGGTCTATCCATCAGGAAGAGCTAACTATTATAAATGTCTATGCACCGAATACAGGAGCCCCAAATATATAAAACAATTAATCACAAACATAAGCCACCTTATTGATAAGAATGTGGTAATTGCAGGGGACTTTAACACTCCACTTACAGAAATGGATAGATCATCTAGACACATGGTCAATAAAGAAACAAGGACCCTGAATGATACATTGGATCAGATGGACTTGACAGATATATTTAGAACTCTGCATCCCAAAGCAACAGAATATACTTTCTTCTCGACTGCACATGGAACATTCTCCAAGATAGATCACATACTGGGTCACAAAACAGCCCTTCATAAGTATACAAGAATTGAAATCATACCATGCATACTTTCAGACCACAATGCTATGAAGCTTGAAATCAACCACAGGAAAAAGTCTGGAAAACATCCAAAAGCATGGAGGTTAAAGAATACCCTACTAAAGAATGGGTGGGTCAACCAGGCAATTAGAGAAGAAATTAAAAAATAAATGGAAACAAACGAAAATGAAAATACAACAATCCAAAAGCTTTGGGATGCAGCGAAGGCAGTCCTGTGAGGAAAATACATTGCAATCCAGGCCTATCTGAAGAAACAAGAAAAATCCCCAATACAAAATCTAACAGCACACCTAAAGGAAATAGAAGCAGAACAGCAAAGACAGCCTAAACCCAGCAGAAGAATAGAAATAATAACGATCAGTGCAGAAATAAACAATATAGAATCTAAAAATCTGTAGAGCAGATCAACGAAACCAAGAGTTGGTTTTTTGAAAAACTAAACAAAATTGATAAACCTCTAGCCAGGCTTCTCAAAAAGAAAAGGGAGATGACCCAAATAGATAAAATCATGAATGAAAATGGAATTATTACAACCAATCCCTCAGAGAGAGACAAGCAATTATCAGGGAATACTATGAAACATTATATGCCAACAAACTGGACAACCTGGAAGAAATGGACAAATTCCTAAACACCCACACCCTTCCAAAACTCAATCAGGAGGAAATAGAAAGCTTGAACAGACCCATAACCAGCAAAGAAATTGAATCAGTCATCAAAAATCTCCCAACAAAAAGAGTCCAGGAGCAGATGGTTTCCCAGGGGAGTTCTACCAGACGTTTAAAGCAGAGATAATACCTATCCTTCTCAAGCTATTCCAAAAAATAGAAAGGGAAGGAAAAATTCCAGACTCATTCTATGAAGCCAGTATTACCTTGATTCCTAAACCAGACAGAGACCCAGTAAAAAAAGAGAACTTCAGGCCAATATCCCTGATGAATATGGATGCAAAAATTCTCAAAGATACTAGCAAATCGAATTCAACAGCATATAAAAAGAATTATTCAGCAGATCAAGTGGGATTCATTCCTGGGCTGCAGGGTTGGTTCAACATGTGCAAATCAATCAACGTGATACATCACATTAATAAAAGAAAAGATAATAACCCTATGATCCTGTCAATAGTAGCAGGAAAGGCATTGGACAAAATTCAGCACTGTTTCTTAATAAAAACCCTTCACAAAGTCGGGATAGAAGGAACATACTTAAAGATCATAAAAGCCATTTATGAAAAGCCCACAGCTAACATCATCCTCAATGGGGAAAAACTGAGAGCTTTTTCTCTGAGATCAGGAAGACGATAGGGATGTCCACTCTCACCGCTGTTGTTTAACATAGTGTTGGAAGTGCTAGCATCAGCAATCAGACAACAAAAGGAAATCAAAGGCATCAAAATTGGCAAAGATGAAGTCAAGCTTTCACTTTTTGCAGATGACATGATATTATACATGGAAAATCCGATAGACTCCACCAGAAGTCTGCTAGAACTGATACATGAATTCAGCAAAGTTGCAGGATACAAAATCAATGTACAGAAATCAGTTGCATTCTTATACACTGATAATGAAGCAACAGAAAGACAAATAAAGAAACTGATCCCATTCACAATTGCACCAAGAAGCATAAAATACCTAGGGATAAATCTAACCAAAGATGTAAAAGATCTGTATGCTAAAAACTATAGAAAGTTTATGAAGGTAATTGAAGAAGATATAAAGAAATGGAAAGACATTCTCTGCTCATGGATTGGAAGAATAAATATTGTCAAAATGTCAATACTACCCAAAGCTATCTACACATTCAATGCAATCCCAATCAAAATTGCACCAGCATTCTTCGTGAAACTAGAACAAGCAATCCTAAAATTCATATGGAACCACAAAAGGCCCCAAATAGCCAAAGTAATTTTGAAGAAGAAGACCAAAGCAGGAGGCATCACAATCCCAGACTTTAGCCTCTACTGCAAAGCTGTCATCATCAAGACAGCATGGTATTGGCACAAAAACAGACACATAGACCAATGGAATAGAATAGAAACCCCAGAACTAGACCCACAAACGTATGGCCAACTCATCTTTGACAAAGCAGGAAAGAACATCCAATGGAAAAGACAGTCTCTTTAACAAATATTGCTGGGACAACTGGACAGTAACATGCAGAAGATTGAAACTAGACCACTTTCTCACACCATTCACAAAAATAAACTCAAAATGGATAAAGGACCTGAATGGGAGACAGGAAACCATCAAAACCCTAGAGGAAAAAGCAGGAAAAGACCTCTCTGACCTCAGCTGTAGCAATCTCTTACTCGACACATCCCCAAAGGCAAGGGAATTAAAAGCAAAAATGAACTACTGGGACCTTATGAAGATAAAAAGCTTCTGCACAGCAAAGGAAACAACCAACAAAACTAAAAGGCAACCAACGGGATGGGAAAAGATATTTGCAAATGACATATCAGACAAAGGGCTAGTATCCAAAATCTATAAAGAGCTCATCAAACTCCACACCCAAAAAACAAATAACCCAGTGAAGAAATGGGCAGAAAACATGAATAGACACTTCTCTAAAGAAGACATCCGGATGGCCAACAGGCACATGAAAAGATGCTCAACGTCGCTCCTCATCAGGGAAATACAAATCAAAACCACACTCAGATATCACCTCACGCCAGTCAGAGTGGCCAAAGTGAACAAATCAGGAGACTATAGATGCTGGCGAGGATGTGGAGAAACGGGAACCCTCTTGCACTGTTGGTGGGAATGCAAATTGGTGCAGCCACTCTGGAAAACAGTGTGGAGGTTCCTCAAAAAATTAAAAATAGATCTGCGCTATGACCCAGCAATAGCACTGCTAGGAATCTACCCAAGGGATACAGGAGTACTGATGCATAGGGCACTTGTACCCCAATGTTTATAGCAGCACTCTCAACAATAGCCAAATTATGGAAAGAGTCTAAATGTCCATCAACTGATGAATGGATAAAGAAATCCTGTTTTATATACACAATGGAGTACTACATGGCAATGAGAAAGAATGAAATATGGCCCTTTGTAGCAACATGGATGGAACTGGAGAGTGTGATGCTAAGTGAAATAAGCCACACACAGAGAAAGACAGATACCATATGGTTTCACTCTTATGTGGATTCTGAGAAACTTAACAGAAACATATGAGGGAGGGGAAGGAAAAAAAAAAGACGTTAGAATGGGAGAGAGCCATAGCATAAGAGACTCTTAAAAACTTAGAACTGAGGGTTGACAGGGGGTGGGAGGGAGTGTAGGGTGGGTGATGGGTATTGAGGAGGGCACCTTTTGGGATGAGCACTGGGTGTTGTATGGAAACCAATTTGACAAGAAATATCATATATTGAAAAAAAAATAAAACAAACAACAAACCAAACTCAGAAACAGAGATCAAGTTTGTGGTTATCAGAGCTGGGTAGTGGGAAGGAAAGGAATTGAGTGAAGGTGGTTAAAGTATACCAACTGCCACTTACAAGATAAGTTGGTACTGGGGATATAGTGTACAACATAATGAGTGTACTGAAAAACACTACTGTGTCATATGCTTGAACGTTAAGGGAGTAGATGCTAAAAATTTTCATCACAAGAAAGAAATATTTTCTTTTTTAGTTTCTATATGAGATTATGGATGTTAACTAAATTTATTGTGGTAATCATTTTGCAATTTAAGTAAGTCAAGTCATTATGCTGTTCACCTGAAAGTTACACAGTGCTGTATTTCAGTTATATCTCAATAACAATGAAAAATATTCTAAAAAACAGAAAAAAATGAACCCAGTGCAACCCAATTATGACGTAGATATTATTTCAGATAAATTCATGGAAAAGGATTCTTTAAATTGTAATGTCCAAGTTTGAGACATAGTTTTACCATTGAATTTCTATGTGATTTTGTTCACTTATTTCATTCTAATGTGGCGAAAGTTCCACCCCAAAAATATAAATAACTACTTCTCTACCTACTTTAAGGGATATTATAAAGATAGATAAAATACTATTTTTGAGAAAACCATCTTATTATTTAAGATATTATTTAAGATTATTTATTATTTAAGATAAACCAAACTTAACCATCTTATTATTAAATTATAAGACAGATTTTTATTCAGGTCAATGTTAGAAGGCATCGTAGAGGCAATGTTTGGACATTCGTGTACTCTATACTAGGGACTGAACAGGCTGAGGCACAGGTTCCCAGAGGCTACCTGATGCTGTACTGGGATCTCTAGCATGGTCTCCTTTATTCCTGGTTTACTTTTTTCTCTCTTTACTCCAGGCCAAGGACACTGATGAACTATTTGAAAATGGTGTTGCTTTTGGTGTCTATGGCTCACACAATATCTCCACCCAGGTAATTTCAGGGAATATAACCTACAATTCACTGCTGCTCACACTTACTAATAGCCTAATACTTTCCAACAGTTAATAGAAGTAACTGTATGGCCAGCTATCTGAAAGATATGCAGCTTAACCATTCCTGTAGAACGGAGTTGCAAACTGGCATCCCTACTCTGAATTCCTGCTCTCAGTCTGTTTTGGTATAGCCTACCTAGTAATCAAAATTCTGCTAAATGCATTGATAGCACTTAACAATTATGAGATTTAACTAAAAAGCTGGATTTTGGGTATCCATCCCTAGGAGACTGCAGGTTTCATTGACCTGAGAAAGAAACCATTCAGCAGAGTCTTCACCTGGCCCTCTTCACTCAAGTCTTTGTTCAGACCCTGTAGATACTGAGTTGGAAACTATGAAGTTAAAATTCATAAGTGAATTAAACTTGGACATTAAGAGCTACTAAACATTATTTTAGTTTTCATAGAATGTTTTTAATTTTTCCAAATTGGGGAATAATATGCTGTATTAGTTTGCCAGGGTTGCCATAATAAATAACAGAGACTGAGTGGTTTAAACAACAGACATCATTGTCTCATAATTCTGTAGGATAGAAGTCCAAGATCAAGGTGTTGGCAAGGTGAATTCCTTTTGAGGGTCATGAGAGACAGAGCAGTTCCAATCCTCTCTCCTTGGCTAGTAGATGCCCATCTTCTTCCTGTGTTTTCACATCCTCCTTCTGTGCATGTTTGTGTCCTAACCTCCTCTTCTTTTTTTAAAATTAATTTATTTTTTTTTAATTTATATCCAAGTTAGCTAACATACAGTGATAATGATTTCAGGAGTAGAATCCAGTAATTCATCATCTACATATAACACCCAGTGCTCATCCCAACAATTGTCCTCCTTAGTGCCCCTTGCCAAATTAGCCCATCCCCCCAACCTCAAACCCCTCCAGAATCCCTAGGTTTGGTCTCTGTATTTAAGAATCTCTTATAGTTTGTTCCCCTCCCTGTTTTTATATTATTTTTGCTTCCTTTTCCTTATGTTCATCTGTTTTGTATCTTAAATTCCACATGTAAGTGAAGTCATATGATATTTGTCTTTCTCTGACTGACTAATTTTGTTTGGCATAATACACTCTAGTTCCATCCATGTTGTTGCAAATGGCAAGATTTCATTATTTTTTATTGCCAAGTAATATTCCACTATATATGTATGTATGTATGTATGTATGTATGCGTGTGTGTGTATATATATATACACATATATATATATACACACATATTTTCTTTATCTATTCTTAATTTTTTTCAACGTTTTTTATTTATTTTTGGGACAGAGAGAGACAGAGTATGAACGGGGGAGGGGCAGAGAGAGAGGGAGACACAGAATAGGAAACAGGCTCCAGGCTCTGAGCCATCAGCCCAGAGCCTGACGCGGGGCTCGAACTCATGGACCACGAGATCGTGACCTGGCTGAAGTCGGACGCTTAACCGACTGCGCCACCCAGGCGCCCCTATCTATTCTTTACCTATTTTCTTTATCTATTCATCAGTCGATGCACATTTGGGCTTTTTCCATACTTTGGCAATTGTTGATAGTGCTGCTATAAACTTTGGGGTGCATGTGCCCCTTCTAATCAGCATTTTTGTATCCTTTGTATAAATACTTAGTAGTGCAATAGCTCGGTTGTAGGGTAGTTCTGTTTTTAATTTTTTTGAGGAACCGCCATACTGTTTTCCAGAGTGGCTGCACCAATTTGCATTTCCATCAGCAGTGCAAAATGGTGTTTCTTTCGCCACAGCCTCGCAAACACCTGTTGCTGCCTGAGTTGTTAATTTTAACCATTCTGACAGGTGTGAGGTGGTATTTTACTGATACCACCTGATGATGAGTGATGTTGAGCATGTTTTCTTATGTTTGTTAGCCATCTCGATGTCTTCTTTGGAAAAGTGTCTTTTGCCCATTTCTTCACTGGATTATTTGTTTTTGTGGTGTTGAGTTTGATGAGTTCTTTACAGATTTTGATTACTAACCTTTTATCTGTTATGGCATTTGCAAATATCTTCTCCCATTCCATCGATTGCCTTTTAGTTTTCTTGATTGTTTCCTTCACTGTGCAGAAGGTTTTTATCTAGATGAGGTGCCAATAGTTCATTTTTGCTTTTGTTTCCCTTGCCTCTGGAGACATGTCAAGTAAGAAGTTGCTGCGGCTGAGATCAAAGAGGTTGTTTTCTCCTCGAGGATTTTGATGGCTTCCTGTCTTATTTTTAGATCTTTTATCCATTTTGAGTTTGTTTTTGTATATGGTGTAAGAAAGTGGTCCAGATTCATTCTTCTGCATGTTGTGGTCCAGTTTTCCCAACACTATTTGATGAAGAGACTGTCTTTATACCATTGGATATTCTTTCCTGCTTTGTCGAAGATTAGTTGGCCATTCATTTTGGGGTCCATTTCTGGGTTCTCTGTGCTTTTCCATTGATCTATGTGTCTGTTTTTGTGACAGTACCACACTCTCTTCATGATTACAGCTTTGTAATACAGCTTGAAGTCTGGGATTGTGACGCCCTCCAGCTGTGGTTTCCTTTTTCAGGATTGCTTTGGCTATTTAGAGTCTTTTCTAGTTCCATACAAATTTTAGGATTGTTTGTTCTATCCCTGTGAAGAATGGTGTTATTTTGATAGGGATTACATTGAATATGTAGATTGCTTTGGGTAGTATCGACATTTTAACAATATTTTTTCTTTCAATCCATGAGCATGGAATGTTTTTTTCATTTTTTGGTGACTTCTTCAATTTTTTGTAAGCTTTTTATACTTTTCAGTGTATAGATTTTTCACTTCTTTGGTTAGGTTTATTCCTGTGTATTTTATGGTTTTTGGTGCAATTGTAAATGGGATTGCTTCCTTGATTTCTCTCTGCTGCATCATTATTTGTATATAGAAATGCAACTGATGTAACCTCTTCTTCTTATAAGGACTTCAGTCACATTGGATTAGGGGCCTACCCTACTCTATATGATCTCATCTTAACTAATTACATCTGCAATGTCCCTATTTCCAAATAGTGTCATATTCCAAGGTACCTGGGATTAGGACTTCGACATATGAATTTGGAGGACACCATTCAACCTATAACATATACATGCCATTAAATTCACATAATTTAAATGTACAGGTCTATGGCTTTTGAATGATATATATCCATGCACTCCCCTCCACAATCAAGATTTTGGATATTTCCATCTCCACAGAAAGTTCCCTCATGGCTGTTTCTGGAAAATCATGCCACACTTACCCCTGAGCAATCGCTGATTTGTCACTGGATATTAGTTTTGGATTTTCTTCAATTTCATGTAAGTGGGATCAACATGCAGGTATTTGTTGAATTCTGGCTTTTGTCACTCAGCTTAGTTCCTATAAGATTAATCCATATTGTTGTGTGTATCATTAGTTTGTTCTTTTTTTATTGCCAAATAGTATTCCATCATACAAATACATCCCAGTTTCTTTAACCATTAATCTGATTATGTATATTTGAATTATTTTGGGTTTTTGGCTATAATGAATAAAGCTGCTGTGAATATTCATATACGAGCCTTTGTGTGGACATATATGCTTTCATTTTTCCTTAATAATATTTAAGAATGGATTTTTCTGTCATTAGGTATGTTTATGTATACTTTTTAAAAATGTTGATCCTGGGGATTTTTTTTGTAATTTTTTTTTTCAAATTTGAATGTTGTTGATACACAATATTATGTTAGTTTCAGGTGTAAAACTTAGTGATTCTATTAAGTTATACATTATACTGGAAAACTATAGTAATCAAAAGAGTCTGGTACTGGCACTTTTATACACATAGATCAATGGAAGAGAATAGACCACCCAGAAATAAACTTACACTTATATGGTCAATTAATCTATGACAAAGGAGGCAAGAATACACAATGGGAGGAAACAGTTTCTTTAATAAATGGTGCTGGAAAAACTGAACAGCTACATGCAAAAGAATGAAACTGGACCATTTTAAAACACTGTACAGAAAAATGAACTTGAAATGGGTTAAATACCTACATGTGAGATCTGAAACCATAAAAATCCCAGGACAGAACAGGCAGAAATTTCTCTGATATTGGCTGTAACTATTTTTCTGTCAATTGATTTTCTAGCCTCTGTTGAGGTGGTCATATGACTTTTCTCCTTTATTCTTTGAAGGTAGTGAGTTACATTGATTTTTTTTTCTTGAATTGTGAACCCACTTCACATTCTTAACATGAACTCTACTTACTCATTATGCAAAATATGTTTATATATTACCAGATTAGATTTTCAGTATTTTGTAGAGGACTTTGGCCCCTATGTTCACGAGACATATGGTTTATAATATTTTCTTATAATTTCTAGTTTCTGTACCAGGATTATATTGGCCTCATAAAATGAGTTGGGAAACTTTCCTTTCTTCTCTATTTTCTGAAAATGTTTGCATAGCATTGGTATTAATTTTTTCTTCAGCATTTAGTAAAATTTATCATCTGGGCCTTTAGTTTTCTTTGTGGGTAGTTGATTTATGAATTCAATTTATTTGATAGATATAGACTCAGATTTTCTCTTTGCTAAGGTTTTGGTAGCTTGTATTTTTCAAGGAAGCTTTCCATTTCATCTGCATTATCAAAATTATCAACATAAAGTTGCTTACAAATTATCTTATTGCTCTTTTAATGTAGGTAGTTTATACGATGATATACATTTCATTCATGATGTGGGTACGTTGTGCATTGGTTCCTGGTTTTCTCATTAGGTGTTTATCAATTTAATATTTCTAAGAGAGAAGTTTTGGCACATTTAACCTTCTCTGAATTTAGTTCCTATTATAATTTTTATGTTCCTATCTTTATAATATCTCTCTTCAACTAAGTTTGGGTTAAGTCAATCATTTTTTAGTTTCTTTTTTTTTTTTTTTTTTAAATTTTTTTTTTTTCAACGTTTATTTATTTTTGGGACAGAGAGAGACAGAGCACGAACGGGGGAGGGGCAGAGAGAGAGGGAGACACAGAATCGGAAACAGGCTCCAGGCTCTGAGCCATCAGCCCAGAGCCCGACGCGGGGCTCGAACTCACGGACCGCGAGATCGCGACCTGGCTGAAGTCGGTCGCTTAACCGACTGCGCCACCCAGGCGCCCCCATTTTTTAGTTTCTTAAGGTAGACACTTAGATAATTGATATTAACCAAAGCTTCCATTTAAAACGTTTTATTTTAGTATAGTTTTAGATTTAAATAAAAGTTGCAAAGTGCAGAGTTGTAGTATACGCTGTACTTAACTGCCTCTGTTCTTAAGATCTTAAGTTATTATAATATATTGACATAACTTTAACCAATACTTATATATTGTTATTAAATAAAGGGAATGCTTTGTTCATATAGCCTTAGTTTTTTCCTTAATATCTTTTTCTCTTCCAGTATCCCATCTAAGATCCCACATTACATTAATTATCATATCTCCTTAGGCTTCTCATGCCTGTGCCAGTTTCTTAGGCTTTTCTTGTTTAGATGACCTTGACAGTTTTGAGGACTAGTGATCAGGTATTTTGTAGCATGTCCATCAACTGAGGTTTGTCTAATGTGTTTTTGATAGTTAGACTGAGATTATGGGTTTTTGGAAGGAAGATTACAGAAGTGTCATTCCCAGCACATTATATCACGGGTATGTGCTGTCAGCATGACTTATCACTATTGACGTTAATCTCAGTCATCTGGTTGAGGTAGTGTTTGTTGAATTTTTCCACTGTAAAGTTACTCTTCCCCCCTTTTCCATACCTACTCTATGGAAAGTGGTAACTGTGCACAATTTGCACTTAATGGATAGGGACTTGCACTCCATTTCTTGATGAGGAGTATCTGCAATATTTGGGATTCTCTGCCTGGGAGATTTGTCTGTTGTCCTCCATCTATTTACATATTCAATCATCTATTTATATCAGGATGGATTCAAGGGTATGTATTTTATACTTTGGGTTATAAGCTATGTTATTTGGCTTTATAAGTACTATGTTATTTATCTTGTTGCTCAATTTACCCCAGCTTTGTCCATTGGGAGCTCTTTCAGTTGGCTACTGTATTTATTTGTTTCTTTGTCTAATCATTGTGTGTGTGTGTGTGTGTGTGTGTGTGTGTGTATTATTGCACTAACAAACTCTGAGAGGAAAGCTGGTAGGATATCATTACTCACATGATGCAGAGGAGGATACTAAAGCCCACAACGTTTAAATGAATTTCTCATGGTTATGTAGCTTTAAAGACCACAACTGAAACCCAAAGATTGGAGCTGGACCCCCAGATTTGGAGATCATGTCTATACCAACATAGTCAATGAATCAACTATTTTATTTTATTTTATTTTATTTTATTTTATTTTTATTTTTGTTTTTTTTAGTCTTCTCTTTCCTGTATTTCAGAGTTTTTCTTCTCTGTTTCATCTTAAACTAACCCTTGATAAATACTGTCTCATTGAAATTTGATATTCTATACCTTAGAGAAGGCTTATCTGGAGAGAATCAACTATTTTATTAAGACATGAAGACATGGGTGATCTTTCAATTAAAGTGTTGTTGAGAGTACAGCCTGAAGGAGGGGCCGACAAAAATATTTGTCAGTCTGTTTTTGTCTCATTTCTCCTGGAACAATTTTCATTTCCCAGAGTGGCACAGATGGACGACACAAAGCTGAAGAGGGCGGGCACTCAGGGAGAAGCCATGATTCTGTGTCATCAAGAGAGTGAGCCTTCAGGTCCCCAGCCACGCACACCATCTTCCTGAAATAAAATCAATCTATTAAGCCATGACGTGCAACTGTAGGTTTTAAACGGCATCATAAATCCCAGGAAATTAACTTGCTTTCAGCTGTTGCCTGGGGCAGGCTTCAGCAATGAAAGTCCTTCTCTGAAACTTAATTGCTGTTGAAGTATTTGCTGCAAGTTTTTTCTCTCTTCTAACACCAAGCTAAAAAGGAAACCTCACAAAGGGAGAGAAAAGTGTTTGGTTTTACTCTGTCAGTGAGGTAAATTCTTCTTCTCACCATGGATATTAAGTATCAGTGATGTTTTGAGGCACAGGACAAAAATGAGGGAGACATTTTTCTTTCAGAATGGCTGAGCATTCCGTTACAAGGTGAGCTTGTGGAGATGCTGAGAAAAGCGTGGGATAGGAGTAACTGCAGAAACTGTGTTAAGCACAGGGAGGTGACACTTTCAACTGATCATGTCATTTTGGGCAGAAATTCCAGAGACAGTATAATGGAATTCAGAGATTAACAATTAGTTTAGGAGGTTGTGTAAATATCACTGATAGTTATTGAGAGATCTTTGCTGAGCACCTGCAGTGTGCCAGAGACACCATGGGAATTATTTCATTTAATCTTTATGGCAACTGTTCTCACTTCCCCAGTAAGAAAACTGAACCCCACAGTTGAGAAGTGGCTTGCCTCAAATCACATTGCTGGCAAGTGGTGGAGAGATATGATTTGCTTCCAAGTCTATGTGACTCAAAAATATATCCTTTTCCCTAACCTGGTGACCTCCCAAACTTTAAAAAAGAATAACCCTTTTTGTGGCAAACTGTATAAGAGCTAAAAATGATAGGTAGTTTTACAGTCAGTATTTTTTTGATTGAGAAACCTTATAATGAAAAAAAAAGTAGCTATAAATTAAAAAAATATATTTGTATTTCATTCATCATAATCTCTATACACATTTGAAAGCTGACTGTACTTGTATTATAATTAGTTTGCAGGCAGGGCTTGGTGCCCGCACAGATTTAAGAAACTCTGTCCTATGTCTGCAGTCTGCAGAGCATTTGTGGCTCCTGATGTCTCTGGCCTTCAGACTGGGCTCCCTAGTCAGGCCCCCTGGCCCCTATGGATGTACTAAAGAGGTCATGCTCTATTACAGGTGCTCTGGAAGCTCTTGAGGAGAGCTGCAAACTTTATCACTCAAGACCTTTCTTTCTTTTGAAGTGAAAGCCAAGGTAACCATGGTGAATAGTAAAGAAGTATGCCAAAGTCAGGCTGTCTCTTGCTCATAATATAATGTATACACATTTTATGAGGACAAGCATTTAAAAGTTTTTAAGAATTCTTTTGTGAAGAAAAATAGCAAAGAGGTTTACTAACTGATGAGATTTTTTTCAACGTTTATTTTTTGGGGGACAGAGAGAGAGCATGAACGGGGGAGGGGCAGAGAGAGAGGGAGACAGAATTGGAAGCAGGCTCCAGGCTCTGATCAATGGCTCAGAGCCTGGAGCCTGCTTCCAATTCTGTCTCCCTCTCTCTCTGCCCCTCCCCCGTTCATGCTCTGTCTCTCTCTGTCTCAAAAATGAATAAAACATTAAAAAAAAAATTAAAAAAAATTAAAAAAAAAATAAAAAGTGGCTTAAATGTATTAACTTACTTTATTTTTCAAAGCAATCCTAAAAGACCTGTAGTAGTATTATTCTCATACATATGAGGAATTGGAGAAACAGAGGACAAGTAAAGTGCCCAGGTTGACACAGCTGCTAAATACTAGCTGTTCAATATTTCTTTTATAAAATATAAAGGTGTTTGGCTTCTATGTCCCAAAGGTGGCACACAAGTTGTAACAGAATTTCCCCACCAACCTTTTACTAATTAAGGTGCAGTGGACGTGGTGTGCCTCCCCCCTTCAGGGCAGAAGCACTATTCTCCCTGCTGTTGGGAATGCCGGAGGCTGACACCTTGCAGTGCCCTGTTCGAGGACACAGGCCCTTCTCAGCGGATGTCGGCACCCAAGAACTAATCAGTACTGGACTATCAACACTTGCCCACCACCCCCGCCCCCTGCCCGACTTGGCTAGCTCAACACAGCCACCTCAGCAGCAGGCTCCCTGTAGGATTGGCTGAGGCCTTTGCTTTTACTGCATTGTAGCCCAGCTTCTCTCTCTGTTCTTCCAGTCCTGATTCCTTCCTCCCTATGGGTGTCAATCTCAAGAGCACTAAACTTCCTCTGCACACATTTCCATCTGAGGGGAATTTCAGGAAACTCAACCTTTGCTACAAAGTGCAGAGGTAGGGGCGCCTGGGTGGCGCAGTCGGTTAAGCGTCCGACTTCAGCCAGGTCACGATCTCGCGGTCCGTGAGTTCGAGCCCCGCGTCGGGCTCTGGGCTGATGGCTCAGAGCCTGGAGCCTGTTTCCGATTCTGTGTCTCCCTCTCTCTCTGCCCCTCCCCCGTTCATGCTCTGTCTCTCTCTGTCCCAAAAATAAATAAACGTTGAAAAAAAAAATTCAAAGTGCAGAGGTAAAATTGGATGTCTCCAAAGCCCATAGTTTCTACTCCAGATGAGGACATAAAGTGGACAAAACACCCTCTCTCTTGGAGCAGCCACTGAGCTATAACCAGGGAATTTGTATGGAAGGCCAGCCCTCTGTGTCTATCCCATACTGGCTTTGCCATATTGTTATCTTTGACTATCCCAACACTCATAGGAATGGCACCTTGAACAGATGGTTGCAGTGAAAATAATATCTGAACAATGCTTATTATTTTATTGAACAGTGAATAAATTGACTGTTCCTTATGCAGAATCAATTATATGTTATTTGTATATAATACACACACACACATACACACACATATATATAATATAGAATCTATAATAGAATTAAAGTAAGAAATAAAAGTCATTTAGGTTTTTCTTATTTAAACATCTTGTTTCAGAAAACATTGTTTGAGTTCTATATTTTCAAATTTGCATGATAAGCAGTTGGGATCTAATTAGATACCTAAAAAATGAAATTTCAATGCTACTATCTCTAATTCATCAAGTTATTTTATTATCATTTTTGGTACCTCTAGACCCACCTATGATATTAGACCAACAAATTTAACACCTTCTCATGCTTTTGTATATATGTATTACTATTGTCTTTCTATTTGTAAAGTAATTATGAATAATATAATATAATATGCCCACAGAAAATAGAACATATCCTGAGCATCCTAACTTCATTGTTTTCTATATTTACCTTTATTTGCTTTCTTAGAATTTCATTTGCTACTTTTTAGCTTGTTAAGATGGAAACAGGTAATTAATTTTTACATTTTAATTTTTTTGATATAAAAAAGTTATAATTTTTTCTGAGAATTTTAAAGCTACATCCACAAATTTTAATGCATTTTTCATTTCTTTCAGTTCTAGATATTTTCCAATTTCACTTGTGATTTTCTTTTATTAATGAGTTATTTAGAGGCTAATGCTTAATTTTGGAGTAGCTGGGGATTTTCTTGACACTTTCCCTTGTTATCGATTTCTAACTTAATTCCAATGTGGTCAGAAAGAAGAGTTTGAATGATTTTAATCTTTTGAAATGCCTTAAATCTTGCTTTATTACTCAACATATGGTTAAATTTTATAATGTTTCATTAGTATTTTATTAAAAACATGTGCTCTTCTATTGTTGGGTTCAGTATTCTATACCTGTCAATTAAGATGCGTTGCTCATAAATGACATGAGTGGGGCTTGAACCTCTGGCATTCCAACACTAGAGCCCATACATTTAACTATTAAATTCTTCTCTCTCTCTCAAAGTTCCAGGGTAAGCACCTTACTCTAATGCACAAACTCAGTAATCCTATTTTTGGAAATGTGAGACTTGGTGGAAACCTCTTCCATCATCTTTAGAAGTGTGGAAGTGGGGCCACAAGAGTCACTGACAATCTGTAGTTAGGAATGCATTGATCAGTGAAGCAAACCTGAAATCCTGGAGATAAGTAAAGTTTAAAAATTAGAATTCATCCACAATATCCTCTGTATTGTGTCCTATTGTGATTGTAACAAATTTCTAAAAACTTAGTGGCTTAAAATAACACAGATTTATTACCCAGTTCTGGAAGTCAGAATTCTAGCAGGGGTCTCATGGGGCTGCATTCCTGTCAGACAGCTTCAGGAGAAGATCTATTTCTTCCCTTTTCCAGCTTCTAGAGTCCACCTGCATTCCTTGCCCAGTGGCTTCCTTCTTCCTTCATCTTCAAAGCCAGTAATTTTTGCCAAGTTTCTCATATTGCCATCTTTCTGCCTCTTTCCTCCACTTGTAAGGACCCTTGTGATTTCCCTGGATCCACTCAGATAATCCAGGATAATCTCCCTCTTTGATGTCAGTTTATTAGGAAATTTAACTTCATCTGCAACCTTAAGATCTCTTTGCCATGTAACCTAACATGTCACAGCTTCCAGGGAGTAGGGCCTGGACATCTTTGGGGTACCAATATTCTGCCTACTACATCCTCTCCTGTTACACTGGGACACAGATCCCACAAAGATCTTAAAATAAGAAAAAGGCAATGAATGCATTTGAATATTTGACAAGAGTTCCCAGCAGGATTATAAATAGCCAATATTCTTATGAAAAATTCTCATTCTCATTAATTACTAGAGAATGTAAATTAAGACCCTGAGATCCCAAATTTTCATCTCTTTCTTAAAATCGGATTGTCAAACATTTGTGGGAAAAATAAATTTCACTTGAGAATATGAAAATATTTCTAAGATACCAGAACCATCCATAGAAGCAGGTGTTTCAGGACCTCTACTGCTAAGCATACTATGGCTGTTGCACAAGCCCTGTGGTAGCTGGGACCAGTGAGGTGACATTTCAGGCTACAGGGCCAGTATTTAGCATTGTGTTGCCCTAGGCCTGGATGCCCTGTGCCAAGCAACATCCAGACTCAGGTAAAAGTGGCCCAGAGTCTTCCAGGGAAGATAGCAAGTGAAAAGTGGATGACATTCTAAGCCACAGCACTTCAGGATTTCTCACACTTCTGCATGTCCTCCTCATGATTAAAATTTGAGGAACCAAATAAAACCTCTTACAGAGATCAATTCTGGGTGATGGCCAATCCTATTTGTTATGTATACAGTTTTCAGCCTCAATACCTTTATTTAAAAGCATAAAGTAAGCCCTTTCCTATATAGTGTTAAAGACCACACATGGGATTGATTTTCTTTTATAGTAAACTGGATAAAGGTAGAATGCATGAAAGAAATATTCTACAAATAATTCTACAAATGTGGTGAATTCTACAAATGTGGTGTAGAATTCTACAAATTCTACAAATGTGGTGAAATTAGATTTCCTCTAATAATTCTGTTTTCAAATGTATGTTTGATAAGCAGAATTCCTAGATGAAAGAAGTGAGGTCACATAGGGACTGCAATGAAAGACAGAAGACATATCTTCATGGAAGACAGTAGCAGTGGCCACATCCTTGATGTGCCTCCTCCATACCCACTCAGGACCAACCCTGATTTTTCTTATTTTTCTTGTATTCATCCTGGCAACCTCTTCAGTTCAATAGGTTGTATACTTAATTCCACACTGAACTGCCCACAGTGAAAGCTGTCATTTGACAATTTGTTTTGAAGGGAAATGTGTTTCAATGACCAACAGAAGCCTGGCAGACTACACACCAATGCCTTGGGAAAGGGCTTCCCAGATCTCAGGATCTGGTTGGAGATGAAGCAAGGAAATGGACAGAGATATTCTGAGGGCCAAAGAGATTTCAAAAGACAGTAGAGATAGGCAAGGACAAACACCACAAACTTCTCTAGCTCATTCCAGATGTAACAAGAAATAACAGCAACTGAGGGAACATGCCAAGGGGAACTGTAACAAGATCTCCTTGGGAAACCTGATTGCCTGGGTCCCAAACCCCCCAAAATGTGAAGGGGCAGGGAAGAATCTGATTCAGGCTAGGTTTCCAGCCACCACCTCAAGGGCCAACCCTTGGTAGGGGTAGATAGGACAGGGGTAGATAGGACAGGAAGCAAGGGACAGGTCTTGACTGAGGATAATACCCAGATATGAGCAAACAGGTACTGGTCTGACACGCTGTGGCTGGGCAATCTGGGCGCAGGAAGTTCTGGGGAGCAAAGTGCAAGTGAGCTGGCCAAGAGTTTTCCCCACCCAGAGATCTCATGCTACCTGAAGGTAGAGGTCAAGACTAGAGTCCAGAGCAGCACCTACCAGGCAACGGGAAGCCAACCTCTCTCCCAACATCAGAAAGCAAGGCACAGCTGGACTGGCTGCAATCTTAGTGGGGGGCTGGCCTGGGTATTCTGGGTGCTGTCCATCTTGGTCACCATTTGTCTCCCGCTTGGGCCATTCTTCTCTCTCCTCCCTTTCCTCAGCCCTAAGGAGGTCCAGCTCTAGCTCCATTATTCCAGCAGTGATAGGAACCAAGTAGCAGCCCCATCACACTTCCCAGAGCCAGATCTCGCGGGAACTGAAGCACCTGAAGGGCCCACCCAGGATAACAGGAATGAGCTCTGTCTGGACACCTGCAGTGCTAGCGCTAGACGGGCCAGGATGGGGCAGTGCACAGCCTGATTCAAGCTAACGCCTACCCTCCCAAGACAAGTGGGCTATAGGGGCGAGATTATGTAGCTGGCTTTGTCTCATGTGGACGCTCTGATCTGTGTGCCTGGGTTCTGTGTCAATGGGCTGTGTCCGGTGGGACCCACCCAGGCGGTTCTGAGGAAAAGACTGCATGTGTCAGTTTTGATTTCCTCTACCCGAGGGAAGCCTGCCTCTGTATGCAGTCCCCTTTGTACCACTCTATCACTGCTTTCTTCTGCCACTCTCCAGTCTGAAGGTTTATGTTCCCCAGCAAGATTGCAAAGTAATGTGCACAGAACATTAATTAAAGTAATTAGATATTTGAAAATTATTATTGGAGGATCATTAGCTGCCGGAAGGTTTTAGCCATTTCAGGAAATGTTACCAGTTTCCAAAAAAAAATGTCTCAAAAATTGCATTAAAGATATTTAATAGACATTGTTTTTCAGCTATGTTCAAGTTCCTGTACTTGTAGCAGCAGATTCTGTTCATCAGATGTGTTTTTTTAAAGCTTTAATGGCACAGTTTAAAGAAGCAGAGATCACCAAAAAGAATCATTTCAAAAAATAAATAATAGTAGTAATTGCTAACATCTCTGAACCTTTGTTTTTTTTGTTTTTGTTTTTTTTCGGTCAGACCTTGTTTATATATATATTAATTTGTTTAATCTTTATAATAGCCTTGAAAGTAGATTCAATTATTATCCCTATTGACCAGATAAAGAAACTAAATATTCAATTGGAAAACTAATTTGTATTCTAAAATATCAATAACAGTCATCTTAAGAAATCAATTTCAAAGGAAGGATTTCAATGCACAGGATCTTTCCTCTAAATACTGGGAGACCGAATGATGTTGTCTAATAGCTCTGAGACAAGAGTGAGAGCCAGCTTGGGCTGTATGTTTTCTGTGAACAAGTTCTGTCAAGAAGAAGGAACCTCTCAAAGTATGTAACTGGAGATAGTTTCATGAAGCACTACTTACAGAGTACAGGTGGATAAAGAGACCAAGAAGGGCTGGTGAAAAACCCATGTCCTAGCATCTTTGGACCTATAGAGGTGAATCATGCCACTGGGACATGATGAAAGCTGTAGTCATGGAGAAGCTGGCTGGTGAGAAATATGTGTATTGTTAGAGAGACAGGGAAATGAATACTCCCACCTGTCTCTCCTCTCATGTCTGTGTCTGATTGGTTCATCTTGTTTGGAGCTGTATTCTTGGCATCCATAATAATATCTGCTGCAGTACATTAAATATGTCTACACTTAGAGATGATTCTTCCCAAGCTATCATTTTTAATGTCCCTGATTAAAATGCAGGAACATACCCAGCCTGGTCTTATAGAATATGGACTCTGTCAATCAGTGGCAGACATCTTGGGAAATGACTATGGAAACAGCCTGAAGTCATGGGAAGCTCAAAACAAGGAACCAAAGACTGTTTGGTTCAAACCTGGTTTTTTTGCTCACTAGATGTGTGATCATAAGCTAATTACTTAATTTTTGTAGGCTGTCTTAAAATAATGTCGATAATGATGATGATATTGATGTAACAGACCTGTGGGAAAATAAAATGAGATTAATTAAATGAGATAATACCTTAACTGATCCAAAATTCTTTGAGCATACATAAATGTTAGTTCAAAAAATGTTGGTCTATTCTTCCTTCTCACCCTCCTCTCTCCTAGGTTTGGAGGCATAAATCTTAAATGTATAGGCACAAGATAAAGGAAGGAGTCTTATGTACTCTGTCTTCATTACAGCCTGTTTGAAACTCTCAGAGGAGCAGGGAGAACAATTGGTACCCAACACTGTAACAGGAGTAAAGAAAGAGGAGGCTCTCCATTCTTCCAACAGTCTCTCTGCAGTGTTATCACAGATCATGAATTCCATGACAGAAGTACAATGGAGCATGTGTCTTCCTGTATGGTGCTGAGGTGCTGGAAATATGGACTGTGTGGGGTTTCACTGATTGCATATCAGTGGGATTGGCATTGCTCATTATTTAATGTAAGAAGAAATAGCCTCCTCCCCTGTCCCCAGCTGACTTGCCTTCCACCCGCCTGTGTGGTGTAATTTAGTAGGAAGTCAATAATTTGGATTAGGTCTATATTGTCTCTAAGCCTTCAGGTGGAAATAAAGTTTTAGAGAGTAATATAGCTAATGAATGAGTTCATTTCTCTTCATCTTCTCTTTGCCTTCTTCCACACAGATGGGATGCTCACCCATCTCTTCTCTGCCCAGTCATTCAACCTATACTCTTTGTTAGGTGCCAGCTGTGTGCCAGGCTCCACAGTGGGCTCTGGAACCTCCTTGGTGAACAGAATATACACAGGTCTCACCCTCCCAGAGTCCACCACCAACCAGTGCCTCTGCAAGTCTCCACTGGGAAGTCTGCTTGGAATTGTGAGCCAAATGGCAGCCTTTTGTAACTTTGGTGCTTGGGTGTTGTCAACGTTCTGTAATTGTGTTTTCACAATCTTCCTTGTGATTAGAAGCATCCATGGGAGAGAGTATCTTTTCATTTGTACCAAAATCTGAGTTGCAAACAGTAGAAAACCACCCAGGCTGGTGTGAGAGGAAGAGGGTGTATTGGGGGATCTCAGACAGCACAGATTCTGTAGGAGGGTCAGACAGCATGGTGGATGTGACATAGGCAGGGGGAGGCCCTTAACCACTTCCCAGCTTGTTCTCCTAGAGCTGTCCTGTTGAAGTTGAGGTCACACATCTGCAGCCCTGATGCAAGGGAGACTGTTAAAGTGCTTCTGGTGTCTATTTTATTAAAGAGTGGACCCACAGAGAAGGGATTGCCTTCAATACAGGATGGGTATTGAGAAACAAATCTGCATGGCATAATTTATGTCTTTCTTGCCTGTACCCAGATGGTGACAGCTGCCCCCTCTCTCTGTCATTCTTACACTCTCAGTTCTGTGTGAGTCATTTCACATTAAAAAAGCCCCCTTTAAGCCTTTGATTATTCAGAGTTATGTAATAAACACATGGCCACCTTTCATGATCATCCTAACAGTGTTTTGCAGAGCCCTATGTTATCCAGGGATATAGTAGAGTCAGAGAAAGGGGGCCAGGAGGAAGTAGAGGCTCTGTCAGATGGTCCAACAAAGATCCTGTGTCCCTATACCTCACCTTCCACTTCATACTCCCCTAATGGAATCTGACAAAATGAACAAGAAATTTTGCCTTTTTGGACGAAGAATCATAGTACTATGTAGAGAGAGATGTATGCATATGAACATGGCATTTTATGAGGGCTCTTGCAGAAGCAGGGAAACATGGGGAACATTTAGAATTGAAGTATAATTTAAAAGTCATGCTGAGTCGTCCTGGTCAGCAACAAAGTTGAAAAATTGTTTGCTTTCCAGCAGAAAAAAAGATAAAGAGGAAAAAAATGGCTTTATATTGACCCTTTGCTGCTCCAAGAATAAGCTGAGCCCTTTGGAGCTCAAAAGAGCACTTTGAGAATGGCCAAGTTGGACAAAGTTACACACCAAGCTTGATGGTAGAGTTCCAGTCATGATGACCCATGTTCATGTGCCTTCCTTGTGCTAATGTAAGAAAACAGTCTTTAGTGACTTTGCACTATATGTTTTAAGGGGTAAGTTCAGGAGAGAGTTCCAGGAGGTATGTCGACTAGGGTGATTATTCTAAGCTGAAGAGCTCAAGACTGTCCTACACAAAGAGCCATGCTAAATGTTTTGCTGGCAGCAATGATAGGTGTAGATAACAGAGGTGTGTATTCCCTCTCCAATGCTGGGAATCTGTTCCATTTAATGGTCATTGCTGCATGGTTGGAAATCTCAAGACCAGGAGAAGATGAAGCTCAGTCTTTCAGTGAATAGCTTTAGTAATTTGGCTAAAGTTGCTGGAAATTGTGGTGGCCTGATGTTTATATTACTTCCTTGGCCCTTGCTGCCATCAAAATGGCATGGACACAGAAGTGGGCTTAGGATAGATAGACAGGGTAGATAAGGGCAGCAATCACCCAGGCAATGGTCACCCAATACACTTATAATTGTGGGATTTCTCAATGTGGGACATGGTGGTAAGTGTTAAGACCAAAGGCAGAGGAAGCATTTCATAGTTGTGTAGAGTGTTTGGACATAGTTGTGTCCAGGTTTGGCCAAAGCTGACAAACCTGGAGTGGAAATAGCCATGTGACAAGAATCAAATAACTTCTTTTTGAACCACAGTTTCCTTGTCTGGAAAATAGGACAAAAAGAAAACAATACCTGATTTCAGGGTTGCCATAAACATTGAATGGTGTAATGTGAATCAAATATCCTGGACTTTGCTCCACCAATTATAGGCACACTGTGCTCAGTAGCCAATCAACAAGACCGTTATTTTTCTGTGAATAAGATGTGGGAGCTACTTTTAGGGAGCTTGCAGACTAATGGACAGGAGACCCCAGATTATAGTCTATATGTGCAGCCCTAGGTTTGAGGCACACCTAAGCCCAAAGGGACACCCTAAAAAGAAAGGTTTGAAGAAGAAATATACTACTTCCAAATAAGGCCCCTTGGAGATTGGGACCAGATCTTATTTGTGGCCTGTTTTTCTAAGGTACCTACCAATGACCTCTAACTCCTACAAGAGGTTCATTAATTTTGCTTTATGCCATCTGACAAAAAAATTCTATTTGTCTACATTTGGTCACTGTGTTCTCTTTACACAAAGTTATATACACATTGGGAAGCTCAAGGGTCTTTTATAAAGGCCCTCAGGCAAACACTACTAACTTGAAAGGCATTGGCTGAACAATTTCTCACATGCCCACCATAATTTCCCATTGCTGGTGGTGTACTTAAGGGTTAAGTCCATCTGCTTTTCTTACTTCAGTCTGGCAGTTTACAATTCAGAATGCCCTGAAGTTAATGAATGCTAAGAGAGGTCTGTGTTTCACAAGGTCATATAGATGAAGCTGGGGTGAAGACAGATGTTGACAGAGCTGTTAGAGAAGTAAACAAGGTTCACCACAGCTGTGGGAGATGTTCACTCCCAGCCATGGGTGGCATTTGCTAAGCAAGGCTGACTTATAATGAAAATGTTCAATTATAATTCTGTAATTGAAGATGGAAAGGAACATCTTGGGATGTCTTCAATTCCAAACAGCAAGAAACACACAGAAGGCTTTACCTTCATTTTCCAGAAGGAGATCATGCATAGGACTATCCCCAGAAGAAAAAAAACAGTGAATATCTTGATGAACAGAAAGTATTTTGTGGATGAGGTGAGGAGAATAATTGTGGTCATATGCTTTATTTAATTATAAATGCAGTACAGGCTCATTATAAAAAATAAAACAAAACAAAAACCAACAAACCAATTATCCAAACAAACAAAATATCACAGAACTGTAAAGATTAATTCCTTCTAGGGATTTCCATGTTCTCATTAAAAACCCTGGATATTATACATAAAATAGGTGTGATTAGGCTCTGAAAGGTGCAGAAAACACAGACCAGTCAGTCAAAGATCTCAGGACTTGAGAAAGGACACATAGTGAATTCTCTGGGTTTCCTTTTTGCCTCATACATCCTAAACTGCGTGCAAGAGAAGCCAGCAACGTGGAAACAGCAATGAACACAGACAAAAGTAGCCCCAGTAAAAGCCTGATCTCTGTACTGAAGGACCAGGAAAGGGGCAGCCTAGGGGCACAGAAACTTATATAAAATAACCACTCTACTGAAACCAAACACCACAGTAAAAGCTGTGGTCACACACACCAATAAAAGATGAGTAGGGAGCCAGGGCATCCAACCTGGGCAGACCATGTTGGGTTCCCCCATTCTGGATCTGGTGGTGTCAGAGCCAGGACTGCCATCTCTGCTGGGCTGGGCTGAGCAGCGTCCCATCCCCACAATGTCAGTGGAGACCACCTGGGGAACTTGGACTTCGACCCCACTGGGCTCACTGAACAAAGATAAGAGAATAGAAATTGCCCAGTCTGAACAACAGAGATAAACTAGAGAAAAACAAAATAAACTTTTAAAAAGAATAAAAAAGAATAAACCTTCAAGGATCTGTTTGATTACAACAAAAGATTCATGTCATTGGAGTCCTGGAAGGAGAAAAGGTGGTAGGTCTGAAAAAGTATGTGAAGAAATAATGGCTGAAAACTTAATGAATTTGTCAAAAGACATAACCCTTCAGATTCAAGAACAAAGCCCAAGCAGAATAAACATAAAGAAATGCATATCAAGACAAATCAGAGTCAAACTTCTGAAAAATAAGTTAAAAAAGATCTTGAAAGCAGAAAGAGAAACAACACATTTAAGTATAGGGAAAAAGAAAATTGAATGACAAAAGACTTCTCATCTGAAACCTTGGAGGTGAGAGGAAGTGACAGATTTTCAGATGCTGAAACACAAGTGTCAGCCCAGAATCTTAGGCCCAGTGAAAATATTCTTCAGCAATGAAGGGGAAATCAAGACATTCTCAGATCAAGGAAAACTAAGAGAAGCTGTCAACAGCACCCCTATCCTAAAAGACAAATAGTGAAAAGTTCTCCAAACAGAGAGGAAGCAATAAAAGAAGGCATCTTGGAACACCAGGAAGGAAGAACATGATAAGGAAGATATTGATAGATATTGGAAATAGACTTTCTTCTCTTGAGTTTGCTAACTTATGTTTGACAGTTGAAACAAAAATTATAATGCTGCCTGATGTGATTCCAAAAGTATGTGGAGGAAGTATTTAAGACAGTTATATTATAAAAGAGGAGAGCACAGAGATGTAAAGGGAAGTAAGTTTTCTATACTACACTTGAACTAGTAAAATGATGACACCTGTAGACTGTGAACATATATAGTTGATCCTTGAACAACACAGGGGTGAGGGGTGCTGATCCCCCACACAGTGGAAAATATGTGTATAATTTTTAACTCCTCCAAAAACTTAATTACTAATAGCCTACTGTTGACCTTATTAGAAGTCTTGACAATAACATAAACTGCTGATTAACACATATTTTGTATATTATGTGTATTGCATACTGTATTCATACTGTATTCATATTTATTCATATTTATTCATACTGTGTATTCATACTGTATTCATATTTATTATAATAAAGTAAGCTAGAGAAAGAAAATGTTATTAAGAAAATCATAAGGAAGAGAAAATACACTTATAGTACTGTACTGTGTTTATTAAAAACAATCTGCATGTAAGTGGACCTGTGCAGTTCAGCCTGGTTGTTCAAAGGTCAGCTGTACATATAGTGTAACAACTGGAACAACTCCTAAAAATAGTATACAGAGAAATACACTCAAAACACTACAGACAATTAAAAAAATATTCAAGTAACCCAAAGGAAGACAGGAAAGATAAAACAGAGAAATGACAAACAGGAGAACAGAAAACAAATAAAAGAAAAAAAGACACTCTTCATTTGAAAGAACTTTAGGGCATGTGGTTAAGTGGAAAACTGAAGTGCAGAGTAGTGTATATTATGTTACCTTTCATGTAAGAAAGAGGGAATAAGAAAGACAAAATAAGGATTTGTGGGTGTTTTTTGTTATATTTGTATAATGAGATACTGGAATGGCAGCTTTGAGGGATGAAAGGAGAAAGTAAGGGCGAGGGCAGACATGAGGCTTTTCTACCTATATCCTTTTATATCATTTTTTTTGGGGGGGGAGATATGAGTGCATCATCTATCCAAAACTAAATAAAATCCTTAACATTTAAAATACTAGTAAAACAAATGCACTATGGTATTTACCCAAAGAATACAAAAGTACCAATTCAAGGGAATACATGCACCCTGGTATTTATGGCAACATTATCTATAGTAGCCAAATTATGGAAGCAGCTTAAGTGTCCATCGATTGATGAATGGGTAAAGAAGATGTATATATAAATAATGGAGTATTATTCAGCCATAAAAAAGAATGAAATTTTGCCATTTGCAGCAACGTGGATGGAACTGGAGAAAATAATACTAAGTGAAGTAAGTCAGAGAAAGACAAATATCATATGATTCCACTCATATATGGAATTTAAGAAACCAAACAAATGAGCAAAGGGGGAAAAAGAGAGAGAAAGAGGCAAACCAAGAAAAAGACTTTTAGCTATAGAGAACAAAATGATGGTTGCCAGAGGCAAGCTGGGTGGGGAGATGGGTGAAATAGGTGATGGGGATTAAGGAGTGCACTTGTTGTGATGAACACAGGTGATGTATATAAGTGTTGAATAACTATATTGTATACCTAAGACTAATATTATACTGTATGTTAACTAACTGGAATTTAAATAAAAACTTTCAAAAATAAAAAAATATATAAACTGTCAAAAAAATAAAATAGTAGTAAAGCCACTAGTCATGGAAGGATATGGACTAAGTCGTAAGTCCTTGGTATACATGCTACCTCCTGCTTCCCCCAGAGCAGATCAATGGGTGAGCCCCTCATTCTGCCTGGCTGCCTGTGCATGGCTTCCCAATCCTTCTCAACACAGGACCCTATAGTCTCCTTATCTGAGATGACTCAAAGAAGTGTCTCCTTGAGCATCCCAGTCCAAGAACCTTCTGAACCTGCAATAGCAAGATCCTCTAGGATCTTATTCTGACTCAAAACATGAACCCACATCTGGCCTTGATAGCAAGACTATCTTATCTTAGACCATGAACCTTCAGTGTCAGGGCTTTCTTCCAGCAGCAATTTAGGGAACCCTACAGGTAACAGAGTCTTGACAGGTGTTGAGGGTAAAAAAAATATCAAATTAGAAGAAAATGGAGAAATTGGAAGCCTAAAGGATAATAGCAGGAGAAGAGAAATGCTGCATGTTGCAGGTGGGCTCAGAAATACCTGGGTGTGACCTTGTCCACACTACTGATTCATGCCTATTATCTGCTAGCTTCTTGTGGGGTAATGATATTCAAAGGTCCTTATGGGGAAGTAGGAGCTGACAAATTAAAGCCTCACCTTTAGGTGATCAGTGGTGGCAATTTCTTTATGGCTATACAGAAGAATGTTGGTAACAGTTGCCTTTTTCTCTCTGTTCCACGGAATTTCTTTTTTAAGAATTTTTTAATGTTTATTTCTTTTTGAGAGAGAGAGAGAGAGAGAATGAGTGGGGGAGGGGCAGAGAGAGCGGGAGACACAGAATCCGAAGCAGGCTCCAGGCTCTGAGCTATCAGCACAGAGCCGGACATGGGGCTTGAACTCACAGACCGTGAGATCATGACCTGAGCTGAAGTCAGACGCTCAACCAACTGAGCCACCCAGGAGCCTCTCCACGGAATTTCTTTACTTCTATTCTTAAGTCTCTCTTCTGGGACTGAGAGCCAGACAAAGATGCCATATGTCAGCAGGAAAGTTGACACAGGAGAAATAGAGGAGGATATTTTGAACAGGGTTGGGAACAGGTAGGAAGAGGTAGGGCAGCAAAGGTCAGAGACAAAACAACTGAATGGATGGGGTCCAGTGCCTGGCCCCCCATGACCTAAGTCCTGGGGTGTTGGGTAGGGGAACTAAGAGGAAATATTCTGGTAAAGTGAATAATGCAGGGAAAAAGGTGGCTCAGGATTCCTTCCAGTAAGGCTGGATGCCCCTGCACTGCACCAGAAGAGGGTGTGCACAGGGCCTGGACATGGCTGTAGGTAGTGTGGGATAATGCCATCTCTGGGAGTATTGTTTGGTCTCTCTGTGTTATGGGAGACACTTCAGAATCTCCTGTGCTTTCTAGGGGTTCAGGAAAGGGAAAAGGAAATTGGGCCTCTGCAGTCATGGATGGAAGGATGCTGAGTGTGGGAGCAAGTCCCAAGACTGGGGTGGGACAACAGAGAAGCAACAGGAAGTGGGATAACTGAGGAAGTTAACAGGTGCCAGGGGAGGACTGTCCAGGGTAGAGAGCTGCTTAGACTCCCTGACAATGCTGAACACTGCCTAAGCTGCATGGCAATGGTGGTGGCTGGCAGGGGTCCAATAGCTGGGTTGGAAATGATGAATAAGAAAAAAAAAAAACACTTGGGAGTAACTTGGATTATGTGGAAAGGATGCAATCATTTTGTGCACAGACTTAGGGTTAAAGTTCAGTTACAAGAAAAGAGGCAGAGCTCTGCTACTGCACACATGAGTAGCCTGACATAAATGACCCTGTGACTGACAGAGAAGGAAGTCTAAACAGGGCAGGGCCATCTTTTCCTGCCTCATTCGTGGTGTGGGGAGGGTGGCCTGTTGGGAGAGCAGGGGCACATACACTGTCTTTCTGTCAATTCCCTAGCAAAGTTGCCAGGTTCTCTTTACCCTGTGATGTGAATTTGTCTGCCACCATTTCACTGAGGTGACTTTCAAGAAGTCATCAAACACCACTCTTCACAATGGACAACATCCAGGCCTCTTCCATTCCACCTCTGGCAGCTGTTCAGTTGTTCAGTGAATGAATGGACAAATAGCCTTCCAGGTTTGTGGTCCAGCACACAAACCTGTGGACCGCATACTCTAAACTTTAGGAAAAGAGAAGAGAAGAGGTTTTCCCTGTCCTGCTCTAGTGGACAATGTCAGCACTGCTACTTTTGGACTGGGATAGACCAGAGCTAGCAGACTTACCTGGTGCTGGACCATGGATGATGCTGTATAGCATCATCCATGATCCCTGAACACCAGTCAGTGCCCACCCATTTCTTAGCCATAAGATATGCAGATTGTACATAGGTCTTTTTTTTCCCATTGTTCTATACCTGTCCTGTAAGAAGGTTCTATATCCTCATTGGTTACAGGTAAATTGGAATGCCATTCTATGAGAGGAGGAAATTTTCTCTCCTTACTGATGTTAGGCTTAGTCATGTATGCATGCCATGTCTGAGCAGAAACTCTAAGAGCTAACATGTGGCTTATCTCACTTTCTTCCTAGCTTACTTCTATTTTGAGACAGCATGTACTACATAGGGATTACTCGTTCAGCCTTAATCCCAGAATAAAATAAGTGGGTAATAGAGCTGCAGAACCTGTGGTTCCCAAAACTTACCTGACTGACATATCATGTAAGAAAGAAATGAGTTTTTTTGTATAGTGTAAAATCTAGGCTAACTGCTAAATTAAAAAATAATAATTTTAAATAATATACTAAGAGAGAAGACAACTTGAATTCATGTATAATGCTCAGTCAAAACCAAAGGGGGCATAAAAAGGAGTTAAAAAAGAAAGAACTGAAGACAAGAAAAGGAAAAAAAGATAGTAGACGTTAATACAACTATATCAATGGTTACTTTATTTTTTAATGTTTATTCATTTTTGAGATAGAGCTTGAGTGGGGGAGGGGCAGAGAGAGAGGGAGACACAGAATCCAAAGCAGGCTCCAGGCTCTGAGCTGTCAGCACAGACCTGACGCGGGGCTCGAACCCACGAACTGTGAGATCATGACCTGGCCAAAGTCGGACGCTTAACCGACTGAGCCACCCAGGTGCCCCAATCAATGGTTACTTTAGATGTGCAGGGTCTAAACACAGCAATTAAAAGACAGAGATTGTCAGATTAGATAAAAACAAGGCTCAATTACATACTGTTTAAAAGAGAGCCACTTTAAATACAAAGACTCAGAGGGTTAAAAGTAAAAGGATGGCAAAAGATATGCCGTATTAACACTAATCAAAAGAAAGCTTGAGTAGCTACATTAATCTCACACAAAGCAAAATGCAGATCAAGGACAATTATCAGGGGTAAAGAAGGGCATTGTATAAATTATAAAGTAGTTTTCCCAGAAGACAATTCTTACTGTGTATGGGCCTAAAAACAGCATCAAAATACAAGAGGTAAAAACTGATACAACTGCAAGAAGAAATAGATGACTCCACTATTGGAGAATTCAACGTCTGTATCAGTAATTGATAGATAAAACAGGCAGAAAATCAGTAAGGATAGAGATGATCTGCAAAGCACTATCAGTCAACATGATCTAATTGACATTTATGGAATACTTCATCCACCAGCAGCAGAACGCACATTCTTCTCAAGCTCACATTGAACATCCATCAATATAGACCACAGTCTGAGCCATAAACACACCTGAACAGATTTAAAAATAATAGAAATCATACAAAATGTGTTCTCTGATCACAATGGAATTAAAATAGAAATAAACAACAGAAAGATAATTGGGAAGTCCCTGAGTATTTGAAAATTAAACAAGACAGTCTATACTTTTCTCAATTTAAAACAAAACAAAATTCATACTTTTGTTTTCCCTCTGTGACAGATGGTTTTATTGTGGCATTAATAGTGTTTGAAACATTCTTTCCTGCTTTGTTGAAGATAATTGAACATACAATTGTTGGTTTGTTTATGGGTTTTCTTTTTTTTCTATCTATCTATCTATCTATCTATCTATCATCTATCATTTATCTATCTATTATCTATCTATCTATCTATCTATCTATCTATCTATCATCTATCATCATCACCTATCTATCCATCCATCTACCTATTTATTATCTATCATCCATCATCATCCATCTATCTATCATCTATCTATCTATCTATCTATTATTATTATTATTATTAAATTTAAATCCAAGTGAGTTAACAGATAGTATAATAATGGTTTCAGGAATAGAATTTAGTGCTTCATCACTTACATAACACCCAGTGCTCACCCCAACAAGTGTCCTCCTTAATGTCCATCTCCCATTTAGCCATCCCCCCACCCAACACCTCACCAGCAACACTCAGTTTGTCCTCTGCATTTAAGAGTCTCTTATGGTTTGTCTTCCTCTCTGCTTTTATCTTCTTTTTGCTTCCCTTCCCCTATGTTTATCTGTTTCCTTCTTAAATCTCACGAGTGAAATCATATATTTGTCTTTCTCTGACTTATTTCACTTAGCATAATATAATCTAGTTCCATCCACATTGTTGCAAATGACAAGATACCATTCTTTTTGATCACTGATTAATATTCCATTATATATACATATACATATATATAATATATATGTATATGTATATATGTATACATATAGACATACACACACACACACACACATATATATATATGTGTGTGTGTATATATATATATCCTTCTTTAACCATTCATCAGTCGATGGACATTTGGGCTCTTTCTATATTTTGGCTATTGTTGATGGTGCTGCTATAAACATTGGAGTGCATGTATCCCTTCGAATCAGCATTTCTGTATCGTTTGGATAAATACCTAGTGCTGCAATTACTGGAATCGTAGGGTAGTTGTATTTTTTATTATTTGAGGAGCCTCCATACTTTTTTCCAGAGTGGCTTCACCAGTTTGCATTCCCACCAGCAGTGCAAAGGGTTCCTCAATCTCCGCATCCTTGCCAACATCTGTTGTTGTCTGAGTTGCTAATGTTAGCCATTTGACAGGTGTGAAGTGGTATCTTATTGTGGTTTTCATTTGTATTTCCCTGATCATGAGTGATGTTGAGCATCTTTTCATGTGTTGGTTTGCCATCTGGATGTCTTCTTTGGAGAAGTGTCTAATCATGTCTTTTGCCCATTTCTTCATTGGATTATTTATTTTTCAGGTGTGGAGTTTGGTGAGCTCTTTATGGATTGTGGATACTAGCCCTTTGTCCAATATGTCATTTTCAAATATCTTCTCCCATTCCGATGGTTGCCTTTCGTTTTGCCGATTGTTTCCCTTGCCTCTGGAAACATGTTGAGTAAGAAGTTGCTGTGGCCAAGGTCAAAGAGGTTTTTGCCTGCTTTCTCCTCAAGGATTTTGATGACTTCCTGTCTTACATTTAGGTCTTTCATCCATTTTGAGTTTATTTTTGTGTACGGTGTAAGAAAGTGGTCCAGGTTCATTTTTCTGCATGTCGCTGTCCAGTTTTCCTAGCACCACTTGCTGAAGAGACTGTCTTTATTCCACTGGATTTTCTTTCCTGCTTTGTCAAAGGTTAGTTGGCCATATGTTTGTGCATCCATTTCTGGGTTCTCCATTCTGTGCCATTGATCTGAGTGTCTGTTCTTGTGCCAGTACCATACTTTCTTGATGATTACAGCTTTGTAATAGATCTTGAAGTCCGGGATTGTGATGCCTCCTGCTTTGGTTTTCTTTTTTGGGATTGCTTTGGCTATTCGGGGTCTTTTCTGTTTCCATACAAACTTTAAGGTTGTTTGTTCTAGCTCTGTGAAGAATGCTGGTGTTACTTTGATAGGGATTGCATTGAATATGTAGATTGCTTTGGATAGTATCAACATTTTAACAATACTTGTTCTTCCTACCCAGGAGCATGCAATCTCCTTCCATTTTTTTGTGTGTCTTCTTCCATTTCTTTCATAAGCTTTCTATACTTTCCAGTGTATAGATTTTTCACCTCTTTGGTTAGGTTTATTCCTAAATATTTTATGGTTTTTGGTTGAATTGTAAATGGCATCGATTCCTTGATTTCCCTTTCTGTTGCTTCATTGTTGATAAATAAGAATGCAAACGATTTCTGTGCACTGATTTTATATCTTGCATTTTTGCTGAATTCATGAATCAATGCTAGCAGTTTTTTGGTGGAATCTTTTGGGTTTTCCATATAGAGTATCATGTCATCTGTGAAGAGTGAAAGTTTGACCTCCTCCTGGCTGATTTGGATGCCTTTTATTTCTTTGTGTTGTCTGATTGCAGAGGCTAAGACTTCCAATACTATGTTGAATAACAGTGGTGAGAATGGACATCCCTGTCTTGTTTCTGACCTTAGGGGGAAAGCTCTCAGTTTTTCCCCATTGAGGATGATAGTAGCATTTGGTCATTCATATAATGGCTTTTGTGATCTCTAGGTATGGCCCTTCTATCCCTACTTTCTTGAGGGTTTTTATCAAGAAAGGATGCTGTATTTCATCAAATCCTTTCTCTGCATCTACTGAGAGGATCATATGGTTCTTGTCCTTTCTTTTATTGATGTGATGAATCACGTTAATTGTTTTGCAGGTATTGAACCAGCCCTGCATCCCAGGTATAAATCCCACTTGGTCATGGTGAATAATTTTTTTAATGTATTGTTGGACCCGGTTGGCTAATATCTTGTTGAGGATTTTTGCATCCATGTTCATCAAGGAAATTGGTTTATACTTCTCCTTCTTAGTGGGGTCTGTGTCCAGTTTTGGAATCAACATAATGTTGGCCTCATAGATAGAGTTTAAGTTTTCCTTCCATTTCTATTGTCTGGAACAGCTTCAAGAGAATAGGTGTTAACCCTTCCTTAAATGTTAGGTAGAATTCCCCTGGAAAGCCATCTGGCCCTGGACTCTTGTTTTTTTGGCAGATTTTTTATTACTAATTCGATTTCCTTACTGGTTATGGGTCTGTTCAAATGTTCTGTTTCTTCCTGTTTCAGTTTTGGTAGTGTATATGTTTCTAGGAGTTTGTCCATTTCTTCCAGATTGCCCATTTTATTGGAGTATAATTGCTCATAATATTCTCTTATTTCTGCTGTGTTGGTTGTGATCTCTCCTCTTTCATTCTTGATTTTATTTGTTTGGTATCTTTCCTGTTTCTTTTTGATCAAACTGGGTAGTGGTTTATCAATTTGTTAATTCTTTCAAGGAACCAGCTTCTGGTTTCATTGATCTGTTCTACTGTTTTCTTTTTCTTTTGGTTTCAATAGCATTAATTTCTGCTATAATCTTTATTATTTCTTGTCTTCTGCTGGTTTTGGCTTTCATTTACTGTTCTTTTTCCAGCTCTTTGAGGCGTAAGAATAAGTTGCGTATCTGAGATCTTTCTTCCTTCTTTAGGAAGGCCTGGGTTGCTATAAACTTTCCTCTTATGACCGCCTTTGCTGCATCCCAGAGGTTTTGGGTTGTGGTGCTATCATTTTCATTGACTTCCATATACTTTTTAATTTCTTCTTTAACTGCTTGGTTAGCCCATTCATTCTTTAGTAGGATGTTCTTCAGTCTCCAAGTATTTCTTACCTTTCCAAATTTTTTCTTGTGGTTGATTTCAAGTTTCATAGTATTGTGGTCTGAAAATATGTGCAGTATGATCTCGAGCTTTTTGTACTTGCTGTGCACGGTTTTGTGTCCCAGTATATGGTCTATTCTGGAGAACATTCCATGTGCACTGGGGAAGAGTGTATATTCTGCTGCTTTAGGATGGAATGTTCTGAGTATATTTGTTAAGTCCATCTGGTCCAGTGTGTCACTCAAAGCCATTGTTTCTTTGTTGATTTTTTTGATTAGATGATCTGTCCATTGTTGTGAGTGGGGTGTTGAAGTCCCCTACTATTATGGTATTACTACCAATGAGTTTCTTTATGTTTATGATTAATTGATTTATATATTTGGTGCTCCACATTTGGCGCATAAATGTTTACAATTGTTAGGTCGTCTTGATGGATAGACCCCTTAATTATGATATAATCCCGTTCTGCATCTCTTGATACAGTCTTTATTTTAAAGTCTAGGTTGTCTGATATAAGTATGGCTACTCTGGCTTTCTTTTGTTGACCATTAGTGTGATAGATGGTTCTCCATCCCCTTATTTTCAATCTGAACCTTCAGGTCTAAAGTCTTTAGGGTAGGTCTCTTGTAAACAGTATATAGATGGATCTTGTTTTCTTATCCATTCTGTTACCCTATTTCTTTTGATTGGAGCATTGAGTCCATTGACGTTTAGTGTGAGTGCTGAAAGATATGAATTTATTGCCATTATGATGCTTGTAGAGTTGGAGTTTCTGGTGGTGTGCTCTGGTCCTTTCTAATCTTTTGTTGCTTTTTTTCCCCATCTTTTTTTCCTTCAAAGAGTCCCCCTTAAAATTTCTTGCAGGGCTGGTTTAGTGGTCACAAATTCCTTTAATTTTTGTTTGTCTGGGAAACTTTTTATCTCTCCTTCTATTTTGAATGACAGCCTTGCTGGATAAAGAATTCTTGGCTGCATATTTTTCTGATTCCGCACACTGAATATATCCCACCACTCCTTTCTGACCTGCCAGGTTTCTGTGGATAGGTCTGCTGCATACCTGATCTGTCTTCCCTTGTAGGTTAAGGACTTTTTTTAACTTTCTGCTTTCATGATTCTCTCCTTGCCTGAGTATTTTGTGAATTTAACTATGTTATATCTTGTTGATGGTTTGTTTTTTGTTGAATCTAATGGGAGTCCTCTGTGCTTCCTGGATTTTGATGTCTGTGTCTTTCCCCAGGTTAGGAAAGTTTTTTGCTATGATTTGCTCACATAAACCCTTCTACCCCTATTTCCCTCTCTTCCTCTTCTGGGACCCCTATGATTCTGATGTTGTTCCTTTTTAATGAGTCATTGATTTCTCTAATTCTTAAATCATGCTCTTTTGCCTTAATCTCCCTCTTTTTTTCTGCTTCATTATTCTCTACAAGTTTGTCCTGTATATTGCTGATTCTCTGTTCTGCCTTATCCATCCTTGCCATCACAGCATCCATTCGTTATTGCAGCTCAGTTATCGTGTTTTTTATTTCATCCTGAGTAGTTTTTACTTCTTTTATCTCCGCAGAAAGGGATTCTAATCTATTTTCAACTCCAGCTAGTATTCTTATTATCATGATTCTAAATTCTGGTTCAGACATCTTGCTTGTATCTGTGTTGGTTAAACCCCTGGCTGTCGTTTCTTCCTGCTCTTTCTTTTGAGCTGAATTTCTTCATTTCGTCATTTTGAGGAGAAAAAAGAATTAATGAGGTGAAAAAAATTAAAATTAGAAAAAATTTAAATTAAAAAAATAAAATTAGAAAATTAAACACACACAAATAAATGATGCTAGTTCGTAGGTGTGTTTTGGTCTGGGTGTTGAAAATGGCTTTATGGATTAGTGAAAAAAGGGGAAAGAAGAAAAAAAAGGAAATCATTTGAAAATTTGAAAAAATGAATACACTGAAGTAGACTAAAATGAAATGATAGAAATAAAATGGAATTTGAAAAAAATTACACACATCGCTTCTCGGCCTTTTGGCTAAGATCAAGTGAAAATAATTACACAAAAGTAAAAAATATAGTAGAAAAAATTAAAGAAAAATATTTTTATTAAAAATTGGAAATAAAAATGAGTTTTTTCTCTTTATGTATTCAAGGAAAAGAAAAGAAAAAGAGGGAAAAAAAGGAAAATTGAATAGATGAACCGGCTAACAGACTGAAACACAACTGGAATTACTTCGTTTTCCTTTAAAAGTCAGGCTATGAAGTACTTTATAGTCCATAAACAAAGCAGGCTGTGAGGTTTGTGTTCTTGAAGAGTAAGTTTGGCCCAGTATGGCAGGGCTTAGTGTAATGGCTCCATTATCCACTAGATGGTGCTGGTAGTCTACTGGGTGGATTATTGTGGCGCTTGTAGATGCGTACCTGCATGCATGGGAGCAGTGAAAGTGGTGTCACCCAGCTACCCAGTCTTAGTATTGGAACTCTGTTCTCCCTGATCAGCAATCACACACCCGTCCTTTGTCTTCAGCTTCCGTCCACTCCCACTTCCACACTGTCCATGACCAAGCCCCAGGCAGCACCTCCCTCCCTAGTTTTGTTTCAGATGAGGCTGCCTTCCCAGGCCCCCCACTTCTGAGGGACTATGGTTTTGATCCACTCAGCCCCTCTGTGGATGGTCTCACCAAGCAATGGCCAGGTGCCAGCCACACCCAGGAACTCTCAGGGGACTGTGCTACTGCCAATGCCCAGAGACTGTGGCCAGGTGCCAGCCCACCCCGGAAAATGTTCACGAGACAGTGTAGCAGCAGAGCCTCAGGAATTATGGAAAATCACCACACACATCTGGCACTAGGCTTCATCCCCAATGACCTTGTTCCAGCACCAGCGAATGTGGCCATTCTCTGGGGTCTGCTGAGCCCAGGTGGCCTCACAGCCTCTACCAAATATCCTTCCAGCAGTGGAACCACTTCTTCCCATGTGGTCTGAGAAACCCCAGACTCCACTCTGCTCCTGGGGATTCGCCCTTCTCACGAGAGCACCACCAGGTATCAAGCTGAAGAGTTTCAGACTCTGTGCTCCCCCTATTTATAGTCTTAATGGAATTTAAACCCTGTCCTTTCTCCTTTCTCCATTTTTAGTTCAGTCCCTGCGATGTTTCCAATTTTCCACTTTCTCTCCAGCTGCTTTTGGGGAGGAGTGATTTTCCCATATTCCCCCCTTTCCCCCGTCTCTGTCCTCTTTCTGCATGAAAAAGCAGTTCCCTGCCATCCGTGCCTTCTCTCTCCCCAAGTTCACCTCTCCACACTGAGTACATGCTGAATTCCATGGTTCAGGTTGTGCAGATTGTTGTGTTAATCCTCAGATCAGTTTTCTAGGTGTGCATGATTTAGGTTGGTCTGGCTGTATTTCATGGACATCAGACCCACAAAAAACTTCCATGTTGTTCTGCCATCTTGGCTCCTCCTCTTCAGATTTTTCACCTCTTTGGTTAGGTTTATTCCTAGATATTTTATGGTTTTTGGTGCAATTGTAAATGGGACTGTTTTCTTGTTTTATCTTTCTGCTAGTTAATTATTGGTGTATAGAAATGCAACCTATTTCTGTCATTGATTTTATATCCTGGGATGTTGCTGAATTCATGGATCAATTCTAGCCTTTTTTTTCATGGAGTATTTTGGGTTTTCCTCATAGAGTATCTTGTCATCTGCAAAGGGTGAAAGTTTGACTTCCTCCTTGCTGATTTGGATGACTTTGTTTGTCTGTGTTGTCTGATTGCTGAGTCTAGGACTTCTAATACCATGTTGATAACAATTGTGAGAGTGGACATCCTTTTTTTGTTCCTGACCTTAGGGAGAAAGCTCTCAGTTTTCCCCCATTGAGTATGATATTAGCTGTGGGTCTTTCATGTATGACCTTTATGATCTTGAGGTATTATCCTTCTATCCTTATTTTCTTGAGGGTTTTTATCAAGTAAGGATGCTATATTTTGTCAAATGTTTTTTCTGCATCTATTGAGAGGATCATGTGGTTCTTATCCTTCTGTTATTAATGTGATGTATCATGTTGATTAATTTGTAGATACTGAACCAGCCCTGAATCCCAGGAATAAATCCCACTTGTTCATGGTGAAAAATTCTTTTAATTTATTGTTGGAACAGGTTTGCTAGTATCTTGTTGAGAGTTTTTACAACAATATTCATCAGGGAAATTGGTGTATAGTTCTTTTTAGTGGGGTCTTTCTCTAGCTTTGCAATCAAGGTAATGCTGGACTCGTAGAGTGAGTTTTTGAATTTTCCTTCCATTGCTATTTTTTTCGAACAACTTCAAAAGAATAGGTGTTAACTTTTCCTTCAATGTTTAGTAGAATTCCCCTAGAACACCACCTGACTCTAGACTCTAATTTTTTTGGTAGAGTTTTGATTACTGATTCAAGTTTTTACTGGTTATGGATCTGTTTACATTTTCTATTTCTTCCTGTTTCAGTTTTGGTAGTTTATATGTTTCTAGGAATTTGTCCATGTCTTCCATATCGCCCAATTTATTGGCATATAATTGCTCATAATATTCTCTTATTATTGTTTGTATTTCTTTGGTGTTGGTTGTGATCTCTCCTCTTTCAATTGTGATTTTATTTATTTGGGGCCTTTTCTTTTTCTTTTTAATCAGACTGGCCATGGGTGTATCAATTTTGTTAATTCTTTCAAAGAACCAGCTCCTGGTTTCTTTGATCTGTGCTACTGTTTTGTTTGTTTGTTTGTTTGTTTGTTTTTGTTTTGTTTTGTTTGATTTCAATATCATTAATTTATACTCTACTCTTTTTATTATTTCCTTTCTTCTGCTGATTTGGGCTTTATTTGCTGTTCTCTTCCAGCTCCTTTAGTTGTAAGGTTAGTTAATGTATTGAGACCTTTCTTCTGTTTTTAGGAAGGCCTGGATTGGTATATACTTCCCTCTTATGACTGCCTTTGTGGCATCCCAGAGGCTTTGGTCTGTCGTGTTTTCATTTTCATTGGCATCCAAGTACTTTTTAATTTCTTCCTTAATTTCTTGGTTAACCCATTCATTCTTTTTTAAAAATATTTTTAATGTTTATTTATTTTTGAGAGACAGAGCATGAACAGGGGAGGGGCAGAGAAACAGGGAGACACAGAATCTGAAGCAGGCTCCAGGCTCTGGGCTGTCAGTACAGAGCCCTATGTGGGCCTCAAACCCACAAACTGTGAGATCATGACCTGAGCTGAAGTTGGACGCTCAGCCGACTGAGCCACCCAGGTGCCTCTAACCCATTCGTTCTTTGGTAGGATGTCTGTAATCTCCAAATATTCACAGTTTTTCCAAGTTTTTTCTTGTGGTTGATTTTGAGTTTCATAGTGTTGTGCTCTGATAATGTGCAACATATTCTGATCTTTTTGTACTTGTTGAGGGCTGATTTGTGACCAGTATGTGATCTATTCTGGAGGATGTTCCATATGCACTTGAGGAAAATATGTATTCTGCTGCTTTAGGATGAAATACCCTGATTATATCTGTTAAGCCCATCCAGTCGAGTCTGTCATACAAAGCCATTGTTTACTTGTTGATTTTCTGCTTACATGATCTGTCCATTGCCATAAGTGTTGTGTTGAATTACCCTACTATTCTAGTATTATTTTCAATGAGTTTCTTTATGTTTGTGATTAATTGATTTATATACTTGGGTGCCATCAGTTTGGGGGCATAAATATTTACAATTGTTAGATCTTGGTGGATAGACTCCTTCATTATGATACAATGCCCTTCATTTCTTGTTACAGTATTCATTTTAAAATGTAGTTTTTTCTATTATAAGTATGGCTACTCCAGCTTTCTTTTGATTACCAGTGGCATAATAGATGGTTTTCCATCCCCTTACTTTCAATCTACAGGTGTGTTTAGGTCTAAAATGAGTCTATCGTAAGCAGCATATAGATGGGTCTTCTTTTCTTATCCATTCTGTTACCCTATGTCTTTTGAAGGAGGATTTAGTCCATTTACATTTAGAGTAAGTACTGAAAGATATGAATTTGGTGCCATTGTGTCGCTTGTAGAGTTCATGTTTCTGGTGATGTTCACTGGTCCTTTCTAATCTTTGTTATTTTGGTCTTTTTTGTTTTGTTTTGTATTTTCTCTACTCAAAGAGCCCTCTTAAAAATTTTTCAGGGCTGGTTTAGTGTTCATGAACTCCTTTAGTTTTTGTTTGTCTGGGAAACTATCTCTCTTCTTTTTGAATGACAGTCTTGATGAATAAAGAATTCTTTGTTGCCTATTTTTCCAATTCAGCACGTTGAATATATCCTTACACTCCTTTCTGCCCTGTCATGTTTCTGTGGATAGGTCTGCTGTGAACCTGATCCTTCTTCCCTTATATGTTAAGGACTTTTTTCCCTTGATGCTTTCATAATTCTTTATTATCTGTGCATTTTGTGAATTTGACTATGGTATGCCTTGGTGATGGTTGGTTTTTGTTGAATCTAATGGGAGTTCTCCGTGCTTCTTGGATTTTGATGTCTGTTTCCTTCTCCAGATTAAGAAAGTTTCCCACTATAATTTGCTCACATAAACCTTCTGCACCTTTTTCTCTCTCTTCATTTTCTGGGAATCCAATGATTCAGATGTTATTCCTTTTCAATAAGTCACTGAATTCTCTAAATATTGTATCATAATATTTTGCCTTTGTTCCTTTGTTCCCCTCCTTTTTTCCTTCTTCATTTTTTTCCATAATTTATCTTTAAAGTCCCTAATTTTCTGCTATGCTTTGTCCATCCTTGCCATCATGGCGTCCTTTCGAGATTGCATCTGAATCATAGCATTTTTAATTTTGGCCTGAATAGATTTTACTTCTTTTATCTACACAGAAAGGGATTCTCTGGTGTCTTCTATGCTTATTTCAACCCCAGATAGTATTCTTATTATCATGGTTCTAAATTATAGTTGAGACATCTTGCTTATATCAGTGTTGATTAAGCCCATGGCTGTCAGTTTTTTTAGTTCTTTCTTTTGAGGTGAATTCATTCCTTTTGTTATTTTGGAGGAAGAAAAAAATAATAAAATACTAAATTAAAATTAAAAAAGTAAAAACAAAACAAAAAATCAAATAAAAGAAGCTATATCCTGGGTGTGTTTTGATCTGCTCGCTTAAGGAAGCTTGATAGAATAGAGAAAAAAGGGACAGGTAGGGAAAAAAAGGTAAGAAAATATTTAAAAATAAAAAAATATTATAAAGTAGAATAAAATAAAATAAAGAAAAAGAAATAGAATAAAATTTTTTAAAATATAAAAAGTAAAATAAAAGAATAAAAATAAATTTTTCTCTTTCTGTGTCCATTAAAGAAAAGAAAAAGAAAACAATTTAAGCAAAACAAAAAGCAAATAAAACAAATAAATGAACCATCAAATAGAATGAAACTTGAATGAAGTTACATTCAGTTTCCCCTAGAACTGAAAATATGAAGCACTTTATAGTCCATACACTAAACAGGTGGAGTGACTTGTGGTGTTCTTCTGGGGCATGTGCTTAGAGAGCAGTTTGGCAGGGCTTAATGTAATGGTTCCTCTCTCCACTAGGTGGTGCTGCTTAGCTCACTGTGGTGGATCAGTGTGAGTGTGTGCATGTGTGTGTGAGGGATAAATGGAAATGTCCTCACCCAACTCCCCAACCTCTTGCAGAAATTTTACACTCTCACAGATCTGTGATCAAGCACCCCTCCTTTGTCTCAGGCCTCTGTCCACTCCTTGCCTACCCTGTCCATGTCCAAGCTATCCATCTACCAGGTGGCACCTCCCTCCAGAGTTTTATTTCAAATGGGATGGTGTTTCAAAAGTCCACACTTCAGATATCCCTGTGGCTTGGACCTGTGCTGACTCTCTGGGGGAGGGTCTTGCTGAGCAGTGGCCAGGTGCTGGCTTGCCCCAGAAAACTGTGACCACACAGTGGCAGATATTCAGAGATTATGGAAAATCACAACATACAGCAAGCTCCAGTTTGCACCACACTCTGGTATCTTTGTCCCAATACCAGCACACTTGACTGCTCTCTGGGGTCCACTGGGACTTTTGCCTGTGGGGAGGCTGTATGGCCTCTGTGAAATGCACTCAAGCAGGGGAATGGCTTCTCCTCATGTGGCACAGGGACCCCTCAAACTGCACTGCCTGCTCCTGGGGATTTACCCTAGTTCCTCACTAGAGCACGGCCAGGCACTGAGCTCCCAACCTTCAGACTCTGTGTTCCACTGTTTATAGGATCCTGGTGGTATTAAAACCTTCTCCTTTCTCCCTGTCAATGATTTTGGAGAACAGATTTATTATTCAGTCCCTTGTGAGTGCTATCACTCTTTCTCTCTTTCTCTCCAGCTACTTTTGGGGGGAGCGTTTCTGTTGCATTATACTGATGCAATGCACTCTCCCCCTTTCTCTTTCTCTCTCTGTCCTCTTTCTGCAAAAATGGCTCCCTACCATCTGTGGCTTTTCTCTACCCCAGTTCACTTCTCTGCACTGCATATCTGCAGAGTTGTTTGGCTCAAGTTATACAGATTGTTGTGTTAATCTTCAGATCAATTTCCAATGTGTTCAAAACGGTTTGGTACTGATGTAGCTACATTTCAGGTATGACACAAGCTCAGGGTCTCCATGCTGCTCTGCCATCTTAACTCCTCCATAGCATAATCTAAGTTAGTAATTTTGAAACTACTCTACATGTGTACTGAAATTGAACAATTAATTAAAATGATGGCAGATTGTGGGAACCAGGATTCTTACTATTGCAGTGGGGGAATACAGACAAACAAAGAGTAAGAGCTAGAATGACCACGTGACATGGCGTTGGAGTCAGAGAATGAACTCATTTTTATCTTAGCATAGATACACATGATATATAGAGAACTATGTATACATAAATATATAAATGTGGGTTAATAATACACACATATTTCCTTTCTATATTCGCTAAGAAGAAAGACCTAAATGGAACAACACCATAGTTGCAGTGAGCACACCCAAGGCATAGATCTTGGTTTCTAATACCATTCTTTAATAAGAGGGACCAGGGATTCTTGGAGAAATAGATGATTCTAGGTATGGTGGAAAATATACAAGATGAGCCTAGCATATCTACTAGTAGTGCTAGAAAGTAAGGAAGTGGTTAAAAAAAAAAAAAACAGGGGCGCCTGGGTGGCGCAGTCGGTTAAGCGTCCGACTTCAGCCAGGTCACGATCTCGCGGTCCGTGAGTTCGAGCCCCGCGTCGGGCTCTGGGCTGATGGCTCAGAGCCTGGAGCCTGTTTCCGATTCTGTGTCTCCCTCTCTCTCTGCCCCTCCCCCGTTCATGCTCTGTCTCTCTCTGTCCCAAAAATAAATAAACGTTGAAAAAAAAAAATTAAAAAAAAAAAAAAAAAAAAACAACCTACAATCATGTAGTGAAATCACCTATGTAAAATAATTTAAGGAAATTTATGTAGATAAACTTCAAGGAGGTGGAACATAATACCCAATCCCTTAATTGTAGGGTGCATATAGTCAATTTCTTACATTGGACAGACCAAAAACATTCTCAGCCAGGTACGGAGAATAACATCAAGTGATAAGACATGTCGATAATATTTACCTTTCATATCATGTGACAAGAATGGTACTTTACCTCTGTGTTCTTTTTCCCCAACACCCATAACTGCAGTCTAATTATGAGGAAAGCATAAGATAAATCCCAGCTGGGGGACATTCTACAAAATACTCTTCAAAAATATCTGAGTCATCAAAAACAGTCTAAGAAATGTTACAGTCAAGAGGGGCCTATGGAGACATGACTACTAAGTGTGATGTGGTGTCCTAGATGGGGTCCTGAGACAAAGGACAAACTAAGGTAAAGGTACAAACTAAGGAAATCCAGAAAAGTATGGACTTCAGTTAATAATAATGTGTTAATAGTGGGTCATTAGTTGTGACAAATGTACTATACTAATATGTTAACAATAGGGAAAACAGTGTGGGTATATGGTCCATACTGACTTCAAATTTTTTTCTGTAAATCTAAAACTATTTTAATATTTTAAAAATATTGAAATTATGTATAACATATCTTGGCGAGTTGAAGATTGGCTGTCACTAATTATGTTCAAATGTCTGAGGTCACCTCAATAAGAAACAGAGTTTGAACAATGGCAGTACCACACACCAGTGTGTGAACTTCCTGAAGTCACCTTTGTTGAAAGTGATAAATTCACTTAAATGTGTATGTTTCAGTGCCCATTAAAAATTTCCTTAAAAAAATCCCTTCACATTATAGGCACATCTCACTGAAAGCAGCAAAGCCAGTAATTCAGAACAGGTTGCTTCATGGAGCAACTCCAGCTCTGTGAAAACAAAGCAGTGGTTTTGAGGGGGACATGCCCTACTCATCTGAGGGTACATAAAGGGCAGAATCTGAATGAAGAAGAATAAACAAGCAGAAATAAGTAAGTAAGAAATCCCCGGAAACTGAACCAAAAAACCTGCCAAAATCACCAAGGGAGTTTAATATAAAGAAGCAAAGACTTAAGCTATGTTCAAGTCCTTAAAATAAAGGCTCGCTCCATGGAAGTCACACCATTAGGCTTTACCACCAGGTAGTCTTTTAGGCCACTCCCCTTCATTCCTTGAGGATTCAGGCCCTTTTCTTACTCTCTAGCAATGTTAGTGCAGTTCTTCAGTCATATTAATTATTATTATTAGTAGTAGGCTCCACGCCTAGCCCAGAGCCCAAGGTAGGCCTTGGCCTTCATGACCCTGAAATCAAAACCTGATCTGAAATCAAGAGTTGGACGCCTAACTAACTGAGCCACCCGGGAAACCCTTCCTTTATTATTTTAATAGCCCCTTAGACAATTCCAGAGCCTCCCTGGTCTCTCAGCCTCATGACCTTCTTGCCTCCAAAGACCCTGTCCTTCACCTTACCTCAGCCGCTTCCTGCAACCATCTAATCTCAGATTCTTTCGTAACCAGTGACACCATCATTTGATTTTGAGCACCCTATTCTGCAAGCTGTTTGCTGCTTCTCAGTTTCCACTCTCCAGCATGTATACCACAGGGACTCTGGCATCCAGAGACTTGCAACCCACTGGATTTACTATCCCCTGCAGCCCTAAGGTTCTTACTTCTTCCCTTACTGTGCTTATATTTTGTGATTAAACATTATAATTGCTATCTTGCATACACCCTTATATCTGTTGCTACCCCCTCTCTATCTTACCTATGTGATGTCTTAGGTTGGGTTGCAGGGGAACAGGTTCTGAGATGGGGGTTTCATACAAGAATTACAGTGGAAAACACTTTCCAGAAAAAACTCCTGTGGGCAAGTAAGGGGAACATGGTTGATCAGAAGCTTGTCCATCAACCACCAGGGTTGGGAAAGGAATTCCCAAAGATGTCCCAGAGGTTCAGTTGGGTTTCAAGCATATTATTCCCATATCTTTGCACCTGATGATCAGGTGAATTTGGTCTACTTCCATTTTTTTCCATCTTGAACCTCCATGGGGCCAATCAGTCAGATGCCAATCCCACCCTCCTTCCCTCTCAGAAGTGTTGGGTACAGTTAGTCACTCCTTTCCCTTAGCTTTCTGAACTACTTAATAAGCAACTTTGGTTTGGGCTCCTTCCTTACGTTTTCCTCATCTTTTTTTTTACTTTGGGATGTCTAAATCTCAGTCCCAGACCTGGAGTCCTAATAATTTCATCATAATTTTGCATGCTACCTGTGTTCTGAAGGCTTTCAATTTGTATCTCTTACTGGCCCTTTCCCCTGACTTAAGACATGAATAACCAGTTCCATATTCTACATCTCCTCTTGGATGTTTTTTTAGACATTGTACAGTTAAAATAGCCAAACTCAACTCCTGATTCCTTTAGCCTGCAGTCTGCTCCTTGAACAATCTTCACCATTACAGTTGATGTTAAGTCCCTCTTCCTTTTCTTTTTGGTAATGCCTTCCTTCTGTTTAAAGCCTTACAGTCATCTTTGAAGCCCCTATTTCTCTCATGCCAATTCTGTGTGCTGTAATTTCAAGCAACATCCCAACCCCAGCCACTTCTCACCCTCTTCATGACTACTGCCCAGATGAAAGTCACCACCCTTCTTCATCCAGACTGAGTCTGTGTCCCTACGTCTCCTTTCCCACTTGCAGCCACTTCTCTACAAACAGGGAAGCTCCGGACCTCCCTTCCTTCCTTCCTGTGGACACAGAGAGAAACCACTGAAGACCTTCCCACCACGGACTGCAGCCCCTACTGTGACCCATAGCCATCACTCTACCCAGCCACACTGGTCTCCCCACTGCTTGGGATAGATCAGCACCTCCACTCCCACATCTTTGCATTTGTAACTCTACTTACCTGAAACTCTTCCCCAGAGAGCTCAGCATCACACTCCTGTTCAGTCCTTTCTTCGCACGTCATCCTAATAGTGTGAGCTTCTCTTAACACTCCCTTATGATGAAAAATCCCATCTCACTCTCATCTTTTCTCCCCTTTTGGGGAGAAAGTAATTGGCCCAATTTTGAGGACAACAAACAGTGGGAAGATTCAACATGGACTGAAGTTCATGTGCTTTGGTGTATAGATTAGGGAAATGGACCTCTTTTTTCTTCTATTGCAGTTTATGTTAAAGGAGTAAGGTTTTAGCAAACAGTTTCCAAATAATAATGAAATCATTTATTCTTGTTTGCTAATGACTTTTATGCATATATGGGGATGGAGAGTGACCAGCTTGTCTCAGGTTACCTGCGACTTTCTCAGTTGTAACACTGAAAGATGTACATTCTGGGAAAGTCCTTAGCTCCAGGCAAATGGAGATGGTTGTCACACTAATGGGGAGCCTTACGAAAAGAATGGCTGTGACTGGAGGCTCAATTGGGACATTCTAGGTCTTTTGGTCTCCCATCATTTTAACACCATCAATACGTCATGATCAAACCCCTCAATGTTTTTCATTGTTCTCTATTGTCTATTTTAGCTCTCTGAGTTTTTACTAACCATAGGTATCAACAGTTGTTCATTACTGGCTGTAGTACAAAATAGTTAAAATAAAAAAATATATGTAGGTTACAGCTTATATATAATTCCCTAGGCTTTCTTCTACTGAAGACAAATATCAGATTGCAAGTGAAAATCAAGTCTTACGGTAGTTCTTAAAACTTTCTACTTTGTAAAAGAATTCTGCAAATGCGTGTGCCCTCATTGCCCCATAGTACCATTGACCTGGATACTTTTGGGACTGTAAACACAGTGCACATGTCCTGGCATGTGGTGCTCCCTCATGACTAGGGCTTAATGTCATGCCCCTAATGTGTGTCTCAATACTTGACTTACAATTCTGAACATGACAAGCATTTCTTGTCTTTTCCCTCTGCTATAATGCACTTCCCCTTTCCCAGCCCAATGCTTGCCTTTTCCTCAATGGGACACATCTGGGATGCTGTCTTCTTACTCAGACACCCACGACTCTGACTCCATCCTCTGCTTCCTCACTTTTGAAGGGGGCTGCACCTCCCACTGCAGCCCAGTCCAAGTCACCCTCTTGGGCTCTGTCCTCTTATTATCTTTTCTGCCATAACTAGGTTCTTCAAGATCTGACAGTCTGTCTGTCTGACTCTTTATCCAACCAATATTTATTGAATACTAACTACACTCAATTTACAATACAGGTGATTTCTGTATCAGATACTAAGTTGGAATAAATTAGCTGTAAGAGGGGTGCCTGGGTGGCTCAGTTGGTTAAGCATCTGACTCTTGATCTTGGCTCAGGTCATGATATCACAGGTTTGTGAGTTTGAACCCCACATTGAGCTCTGCATAATAGCACAGGGCCTGCTTATGATTTTCTCTCACCCTCTCTCTCTGCCCTGCCCCTGCTCACACACACACACACACTCTCTCTCTCTCTTTCTCTCTCTCAAAATAAATAAACTTCAAAAATTTTAAATAAGCTCTAAAACCTTTCTAAACTGGAAACACAGACACATATGGAATCGGTAGATCTGTGATCAAATCTTAGCTCTGTCCTTCACGTGGGGGAGATTTGCCGTTCTTCATTTAACCTCTGGGTGTCAGTTTAATTATTATGTAAAACGGGACTAAATTCTTTGTTCTAAGTGAGGGTAGCAAGGATCAAAGTGAGAATTAATGGGAATTACAAAGGGCAACATAAATGTTATGGAGAATGTTAATGATTCTACTATTCCTCCCCACCACCCCCCAAAGCCTGCTTGGCCTATGGTGTTCCATTAGTAAATCAAAGAAAAAGGCAAAGTTTACTTGACCAATGCATCTAATTTCTGGTCATTTTGTTCCAATTATGTTTTCTCTACATTATCCATTGGTTCAGATGCCAGGTGACCAGTGTATCACTCTTCCAATCAGACAGGATGATGAATTTTCTAATGACGTTTTAGGTTTAAAGTAACAAGAGTTTCTTCAACTAATGTTCACTGTGTTTACATGGCAAGTAATAGCAACATGCGAAAATATATGCAAAGATGATAAAGGGAAGAAACATCTGTTCCTGAAATTGAAACCATATAAATTTCAAGGGATCATTTGTGTATTTGCAGCTTGCTTAAATGTAGATTATTTTTTCCTTCAAATGTGTTCAGTAATTACCCACACATTCCATAGTTTTGGGAATTGCTAAAATAAATAGTCACTCATTATGGATTCCTTGGGTCTCATTTTGAGGTCAGTCCTGTCAAACTCACCTACTATTAATTTACATGTAAAATACTATTCTGCAGGTATGCTATTATAAATTGAGGATCATTTCATGGATAATTGCTTTAATGTTGCTAATTCTGGCATATCTACATAAAACAAAGGGTAAGAGTAGTGATTCTAATAAGGTTGACATATTTTGAACCAGAGGAAATGATTTCTGATTTCAAACATCTTAGTTATAGATGTGTTGCATTGTTCTTGGAACCAGGGTGTCATGGAAAGAGAAGGCTTGGAATAACGCAGATCTATTTGAATCAGTGCTTTTCTGGATGTCATTCAGCACTTATTTTGAGCCTTAGGATGGTCATCTGTAAAATAGGGAATGTAAAACCAAGGGCTTAAATCTCTTAGTCTAACTGTGTTCCAGTCACTATCCTAATCACTTTATATATGTGATCTCATTTAATCTTTTATAAAGGGAAGGAATCACATTAATAAAGCTGCATCTCCTACTTTGGCTTAGCTTCAGCTGATCCTTTCCCAGGCTCCTGTCCTTCATCCTGTAAGAACACCATCCTTTGGGGCAGCCTTGAGGCTCCCACAACCTGTGCCATAATGATGAACAATGTCCAGTGCCCAATAGGCACACCTGCGTACCCCCAACCCACCCACCATATATTCTTCTTTTTTCCAATATATGAAATTTATTGTCAAATTGGTTTCCATACAACACCCAGTGCTCATCCCAAAAGGAGCCCTCCTCAATACCCATCACCCACCCTCCCCTCCCTCCCACCCCCCATCAACCCTCAGTTTGTTCTCAGTTTTTAACAGTCTCTTATGCTTTGGCTCTCTCCCACTCTAACCTCTTTTTTTTTCCTTCCCCTCCCCCATGGGTTTCTGTTAAGTTTCTCAGGATCCACATAAGAGTGAAACCATATGGTATCTGTCTTTCTCTGTATGGCTTATTTCACTTAGCATCACACTCTCCAGTTCCATCCATGTTGCTACAAAGGGCCATATTTCATTCTTTCTCATTGCCACGTAGTACTCCATTGTGTATATAAACCACAATTTCTTTATCCATTCATCAGTTGATGGACATTTAGGCTCTTTCCATAATTTGGCTATTGTTGAGAGTGCTGCTATAAACATTGGGGTACAAGTGCCCCTATGCATCAGTACTCCTGTATCCCTTGGGTAAATTCCTAGCAGTGCTATTGCTGGGTCATAGGGTAGGTCTATTTTTAATTTTCTGAGGAACCTCCACACTGTTTTCCAGAGTGGCTGTATCAGTTTGCGTTCCCACCAACAGTGCAAGAGGGTTCCCGTTTCTCCACATCCTCTCCAGCATCTGTAGTCTCCTGATTTGTTCATTTTGGCCACTCTGACTGGCGTGAGGTGATATCTGAGTGTGGTTTTGATTTGTATTTCCCTGATAAGGAGCGATGTTGAGCATCTTTTCATGTGCCTGTTGGCCATCCGGATGTCTTCTTTAGAGAAGTGTCTATTCATGTTTTCTGCCCATTTCTTCACTGGGTTATTTGTTTTTCGGGTGTGGAGTTTGGTGAGCTCTTTATAGATTTTGGATACTAGCCCTTTGTCCCATATGTCATTTGCAATATCTTTTCCCATCCCGTTGGTTGCCTTTTAGTTTTGTTGGTTGTTTCCCTTGCTGTGCAGAAGATTTTAATCTTCATAAGGTCCCAGTAATTCATTTTTGCTTTTAATTCCCTTGCCTTTAGGGATGTGTAGAGTAAGAGAATGCAATCCCAATAAAAATTGCACAGCATTCTTCTCGAAACTAGAACAAGCAATTCTAAAATTCACATGGAAACACAAAAGGCCCCGAATAGCCAAAGTAATTTTGAAGAAGAAGACCAAAGCAGGAGGCATCACAATCCCAGACTTTAGCCTCTACTACAAAGCTGTCATCATCAAGACAGCATGCTTTCTCCTCTAAGGTTTTGATGGTTTCCTGAAATAAGCCATACAGAGAAAGACAGATACCATATGGTTTCACTCTTATGTGGATCCTGAGAAACTTAACAGAAACCCATGGGGGAGGGGAAGGAAAAAAAAGAGAAAAAAAAAAGAGGTTAGAGTGGGAGAGAGCCAAAGCACAAGAGACTGTTAAAAACTGAGAACAAACTAAGGGTTGATGGGGGGTGGGAGGGAGGGGAGGGTGGGTGATGGGTATTGAGGAGGGCACCTTTTGGGATGAGCACTGGCTGTTGTATGGAAACCAATTTGACAATAAATTTCATATATTAAAATAAAAAGACAGCGTGGTATTGGCACAAAAACAGACACATAGACCAATGGAATAGAATAGAAACCCCAGAACTAGACCCACAAACGTATGGCCAACTAATCTTTGACAAAGCAGGAAAGAACCTCCAATGGAAAAAAGACAGTCTCTTTAACAAATGGTGCTGGGAGAACTGGACAGCAACATGCAGAAGGTTGAAACTAGACCACTTTCTCACACCATTCACAAAAACAAACTCAAAATGGATAAAGGACCTGAATGTGAGACAGGAAACCATCAAAACCCTAGAGGAGAAAGCAGGAAAAGATCTCTCTGACCTCAGCCGTAGCAATCTCTTACCCACCATATATTCTTTACACAGGGGGATGAGACAATGCACCAGGCCTCTCTCTGCTTTTACCAGCACACAGCAGTGAAGGACCTTTGATCTCACTGTATCCAGGACCACAGGTTTTCCTCTTGAATCTGACCTTCAGACCATGGAAGATTTTACTTCAAAATATAAATCTGAATTTGTTTCCTGCTAGAATTCCAGGGTTTTGTAGAATGTTCACCACCATCCCACCCTCAGAAGCCTCTTGCCCCACACATACTCATTTCATGCTCTCTGGTATAGTCGCCATGTTAATATAAACCTTATTCAAATAAGGCAATATTTCATGAAACTGTAAATGTATATAAAGAAATACTGAAGAAAGCACTTAAGAGTAAGACTGCATGTGATCTTTGAGTCCTTGGACTTCCTCCTTTACTGAGTCCCTTATCCTCCTTATGGCTGCTTGGATGTGAGCTAAGCCTAGGAATTCAGGATGTCAGTGGTGTTCTGGGTTCCCAAACACACTTCCTTCCCTTGCTTCATTTCCCAGAAACATTGCCAGATATCTCAAACAGCACTCAACCAGGCACCAGCTGGCATTCATTAAATGCTTGGTGAATGTCTGGTTCTGAATCAGACAGAAAGCAATTTAAAAACATCTGTTCCCTGTTACCAGGATGAAGATCCCTTATCAGTAACCATGGACTTCTAGTCCTGAGGAAAAATCAACAAAGACAAAGCAAAAACACCCTGAACCATGAAATATTGAAAGGTGTTTTTGTTTGTTTCATTTTCAGTCAATACCCTGATGTTTGCTTAGCTGGAAAGGAAAGTGGGGACTAGTTTTAGATACCTCTAGCCAATTGGCCAAGGGGACATTCTGACTAGATCATAAATAGGAAAGAAAAATGCTGTTTCCACATCCACATTTCCCAATTCTTCCACACTGGCCAGGCCCTTCTCAATGTCATAACCTCTCAGTTCCAGTGACATTCATATGTATGATCAGAACACCCAGGTTAACTTGATGCATTGGCACTGGAGAATTCCATTGGTAGCTTTCTTTTTATCCTTCACTTTTGGGATCCTGGCATCATGAACCCTTGGCCTATGATGACATCCATCAGGTAGATGCTGAAACTGCACTGACTCTGTGTAGACTTAAAGGGAAGGAGAATGAACGCTATCAAAAGACAAAGAGGCTGCCAATTTTGTAGTTCCAGTTAATACACAAAAAGATGCACAATCATTGGCTAGAGTGTTTCTTAATCTTGGAGTGTCAATTACTCAAGAATCTCACTGTTGAAGGGAGAGCACAGAATAGTCTCCAGATTCTAAACTTTATGGAGCTTACATGGTTGATGGCCCATATTCTCCATCCTCAGGATGAGATGGAATACAGCACTGTGATTCTCCAAGGCAAGGCAGCAGCTTGTGAGAGAGGAGGCTAAAAAGATTCTCTTTGGAACTACTTCCAAATCAAGGAGCACTTGCTAAAATGAAATTGCTTGAGAATGGTTGGAAAAGAAAAATAACATCATAGTTTTGGCAGAGCAATTATGTATATATTTAAATGGGCCAAGTGAGCCAGATTTGGGGTTGGTTATTTTTAATGGAAATTTTTTTCTCTCTCCTGGAGTCTTATATTTAGCCCAGGCTAATTCTTGTCCTGGAAAAGCCTTCACAATGCCCCTGAAATCAAGAAGTGCAGAATTCTACAATCTGCCCTAATGAAAACAATTCTTATTGTTACTATGTAATGGGGCAAATTTGAGATAGTGAAACTGAGAGTTGTGTGGAGGGTAGCTATAGAGGCCTGAAAGCCAGGGTGAAATCATGCACAGAAGTCTACATCCAGGATTTTCTGGCATCTGACTCATTGCTTTTGAGCTAATTAAGTCTTACCTCCTTTTCCAAAAGGGTTTTCTTTTGAAAAATTTTTCATAAATATAAAAATTCACTTTAGAGAAATTTTAGGTTCACAGTAAAATTGAGAGAAAAGTAGAGAGAGTTCCCTTATGTCCACTGACCCAACACACATGCATAGATTTCCTCATTATCCACATCTCTGCCAGACTGGTACATTTGCTACAATTGATGAACCTACATTGACATCATAATCTCCATAGTTCATAGTTTGCCTGAAAGTACATTAAGTTTGGACAAATGTATAGTATTATGTATCCATCATGGGAGTATCATACAGAGTATTTTCACTGTGCTAAATAAACATCCTCTGTCCTTCTTGTCCAATACCTGGCAAGAATCAATCTTTTTACCATCTCTATAATATTGCTTTCCTAGAATATCATATAGTTGGTATCATAAAATCAAGCATGGCTTTCAATGTGTCAAATTTGCACTTATATAAATATTTATGATATACATTTTAATTTCTTAGGTATTTTTAAACAATTTTTTAATGTTTCTTTATTTTTGAGACAGAGACAGAGCATCAACGGGGGAGGGACAGAGAGAGAGGGAGACACAGAATCCAAAGCAGGCTCCAAGCTCTGAGCTGTCAGCACAGAGCCTGATGTGGGGTTTGAACCCATGGACTGTGAGATCACAACCTGAGCTGAAGTAGGACGCTCAACTGACTGAGCCACCCAGGCACCCCTAATTTCTTAGGTATTAAGTCTATAAGTATAAATGACTTAGTGAAAAAGAGGTTTCAATAGGACTCTCCACAACAGTCTTCAAGCTTGCTGACCACACAGACTCTCGCTCAGATAACCTTCCAATTTTTCTACATGTAAATACAAATGTTCACAGGAACAAGAGAAGTAACCTAAATCAGTCATACTGGCTATATATAAGAAATCAGAGAAAACAAGTAGGATACACCCTCACTTCTACAATGAAATGTTCTCTCTTCCATTTTTCCAACCCTAGGTATTCTCGGTCTAGCTTTCATTGAATCACTTTTATTGTCATGTTTTTTTTTTTTATTGTGGTAAAATACACATAACATAAAATTTTATATTTTAACCATTTTAAGAGCACAGTTAAGTGACATTAAGTACAGTCACCTTGTTCTGTAACCATCACCACTCTTCATCTCCAGAGCTTTTTCATCTTCCCAACTGAATTTCTGTCCCCATTAAGCACTAACTCCCAGTTCCTACCTTCCCCAGCCCTTGACAGCCACCATTCTATTTTGTGTGTCTATGAATCTGACTACTTTAGATTCACTCCACCACTTCTGAAACAGTTAAAGATACAGATAATTCTTTTTCTATCTTAGAAGAAGAAACAGAAGGAGGAGTACAGTAGTAGAGAAGGGTATTGGGGAGAAAAACACAGCCATGTAAGCTGATGACAAACGGTAAACTGGCCTTCAGCCCCATGTTGCAGAATCCAAGAAATGGTAGGAAATATGGGGTGGCCAGACACCCCAGTTTGCTTGGGATCAGGGTATTTCCCAGGACATAGAAAGTTTAGTGCTAAAACTAGGGTAGTAGTAAGAAAGCTGGTATGTCTGGTTACCTAAATTCCACACAATAAGGAAAGAGAAAATTATCCCAAAAGATCCCTTGCTTTCATTCAGCTGATCGTTTCTATGTGGAAATATAGGCCCACTAACTGCCAAATTTCTAATTTTTTTTTTTAAAAAGCCAGACCTTTGGGCTTTTATAGGATTTTATGCAAAATATTCCTATTCTTTAATATGCATTTAGTTATATATATATAAAAAAAAAACTTTACCCTGTAGGGGCCAGCCAGCCCAGCCCTTTCCATGCTCCTGCACACCCTCTGCCTTCTGAATCTGTGAGGTATGTGAGAACGAGTACAGAGACATGAATCTCACTTTGATTCTGGGGTAATTAGCTGCCTGACCTCACTGTGAGTCAGGCTTGTATTTGTGGTACAATACACTTCAATTCCATAACAAAATAAGACAATGTGAAGATAGCCTTCTGGTAGCGGCATGGCACTAGAATCTGCTCAGTTGACATTTATCCCAACAACTAAGTCACTGGGAACTCTGTAAGTACAACTAAGTGCACACAATAAATACAGAAATTCCACAATTGCATGCCTCATCATCCTCACCAGGAGCTAGTGGTGGGTTCAGAGAATGGCCCTTGGTCAATGCGAAATATTTTTCTTTTTTCTGAAGCTCCAGGCTTTCCATTAGTCCCTACAGATTTGTAAACTTGTCCTTTATTAGAATGAACTGTGTGTTGCTCATCAAGCTTTCATTTGGAAAAAATTCCCAGACTGTGTGTGTGATTTCTCAACATTCTGCTCAGGACTGAAACTCTCAGCCTGTCTTTCTCAGGGTGATCACGGAGCCTTTGCTTCTCTCGCCTGTTTTCTGCTGAGCGTCCTTCACTCACTCTTAGGGTCAAGCTCCTCTTTATGCTTTTACATGCAGCTACTCCTTTGTGATGTAAAGACCTACCAGATGTGTCTGAGCTGAGCACATTTTCCCTTCTGGGATTGAAAGTGGGAATAGGTTCTCTATAACCTGTGCACACCTAGCTGGCTACTGTCACCAGGAGGTGTTTTGGCTTCCTCTGGTCATTGTCCTGGGTGCTCCCCTTGCACAAGGCTGACTCATTACAACATTCACTCTGCTGGCTCACCTTAGCCAGCCATTCCAGAGTAGGTCACTGGGAGTCCAAACCAAGTTTTTTCTGTCCAACTGAAAATACCTAGACCCCTCTCTTTCTCCTCTTTCCTACTGCATGTGTTATGATTGAAGCACACATGACTCCCCTAGTGTCCGGCAACTTGTCATACAAATGCTGAAAAATATAATTTATGACCTTACATAATATAATTAATTTTAAAAATTATATGTGTGTAGAAAGGTATTATGTCAAACAAATCTTATTATTAATTTTAAAGTTATCATGTAAAGTTATTATATTTCTGAGTCCACATGTGTATGACAGTGCCATGTGTAAACATGTTCAGATGTTCTTGCTTGTAATGTTCTGATATACCTCAGAACTAAATTGAATCCAGTCAAGCTTACCTCATTTTAAAGTAAACCCAATTTCAAGCCACTTCATGGAAATTGGACCTGGAATATTAGATTGTTCACCTGTGCGTTTCATTGACTGTGTTCTACTTTTTGTCTTAGCTACATTCTATGATACTGAAGCAAAGATAACCTCAAACTCCAGCTGTTTAGAGCTGTTCAGAAGCTGCTGTCCCTGCCTAGGAATGTTACCAGCAATAAAACATTTCTTCATTTTAGTTTTATCTTTAATCAGCATGTGATTCTTTAGAACTCTGCAGTGGTATTGTCTGACTCTATCACACAGGCTTGAGTGGATCATGTGATCCCTGCAGCATCCAGCAGAGCAGATGACCATTAACATGAGGGTGTGATCAGCTTCTCTCATCCAGAATCCTCCCACAATGAAGTCCAGCCATTGACAGAGTGTCAGGTATAGGGGGCCAGAAAAAGCAGTGAGGCATGGAGTAAAGACCATTTTGACCTCAGTCTTGTTCAGGGCCTTGGTGAGAGAAGAGAAGAATAATATGAGATCTTCAACCTGAGCATCTCATTTGACTGTCCTGGAGCAAACACCACTTTCTGAAATTCTGTCCCTGCTTCTCCTAGGCACTTCTGCCTTTCTGGCCTCTCATCTGCACAAGTCTGTTCCATCCCTGCCTACATTTTACATAAAATTAATCCTCAACTTCCAACAGCAAAAGATATACTTTAACTCTTATTTGTGAGACCTTTATTAACATATGTCAGTATTGATAGAACATAAAAAAACAACTCCTTTTTCTTCAACTTCCCTGACCCTATACTCTAATTAAATTCTCTGACTGTCCTTCCAGCCACTTGAACAAGTAGGTTTCTTTCAGCCATACAGTGGATGGAAGCATATCCATTTCTAACCCTTGATGCGCTTTTTTATTATTAGTCGTGCATTCATATCCACAGTTTGTTGCACTTACGCACTAAACGCTACCAGTCTATACTCCAAATCCTGAAAAACAATTTGCTTCCTCTTCCTCTTATGTGTTCTTGCTATTTTTCTATCTCCATTAGAAGTTGCCTTAGCCTCTTTGTCATTAAGATTTGGATACCTCAAGATTTCTCACTTTGAGCTTTGAACATCGAATCAACCACAGAATACTTTCATCTCCACATCTACAATGTCCTGTGTCATTGCTTCCTTCTTTCCCTTTCAGTTATCATTGTACTAGTGTGAGCTTTTATGAAATTTACCTATATTGAGTCAAGAGACACTTGTCTCCCAAACTTGTTCCTTCTACTTGCAATTTCCTCAAACATTACTATCAGCAAGATCATGAGAAGGTGCAGATTGCTATGGACATCAGATTTTCTGTAGATGGCATGAGCTGAAACAGATGACTCTAAAGTTCTCCCATCAATAATAAAAATCAGACTGCTAAGCCTCAAAATAAAAAGTTTCCACTATTTGAGTTCTACTTGGTTTTTCAGACTAATCTCACACTGAACCTCTCCAACTCCCTTCCACACTCCTACTGCTAATCCCACCCTTTACCCCATGCTTTAGCAGCCATTCTCCTTCCTATAAGATCCCATCGTGGGTTGCCAGATGAAAATATAGAACACTTGAATTTCTGATAAAAACTTAATAATTTTGTGCAGATATGTCCCATAAAAGTATTTGGAACATATCAAAAGGTCATTTATTTTTTTTTATTAATTATTTATCTAACTTGGCATTCTATATTTTATCTAGCAATCTAGCAGGAATGATAGGTTTTCTTTTCTTAAATAATTTTATTGAGGCGTTATTAACATACAAAAAAGGAACTTATTTGAAATGCATAATTCAATGGTTTTCAGTGTATTCACAGAGTTTTAATAATCAACATGGTCTCAGTTTAGAATATTATCATCTTCACAAAAAGAAACTACCTATTCATAGTCAGTTACCCCACTCCATGTCATCCTCAACCCTAGGTAACCATTAATTTATGCTCTGTTTCTATGCATTTTCCAACTCTGGATATATCATACAATAATATATGGTCTTTTATGACTGACTTCTTTCACTTAGCATAATGTTTTCAAGCTTCATCCATGTTGTAGAATGTATCAATATTTTGTTGATTTTTATGGCTGAATAATATCCCATTGTATAGATATACCAAAGTTTGTGTATCTATTCATAAGTTGAAGGACATTTGGATTGTTTATATATTTTGGCTATAATGAATGATGCTGCTATGAAAATTTGGGTATCCATTTTTTGGTAGACACATTTTCATTTCTTTTGGGCATAAAACTAGACATACAGTAACCGTTTTATATTAAAAATTTTAATTCTAGTGTAGTTAACATACAGTGTTATATTAGTTTCAGGTGCACAATTTGTGATTCAACAATTCCATATATTAATGCTCATCAAGATAAGTATACTTTTAATTCCCTTCACCTATTTCACCCATTCCTCCATCAACCTCCTCTTTGTTAACCAATAGATTCTCTATAGTTAAATATGCTTTTGTTTTATCTTTTTACCTTTTGTTTTGTCTCTTAAATTTTACATATGATTGAAATCATAGAGTAATTGTCTTTCTCTGATGACTTATTTTGCTTAACATTATACTCTCTAGCACCATCCATGCTGTTGAAAATGGCAAGATTTCATTCCTTTTTATGGCTGAATAATAATCTGTTGTGGGTATACACACACACACACACACACACAGACACACCCCACATCTTTATCCATTCATCTATCAGTGGACACTGGGCTGCTTCCATAATTTGGCTATTGTAAATAATGCTGCTAAAAACATAGGGCTGCATGTATATATCTTTGAATTAGTGTTTTTGTATTGTTTTAGATAAATAACCAGTAGCACAATTACTTCATCTAGATTATTTTTAACTTTTTGAGGAGCCTCCATACTATTTTCCACAGTGACTGCACCAGTTTGCATTCTTACCAGCAGTGCAAGAGGGTTCCTTTTCCTCCACATCCTTACCAACACTTGCTATTTCTTGTGTTGTTGATTTTACCCATTTGGACAGATGTGAAGTGATATCTCATTACTTTATATTTAACAATTTAAAGAACTGTCAAATTCTTTTCAAAGTGGCTATATCATTTTGCATTCCAACCACCACTGTATGAAAGTTCCAATTTTTTTCACATCCTTGACAATACTTGTTATTGTCTGTCTTTTTGATTTTCTTTTTTAATTAAGTAATTAATTTTTTTTGAGAGAGAGAGAGAGCAAGCCAGGGAGGGGCAGAGAGAGAGGGAGAGAGAAATCCCAAGCAGGCTCCACACTTTCAGTGCAGAGTCTAACGCGGGGCTCAAACTCATGAATTGTGAGATCATGACCTGAGCTGAAACCAAGAGTCAGACTCTTAACCAACTGAGCCACCCAGGCATCTCTCTGACCTTCATCATCCTAGTGGCTGTGAAGTGGTATCCCCTCATGGTTTTGTTTTATATTTCCCTGATGACTAACGATGCCAAGCATTTTTATGTGCTTCTTACCATTTGTAAATCTCCTATGGAGAAATATGCAAATCCTTTGCCCATTTTTATAAAGTTTAAGTTAAAAAATTGAGTATAGTTGACATATAATGTTACGTTAGTTTCAGGTGTACAGCATATTGATTCAACAAGTTTGTATATTACACTATGCTGACCACCAGTGTAGCTACCATCTGTCACCGTACAAGGATATTACAATACCATTGACTCTATTCCCTATGCTGTGTTTATTCATTTCACAACTGGAAACCTGTACCTTCCACTCCCACACACCCATTTAGCTCATCCCTCACCCTACTCCTCTCTGGCAATCAGTTTGTTCTTCATATTTATAGGTCTGATTATGTTTTGTGTTTGTTTGTTTATTCATTTGTTTCATTTTTTAGATTCCACATAGAAGTGAAACAATATGGTATCTGTCTTTCTGTCTGACTTATTTCACTCAGCATAATACCCTTTGGGTCCATCCATGTTTTTGCACATGGCAAGATCTCATCTTTTTTTATTCCTTTGCTTATTTATTTAGTGAAAGAGAGAGTACACACATGCAAGTTGGGCAGGGACAGAGAAGAAAGAGAGGCACAGAGAGGGAGTAGAGAGAATCCCAAGAAGGCTCCACACTGTCAGTGCAGAGCCCAATTCAGGGCTAAACTCACAAACCATGATATCATGACCTGAGCCAAAATCAAGACTTAGGATGCTTAACCAACTGAGCCAGTCAGGCACACTCCTTTGCTTATTTTAAAATTGAATTGACTTTTTATTAGTAAATTGTAAGAGTTCTTTATATATTCTCAACACAAGTCCCTTTTTCATATGGTTTGAAATATATTTTCCCATTCTCTACGCTGTCTTTTCCTGATTATTTTCTTTGAAGAACAGAAGTTTTTAATTTTGATGAAGCCCCACTTATCTATCTTTTCTTTGTTTTTTTGTGCTTTGTGTGTCATCTCTAACAAGTGTCCTAACCATGCTAGGTGGGAGTGGATAGGTGGTGCCTGCCTTCCCTTCTAGAGTGCAAGTGCCACAGGGCAGCACATCTGCCCATGTCCTCCAAATCTAGAAAAACGTCTAACACAGAGATGCTCAACAACTATTTATTGAATAAAAGAATGAATGAATAAATAAAATGTGGGTTTAATGAGGAATGAAATAGGAGCCTAATTAGAAGGAATCTCAAATAGAGAGAAATCTCATTTTTTTAGATGGAGAGAGTTGAGCATGTTTGTAGATAGGGATGACAAGCAGTTGAAAAGCAATGAGTATACAGAACAAATTAGAGTAATCAATGGAGCGAATAGAAAGGGACCCCAGATTGAGAATGACCTGACAGAAGAGGGTCACCTTCTCCACAGAAACACAGATATATGTCAGTTGAGAATGGAGGGTTCACGGCTGGAGGCCTGGCTCTGTCTTGTGTTTGTTCTGAGGGAGGTGATGCAATATACCTGCCTGAGGGTGTAGAGCTTGCAGAGTAGAACCATCACTAGGGATAAATAAACAATTCCTAGTTCTTGCAGGAGACCCAGGGGATGCTAATAATAATCATTTTCTTGCTACCAATCCCCATGCTTGGGAGATTATTTTTCCCATAAGTATTCTGCACCACAGGGAACAGGAGAAACAGAGGATCTTCATTCTATGCCTGAAGGAATGCCTCTCTGCACCGAGATTTCTGCAGTGTTCACTTGGCATTGGATCCTAAGACCTGTGGCTGTCAGGCACATTTATCTGGATCGTAGAAGTGTCCCCACTCCAATCCTTCGTCAGCATCTTTCTATGGTTTCACCCAGAAATATACTTGATAGAGTGAATTTGGTCTCCTTTTCCCTTTATCATCTTGGGCTAACATGCTGCCATTCTTGATAGTGTGTTATAAAAACAAGCATTTACTCCTAATGGGTATTCTCCTTTCCACAGCAAGTACTAACACCAAAAATAAACCATTGCCTACACTAAAGGCAAACTGACTATTTAACAACTGAATTTGAGTGTGGCTGAAGAAATTAGATGAAATTATGGAGAAACATATTGTCCCAACACAGTGTTGCTACCCAGAGTGGAGAGGAGCTATTTATAGCTGTTAGGCTGGCTGCAGATTATGTTTTGAAAATGGCTTCACAGATGGCAGCATAATGTGTGCCTGACTCCAGGCAACGGGATATGAATTACTTATTACATACAAAATAATTTCACTTGTATTCCAAGCGAAATGATGTTTTGAAGTAAAATGTTCCTGTAAGAATCATGAGTTTGTTTCTTCAATGAAGAGAAAACAAAAGTGAAAGAAATTACACTAAACATCTCTTAGCTTCCATTATTTTAATTTGTATGGACTTACTTTAATTGTGGTTGCCATGTTATACCAGATACTTGGAGCCAATTGGACTTATTTATCCTCTGCAACTGAGGGGGTCCCTGAGGAACTGTAGAGTTCACACATCACCTGGGCACCAGGATTCTCTTATTCATTGTGGAAGACTGCTGAACTTTCTAGTACTTCTTGTTAGCGAATTTTGTAGTCAGGTTCTTACTGCTCAGAGTAAATCTATGCTTCCTTTCCCTGGTAATCAGGAAAAAAAAAAAGGGAAGATCAGTCATATTTACGCATTTAACTCTACAAAAATGAGAATAGGAGAAAACTGGCATTTAAACTGAATAAAATTGTATAAAAAAAGGTATTTTTAAAAAATGTTTTAATGGTTACTTTTGAGAGAGAGAGAAAGACAGAGCACAAGTGGGGGAGGGGCAGAGAGGGAGACAGAATCCGAAGCAGGCTCCAGGCTCTGAGCTGTCAGCAAAGAGCTTGACGCGGACCCCAAACCCACAAACCGTGAGATCATGACCTGACCAAAGTCAAATGCTTAACCAACTGAACAACGCAGGTGCTGCTAAAAATGGTATTTTTAGGGGCGCCTGGGTGGCGCAGTCGGTTAGGCGTCCGACTTCAGCCAGGTCACGATCTCGCGGTCCGTGAGTTCGAGCCCCGCGTCAGGCTCTGGGCTGATGGCTCAGAGCCTGGAGCCTGTTTCCTGTCTCCCTCTCTCTCTGCCCCTCCCCCGTTCATGCTCTGTCTCTCTCTGTCCCAAAAATGAATAAAAACGTTGAAAAAAAAATTAAAAAAAATGGTATTTTTAAAATTAAGGGTTGATTTAGATTTGAGAGAGAGTTGAATAATCCAAATAATGCCTTAATTAAGCAACTGGGATACAGATGCACCTGATCTTGGTTAAGCAGTTTGCACTTGTAAATGTTAGAGTTTGACAGTATTAGTAAAATTATATTCATTAATGTAAATTGCATGCAGTGAAAACGCTGTCTTTATTGTGTTTATGTAAACAGTGTTTGCCTGCTTTCACACGGCATACAGTAATTATAGATACATTCAGATTTTAAGGCTGAATGCACTCTATTACAAGTTGTTTAGTAGTGATTTTCCCAAGATTCTCATTGTCAAATTGCTAGCTAAAACAAACAGCAAGTTAGCACCTTCCAGGCTGAAGTCCTTTTAGCCCTCTGAGCAAGTCTGCTAAGGAGGTTTCATACTAAGCAGCTTCTGGCCAGATCTCTCTCTTCCCAAGTGTACTAAAAATATGTAAAACTGGTGCATACCAGACTAGCTCTGATGGAGGCAACTGTTATTTGGTGGTGTGTCTTTGCACAAATCCTCCCACAGAGTCTCTTGATTTCCTAAATTTCCCTAATAATCTCATTAATTTTCTTTTTTCTCTTCACCCTTGTTACCACACATGATGCTTCACAACACATTGTTTGGACCCTTTAAGCAGGAACAAGGAGTTCTTGCCTCCAGTCTTTATACCTCAAGTGACTATGATAGAACCAGCTTGTGATCTTCTCAACAGCCACCCCACTTCATCTTCCTTTTGAACAAGATCCACTTATTTTTTAAAAAATTTTAACGTTTATTATTATTGAGAGACAGAGCATGAGCATGGGAGGGGAAGAGAGAGGGGGAGACACAGATTCTGAAGCAGGCTCCAGGCTCTGAGCTGTCAGTACAGAGCCTGATGCGAGGCTCAGAACTCACAAACCACAAGATCATGACCTGAGCCGAAGTCGGATGCCTAACCAACTGAGCCACCCAGGTGCTCCAATTCCACTTTTTTTTTAATGTTCATTTTTACTTTCGAGAGAGACAATGTGAGCAGGGGAGGGGCGGGGGGGGGGGCAGAGGATCTAAACAGGTTCTGTGCTGACAGCAACAAGCCTAATGTAGGGCTTGAACCCACAATGACCTGAGTTGAAGTCAGATGCTCAACTGAGTGAGCCACCCAGGCACCCCCAGAATTCCACTTTTTAAGATTCACCCTTCTTTATGAAACTATGACCTATCTAGCTTCAAGGAGTGTATTTGGATTAGTGTAAGTCAAACATATCAATTCAATGTTTCTTGCCAATTAGTCCTTTAAGCATTAGAGTGGGATGCAAATCTCCTGGGAGACACAAGGGGAAGTCTTCAGGGGTGTGTGTGCCTGAGAAAAGATTTTGTCCCTGCTACAGAGAAAAAGAGAAATAACAATATAGGGTATTAGGTGAAGTGTGCAAGGGCTGAAACTGTTGCAGCCACCTTGAAACCATGAGGAATTCTTACATGAGAACAACCCAACATGTAGAGTAAAAAGATAAAAATAATCTGAGTTTTTGATGACATTTTTGAGTCAACCAACCATCAGCTCAAGATTTTTTGTTATATATAAGATATTTTATTTATATTTAAACCGAGTGAACCAGGATTTTCAACTGTTTGCAGCTAAAGCTGAAGTTTGATCATCTTTGCCAAAAGCAAAACTGATTATTGTTACTGTGTTTCACACTGCACTGACTCCCCAGTGTCTCTGGAGAAATCTGAATCCTTAGGTGTGGCAGGTGAGGCCCTCTGAAACCCAGCCCACTTCTCCATCACTAGACTTTTTTTTCTTACCTTCACTCTTTATCACCCCCATTTCTACAGAAACAATAGCCATACAATGTTTCCTTGCAGATTCCCGAACTCGCCATGCAATATCCCGCTGTAATGCCTTTGCACAGGCTCTGCTACCTTCTTAGAATATCCTGAACACTTTTGATTTATCTGGATTATTCCTAATTAATTCTTCTTTTTGATTCAGCTCAAGATATTATCTTCTGAGGTGTGATTCTTGCACCTGCATTTATTCCCCTTTTACCCAAGAGTAAAAAGATTCACTGCGGTTGACTCAGGATTGCAGAGCTGGCATGTGGGAAGGCAAGGATTAGAATTCAGATATGCCTGACTCCAAAACCCATGCTAGTGATATTACACCAAGCTAAAAAAAGAAAAAGACAGCGTATATAAACAATAGAAAAGACATTAGTCACTGCTTCCTAAATGATCATAGTGTCATAAAAGGAAATATAAGATTCTTCCTAAGTGTAAAAATGACTTTAATATTTATAACAACAATAACTAACATTTATTGGGCACTTACTGTGTGCCAAGCACTGTTCTAAGTACTTCTTATGAATTATCTCATTTTAGGGGATTTTACTGCATACTCCATTCTAGCACTTATCTTTCCATAAGTTACTCCCAGGGAATTTAGGCTGATTGTTGATGCACACTAGTCCTTTTTCAAAGGATCCTCTGGTTTGGCATGGCTGTTATTTATGCACTTCTAGTTCCAGAATTTATCCACATTTTACTTCATTTTTTTCATCCAGAATCAATATAAACTAATGGGGGAAAATCAGTAGACAGGAGACTGACCAATTAATGATAATTTAATAATTAATAAAATGATTATTATACATGATCTTTTACATATGTAAAAGTGATTTTTTTCAAAGTATTTTCACTATTATCATATCATTTTTATCTTATAGAGCCCTGTGAGTTCAGCAGATTTAGGTATCATGTTATTGTGACCAGTTAGAAACCAGAGGGTAGACAGGGGGAGTAGCTGGTCCAAGGGCCCACATAGTGGGAGAACTCACTGAGGAGACAAAGCTGCATGAACTCTCAGATTCTGACTACAGCTGTTATGGCAATACTTTCACTGGGCTTTTTGTAGGGGAAATGCTGTGATTTATAACATAGCCAATCTTGGGGCGCCTGGGTGGCGCAGTCGGTTAGGCGTCCGACTTCAGCCAGGTCACGATCTCGCGGTCCATGAGTTCGAGCCCCGCATCAGGCTCTGGGCTGATGGCTCAGAGCCTGGAGCCTGTTTCCGATTCTGTGTCTCCCTCTCTCTCTGCCCTTCCCCCGTTCATGCTCTGTCTCTCTCTGTCCCAAAAATGAATAAACGTTGAAAAAAAAATTTTATAACATAGCCAATCTGTAATTCAGTGTTTATTTCTCTCTGGTTTGGGGGTTATTTCTCTGAACAGCATGCAAATGAAATTTAAATAAATTTCTAATGCTTTTTGCCATTTGAACCAGCCTAGGCCAGGTTAGGTGTCTTCCAGGTAGTTCCCAGGTCCTCCTATTTTCACTCTATCACTGTGTGTATCAAGAGTGACATCAGCAAGACAGTAAACTAAAAGGTCTCAGCCATCATGCCCTTACCAAAACAATGATTAAACAACTACTTATACATAAAAATAGCTCTGAGAGAGCTCTAGAGTACAATAATAAGCTGAAGCAAACTTGTGGGAGATAAAAACTAAGAACACATAGAAATGCATAAGAAGCATTCTCCCTTCATTACTCAATCCCTCAGGCTGGCACAACTTGGCACAAAGAAGGATCCCCTGCCCATTACATCTCCCCATGAGGGAAAAAGAGAGTAGAAAGACCCCAACAGCTTTTACCACTGAGGGTCCTAGCAGCCCTTGCTGCCACCACAGACACCTGCAGCCTTTGTTGCTAAAAACCTTTGAAGTCTTTGCTGATGTTGACAATGACTTCAACAGATGGGGCTACCTGGAGTCTATGTTGCTGTGCTCCACTGAAGCCACCACCAGTGCTGTCTTCACAGAGCTGGAGTCACAGCCTTGCATTCCTCTGCTCCCACCCTTGGTGTCCCACCATTTTTTTCTGGAAATGTTACCCCTGAAACTGTTGTCCTTGCATGCCCCCAGACATGGCACTGTTACACATTCCATTTAGACAGTGCCTTTGTGTCCACTCATAGATGAAGTTCTATATCCACTGAAGCCAGTTCATAACATTTGGAAGAAGTAACCTGTTCAAATGCATAGACACCAGTGCAAGGCTGTAAGGGATATGAAAAATTAAGGAGACATGATACTACCAAAAGAACACAATAAATGTCTAATAACTGATCCCAAAGAAATGGGTATCTATGAAATGCCTGACAAAGAGTCAAAATAATCATTTTAAAGAAATTCAGTGAGCTACAAAAGAACATAGACAATGCAACAAAATCAGGAAAACAATACATACACAAAGTAAGAAATTCAAGAAAAATATAGAAATCATAAAAAAAGAAGCAAACAAAAATTCTGGAGCTGAAGAATACAATGAATGAAATGAAAAATGCAATAGAGAGCTTCAACATAAGATTTGATCAAGCAAAAGAATCAGTGGACCTAAAAACAAGTGATTTAGAAGTATCCAGTCAGTGGAGAAAAAAAGAAAAGAAAATGAAAAAAGTAAAGAAATCCTATGAGTTTTATGGAGAACTATCAGAAAACCAATATATACATTATGGGAATCTCAGAAGGAGAAGAGAGAAAGAAATGGTCAGAAAGCTTATGTAAAGAAAGAATGGTTGAAAACTACCTCAATTTTGGAAACAATAAACATCCAGATTCATGGAACTCAAAGGGTCCCAGTAGGATCAAACCAAAGAAGATTACAATGAGACACAGTATAATGAAATTGTCAAAAGTCAAGAATTAAGAGCATTTTGAGAGTGGCCAAAAAAAATTGATTCCTCACATACCAGAGAATACTGACAAGACAAAAAGTGGATATCTCAACAGAGACCTTGTAGGCCAGGAAGAGTGAAAAAATATATTCAAAGTACTGAAAGAAAAAAAATACCTGCCAATCAAAAGTACTGTACTTAGCAGAACTATGCTTAAATTTCTTATTTAGAAATGAAAGAGAGATCATGGTCCAGACAAATAAAAACTGAGAAAGTTCATCATCATAAAACCTATCCACAAGATATGCTTAGGGGAGTTCTTCAAATTGAAACAAAAACATGCTACAGAATCACTAAAGCATAAATCTCATTGGAAAGATAGGTATATAGGCAAATACAGAGTAACATAACAAAGTAATGGTGGTGAATAAATTAATTTTAATCCTGACATTTTTGGGGAGGAACCAAGATGGCGGAACAGCATGGAAGCTTTTTGTGTGTCTTGCATCCACGAAATACAGCCAGACCAACACTAAACCATCCTACACACATAGAAAACTGGTTGGAGGATTAACACAACAATCTGCACAACCTGAACCACAGAATTCAGCAGGTATGTAGTGAGGAGAGCTGAACTTGGGGAGCGAGAAGCCACAAAAGGTAGGGAAACACTTTTGCGGGTGGAGAGAGGACAGAGACTGGGGAGGAGGGGGAATATGGGAAAAGCACCCCTCCCCAAAAGCAGCTGGAGAGAAAGTGGAAAATTGGAAACAGCCACAGGGGCTAAACTAAAAAGGGAGAAAGGAGAAAGGAGAGGGTTTACATTCCATTAAGACTGTAAACAAGGGGAGTGCAAAGGCTGAAACTCTGCAGCTCCATACCTGGTGGTGCGCTGGTGGGAAGGGCAAATCCCCAGGAACAGAGTGGGCTCTGGGAAGTTCTCGGGCCACATGGGGAAAAGTGTTTCCCCTGCTGGAAGGACATTTGGTAGAGACAGTTGAAACCATCTGGTCCCAGAAGACCCCACAAGGTGGCCACATTCGCTGGTGCGGGGGCAAGGTCGTTAAAGGTGAAACCTGGTGCCAGATGTGTGTTGTGATTTTCCATAATCCCTTAAACACTGCTGCTACACTGTCTCACGAACATTTTCTGGGATGGGCTGGCACCTGGCTGCAGTCTCGGGGCACCAGCAGTAGCAGGGTCCAGCAGGTGTTCCTGGATTCAGCCCACATTCGGCCATTGCTCATTCGGCCATTGCTCAGTTAGACCCTCCCGCAGAAGGGCAGAACAGATCAAAGCTACAGTCCTTCAGAAGGACTAGGGAAAACAGCCACATCTGAGATAAAATTCAGGAAAGAGGTACTGCCTGGTCACAGAAAATGAAAAAGCGGGGAGTGGACAAAAGCTGAAGACAGAAGACGGGTGCACAATTGCTGATCCAGAACAGACTGGGTAGCTGGGTGGCACCATTTTCACCGCTCCTGTGCATGCACATACGCACCTTCGAGCGCCGCAAATATCCACCCCAGTAGGCTAGCAGCGCCATCTAGTGGAAAGCAGAGCTGCTACACTGAGCCCCGCCCAACTGGGCCAACTTTGCTCTTCAAGAACACAAGTCTCAACGCCAGCTTAATTTATGGACTATAAAGAGCTACATAGACTGACTTCTAGGGGAAAACAAAGCAATTTCAGTCCTACTTCAATCTGTTAGCAGGTTCATCTATTCAATTTTCTTTCTTTTTTTCTTTTCTTTTTTCTTTTTCTCTTTTACAATTCTTTTCTTTTTCTTGAATACAGAAAGAGAAAAATTCATTTTTATTTTCAATTTTTATTAAAAATATCTTTCTTTAATTTTTATTACTATATTTTTTACTTTTGTGTAAACTTTTTCAAATTCTACTTTACTTCCATCATTTTATTTTAGTGTACTTCAGTGTATTCGTTTTTTCAAATTTTCAAACAATTTCCCTTTTTTTCTTTCTTTTTCTTTTTTCTCTTTCATTTCTTTTCTTTCCAATGCAGAAAGAGAAAAACTTCATTTTTACTTTCAATTTCTATTAAAAATATTCTTATTTAATTTTCCTTATTATATTTTTTGCTTTTATGTAATTTTTTTCAAATTCTATTTTACTTCAAACATTTTATTTTAGTCTACTACAGTGTATTCACTTTTTAAAATTTTCAAACGATTTCTTTTTCTTTTTTAATCTTTCCTCTTTTTTGTTTCTTTTCTTTTTTCTTAAATACAGAAAATGAAAAAATATCATATCTATTTTTAATTTTATTGAAAATATTTTTCATTAATTTTTTCTACTATATCCTTTACTTTTGTGTATATTTTTTTCAAGTTCTATCTTACCCCCATTATCTCATTTTAGTCTACTTCAGTGTATCCATTATTTCAAATTCTCAAACGATTTCCTTTTTTAATCCCCCCCCTTTTTTCCCCTCTTATCTGTCAAACCACTTTCAACACCCAGACCAAAACATACCTAGGATCTAGCATCACCTATGCGATTTGTGTGTGCATGTGTGTGTGTGTGTGTGTGTGTTTAATTTTTAATTTTAATATTTCTTTAATTTTAAATTTTTAAAATTTCAACTTTTCTACCTCATTAATTCCTTTTCTCCCTTCAAAATGGCAAAATGAAGGAATTTACCCCAAAAAAAGAGCAGTAAGAAACGACAGCCAGGGATTTAACCAACACAGATACAAGCAAGATGTCTGAACCAGAATTTAGAATCACGATAATAAGAATACTAGCTGGAGTCAAAAATAGATTAGAATCCCTTTATACGGAGATAAAAGAAGTAAAACATAGAATGAAATTAAAATGTGATAACTGAGCTGTAATCACGGATGGATGCAGCGGTGGCAAGGATGGCGAGGCAGAACAGAGAATCAGCCATATAGAGGACAAACTTATAGAGAATAACAAAGCAGAAAAAAAGAGGGAGATTAAGAATTAGAGAAATCAGTGACTCATTAAAAAGGAACAATATCAGAATCATAGGGGTCCCAGAGGAGGAAGAGAGAGAAATAAGGGTACAAGGGTTATGTCAGCAAATCATAGCAGAAAACTTTCCTAAACTGGGGAAAGACACAGACATCAAAATCCAGGAAACACAGAGGACCCCCATTAGATTCAACAAAAACCGACCATCAACAAGGCATATCATAGTCAAATTCACAAGATACTCAGGCAAGGAGAGAATCATGAAAGCAGCAAGGGGAAAAAAAAAGTCCTTAACCTACAAGGGAAGACAGATCAGGTATGCAGCAGACCTATCCACAGAAACCTGGCAGGCCAGAAAGGAGTGGTGGGATATATTCAGTGTGCGGAATCAGAAAAATATGCAGCCAAGAATTCTTTATCCAGCATAAAGATAATCCGGCTGTTATTCAAAATAGAAGGAGAGATAAAAAGTTTCCCAGACAAACACGAATTAAAGGAGTTTGTGTCCACTAAACCAGCCCTGCAAGAAATTTTAAGGGGGACTCTCTGAAGGAAGAAAAGATGAAATATATAAACATGCCAAAAGCAACAAAAGATTAGAAAGGACCAGAGCACACCACCAGAAACTCCAACTCTACAAGCATCATAATGGCAATAAATTCAAATCTTCAGTACTCACTCTAAAGGTCAATGGACTCAATGTTCCAATCAAAAGACATAGGGTAACAGAATGGATAAGAAAACAAGACCCATCTATATGCTGTTTACAAGACACCCACTTTAGACCTAAAGACACCTACAGATCGAAAATAAGGGGATGGAGAACAATCTATCATGCTAATGGTCAACAAAAGAAAGCTGGAGTAGCCATACTTATATCAGACAATCTAGACTTTAAAAAAATTTTTTTTTTCAACGTTTATTTATTTTTGGGACAGAGAGAGACAGAGCATGAACGGGGGAGGGGCAGAGAGAGAGGGAGACACAGAATCGGAAACAGGCTCCAGGCTCTGAGCCGTCAGCCCAGAGCCTGACGCGGGGCTCGAACTCACGGACCGCGAGATTGTGACCTGGCTGAAGTCGGACGCTTAACCGACTGCACCACCCAGGCGCCCCGACAATCTAGACTTTAAAATAAAGACTGTATCAAGAGATGAAGAAGGGAATTATATCATAATCAAGGGGTCTATCCACCAAGAAGACCCAACAATTGTAAACATTTATGGGACAAATGTGGAGCACCCGAATATATAAATCAATTAATCACAAACATAAAGAAACTCATCGATAGTAATACCATAATACTAGGAGACTTCAACACCCTATGGACAGATCATCTAATCAAAAAATCAACAAGGAAACAATGGCTTTGATTGACACATTGGACCAGATGGAATTAACAGATATACTCAGAACATTTCATCCTAAAGCAGCAGAATATACATTCTTCTCCAGTGCACATGGAACGTTCTCCAGAATAGACCAGATACTGGGACACAAATAAGCCCTAACTAAGTACAAAAAGACCGAGATTATACTGTGCATATTTTCAGACCACAATGCTATGAAACTTGAAATCAACCACAAGAAAAAATTTGGAAAAGTAACAAATACTTGGAGACTGAAGAACATCCTACTAAAGAATGAATGGGCTAACCAAGAAGTTAAAGAAGAAATTAAAAAGTATATGGAAGTCAATGGCACCACAACCCAAAACCTCTGGGAAGCAGCAAAGGCGGTCATAAGAGGAAAGTTTATAGCAACTCAGGCCTTCCTAAAGAAGGAAGAAAGATCTCAGATACGCAACCTATTCTTAACGCCTTAAAGAGCTGGAAAAAGAACAGCAAATGAAAGCCAAAACCAGCAGAAGATAGGAAATAATAAAGATTAGGGTGGAAATTAATGCTATTGAAACCAAAATAAAAAGAAAAACAGTAGAACAGATCAATGAAACCAGAAGCTGTTTCCTTGAAAGAATTAACAAATTGATAAACCACTAGCCAGTTTGATCAAAAGAAACAGGAAAGGTACCAAACAAATAAAATCAAGAATGAAAGAGGAGATATCACAACCAACACAGCAGAAATAAAAACACTAATAAGAGAATATTATGAGCAATTATACTCCAATAAAATGGGCAATCTGGAAGAAATGGACAAATTCCTAGAAACATATACACTACCAAAACTGAAACAGGAAGAAATAGAACGTTTGAACAGACCCATAACCAGTAAGGAAATCGAATTAGTAATCAAAAATCTGCCAAAAAACAAGAATCCAGGGCCAGATGGCTTTCCAGGGGAATTCTACCAAACATTTAAGGAAGATGTAACACCTATTCCCTTGAAACTGTTCCAAAAATTAGAAATGGAAGGGAAACTTCCAAACTCTTTCTATGAAGCCAGCATTACCTTGTTTCCAAAACCAGAGAAAGACCCCACTAAAAAGGAGAACTATAGACCAATTTCCCTGATGAATATGGATGCAAAACCTCAACAAGATATTAGCCAACCAGATCCAACAATACATTAAAAAAATTATTCACCATGACCAAGTGGGATTTATACCTGGGATGCAGGCCTCATTCAATATCCGCAAAACAAGCAGCATGATTCATCACATCAACAGAAGAAAGGACAAGAACCATATGATCTTCTCAATAGACGCAGAGAAAGCATTTGACAAAATAGAGCATCCTTTCTTGATAAAAACCGTCAAGAAAGTAGGGATAGAAGGAGCATACCTCGAGATCGTAAAAGCCATATATGAACCACCCAACACTAATATCATCCTCAATGGGGTAAAACTGAGAACTTTCCCCCTAAGGTCAGGAACAAGACAGGGATGCCCACTCTTGCCACTGTTATTCAACATAGTATTGGAAGTCTTAGCCTCTGCAATTAGACAACACAAAGATATAAAAGGCATCCAAATCAGCCAGGAGGAAGTCAAACTTTCACTCTTCGCAGATGGCATGATACTCTATATGGAAAACCCAAAAGATTCCACCAAAAAACTGCTAACATTGATTCATGAATTGAGCAAAGTTGCAGGATACAAAATCAGTGCACAGAATCAGTTGTATTCCTATTTGCCAACAATGAAGCAACAGAATGAGAAATCAAGGAATCTATCCTATTTACAGTTGCACCAAAAAAAACCCATAAAATACCTAGGAATAAATATAACCAAAGAGGTGAAAAATCTGTACACTGAAAACTATAGAAAGCCTATGAAAGAAATTGAAGAAGACACACAAAAAAAAAATGGAAAAAGATTCCATGATCGTGGATAGGAAGAACAAATATTGTTAAAATGTTGATACTACCAAAGAAATCTACATATTCAATGTGATCCCTACCAAAGTAACACCAACATTCTTCACAGAGCTAGAACACATAATCCTAAAATTTGTATGGAACCAGAAAAGGCCCCAAACAGCCAAAGCAATCTTGAAAAATACAACCAAAGTAGGAGGCATCACAATCCCAGATGTCAAGCTATACTACAAAGCTGTCATCATCAAGACAGTATGGTACTGGCAGAAGAACAGACACTCAGATCAATGGAACAGAATTGAGGACCCAGAAATGGACCCACAAACATATGGCCAACTAATCTTTGACAAAACAGGAAAGAATATCCAGTGGAATAAAGACAGTCTCTTCAGCAAGTAGTGCTGGGAAAACTGGACAGCGACATGCAGAAAAATGAACCTGGACCACTTTCTTACACCATACACAAATATAAACTCAAAATTGATGAAAAACCTAAACATAAGACAGGAAACCATCAAAATCCTCAAGGAGAAAGCAGGCAAAAACCTATTTGGCCTTGGCTGTGGCAACTTCTTACTCAACACGTCTCTGGAGGCAAGGGAAAGAAAAGCAAAAATGAACGACTGGGACCTCATCAAAATAAAAAGCTTCTGCACAGCGAAGGAAACAATCAGCAAAACCGAAAGGCAACCAACAGAATGGGAGAAGATATTTTCAAATGTCATATCAGATAGAGGGTTAGTATCCAAAATCTCTAAAGAACTTATCAAACTCAACACCCAAAAAACAAATAATCTAGTGAAGAAATGGGCAAAAGACATGAGTAGACACTTCTCCAAGGAAGACATTCATATGGCCAACAAACACATGAAAAAATGCTCAACTTCACTCATCATCAGGGAAATACAAATCAAAACCACAATGAGATATCACCTTAAACTTGTCAGAATGGCTAACATTAACAACTCAGGCAACAACAGATGTTGGTGAGGATGTGGAGAAAGAGGGTCTCTTTTGCGTTGTTGGTGGCAGTGCAAGCTGGTGCAGCCACTCTGGAAAACAGTATGGAGATTCCTCAAAAAACTAAAAAAAGGTGCTCACTTCGGCAGCACATATACTCAAATTGGAATGATACAGAGAAGATTAGCATGGCCCCTGCGCAAGGATGACATGCAAATTCGTGAAGCCTTCCATATTTTTGAAGAAAAAAAAAAAGAGGTTAGAGAGGGATGTAGCCAAAGCATAAGAGACTCCTAAACCTGAGAACAAACTGAAGGTTGATGGGGGGTGAGAGGGAGGGGGGGTGGGTGATGGGTATTGAGGAGGGCACCTTTTGGGATGAGCACTGGGTGTTGTATGGAAACCAATTTGACAATAAATTTCATATTAAAAAGAAAAAAAATAAACTAAGCTGAGGGAGTCGGTGTATTATGTTAACACAAAAAATAAAAAAGAATAAACATTAAAAAAAAAACAACTAAAAATAGAACTACCCTACAACCCAGCAATTGTACTACCAAGCATTTATCCACGGGTTACAGGTGTGCTGTTTTGAAAGGACACATGCATCCCCATGTTTATAGCAGCATTATAAACAATAGCCAAAGTATAGAAGGAGCCCAAATGTCCATCGACGGATGAATGGATAAAGAAAATGTGATATATATATACAATGGGGTATTCCTTGGCAATCAAAAAGAATGAAATCTTGCCATTTGCAACTATGTGGATGGAATTGGAGGGTATTATGCTAAGTGAAATTAGTCAGTCATAGAAAGACAAAAATCATATGACTTCACTCATATGAGGACATTAAGAGACAAAACAGGTGAATATAAGGGAAGGGAAACAAAAATAATATAAAAACAGGGAGGGGGAGAAAACAGAAGAGACTCATAAATATGGAGAACAATCTGAGAGTTGCTGGAGGGGTTGTGGGAAGGGGATGGGCTAAATGGGTAAAGGGCATTAAGGAATCTACTCCTGAAATCATTGCTTCACTATATGCTAACTAATTTGGATGTAACTTTTAAAAAATAAAAATAAAATAAAAAAGCAAACGTTTTTAAAAAATTAAAAGAAAGATTCAAAATTAAAAAAATTCATTTTAATCCTAATATAAATGTTAAAAGACAAAAACTTGTTAATGTATACAAAATAAAAAAAAGAAGCAAACTGACTACAAGAACACAGTGTGTGTGGGGGGGAGAGGTAGTAAAGTGAGCAATTTTGCATGTGATTAAAGTTAAGTTATTATTAACTTCAAAAAGATGGTTACAATTAAATGATATTTGTTGAAAACACAAGGTAACCACAAATAAAAACTTACAGTGGATATACAAAAGAGAGAAAAGAATCAAAGGAAATCATTACAAAAACATCCCATCAAATAAAATAATCAAAGAAAAAGATAGCAAGAGAGGGCAAAACAAATGCATAAGAGATTGAAAACAATTAGCAAAATGACAATATTAAGCTCTCATCCATCAATAATTACTTTAAATGTAAATGGACTAAACTCTCCAATCAAAAGACATAGAGTAGCTGAAGGGATTAAAAATAAATGATCTACTCTTATGACATCTACAAGAGATTCCTGTTTGTTTATTCATCTAGTTTACTGACGTAGAATTGGCATAATATTATATTAGTTTCAGGTGTAGAACATAATGATTTCATATTTGTATATATTGCTAAATGATTACCACAATAACTCCAGTTAACTTGTATTACCACAGATATTTACAAGAAGTTTGCTTTGTGATGAGGTCTAAAATGTATTCTCTTAGCAACTTTTAAATATGCAATGCAATATTATTTACTGTAATCCCCATGCTGTACAGTACATCCCACGATTATTTATTTATTTATTTATTTATATTTTTGGAAAGAGAGAGAGGACAAGTGGGGGAGAGGGGAAGAGGAGGAGAGAGAGAATCTTAAGCAGACTCCATGCTCAGCACAGCACAGAGCCCAAAGCAGGGCTTGATCCCACAATCCTGGGATTATGACCAGAGCCAAAATCAAGAGTCAGATATCCAACTGACTGAGCCATCCCAGATGCCCTTCCATGATTTACTTTATAACCAGGAGTTTTGTACATTTTTATTCCCTTCACCCATTTTGTCAAACCTTCACCCAAGAGACTCAATTTATTAAAAAAAATTATTTTCAAATTTAAAATTATAATTTTTATAGGATTTTTAAAGTAAATCATAGACATGTCAAAATTTACCTATAAATGAATAATATGAATGTTGCATGTTATGTTGTTATATGTTATAAATTTACCCATAAGGATAGTATATATATTATATGAGAACATTTATGTAAAAAATAAAAACTATGGTATATACATAATTTATGTCACTATGTAGTCTTTAAAAATAATGCATTTAATGAGATAAAGAAATGGTCATTACATATTGTTTGAGGAAAAAATGTGTATATGACATAACATAAGGTATGATCTCAATTTATAACCCCCATGCTTTCATGCACAAACACATATATCTGTAGAAGAAATTTTACAACATGAAAAAGCAAAGAGTCAGCAATAATCACCATTGTTTTGGGGCTATAGATGATTTTAAATTATTTTTTCTGTTTGTTCTGAATTTTTAGTTTTCTATAACAAATACATATGATTCTAAATAAAAGTCAACACCAGAATCAAATCAAAATTGTTTTAAACTTTTACTTTTCACTAGTTTGCTTATAAAACGAAAATTTATCTTATTTTTCAGGTATACAATATAATGATTTGATATTTGTACATACATATATATATATATATATACCTTTTTGAGAGAAAGAGAGAGAGAGCAAGCAGGGGAGGGACATTAAGAGAGGGAGAGAGAGGATCCCAAGCAGGCTCCACACTGTCAGTGCAGAGCCCAACACGATGCTTGAAATCATGAACCATGAGATCATTACCTGAGCTGAAATCAAGAGTCTGACACTTAACTCACTGAACCTCCCAGGTGCCCCAGATATTTGTATATATTTTTAAATAGTCGCCTCCATATGTCTAGTTAGCATCTGTCATGATACATAATTAAAGAATTTTGGGGCGCCTGGGTGGCGCAGTCGGTTAAGCGTCCGACTTCAGCCAGGTCACGATCTCGCGGTCCGTGAGTTCGAGCCCCGCGTCGGGCTCTGGGCTGACGGCTCAGAGCCTGGAGCCTGTTTCCGATTCTGTGTCTCCCTCTCTCTCTGCCCCTCCCTGGTTCATGCTCTGTCTCTCTCTGTCCCAAAAATAAATAAACGTTGAAAAAAAAAAAAATTAAAAAAAAAAAAATTAAAAAAAAAAAAAAAGAATTTTTTGGTGATAAGATTTTAAGATTTATTTTCTTATAAACTTTCAAATAATGACTATGGTATTATTAACTATAGTTGCTATGCTATATGTTATACATTTGTCACATATTCTATATGTTACATTGGGATGTTAATTATTTTATACCTAGTACAAAGGTAGCTGGTACCTTTGATGCCCTTCACCCGTTTCACTCATCCCCCACCCCAGATAGCTCTAGCAATCTTAATTCATTCTCTGTATCTATGATCTCACTTTTTTTTTTTTGAGATTCCACATATATAAGTGAGATCATACAGTTGTCTTTCTCTGCCTGACTTATTTCACTTAGCATAGTGCCCTCATGGATCATCCATGTTGTTACAAACGGCAAGATTTCATTCTTTTTTATGGCTGAATAATAATATTGTTATTATTATTATTATTATATTAATATTATTATATATCACATTTTCTTTATCCCCTCATTCATTGATGGACACTTGGGTTGTTTTCATATCTTTACTATTGTAAATATTGCTGAAATAAACATAGGATGCATGTATCTTTTTGAGTGAGTGTTTTTGCTTTCTTTGGATAAATACCCAGAAGTAGAATTTCTGAATCACATGGCTGTTCTACTTGTAGTTTATTGAGGATCTTCCATACTGCTTTTCATAGAAGCTGCACAAATTTACATTCCCACCATCAAGGCACAAGAGTTCCCTTTTTCCATGTCCTGAACAGTTTCTTGTCTTTTTGATCATAGACATTCTAACAGATGTGAGGTGATATCTCATAGTGGTTTTGATTTGCATTTCCCTGATGATTAGAGATGTTGAGCATCTTTTCATGTGTCATGTGTCAATTAGCCATCTGTATGTCTTCTTCGGAAAAATATCTATTCAGATCTCTTAAATTGGATTTTTTTTTTTTTACTGTTGAGTTGTGTGAGTTTTTAAATATATTTTGGATATCAACCTCCTATCAGACAAATGGTTTACAAATATTTCATCCAATTCATTAGGTTGCTCTTTCATTTTGTTGATGGTTTCCTTTGCCATGCATAAGTGTTTTAGTTTGATGTAGTCCCACTTGCTTATTTGCTGAGCTGAGCTGTCAGCACAGAGCCTGATGCAGGGCTTGTACTCATGAACCAGGAGATCATGGCCTGACCTGAAGTCAGATGCTTAACTGAGTGAGCCACCCAGGTAGTCCTTAATTTTGTTTTAAATCCCAAATAGTTAACATACAGTGCTATATTATTATTTTTTAATACGAAATTTATTGTCAAATTGGTTTCCATACAACACCCAGTGCTCATCCCAACAGGTGCCCTCCTCAGTGCCCATCACCCACTTTCCCTTCCCCCCCACCCCCCATCAACCTTCGTTTATTCTCAGTTTTTAAGAGTCTCTTATGGTTTGCCTCCTTCCCTCTCTAACTTTTTTTCCCCGTCCCCTCACCCATGGTCTTCTGTTAAGTTTCTCAGGATCCACATAAGAGTAAAAACATATGGTATCTGTCTTTCTCTATATGACTTATTTCACTTAGCATAACACTCTCCAGTTCCATCCACGTTGCTACATAGGCCATATTTCATTCTTTCTCATTGCCAAGTAGTATTCCATTGTGTATATAAACCACAATTCTTTATCCATTCACCAGTTGATGGACATTTAGGCTCTTTCCATAATTTGGCTATTTTTGAAAGTGCTGCTATAAACATTGGGGTACACGTGCCTCTATGCATCAGCATTCTTGTATCCCTTGGGTAAATTCCTAGCAGTGCTATTTCTGGGTCATAGGGTAGATCAAATTTTTACTTTTTTGAGAACCTCCACACTGTTTTCCAGAGAGGCTGCACCAGTTTGCATTCCGACCAATAGTGCAAGAGGGTTCCCGTTTCTCCACATCCTCTCCAGCATCTATAGTCTCTTGATTTGTTCATTGTAGCCACTCTGACTGGCATTAGGTGATATCTGAGTGTGGTTTTGATTTGTATTTCCCTGATGAGGAGTGACGTTGACTTCTGCAGTGCAGAGGAAACAATCAACAAAACTAAAAGGCAACCGATAGAATGGGAAAAGATATTTGCAAATGACATATTGTACAAAAGGCTAGTCTCCAAAATCTATAAAGAACTCACCAAACTCCACACTCGAAGAACAAATAATCCAGTGAAGAAATGGGCAGAAGGCATGAATAGACACTTCTCTAAAGAAGACATCTAGATGGCCAACAGGTATAGTGCTATATTAATTTCAGGTGTTGTCAGTCTATCTTCCACTGCCATAGTTAGACTGTTTATATTTAAATAACACTTGACATTTTATTATTTGTTTTCTATTAGTTTCTTCTGAGTTTCTAAACCCTATTTCTCTTTGCCTTCCTGTGGGTGACTCAAGCATTTTTTTTAGGATTCCATTTTGATTTTTTACAGTAATGTTGAGTTTATTACTTTGTGTAGTTTTCTTTGTTATTGCTCTAGGTATTTTAATACATGTACATACTTATCACTGTTATAGGTATCCATGTTTTACTATCTGAGTTAAGTTCAGATAACTTACTGTCAGTCAAGTCCCTTTACTCTCCCACTTTTTTAAAAGTTTATTTTGTGGGGAAACAGGGACAGAGAAAGAGGAAGAGAGTGAATCCAAGGAGGTTTCTTGCTGTGAGTGTGGAGCTCGATGCAGGGCTCAAACTCACAAACTGAGATCATGACCTGAGCCGAAATTAAGAACGGGGTGCTTAACTGACTGAGCCACCCAGGAGTCCCTCTACCCACTTTTATATAGTGTTTCCACTATGTACATTTAAAACCATATCAAATGTTATAATTTTACATTAACTTCCAAATATGATTTAATAAACTCATCATTTTAAGGCTTTTTTATTACAATAAAATACCTCAATTTTACCTCAATTTTTATCCATCCCAATGTATTTCCTTCATTTCTGAAGTCCCAAGATTTTGTTCTGGTGATTGTTATCTTTTCCTTTCTACTTAGAGAATTTCTTTCAGCTGCACTTTAAGGATATTACTGGAAACAAATTTTCTTTTTTGTTGCTGTTGTTCAATAATGTCTTTATTTTCTTTCATTTCATAAGGGGATTTTCTTTCCTGGATGTTAAATTTACACATGAAAAGTCTTTTTTCTCAATAGTCAAAAAATATTGTCACATCCTTCTGCCCTCTGTGGTTTCAGATGAGTGCTCAGCTGGCATTCAAATTGGTATTCTCTTGTAATTAATATGTCATTTTTCTCTGACTGTTTTCAAGAATTTTTTTCTTTTTCTTTAGTTTTCTGAAGTTTAATTATGATGCGTTTGGCATGAACTTATTTATGTTTATCCTATTTGATGTTTGCTTAGCTTCTTGGATCTGTATATATATGTTCCAAACATTTGTGAAATTTTCAGCTATTATTTATTTGACTACTTTATTAGTCTACTCTTTCTTCCCTCTTCTTCTGGGAATCCAATGAGTTGAGCGATATCACTTTTATTATTGTTCCACAGATCCCTGAGACTCTGATCATTTCCCTGTTTATACTGGGTAAGTTCTATTGATATGTTGTGCAGTTTTCTGATTCTATTGTCTGTTATCTCCACTCTACTGTTGAACCCATTTAGAAAGTCTTTTATTTCAATATAAAAGGAACTATAATTTCCTGTTCTATAATTTCCACTTGGCACTTAAAAAATAACTTCTATTTCATTGCTTAGATTTTTTATTCTTTCATTTGTTTGGAGATAATTTGTTATTGTTGAAATATTTTTGTAATACCTACTTTAAAATCCTTGTCAGATAATTCCAATATCTGATTCTTTTCGGTGTTAGTGTCTGTTCATTTATGACTTTCCTTGTTTTTGGTATGATGGGTGATTTTTTTATTGTATCCTGGAAGCTTTGAATATTATATTATTTACATGTTATATTGTGTATGTTCAGATTTCTGCCACCTCATTGTCTTCCAGTGTGCGTGGAAGTTTAGGTGGCCCTTAGGTCCTAGAGGATCCTTCCCAATGAAAGCGGGGGCACTAATTGCACAGACTCCTAGCCTCTGAATGTGTGTGTTAACTTAGTTCTCTAGTGGTGCCTTCTTATAGAGGGTGACATAGAGTGTCAACAGGCCCCACGTCCTATCACTCACTGTTTAATTGTTGCTAAGTATGACTGGAGACTCAGCTGCTCAGTAGACCGGGGAGGAGAGAAGTGGAGTACTGAGTAACTATCCCACCTCATTGATGCCAGGGAAGTGGAAGCTTAAATGCGTTCTGATGACATGGGAGAATGTGGTCAGGAACGTGGGGGTTGGAGCGGAGAAATGGGAGATGAGGAAGAGTCCACACTAACCCTACTTCAAAATAGCTCCATCAATTTTTTTTTCTTTTTTGGTTTGAAGATGGTAGTGGAATAGGAGGACCCTAGGCTTACCTTGTCTCACAAATACAACTAGATAACTATGAAATGATCCCCAAAACCCCAGAAATTGACCTGAAGCCTGGCAAAACAAACTCCACAACTAAAGGTAGAGAAGAGGCCACATCAGGAAGGTAAGAAGTGTAGAGATGCAGTTTGGGAGAGAGAAATGGATCTTGGCCGTTGCATTGGGGAGGGAGCTGTGGTCGTGGAGAAGGGTGAGAGGCAGGCTAAAACACAGGGGAGCACACAGGGAAGGGAATTCCCATAGAAAATTGACTTGCAAAGTAAGAGGAACTGAAATTTGTAAGTTCCTGCAAACAATGGGACTTAAAGCCTGGAGTTTTAAAGGTCAGTGGGCTTGGCAGGGATAGATCCCAGAGGACATTAAGGCTGCCTTTGGAAAGAAGGCAGGCAAACAACTCACAGAAAAACAATGTGGAAACAGCAATTTGAAAACCATGTGGGGAAAAGAATGTGGGGATTATTTGCTCATCTTGGAGGGTAACCCAGAGAGGCAACATTCACAAAGACATCCCTCCAGGAACAAAAGAACTGGAAGGGACCATTTCTCTCCCCATCTCTCAGCATAAGCACAGGGCCACCTGTGGGAACCAGCATAACCCAGGCATTTGCTGTGTAACTTGCCTACACCATGCCCCACTCCCCTATGTTCCAGTGGAACCAACCCTCCCAGTCACACTTTAGTCTCAGCATGGTAGGCCTCTGGCCCAAGCCCTTGTTCACACTGCATCTTCCAACATGGGAATTCTGAAGAGACTCCATTCTGATGGCAGTGGAAACAGGTTTCATTTCACAAGCAGACCAGAGTACATCTAGTGAAAACTCATTGCACTCAAGCCAGGGACCAAACATTGCCTACATCAAGCAAAAAGAACCTTGACAGATGGCTGGCCTGTAGGAAAAAACAAACAGCTGTTAAAAAAGCTGTAGAGTACATGCAGCACACATTGGAGACACTTCCAGAAATGCCAGGCCATAGGGAATAGGAGAAACTACACAGCAGGAAACTACAGGAACTTTTCTTCATAAGGCCATTACTTTCAGGAACAGAAGACATAGCTGACTTCTCTAATATAGAGATACAGGCACAAAGACTCAGACAAAATGAAAAGACATAGGAATTTATCCCAAAGGAAGCAATAGGATAAGGCCATGGACAGGGATGTAAGTGGAACAGATATAAGTTACATGGGTGATAGAGAATTTAATGTAATAATCAAAAGGATACTCACTGGACTTGAGAAAAGGGTGGAATACATGAGTGAGCCCCTTTACACAGAGAAGAGGAATGACATAGCAGAGATAAAGGGCTCAATAAATGAAATGAGGAACATGCTTGATGGAATGAATAGTAGGATGGAAATACCAGAGGAACAAATTAGTGACCTAGAAGACAGCATTGGGAAGTAATCAAGCTGAACAAGAGAGAGAGAGAGAGAAAATAATTATGCAAAATAAGAATAGAACCCAGTGAGTCCATCAAACATAATAACATTTGTATTATAGGAGTCCCAGAAGAAGAAGAGAGAGTAAAGGGGATAGAAAATTTATTTGAAGAAGTAATAGCTGAAAGCTTTCCAAATCTGGGGAAGGAAACAGATATCTAGACCTAGGAGTGAAAGACAACCCTCATTAAAATCAACAAAAGCATATCAACACCAAGACATATTGTAGTTATATGGGAAAAAATATAGTGACAAAGAAAAAAAATTAAAAGGAGCAACACAAAAGAAGACAGAAACTTATAAGGGAAAACCCATAAGGCTACCAGGGGATTTTTCCGCAGAAACTTTGCAAGCCAGAAGGGATTGGCAAGATATATTCAAAGTGCTGAAAGGGAAAAATCTGCAGCCAAGAATGCTTTATCCAGCAAGGCTATTATTCAGAATAGATGGAAAAATAAAAAATTTTCCATACAAACAAAAACTAAAGGAGTTCATGACCACTAAATCAGTCCTGCAAGAAAGATTAAAGGGGACACTTTGAGTGGAAAGGAGAGACCAAAAGTGACAGTAGGAAAGTAGGAAAAACAAAGCAATAAAATTAATATTTATGAAAAAAATTAGTCAAGGAACTCACAGAATAAAAAGATGTAAAATACAACACCAGGGGAGGGGCAGGAGTAAAGAATGAGTTCAAACTTAGGTGACCATCAACTTAATATAGACTGCTATATGCAGATGAGTCTATATACATATATACCATATCTCAAAACTCACTAATAAATATTCAAAGAAAAAGAGAAATCCAAATATATTACTAAAGAAAATCAGCAAACCATGAAAGAGAGAAAGACAAGAATGGATCAGAGAAAATCTTCAGAAACAATGACAAAACAAATAATAAAATGACAATAAATATATATATCTATCAATAATTTCTTTGAATGTAAATGGACTAAATGCTCAAATCAAAAGACATAGGGTGATAGAATAGATAAAAAACAAGACTCATCTGGATGCTGCCTATAGCAGACTCATTTTAGACCTAAAGAGACCTGCAGATGGAAGGTGAGGAGACGGAGAATTATTTATCATGTAAATGCATGGCAGAAGAAAGGGTAGCAATACTTATATTGGACAAACTAGACTTTACACTTTTTGTTGTTGTTGGAAAAACTAAACTTTAAAAAAGACTGTAAGAAGAGACAGAGAAGGACATCTTAATAACAAATGAGACAATCCAACAAGAAGATACAATAATTGACTTTTAGTTTTGTTGATTGGATCTTGAGAAACATAACAGAAGACCATGGGGGAGTGGAAGGGGGAAAATTTACAGAGAGAGAGGGAGGCAAACTATAAGAGACTTGTGGATACTGAGAACAAACTGAGGGTTGATGGGGGATGGGAGAAAGGGGAAAGTGGGTGATGGGCTTTGAGGAGGGCACTTTTGGGATGAACACTGGGTGTTGTATGGAAACCAATTTGACAATAAGTTATATTTAAAAAAAGAAGATACAATAATTGTATATATTTATGTGCCGAACATAGGAGCACCCAAATATACAAAACAGTTAATAACAAACATAAAAGAACTAACTAATAATAAAACACTAATAGTTGAGGACTTTAACATTCGACTTATATCAATGGACATATCCCCTAAACAGAAAATCAACAAAGAAACAATGGCATTGAATGATACATTGGAACAGATGGATTTAACAAATATATTCAGAACATTCATTCTAACACAATAAGGTATGCATTCTTTTCAGATGCACTCAGAACATTCTCCAGAATAGATGACATATTAGCCCACAAAACAAGCCTTAACAAATTCAAGAAGATTGACGTCATGCCATGCATCCAATCTGACCACAATGCTATGAAAATAGAGGTCAACCACAAGAAAAAAAATCTGGAAAGAACAGAAATACATGGAGGTTAAATAACATATTACTAAACAATGAATGAGTCAACTGGGAAATAAAATACATAGAAAGAAATGTAAATGAAAACACGGTAGTCCAAAATCTGTGGGATGCAGCAAAAGCTGCAAGCTTAAGCTGCAAGAAAAAGCTAACAGAGAAGTTTATAGCAGGCTTACCTCAAGAAGGAAGAAAATTTTCAAATAATCAACGTAACCTTATATATAAATGAAGAAAAAGAACAATAAACAAATCTAAAACCAACAGAAGGAAGGAAATAATAAAAATTAGAACAGAAATAAATAATATAGAAACTTAAAAAGCCCACAATATAAGATATCAATGAAACCAGAAGATTGTTCTTTGAAAAAAAAAACAATAAAATTGATAACACTCTAGGTAGACTTATCAAGAAAAAAAGAATAAGGACTCAAATAAATAAAATCATAAACGATAGAGGAGAAATAGCAACCAACACCACAGAAATGAAAACAATTATAAGAGAATATTATGAAAAAATATATGCCAACAAATTGGACAACCTACAAGAAATGGATAAATTCCTGGAAACATAAAAACCACCAAAACTGAAACAGGAAGAAACATAAAATGTGAACAGACTGATAACCAGCAAAGAAATTGAATCAGAAATCAAAAACTCCCAACAAACCAAAGTCCAGAACTTCACAGGCGAATTCTACCAAACACTTAAAGAAGAATTAATACCTATTTTTTTCAAACTATTCCAAAAAATAGAAAAGTATGCAAAACATCCAAATTTATCAGATAAGGCCAACATTATTATCAGAACTAAAGAACCATCAAAAAAAGTGAACTATGAGCCAATAAATGAATATAGATGCAGAAATCCTCAACAAAATACTAGCAAGCTCAATCCAAGAATTCTTAAAAAAAATCATTCAGCACAATAGGGGCACCTGGGTGGCTCAGTCCGTTGAGCATCCGACTTCAGCTTGGGTCATGAGCTTGTGGCTCATGAGTTTGAGCCCTACATTGGGGCACAGGGCTCTGTGCTGACAGCTCAGAGCCTGGAGCCTGCTTAGGATTCTGTGTCTCCCTCTCTTTGCCCCTTCTCTGCTTATACACTGTCTCTCTCTCTCTCAAATATAAATAAACATTAAAAAAATTTTTAAAAAATATTCACCACAATCAAGTGCATTTTATTCCTGGGTTTCAAGAATGGTTCACATTCACAAATTATTCAAACTGATACATAATATCAATACAAATAAGGATAGGGACTGCATAATCATTTCAATAGACACAGAAAAAGCATTTGACAAATTATAACATCCATTTATGATAAAAACCCTCAAAAGTAGGTTTAGAGGGAATATACCTCAAAATAACAAAGGTCATATATGAAAAACCCACAGCTAACATCATCCTTAATGGGGAAAAACTGAGGGCTTTTCCCCTAAGGTAGAAAACAAGACAAGGATGTCCACTTTCATTAATTCTATTAAACATAGTACTGGAAGTCCTAGCCACAGCAATCAGACAACAAAAAGAAATAAATAGTATCCAAATTAGTAAGGAAGAACTAAAATTTTCACTATTTGCAGATGACATGATGCTATATATGGAAAACCTGAGCGAATTCACCAAAAATTTGGTGAAACTAATAAATTACTTTAGTAAATTTTCAGGATACAAAATCAATGTACAGAAATCTGTTGCATTTCTTTTTTAAAAATTTTTAATGTTTATTCATTTTTGAAAGACAGAGAGAGACAGAGCACAAGCAGGAGTGGGGCAGAGAGAGAGGGGGACACAGAATCAGAAGCAGGCTCCAGGCTCTGAGCTGTCAGCACAGAGCCTGATGCAGAGCTCAAACTCACGAACCATGAGATCATGACCTGAGCCGAAGTTGGATGCTCAACCGACTGAGCCACCCAGGCACCTCAGATATCAGTTGCATTTCCATACATCAATAATGAAGCAGCAGAAAGAGGAATTAAGAAAACAAACCCATTTGCAATTGCACCTAAAATAATATACCTAGGAATAAACTTAATCAATGAGGTGAAAGACCTGTACTATAAAACACTGATGAAAGAAATTGAAGATGGCCCAAAGAAATGGAAAGATATTCCATGCTCATGGATTGGAAGAACAAATATTGTTAAATGTCAATACTACCCAAAGCAATCTACACATTCAATGCAATCATAATACCGTTTTTACAGAACTAGAACAATCCCAAAATTTGCATGGAACTACAAAGGACCCTGAAAAGCTTAAGCAATCTTGGAAAATAAAAGCAAACCTGGAGGCATCACAAATACAGATATATTAAAAATCTGTATTCATCAAGATAGTATGGTACTGGCATAAAAATAGACACATGGATTAATCGAACAGAATAGAAAACCTAGAACTAAACCCTAAATTACATACTCAATTTACCTTTGACAAAGCAGGAAAGATTATCTAATGTAGAAAATATACTCTCTTCAACAAATGGTGTAGGGAAAATGACAGAAACATGCAAAAGAAAGAAAATGGACCACTTTGTTGTACCATGCAAAAAAATAAATTCAAAATGGATTAAAGACCAAATGAGACCTAAAACCATAAAAATCTTAGAAGAGAGCCCAGGCAGTAACTTCTTTGACATTGGCCATAGCAACTTTTTTTTTTTTTTTTTCTGGATAGGTTCCTGAGGCAAGGGAAACAAAAGCAAACTAACTATTAGGACTTAATCAAAATAAACTAAAAGCCAACCTACTGAATGGGGCAAATGACATATCTGATAAAAGGCTATATATATATATATATATACAACTTATACAACTCAACACTCTAAAACAAATAATCCAATTAAAAATGGGCAGAAGTTGGGGCACCTGGATGGCTCAGTTGGTTGAGTGTCCAACTTCGGCTCAGGTCATGATCTTGCGGTTGACGAATTCAAGCTCCGTGTTGGCTGTGTGCTGACAGCTCAGAGCCTGGAGGCTGCTTCAGATTCTGTGTGTCTCTCTCTCTGCCGTTCCCCCGCTCATGCTCTGTCTCTCTCTGTCTCAAAAATAAAATAAACATTAAAAAAATAATAAATAAAAATGGGCAGAAGACAGGAACAGACATTTCTTTTTTAAAAAATGTAATTTATTGTCAAATTGGCTATCATACAGTATATACAGTGTGCTCTTGGTTTTGGGGGTAGATTCCAGTGATTCATTGCTTACATTCAACAGCCAGTGCTCATACCAACAAGTGCCCTTCTCAATGCCCATCACCCATTTTCCCCTCTCTTCCAACCCTCCCATCAACCCTTAGTTGGTTCTCTGTATTTAAGAGTTTCTTATGGTTTGCCTCCCTCCCTCTGTATTTGTAACTATGTTTTTCCCCTTCCCTTCACCCATGGTCTTCTGTTAAGTTTCTTAAGATCCACATATGAGTGGAAACATGATATCTGCCTTTCTCTGACTGACTTATTTCACTTAGCATAACACCCTCCAGTTCCATCCATGTTGCTGAAAATGGCAGGATTTCATTCTTTCTCATTGCCAAGTAGTATTCCATTGTATATATAAACCACATCTTTTTTTTTTAATGAAATCTATTGTCAAATTGGTTTCCATACAACACCCAGTGCTCATCCCAAAAAAATGCCCTCTTCAATACCCATCACACACCCTCCCCACCCTCCCACCCCCCAAACAACCCTTAGTTTGTTCTCAGTTTTTAAGTCTCTTATACTTTGGCTCTCTCCCACTCTAACTTCTTTTTTTTTCTTCCCCTCCCCCACGGGTTTCTGTTAAGTTTGTCAGGATCCACATAAGAGTGAAAACATATGGTATCTGTCTTTCTCTGTATGGCTTATTTCACTTAGCATAACACTCTCCAGTTCCATCCACGTTGCTACAAAGGGCCATATTTCATTCTTTCTCATTGCCACATATTACTCCACTGTATATATAAACCACATCTTTATCCACTCATCAGTTGATGGACATTTAGGCTCTTTCCATAATTTGGCTATTGTTGAAAGTGCTGCTATAAACATTGTGGTACAAGTGCCCCTATGCATCAGCACTCCTGTATCTCTTGGGTAAATTCCTAGCAGTGCTCTTGCTGGGTCATAGGGTAGATCTATTTTTACTTTTTTGAGGAAACTCCACACTGTTTTCCAGAGAAGCTGTACCAGTTTGCATTCTCACCAACAGTGCAAGAGGGTTCCTCTTTCTCCACATCCTCATGAACTTATGTTGATTCCTGAGTTGTTAATTTTAGCCACTCTGACTGGTGTGAGGTGGTAACTCAATGTGGTTTTGATTTGTATTTCACTGATGATGAGTGATGTTGAGCATCTTTTCATGTGTCTGTTGGCCATCTGGATGTCTTCTTTGGAAAAGTGTCTATTCATATCTTCTGCCCATTTCTTAGCTGGATGATTTGTTTTTTTGGATGTTGAATTTGGTGAGTTCTTTATAGGTTTGGGATGCTAACACTTTATCCAATATGCCATTTGCAAATATCTTCTCCCATTCTGTTGGTTGCCTTTTAGTTTTGTTGATTGTTTCCTTTGCAGTGCAGAAGCTGTTTATCTTGATGAGGTCCCAATAGTTTGTTTTTGCTTTAAATATCCTTGCCTTTGGAGATGTGTCAAGGAAGAAATTGCTGCAGCCGAGGTCAAAGAACTTGTTACCTGCTTTTTCCTTTAGGGTTTTGATGGTTTCCTGTCTCACATTTAGGTATTTCATCCATTTTGAATTTATTTTTATGTATGGTGTAAGAAAGTGGTCTAGTTTCATTCTTCTGCATGTTTTCCAGTTCTCCAAGGAACATTTGCTAAAGAGACTGTCTTTTTTCGTTGGATATTCTTTCCCACCTTGTCAAAGATTAGTTGGCCATACATTTGTGGGTCCAATTCTGGGTTCTCTATTCTATTCCATTGGTCAATGTGTCTGTTTTTCTTCCAATACTATACTGTCTTGATGATCTAAAGTCTGGGATTATGATGCCTCCTGCTTTAGTTTTCTTTTTCAACATTACTTTGGCTATTCTGGGTGTTTTGTGGTTCCATACAAATTTTAGGATTGTCTGTTCTAGCTTTGAGAAGAATGTCGGTGTAATTTTCACTGGGATTGCACTGAGTGTGCAGATTGCTTTGGGTAGTATTAACATTTTAACAATATTCGTTCTTCCAATCCATGAACATGGAATGTTTTTCCATTTCTTTGTGTCTTCTTCAATTTCCTTCATAAGTTTTCTATCGTTTTCAGCATACAGATCTTTTACATCATTGGTTAGGTTTATTCCTAGGTATTTTATGTTTCTTGGTGCAATTGTAAATGGGATTCATTTCTTGATTTCTGTTTCATTTGTTTTATTATTGGTTTATAGAAATGCAAATGATTTCTGTACATTGATTTTATATCCTACAATTTTGCTGGATTCATGTATCAGTTCTTTTTTTTTAAGTTTTTATTTATTATTATTATTATTATTATTTTTTAAATATGAACTTTATTGTCAATTGGATTCCATATAACTCCCAGTGCTCATTCCCATAGATGCCCTCCTCAATACCCATCACCCACCCTCCCCTCCCTCCCACCCCTCATCAACCCTCAGTTTGTTCTCAGTTTTTAAGAGTCTCTTATGTTTTGGCTCCCTCCCTCTCTAACCTTTTTTTTTCTTCCCCTCCCCCATGGGTTTCTGTTAAGTTTCTCAGGATCCACATAAGAGTGAACACATATGGTATCTATCTTTCTCTCTATAGTTTATTTCACTTAGCATAACACTCTCCAGTTCCATCCACTTTGCTACAGAAGGCCATATTTCATTCTTTCTCATTGCCAAGTAGTGTTTCATTATGTATATAAACCACAATTTCTTTATCCATTCACCAGTTGATGGACATTTAGGTTTTTTCCATAATTTGGCTATTGTTGAAAGTGCTGCTATAAACATTGGGGTACAAGTGCCCCTATGCATCAGCAATCCTGTATCCCTTGGGTAAATTCCTAGCAGTGCTATTTCTGGGTCATAGGGTAGATCTATTTTTACTTTTTTGAGGAACCTCCACACTGTTTTCCAGAGAAGCTGTACCAGTTTGCATTCCAACCAACAATGCAAGAGGGTTCCTGTTTCTCCACATCCTCGCCAGCATCTATAGTCTCCTGATTTGTTCATTTTAGCCACTCTGACTAGCGTGAGGTAGTATCTGAGTGTGGTTTTGATTCGTATTTCCCTGATGAGGAGCAACGCTGAACATCTTTTCATGTGCCTATTGGCCATCATGTATCAGTTCTAGCAGATTTTTGGTAGTATCTTTTGGGTTTTCCATGTAGATAGAGTATCATGTCATCTTCAAAAAGAGAAAGTTTGACTTCTTTGACAATATGGATGGCTTTTATTTCACTTTGTTGTCTGATTGCTGATGCTAGGACTTCCAACACTATGTTAAACAACCATAGTGAGAGTGGACATCCCTGCCATGTTCCTGGTCTCAGGGGAAAAGCTCTCAGTTTTTTTCCATTGAGGATGATATTAGTTGTGGGATTTTCGTATATGGTTTTTATGATGTTAAGGTATGTTCCTTTTATCCTAATTTTCTTGAAGGTTTTTATTAACAAAGATGCTGTATTTTTTCAAATGTTTTTTCTGCATCTATTGACTGGATCATATGATTCTTATCCTTCTTCTATTAATGTGATGTATCACATTGATTGGTTTAGGAATACTGAGCCAGCCCTGCATCTGAGGAATGAATCAAGCTTGATCATGGTGATAAATTCTTTTGATACAGTTTTGAATTAAATTTACTAGTTTCTTGTTGAGAATTTTTGCATCCATATTCATCAGGGATATTGGCCTGCAGTTCTCCTTTTTTGCAGGGTCTCTGTCCGATTTGGTAATCAAGCTAATACTGGCTTTATAGAATAAGTCCAGAAACTTTCCTTCCGTTTCTGTTTTTTGGAACAGCTTGAGAAAGATAGGTATTAACTCTGTTTTAGGTGTCTGGTAGAATTCCCCTAGGAAGCCATCTGGTCCAGGACTCTTATTTGTTGGGAAATTTTTGATAACTAATTCAATTTCTTCGCTGGTAATGGTTCTGTTCAAATTATCTATTTCTTCCTATTTGAGTTTTGGTAGTGTGTGGGTGTCTAGGAATTTGACCATTTCCTCCATGCTCCAGTTTGTTGGCATACAATTTTTCATAGTATTCTCTGATAATTGCTTGTATTTCTGAGGGATTGGTTTGATAAGTGCATTTTCATTTGTGATTGTATCTATTTGGGTCCTCTCTCTTTTCTTTTTGTGAAGTCTGGCTAAGAGTTTATCAATTTTTTTTTATTTTTTCAAAAAAACAGCTCTTAGTTTCATTGATCTGTTCTACTGTTTTTTTTTTTTTTTATTCTATATTGTTTATTTCTGCTCTAATCTTTATTATTTCTCTTCTTCTGCTGACATGGGGATTTCTTTGTTGTTCTGCTTCTATTTCCTTTAGGTTTTCTGTTAGATTTTGTATTTGAGATTTTTCTTGTTTCTTGAGATAGGCCTGGATTGTAATGTATTTTCCTTTTAGGATTGCCTCTGCTGCATCCCAAAAGGTTTAGACTGTTGTGTTTTCATTTTAATTGCTTTAATATATTTTTAAATTTCTTCTTTAATTGCCTGGTTGTTCCATTAATTCTTTAGTAGGGTGATTTTTAACCTCCATGTATTTGGAAGCTTTCCAAACTTTTCCTGTGATTGATTTCAAGTTTCATAGCATTGTGATATGAAAATGTGCATGGAATGATCTCAATTCCTTTATATTTGTTGAGGGCTGTTTTGTACCCAGTATGTGATCTATCTTGGAGAATGTTGCATGTGCACTCGAGAAGAATGTGTATTCTACTTCTTTAGGATGAAAAGTTCTGACTATATCTGTCAAGTTCATCTGGTCCAGTGTATCATTCAGGGCCATTGTTTTTTTTATTGATTTTCTGTCTGGATGATCTGTCCATTGCTTAAGTGGAGTATTAAAGACCCCTGCAATTACCACATTCTTACCCGTAAGATTGATTATGTTTGTGGGGCATCTGGGTGGCTCAGTTGGTCAAGCATCCAACTTCAGCTCAGGTCATGATCTCACAGCTTGTGGGTTTGAGCCCCGCATCAGGCTCTGGAATGACAGCTCAAAGCCTGTAGCCTGCTTCTGATTCTGTGTCTCCCTCTCTCTCTGCCCCTCCCTGGCTTGCACTCTGTATTTCTCTCTCAAAAATAAATGAGCATTAAAAAATTAAAAAAAAAAGATTGCTTATGTTTGTGATTAATTATTTTATATATTTGGGTGTTCTGAATTGGGTGCATAAACATTTAAAATTGTGAGCTCTTCTTGATGGATAGACCCCATAAATATGATATAATGCCCTATTTCATCTCTTCTTACAGCCTTTAGTTTAATGTCTAATTTGTCTGATATAAGTATGGCTACTCCAGCTTTCTTTTTATTTCCAGTAGCATGATAGATGGTTCTCCATACCCTCACTTTTAATCTGAAGGTGTTCTCAGGTCTAAAATGAGTCTCTTGTAGATAGCAAATAGATGGGTCTTGTTTTTTTATCCATTGTGATATGCTATATCTTTTTTTTTTTTTAATTTTTATTTTTTTTTCAACGTTTATTTATTTTTGGGACAGAGAGAGACAGAGCATGAATGGGGGAGGCGCAGAGAGAGAGGGAGACACAGAATTGGAAACAGGCTCCAGGCTCTGAGCCATCAGCCCAGAGCCTGACGCGGGACTCGAACTCACGGACCGCGAGATCGTGACCTGGCTGAAGTCGGACGCTTAACCGACTGCGCCACCCAGGCGCCCCTGCTATATCTTTTGATTGGAGTATTTAGTCCATTTACTTTCAGCGTTATTATTGAAAAATATGGATTTAGTGTCATTGTGCCATCTGTAGGTTTCATGCTTGTGGTGATGTCTCTGGTCCTTTGTAGTCTTTCCTGCTTTCCACTCACAGTCCTTAGGATCTCCTGCAGGACTGGTTTAACAGTCATGAACTCCTTCAGTTTTTGTTTGTCAGGGAAAGCCTTTATCTCTCCTTCTATTATGAATGACAGGCTTGCTGGATAAAGGATTCTTGGCTGCATATTTTTCCTGTTCATCACAATGAAAATTTCCTGCCACTCCTTTCTAGTCTGCCAAGTTTCAGTTGATAGGTGTGCTACTACCCTTATGTGTCTACTCTTATAGATTAAGGCCCATTTGTCCCTAGCTGTTTTCAGAATTCTCTGTCTTTGCATTTTGCCGTTTCATTATGATATGTTGCACAGATCAATTCCTGTGACATCTGAATGGAGTTCTCGGAGTCTCCTGGATTTCAATGTCTGTTTCCTTCCCAAGATTGGGGAATCTCTCAGTTATGATTTGTTCAAGTACATCTTCTTCCCCTTTCTCTCTCTCTTCTTCTTCTCTCTCTCTCAGGAGTTCTTCTGGAACTCCTATGATATGGATATTATTATGTTTCATTGAATCACTTAGTTCTCTAATTCTCCCCTCATGGTCCATAATTTTTTTTATCTCTTTTTCTAAGCTTCATCTTTTCCCATAATTTTATCTTCTTTTTCAGTTATTCTCCCCTCTGCCTCTTCAATCCTCACTGTCACCACATATAGTTTATTTTGCACTTCATTTATAACATTTATTAATTCATTGTGACAATTTTTTAGTTCCATGATCCCTGCAGCAATAGATTCTCTGCTGTCCTCTATGCTTTTTTCAAGCCCAGTGATTAATCTTATGGTTATTACACTAAATTCTTGATCAGATATATTGCTTATACCTGTTTTGGGCAATTCATTAGCTCTAAATCCTTGAATTTCTTTTGAAGAGAATTTTCCTGTTTCAAAATTTTGGCTAGTTCTCTGTGCCTTATGTGTTTTAAAAGCTTGTTATGTGTCCTGCACCTGCAAGCACTGCTATATTAAGTGGTGTCATACACTGTTCAGGGTCTGGATCTTCAGAGGTGTTTTTTGGAGTGTGTTACTTGCTTTCTCTTGTTGAAACTTTGGTTGCTTTATCTCCCTATTCGTAGTGATAGTTTGAACCCTCCACCAGGTGTGCTGTGATCTGTTCATTGAAGTAGCCCTATGGCTTGCCAGGTTGTCTCCTTGGGCCTCTGGAGACATCTATGTCACTCTGCAACCTAGATTCTTGGAATTCAATGTCCTTTAGCCTCAAGAATGTTGTGTTTGAGGGACAAGGGAACTTCAGGTCCCCTACTTCTCTGCCATTTTGGATCTCTCTCCTGAACAAATATTTCTCCGAAGAAGATGTACATTTGACCAAAAGATGCATGAAAGGATGCCTGACATCACCACCATCTGGGAAATACAAATCAATATTACAATGAGATATTACCTCATATGTGTCAGAATGGCTAAAATCAACAGTGGAAGAAACAACAGATGTTGGAAAAGATGTGGAGAAAGAGGAACCTTCTTGCACTGTTGGTTAGAATGCAACTTATTGCATTCTTTCTGGAAAACAATATGGAGTTTCCTCAAAAAGTTTAAAGTAGAACTACTTTATGAAACGGATACATGGCACTCCTATGCTTATAGGAGCATTTTCTATAATAGACAAATTATGAAAGCAGCCCAGGTGTCCATTGATAGATGAATGGATAAGGAAATCATCTATCTATCTATCTATCTATCTATACATACATACACTATTTAGCCAAAGGAAAGAATGAAATCTTGCCATTTACAATGACATGGTTGGAGCTACAGAGTACAATACTAAGCAAAATAGTCAAAGAGAGGTAAATATCATATGATTTCACTCATATGTGAAAGTTAAGAAACAAAACAAGTGAGAAAAGGGGAAAAAGAGAGAGACAAACCAAGAAACAGATTCTTAATTATAGAGAACAAACTGATGATTACCAGAGAAGAGATGGATAGGGGGATGTGTGAAATTGGTGATGGGGATTAAGAAACGCACTTGTGATTAGTACCAAGTGATGTATGGAATTGTTGAATTACTATATTTTACAGCTGAAAATAATGTAATACTGCCTGTTAATTGACTGGAATTGAAATAAAAAACTTAAAAAGCAAAAAAAAAAAAAAAAACCAACAGAAAAAAACCAAAATGCCTCCTTCAGTCTATTATGTGGCAGGGGGTGGGGCTCAGCAACGTGCTGAAACCTGCAGGCTCTAGGGGTGGGGGATGAAGCTTAGTGGTGACTGGTCCCACTTTAGACCACCTCATTAACTCTCTCATTGCTTCCAGGGTGCTGAGGATGGAAGACCAGAGGCTTTTTCCAACTGGACTACTGTCTGCTTGCATCAATCTGGGATGGAAGGTAATTTCTCCGAATGGGGAGTCAGAGCTGTTCCTAGATGGTGGGTGAGAGGTGATGATGGTAGTGGGTGTTATATCAACTCCCTGTTCCACTTGCTGAAACCACTTGGTGGTGGAACTCAGTGGGACATTTCCAGCTGGCATCTTCTGCTCCCACCAAGGACAAAGTCCAGTCAGGAGAGAGGAGCCACATCAGTTTATTTTTCAGAGAAAATTTAATATGAAGAATTGCTAACTAAGAATAAAGTTGTTTACTAGATTACTTAGAAGTGGCAATTTTGGAATGTTGCCATTAACTCTAAGGTGGAGGAGCAGGGAACAGAGGTTTGAGTGAGCTGCCTGATTAGAGCAGGCCTGGGACACTGGGGCCCAGACCTCTGAGAAGATGGTGCCAGAAGGTGCTGATGTACTGGGGATGAGAGCATAAAGAGCTTGGTCCTGTGAGTGTTGGAAATCTGAAACAAGATTTGGCTTCTGCAATAGGAAAGAACTGTTTCCACAACACTGAAACATGTTCTTGGGCTGGCACAGGCAGTTACCAAGGAAAGCAAAAGGAAAGAAACTGGGCCTTTTCCACCCCCTGCCTTATACTCTCCCTTAGCACTCCTTATTGGCTGAACCTAACAGGTACAGTAGAGCTGAGGCTTGCAGCATCTCAGCTCCAGCATCACACAGCTGACCATGACCACATATTTGAAGCTAAGAGGAAATAAGTGAGTAGCTGTTATAAGGTGAGGTTTTGCCTCCAAAGGAGTAAAAGATCCTTTTCTCCAGAGCATTATAAATGACCAGGACTGCCAGAAAGTGGTCTGTCCAGAGGCAAAGAAAGAGGTGGCAGTTCTGAATAACTGAACAGAGAATCAAGCCATAGAACAGACATCTAGTGGCTGATAATATACTACTTGTAGTTTGGACATCATCATTTGGCTACAGCTAACTTTGGAACTAACTACCATCTAGTCCTCTCAATGGAAGGACAGGTGCCCTCAGATTTAGTGATCAGAGATTTCCCTACTTCTTCCACTCCTTCTCCTCTTGCTCTCCTTTTCTCAGCCCAAATATCATCCATTCTAGGAAAGTTAGACCTACTCCTCAATCATGCATCTGAATCTGCCCAGAATATCAACCAATGGCTATTCTCTCAGGATTGTTTGGATTGTTTCAGGTTTTGAGTAGGTATGCAGCTCCTAGGATGGAATTGTGGAGGAGGTAACAGACCTGGGATATCAGTGAGAAACGAGGGGAGGGGAGAGTCACAGAAAATATTCTGATCCAAACTTGGAGGCAAAACCTTGCCATGTAAGAATCAACTCATAAAAAGTAACAAGAATTATAGACAGGGACAAATATAAGAACAGCGTAAAAGCACAAAACTAGTTTGTAAACCTAAAAAAGATTAAATATCCCAAATAAAATAAGTAAAAATGATTTGAAGATAAAGGAAGAGTAAAGGACCAACATGAAGCCAGCATGGAATGTTAATAAATATTTCCATTGGATCCAAAACAGGGTGAACCTGCAGGTAACAGAGAGGAGAAAAAGTAGAATTTCTCTTCATTTAATCTATTTTGTTTCTGTACCTACTTATTCAGACAAAGGGAAGCATCTCTGGCCTGAAAAGGCAGAAAAGCAAAAATGAAGGCATTTGATTTTCATCTCAGCTAAGCTTAACAACCCTAGAGGATAGAAAGAAAAATTCTGAGAAACCAGTCAAGATGTTTTCAGATGATAAAAACAAATGGTTGAAGTTACATTTCAAGGGTTCTGGGATAGTAGGATGGTCTAGAGAGAAGGAGATGGAGTCAGGAAGATCCCTGATTTGGTCTAATTTGGGTGAGAGAGAATGACCTGGTACAAGGGCAGCATGGCTGGAGAGAGATGTGGACCAAAGGGATGTTTAAGGCAAATTGATCCACAACAATCAAGAAAAAAACATATTTGAGTAAATTTGCTTAACATTAAACACAGGAAAATCATTTGGGAATATAGGAAAACAGATTTGTAAGAGAAGGAAGATTCATCAGTTCACCAACATAGTTTTTTGAGATGAATACTTTATGTCAGAAGTTGTTAAATTCTCAAGGAAAGTAAATATGAGCCAAGGATTTTATATCTATCCAAGCAGACTGAAAAATGAAGGTTAGAAAAACAAATGCTATGAACACCAAAAATTTCAAGGAATATTGTTGCCCTGAATATTTCATGCACAATCTACTGGAGAATGAGTGGCATACAAGCAAGCACCATAGTATCCAGGTGGGCATGAAACAGGTACCTATTATTAGAAGTAAGGTAACCATCAGAACTGGGGAAGAGGAAGAACAGGAACAGCATACAGAAAGTCAAGTAACTTGCTAATTGCCTTGTAGTTGTCAGCTATATCAATAGAGAGAATGTTAATTAAACATAACAAAAATAGAACATCAACAAAGTGAACACAAAAAAGAGTCCATAAGAAAAGAAAAAAGAAAACTTAGAAAACAGAAGTAACTATTTCTTTGGAGAAAAAAATGAACAAAAAAGACAAGTTGCTACCTAAAACAATCAACAAAAAGGCAGAAAGCATAAAGTCAAAGGTTAAAAGAGGTAGGGAGGAAGTGAACATCAATAGATGACATTTTAAAAGATCATCTGAGACTGTACAGATGCATTTAAATCCTAGATGACATAAAAACATGTTAAGAGAAATACAATTTAGCCAAATTTACCTTTTCCAAAATTGAATAGACCAAATACCATAGAAGAAATAGAGAAAGTAGGGGAGCCTGGGTGGCTCAGTCAATTAAGTGTCCGACTTCAGCTCAGGTCATGATCTCGTGTTTCATGAGTTCAAGCCCCTGAGCTGTCAGCACAGAGCCTGGAACCTGCTTCAGATTCTGTGTCTTTCCTCTCTCTGCCCCTCCCCTGCTTGTGCTCTCTCTCTGTCTCTCAAAAAATGAATAAATGTTAAAAAATTTTTTAAAAAAAGAAATAGAGAAAGTAGTTGAAACGCCCCCTCAGAACAAAGGCACCAAACTCAAATGGCTTGACAGGGAAATTTTATCAAACAGATAAATTCCAATCTTAATTTTACAATTTCAGAGCATGTAAAAAGAAAATCTTCCAAATCTGTTTTATGAAGCAATACTACATTGAAACTAAAGCTTAACAAATATTTGTTTACAAAAAGCTATATAACATCATAATTTATTCTATTATTTCAAAATTATTAAAGAAGATATTAGCAAACAAAATTTAACAACACATTAAAAATAATGTATCATTATCAAGTTGAGATTATTCTAGGAATTTAAAGGTTATTCATTATTAGGTAATCCGTGAATATAATCCATAATATTTATAAGGCTAATAAGAAAAACATATTCATCTCCATAGATGCCTAAAATATTTGAAAAAATCCTCAACCTCTGTCAAAAAAGTTGCTAGAACTGATACACAAGATCAGTCAAGTTGCAGGATACAATCTGTTACATTTCTATGCACCAATAATAAGGCAGTAGAAAGAGAAATAAAGGAATCAATCCCATTTACAATTCCACCAGAAACAATAAGATACCTAGGAATAATCCTAACCAAACAGGTAAAAGATGTGTACTCTGAAAACTATAAAACACTGATGAAAGAAATTGAATATGGCACAAATAAAGGGAAAGCCATTCCATGCTCATGGGTTAAAATGTCTATTTTAGTATATATAAACATTGTTAAAATGGCTGTATTACCTAAAGCAGTCTACAGATTGAATGCAATCCTTATCAAAATACCAGCAACATTTTTCTCACAGAGCTAGAACAAAAAAATACTAAAATTTGTATGGAACCACAAAAGACCCCAAATAGCCAAAGCAATCTTGAAAAAGAAAAGCAAAGGAGGAGGCATCACAATTCCAGACTTCAAGTTCTATTACAAAGCTGTAGTGATCAAGACAGTATAGTACTGGCATAAAAGACACATGGATCAATAGAACAGAATATAAAACCCAGAAATGAACCCACAACTATATGGTCCATTAATCTCTGACAAAGCAGGAAAGAATATCCAATGGAAAAAAAAGACAGTTTCCTCAACAAATTGTGTTAGAAAAACTGGACAGCAACATTTAAAAGAATGAAACTGGACCATTTTCTTACACCACATACAAATATAAATTCAAAATGGATGAAAGATCTAAATGTGAGGCAGGAAACCATCAAAATCCTAGCAGAGAACACAGACAGCAAACTCTTTGACATTGGTTGTAGCAGCTTCTTACATATGTCTCCTGAGGCAAGGGAAACAAAAGCAAAAATGAACTATTGGGACCTCATCAAAATAAAACCTCTGACTTAATGGAAGATCATGTGGTAAGGGCAGGGAAGGGAAAAATAGTTACAAACAGAGATGGATGGAGGCAAACCATAAGAGAATAAGCTAAGAGTTGAAGGGGGGCGGGGCAGAGGGGAAAATGGGTGATGGACATTGAGGAGGACACTTGTTGGAATGAGACTGGGTGTGTATGTAAGCAATGAATCATGGGAATATACCCCCAAAACCAAGAGCACACTGTATACACTGTATGTCAGCCAAATTGACAATAAATTATATTAAAAAAAACACAAAAAAATTTCTGCATAGTGAAGGAAACAATCAAGAAAACTAAAAGGCAACTGATGGAATGGGAGAAGATGTTTGCAAATGACATATCAGATAAAGGGTTAGTATCCAAAATCTATAAAGCACTTATCAAACTCAACACTTCAAAAACAAATGATCCAATTAAGAAATGGGCAAAACATATGAATAGACATTTTTCCAAAGAAGACATCCAGATGGCTAATAGACACAGGAAAAGATGCTCAACATCACTCATCATCAGGAAAACACAAATCAAAACTACAATGAGGTATCACCTCAAACCTGTTATAATGGCTAAAATTAACAACATAGGAAACAACAGATGTTGGTGAGGATGTGGGGAAAGGGGAACACTTTTGCGATATTGGTGGAAATGCAAACTGGTGCAGCTCCTCCGGAAAACAGTATGGAGGCTGCTCAAAAAAATTAAAAATAAAACTACCCTATGATCCAGTAATTGCAATCCTAGATATTTACCCAAAGAATACAAAAATACTGAATCAAAGGGATACATGCACCCTGATATTTATGGCAGCATTATCAAAAATAGCCAACTTATGGAAAGAGCCCAAATGTCCATCAACTGATGAATGGATAAAGAAATTGTGATATCTATCTATCTATCATCTATCTATCATCTATCTATCTATCTATCTACCTACCTATCATCTATCTATATCTATCTGTCTATCTATCTATCTATCTATCTATCTATCATCTATCAGAACAACAATACAGATGAACATAGGGGGGAAAAGATAGGCAATCCATAAAACAGACTCTTAACTATAGAGAACAAACTGAAGGCGGCTAGAGGGGTGATAGGTGAGGGGAATGGGTTAAATAGGTGATGGGTATTAAGGAGAGTACTTTTTGTGATAAGCACTAGGTGTTGTACATATGTGATTAATTACTAAATTTTACCCCTAAAACTAATATTACACTGTATCTTAACTAATTAAATAAAATTTAATGAATTTATTAACTAAATACTTGAAACAAAAAAATAAAAAAAAAACCTTTAAAAGACTCAATAAAAAATATAAATCAATGGATATTTCCTTAACATGAACACACACTCATATATATAAATATGTATGTATGGCAGCCCAAAAGTTGAATTTTACTCAGTGCGGAAAGCTAGAGGCTTTCTTACTAGTCTGGGATACCCACTAACACCACTACTATTGAACACTGTGTTAAGCATTTAATCAAAGCAAATATATATGGGAAAATAATTAGAGGCACAGTAATAAAAAAGGAAGAAGTAACATTTTCTTTGCAAATAACATGATCATATATCTGGAGATCCCAAAAGAATCAATGACAAATGGTACATAACATAAAAATTTAATAAAGTGTCTGATTATAAAATCAGCATTTAAAGGGGGTGTCTGGGTGGCTTAATTGTTAAAGCATCTGACTCTTGATTTTGGCTCAGGTCATAATCTCATGGTTTGCGAGTTTGAGTCCTGCTTTGGGCTCCATGCTGATAGTGGGGAACCTACTTGGGATTCTCTCTCTCTCTCTCTCTCTCTCTCTCCCTCTCTCTGCCTCTCACCTGCTCATGCTCTTTCTCAAAATAAATTAATTTAAAAAATCAGCATGTACAAACATACATATGATATATACACATATGCAATATCATGCAATTTATATATTGATTCTTATATATTTGTATCTATTCTAATATATTATTCTAACATACAGGGATATACTTCCACAGATTCATATATATATCCTAATACACACCTTACACACTTATGAATATATGGTGGAAGAGAAGGCCTATTTACAAAAATAGACATAACAAAAACACAAAGGCATAAACTTAGCAAGAAATGATCAGAACTCATATGAGGAAAATCATAAACACTTGTAACAGACATCAAAATGGACTTGGAGAAATGGAAAGGCTTTTCATATTCTTACATAGATAGACATAGCACTATTCCAGTTTCTACAATTCCAATAAAACAAAGGCATCAAGTTTTTTACTGGATCAAGGTAATTTGATTATAAAGATTATTTGAAAAAGTATGGGTTGTGTGGTTAGTTCCAGCAGACACTCAAACATGCAATAAAGCCTGTATGTAAAGCAGTAGGATATTGGTGTATGAAGAGCACACATATCAGTAGAACAGAAAGTCCTGAAACAGATCCATTTATATATAAATAGTGAAACATGAAGGTGGGATTTCAAGTTAATGGGGGAAAAGAAACTTTCCAAAAAGTGGCATTGGGATAACTAGATAGTCATGGAAAAAGATGAAGTTGAATTGGCTCTTCACACAACATATAAGGATCCATTCCAAAAGGATTCAGTTTATCAGTGTGAAAAATGGAATCATATAAGTATTAGAAGAAAACCTTGTCGAAATGCCTATATAATTTAGGATTGACTAAAAATCCGGAAACAATAAGAACAAATATTGATAAGCCTAATAAGATTTTAAAAAAGTAAGTTTTCAGGGCAACATTATAAGCAAAGTGGGCAAAGGATATGCCCACAAATAACAAAGTAGAAAAAAAAATGCAACTTATGTTACAGAGAAAGAAATTATATTCTTAACATCCAAAGAACTTCTAAAGCTACAGAGGAAAATGACCAAGAACTCTAATGAAAGATAGGGTTAAATAGGTGATACATATTAAGGAGGACACTTGTGATGAGCACTGGGTGGTTTATGTAAGTGATGAATCACTAAATTCCATACCTGAAACTAATATTTCACTGTATATTAACTAACTGGAATTTGAATAAAAACTAGAAAAAAAAGAAAGGGTAATGTACCAGTCACAGAAAAGTAAATGCAAGTCATTCTTAGTAATATGAAAAGATGTTCAAATTTGCTTATGATGAAAGAAATCCAAATTAAAACTACATTAAGATTTCATTTATAACTTACCAGATTGAAAAAAAAATCTTAACTTTGACAGCATACTGTCAAAATTGTTGATGTTGTTCAGGCTATTGGAAGACAGTTATTTCTGTATACTGTTAACAAAAATTTGGTGTCTAATTGGTTGCACCTCCAATCGATGAGGAAATGATAGAATTTGATCCATTTATCACACTATACATCAGAAATGGAATTGAGTAATATCTAATAAAATTTCACATGCCTTTATCTTTTAACCCAGTGACCTCTGGGAATCCATACCATAGATACATTGGCAGAAATTTTAAAAGATATAAACAAAAGGCTCTTCACTGCAGGACTCTGCAATAGCAAAGGTTAGATATTACCTAAATATGAATAAATAAGGTTGATTACACTAAAGTATATCTACACAATGGAGTACCACTGTAATAGCAATGAGGGATGCCTCTATTGACCTCTACACAGTTATGTCTAGTATGTATGAAATAAAAATAAAACAGGTAGAGAAAAGTGGGTATAGTATGCTGCCATTTAGCTAAGAATGTAAGAGATTCTTCCAAATATGCATCAGACTATATTTTTCAAAAAACAAATATTGGAAAAATAAACCATGACTTTGAAAATGCTTACCTATGGAAGGGTTAAAATGAAAGTGCAAGGACTTTTAAAAATTGAGGTATAGTTGATATACATCATATTAGTTTCAGTTGTACAATGTAACAACATAACAATTCAATACACATATACATTGTGTGTGTGTACATACACAATTCAATATATATATCCAATATATATACAGAGAAAAAAATGGAAAAATAAAGAAATATGTGGAAAAATTGAATGAAAAATAAATGTATATTATATAAATATATATTTTATTTATATGAATTTTATTTAATATAAAAATAAAATATTAAATAAATAAAACATATATAATATATATATTTTTAATTTTTCCATTCTATTTTATTTTTCCATTCATCCATCAATAAACACTTAGGTTGTGCTGCAATGAAATGGGGATGCATGTATCTTTTCAAGTTAGTATTTCCGTTTTCCTTGCATAAATAGCCAGAGGTGAAATTGTCTTGTCTTTTTGATAAGCCATTCTAACAGGTGTGAGGTAATAGTACTGTGGCTTTGACTGACACTTTTCTGACTATTAATGATATTGAATTTTCATGTATCTGTTGGCCGTCTGTAAGTTTTCTTTAGAAAAAACATCTATTCAGATCCTCTGCCCATTTTTCAATTGGATTGTTTCCTTGTTATTGAATTTTATGAGTTCTCTATGTACTTTGGGTATTAATCCCTTATCAGGTAAATGATTTGCAAACATTTTCTCCTATTCAGCAGGTTGACTTTTCATTTTGCTGATGGTTTCCTTTGCTGTGCATGAGTGTTTTAGATTGGTGTAGTCCCACTTGTTTTGTTTTGCTTTTGTTGCCTTTACTTTTTTGTGTCAAACACACACACGCACACACACCACTAAAACTCATGTCAAGGAACTTACCACCTATATTTTCTTTCAAGAATTTTAAAATTTCAGGTGCAAGGTACTGGTCCAGTTTCTTTCTTTTGCATGTGCTGTCCAGTTTTCCCAACACTATTTGTCAAAGAGACTGTCCTTTTCCCATTGCACATTCTTGGTTTCTTTGTCACAGATTAGTTGACTATATGCACATGGGTGAAGATAGGCTTCTTTAAAGAGACCTTGTTTTATAGACTTTATTTTAGCACCATGAAAATAATTTAAATGAGTTTTAAAACTCAAAAACAAAATAAATAAAATTTTAAATGTGTGTCTAGTTGGTTGCATAACCACACAGAAATATTCTGAGTAATTTGAAAACCCAATGATTTGTATATATCTAATAAAACATATCCTTAGACAAAGTCTATTTGCAAAACAAAAAGAAAACTTAAATTGTCTTCCACAATAATACTGTTGGAGTAGTGTTGTATTGCTATTCTAGATTGCTGTGGGATGTTGAGGCTATAAAAACTCAGTTTGAGACTAGCTCTGTGATCTTTTAATTGTATCATTTTGTATATTATTGAGAACTGGCATTAATTGCATGGGAAAAAGATATGAATGTAAGATGAGAAGGGTTAAGTAAAAACTTTATGATTATGGATTTGAATTAGAAACATCAGGCTCAGAAACACACATATTTTTAGTTTTGTCAACTAAAATGTCCAAGAGAGTATTATGCTAAGCAAAATAAGTCAGTCAGAAAAAGAAATACCATATGATCTCACTCATCTGTGCAATTTGAGAAACAAAACAAATGTGCAAATGGAAAAAAGAAAAGGAGACACAAATCAAGAAACAGACTCCTAACTACTGAGAACAAACAGTTACCAGAGGGGAGGTCAGTGGCAGAATGTGTGATATAGGTGACAGGGATTAAGGAGTGCACCATGATGAACAACGGGTGATGTATGGAAGTGTTGAATTACTATATTGCATAACTGAAACAAATATAACACTGTTAACTAACTGGAATTTAAATAAAAACTTTGAAAAATGTCCTAGAAAGGGGTGCCTGGGAGGCTCAGTAAGTTGAGCATCTGACTCTTGATTTTGGCTTAGGTCATGATCCCAGGGTTGTGGGATTGAGCCCCGCATTGGGCTCCACGCTGAACGTGCAGCTTGCTTAAGACTCTCTCTCTCTCTCTCTCTCTCTCTCTGTCTCTTTCTTTCTCTACCTCTCCATTTGGCCCTCCCCACTTGCACTCTCTCCCTCAAAATAAAATGTCCTAGAAAGTAATGATGAACCCAGAAGTAAAAAGGAATTCTAGAACTCAGATTGTGTTTCTATAATACTATAATATCTGACTACAAGGAACCAGAACTCCTGGAAGAAGTGATCAATTCCAGTTGTGGGACAAAAATTATAAGAAAATAAGTTTTTCCTACCTTCCCCATAAGTGTATAGAGGCTGCAGTGTTTTGGGGGTAACAGATACTGTATCTTTGTTGCTGCTCAAGTCTTTGAAACAGGGCTCCGGTGCAGTAGTCCTTGAATGGGCAATTTTTGTACTACCACCTCTGGGATTGCACTGTGCATGCTCTAACCCTCTGTCTGCATTTCAGAATGAACTCATCTCAAGAAGCCAGGGTAGGGAGGCAGGATAATCATCATATTACCAACTCCAGCCTCCATGTCTCCATGTAAACATGTTCTGCTGGGCACCTTCAAGTGTCCATGCCTCCCATTGAAAACATAGTTCTGAAAGACAAGTTCCAAGGTGCCCAACCTATTTCAGACTCACAAATACTTGGCCAAACTCCCCAGTTAAAAGCATAGAAAATTGCTTTGAGACACTGTCCTTGAGGGCCCACAAGGAGAAGCTGGCTTGAAAAAGCATAAGGGAGGAAATAGATACATAAAGGGCTAAATCATATGACTTCACTCATATGAGGACTTTAAGAGACAAAACAGATGAACATAAGGGAAGGGAAAAAATAATATAAAAACAGGGAGAGGGACAAAGCAGAAGAGACTAATAAATATGGAGAACAAACTGAAGATTGCTGGAGGGGTTGTGGGAGAGGGGATGGGCTAAATGGGTAAGGGGCATTAAGGAATCTACTCATGAAATCATTGTTTCATATATGCTAACTAATTTGGATGTAAATTTAAAAAAAATTAAAAAATAAAATTAAAAAATAAAAATAAAAAAATAAATTCTTCATTATATATGAGAATAGGGTAAAGTTGAAGATTGAGTGACTGCCACAATCTTTTGGCAAGCTGACTGTCTCAGGAATAAGGAACACCTATGGGCTTGGGCAAAGTGGAACTTCCGTTGGCTGCACCCTGTCACAAGAAACCTGCATTCTCCTTTCAGACTGAGAGGCAAAGCTTCTGGCATTGGCTGTTTTTCCTGCTCATTGTATCAGAAGATAGAGGCAGCACTGATGCAGGGGTGGCAAGTGTATGCTCCTTTGTTATGCTCAATGTTCTATCTTCTATCTTCGTGAGGTCCCAATAGTTCCTGGGTCCCAATAGTTCCATGTGTGGAACATGGCTGTGGTGTAGTAGTTCTTGAATGGGCTCTTTCTGTGCTCTCCAAGTCCTGGAATATATAGTGCATGTACAAAATATCTGCTATTCAAAATGACAGCATCTGGTGGGCCAGGGGAGGGAGGTAAGCTGTGTAACCATCAATGCTCTTACCTTGGCCGGCCAAGTACAAATCCCTCAACCACAGGAGGGGAACTTTCCTTTGGGATATTTAAAGCAGATTGATCTGGGTTAACACATGATCGATCAGGGCTGAAGCTTGCTACCAATTCTTGGGTGCTCCTTGTGTTAGTGACAGCCCCATCATCCCTGACAGAGTTCCAAGACCTAGGTAGCACAACAGCAATGAAATTGGACTAAGCTGAGGGCCAGAGCTCTTCATTTCAGATGAGAATGGGATAAAGCTGAGAATTAAATGTCTAGCTCCTTTTCACCTTTCCCCAAAGTGAGGCCAGCTCCCTCCTAACATCTCTGACACTGCCTACACACAAACATTATTTCCTGGGCACCTTAGAACTACTGCTGTCCTTCCCCTCCCCCATGGTCTTCTGTTAAGTTTCTCAGGATCCACATAAGAGTGAAAACATATGGTATCTGTCTTTCTCTGTTCTGAAAGACAAGTTCTGTACAAGATACAAGACAAGTCCTCTATCTCTTGGGTAAATTCCTAGCAGTGCTCTTGCTGGGTCATAGGGTAGATCTATTTTTACTTTTTTGAGGAACCTCCACACTGTTTTCCAGAGCAGCTGCACCAGTTTGCATTCCGACCAACAATGCAAGAAGTTTCCCATTTCTCCACACCCTCTCCAGCATCTGTAGTCTCCTGATTTGTTCATATTAGCCACTCTGACTGGCGTGCATCTCCAAAGGCAAAAATGAACTATTGGGACCTCATGAAGATAAAAAGCTTCTGCACTGCAAAGGAAACAAACAACAAAACTAAAAGGCAACCAACGGAATGGGAAAAGATATTTGCAAATGACATATCAGACAAAGGGCTAGTATCCAAAATCTATAAAGAGCTCACCAAACTCCACACCCAAAAAACAATCCAGTGAAGAAATGGGCAGAAGACATGAATAGGCACTTCTCTAAAGAAGACATCCAGATGGCCAACAGGCACATGAAAAGATGCTCAACATCACTCCTCATCAGAGAAATACAAATCAAAACCACACTGAGATATCACCTAATACCAGAGCGGCTAAAATGAACATTTTATTTCTTTTTAAGATTCCATATATGAGTGAAGTCAAATGGTATCTGTCTTTCTCATTCTGATTTATTTCAGTTGGCATCCATGTTAGTTTATCCATATTATAACAAATGGCAAAATCTCATCATTTTTACAGCTGTGTGTGTATGTATCTATACCATGTCTTCTTTATCCATTTGTTTTTGATAGACACAGTTTGCTTCTGTATCTTGGCTATTGTAAGTAATATTTCAATAAACTTAGAGGTGTTTGTCTTTGATTTTAGACAGTTTTAGTAAATATATCTTAGAGAAAATCTTTTTGAGTTTAATCTTTTTGGGAGTCTATTACCTTCATGAAACTGGGTATTAAATCTCTCCGCAGTTTTGGCAAGTTCTCAGCCATTATTTTTTAAATTAAGATTATCTGCTCTTTTCTCCTGGTTCTCTAATAATGCGTGGGTTGTCTCATTTGACGATATCCCTTAATTTATATAGAATTTCTTCACTCTTTTTCATTGTCTTCTTTTATTCACCTCTTACTGGATAATTTTAAATGGACTGTCTTCAACTTCATATATTTTTTCCTGATTGATTCTGTTATTGGTATCATTTATTCATTTTTCATATTTTTATATATCTATGATTTATATCTCTCTGTAATTTTGTTCACATATTGTCCCCCCTCAATTTCGTTGAATTGTATTCCTTTGTTTTATTGTAGCTCATCGAGCTTCCATGAAACAACTCTTGACATCTTTATCAGACATTTGCATATCTTCATTTCTTTCAGGTCAGTTACAGGAAAAGTATTGTCTTCCTCTGGTGATGTGATGCTTTCTCGATTTTTCATGTTCTTCGAAGTCTTGCATTGCTGTTTTCATATCTGAAGAAATTGTATCCCCTAGTCTTTACTGATTGGCTTTGGAGAGAAATACCTTTCTGTCAGCCCTGTTGGGGATTCTGACGCTATCCCAGACTTTTCTATTGATATGCCTGTTCCACACTTCTTGTTTCCTCTTGGGAGGATTCTTAAGATTTTCTACCCATTCTCAGTCCTTCAAAGGCAGAACAGGTGCAGACAGCATCCCATTTGCTCTCATTAAGGCACTGCTGAATGATCAAGTTTGTGCATTTTCTCCCAATCCCACAGCATCAGGTCAGCCTTCTGCATGTGCTTACTAACTGTCTGCAAAGCACCCACTTGCCACCCTGAGAGCATGCATAGGGACCTGGTGTGTGAGGATGGGACACATGGAGTGTGGGATGCCTCTGTGCCAGTTGGAGGATCTGCAGTGAGGCATCCCTACTAACTCATGTGCTGGCTTCCTGATGGACTTTCTGAGATGGTTAGTACAGTCTGTGTCCCTTTTCTCCCTCTGAGAGCCCTTGTTGCTGACTTCCCAACCATTTATTTCCACACCATTGTCCAGAACACCTTGGTACTCTGAATGGGATGAGAAAGAGGTGATCCTCTTTGGCAGTTTCTCACATAGTTGGGGAAGCTGGGTTTATTCATGAGGTCTTCTGTGAGAGAAAGTGTAGGCCAGGGAGCTCTCTCTTGGTCCCTATCTTGGGGGAATGATGAAAAAGGTAATGTGAAAATGTTCCTCTTACCATCATCAATGCCCTTAATCTTGAGTTTCTTTGCTTCAGTCACGTGTTGAAACTTCTCAGCTGCATCCCCAAACTTCCACAAAAGCACTCTCATCTAGGATGACTGTCAAAATAAGTGTTCTTTGGGTATAAAACAGTAGAAAGTCTCTATTCCACTATTTTGCTGATGTCGCTCTCTCTGGATCTTCTGCAGAATAAGTTGGCAAACGGGAAAGTGGGTGGGAGAATAAATAAAGCAATACTGACCAAGAGTGGGTTTTTTTTTTTAATTTTTTTTTCAACGTTTATTTATTTTTGGGACAGAGAGAGACAGAGTATGAACGGGGGAGGGGCAGAGAGAGAGGGAGACACAGAATCGGAAACAGGCTCCAGGCTCTGAGCCATCAGCCCAGAGCCTGACGCGGGGCTCAAACTCACGGACCGCAAGATCGTGACCTGGCTGAAGTCGGACGCTTAACCGACTGCGCCACCCAGGCGCCCCAAGAGTGGGTTTTGTGAACCAAAGAGATGGGTAAAAGAAAGTTTGTTATAATATTAATTTGAATTTGTATGTTTTTGAAATTTTCAAAATTAAAAATATCCAGAATATATTTCATAAGAGGATGACTCATATCTTAATAGGCATCTGACTTTCAGATTTATTTAGTGTTTTCTGTGACAGTTAATTATCTCATTATTTTGCATTTTTCCGACCATTTAAGTCAGAAGGAATTTGAAATCTCTCTAGGTAATAGCTTTCTTTGCAAGTGTACTCCACATCAGTTGGCTTTTCATGAAGCCAATTTCTGAAATTTCTCTGAAATTTCTCTCTGGGTTTAGATAGAAACATCTGGCCATTCCAGAGAAGTACACCTATTGGCAGGTGGACAGTTTTCTCCATATGGACCATAACATTTACCATAAATTCACATACATAAATATACATTTAATAGGTGCCACATGTTGGTTCGCTGCTTAATATTCATAGAGGAGACTTCCCCCTCCTCACCCTTCTTTCTTTCCTTTAATCTGTCTCTTTTGTTTAATCATTGAAGCACCTGATTTTATCCTGTGTTATTATTGTTCCATTCTTAGATTTATTGCTTTTTTGGGGGGAAGACAAGGGCCTGCCCCAAGTAGGGGAAGAGGTTCTATGCTAATCAAGATACAGAGGTAGCAGTATTCATTGCCTTTGTACAGGCCATGCATGGGATCAGCTGGGAGAATGGAGGGAGAAGAGGTTGGAGAGCTACAGGGTGAAACAATTTACACAATGAGCCTGGGAACTTCTGGTATAGAATGGATTAAACCACCAATTATTTTGGTTTTTTATTGCTGCATAACAAACCATCTCTAAAAGCAATGGTTTAAAACATTAACCATTTTAATTGGAGGTACACAGGTTATTTCTATGCTCCCTGTGAGGTTGACTGTGGATGTAATTATCTAGGTGGTCAAATGGGCTTGAATGTATAAGATGATTTATTCCCATGGCTGGCACCTTAATGGGGATGGTTGGAAGTTTAGGCTCAGCTGGGTTTCATGTGAAATCTAGGCTACTCTCTCTTCCTGTATTTTCAGGGCCTCTCCTTTGCTGCTTAGCCTCCTCATTTGATCTTTAGATTGTCTCATACATAAGATAACCATACTTCCTACATGACAGCTCAAAGCTTCCAAAAATGCCAAGCAGAAACTATCATGCATTTTGAAGACTGAGACCTAGAATTGATACATCATTTCTACCACAATTCTATTGCTTAATGTGACATAGGCCATCATAGATTCAATGAGGGAGGGGCATGTGATATTGTATGTCATGTCTACCAACTGGTTTTCATGGTTCTATCTCTGGCATTCAAAATTCATACCCCTCCCACATACAAAACATGCTCACCTCCTCCAAAACTCCCTAAATCTTATGCCAGTATGGCTTTGTGTTCAGGCCTGAAGCAAGGATCTTGTCACTCAAATCAGGTCCAGATGTGGACCAGGCTGTTTGGATGTTGTTCCTCAGGTACACCTCAGGTATTATCCTTCCTAACTAGAAGATCTGTGAAATAAAGAGAAATAATATCTATTTCTCATTGCCTAACATATAATGATGAGACAGAGATAAGTTAATCACAATAGAGAAATTATTAAAAAAATATTGTGGAAGAGAAGTCATATGACACTCACTAGTCTATATTAGTCTTGGAATTGATTCAAGTACACATTTCTAATATATATATTATATATATAGTATATATATAATATATTTCTATATATATATCAGAGATATATCATATATATATCAGAGATATATCATATATATATCTCTATATATATCTCACATATGTGTGTGTGTGTGTGTGATATTTCTCACATATCAAATTAAATTAAAGTCATTTCCATTTTTTCTTGAGACAGACTATGTGTGAGGTTGCTGCTGGACAGTCCCCTAAACGTTCTGAGAAACGTTTATTGTCCATCTGAAAGGTTTTAATCTTTATGGTCTATCTGTTGTAACTTTGAACTGATCTTTACCCTGAGTCAATTTCCTTGAGTAGCTTCAAATGAACTCAACCTGTGTTTTTTCCCCCCTTTGCTATTCACATAAGTCCTACATTGTAGAAGTGGACAAAGTCATTTTACTTTTGATTTTGCTGAAAATCTCAGTCTTCTTAAATTAAGAACCAGTTTATACATTAAGTTTTTAGTTTTAAATCTTATACCATGTAGCAGTGTAAATTTAGAGTTAGCATCAGCACATGGCATGGTCAGGAGTTGTGTGTGTGTGTGTGTGTGTGTGTGTGTGTATGCTTTTTCTACCAGAGCAGTTGTATTTTTCCTTCCTACTGTTCCTGGTTTTGTAGTTGTACTTTCTAGTTTTCTATTTTATGAATAAAGTTAGTACAGTATAATGGTGTGTTCTAAATAGGCAAGAGCACTGTAGATTGGGAACCAGAGGATTTAGATTTTAATCCCAATTGCTGTATACTCAAGGTTTTCATATGTGAAACAATGATAATAATGTGACATATCTCAGATTTATAGTAGAGACTACTGACTGTTCACCAAACCTATTTCCTGCTTTTCCAGGGCACAAAACTAAAATACACTTCCCAGCCTCCTTTGGTGTTGGTTGCAGCCATGTAACTGAGGTTAGCCAATGGAACATGGGGGGTAAGTGATCTGACCTGGCCCATACAAACCTTCTATGGGTATCTTTCATCTCCTTTCTCCAGTCTGTTGCCTGGAATTGAGACTATTTTCAATATAATCTTAGAAAACAGTTTTCAAGATAGCAGAGCTTCCATCAGCATGACTGAATGATTCTAAGGAGAAGGACCATCCTATTGACATTTGTACAATCCAAAACTCCTATTGGAGACAGAAATAAACTTCTATTAGGTTGGAACAATTATACATGCTTTGGAATCTTTTACATAGGGCCTACTTAATACATGTATAGCTATTTCATAATACATTTGAAATATGTAGGTTATTGCCTGGAGTATAATAAATAATAATTATGGATGACACATCACTACCAGGTTTATGAAGGGTTTTCAGGGTTAGCCTCTTGCCTTAAGTAGGACCAAGGCTGCCTATTTTATTGTTATTTGGTTGGTCAAACCCCGGCCCTACACCCAATATTCACTTTTTCTCTCTCTTTGCACCTCAGAGGCATTATCTCACCTACTTATGATGTTTGCAGTGCAGTCCTCATTTAGTTATGCTACTTGAGGATTACCTTTTCTTTCAGTAACTCTTATCTTAAATTATATTTACATGGCAGTTCTGCTCATAACAGATAAGATGTCTACATTAGCTAATTCTGCCATGCTCAGAGAGATTACCCAGGAAGATTCTTAAAACCTACAACAAATAAGTTTCAGAAACTGTTGAAATATATACATTATCAGTTGACTCCCAGGAAAAACAAATGTTTAAAAGGTGTACTATGTACCCGATGTGCTTGATTGCCACAAACACTCTCCTGACTTCACAATTATGATTCTCTTGGAAGTCTCCAACATTAAATCCAGTTTTTCCCATGGGTAGCAAAACAAAGAAGAGTCATTGAAATTTCCATCATCCTCAGAGCTTCAAGGTGGGTGAGTGCAGCTATTTTAAGTAACTTTCATCCCTTCTTCTGCACCTTTCACACAAAATAATTCCAGATGATCTTGGGAAGATAGTGGAGTAGGAGAACCTTGAGCTTACTTGTCCCACCTTTATAACTAGATACCACCCACAACCAAGTCAATAAACTGAAGAGCAATCCAAAGACTGGCAGAACAAATGCCACAACTAAATATAGAGAAGATGCAGCTGAAAAGTTAGGGAAGTCAAAAAGGCAAATGGAGACATCCCAAGGGAGGAAGGGAGCTGTGTACAGAGAAGACAGAGAAATGGACCTTTGCACTGGGAAGCTCACATGGGGAAGACTAATATCTATAACATTTAGCTTTAAAAACAAGAGGGGCAGAATTCCATGAGTTTGTAAAACCAGTGGAATTTCAAGTCTGGACCTTTGAGGGTCACCAGAATCAGCTGGGTGAGCCTGAAGGGTGAGTGACAGCTGGGTCACTGCCCTTAAAGAGACAGGACCCTGCACAGACAGGCAACATAAAAATGATAGTTTACACAGTGTCTGAGGAAAATGGGAGAGAGACCTGTTCATACTGATTTTGGTACATGTTGGGGGACTTCAAAAACAAGGGAAATGGAAGGCACCATTTTCCTCCCCTGTCCCTTAGCATAAGCACAGAGACACCTGTGGGAGGCAGTGCTGCACAGACACGTGCTACCTAAATTATTAGCAGTGAACAGTGCTCATAAGTTCTCCTGAGGACTCACCCATTCCAAGATACTAGCGTTGGCCCTAGGCTCAGGAAAAATTTTGTTACAGTGCCCTTCCCAATCACCAGATGCATAGTGCCCACCATGCTATGCCCAGTCACTGTCATACACCATGCCCTGCCATGTGTCCCCAGCCAACATCACCTGCCAGGCCCAGCCATGCCCAGACATCGCTATGTTCCACACCAGCCTCATGCCCTGGCTACACTGACATGCAGCTGTTAGCCGGCACAGTGCTTTAGGGAATTCAGCATAGGACTAGTGGCCCAGTGCAAATTTTGCTAACACCACTGACCTGCTATCAAGTTCCTAAGGGGGCATGCCACCTCAGAGGTGGACTGCCTGGCTCCCATAAACACCATAGAGACCAAGCACAGCCCACAACAAGTAGAGTCAGTGCAGACAATTTCACTGAAAGGAAAATGACTCAGACTCAAAAGCAGGAAATAAGCAACACATATAGGATACTCTCCTGAAGTGCCAGGTCCTGGTGAACCTGCAGCATGCTCCAGGACCTCTTCTTTGTAAAGTCACTACTTTCAAGAGCAGAAGACATAGCTGACTTTCTTAAAAAACAGAAACAGAGAGAAGCAGACAAAATAGCAGACAGAGAAATTTATCCCAAGTGAAAGAACAGGACAAGGTCACAGCCAGAGATCTAAGCTAAACATATATAAACATAATGGATGATAGAGAATTTAAAGTTTTGATCATACATACTCAGGGAACTTAAAAAGAGTGAACATATGAATGAGATCCTTAACCCATAGATAAAGAATAATATAACAGAGATAAAGGGCATAATAAATGAAATTAGAAACACACTCGATGGACTGAACAGTAGGATGGAAGAATCAGGGGAATGAATTAGTGACCTAGAAGACAGAATAATGGAAAGTAATCAACCTGAACAAAAGAGAGAAAAGAACTATGCAAAAAACAAAAAATAGACTTAGGGAATTTAGTGACTCCATTGAATGTAATAGCATTCAGATTATCAGAGTCTCAGGAGAAGAAGAGAGAGAAAAGAGGGTAGAAAATTTATTTGAAGAAAAAATAACTGAAAACTTCTCTAATATGGGAGAGGAAACAGATATCCAGATCTAGGAGGCACAGAGAACTCCCATCAAAATCAGTAAAAGTAAAACCAGACCAGGACATATTGTGTTTAAATTGGTACATAATAGTGATAGAGAAAAAGTTTTAAAAGCAGCAAAACAACAGTAGTCTGTAACTTGCAAGGGAAAACTCATAAAGCTAGCAGGAGATTTTCCAACAGAAACTTTGCAAGCCAGAAGGAAGTGGTAAGACATATTTAAAGTGCTGAATGGGAAAAATCTGCAGTCAAAAATATTCTATCCAGTGAGGCTATCATTCAGAATAGAAGGAGACATAAAAAGTTTCCCATACAAACAAAAACTAAAGATGTTCATCGCCAATAAACCAGCCCTTCAAGAAATTTTATAAGGGGACTCTTTGAGTGGAAAGGAGAAACCAAAAGTGAAAGTATAAAAGTAGGAAACACAAAAAGCAGTAGAAATGAATATTTCTGTAAAAATAAGTTAAGGAACTCACAACAAGGATATAATATATAATAACATACACTAAAAACATGGGGAAGATAAGAGGAAAGTGTAAGTTCAAACTTAAAATATCATCAACTTCATATAGATTGCTATATTCAGAAGAGGTTATATATAAACCTAATATTGACTATATATCAAAAACCACAATAATTATGCAAAGAAATATGAGAAAGAAAGACAAATATGTTACTAAAGAAAGTCAGCAAACCATGAAAAAAAAAGACAATAAAAGAGCAGAGAAAATCTTCAGAAACAACCACAAAACAAATAGTAAAATGACAATAAATACAAATCTATCAATAATTGCTTTGAATGTAAATGGACTAAATGCTCCAATCAAAAGACATACGATGACAGAATGAATAAAAAATACTCACTTATATGCTCTGTACAAAAGACTCATTTTAGACCTGACATACCTGTAGAATGGAAGTAAGTGAATGAATAAACATCTATAATACAAATGGATATCAAAAGAAAGCAGGATTAGCAATAGTTATATTGGGCAAGATAAATTTTAAAACAAGGACTATAACAAGAGACAAAGAAGGACACTATATAATAATAAAGGAGACAACCCAACAAGAAAATAAAGCAATTGTAAATATTGTTCCCAATGTGGAATCACCCAAATTCATAAAAAAGTTAATAACAGACATAAAAAGACTAATTGATAATAATAAACAGAAAATCAACAAGGAAACAATGGCTTTGAATGACACACTGCACCAGATAGACTTAACAGATATATTCACAACATTATATCCTAAAACAGAATACACATTCTTTTCCAGTGCACATGGAACATACTCCAGATCAGATCACATATAGCCCACAGAATAAGCCTCAACAAATTCAAGAAGATTGAAGTCATACTAGATTGAAGTCTGACCACAATGCTCTGAAAATAGAAGTAAATCACACACACACACACACACACACACACACACACACACACAATATCTGGAAAGAAGACAAATATAAGGAGGTTAAGTAACATGCCACTAAACAGTGGGTGGGTCAACCAGGAGGTAAGGAAGAAATGAAAAAGAACATGGAAACAAATTAAAATGAAAACACAATGGTCCAAAGCCTTTGGGATCCAGCAAAAGCAGTTCTAAGAGGGAAGTTTACAGTAATACAAGTCTACATCAAGAAACAAGATAAATCTCAAATAAACAACCTAACCTTATACTTTAAAGGAGCTAGAAAAATAACAACAAACAACACCTAAAAGCAGCAGAAGGAAGGAAATAATAAAGACTAGAGCAGAGATAAATTATATAAACTAAAAAACAAGAGAATAGATAAATGAAACCAAGAGCTGATTCTTGAAAAAAATAGTAAAGGTGATAAACCTCCAGTGAGACCTATCAAGAAAAAAAGAGAAAAGACTCAAATAAATAAAATCACAAATTAGAGAGGAGAAATACCAACTAACACCACAGAAATACAAATAATTATATGAAAATATTATGAAAACCTGAATGCCAATAAACTGAACAACCTAGAAGAAATGGAAAAATTCCTGGAAAGCTATCAACTACCAAAACTAAAACAGGAACAAACAGAAAATGTAAACAGATCAATAACTAGCAAAGAAATTAAATTAGAAATAAAAAATCAGCAGCAAACCAAGTTCCAGGACCAGATGGCTTCACAGGCAAATTCTAGCAAACATTTAAAGAATAGTTAATAGCCACTTTTCTCAAACTATTCCAAAAAATAGAAAAGAGAGGAAAACATCCAAATTCATTGTATGGACCTGCATTACCCTGATTCCAAAACCATATAAAGGCTTAAAAAAAGAACTACAGGTCAATATCACAGATGAACATAGATGCAAAAATCCTCAACAAAATACTAGCAAGCCCACTCCAAGAGTACATTAAAAGAATCATTCACTACAATTAAGTAGGATTTATTACTTGGTTTCAGGGGTGTTTCACATTCACAAATCAATCAATGTGGTATATCACATCAATATGAAAAAAGATAAGAATCACATGATCATTTTAATAGGCACAGAATAAGCATTTGACAAAATATAACATCCATTCATGATAAAAACCCAAACCAAAATTAGTTTAGAGGGAACATATCTCAACATAATAAATGCCATCAGTGAAAAACCTTCATCTTTGATGAAGAAAAACAGATCATTTCCCCCAAGGTCAGAACAAGACAAAGATATTCACTTTCATAACTTCTATTCAAAATAGAACTGAAGTCTGAGCCACAGCAATCAGAAAACACAGAGAAATAAATGGCATCCAAATTGGTAAGGAAGAAGCAAAACTTTCAATATTTGCAGGTAACATGATGCTACATATAGAAAACTCAAAGAGTCCACCAAAATATTGCTAGAACTCACAAACAAATTCAGTAAATTTGCAAGATACAAAATCAATGTACAGAAATCTGTTACATTTCTATGCACAAATAATGAAACAGCAGAAAGAGGAATTAAGGAAAAAATCCACTTATAATTGCATCTAAAATAATAATATACTAGGAATAAACCTAACCAAAAGTTGACAGACTTGTACTCTGAAAACTATAAAACACCAATCAAAGGAATTGAAGACTACATAAAGAAATGAAAAGACATTCAATACTCATGGATTGGAAAAACAATTGTTAAATACCTATACTACCCAAAGCAATCTATATATTAATATAATCCCTGTCAAAATAGCAACAACATTTTTCAAAGAATTAGAACAAACAATTCTAAAATTTGTATGGAAACACAAAAGATGCTGAATAGCTTAAGCAATCTTGAAAAAGAAATGCAAAGCAGGAGGCAACACAATTGTGGACATTACATTATATTACAAAGCTGTAGTAGTCAAAACAGTATGTCATTGGCACAAAAATAGACACATAGATCAATAAAACAGAATAGAAAACCCAGAAATAAACCCACAACTATATGGTCAATTAATCTTCAACAAAGCAAGAAAGAATATCCAATGGGAAAAGAACAGTCTTTTCAACAAATGGTGCTGGGAAAAGTGACAACAACATGCAAAAGAAAGAAACTGGAACACTTTCTTACACTATTCCCAAAAACAAATTCACAAGGAAATCAAGTCCTAAGGTAAGACCTGAAACCTTAAAAGTCCTACAGGAAAATATAGGCAATAATCTCTTTGATATCAGCCATAGCAACTTCCTTCTAGATATGTCTTTTGAGACAAGGGAAATGAAAGTAAAAATAAAATATTCAGACTACATCAAAATAAATATCTGCATGGTGAAGAAAACAATCAACAAAACTAAAAGGCAATCAACAGAATAGAAGAAGATATTTGCAAACGACATATACAACAAATGGTTAATATCCAAAATATATACATAATTGATACAACTCAACACCCCCCAAAACAAATAATCTGATTAAAAATGGGCAAGAGACATGTATGTCTTCTCCAAAGAAGACATACAGATGGGAGCATACACACGAAAAGATGTTCATCATCCCTTACAATAAGGGAAATGTAAATTAAAACTACAATGAGATATCACCTTACACCAGTCAGAATGATTAAAATCAACAGCAAAAGAAACAACAGGTGTTGGTGAGGATGTGGAGAAAGGGAAACCCTCTTGTTGGTGGGACTGAAAACTGATGTAGCCATTCTTGAAAATAGTATGGAGATTCCTCAGAAAGTTAAAACTACAACTACCCTATGATCCAGCAATCACACTACTAGGTATTTACCAAAATACAAAAACGCTAATTCAAATGGATACATGTACCCTATGCTATAGCAGCATTATTTACAATAGCCAAGATATGGAAGCAGCTCAAGTGTCCATCAATTGATGAAGGAATAAAGAATATGTGGTGTATATAATAAAATATTATTCAACCACAAAAAAGAATGAAATCTTGCCATTTAGAATGACATGGATGGAGCTAAACAGTCTATTGCTAATTGAAATGTCATCAGAGAAAGACAAATATCATATGATTTCCTTAATTTGTGGAATTTAAGAGACAAAACAAATGAGAGAAGGGCAAAAAAGAGAGAGAAACTAATAAACTGACTCTTAATTATAGAGAATGTACTGATGATATCCAGAGGGGAGGTGGGTGGGGGGATGGGTGAATTAAGTGATGGGATTAAGAAATGCAATTTTTGGGATGAGCACTGAGTGATATATGGAATTGTTGAATCATTAGATTGTACTCCTGAAACTAATACAATGCTGTATGTTAACTAACGGGAATTAAAATAAAAACTTAAAAAAAACAAAATAACTCCAAATCACCATAAGGAATGTTGTACCCCAAGGTTGTCTTTTCTTCTGGAAATGCGTTGGCTTGAGCTGTCTGACTGCTTTGTAATTTGGTGTCATATTCTGGAAAGCCAAAAAATATTTCTGGTTCCCTTCATGAAATCTACAAGGCATTAGGGTGAAAAGTGAATTCCTAGCTTATTTGCTAGAAATTCCCTGGAAAAAAGACTAGTCTCAAGTGATTATTCCCATAAGCAAAATTGTAAGATTGTACTCTACAGATTTTGGTCTATTTAATGAGGCAGTCCTACTTAATTGAAAGCAAGTAGACTTTCAACTACTCTGAGCTGTGTTTAAGTCCCAGATTTACCATTTATTAGTCTTAATATCCTTATTTTAAAAGTCAAGTACAATTGACTTCAAAAGGTAAGAATTAAGTCAGAAAGCATCTAAGAAAATACCCAGTGCCTGATATATACAGTCTTTGTAATAAGAGTGTTATGTTAAAAGAAAAAGTGGGTTTCCATTTCCAACCATGATAAAGTAGCTTATTTTGACAGCTGTCAAAACTGGATTAAAAACAAACAAAAAGAAGCATATGAAGGCATTTGGGAAGCAACCAAGGCATCCTGAACTTGAGGGGCTAAAGTTTGCAAAGCAGGGAAGTGCTCAAAAAGTCTTGCTCTCTCCTTCAGAACTGTCAACTCACAGTATGGGGAATCTGGCTTGGGAAAAATGCAAGTTTGAGGCTTATGGTAGATCCAAGGGCTGGAGGGAGAGGCTGAAATTTGGACTTAGGCCAAATCTTGGAGAGGACGGAAACACAGGTTTGAGGCACAAATCCTACTTAGATTTTCCCATTCAGGGATTTGTTACCTCCTGAGCTGTGTATACATGTGACAGGACACTGAGACACTGAGACAGAGGGGCAGCACAAAAAAGAAAACCTAATCAGAGGTCCCCACAGGCCCAAGATGCTGTGAAGAAGTGTTGAGAAGAGGCCCTGGTAAACATGCCAGACTCCCACAGAGATCCAGGGGTGTCAGTGCCCTGCCCTCCCAGGAAGAGCTGTGCCTTGGGGGCAGGGGCAAACTGGGAACAAAATAACAGAGCCTGAACAACAGCTCAACCACATCTGGTGATGCATCAACAAGCCAGCAGCCAGTTGCTCAGAAGGACAGCTCTTCCCTGGAGGACAATGTTATCCATATTTATTTCATACATGATATACAGGTATTTAGTAAAATATTACCAGGCATATTTTTTCTGAATAGGACCAAAGACTATAAGTTCATAGGAAGGAAAAGGATAATGGAGAAAATTCAGAAATTGGAGTCACCAGAACTTCAAAAGGACTGTGATTAGTATGTTCAAGAAAATAGAGGAAATTATGGATAATTTCAGTAAATAATTAGAATCTATTGAAAAGTAATCATATTATAAATGAAAAATATAATAACTGAAATTAAGAATTAAAAAAATAGAGTTAAGTGAATTTTTTAGCAGGTTGTTCTTAGCAGGTTAGGCACAGGAAAATGTACTAGAATATTGACCCGATGGTATCATAGTAAGATTTTATAATTTTTAAGAAGAGCTTAAGAGGTAGATTGAACATGGTGAAAACATATAGAATATACATTATTGGTGCTATTATTCAAATAAATTAAGGCAAAATAAAGACATTTTCATATAAACTGAAAAAAAAATTTGTTGACCTTCATTATAGAAATAGTATTTCTTTTAAGAGAGTTTTTAACAAACAAGGGAAAATATTTCCTACTGGAGCCTGATAAAGGAGAAAGAAGTGAAGAAAGCAGGAGAAGATAAAAATGAATATAAATAAAAAATATTTACTGAAACATTGTCTTCAAATGTCTTATAGGGTCAAAGTCTAGGTAGAAATACATGAAAATAGTTTCACAAAAAATGTGAGATAGGTAAATAATGTTAAATCATTTTCAGATTCCTTCATTTTTCAGAGGCATTAAAGCAATAATTTATGGCAGACTATAATAAATCAAAGATGAATATTGCTTGGTCGTAGAGTACATATCAACAAATATTTGGAAAAGCTTTTATTTATTTATTTATTTATCTTAATATATATGTATATACATATATATACATATATACACATATATGTATATATATGTGTATATATGTATATATATGTGTGTGTGTGTATATATGTGTGTGTGTGTGTGTGTGTATAACTTATTGTCAAATTAGCTAACATGTGGTGTATATACAGTGTGCTCTTGGTTTTGGGGGTAGATTCCCATGATTTATCACTTACATCACAACACCCAGTGCTCATCCCAACAAGCATCCCCCAATGCACATCACCCATTTCCCTCCTCCCACCCTCAGTTTGTTCTGTGTTTAAGAGTCTCTTATGATTTGCCTCCCTCTTTGTGTGAAACTATTTTTTCCCCTTCCCTTCCCCCATGGTCTTCTGTTAACTTTCTCAAATTCCACATATGAGTGAAAACATATGATATCTGTCTTTCTCTGACTTACTTATTTCACTTAGTATGATACCCATCAATTCCATCCACATTGTTGCAAATGGCAGGATTTCATTCTTTCTCATTGACAAGTAGTATTCCGTTGTATATATAAACCACATCTTTATTCATTCATTAATTGATGGACATTTAGATTCTTTCCATAATTTGGCTATTGTTGAAAGTGCTGCTATAAACATTAGGGTCCATGTGCCCCTATTAATCAGCACTCCTGTATCCTTTGGACAAATTCCTAGTAGTGCTATTGCTGAGTTGTAAAGTCATTCTATTTTTAATTTTTTGAGGAAACTTCACACTGTTTTCCAGAGCTGCTGCACCAGTTTGCATCCCCACCAATGGTGCAAGAGGGTTCCCATTTCTCCACATCCTCACCAACATCTGTTGCTTCCTGAGTGGTTAATTTTAGCCACTCTGACTGGTGTGAGGTGGTATCTCAATGTGGCTTTGATTTGTATTCCCTCATGATGAGTGATGTTGAGCATCTTTTCATTGTGTCTGTTGGCCATCTGGATGTCTTCTTTAGAGAAGTGTCTATTCATGTCTTCCGCCCATTTCTTAACTGGATTATTTGTTTTTCAGGTGTTGAGTTTGGTAAATTCTTCATAGATTTTGGATACTAACACTTTATCTGATATGTCATTTGCAAATATCTTCTCCCATTCCATTGGTTGCCTTTTAGCTTTGTTGATTGTTTCCTTTGCAGTGCAGAAGCTGTTTATCTTTTTTTTTTTTTTTTTTTTTTTTTTTTGCGGGAAGAACAAGTCACTCTTTATTGAGTATATCTACACATTCAAACAATGCCAAACAATAAAAAATACTAAGAGCCTACTAACTACAATGAGTCTCTCATTGTGACTGATAATACAAATGAAGTAGACAGCTATTGTTCCTGACTTTATTGTTCAAAATATTTTCTCTAGAGTTAGAAAGCTAAAAGTAAGCAAATTTGATCTTTTAGCATCATTTTGTCCTGATATTTTGTTAATCTTTTCTAAGAAACTGAAATGAAAACTACCGTTCTTTCAATTCCCAAGTTAGACTCTGCCTCCTTCTTCGTCACTACACCATTAGAAGCAATCTCTGACTCATTTGAACTTGGCATCTCCTTCATATTATTAGTATTTTCCCAGTCTGTGTTGCTTTTCCAGATATACAATCTCCTAAGTGGCAGATAGCCATGCTTGATTTATGGATGGGAAGAGGTCCCAATAGTTCATATTTGCTTTTAATTCCCTTGCCTTGGGAGATGTGTTGAGCAAGAAATTGCTGTGACTGAGGTCAAAGAGATTGTTGCCTGCTTTCTCCTCTAAGGTTCTGATGGTTTCCTGTCTCACATTTAGGTCTTTCATCAATTTTGAATTTACTTTTGTGTATGGTGTGAGAAAGTGGTCCAGTTTCATTCTGCGTGTTGCTGTCCAGTTCTTCCAGCACCATTTGCTAAAGAGACTGTCCTTTTTCCAATGGGTACTCTTCCCTACTTTGTCAAAGATTAGCTGCCAACATTTGTGGGTCCAATTCCGGGTTCTCTATTCTATTCCATTGGTCTATGTGTCTGTTTTTGTACCAGTACAATACTGTCTTGATGATTACAGCCTTGTAGTAGAGGCTAAAGTCTGGGATTATGATGCCTCCTGCTTTGGTTTTCTTTTTCAACATTACTTTGGCTATTCGGGGTATTTTGTGGTTCCATACAAATTTTAGGATTGTCTGTTCTAGCTTTGAGAAGAATGCTGGTGCAACTTTGACTGGGATTACATTGGATGTGCAGATTGCTTCAGGTAGTATTAACATTTTAACAATATTTGTTCTTCCAATCCATGAACATGGAATGTTTTTCCATTTCTTTGTGTCTTCTTCAATTTCCCTTATAAGTTTTCTATAGTTTTTAGCATACAGATCTTTTACATCTTTGGTTAGGTTTATTCCTAGGTATTTTATGGTTCTTGATGCAATTGTAAATGGGATTCATTTCTTGATTTCTGTTTCAGTTGCTTCATTACTGGTGTATAGAAATTCAACTGATTTATGTACATTGATTTTGTATCCTGCGACTTTGCTGAATTCATGTATCAGTTTTGGAAGATTTTTGGTAGCATCTTTTGGGTTTTCCATGTAGGTAGAGTATCATGTCATCTGCAAAAAGAGAAAGTTTGACTTCTTTGACAATATGGATGGCTTTTATTTCATTTTGTTGTCTGATTGCTGATGCTAGGACTTCCAACACTATGTTAAACAACCATAGTGACAGTGGACATCCCTGCCATGTTCCTGGTCTCAGGGGAAAAGCTCTCAGTCTTTTTTTCCATTGAGGATGATATTAGCTGTGGGATTTTCATATATGGTTTTTATGATGTTAAGGTATGTTCCTTTTATCCTAATTTTCTTGAAGGTTTTTATTAACAAAGATGCTGTATTTTTTCAAATGCTTTTTCTGCATCTATTGACTGGATCATATGATTCTTATCCTTCTTCTATTAATGTGATGTATCACATTGATTGGTTTATGAATGTTGAACCAGCCCTGCATCCCAGGAATGAATCCAACTTGATCATGGTGATTAATTATTTTGATACACTGTTGAATTAGATTAGTAGTATCTTGTTGAGAATTTTTGCATTTATGTTAATCGGGGACATTGGCCTGTAATTCTCCTTTTTTGTGGGGTCTCTGTTTGATTTGGGAATCAAGGTAATACTGGCTTCATAGAATGAGTCCAGAAGCTTTCCTTCCGTTTCTATTTTTTTGAACAGCTTGAGCAGGGTAGGTATTAACTCTGTTTTAGGTGTCTGGTAGAATTTCCCTGAGAAGCCATCTCACCCAGGACTCTTATTTGTTGGGAGATTTTTGATAACTGATTCAATTTCTTTGCTGGTTATGGTTATGTTCAAATTTTCTATTCCTTTCCATTTGAGTTTTGGTAGTGTGTGGGTGTCTAGGAATTTGACCATTTCCTCCAGGTTGTCCAATCGGTTGGCATATAGGTTTTCATAGTATTCTCTCATAATTGCATTTCTGTGATGTTGGTTGTGAGCTGTCCTCTTTCTTTCATGATTTTATCTATCTGGGTCCTCTCTTCTTTTTGAGGACTCTCACTATGTGTTTATCAATTTTGTTTATTTTTTCAAAAAGCAGCCCTTATATTCATTGATGTTCTACTGTTTTTTGTTTTGTTTTGTTTTGTTTCTGGATTCTATATTGTTTATTTCTGTTGTAATCTTTACTATTTCGCTTCTTCTCCTGGCTGTGTGGTTTTGTTGCTCTTCTGCTTCTAGTTTCTTTAGATGTGCTGTCAGATTTTGTATTGGGGATTTTTCTTGTTTCTTGAGATAGGCCTGGATTGCAATGTATTTTCTTCTTAGGACTGCGTTTTCTGCATCCCAAGGGTTTTGACTGTTGTGTTTTCATTTTCACTTGCTTCCATATATTTTTAAATTTCTCCTTAGATGCCTGGTTGGCCCACTCATTCTTTAGTAGGATGTGCTTTAACCTTCATGAATTTGGAGACTTTCCAAATTTTTTCTCATGGTTGATTTCAAGTTTCATAGCATTTTGATCAGAAAATATGCATAGTATGATCTCAATTCTTTTATGTTTATTGAGGGCTGTTTTGTGAGCCAGTATGTGATCTATCTTGGGGAATGTTCCATGTGCACTCAAGAAGAATGTGTATTCTGCCTTAGGATGAAAAGTTCTGAATATATCTGTTAAATCCATCTGGTCCAATTTATCATTCAAGGCCATTGTTTCTTTATTGATTTTTTTGTCCAGATGATCTGTCCATTGTTGTAAGTGGAATATTAAAGTCCCTATAATTATAATATTCCTATCAATAAGAGTCTTATATTTGTGATTAATTGATTAATGTATTTAGGTGCCACCAAGTTGGGACCATAAACATTTATAATTGTTGGCTCTTCATGATGGATAGACAACATAATTATGATATAATGCTCTTCTTCATCTCTTGTTACAGCCTTTCATTTAAAATCTCGTTTGTCTGATATAAGTATGGCTACTCCAGATTTCTTTTTTAAAAATTTTTTTTTTCAACGTTTATTTATTTTTGGGACAGAGAGAGACAGAGCATGAACGGGGGAGGGGCAGAGAGAGAGGGAGACACAGAATCGGAAACAGGCTCCAGGCTCCGAGCCATCAGCCCAGAGCCCGACGCGGGGCTCGAACTCCCGGACCGCGAGATCGTGACCTGGCTGAAGTCGGACGCTTAACCGACTGCGCCACCCAGGCGCCCCACCAGATTTCTTTTGACATCCAGTGGCATGATAGATGGTTCTCCATCCCCTCGCTTTCAATCTGCAGGTGTCCTCAGGTCTAAAATGAGTCTCTGGTAGACAGTGTATAGATAGATCTTGTTTTTTTATCCATTCTGATACCCTAAGTCTTTTGACTGGATCATTTAGTCCATTTAAATTCAGAGTAATTATTGAATAAGGATTTAGTGTCTTTGTGTTATCTGTAGGTTTCATGCTTGTGGTGATATTTTTGGTCCTTTGTAGTCTTTGCAGTTCTCCACTCACAGAGTCCCCCTTAGGATCTTTTGCTTGTCTGGGAAACCCCTTATCTCTCTGATCTGAAAAATAGTCTTATTGTATAAAGGATTCTTGGCTGCATATTTTTCCTATTCAGCACATTGAATATTTCCTGAGACTCCCTTCTGACCTGCCAAGTTTCAGTGGATAGGTCTGCTGCTACCCTTATATGTCTACCCTTGTAGGTTAAAGCCCATTTGTCCCTGGCTGCTTTCAAAATTCTCTCTTTATCTTTGTATTTTTCCAGTTTCACTATGATATGTCATGGGAGATATCTATTGTTACATCTGAAGGGAGTTCTCTGTGCCTCTTGGATTTGGATGTCTGTTTCCTTCCCCAGATTAGGGAAGTTTTCAGCTATAATTTGTTCAAGTAAACCTTCTGCTCCTTTCTCTCTCTTCTTCTTCCAGAACTCCTAGGATACATATTACACATTTCATTGAATCACTTAGTTCTTTAATTCTCCCCTCCTGGTCTAGTATTTTCTTATCTTCATTTTCTTGGCTTCATAATTTTCTATAATTTTATCATCTATTTCACATAATCTCCCCTCTGCCTCCTCCATCCTTACTGTCACTGCATCTAGTTTATTTTGAACCTCATTTACAGCATTTCTTTTTTTTTTTTTTAATTTTTTTTTTCAACGTTTATTTATTTTTGGGACAGAGAGAGACAGAGCATGAACGGGGGAGGGGCAGAGAGAGAGGGAGACACAGAATCGGAAACAGGCTCCAGGCTCTGAGCCATCAGCCCAGAGCCCGACGCGGGGCTCGAACTCACGGACCGCGAGATCGTGACCTGGCTGAAGTCGGACGCTCAACCGACTGCGCCACCCAGGCGCCCCTACAGCATTTCTTAATTTGTGAGACTATTTCTTAGTTCCTTGATCTTTCCAGCAATAGTTTCTCTGCTGTCTCCTTTGCTTTTTTCAAGCCCAGCTGTTAATATTGTGACTACTATTCTAAATTCTTGCTCAGTTATATTGTTTACATTTGTTTTGAACAATTCTCTAGCTGTCATTTCTTCCTGGAATTTTTTTTGAGAATTCTTCTGTTTCATCATATTCACCAATTTTCTGTCCCTTATGTGTTTTAATAGCTTGTGATGAATCCTGTTCCTGTGAGCACTGCTATATTAAAAAAGGGTCATAATGCTGCCCAGGTCCTGGCCCTTTAAGAGGTGTTTTTTGGAGTGTGTTTCATGCTCTCTGTTGTTGAGACTCTAGTTGCTTTATCTCCCTACTCCTAGTGGTTGTTTGGACCTTCCACCAGCTGTGCTTTGATTTATTCATTGAAGTGACCCTGGAAAAAAATTTAAAAGAGGGGTGGTGGTTGTGGAAGAGGCCTTATCCCATACAAAGACAGAAATGACACAGGCAGGGAAAAGGAAAATAAAAAAAAAAAAAACTGACCATGCAGAGAATCAGAGAAACTATTCAGCTTACGCCAGAGGGAGAGAGGAGAAAATAAAGGAGATACAGAAGAGGTGTAAAAAAATAGATTAGTACACACACACACACACACACATAAAATAAGAATTGACCAAGAATCAAATCAGAGAATGCAAAACCACTGGGCCGATGTCCGACGATACTTTGGAACTGGTGCTTGTTCTGGTCTGGAGGAGGGACTGTCTTGTTCTGTCAGTGTCAGTCTTGCTCTGTTAGATACCTGCACGGGCATGGTTTGGTGTAGGTGGGTCTCACCCCCACCGTGTGCCCATTGTTTGTTCCCTGAAACCCCACGTTGTTGATGATAGGGAGAAAAATGGTGACACTCCACTCTCTCCTCCTCAGACCGGGTGTCCCAAACCACTCTGTTCAGGCCATCTCTACAGTGCCATGCAGGTGCAAGCCAGCCGGTTTTGTTCCACTCTATAGCATCTCCCAGGTGCTTGGCTGGAATTCAGACCCTGATGTCTTAAAGGATCCCTCTGTGTGTTCCCTAGTTCCAGGGAAGTGCCACTCTGTCTAATCCTCCAGCTAAGGGCCTCTGACTCCTCACAGTGCCAAGCAGGTGCTAGTGGGCCGCTATGACCCGCTCCACCATCTCCTGAACCTCCCAGGTGCTCAGCTGGGATTCAAACCCTGATGTCTTAAAGGATCCCACTCTGTGTGCCTGGGTTCCTGGGTACTGTCTCTAAGGGCCTCTGGTTGGGTGGGGGCCTGCAGGGTCTTTTGTCCTTGGAATAGCTGTTTGATTTCTTCCCACAGTACTCAAGGGAGAGTATTGCTCTTTCTGACTGCTTCTGGGAGCTAGCTATTGACACCGGAGCTGTCTTTCCTCCTCTCCAGGTGCTCAAACAGGACGGAGAAAGCCCCACAGTTAGAAATTGGTTCTTTCTCCATTTTTCCACATCCCCTGGTCTGTGGTTTTTCACTTGTCAAAATACAATCCTACACTTCCACAGCCTCTCTTTCTCTTCCTTTTGTCTCTCCACAGAAGGGGATCCCTCCCCTCTGTACCCAGGCTGCCCATTTTATCTCTGCCAGTTTGCAATCATGCACCTATTGCCTGCTATGTTGTCCCTTTGGGCCCCTGGAGATGTTTCTGTCACTCTGTAGCCCGGATTCCCGGAATTCCAAGTCTTCTTGTGTCAATACTGCTGTGTTTGCAGGACAAGGGAACTCTGGGTGCCCCTACTTCTCTGCTATGTTAACCACTCCTCTGGAAAAACTTTTAATAAAGAGAAGAAATAGGACAATACACAATACTTGATTAATCCCATAAAAGGCATAAAAGTGGAGAAAATTTACAAAGAACCAATGTAAAAAAATAAAATAGGAAGAAAGAAGGTAAATTTAAATGCAAATTACCTATAATATATAAAATATAAATTTTATGTTTATTAAAAACCCAATTAAATTAATCCAAGTAAAGCCCAGAGATTTCCACACATATGAATGGTCGATTTACAACAGAGTTGACAATGCAGTGCAGTAAGAAAATATAAGCTTTTCAATATATGCTATTGGATCAAACAGATTTCCACATGGAAAAAAGAATACCATCTGCAGAAATGATTTAAAAAAATTAATTTGAATGTAAAAGGTAAAATAAATACATACATAACAATAAATAAGCCTTTAGAAAAAAAATAAGACAATAACTTAATGATCTTGGGGTAAGCAAAGATTTCTTGAGCACAAAAAGCACTAATTACAGTGGGGGAGCCTAACAGGTTGTAATGCAGTGACATTAAAAAATAGTCTGTTGACGCATACATACAGAGAACAAACTGATGATTGCCAGAGGAAAGGGGGAAGGGGGTAGGTAAGGGTGGAGGGCAGTGGGAGATGCAGGCTTCCAGTTATAAAATGAATAATCATGGAGATGAATATAGTCAATTAGTACTGTTGTATGGAGACAGACAGTAACAACACTTGTGGTGAGCAAAGCATAAGTTACAAACTTGTGAACGCACTATGATGCACAGCTGAAACTAATGTAACATTGTGTGTCAACTACATCCACACACATCCACACACGATCTAAAGTCTTGCATGAATTAAAACTTAAAAAATAGTCTGTTGATCAATAGTCACCATGAAGTGAGTGTGGAAAAAAACAACTCAAGAATGTAGAAGACATCTGAGAAAAATACAGCTGCCAAAGGATTCATATGTAGAATACAAAAAAATAATTCAAATAAGCCATTTAGAAAAAGAGGGACGTCTTAACAGAAAAATGAGCAAAAAGTGCTGTAATAGGCACTTCACAAAACAGCATATGTAAATAATAAATGTAGGGGAGGTATATTACTTCATTAGTCATTAGATTAATGTAAATTACATCCATGAAGCACTGCTGTATTGAATCCAGTGAAAAAGGCACATGCCATATGTTGGCAAAGATGTGAAGATATAAGAGCTTTGTTGCACTGCTGGAAGGATTAGCAACTGAAACTAACACTTGGGATAATTGTTTAGTGCTACCTACTGAAGATGAAATAAACATTAGACACAACAATTATATTCCTAGGTGTGTATATATATACATATGAGAGGAAATGTTATGTGTTTAAAAATGTAGAAAATATGTCACTTGCAAATGTCTCCTCCCATTACATCAGTTGCCTTTTAGTTTTGTTGATTGTTTCCTTTGCTGTGCAGACCCTTTTTATCTTGATGAGATCCCAATAGTTCGTTTTTGTTTTTATTTCTCTTGCCTTCGGAGACATGTTAAGTAAGAAGTTCTGTGGCAGAGGTAAAAGAGATTACTGCCTGTTTTCTCCTGCAGGATTTTGATGGTTTCTTGTCTCACATTTAGGTCTTTCATCCATTTTGAATTTATTTTTGTATATGGTGTAAGAAAATGGTCCAGTTTCATTCTTCTGCATGCCACTGTCCAGTTCTCCCAGCACCATTTGCTAAAGAGACTGTCTTTTTCCATTGGATATTCTTTCCTTCTTTGTTAAAGAGTAGTTGTCCATACATTTGTGGGTCCATTTCTAGGTTCTCTATCTATTGGATTGATCTATGTGTCCTTTTTTGTGCCAGTACCATATTGTCTTGATGATTGCAAACTGGAGCAGCCACTCTGGAAAACAGTATGGAGTTTCCTCAGAAAAATTAAAAATAGAACTGCCCTACAACCCAGCAATTGCACTACTAGGAATTTATCCAAAAGTTACAAAAATGATGATTCAAAAGGTCACATACACCACAATGTTTATAGCAGCACTGTCAACAAATAGCCAAATTATGGAAAGAGCCCAAATGTCCATCAACTGACGAATAGGTAAAGAAGATGTTATACACACACACACACACACACACACACACACACACACACTGGAATATCACCTGGCAATGAAAAAAAAAATGAAATCTTGGCATTTGCAACAACATGGATAAAACTAAAGAGTTTTATACTAAGCGAAATAAGTCAGTTAGAGAAAGACGGATACCATATGATTTCACTCATACGTAGAATTTGAGAAACTTAACAAATGAACATAGGGGAAGGAAAGGAAAAATAATATAAAAACAGAGAGGGAGATGAACCATAAGAGACTCTGAAATGCAGAGAACAAACTGAGGGTTGCTGGAGGGGAGGTGGGTAGGAGGATGGTTAAATGGGTGATGGGCATTAAGGAGAGCACTTGTTGGTATGAGCACAGGGTATTATATGTAAGAGATGAATCACTAGGTCCTATTCCTGAAGCCAAGACTACACTGTATGTTAAGTAACTTGAATTTAAATTTTAAAACTGTAGAAAATATTAATAGCAGCACTATTTGTGAAGGCCCCAAACTAGAAATATGAAAATGTTCAGTAGAAAGATGATATCTTAGTTCAGGCAACAATAACAAAATACCACAGACTGGGTGGCTAATAAACAACAGAAAGTTATTCCTCACAGTTCTGGAGGCTGGAATTCCAACATGGGGTGCCAGCATGGTCATATTCTGGTGAGGATCCTCCCCTAAGCTGCAGACTGCTGATTTCTTGCTCTGTCCTCACCTCACACAGTGGGAGCAAACTCTATGGAGTCTCTTCTAGGAAGGCACTAATCCCATTCATATGTTATTTGCTCTTCTGACTTAATCAGCACCCAAATGCCTCACCTTCCAATCCTATCACCTTCGGCATTTGATTTTCAATGTGTGTATTTTGTGGGACACAAGCATTCAGAGCATAGCAATACAAATTGCTATATATTCATACAACAGAGTACTATCAGAAAGAAAAAAACAAGCTAATCTTATATGTAATAATATGAATAGATTTCACAAATGTATATTCAGTGAAAGAAGCCAAACACAAAAAAAGAAGCACAAAAGACCAAGTATTATATTATTTCATTTCTATAAATTCCCCAACCAGGCAAAACTAACGCTTTCTGTTAGAAGTAAAAATAGTGGTGGGCTTTTCAGGGAAGCAGTGCCTGGAAAGGAGCACGGAGGGCTTCTGGAGTGCCAGAATGTTCTAGTTTTTGATCCATGTGCTCGTTATACAAGGGCATTCATTTTGTGAAAATTCATTGAGATGTTTAAATAAGGTATGTGCCCAATTTCTGAATGCATACATAAAATTTAAAATATTTTTAAAAGATAAGATGAAAATTTCATTGGCTATATTCAAATGATACAATCTATAAAGACAGAGATGTTGAAAGTAATGGGAAGGAAAAACATACAATATGCAAGCACTAACCAAAAGAATGTCATTATCCCTGTATTTAGACTTTAAAACAGGAGATATTAATAAAGATAAAGAGGGGCATTCCATGATTATAAGTGAACCAATTTAACTGAAATATGTAAACATTTTATATCTATATTGATATAATACCAGAGTCTCAGAAATATAAAGCAAAAATTTATGGCAATAAAGAAAGATAGAAAAAATAATAATCATATTTAGAGAAGTTATCTACTGATACAGCACACAAACACAAAAAAGTAAAGATGTGGAATATTTAAACAGTAAAATAAGCAAACTTGAATCAATTGATCTGGTAAGACATACAAACAACTTTAGAGTACACATTATAGTCAAGATATTTCAGTATCTTAAGTGTTTACCAAAAGAGACCACACACTAGGTTATAAAGCAAGTTGTAACAGAATATAAAGTATTGATTCTATATCAGTATGTTCTTTTTCCACAGTGGAATCAGGTTAAAACTCTATCAATTAAAACTCAACGGAAAGTGGTCCAGGTTCATTCTTCTGCATGTCGCTGTCCAGTTTTCCCAGCACCAGTTGCTGAAGAGACTGTCTTTCTTACACCATACACAAAAAATAAACTCAAAATGGATGAAAGACCTAAATGTAAGACAAGGGAGCCATCAAAATCCTCCAGGAGAAAGCAGGCAAAACCTCTTTGATCTTGGCCACAGCAACTTCTTACTCAATATGTCTCTTGGAGGCAAGGGAAATAAAAGCAAAAATGAACTACTGAGACTGCATCAAAATAAAAAGCTTCTGCGCAGCAAAGGAAACAATCAGCAAAACTAAAAGGCAACCAACAGAATGGGAGAAGATATTTGCAAACGCCATATCTGATAAAGGGTTAGTATCCAAAATCTATAAAGAACTTATCAAATTCTATACCCAAAAGAACAAATAATCCAGTGAAGAAATGGGCAAAAGACATGAATAGACACTTCTCCAAAGAAGACATCCAGATGGCCAACCAACACATGAAAAAATGCTCTTCATTCATCATCAGGGAAATACAAATCAAAACCACAATGAGATACCACCTGACCCCTGTCAGAATGGCTAACACTAACAACTCAAGCAACAACAGATGTTGACGAGGATGTGGAGAAAGAGGATCTCTTCTACATTGCTGGTGGGACTGCAAGCTGGTGCAGCCACTCTGGAAAACAGTATGGAGGTTCCTCAAAAAACTAAAAATACAACTACCTACGACCCAGAAATTGCACTACTAGGCATTTATCCAAGGGATACAGGTGTGCTGTTTCAAAGGGACACATGCACCCCCATGTTTATAGCAGCACTATCAACAATAGCCAAAGTATGGAAAGAGCCCAAATGTCCATCGATGGGTGAATGGATAAAGAAGATGTGGTATATATATGCAATGGAGTATTACTCGACAATCAAAAAGAATGAAATCTTGCCATTTGCAACTATGTGGATGGAACTAGAAGGTATTATGCTAAGTGAAATTAGTCAGAAAGACAAATATCATGTGACTTTATTTATATAAGGACTTTAAGATACAAAACCAGATGAACATAAGGGAAGGGAAACAAAAATAATATAAAAACAGTGAGAGGGGCAAAGCATATGAAACTCATAAATATGGAGAACAAACAGAGGGTTACTGGAGGGGTGGTGGGAGGGGGGATGGGCTAAATGGGTAAGGGACATTAAGGAATCTACTCCTGAAATCATTGTTGCACTATACGCTAACTAATTTGAATGTAAATTAAAAAAATAAAATTAAAGAAAAACAAAAGAAAGAAAGTAGAAAATCCCCAAACTTTGGAGATTAATCAGTTCACTTTTAAATAATCCATGAATCAAAGAAGAAACCGAAACCAGTGTGAATCCTCTGAAAGGTGCAAGCACAGGGAGGGGTTGCCAGTACCAAGGGGCTGTTACAGCCAGCACAACTTCATGTCATTACTGACTCAAATCTCTGTGGTGAACCAGGGCTCACCAAATCAGATATTGGTCTGAACCCAGTTACCCACTGGAGCCATAGATCAGCTCTCTGAAGAAGGCATTGTCAGGTGGCATGATCTGATTTGGTCCACGGTTCCACCCTTAACATAGCTCCCACAACTATACTAAGAGCATCATGGTTGGAAAAGCCAACCTTGATGTTATATGCTGCTAAATACGTTTTTAGGTCACTTGATCTCCATGGCAAGCTAGAGGCCTACCCTAGTATTAAAGATATATTGTATGGATATACTTAATTAAGTAAATTGGTAAGTCTCTTCTGCTGTAAATATTTTACAACTCAGTAGTTTAACTGTCCATCAAACCACTTACAAGCCCTTACAGTTGTATTGCTTTTATGTCAGCTTTGTATTCAGTTTTTTTTTTTTAATTTTTTTTTTCAACGTTTATTTATTTTTGGGACAGAGAGAGACAGAGATGAACGGGGGGAGGGGCAGAGAGAGAGGGAGACACAGAATCGGAAACAGGCTCCAGGCTCTGAGCCATCAGCCCAGAGCCTGACGCGGGGCTCGAACCCACGGACCGCGAGATCGTGACCTGGCTGAAGTCGGACGCTTAACCGACTGCGCCACCCAGGCGCCCCATATTCAGTTTTAAAAGCAGGTAATATAAACTCTTTGTAGCTCAACAGTGATCTCAGTAGAGCTCCATCCTTAGAAATCTAGTGGCCAAGTATCTGAAAGCTACAAAGGTTGACTTGTAGATGATAAAAAGATCATAAACAGATATTGATTTAAACTGTGGTGATTACAGAGATTTATTGCTCTAAGAAGCATATATTGAGTAAAAAAAGTAAGGTCAAATTTTGACATTGAATTAGCAATAAATGATATATACCAGAGCAGAGAGGCAGTAGATATAAATAATGCTTTCTGCATGTGGAATCTAAAAATGAATCATTTGCTTTTCCAATCCCAGTTTCTCAAGGCACACACACAAAAGACTATTAAAAACATAAGAAAGAAGGTGTCCTGATTCATAGCCATTGAGACATAATCTGCATCAGGTACCTTGATGACATTAGGATAATTACCAAAATATGAATCTCCCTATAGTCATGACAGTGCAGTCATCCTGAGGCTGATTTCACTCCAGCTCCTGGACTGATTGCAACATAACATCATACTGAAACCCCCATCTTACCCTGGCTAGGAAGAGGAAATATTCTTATTTTCTACCTTGTTTCAGGGGAGGTATATTGGATTCTATTAATAAAAAAAACTGTGCTTTCAGAACATGTAAGTCATATATCATAGACCACCTATCTGGATGGAAAGCAAGGAATATGGTCAGTCATATACTATGATAAGAATTTTCCTTTGCTTTCAGGCACTGTCATGACTTTATAATGCCTGGAACACTTATCTACTAACTACCCACCTATTTATCTGTCATCTGTATCTAATATTTGTCTGTTTTTCTGTTTCTCTTAGTGTGAATGTTGACTGCAATCCTGATGCCCACTGAGGATCCCTGAGCACAGAAACTTGCCAGCGTTTCATTTTCAGGTTACAATAATTGACCCTGATATTTACAGACACATTTCAGCAAGACCATGAAACTTCTTAAATTGTATAAAAGTTGTGTATTAACATGATATATTAATATTATATATATATTTATCCACAGAGAGAGTTTATAGTAGTTGACAGATTAGAATTTTAACCTGAAAAAGATATAAATTAAAAAAAACTTGAATTAAAATGGAAAGAAGAGGCATTTGGAAGCATTGCTGAGATAAGAACTTTCCTATTATCCTTTCTCATGGTAGAACATCTCAGCAGCTATTCACAGGGAAGCATATGCTACAGTAGGGCATACTCATTTATACCCAGTACCATTTTGTACCTACAGTGACATGCTTTCCTTTCTTCACCCAGCCCAGTGCTTCCCTTCTGGGAAGTCCCAGCTCAGTGAATGTCCTACATTCAGTGCAGTTCAAGGTGTAGCGTTATCTTTCCCCTCTTCTCCTCACATGTGCCATGCAGATTTTTCCATGTTTTCACTCATGCTGCCCTTTCATCCTGAATGTATTCCTTTCCCTTTGTCCGTGACAGTAGCATCTTGTCTCTTAAAGACTCAGTTCAAGTGTACTTCTTTTGGAAAAACTTCTGATTATACATATCCTGCTTCTCCATCATAATCGCTCAGCATCCTGTGTTTGCTTTTTCATAGTTCTGACTATACTGTCTTTCTTCCTCATTGGACTGTGGAATCACTGAAGGCAAGCAGTCATGGCTTTTATCACTACATCCCCAAACCTAAAGGCAGGGCCTAGCCCTGAGGAGAGGCTCAGGAAGTGTGTGTGTGGAAAGGAGCTCTCTGCAGCCCCTGTGCCCTGTGCACTCTCCAAGTCTGTGATGGCTTGCTGTCTGCAGCACACGCACGCACGTGTGCGTGCGCGCACGCACACACACACACACACACACACACACACACACACACACTTTTCCTGCATGGTGCAGCTGGTATTCCCTGTGGTTAATTCTGACATGCTAGGCAGATGGAAATCCCCTCAGAAAAAAAGACTATTTTCACACCTCCTGACTCACAAAGAAAGCAAGCCCACCTAATCTGTGTAGAGTACCTGTGAGGGATGTGGCCGGCAGACACTGGTCAAGAGGACCTGGTTCTGTAGTGTTTGATATATCTCTGAGAAGGAAAACACTGCCTCTACATCTTCACAAATACGATATTAAAAATTTCTGGAATAAATGCTTGAGTTTTATGTTTCGTATTAGCTGCCGAGGCATTCTAAATGGTCTATTGCTGTCAACAATATCAAGATTGGAAAAGTGGATCAGGAAGCGGGATCTTGCCATATTAAGCAGCTTCAGCCCAGAAAACATTGTTCTTCCCCACCAGTTCTGAGATGCCCCTCCCTCACCCAGGGATGCTTGTGGTGCAGGGTAATCTGCAAAAGAGTTCCCATTACAAGAGGTGTCTAGGAAGGGATCTTTGTCTCCACTTCCTGGAGTCTCTGTTTCCCTCACCTAGAGACAACAGCCAGCCAGCCAGCCAGATGAATCTCCTCATTTCCTCAAACAGCACAAGCAAGAAAGAGTGAGGTCTCCAGTGAGAAATGAACTGAAAAACATTGTTGAAGTAAATTAAAGATAATCTAAGTAGTTGGAAAAACAACCCATGTTCAGGGATTTCAAGACTAGCATTGTTAAGATTGCCCAAACTAAATCGATGTATAGATTCAACACAATCCCTATGAGACTCTCAGCTGATTTCTGTGTAGAAATTGAGATGCTGATCATGGATTGGAAGAACAAATATTGTTAAAGTGTCTACATTACCCAGAAAAATCTACACATTTAAAGTGTAGCTCAAAATAGGGTAAATCTTCATAAACTTGGATCTGGCAAAAATTCTTAAATATGATGATCCCAAAACCATGGACAATAAAAACAGGTAAATTAAACTTCATCAAAATTAAAACCTTTTGCATTTCAAACCATACCATCAAAAGAGTGAAAAGGAAACCCACAGAATGGAAGAAAATCATATATCTAAAACGGGATATGTATCCAGAATATATAAATGACTCTTTTAACTCAATAATAAAATGACAAATAATCCAATTAAAGAATGCACAAAGAATTGGAGTAGACATTTCTACAAGGAAAATATACAGTTGGCCAATAAGTACATGAAAATACATGCAGCCTCATTAGTCATTACAAATGCAAATTGAAACTGCAATGAGATATTATTTTTCATACACACTAGGATGACTAGAATAAAAAAAAATAAGTAATAGCAAGTGTCGCTGATGAGAAGGAGAATTCAGAATCCCTGCTGGTAAGAATGTAAAATGGTGTAGCCACTTTGGAAAACAATATGGAAGTTCCTCAAATGATCAAATACAGAGTTACAATGTGGCACAGCAATTCCACTTATAGTTATATACCTGAGGGAAATAACACTATGTCTACACAATACCCTGTGTATGAATGCTTATAGCAGTGCTATTCTTAATAGCCAAAAGGTGTAAACAACATAACCCCCCATCAACTGATGGATGGGTAAACAAAATACAGTGTTTCCATAGAATGGAATATTATTCAGCTATAAAAATGAAGTATTGATACATACTACCACAAGGATGAAACTTGAACACATGCTAAATGAAAGAAACCAGTCATAGGAGACAATATATTACATGATTCTCTTCACATGAAATATCCAGAACAGGGAAATCTATAGTGACAGAAAATAGATGAGTGGTTGCTCAGGGCTGAGGGTAGAATTGGGACATATAAAGAGGTGATAGCTAAAAGACTATAACGTGTGAAAATTCTCTAGAATTGACTGTGGTGATGATTGAATATACCTGTGAATATATTGAAAAACCAAAGAATTGTATAGTATATGAATTACATTTCATTAAAACTGTTAAAATTGATGAGTATTATGCTAAGTGAAATAACTTAGTCTGAGAAAGACAAATACCACATGATTTCATTCACATGTGGAATCTAAAAAAATGAAACTAATGAATAAACAAACAAGCAGAAATCAGAAACAGACCTGTAAATACATAAAACAAAGTGATGGTTGCCAAAGAGGAGGGGTAGGGGATGGGCAAAATGGGTGAAGGGAATTGTGAAGTATAGGCTTCCAATTATGGGATGAATAAATCACAGGAATATGAGATACTGCATTGGGAATATAGTCAATGATAATATAATGGTGTTGTATGATGACAGATGGTAGCTATACTTGTGGTGAGCATAGCATAACATATAGAGAAGTTGAATCACTATGTTGTACACCTGAAATTAATGCAACATGTGTGTCAACTATACTCAAAAAATTTTAAATGATGGAAAATCCAGTAAGTTTCTAATTAGACTTGGCTGGGGCATAGAATGCCATGGGGTTGTTGCAGAGTATGTAGCTAGAGAGAGGGAGTATGAGGAGTTTGGACAATGTTCCAAGGTCAGTGGAGAATCAGGAAAGGTCTTCAACTTAGAATGTTGGCATAGTCAGATTTCAGAGAGGGTAGGGGGGAAAATAAGCAGGGAGATCTGCTTTTCATCAGTCAGCTCTTTCCCCTGTCCCCAAAATGTATTTGCCCTGGAAGTGTGCTACTCACTTTATTTCCCCTAAACCTACTTACCTTAAATGACAAGGCATTATTCCCCTACCTCCTCACAATCTTATCTTCTTCACTGATTCCCCTATATACTAATTCCTATGGATGGTATTAGCTAATCCATTACCTTTCTTCTAAGGGAAAAGCACTTATTATTTAACACCAAAGTGTGGCAGGTAGGCATGGTTACCCTAGTTATACACCATTTTCTGTGTCAGCCCTTATTATTCCCTAAGCTCCAGTCTCATTCCTACATGAACTGAGTGGCAAGTTTGGGCAGCATGTGCAAGGAGAGGTATCCTTTCCATTACCATTTTTATAAAGACAATTTTTGGTGTCTTTTTTATTAAGTAAAGAATTCTGCTGTTCTTGTCAGGACTAGAAATGTCACAAACACTCGGTGTTATAGAAGACCAGCCAGAATTGCAAAGCACTTATAAATTACCTAGGTCAAATTACCTATGGTCAAAGGGCAAAGAGTGACAGCAATTGCTGGATTGCCAAAGACTCTAAGGCTGATTCTCCCACAGGCTCCAGTCTTGTAAAAAGAAACCACATTCATTCCCCTTTTAGCATTTCTTCAGAAATATATGGGCTCTTGGAGCAACAGGGCAATTTTTCTGAGCAAAGAGAAGTGAATCAAATCTGACTCTAACATTCAGAAAAAAGAGTGTTGAAAAACTTAAGGGACTGTGGGATGTGGAAGTTGTCCAGATAGGAATCCTCCAAGAGTACAGCCACCAGTGAATTCAGTGCTTGGATTCTGTAGGCTACATTAGCAGTCATTACTTTATATCGGGGTTCCCCTGGCATTTGAGCAATTGCTAGTCACTTGGTTTCTGACTTTTCCCATCAATCCACCACTGCTGTCAATCAAGCATGCACCCAGCCCATGGATTTGAAAGCCTGTGCTGTTCCCTACCAGTTATCTCTGGTTGTGATTAATGTTGTAGTTCTGGGCCGCCTGTGTATCCAGGGTGGAACCTGATGTAGACTCATTGCACTCTCAGAAGAAGTCCAGGAGAAATACACATGCACAGAAAAAAATCCAACACAGAGAGATGGCTGCTGCAGCAGATGTAGCAAGGGTGCATAATAAAGAAATTAGTTAGACCCTCTTCCCGAAAGACTACACAGAGGAGATAAAGCAAGCATTTTAACTTAAAGAACACATATAAATTGGCTGCGTAACAAGGTATATATGTGCGTGTTTGGGAAGCAGTAAGCTCATGAGGTACCAAGTGCTCAAGCTCTTTGGATTACCTCCAGAATTTAACTGTCTCTGTTTCTATACATAATAGAACTAAAAATCATAAATCGTACTTTTATATGAGTCTTAATTATTTTTCCCTCATGAGTCAAGAGACTGTCAATAAATGAGCTTCTTATTCCTCTGCATGCATAACCAAAATGGTATTCAGTAGATTCTAAGCAGAATTATTGATGATGGGTGCAAAGGTATTTTGGAGGAAGACCACAATGAAACATGTTGGTAGAGGCAGAGAGTTTTATAGCTTTCAAAGCATTTTGACATCTATTAATTCTTTCAATTCTTAAAACTTCTTAGAAGATATGTGATATTATCCTCATTGTACAGTTGGGCAAAGTAAGTCCTAGATAATGTGACTTCTTCCAGGTCATCTAAATTTGATAGGATTTAGATGGACAAATGGGGTCAACAAGTACTTTCCTCTAGCAACTACATCACAATGTCAGGACTGACTTAAGGAAAGAATGAGGAAGACATGGTCATACTGGGCTCTGGCAATCCAGGAACTGAGACTGAGAATCTCAAGGAACTGTCACAGATGTACAAAGCAGAATCTGAAGACAAGTGGAGGATCCATAACTCCTACATAGAATTGCTTACTTTCCATGAAAATATAAAACCAAACTAGGGGGCATGCATATGTCATAGAGAGTCTGACCAGGAGGGGATAGGAAGAAATGAAAGGTGTCTATAGAAATATCACAAGCAAGCCTTTCATACTTGGACCCAATTCAGAGCACTCTTGTTTACATCATAAATGCCACTTGGAGAAAATTTTATAAATATGTGCCTATAGATCACTAACAAAGACTCTGTCCTTGATCGAACTTTGGTTGGGCTGCTCTGAGTGTTCTGCTTGACTGGGCCTTACCTAACTTAGACCGTTGCCTCTCCTGAATCCTGTCATGTCAGTTTAATGAGAATACCTCTGCGCTTGACAGCTGGTCAACTCCTCATCTCTCTCCTTGATGTCCAAGTTCTTGGCCTGCCTTTAGCAAGAGTCTGTTTAACAAGAACCCTCCTAATCCTGATGTCAGATAAGTTCCTCTTAGTAATCCTCCATCCATAGGCCCCCTCACTCTGCTTGTTGGCTGTATATCCCCATATGTGTGCTGTAATAGTATTTGAGCTCACTTCTATATTGAAGTTTCTTTCTCCTCCTGCAGTAGCTTAAATAAAATTTGTCCTGCTGTTTTTAAAAGGTATCCAGTGAAATTTTTTTCTTTTACATCACCTACATAAGAATCACTGGAAGCTTGTTCAAATGAATATTTCTGGGTCCACTCCTAATCTATTGGATTAGAATTCCTATCAGTAGAGCCCTGGAAATTGTGTTTCCCAGGCTTGAAGGGGATTTTCACGTGCATCAGGGTATAGACTTCCATGGTCCCATTCCCCATCATAAGCTGTGTTTGAGGCTATGGCCTTGGCTGGATGAGAGAGGAGGTAGTGCATCCAATACCCATGACATAACTGACTCACTGTGTGTCTTCAGAGGTGGACCCTGCAGAGCTGTTTTCTCCCCTTCCTCAAAACAGAAACACTGAAGAAATAGCTTTGTTTTTCAACTCAAATATTGGTCTTAGAAGGAGACTAAGGTTAATTTCCACTTGAATGCTTGAAAAACACTTAATTGACTCCTTTCCTTCATAGATGAAAACCAGGTGATTGGATGGTCTGCTAGAGAAGAAAGGCACATAACTGTAACTATTTGTAAACTCTGACTTCTAAAACTGCAGAGTGATTTTAGAAGCATGTAAAATGCTTTCATAGCATATGTAACAAGGTGTTTAAATGATTTACCTGTAAGACATATTTCTCAACAGAGAAGCAGACAGAAAGGAGCTTAGAATGAGTCTTCATTTTTGAGTTCAAGTTTCAGACAGTCTTAATTTCTGTTATCATTGATGTATTCATTCACTTGATAGTTATGCTGCAGAGGCTCCCCTCTTCAAGTGAAGCACTCAGATGACTCAGATGACTCAGTTAGAGTTGGAGTTCCTCTAACGAGCACCCTAGAGAGCAGTACTGCTCTGATATGGTCTGTGGAGTATGGTTGGTCACTGGACTGGGGTGAGAAAAGTACAGAAATGGGGGTAAGCATTTATAAACTTTAGAGCAACTGATCAGAGTAATACAGTGTCCATTAAATCTAATACTAAAATGTTGGAGCAGGATGGAGATAACAGGATGCCTCTTCTTTGAGGAGAAGTAGAATGTACCTATGAGAATGGGAGATGTATTTGGAGACCATCTTTAAAGATTAGCTCATAAATTTCCTGCCTCATGTTTATTTCATTAAAGGCCCAGTAGTTATACAGTTGATATGACAATCCAGTTCACACTCAGGTTTTTACAGATGATAGTAGCTTAGAAAATGACCTGGTGAATTAAGAGTGAGATTACCCTACTAACAGAAACCCCCCCAAACCCTAGTCCCCGTGGTGTCTCATTCTATTGGGTTTTTTGCACCTGCTGTTCCTTCTGCCTGTAGAATGAAAGGAGCAAATGAAGCAAAGACTAATTGGCAGATAGATGGTGGGAAAGGTCAATAGTGGACATGAGCTCTGAGGAGAAAAATCCTTGCCAGGAAAAGGTGCCTGATTCAGTAGGTAAATGCACATATAGCAGTTGCTAAGCAGGATTTTTAAATTTGTATGGAAGATTATTCTGATTTCCCTACTTAAAAAGAAAAAAAAAAAAAAACACAAACTTTCAAAGATGATAGTTTAGATTCCAGGAAGATGGCGGCGTAGGAGGACGCTGGGCTCACCGCGCGTCCTGCTGATCAATTAGATTCCACCTACACCTGCCTAAATAACCCAGAAAACCGCCAGAGGATTAGCAGAACGGAGTCACCGGAGCCAAGCGCAGACGAGAGGCCCACGGAAGAGGGTAGGAAGGGCGGCGAGGCGGTGCGCGCTCCACGGACTGGCGGGAGGGAGCCGGGGCGGAGGGGCGGCTCGCCGGCCAAGCAGAGCCCCGGAGTCTGGCCTGCAAAAGCGGAGGGGCCTGACGGACTGTGTTCCGACAGCAAGCGCGACTTAGCGTCTGGGAGGTCATAAGTTAACAGCTCTGCTCAGAAAGCGGGAAGGCTGGAGGACAAAGGGAGGGAGAGCTGCTGAGCCCCCGGACGACAGAGCTCAGTTTGGTGGGGAACAAAGGCGCTCGCCAGCGCCATCTCCCCCGCCCATCCCCCAGCCAAAATCCCAAAGAGAACCAGTTCCTGCCAGGGAACTTCCTCGCTCCGCGCAAACACCCAACTCTGTGCTTCTGCGGAGCCAAACCTCCAGCAGCGGATCTGACTCCCTCCCGCTGCCACAGGGCCCCTCCTGAAGTGGATCACCTAAGGAGAAGCGAGCTAAGCCTGCCCCTCCTGCCCCTGTGCACCTTGCCTACCCACCCCAGCTAATACGCCAGATCCCCAGCATCACAAGCCTGGCAGTGTGCAAGTAGCCCAAACGGGCCACGCCACCCCACAGTGAATCCCACCCCTAGGAGAGGGGAAGAGAAGGCACACACCAGTCGGACTGTGGCCCCAGCGGTGGGCCGGGGGCAGACATCAGGTCGGAGTGCGGCCCCGCCCACCAACTCCAGTTATACACCACAGCACAGGGGAAGTGCCCTGCAGGTCCTCACCATGCCAGGGACTATCCAAAATGACCAAGCGGAAGAATTCCCCTCAGAAGAATCTCCAGGAAATAACAACAGCTAATGAGCTGATCAAAAAGGATTTAAATAATATAACAGAAAGTGAATTTAGAATAATAGTCATAAAATTAATCGCCGGGCTTGAAAACAGTATACAGGACAGCAGAGAATCCCTTGCTACAGAGATCAAGGGACTAAGGAACAGTCATGAGGAGCTGAAAAACGCTTTAAATGAAATGCAAAACAAAATGGAGACCACCACGGCTCGGATTGAAGAGGCAGAGGAGAGAATAGGTGAACTAGAAGATAAAGTTATGGAAAAAGAGGAAGCTGAGAAAAAGAGAGATAAAAAAATCCAGGAGTATGAGGGGAAAATTAGAGAACTAAGTGATGCACTAAAAAGAAATAATATACGCATAATTGGTATCCCAGAGGAGGAAGAGAGAGGGAAAGGTGCTGAAGGGGTACTTGAAGAAATAATAGCTGAGAACTTCCCTGAACTGGGGAAGGAAAAAGGCATTGAAATCCAAGAGGCACAGAGAACTCCCTTCAGACGGAACCTGAATCGATCTTCTGCACGACATATCATAGTGAAACTGGCAAAATACAAGGATAAAGAGAAAATTCTGAAAGCAGCAAGGGGTAAACGTGCCCTCACATATAAAGGGAGACCTATAAGACTCGTGACTGATCTCTCTTTTGAAACTTGGCAGGCCAGAAAGAATTGGCACGAGATTTTCAGTGTGCTAGACAGAAAAAATATGCAGCCGAGAATCCTTTATCCAGCAAGTCTGTCATTTAGAATAGAAGGAGAGATAAAGGTCTTCCCAAACAAACAAAAACTGAAGGAATTTGTCACCACTAAACCAGCCCTACAAGAGATCCTAAGGGGGACCCTGTGAGACAAAATACCAGAGACATCACTACAAGCATAAAACATACAGACATCACAATGACTCTAAACCCATATCTTTCTATAATAACACTGAATATAAATGGATTAAATGCGCCAACCAAAAGACATAGGGTATCAGAATGGATAAAAAAACAAGACCCATCTATTTGCTGTCTACAAGAGACTCATTTTAGACCTGAGGACACCTTTAGATTGAGAGTGAGGGGATGGAGAACTATTTATCATGCTACTGGAAGCCAAAAGAAAGCTGGAGTAGCCATACTTATATCAGACAAACTAGACTTTAAATTAAAGGCTGTAACAAGAGATGAAGAAGGACATTATATAATAGTTACAGGGTCTATCCATCAGGAAGAGCTAACAATTATAAATGTCTATGCGCCGAATACCGGAGCCCCCAAATATATAAAACAACTACTCATAAACATAAGCAACCTTATTGATAAGAATGTGGTAATTGCAGGGGACTTTAACACCCCACTTACAGAAATGGATAGATCATCTAGACACACGGTCAGTAAAGAAACAAGGGCCCTGAATGAGACATTGGATCAGATGGACTTGACAGATATATTTAGAACTCTGCATCCCAAAGCAACAGAATATACTTTCTGCTCGAGTGCACATGGAACATTCTCCAAGATAGATCATATACTGGGTCACAAAACAGCCCTCCATAAGTTTACCAGAATTGAAATTATACCATGCATACTTTCAGACCACAATGCTATGAAGCTTGAAATCAACCACAGAAAAAAGTCTGGAAAACCTCCAAAAGCATGGAGGTTAAAGAGCACCCTACTAACGAATGAGTGGGTCAACCAGGCAATTAGAGAAGAAATAAAAAAATATATGGAAACAAACGAAAATGGAAATACAACAATCCAAACGCTTTGGGACGCAGCGAAGGCAGTCCTGAGAGGAAAATACATTGCAATCCAGGCCTATCTCAAGAAACAAGAAAAATCCCAAATACAAAATCTAACAGCACACCTAAAGGAAATGGAAGCAGAACAGCAAAGGCAGCCTAAACCCAGCAGAAGAAGAGAAATAATAAAGATCAGAGCAGAAATAAACAACATAGAGTCTAAAAAAACTGTAGAGAAGATCAACGAAACCAAGAGTTGGTTTTTTGAAAAAATAAACAAAATTGACAAACCTCTAGCCAGGCTTCTCAAAAAGAAAAGGGAGATGACCAAAATAGATAAAATCATGAATGAAAATGGAATTATTACAACCAATCCCTCAGAGATACAAACAATTATCAGGGAATACTATGAAAAATTATATGCCAACAAATTGGACAACCTGGAAGAAATGGACAAATTCCTGAACACCCACACTCTTCCAAAACTCAACCAGGAGGAAATAGAAAGCTTGAACAGACCCATAACCAGCGAAGAAATTGAATCGGTTATTAAAAATCTCCCAACAAATAAGAGTCCAGGACCAGATGGCTTCCCAGGGGAGTTCTACCAGACGTTTAAAGCAGAGATAATACCTATCCTTCTCAAGCTATTCCAAGAAATAGAAAGGGAAGGAAAACTTCCAGACTCATTCTATGAAGCCAGTATTACTTTGATTCCTAAACCAGATAGAGACCCAGTAAAAAAAGAGAACTACCGGCCAATATCCCTGATGAATACGGATGCAAAAATTCTCAATAAGATACTAGCAAATCGAATTCAACGGCATATAAAAAGAATTATTCACCATGATCAAGTGGGATTCATTCCTGGGATGCAGGGCTGGTTCAACATTCGCAAATCAATCAACGTGATACATCACATTAACAAAAAAAAAGAGAAGAACCATATGATCCTGTCAATCGATGCAGAAAAGGCCTTTGACAAAATCCAGCACCCTTTCTTAATAAAAACCCTTGAGAAAGTCGGGATAGAAGGAACATACTTAAAGATCATAAAAGCCATTTATGAAAAGCCCACAGCTAACATCATCCTCAACGGGGAAAAACTGAGAGCTTTTTCCCTGAGATCAGGAACACGACAGGGATGCCCACTCTCACCGCTGTTGTTTAACATAGTGCTGGAAGTTCTAGCATCAGCAATCAGACAACAAAAGGAAATCAAAGGCATCAAAATTGGCAAAGATGAAGTCAAGCTTTCGCTCTTTGCAGATGACATGATATTATACATGGAAAATCCGATAGACTCCACCAAAAGTCTGCTAGAATTGATACATGAATTCAGCAAAGTTGCAGGATACAAAATCAATGTACAGAAATCAGTTGCATTCTTATACACTAACAATGAAGCAACAGAAAGACAAATAAAGAAACTGATCCCATTCACAATTGCACCAAGAAGCATAAAATACCTAGGAATAAATCTAACCAAAGATGTAAAGGATCTGTATGCTGAAAACTATAGAAAGCTTACGAAGGAAATTGAAGAAGATTTAAAGAAATGGAAAGACATTCCCTGCTCATGGATTGGAAAAATAAATATTGTCAAAATGTCAATACTACCCAAAGCTATCTACACATTCAATGCAATCCCAATCAAAATTGCACCAGCATTCTTCTCGAAACTAGAACAAGCAATCCTAAAATTCATATGGAACCACAAAAGGCCCCGAATAGCCAAAGGAATTTTGAAGAAGAAGACCAAAGCAGGAGGCATCACAATCCCAGACTTTAGCCTCTACTACAAAGCTGTCATCATCAAGACAGCATGGTATTGGCACAAAAACAGACACATAGACCAATGGAATCGAATAGAAACCCCAGAACTAGACCCACAAACGTATGGTCAACTCATCTTTGACAAAGCAGGAAAGAACATCCAATGGAAAAAAGACAGCCTCTTTAACAAATGGTGCTGGGAGAACTGGACAGCAACATGCAGAAAGTTGAAACTAGACCACTTTCTCACACCATTCACAAAAATAAACTCAAAATGGATAAAGGACCTGAATGTGAGACAGGAAACCATCAAAACCTTAGAGGAGAAAGCAGGAAAAGACCTCTCTGACCTCAGCCGTAGCAATCTCTTACTCGACACATCCCCAAAGGCAAGGGAATTAAAAGCAAAAGTGAATTACTGGGACCTTATGAAGATAAAAAGCTTCTGCACAGCAAAGGAAACAACCAACAAAACTAAAAGGCAACCAACGGAATGGGAAAAGATATTTGCAAATGACATCTCGGACAAAGGGCTAGTATCCAGAATCTATAAAGAGCTCACCAAACTCCACACCCGAAAAACAAATAACCCAGTGAAGAAATGGGCAGAAAACATGAATAGACACTTCTCTAAAGAAGACATCCGGATGGCCAACAGGCACATGAAAAGATGTTCAGCGTCGCTCCTTATCAGGGAAATACAAATCAAAACCACACTCAGGTATCACCTCACGCCAGTCAGAGTGGCCAAAATGAACAAATCAGGAGACTATAGATGCTGGCGAGGATGTGGAGAAACGGGAACCCTCTTGCACTGTTGGTGGGAATGCAAATTGGTGCAGCCGCTCTGGAAAACAGTGTGGAGGTTCCTCAGAAAATTAAAAATAGACCTACCCTATGACCCAGCAATAGCACTGCTGGGAATTTATCCAAGGGATACAGGAGTACTGATGCATAGGGGCACTTGTACCCCAATGTTCATAGCAGCACTCTCAACAATAGCCAAATTATGGAAAGAGCCTAAATGTCCCTCAACTGATGAATGGATAAAGAAATTGTGGTTTATATACACAATGGAATACTACGTGGCAATGAGAAAAAATGAAATATGGCCTTTTGTAGCAACGTGGATGGAACTGGAGAGTGTGATGCTAAGTGAAATAAGCCATACAGAGAAAGACAGATACCATATGGTTTCACTCTTATGTGGACCCTGAGAAACGTAACAGGAACCCATGGGGGAGGGGGAGGAAAAAAGGAAAAAAAAAAAAAAAAAAAGAGGTTAGAGTGGGAGAGAGCCAAAGCATAAGAGACTGTTTAAAACTGAGAACAAACTGAGGGTTGATGGGGGGTGGGAGGGAGGAGAGGGTGGGTGATGGGTATTGAGGAGGGCACCTTTTGGGATGAGCACTGGGTGTTTTATGGAAACCAATTTGGACAATAAATTTCATATATTATAAAAAATAAAAAATAAATAAATAAATAAATAAATAAATAAATAAATAAAGATGATAGTTTATATTCCATGGAAGATGTTTCTGTTTTACTCACTCAGCAAAACTCATTGAACATCTACCAGCTACAAAACAGCATTCCAGTCGTGAGAATATAGAGAAAAAATAGATCATACTGTTTACATGCCTTTGCTCATCCTGCTCCCTCCACCTAGACCCCTTTCCTCTTACTTTCTTTTGACTCACTTCCATTCACTCTTCCCAATGGAGATCATACTTGATACCCAGGAAACTACATTTACCTCACATATTCCCATATTCGTCTCTGATTACTGCAGTGTCTCCACTGGAATGGGAGTATAAGGATGAGGCCTGGGTCTCATCCATTTCTCTCCCCAGCATCTTACAGTGTTTGGCACAGAATTAGATAGATACATCTGTGGGGTATGAGCCATTATCTTCAGGCCCTGCCTTAAACTAAGTAGGTATTTAATTATATTAAGCATTGTCATCTTTGCCTCAGAGATGTCTGCTTATAATCAATTCTGGAGAGAAGATGGGTCCTTAGAATCTCCTCAAGCAGGCAGAACCTACTTTTCTCACTGGTTTGATGAAAAGAAACTCCAACAATCTTCCATCTGGCACCCTGCTTGGGTCAAGGTTGCTGCATGTATATGATACCTTAATCGGTGAATTTCAAGTTTTTGTTTCTGCCACAGTCACATGGCATATGTTGTTCACATGCACAGCACTCCCAGAGATGGGGAGACACTTTTTAGGGAAGAAAGTTTCTTGGCAGTGTGAATTAGTCACACTCTTCATTGTATCTCAGGATTCTATGTGTTAGCTTTGCCTCTCCTCCTTTGCCACTATTTAGAAAAACACAGCTAACTACAAAGCTGTAATCATCAAGACAGCATGGTATTGGCACAAAAACAGACACATAGACCAATGGAACAGAGTAGAAACCCCAGAGCTAGACCCACAAACGTATGGCCAACTAATCTTTGACAAAGCAGGAAAGAACATCCAATGGGAAAAAGACAGTCTCTTTAACAAATGGTGCTGGGAGAACTGGACAGCAACATGCAGAAGATTGAAACTAGACCACTTTCTCACACCATTCACAAAAATAAACTCAAAATGGATAAAGGACCTGAATGTGAGACAGGAAACCATCAAAACCCTAGAGGAGAAAGCAGGAGAAGACCTCTCTGACCTCAGTCGTAGCAATCTCTTACTTGACACATCCCCAAGGCAAGGGAATTAAAAGCAAAAATGAACTACTGGGACCTTATGAAGATAAAAAGCTTCTGCACAGCAAAGGAAACAACCAACAAAACTAAAAGGCAACCAACAGAATGGGAAAATATATTTGCAAGTGACATATCGGACAAAGGGCTAATATCCAAAATCTATAAAGAACTCACCAAACTCCACACCCGAAAAACAAATAATCCAATGAAGAAATGGGCAGAAAGCATGAATAGACACTTTTCTAAAAGAAGACATCCGGATGGCCAACAGGAACGTGAAAAGATGCTCAACGTCGCTCCTCGTCAGGGAAATACAAATCAAACCCACACTCAGGTATCACCTCACGCCAGTCAGAGTGGCCAAAATGAACAAATCAGAAGACTATAGATGCTGGAGAGGATGTGGAGAAACGGGAACCCTCTTGCACTGTTGGTGGGAATGCAAATTGGTGCAGCCGCTCTGGAAAACAGTGTGGAGGTTCCTCAAAAAATTAAAAATAGACCTACCCTATGACCCAGAAGTAGCACTGCTAGGAATTTACCCAAGGGATACAGGAGTACTGATGCACAGGGGCACTTGTACCCCAATGTTTATAGCAGCACACTCAACAATAGCCAAATTATGGAAAGAGCCTAAATGTCCATCAGCTGATGAATGGATAAAGAAATTGTGGTTTATATACACAATGGAGTACTACATGGCAATGAGATATGGCCCTTTGTAGCAATGTGGATGAAACTGGAGAGTGTGATGCTAAGTGAAATAAGCCATACAGAGAAGGACAGATATCATATGTGTTCACTCTTACGTGGATCCTGAGAAACTTAACAGAAACCCATGGGGGAGGGGGAAGGAAAAAAAAAAGAGGTTAGAGTGGGAGAGAGCCAAAGCATAAGAGACTCTTAAAAACTGAGAACAAACTGAGGGTTGATGGGGGTGGGAGGGAGGGGAGGGTGGGTGATGGGTATTGAGGAGGGCACCTTTTGGGATGAGCACTGGCTGTTGTATGGAAACCAATTTGACAATAAACTTCATACGTTGAAAAAAAAGAGAAAAACACAGCTAACAAAAAAGGGAATTAGTTTTATAAGATCTATATTATAGGGATAACATTGAATTTACCTTGAGTAATAAAAATCAAATTATTGACAAGCTTTACTACTTTAACTTTCATGAGTAATATTGCATTTGGAATAGGCCTGATGCACAGGAAACAAGAGTGCTATAATTTGCTCCTGAGAACCTCTGAATGATGATATGCCCCATGCACCTTGAACTGGATGAATAAGCGGTCAGAACTGGTTTTGGCAGGACCCTCCTTGAGGCTATTAAAACAATGAATAGTTGCAGAATCATTATTGCTGCACCTCATGTGCTACGAAGAAGTATTGAAGTACCTGTGGGTGCAGTGCAGGGAGCATGGAATAAGTACCAATAACATGATATGCTGTTACCAACCCCCAATGCCCAGCTTTTGGGGATTATGCTCAACATTAAGAAAAACCAAGAACAAATTCTATTGTGAGAGAAAATTGAACTTCCAACTTTAAAAATAAATATATTTCTTCTGAGAAGAGTTATTGTATAATGGGTTAACACCATGCTGTTTATAATTCAAGAGAAGTCATCTTTTACTCCTTGCCTGGCTGTTTCCAGATGTGGTATTGGAGAACATTCTCATTAGTGTAGACAATCAGTGTTTGAGTGGAAGGAGATGTAGCTGTCACCTGGTTCAATCCATCTCCTTTGCTCACAGGCCTCTTCCAGATCTTTCAGGGGGTCAGGCTCTGAGCCAGGACAGGGAAAAAGATCCTCAGTGTATGAGAAGGCTGATGCTTTTAATTCACATCATAGACAAAGGGTGGGCTTGGGAAGGACAGTGGGGTTCTTGCTTGGGTGCAAAATTTAGGAGGGCACTGAAAAAGTCAGTAATTAATAGTAATAAATTATAGTTCATTTAAATATTTAAAAAATCAGAATATATAAAAAATTATAGGGTCAGTGGAACTATTTTTTTCCCTCTTGTACTAGGCTTCAATATGGCTTGCCATGAATCTATTAGTGGTCCTGCCTTAAAAAAACTTTGATTCTTCTTCTTCATGTATTTTTGCATTAATTTTGCATTAATTTTGAATTCTATATTGAAATATTATTAATATGTTTTTGGAACCCCCTTAAATTTTATTCCCAAGGCTAGTATCTTTCTTGCCTCACCTTAGTCCCACTTTGTAACAAGTTCTCTTCTTCAGACAAAAAAATAGCACAATTGGAAAATAGGGAGAATGTGTTTCAGAGCTCACACTCATATTCTCTCTCTCACTTTATCTTCCCTGTTACTTTCTCCTGTATTCCTTGAACACACTCATTTTGAGCTTGAGAAGCCAAAATGAAAAAAAAAAGTGTATTGTCTTATTTTCAGTTGCAGGTGGTGGCTGATGTAAGATCTTCACTTACCGCTTCCTAAAATACCCCTAATTGGTAGCTCACAGTTCACAGGATCTTCTAGTTTAAAACAAGCCTGGGACTAGGACTGAAAATGTATTTCCAGAACTTCTTCAGGGAACATAACAAACTCAGAATTAGATAATTCTTTCTAAAACACCCACAGGCATAAAAGATTTCAGGAGTCAGTAGGTAATTTAAAAGCCTTCCTTTACCAAGTGGTTCCATGTATTGATGTGGAGTGCTGTCCATGGAGCAGTGCTGATTTAACAGGCAAGCACAGCCTGTACAATAGTATTCAATTCATGTAGAACTGCATACATGCACAGCCAGGCGCAGAAATGGGTGAAAACACACCAGAATGTTAACAGCAGTCATTCTGGTGTGTGTGTGTGTGGGGGGGGGTGGAATTTGGGCTAGTTTGTCTTTCTTCTTCATACTTCCAAATATATGTAAATGCTTTCAAAATAAACACAAATCACTTTTTCTAAATGATTTTTGTATGATTTCAAATGCTTTTTGTATGGAAGATGGTAAATTAATGCTTTCTAATTCCAATCAATACCAAACAATAGGAAAGAATCTGAGCAGCAATATCATATAAAATCTTTGAGCAGAAATTAATCTTGAGGCTTGCTGAGAAAAATTATCTGAACTGTTAAAAACTCTGCCCAAAATGATTCCTGTTGTCCTAACTGAAGATAAGGAGAGGGTCTTTTCTCATGCCTCATAGCTGTAGAGCCCTTCACCCAGTGGTCAGGCCTCTTAGTTATCCCACCGGGCAAGAGGTCTGTGGCTGGAGGTCTCACATCTAGGATGAAATCCACTGGGAGGACTGACAGTAGAAAAAGTGTTCATTTGGCAGAGCTTGATTGAAATTTTTTTCAAGCTGGCTTAAATTCACAGCCACAGAGTGGAAAAGAGTTTGGAAAACTTCACCTGAGAGAATTTGGTCTCCTTAGGCAAGAAAGTTTAATTACTAAGAGGAGGCTTAGGAGGGGGGGTGGTGAAGGTAGGAATCTTGAAGTGTGGGGATGGGTTTGGAGTAGGCACTGTGGGGAACATAATGGTGAGTCAACAAGGATGGATATGGGTCTGCAGGGTGGCAGGGGGCCTGGGGCAAACATGAAGGTGGGCTACTGTTGGAGAGTAGTCCTCCTCCAAATTTCCTCTCACTCATGCCAAGTTAGAGTCCTTAAGGACTTCCGTTTCTGGGGCTGGAACAATGCATGGACCAGCCCAGACTCAAGCTGTTACCCTGGAGAGGCTGGCTGCTGGCACATTACCCTTCTTGCACACAGGAAAGCACACAGATGCACCTCCCAGATATGCTGCAAGTAACCTCAAGAGGAAGCATGAGCACACAGCCAAGACCTTCTCAACAGCCAAAGGCCATTATAGGGGAAAAGTAGGACAAAGAAAACGTGCTCAATCCAAAAAAAGTCAGAAATAATGAGTGTGAAAGTATAGTAAGTAGAAAAAGCAATGACTTTCCCATAGTATCATTAACAATCAGAAATTAGAAAGGGAAACCCAGGTAAAGCTCAGTAGCTATTCTGAGTTAAGGAGAAAATGCTGGGAGTCCATAGTGTCTGAAGTTGCTAGATTAGCAGGAGAGAGGACCAAAAAGGAGAGATTCACATTGAGAGCACTCTAGAGACTACAGAGGGCCCCTTTGAGTCTTCAGCTGTGTGGTTACCAGCATATGCATTTTGTTATTTTATTTTATTTTATTTATTTTATTTTATTTATTTTAATTATTAATTTTATTTCATTATTTTATTTATTTTATTTAATTTTATTATTTTTTCCAAGTTTTTGCTTAAATTTCAGTTAGTTAAAACATACAATGTAATGTAATATTAGTTTCAGGTGTAGAATTTAGTGATTTATTACTTACGTGTAACACCCAGTTCTCATCACAACACATTCTTTCTTTAATGCCCATCACCTATTTAACACATCCATACACCCACCTCCCTAACCATCAGTTTTTTCTTCATAGTTAAGAGTCTGTTTTTTTGGCTTACCTCTCTCTTTATTCTCCTCTACATTCATTTGTTTTGTTTCTTAAATTCCACATATGAGTGAAATCATATGGTATTTGTCTTTCTCTCACTGACTTATTTTGCTTAGCATAACACTCTCTAGCTCCATCCATGTCATTGCAAATGACAAAATTTTATTCCTTTTGATCTCCGAGTAATATTCCATATCACACACACACACACACACACACACACACACACACACACACACATAACTTCTTTATCCACTCTTCAGTTGATGGACATTTGGGATCTTTCCATAATTTGGCTATTGTTGATAGTGCTGCTATAAACATAGGGGTGCATGTATCACTTCAAATCAGTATTCTTGTATCCTTTGGGTAAATATCTAGTAGTGCAATTGCTGGATCATAGGATAGTTCTGTTTTTAACTTTTTGAGGAAACTGCATACTGTTTTCCATGTTTCATGTTTCAAATTTAGGTCTTTCATTGATTTTTGAATTTATTTTTGTAGCTTGTGTAAGAAAGTGGTCCAGTTTCATTCTTTTCCATGTTGCTGTCCGGTATTCCCAACACTATTTGTTGAAAAGACAGTCTTTATTTCCATTGGATATTCTTTCCTGCTTTGTCAAAGATTAATTGCCTATACTTGTGGGTTCATTTCTGAGTTTTTTGTTCTGTTCCATCGATCTATGTGTTTGTTTTTTGTGCCAGTACCACATTTTCTTGATCGCCACAGCTTTTTAATATAGCTTGAAGTCCAGAATTGTGATACCTCCAGGTTTGCTTTCCTTTTACGAGATTATTTTGGCTATTTAGGGTTTTTTTGTGGTTCTACATAAATTTTAGAATTGTTTGTTCTAGCTCTGTGAAAAATGTTGTTGGTATTTTAAAAAGGATTGCATTAAATGTGTAGATTGATTAGTGGTATATACATTTTAACTATATTGTTCTTCCAATCCATGAGCATGGAACATTTTTCCACTTCTTTGGGTCATCTTCAATTTTTATCATCAGTGTTGTATAATTTTCAGAGTGCAGATCTTTTACCTGTTTGGTTAGATTTATTCCTAGGTATCTTATGGTTTTTGGTGCAATTGTAAATGGAATTGATTACTTGACTGTTCTTTCTGCTACATCAGTATTGGTGTACAGAAATGCAACAGATTTCTGTATGTTGATTTTGTATCTTGTGACTTTACTGAATTCATTTATCAGTTCTAGCATATTTTTGGTGGAGTGTTTTATGTTTTCTATATAGAGTATCATGTCATCTGCAAATAGTAAAAATTTGACTTCTTTTGCCAATTCAGATGCCTTTTATTTCCTTTTGTGTGCTGAGGCTAGGACTTCCAATACTATGTTATATAACAGTAGTGGAAGTGGACATCCGTGTCTTGTTCCTGACAGTAGAGGAAAGTCTCTCAGTTTTTCCCCATTGAGGATGATATTAACTGTAGGTCTTTGATATATGGATGGCCTTTATCATGTTGACATATATACCCTCTATCTCTAATTTGTTGAGGTTTTTTTTATTATCATGAATGGATGTTGTTGAGCTTTGTCAAATGCTTTTTCTGCATCTATTGGAAGGAACGTGTGGCTCTTATTCTTTATTTTATTAATGTGATGTATCACATTTGATTTGTGAATGCTGAACCATCTTGCATCCCGGGAATAAATCCCACTTGATTATGGTGAATGATTCTTTTAATGTACTTTTGGATTCAACTCGCTAGTATTTTATTGAGAATTTTCACATCCACAACACATGCATTTAGAAAAAAATCTGAAAAACAGAGGGAATACTTTGTGTTTACCTTTAGAGTCTTTGTCTAGTAATTCCAATATCTCTGGGACGTTTCTGTTAATTTATTTCATTGAATGAGCCATGTTTTCCTGTTTTATTGTTGTTTATTTGAATGCCTTGTGATTTTTGTTGAAAATTGGGCATTTGGTTATTATAATGTGGTGACTCTGGAAATCAGAGTCTCTCCTCAGGTGTCTTATCTCAGGCTGTCATAACAGTACTGTAGACTGGGGGGGGGGTCTTAAACAAAAGGAATTTATATCTCATATTGTGGAGGCTGGGAAGTCTAAGATCAAGATGCTATTAGGGTTGGGGTCTGTTGAGAGCTCTCTTTGCAAAGGTTACAGTTGGCTGCTTCTCATTGTGATCTCACATGACCTTTATTCGTTCTATGGAGTGGAGAGATATCTCTCCTCCTTTTTGAATAAGGCTTTTAATGTCATCATGAGTGCCCCACTATAATGACACTAATTACATCCCCAAAACCCATCTCCAAATGTCACCTTCAGAATGAATTTGGGGCACTGGATGGAAGATAAAAACATTTAGTTCATAACACCAGGGTTTGCTGAATTTTTTTAAAAAAATGTTGAAGTTTATAGTAGTTCATTTATTTTACAACTTTTCCAAACAATTTTTGTAAAAACTATTCTTTGTCATGTGGGCTTAATGAAATTTATGTTCCCCTAGCTCATGTGTAGCCAATGTATTTACAGAGATTTCTTCTAATATTAGGAGCTCACAGTTGAGAAAAATCAGATTGGATTTGTGCTGGGTCAAATCTTCATGAATTAGCTAGGTTTGCTCTGGGCCTCGACATCAGCTTGAGGGTGAAAGTTCCAGGTCTTCTCGGGGCTTTTCTGAACATCCATTTTTCTCGTGTGTGCAGGCAACGTGGATGGCTTTCTAAGTGACTCCATATATGTATCTGCTTTTGGATACCCTAATTTACCAATGGGTTTCATTCTAGCCTTTCCTCTGGGTCTTAGATGGTCTATTGTAGGTCTCCATCTGGAATCTCTTGCCTCTGCATCTGTGGGCTTGCAGTTCCCCAATAGCTTAATAAACAGTGCTAGCTGCTTTACCTATCTGCATTCCTGGTTAAATGAGAGATAAACAAAACAGTCCTTCAAGTGCCTCACATCCAGGTTTGAACAGAAATGTACAATAAAGTGTACTCTGCTTTCTCCCTCCAGTCAAAGGGGGTACTTGGAGCCAGGTTGCTTCTACTTAAGATTTAGGCTGGTAGCATGCTGTGTGAGTGGTGAGGTGAGGGTAAGCAACACCCCACAACTCTTTCCTGCCATTTGATAATGACTTTTTCTTTATTGAATGTTTCCTCAGGTGCTTTAAATGTTTGTTTGTAATATCTCCTACAAACACAGTTCAGACAGTTTCTGTTTTTTTTTAATGTTTATTTATTTATTTTTGAGAGTGAGAGAGAGAGAGAATGACAATTCCAAGTAGGCTTCATGCTGTCAACACAGAGCCTGATGCAGGGCTCAGTCTCACAGTGAGATCATAACCTGAGCTGACATCAAGAGTTAGACGCTTAACTCACTGAACCACCCACGTGCCTCCCACTTCTTTTTTAAAAATGTTCTCATGGGGGACAAATTGGTGATTTCTCTATTTTGCTCATGTGACTCTGTGAAAATAAACTCTTTTATTATTATCTCTAATAGTTTGTGTGTGTGTGAAAAAATATTTCACTAATTGTTTTTAAAATATTAAGCCAAACTTGCATCCTCACAAAAATCTCACTTATCCATGTTTATAATCCTCTTTATATATTCCTGGACTCAGTTTCTAAGGATTGTGTTAAGGACCCTGTGTGTGTGTGTGTGTGTGTGTGTGTGTGTGTGTATACACACACACATATATATAGAGAGAGGTGATTTCTTTGGGTTTGGGTTTAATCTCAATATATGTTGGCTTCATACAATGAAGTGGAAAAAATATTCCTTCCTATTCTATTTTTTTAAAGAGCTTGTGAAAGATTGGTGTTATTTCTTCTTTTAGTGTTTGGGAGAATACACTAGTGAGGCCATCTGGGCTGGGACTTTCCTTTGTGGAAAGTTTTGAAATTATTATTTCTATTTTTAACTTGAAGTTCTATCCAGAATTTATATTTCTCCTTGAGTTAGTTTTGGAAATTTGTTTCTTTCTTGGAAAGTGTCCATCCCATCAAGATCATTTAAGTTTTTAGCATGCAGTTCTTTACAATATTCTCATAATTTTCAAAATTTCTGTCAGGTTGAGAGTAATATCTCTTCTTTCTTTCTTGATATTAGGAACTTGAATTTTTTTTCTTGCTCAGTCTAACTAAAGGTTTGTCAACTTGGTTGATATTTCCCAAGAAACAGTTACTGACTTATAGATATTCTCTATTTTCCTATATTATATTTCATTTATTTCCATTCTAATTTAATTAGATATTACTCTTAATTTTACCCTTTCTACTTGTTTTGATTTCAGTTTGTATTCCTTTCTCTAGTTTATTAAGGTGCATAATTAGATTATCAATTGGAGGTCTTTCTCAATGTTTTAATTATAGGTATTATGGCTGAAAACATTGCTTTATTAGCATCTAATAGTATTTGGTATATTGTATTTTTGTTTTCATTCATCTCAAAGTATTTCCTAACTTATCTAGTGCTCTCTTCTTTGTCCATTACTTAAGAGTGTTGTTCAATTTTCACAAGTTTGTGTTTTTCACAAATGTCCTTTTTGTGTTGATTTCTAATTTCAATCCATGGTGGTCAGAGGTTATATTTCACATGATTTCAGTTATCTCAAACTTATTGGAACTTGTTTTATATCCTAACATTTGGTCTATCCTGAGAATGTTTCATATGGACTTGTGTGTATTCTGTTCTTGTTGGCTAGAGTGTTCTATACATGTGTGCTACATTTTGTTGTAATATACTGTTCAAGTCTTATTCCCTTGATTATCTTCTGTATAGTTCTGTGTTGAAAGTGAGGCACTGATATCCCCAACTATAATTGCTAAATTATGTATTTCTCCCTTAAATTCTGTATATATCTATTATCTATCTATTATCTCTCTCTCTCATCTATTATCTGTCATCTATCTATCTACCTATCATCTATGTATCTATGTATCTATGTATCTATCTCTCATCTATCTCTCATCTATTTGTTTATCAATCAACCTATATGTTTAGTTATTATGGGTTTCAGGGCTCTGTTTTAAGTACATATATATTTATAATTGTGTATTCTTGATGAATTCACATTTTATCATTAAAGAATGTCTTTCTTTGTCCATAGTGACATTTATGTATAAAGTATGTTTTGTCTGATATTAGTATTAGCCACTCCATCTCTCTTAGTTGCATGGCATATCATTTTTCATCCCTTTAATTTCAATCCATTTGAGTCTTTTAGTCTAAGTTATAATGCTTGTAGACATATAACTAAGCCAAGGTTTCTGTAAATTCTTTTTATTGGTGTTTCTAATCCATATACATTTGAAGTTATATACCTTAATTAAGGTATATCCATTTTGTTATTTATTCTTATGTGTCATCTTTTTTCCATCTTCTCTTCATTATTTTTTTTCTTTTGGTTAAATAAATATTTGACAGTGAACAATATTTTTCTATATTTTTTGAGTTATTTACTTAGAGATTTCCTTGGTCTTAAAATTTTCATTGTACACATTTTTTACCTCCTTGGTTAAATGTATTCCTAGGTATTTTACTTTTTTGATGTCATTTGTAAATAGGATTGTTTTCTTTGTTTCTTTTTCAGATAGTTCATTGTTAGTGTGTAGGAACACAATAGTTTTCTAAGTGTTGGTTTTACACCCTGCAACTTTACTGAATTTAGTAGTTCTAAAGTGTTTTTAAATTTATGTAGAAATTATTTATTTATTTAATTTATTGAGGTATAATTGAAATACAACATAATATTAGTTTCAGTTGTACAATGGAGTGATTTATATTTGTATGCATTGTGAAATGATAACCACCATAAGCCTAGTTTCCTCCCAATTGCTACATGAAGTCATATAATACACACTCCAACAACATTGCCTATAGTCATCATGCTGCACATTACATCTTAATAACTTATTTTATGACTAGATGTTTATACCCTTGACCCCCATTTCCCATTTTGTCCATTCCCCTAAACTCTGTCTCCTCCCTCAACCACTAATCTGTTCTCTGAGTCTATGAATTCAGTTTTGTCTTTTTCAATTTATAGTCAATGGACATTTGGGCTCTTTCCATAATCTGGCTATTATTGATAGCACTATTATAAACATTGGGGCATGTGCACCTTCAAATAGCATTTTTGTATCTTTTGGGTAAATACCTAGTAGTGTAATTGCTGGGTCATAGGGTAGTTCTATTTTTAGGTTTTCGAGGAACCTTTATACTGTTTTCCAGATTGGCTGTACCAGTTTGAATTCCAACCCACAGTTCAAAAGTGTTTCCTTTTCTCTGTGTTTCCTTTTCCTTTTCTCATCACCACATCTGTTGTTTCCTGAGTTGTTCACTTTAGTCATTCTGACAGGTGTGAGGTGGTACCTATTGTGGTTTTGATTTGATTTCCCTGATGATGAGTGATGGTGAGCATCTTTTCATGTCTGTTAGTCATCTGGAGGTCTTCTTTGAAAAAGTGTCTATTAATGTCTTCTGCCCATTTCTTAACTGTATTATTTGTTTTATGGGTGTTGAGCTTGATAAATTCTTTACAGATTTTGTGTACTAACCCTTTATCCAATATGTCATTTGCAAATATCTTCCCCCATTCTATCGGTGCCTTATAGTTTTGTTAATTGTTTCTTTCACTGTGCAGATGGTTTTTACCTTGGTAAGGTCCCAATAGTTCATTTTTTCTAGTTCCTTTATGTGTGAAGTTAGATTGTTTATTTGAGATTTTCTTGTCATCTTGTGGTTTGCATGTATCACTATAAACTTTCTTATTAGAAGTGCTTTCCGTGTACTCCATAGATTTTGGAATATATATTTTTATTTTCATTCGTTTCAAGTTTTTTTTAATATTTTTTCCCATCGATTTCTTTGTTGGTCTTTGGTTGTGCTGTAGCATATTGTTTAACCTTCACATATTTGTGATTTTTCCAGTTTTCTTTCGAAGACGACTGATTTACAGTTTCATACCATTGTGGTCTGAAAAAGTGTTGGATATGATTTCAATATTCTTAAACTTATTAAAACTTGTTTTTGGCCTAATACATGGTCTGTTTTTTGTGCACTTGAAAATAATGTGTACTCTGCTTTTAGATAGAATATTTTGTATATATCTATCAAGCCTATCTGGTCTAATGTGTTGTTTAAGGCTATGCTTCCTTTTATTTTCTGTCTGGATAAACTATCCATTGATGTAAGTCAGGATAAGTCCCCCACTAACATTGTATTGCTGTCAATTTCCCTCTTTAGTTTTGTTAATATTTGCTTTATATATTTAGGTTCTTCTATGTTGGGTGCATACATATTTACAAATGTTATATCTTCTTGCTGGTTTGACTCCTTTTCATTATTCAATGCTCATCTTTGTCTTTTCAAAATAATTTTTAAGTGAAATTTATTGTCAAATTGGTTTCCATACAACACCCAGTGCTCTTCCCAACAGGTGCCCTCCTCAATGCCCATCACCCACTTTCTCCTCCCTCCCACCCCCCATCAACTCTCAGTTTATTCTCAGTTTTTAAGAGTCTTTTATGATTTGGTTTCCTCCCTCTCTAACTTTTTTTTTCCCTCCTCTCCCCCATGGTCTTCTGATAAGTCATCTTTGTCTTTTATTACAGTTTTTATTTTAAAGACCATTTTGTCTGATATGAGTACAGCTACACCAGATTTCTTTTCATTTTCACTTATATGAAACAACTTTTTCGTTCCTTTACTTTCAGTTTATGTGTGTCATTACAATATCCTGTAGGCACTGTATTGATTCATTTATTATTATTATTATTATTGTTATTATTATTATTATTATTATTAAATCCATTTAACTACCCTCTGTGTTTTGATTGGATTAAAAAGGCCCTAAACAGCCAAACAATCTTGAGAAAAAAGAACAAAGCTGAAAGTATTACAATCCCATATTTAAAGATACATTACAAAACTCTAGTAATTAAAACAGTATAGTACTAGCACAAACATAGACACACAGATCAATACAACAGAATAGAGAGCCCAGGAATAAACCTATGCTTATATGGTCAATATGTATATGACAAAGGAAGAAAGAATATACAATGAGGAAAAATATCACTTCAACAAATGGTGTTGGGACAACTGACCACTTTATTAAAACCACTTTCTTAAAACATGCACAAAAAGAAACCTGAAATGGATTAAAGACTTAAATTTTGACCTGAAATCATAAAACCCCAAGGAGAAAACAAAGGCAATAATCTCTTTGACATCAGACATAGTAACATTTTTCTAGATATGTCTCCTCAGGTAAGGGAAATAAAAGCAAAATTAAACTGACAATACATCAAAATAAAATGCTTTTGCACAGCGAAGGAAACCAGCAACAAAACAAAAATACAACCTATTGAATGGGAGAAGATATTTTCAAATGATATATCGGTAAGAGGTTTATATCCAAAATACATGAAAAATGTATGAAACTCAACACCAAAGGGGGAAAAAAAGGCAGAGGACTTGAATGTACATTTTTCAGAAGACATACACATGGCTAATAGACATATGAAAAGATGCTCAACATTATTCATCATAAAAAATGAAAACAAAAAACAATGGGATATCACCTCACACTAGTCAGAATGGCTATAATCAAAAAAGCAAGAAAAAAATGTTGGCAAGGATGTGGAGAAAAAGGAATCTTCATGCACTGTTGATGGGAATGCATACTGGTGCAGCTACCATAGAAAGCAGTATAGAGGTTCTGCAAAAAATTAAAAATAATATTACCATGTGATTCAGTCATTTCACTACTATTTACCCAAAGAATATGAAAACACTAATTCAATAGATATATGCTTTCCTATATTTATTGCATCATTGTTTACGATAACCAAGATATGGAAACAACCCAAGTATCCACCAATAGATGAATGGATAAAGATGTGGTATATTTAGAGACAATGGAATATTACTCAGCCATAAATATGAATGGAATCTTGCCATTCACAACAAATCTGATGGACATAGAAGGTAAAATGCTAAGTAAAATAAGTCAGACAGAGAAAAATACCATAGAATTCCAGTCATATGTAGAATTTAAGAAGGAAACGAAATGAACAAAGAAAAAAAAAGACAAACTAAAAACCACACTTAAATACAGAGAACTGGTGGATGCTAAAGGGGAGGTGAATGGGGGAATGGATAAAACAGATAAAGGGAATTAAGAGTACTGTTATCATGATGAGCACTGGGTAATGTATAGAATTCTTGAATCATTATATTGTATACCTGAAACTAATATAACACTGTATGTTAATTATACTTCAATAATATAAATAAATAAATAAATAAATAAAATCTAGAAAAAAAATAGGTGGGTTGTTTTTCAGTCTGTTGTCTTTGCAATGTCCTGGGGTGGTAGCTTTTCAAGAACACTTTCTCCCATTGGGCCCAGAAACACAAGCTGGCCACCAGTGCCAGGTGTTTAAAGGATACCTGTTGTGTGGACTACATTCACTTACTATATTTTGTGGGGCCATGGAGTGCTTTGGGTCAGGACAGAGCTGCAGAGTTGTGTTGAGCTGCATAACATCTGCCAGCCAGTCTTGGTGGGGTCGGGCTTCAGGGAAACTATGCTAGGGCACAGTCTTCTGCTGGGTTTGATAGGAGTGAGGCAACACAGAGAGTACAGGAGTGAGGAAAACAACACAAGGTAGAGGGAGAGCACAAAAAGTGGCCCTTGCCAGTTCTCCCATAGCCAGAGAGAGTTCCAATAGATTCCAGCCCCTCTGGCAGATGCTTTAACTTTAACCAATATACCTTTTTTGTATATGGTTTAAGCACTTTTCCACCTGCTGCTTTTGAGCTGAATATTGGGGTGACTTGGTGAATGAGCTCCAGAGGGGAAGTCTCAGTTTCCTACGGCCTTTCTTTCTCTTTGACATAAGCTCTATTAGTTACCAAGCCAGAGTTTTTTGGGGCTTATCTCTCCAGTGTGCCTGGTGTGGAGCTTGAATCCCTGTTCCTTGGGAATGTACTCTATATCTGTGAGATCCTTCCACTTGTGGATTAATTCACTAAACGTGAGCTAATGTGGAAGAGCTCAGGAATTAAGAAGTTCAGCTAGTTTTCAGGTCTTTTTCAGAGAGGACTGTTCTATATGCAGTTACAGATTTGGTGTGTCTGTGGGAGTAGATAAAATCAGGGTCTTCTTTACTGACATCTTGAACTGCCACCTCTTAACAGGTGTTTTCTTTATTTTTCTTTTAGTGGAGTCTCTGGGGTCTTCTATATATATAAGATTATATCATCAGCAGTTATAATTTTACTTTTTCCTTTAGTGTTTAAATAGTTCTTACCTCTTTTCTTACTTTATTGCTGTGGCTAGAACTTCCAGTACTGTGTTGAATAGTAGTGGTGAGAGTGAGAATATTACCTTGTTTCTGATCTTAGAGGACAAGCTTTCAAATTCTCATTATGGAATATAATGTTAGGTGTAGGGTTATATATAGCTTTCATTATATTGAAGTACATTCCTTTTATATACAATTTCTTGAGAATTATATCATAAAAGGATATTGAATTTGTTAAATGGATTTTCTGCATCTATGAAGAATATTATATAGGTTTTATCTTTCATTTTATTAATATGGTATATCACTTTATTGATTTGTAAATGTTGAACCATCTCTGCATCCCAGGGATGAATCCTACTTGATCATGGGGTATAATTGTTTTAATATGCTGTCAAATTCAATTTGCTGGTATTTTATTGAGAATTTTTGCATCTATATTCATCAGGAATATTGGTCTATAGTTTTCTCGCTTTTTCCTTATCTGTTTTTGGTATCAGGATAATGCTTGGCCTTGTAAAATGAATTTAGGAATGTTTTCTCCTCCTCAATTTCTTGGAAGAGTTTGAAAAAAACTGGTGGTTAATTCTTTAAATGTTTGTTAGAATTCACCAGTAAAATCACTAGATTCTTCCCTTTATTTCTCTTTCTTTCTTTCTTTCTTTCGTTCTTTCCTTCTTTCTTTTTCTTTTCTAATTGTATATCTATATATATTTGTATAATTACTGACCTTTTATGGTTCCATACAAGCTTTAAGATTGTTCTAGTTCTGTGAAAAATGCTGTTGGTATTTTGATAAGGGTTGCATTAAATGTGTAGATTGCTTTGGGTAGTATAGACATTTTGACAATATTTCTTCTTCCAATCCGTGAGAATAGAATGTTTTTCCATTTCTTTGTGTCCTCTTCATTTTTTTAAATCAATTTTTTGTAGTTTCAGAGTACAGATCTTTTACCTGTTTGGATAGGTTTATTCCTAGGTATCTTATGGTTTTTGGTATAATTATGGGTTTTATGAAATTGTAATGGGATTATTTTCTTAATTTCCCTTTCTGTTCCTTCATAATTAGTATACAGAAATGCAACAGATTCTATATATTAATTTTGTATCCTGAGACTTTACTGAACTCATTTATTGAGATACCATTTTCATCTACTTAATTGTTCAAAAAATTAATTGGATATTTTAATGATGAGAGTGTGGGACATTCCATACTCCTTAAACTTTTTTTAAAAAGTTTACTTATTCATTTTTGAGAGAGAGAGAGAGAGAGAGAGAAAGAGAGGTGGGGAGAGAGAGAGCAGGAGAGGGGTAGAGAGGTAGGGACACACAGAATCCTAAGCAGGCTCTGTCCTGTCAGTGAAAAGTCCAAGTGGGGCTCAAACTCATGAAATGTGTGATTATGACCTGAGCCCAAATCAAGAGTTAGATGCTGAATTGACTGAGCCACCCATGTGCCCCTCCATATTACTTAAACTTTTAATGAGAATAAAAATTCTTATAACCCATTATGGAAAAAAGTATGCTATTTATAACCTACATTGCTAGTTCTAAGAATTTATGTACAGGTACATGTGTGTGAAAACATATGTATAAAATATTAATTTAAACAATGTTTAGCAGCAAAAAATTATAAACAAAATGACAGGATATTCCTATAACAGTATATCATGCAGATATTAAAAAGAATAAAGTGAACTTTTGTGTTTCAATGTCCTGATATATATAAGGAAATAAAAATGGAGATCAATGTGAATATCATCGAACTAATAATGTAGGAAAAGTAAAAGGGAGAGAGAGAGAGAGAGAGAGAGAGAGAGAGAGAGAGAGAATCTAACATCTCTATCTGGAAGAACGCCAACAAGTTGATCATGGTGTCACTTTTATGGAAGAGAATTACGGATAGAAAATCATCTCAATAGGAAAGCACTAAATTCCATTATACATTTAGTTTTCGTTTTTTTGATCATATGCATGAATTACTTTAACATTTTTAAATGGAAAAAATAGAGATTCAAGTACTGCATGGAAACATAGGTTGACCTCATTAGCATGCAAAGAAAAAAAATTCTTAGCATTTGTAAAATCCAGTGTGAATTAGTAAAGTACTGTGATTGTTAAAAATGGATAAAATCTAGATTTCCTTAATAGCAATATCACTTTTATACATATAAGATCATGGGAGGAATTTTCTTGGCTTCACTTTGTTAGGAGAGCTATGTTCACTTTTGATATATAATGAGAAAAGGAACAGCATAAACATTTCTTAAACCTGGAAACTCATGAAGAGCTACATATACATTTTCTCATTTAATCTGCCCAACAGATTTAGTGGTGGGTACTATTATTTTTATTTTTAAAACGTAGAAATTGTGACACTGAAAATTTAAACAACTTGTTCAAATTCAAAAAGCCAAAGCGTGAGGGTTTCTAACCACTTTGACACACTACCTCCAGAAGATATTGACAAAAACTAGTTTTCCAGATGATTGCACTGGAAATAGTGAAGGCTTGGAACCCAGAAATGGTAGTAATGCCATAAAGACCTCCTTTTGAATATTTCAAAGGTCATCCTTTGATAGTTGGGCTACATATGCTCTGCTAGATCAAGGGGACAGAATTGGTGCTCATGGGACCCATAGAAATTTTACTGAGATAGAGGACCCCTGAGTTTTGTCAGATTTATCCCTCACCCTCTGATATGAAAATATCTTACCAATAAATCAAGAGAACCTGCAACTTGTTGCTTGTTAGGTCTAATGATCATAATGTAATTAATGTAATGGACCAGTGTGATATCTTGTGGAAGAGAAAGGTGATCAAGATTCTTGCAGATGAAATTATGGCAAAAGGCTAAAGAGTTGACATACGCCTGACATAAGACAGTGAAGGTGTATTTCTAGTTTGGGCAGCTGAAAGCAAACTACTTCCAGTGGTCTATATTAACAGATTTGGAGGAGAAAAACGCATTTGTCAGAAACAATAGCTGTATACCAAGTATGAGGGGTTGTGTTAATTTGCTCAAGCAATGAAAACACACCTAGTACAGCTGCTGCAATTGGAGTCACCACCTGGTTAAGCTTATGATAATCCACTTTCACTCTCCAAGATCTATTTGTTTTCTGCATGGGTCACATAGGTGAGTTGAATGGGGATGTGGTGAGAATTAAAATTCCTGCATCCTTTAAGTCCTTGATGGTGGCAATAATCTCTGAATCCCTATAGAAATATATTATTGCTTTTGGTTTATTATTTGGTTTATATGTCCTAGGTAAAGACAAGTTCTAGCAGTTTCTACTTGTTTTATCTTAATAGCCCTCACTCCACAGGTTATAGAACCACAATAGTGATTCAGTCAGTTGCTGAATATGTCTCTTCCAATCAGGCATTCTGGAACTGGGGAAATAACCACAGGATGGGTCTGAGGACCTACTGGACCAAGTGAAATAGACCTGAGTTAAATTTAAATTGATCACATGACCTCCATAAGTCTATACTCTGATTGGTGGATCACAATAACATTTTGAGTCTCCTAATATTAGTGTCAGTACAGAGCCAGTGTCTTATAATACCCCCAAAGTATGGTATTTCATTTCCCTCAATGCAGTCACCCTGGAAAAAGGCTGAACGAAAAATTAATAGTATAAATTTCTGTAAGAGTCTGAGGATCCTTCCTCAAGGGGATGAAGCCTCTCTTTATTCAAGGTGTTCTGGATCAGGAAACTGGCACATTTCTGGGGACAGACTGAGGGATTGTGACTCTGCTTTTCTAATTCAAATTAGACTTCAGTTTGCTTGACCTGGAACTCTTCTACTTATATGGTTCAAGTAAGAATTACTAGACTGCCATACTTTTACTTCTAAGGACACTACAATCATCTAGCCAATGCCATAAGTCTCTGTGAGTCAGACTCTTCTGAATACTGCTTTGACTCTGCTGTCCTTTACAGTAACCATGCCCATATTTCCTTTAAGTGCTATCACTTGGCCCCTGACACCCTGGGATTCAATTATTTCCATTATTTCAAGGTTTCTCAATTCAGTTAGCAGCAATTCTCACTCTACTTTCTAGCCTATGGACAAGAATAACCACAGAATCCTTCAAAGATTCTAGGACTCTACTCACAAATTTTTTGTGAAGGGTGTGTCCTCTGGACCACCTTGGAGTGAGTGAGAATGTCTTAAATGATAAATCCATTCTACCTTTAAGATAGCCAAGCCTTTGAATCCTTTCTTTGACCTTATACCAAGTCAAGTCACCAGTCAACTTCATTTAGTATAGGCTATCTTTTGGTCTATGTTTTTGTCAATGAGCCAAATTACTGGATATTTTCTAACTTCCCAAACTGCAGCAGAATCCAGAATCTCTGCTTAGTGGGTTCATATATGAAAATTTGGCCTGATCTAACTTTATGTTCCTTCTACCATTTCCCCACACTCGTTTTTTTTATAAGTTCTTTTGGAGTATAGCTGATACGCAATGTTACATTAGTTTCAAGTGTACGACATAGTGATTCAACATCTCTATACTTTATGTTATGTTCCCCACAAGCATAGCTACCATCTGTCACCATAAAATACTATTTAATATCATTGACTATACTGTTCCTTTATTCCTGTTACTTATTTCTTCCCAAACTGGAAAACTGTACCTCTCATACCTCTTTACCCATTTTGCCTGTCTTACCATCCTATTTCCCCTGGAAACTATCAGTTTGTTCTCTGTATTTATGGGTCTGAATCTGCTTTTTGCTTGTTTATTTGTTTCTTTTTTTAGATTTTACATATGAGTATTTGTATTTCATATGGTGTTTGTCTTTCTCTAACTTATTTCAGTTAGCATAATACCCTCTAGGTCCATTGATGTTGCAAATGGCAAGATCTCATCCTTTTTTATAGCTATGTAATATTACACACACACACACACACACACACACACACACACATCTTTTTTACCCATTCATCTATCAAAAGATGCTTAGGTTGCTTTCATACCCTGGCTATTATAAATGCTACAAAAAACATGGGGAAGCATATTTTTTGAATTAGTGCTTTTATTTTCTTTGGGGGAAATGCCCATTATTAGAATCAATAAATCATATAGTATTTCTGTTTTTAATTTTTCTGAGGAACCTCCATACAGTTTTCCACAATGGCTGTACCAATTTAACTTTCCACCAATACTGCATAAGAGTTACTTTCTCCTCACATCCTCACCAATACTTTTTATTACTTGTCTTTTTGATTTTAGCCATTTTGATAGGTAGAAGGCCATGTCTCATTGTGGTTTTGATTTGCATTTCCCTGATGATTAGTGATGTTGAATATCTTTTCACGTGTCTATTGGCCATTTGTATGTCTTTGGAAAAATGTCTATTCAGTTCCTCTGCCCATTTGTGTGTGTGTGTGTGTGTGTGTGTGTGTGTGTGTGTGTTGAGTTGTTTTGGCTGTTTATATGTTTGTTTATTAAACTCTTATTGGATATATAATTTGGAAATATCTTCTGTCGTTCAGTAGTTTGCCTTTGTTTTTTTTTTTATGGTTTCTTTTGCTGTGCAAAATCTTTTTAATACTAAAATTTGTATGGAACCACAAAATACCCTGAATAGCCAAAGCACTCTTGATAAAGAAGAACAAACTGGAGGTATCACAATCTGATTTCATGATATGCTACAAACATGTAGTAATCAAAACAGTATGTGACTGGCACAAGATAGACACATAGATCAATGGCATAGAATAGAGAGTCTAGAAATAAACCCATGCTTATACGGCCAGTCAATCTATGACAAAGGAGGCAAGAATATACAATAGCAAAAGAGTCTCATCAATAAATGTTATTGGGAAAACTGGACAGCTACATGCAAAAGTATGAAACTGGACCACTTTATAATACCATACAGAAAAATAAACTCAAAATGGATTAAAGATCTATATGTGAGATATGAAGCCATAAAAATCCTAGCAGAAAACATAGGCAGTAATCTCTTTTATATCGGTCATAGCAACATTTTTCTAGATATGTCTTCTAAGGCAAGGGAAACAAAAGCAAAAATAAACTATTGAGACTACATTTACCCATGCTTTTCCCCTATTTCCCCTATTTCTTCTGGTATAAATTGGAAATATCATGTACTTCTTTTGGAATGTGGTGTTCTCTTTTCGTTGACCACACTTTTTACCTCACCTTTTGGAGCCTGTTGTGACTTAAGTCTAGTCTTAGATGTAGAACCAAAAATGAGGGGGAGTGGATGGTTTTTGGGGAGAACCATCAGTGTCTTGTAAGCCAACTATCTCAGGGGAGCCATTACAGTTTCCTCAGGCAAAACAGGTTTAATCTCTTCAGACAGGGGTGGAGAGGCTGCTCTTACTGGCAAAGTAGACACATTAGAATTTACAGACTCTGTGTCTCCAGCTACATCATTCTTCCCACATGTCCTCATTCCAACTCTCAGGATTCCGATCTTTCCCAATGTCCTCATTTAAGAGGAGATATCCAGAGAGTTGGAAATTTAATTTGTGTTATAATTTAGCCACTTGCAGGATGAAACACTTGGTTTGATTTTCAGCACTGCCGTCTCTGCGGCTGCAGATGAGTTTCTTTCAGGGCATACATAGAAGCTTTCAGTCATTTATGTGTTGCTTCAGCTGGGAATTTGAATCCCTGAACTTACACTCTTCATTTCCTACTGTACCCAGTGCAGTTAGGGGCAGCCAATCAATGTCACTATACTTGTTAGTTTGACAAAATTTTTCTAAGTTATCAAATACATGGTTACTCAAAGTCTTGCCTCTCAAGAGTATGTGATTAAGATTGTCCAATAGTATTTTGTTCATTTTTCTTAGAGCTTCTGTTTCCTTTATTCATGATCTATTTTTTTTTAACCAACATGCAGATTTTAATGAAGATGTTACTTGAAAGAAGTTCATTTCAACACAGTATAGTTTTAATTAGGTAAGCTTAAAGCTCTTTCTCCATGCTTTATTCCCCTCCAAATTTGTATATTTATTTATTTATTTATTTATTTATTTATTTATTTATGTATGTATTTATTTATTTATAATTTAACATTATTTTTTTATTTTTTAAAATTTACATCCAAATTAGTTACTATATAGTGAAACAATGATTTTAAGAGTAGATTCCTTAATGCCCTTCACCCATTTAGCCCATCCTCCCTCCCAAAACCCCTCCATCAACCCTCAGTTTGTTCTCCATATTTATGAGTCCCTTTTGTTTTGTCCCCCTCCCTGTTTATATTATTTTTGTTTCCCTTCTATTATGTTCATCTGTTTTGTCTCTTAAAGTCCTCATATGAGAGAAGTCATATGATTTTTGTCTTTCTCTCACTGACTAATTTCACTCAGCATAATACCCTCCAGTTCCATCCATGTAGTTGCAAATGGCAAGATTTCATTCTTTTTGATTGCTGAGCAATACTCCATTGTATCTATATACCACATCTTCTTTATCCATTCATCCATCGATGGACATTTGGGCTCTTTCCATACATTGGCTATTGTTGATAGTGCTGCTATAAATATGGAGGTGCATGTGACCCTTTGAAACAGCACACCTGTAACTCTTGGATAAATGCCTGGTAGTGCAATTGCTGGGTCGTAGGGTAGTTCTACTTTTAGTTTTTTTGAGAAACGTCCATACTGTTTTCCAGAGTGGCTGCACCAGCTTGCATTCCTGCCAACAATGCAAAAGAGATCCTCTTTTCCACATCCTTGCCAACATCTGTTGCCTGAGTTGTTACTGTTAACCATTCTGACAGGTGTAAGGTGATATCTCATTGTGGTTTTTATTTGTATTTCCCTGGTGATGAGTGATGTTGAGCATTTTTCCATGTGTTGGTTGGCCATCTGGATGTCTTCTTTGGAGAAGTGTCTATTCATGTCTTTTGCCCATTTCTTCACTGGATTATTTGTTTTTTGGGTGTTGTGTTTGATAAGTTCTTTGTAGATTTTGGATACTAACCCTTTATCTGATACGTCGTTTGTAAATATCTTCTCCCATTCTGTCGGTTGCCTTTTAGTTTTGCTAATTGTTTCCTTTGCTGTGCAGAAGCTTTTTATTTTGATGAGGTCCCAGTCATTCATTTTTGGTTTTGTTTCCCTTGCCTCCAGAGATGTGTTGAGTAAGAAGTTGCCACAGCCAAGGCCAAATAGGTTTTTGCCTGCTTTCTCCTCAAGGATTTTGATGGCTTCCTGTCTTACCTTGAGGTCTTTCATCCACTTTGAGTTTATTTCTGTGTATGGTGTAAGAAAGTGGTCCAGGTTCATTCTTATGCATGTCACTGCATGTCACTCCCAGCATCACTTGCTGAAGAGACTGTCTTTATGCCATTAGATATTCTTTCCTGTTTTGTCAAAGATTAGTTGTCCATACGTCTGTGGGTCCAATTCTGGGTTCTCTATTCTATTCCATTGATCTGAGTGTCTGTTCCTGTGCCAGTACCATACTGTCTTGATGATTACAGCTTTGTAGTACGGCTTGAAGTCTGGGATTGTGACGCCTCCTGCTTTGGTTTTCTTTTTGAAGATTGCTTTGGCTATTTGGAGTCTTTTCTGGTTCCATACAAATTTTAGGATTATTTGTTCTAGCTCTGTGAAGAATGCTGGTGTTACTTTGATAGGGTTTGCGTTGAATATGTAGATTGCTTTGGATAATATAGACATTTTTTTTTGAAATTCAAAAACAAATTTATTATAATGAAGGTACATAAAACCATTTACTAATTATATAACAAAGACCAAAAAAAAAAAAAAAAACCTTTGAGTTCTCAATCATGGTCACAAAACAGGTTCTGAATTAATTCAAAACAAGCAATATGTTGTGAATATTCGATTTACAGAATAATTTAAAAAGTAAGACTAGGGAGACTTGACATTCACCACTCCACCCTTCTAGATGACTTTTCCTTGTTCCCCAGTGTGGGACAACTTTGTCTTCTCTTAGGCAGATGTAAAGCTTGAAGAAACTGTGGGTGGCTACCATTACCAGCCCACAATTGTCCTACCATGGCAGGTCTGTTTCTACTGCTGGACTGAGGGAGATATCCCATGGCATTGCAGTAGGGAATGCAGAATGTTTTTTCCCCCCTAAGAAAATGATGCTATAAATGAGGCTAAATTATACATTTTAACAATATTTGTTCTTCCTATCCAGGAGCATGGGATCTTTTTCCATTTCCTTGTATCTTCTTCAATTTCTTTAATCAGCTTTCTATAGTTTTCAGTGTATAGATTTTTTACCTCTTTGGTTAGATTTATTCCTAGGTATTTTATGGTTTTTGGTGCAACTGTAAATGGGATTGATTCCTTGATTTTTCTTTCTGTCGTTTCATTGTTGGCAAATAGGAATGCAACCGATTTCTGTGCACTGATTTTATATCCTGCAACTTTGCTAAATTCATGAATCCGTTCTAGCAGTGTTTTGGTGTAAACTTTTGGGTTTTCCATATAGAATATCATGTCATCTGTGAAGAGTGAAAGTTTGACCTCCTCCTGGACGATTTGGATGCCTTTTATTTCTTTGTGTTGTATGATTGCAGAGGCTAAGACTTCCAATATCATGTTGAATAACAGTGGTGAGAGTGGACATCCCTGTCTTGTTCCTGACCTTAGGGGGAAAGTTCTTAGTTTTTCCCCATTGAGGATGATATTAGTGTTGGGTCTCTCGTATATGCCTTTTATCATCTCGAGGTATGCTCCTCTATCCCTACTTTCTTGAGGGTTTTTATCAAGAAAGGATGCTGTATTTTGTCAAATGCTTTCTCTGCATCTATTGAGAGGATCATATGGTTCTTGTCCTATCTTTTATTGATGTGATGAATCACATTAATTTTTTTGCAGACATTGACCAGCCCTGCATCCCAGGCATAAATCCCACTTGGTTGTGGTGAATAATTTTTTTAATGTATTGTTGGATCCAGTTGGCTAATATCTTGTTGAGGATTTTTGCATCCATATTCTTCAGGGAAATTGGTCTACAATTCTCCTTTTTTAGTAGGGTCTCTGTCTGGTTTTGGAAACAGGGTAATGCTGGATTCATAGAAAGAGTTTGGAGGTTTTCCTTCCATTTCTATTTTTTTTGGAAGAGTTTCAATAGAATAGGTGTTAACCCTTCCTTAAATGTTTGGTAGAATTCCCCTGGAAACCCATCTGGCCCTGGACTCTTGTTTTTTGGCAGATTTTTGATTACTAATTTGATTTCCTTACTGGTTATGGGTCTGGTCAAATTTTCTATTTCTTCCCTTTTCAGTTTTGGTAGTGTATATATTTCTAGGAATTTGTCCATTTCTTCCAGATTGCCCATTTTGTTGGCATATAATTGCTCATAATATTCTCTTATTATTGTTTTTATTTCTGTTGTTTTGGTTGTGATTTCTCCTTTTTCATTCTTTTTTTTTTTTCAACGTTTATTTATTTTTGGGACAGAGAGAGACAGAGCATGAACGGGGGAGGGGCAGAGAGAGAGGGAGACACAGAATCGGAAACAGGCTCCAGGCTCTGAGCCATCAGCCCAGAGCCCGACGCGGGGCTCGAACTCACGGACCGCGAGATCGTGACCTGGCTGAAGTCGGACGCTTAACCGACTGCGCCACCCAGGCGCCCCTCCTTTTTCATTCTTGATTTTACTTATTCGGGTCCTTTCCTTTTTCTTCTTGATCAAACTGGCTAGTGGTTTTTCAATTTTGTTAATTCTTTCAAAGAACCAGCTTCTGGTTTCATTGATCTGTTCTACTGTTTGGTTTTTTTTTTTGTTTCGATAGCATTAATTCCTGCTATAATCTTTATTATTTCCTGTCTTCTGCTGTTTTTAGGTTTTATTTGCTGTTCTTTTTCTAGCTCCTTAAGGCGTAAGGTTAGGTTGTGTATCTGAGATCTTTCTTCCTTCTTTAGGAAGGCCTGGATTGCTATATACTTTCCTCTTATGGCCACCTTTGCTGCATCCTAGAGGTTTTGGGTTGTGGTGCTATCATTTTCATTGACTTACATATACTTTTTATTTTCTTCTTTAACTGCTTGGTTAGCCCATTCATTCTTTAGTAGGATGTTCTTCAGTCTCCAAATATTTGTTACCTTTCCAAATTTTTTCTTGTGGTTTATTTTGAGTTTCATAGCATTGTGATTTGAAAATATGCGCAGTATGATCTCAATCTTTTTGTACTTACTTAGGGCTGATCTGTGTCCCAGTATCTGGTCTATTCTGGAGAATGTTCCATGTGCACTGGAGAAGAATGCATATTCTGCTGCTTTAGGATGAAATGTCCTGAATATATCTGTTAAGTCCATCTGGTCCAATGTGTCACTCAGAGCCATTGTTTCCTTGTTGATTTTTTGATTAGATGATCTGTCCATTGCTGTGAGTGTGGTGTTGAAGTCTCCTAGTATTATGATATTACTATCGATGAGTTTCTTGATGTTTGTGATTAATTGATTTATATATTTGGGTGCTCCACATTTGGTGCATAAATGTTTACAATTGTTAGGTCTTCTTGGTCTATAGACGCCTTGATTATGATATAATGCCTTTCTACATCTCTTGATACTGTCTTTATTTTAAAGTCTAGATTGTCTGATATAAGTATGGCTACTCTGGCTTTCTTTTGTTAACCATTAGCATGATAGATGGTTCTCCATCCCCTTATTTTCAATCTGTAGGTGTGTTTAGGTCTAAAGTGGGTCTCTTGTAAACAGCATATAGATGGGTCTTGTTTTCTTATCCATTCTGTTACCCTATGTCTTTTTATTGGAGCATTGAGTCCATTGACGTTTAGAGTGAGTACTGAAAGATATGAATTTATTGCCATTATGATGCTTGTAGAGATGGATTTTCTAGTGGTGTTCTCTGGTCCTTTCTAATCTTTTGTTGCTGTGTGTGTGTGTGTGTGTGTGTATTCATCTTTTCTTCCCTCAGGAAGTCCCCCTTAAAATTTCTTGCAGGGATGGTTTAGTGGTCGCAAACTCCTTTAATTTTTGTTTGTCTGGGAAACTTTTTCTCTCTCCTATTTTGAATGACAGCCCTGCTGGGTAAAGAATTCTTGGCTGCATATTTTTCTGATTCATCACATTCAATATATCCTGCCACTCCTTTCTGGCCTACCAAGTTTCTGTGGATAGGTCTGCTGCAAACCTGATCCGGCTTCCCTTGTAGGTTAAGCACTTTTTTTCCCTTGCTGCTTTCATGATTCTCTCCTTACCTGAGTATTTTGTGAATTTGACTATGACATGCCTTGTTGATAGTCGGTTTTTGTTGAATCTAATGAGGGCCTGTGCTTCCTGGATTTTGATGTCTGTGTCTTTCCCCAGGTTAGGAGAGTTTTCCGTTATGATTTCCTCACATAACCCTTCTACCCCTATTTCTCTCTCTTCCTCCTCTGGGACCCCTGTGATTCTGATGTTGTTCCTTGTTAATGAGTCACTGATTTCTCTAATTCTTAAATTGTTCTCTTTTGCCTTAATTTCCCTCTTTTTTTCTGCTTTGTTATTCTCTATAAGTTTGTCTTCTATATCACTGATTCTCTCTTCTGTCTTGTCCATCCTTGCCACCGCTGCATCCTTCCATGGTTGCAGCTCAGTTATAGCACTTTTAATTTCATTCCTGCTATTTTTTACTTCTTTTATCTCTGCAGAAAGGGATTCTAATCTATTTTCAACTCCAGCTAGTATTCTTACTGTTGTGATTCTAAATTCTGTTTCAGACATCTTGCTTGGATCTGTGTTGGTTAAATCCCTGGCTGTCGTTTCTTTGTGCTCTTTCTTTTGGGGTGAATTCCCTCGTTTTGTCATTTTGAAGGGAGAAAAGGAATTAATGAGGTAGAAAAGTTGAAATTAAAAAAAATTAAAGTTAAAAAAATATTAAAATTAAAAATTAAACACACACACACACAAATCGCATAGATGATGTTAGATCCTAGGTGTGTTTTGGTCTGGGTGTAGAAAGTGGTTGGACAGATTAGAGAAACAAACAAACAAGGAATCAAAAAAAAGGGGGGGTGGAGAGAAAAAAAAGAAATAGTTTGAGAATTTCAAAAAATGAATACACTAGAGTAAAATACACAAAAGTAGAAAATATAGTAGAAAAAAATTATAGAAAAATATTTTTAATAAAAATTAAAAAAAATATATGAATTTTTTCATTTTCTGTGTTTAAGAAAAAAGAAAAGAAATGAAAAAGAAATAAAAGATAAAAAAAGAAAAGACAAAAAAAGGAAATGGTTTGAAAATTTGAAAAAGTGAATACACTGTAGTAGACTAAAATAAAATGACGGGAGTAAGATAGAATTTGAAAAAAATTACATAAAAGGAAAAAATATAGTAATAAAAATTAAATAAAAATATTTTTAAAAGAAATTGAAAGTAAAAATGAAGTTTTTCTCTTTCTGAATTCAAGAAAATGACAAATGAAAAAGAAAAAAATAAAAAGAAAGAAAAAAGGAAATTGAAAATTTGAAAAGGTGTGTACACTGAAGTAGATTAAAATAACATGATGGAAGTAAAGTAGAATTTGAAAAAATGTACACAAAAGTAAAACATATATAATAAAAATTAAAGAGATATTTTTAATAGAAATTGAAAATAAAAATGAGTTTTTTCTCTCTCTGTATTCAAGAAAAATTAAAGAATTGTAAAAGAGTAAAGGAAAAAGAGAAAAAAATTGAATAGATGAATCTGCTAACAGATTGAAGTAGCAATGAAATTGCTTAGTTTTCCCCTAGAGGTCAGTCCATGTACCTCTTTATAGTCCATAAATTAAGGCGGCAGTGAGGTTGTGTTCCTGAAGAGTAAAGTTGGCCCAGTTGAGCAGGGTTCAGTGTAACAGCTCCGCTCTCCACCAAATGGTGCTGCTAGCCTACTGGGGTGGATTGTTGTGGTGTTCATCAGTGTGCATGTGCAGGAGCAGTGAAAAATGGAGCCACCCAGCCACCCAGTCTGTTCTTCCAGATCAGCAATCGTGCACGTGTCCTCCATCTTCAGGTCTCGTCCACTCCCCACTTTTCCACTCTCCGTGACCAGGCCCCAGGCAGTACCTCTCTCCCAAGTTTAGTCTCAGATGTGGCTGTTTTCCCTGGCCCCTTACTTCTGAAGGACTGCAGCTTTGAACTACTCCACCCCTTTGCGGGGCGGCGGGGGGGGGGGGTGTCTCACTGAGCAATGGCCGAATGAGCAATGGCTGAATGTCAGCTGCACCCAGGAACACCTGCTGGACCCTGCCATTGCCGGTGCCCCAAGACTGTGGCCAGGTGCCAGCCTGCCTCCAAAAAAGATTGTGAGACAGTGTAGCCTCAGCATTTTAGGGACCATGGAAAATCAGAACACACATATGGCCCCAGGCTTCACCCTCAACAACCTTGCCCCAGCACCAGTGAATGTGGCTGCCTTCCAGGCTCTGCTGGGACCAGGTGGCTTCAACAGTCTCTACCAAATGTCCTTTCAGCAATGGAACTGCTTTTCCCTGTGTGGCCGGAGAACCTCCTGGACCCCACTCTCTTCCTGGGGATTCACCTTTCCCAGCAGAGTACCACCAGGTATCGAGCTGTGGAGTTGCAGCCTTTGGGCTCCCCTTCTTTACAGTCTTAATGGAATTTAAACCCTCTCCTTTCTCCTTTCTCCCTTTTCAGTTTAGCCCCTGAGGCTGTTTCCAATTTTCCACTTTCTTTCCAGCTGCTTTTGGGGAGGGGTGCTTTTCCCATATGCTCTCCCCCTCCCCAGTCTCCATCGTCTCTCCTCCCACAAAAGGGGTTCCCTACCTTTCGGGGCTTCTTGCTCTCCAACTTCAGCTCTTCGTGTTGTGCACCTGCTGAATTCTGTGGTTCAGGTTGTGTAGATTGTTGTGTTAATCTTCCAATTGGTTTTCTAGGTGTGTAGGTGTTGTTGAGAAGAGTGTTACTTAAGTTTTGTGTGAATTTCAAGTTTTCCTCATGTTATTTATTTCTGGTTTTATACTATTGTGTTCAGAGATGATACTTGGTATAATTTAATCTTGAATATTGTTTTTACTTGTTTTGTGGCATAACGTATGGCTTATTCTACAAATGTTCCAAATGTGCTTGAAAATGTTTATTTTGATTTTGCTGTTGTTGGATAGAATGTTCTGCATATGTTTGTTAGGTCCATTTGAGCCAGATAGTGTTGTTCAAATCTGCTGCTTCCTGATTGGTTTTCTGGATAACCTATTCATTGTTGAGAGTTGTGTATTAAAGTCCCCAACTACTATTGTATTATTGTTTATTTCTCCATGTGTTTTTCCTTTTTATTTGAGTGTTAAATGCTTGGCAAACAAATGTTCACAACTGTTATATCTTCTTGATTTATTGACCCTTTTATCACATATAATGACCTGTGTCCCTTTACCATTTTATTTTAAAGTCTCTTTTTCTCTGCCGTAAGTATAGCTACACTTCCTTTTTTGGGGGAGCAGTTTACCATTTACTTAAAATGTCCTTTTAGATAGAGAATAAACTGAGAGTTAATGGAGGGAAGTAAGTAGGAAATGGGCCAAATGGGTGATGCATATTAAGGAGGGCACTTGTTATGATGAGAACTGGTGTTGTATGTAAGTGATGAATCACTGAATTCTACTCCTGAAACCAGTATTGCACTATGTTAATTAACTAGAATTTAAATAAAAATTTAAAAAAATTCCTCAGAATTTGTTGGATTTTGTTTTGTATTTATTCATTCAGCCATTCTATTTCTTTTGATTGAAGAATTTAATTCTTTTATGTTTAAAGTAACTACTGGTAGCTAAGGACTTACTATTTCCATTTTGTTAATTGTGGTTATTTTGTAGATCCATTTTCTTTATTATCCTGTCTTTTTTTGGGTTTTCTTTTTTTCTTTTTTTAATGTTTATTTATTTTTAAGATGGATAGAGCATGAGTAGGGGAAGGGCAGAGAGAGAGGGAGACACAGAATCCAAAGCAGGCTCCAGGCTCTGAGCTATCAGCACAGAGGTTGACACAGGGCTCAAGCCCATGAACCATGGGATCATGACCTGAGCCGAAGTCAGGTGCTCAACCAACTGAGCCACCCAGGCACCCCAATTTTTTTGGGTGGGAAGTTTCAATGTCTTTTGGTGTCAGTATGTTTTAACTTTTTTATCATGTTGTTTTGTGTAATTACTGCAAGATTTTCCCTTGTGGTTACCATAAGGCTTACATTAAATATTTTAAACTTATAATACCTTATTTTAAACTGATAAAAACAACTTTAATATAATTCACATGCTTTATACTTTTATTTCCTTACCCCCTCACATTTAGGTAATTACTGTTACAATTTATATATTTTTTATCTTGTGTAACTAGTAACAGATTGTTGTATTTACGGTTATTTTTGCTAACATTATTTTTTTAACTTTTACAATAAATTTAAGTTAGTTATACACTACTATTACCATATTGCAGAATCTAACTATTACTATATATTTACCATTACCACTGAGATTTATGTTACCTTTTTGTTTTCATTATGTTAATTAGTGTCCTTTAATTTCCTCTCAAAGAATTTCTTTTAACTTTTCCTGTAAGAAATGTTTCGTGGCAATGAATTTCTTTAGCTTTTGTTTGTTCAGGAAAATTTATTTCTTCTTCATTTTCAAAGGACATGTTCACTGTGTATAGAATTCTTTGTTGAAAGTTCTTTTCTTCCAATATTTTGAGTATGTTTTCCCATTCGTTCTTTGTCTGAAAAGTCTCTGTCAAGAAATATGCTGATCATCTAATGGGGTTTCCTTTGTATGTTATTTCTCTCTTTTACTTCTTTTAAAATGCTTTGTCTTTGACTTTTGATAATTTAATTATATTGTGTTTTAGTGCAGCCCTATTCAGTTCAATCTATTTGAAGTCCTTTGTGTCTCCTGGATCTTCATATTCATGTCTATGCCTGGGCTCAGGAAGTTTTCAGCTGTTTTTGCTTTAAATGTACCTTTTGTTCCCTTCTCTTTCTTCTCTTTCTGGAATTTCCATATGAATATTCCTTTTTATTGTGTCTCATACTTCCTGTAGGCTTTTGTTGTTCTTTTCATTCTTTTTCTTTTTCCGACTGAGTGAATCCTTCAGGTCACCGATTCTTCTGCATGGTCAAATCTATTTTTTAAACTCTCTATTGAATTCTTTAGTTCAGTTATTACATGTTTCAACTGTTTCTGATTTTTTTCTATTTCCTTGTCAAACTTCTTTTCTTCTTCAAGCATTGTTTTCTTAATTTTGTTTAGTTGTCTTTCTTGATTCCTCATAGTTTCCTAATTTCCTTGAGAGAATTATTCTGAATTTTTTGTCTGACAGTTCACAGAGCTCCATTTTTTTAACATCAGTTAGTTGAACTTTATTAGTTTCATTTGGTAGTGTCATATGGACCTGGTTTTTGTGATTTTAATTCCTTATGCTGGTATCTGTGCATTTGAATAATAGGTCCTTTTCCAGACTTTGCAGGTTTCTTTGGAAGAAACAGTTCTTGACCAGTCAGCTCAGTTTGGGTTTCTGGGTATGTTTGATGGCAATTTCCTTAGACAGGTGAGGCCTATTATTATGGTCTATTTTGAGGTAAGGCAACTGTTTGAGCTCTTAGGATGGTGATGGGGGTGTGCCACTGGCTGAGAACAGTTGGATCAGACTGACTGATATGGGTGTGCCACTGGCTTTGTTCTCTACCCAAATGAGACTGTAGGATGGACTCAGTGGTTGCCTAAATTCTCTCTGGTTAGGCTTACTAGGTATTCTGGACTGGGTATTATTTTTAGTAATAGATGGGGCTATTAGTTAGCTTCTTTGCCCTGACCAGGTGGCAGGCCAAAACCCAGGGAGTGGGCAGCTCATTGTTTGGGGGCCCAAATAAAGTCTGAGTGTGCACTAAATTCTTTGGTCAAGTAGGCCACCAGTTTTGCACTGTAGATGGGTGAAGCCATGGGCTATGATCTTTGTTCAATAGCTATTGTACCTAGGACTGTTAAATGGGCTACACAGCTTCCTGTATGCTCTGGTTAGGTTCTCTGGTCAGACAGGCTGAAGACTGCATTCAACAATGAGTAGGAATTACAAAATAGATTCCCTGCCCAATGGGATAAACAGCTCTAAACCCAGTAAAGCCCTTTGTTGTCTTAAACTAACCCACACTCCAAGCTCCCTGGCTAACCAGAGTCATTGGCTTTGCTCTGAAAACTATCTGCTATGTCTGTTTTTTGCTGTGCTCAAATACTGCTGGTCGACACAGCTTTCAGGTATTTTTACCAGCTATTGTAGTCAGATGGGGCTAGAAGACACTCTCCACAGCAGGTAGAGCTATATCTCAGCTCCCTTGCCTGAGATAAAGAAGGAGTGACCACTCAAGGCTACTTTCAATTTCCCAAATAGGCTTTCCAGTTTTGAGGGGCTGGGAACTGCTCTTAGCTTTGTAAATTAGCTTAGGTCTGTAAATTAATCTTCCTGCCTCTACATAGCATGGAAAGCCTCCACACATAGTAATGACTTACCTCTGGAGACAATCAGCTCTGCCTTCCAACCTCTTAGCTCAAACACCACTGGGCCGCATTGCTTCCAGGAGTTATTGCCAACCCTTCTGGTCAGATGGTGTTGGAGGGCATAGTGGGTGGATCTGTGACTCAGCATATTGCCTGGGCATGGACAAGCTGGTGTCTAGGGTCAGCATAAATTCTTGAGGATTTAAATCATGCAGATATGTGCCCCACTGAGTTCACTGGTCAGTGTTCTCCTGACATCCTTCTGTAGAATGAAAGACACAGGTTGGGATTTACTACTTTGGTACTGTGGGTATAAAGTCAGTCTTTCCAGGATCTGTGTGCTGGTTGTCACAAGTCCATCCCTACTTTTCTGTCACAGAAATATTTCCAGTGTCTGGGTCCTATATATTTCTCTGTAGTACCTGTGGTACAAGATCAGAGGAGGGGCTCCCATAAAGCCACCACATTTTTAGGGGAGGCTGGTTTCCCCCTTTGGGTTTTCTTTTCCCACTGGGGAAATCAGAAGCTCAGGAGAGTTATAACCATTGGTGCTGCGCTGGCCTGGGGATAGGCAATGTGGTCAACATTTAGGTGCTTCTCTTTTGTTCTTTGTTCTCCCTGATCCTAGTTCTTCTTGTTAGGAAAAATAAAGTTAGGAATGACCTATGTTGTCATTTTGGTGACATTACTCTATTTTTTGCATTTCTATTGCCACATTACACCTTGGATTATTAGTGCTCTCTTTACTACTGGAAAGAGATTAATTGATCTCTTTAAATCTAATTAAATTAGAAAACCAACTCTAGGAGCCCTAGAACCAATCAAAACAATTTAGCCTTAAGATTCTGTTCTTCCAGAACCACTCGCTGTTCTAAAATTTGTAGTAGTAAAGATTCTCTAAATAAACATAACCAACAGGGGATATATGTGTATCTATGTATCTATGTATGTATATATTTATGTATCTATCTATCTATCTATCTATAATCTAGTTAATCTTTTTTTGCTCCTTTCTCCCTCTGTCTCTCTCTGTTTCTGTCTCTATTTTAAGGAATTGGAATTGCATGCAGTTGTGGGAAATGTGAAATCTAAAATCTACAAAGCAGGCCCATGGGCTTGAGAATTAGGTGAAGTTGATGTTTCAGTTTTTAGTCTAAATTCCACAGGGCAGGAACCTGGAAAATCATGAAGGGCTTCTATGTTATGGTCTTGAGGGGAATTCAGGAAGCCTCAGTCTTTGCTTTTAAGGCCTTCAAGACCCACCCACATTATAAAGGATAATCTGCTTTTCTCAAAGTTTACCAATATTAATGCTAATTGCATCTAAAAAATACCATTTTAGCAAGATCTGGACTGATGTTTGACCTGATAATTGGGGACCAGAGACTAGTCTAGTTGATACATAAAATTAACCACCACAGAGAGGAAACTGTATGTTTGTTATCTTTCCACTTGAAAAGTGTCTGGAAGTAGTACATATGAAAGAAATATTTATTAATTAAGAAATAATCTGTTGCTTATTAAATTAATGATAACCTTTCAAGGTTGAGTCCCTTGTTTTTGTTTTGAGTGACCATTTTACTAGAATATTGTAAAAGAGATCATGTGTGTTCTGTTGCAATACTCAGTTTCTATAATTATGAAATGAGAGCTTAAGCACATTTTATCTTTAGAAAAAAGTTTGTGACCACTGGAAACTAGATTATGAAGAACTTCAATTCTTTGTGGGATATGATAAGGCTCCTTTCTCCCCTTCATTCCTTATGTGCCAAAAACTTAAAAATCTTTATTAGAAAAGAGTGTGAAGGAAGATGAAATAGAAAACAAATTTAGAAGCTAATGACAAGTTGATCTCAAACCCCTCACCTGTCTAACTTCTTTTCTTAAACTATCATATGTTCCCTGTGGGAGCATATGCATGCAGTGTATGTCTTTTTCTCTCCCTGTACTTTATTTGAAAACCTGTCCAGAAGGGATGTTGGAATAGCAATGAGGAAGGAGCTGCCAAATGTGGTGATTCATTTCTATGTAGCCTGAGGCCATTTGTATCTCCAGGAGCCCACATCATTTATGGCTGTTTCTTCATTTCTGTGCAGCCTTGCCTCCAGGATACAGATCCAGGAAAAATTTGATGGAAACATATGGAAAGGTAAGAGTATAAGGAATGCAAGTCTCCTTTTCTTTTCCTTCTCATCCTCCTTGAGGAAAACACACACACACACACACACACACACACACACACACAAAACACTATATCCTGGTAAAGCAAATCAGTTATTACAGGTTTTGTGAAAACTCTCGTAATCCTGAAAATTTTGTAGCCAAATCCCCCCCCCCCACCAAATACCAAAAGATGTTGGCAAGACAGTTTGTAACTGTGTGAGTGGAAGATGGAGAGAACTATAAGCACATGGATCAAAGACTTCCTTGGCTGGCTTGAAAGGAGGGGAAATTCTCTTGTTGTGTGTGTGTTTTGGGGAAGAATGAATTGGCTACAGTCAAGAAGTTGAAATGGTGGGATTTAAGAGCTTATTAGCAGAAAGAAAGAGAAGGCATAATAGTATATAAAAGTTGTAGCCTCTGGAATCATGTTTTCCAGACAGAAATGACACCTAATTAAACAAAAATTAAAAAAATGTTTACTTACTTCTGAGAGAGAGAGAGAGAGAAGGGGAGAAGCAGAGAGAGATTGAGACACAGAATCCAAAGCAGGCTCCAGGCCCTGAGCTGTCAGCACAGAGCCCGACGCAGCTTGAACCCATGAACTCTGAGATCAAGAGCCAAGTCGGGCATTTAACTGACTGAGCCACCCAGGCATCCCAAAATGACACCTAATTTTGAACTAGAGTTCCCTCTTCCATATAACTTCTTGATCATGAAGTGAACTATGGGAAACATCCATGAGCTATAATCCATGTTCCTGGTTTCTAATTTGAGTTCTAACAGGAAATCACTGTGAAACATGGCAAGGTGGTAAGAATAGGGGGGATGGGTTTTGGTTCTCTCTGATCCTGGAGAAACTAGAGACCCTCTACCCCTCAGATTTTTCAAAGTTAGCCGCTGACACCACATGAGTTTCCAGACCCCATGGAATAGATCATCTGTGTCTATGATTCAACATTTAGGAGAGTCAGGCGTCAGGATGCTAGACACTATGTGTTGGCCCTTCAGGATCCATTATTCACCCTTTTCTAGTCTTCACTTGGTTGGACAGAACTTTGAATGATCCTAAATAATTCTAACCTCTTGTGTCATGTAATTTTCTCCACTTGCTTCTAACCAAAAAAGTATGGCAAAGGTTATGGATGCTTCTTTCAATGAGTGTGTTATGTTGTATAAGACTCCACCTTATCAGAATGGAGCTAGAAACTCCCCCTTGCTGGCCTTGGAAAAATAAATTGCCATGTGGCAGGAGGGCCTGTGAAATCCATATAGGAGAGAACTCTATTGGCTTGACATTGGCCAACACCCAGCAAAATCTCAGGGATTTAAATCTTACACGATAGGAAAGTAATTCAGCCAACAACCTGAAGGAAGTAAATATTTCACCAGTTGAACCTTTGATGACAGCCTAGTCTTCACTGACAATTTGATGGCAATGTGATGAGACTATGAACCAGAGGACTCAGCTAACCTATGCTTAGGCCTGTGACCTACAGAAAGTGTGAGGTAACAAGTTTGTATTGTTTTAAGTTGTTGATATTGTGTTAATTTCTTATATAGCAAAACATTCCAATACAATCAGTTTTCTTTATTCCTCACTTGGAATGGGCTCCCTTATCTCTGGCTTCCAATTGGGTTCATTCAGTCAATGGGAGACACCAGGGTATCAGAGGATATCAGGTGAGTGAAGTTGAGGTATTCAGTCTTCTGACTCTCCACTTCATACAGAGCAAGCAGCCCTCATCATATGGCTACCCTCTTGTATTCAAGAACTGTTTACTCTGCCCTGTCAGGCTCACCTGACTCTTATTACTGCCCACAGAGTACCTTACAATTCTTTGTGCTTTCCTTATACCATGACCATACCTTTGTAAATAGTCCCTTTACTAACATTCCTCCAAATAATCCAATAGATGAGTCATCTTTCTGATAGGACTGGACTGGTATAAGAAGCCTTCAAGACCAATCACTGCATGAGATTCTTCTCTGGCCCTCAACAAATTCAATGAGGAAAAATGAAATTAAAATATCTATGAAAGATGGTCTTTGTGCTTATATACTGGTGGATAATAAACTACTTTTTATGGACAACTCTGAAAAATTTACTTGGGATTTGAAAAGTAGAGGTTCTGTGTCTTCCTGAAATGGAGACCAAATTGGGCCACGCCTGCAAGAGAATCAAAGACATAGAGACTTTTAAATTAAAGTGCCATTTATACTTATGTAGTGAAAACTGGATACATGGGAAGTTTAGACAGCTTTAAGAAAAAGGGAAGAAGCTAACACTCATGGATTCTGCTTGGTACTTTGTGAGAAATGAGCTCATTCCATGCCTGCCATTGTGATAGGATGTCTCATATTGTATTATCTTGGTTACAGCTGTCACTTATTGAACATCAATTATGCATACATAGTGTGACACTACAGTACCTATTTAGTCCTCACACAGGTCTGTATATATGAGGTGGCTGAAGTTCAGAGAGGTGATATAATATGTTCAAATTCACAAAGTGAGTATTTGACAAAACCTCAATTTGAATTGCTTGTCTGACTTATACTTTGTGCTCAGTACCCTGAACCAATTCACATTGTTACAGATTTCAACCAAAGTGAGGGCTTAAATTAGGTCTTGCCTCATGAAATGGAAGGCTATTATTTATTCATAAAGGCAATGGTTTTAAGCCCTGCAGAAGCAATTTGAAACAAATAATGTTCCTTTGATATAGAAGTGTAAATAGAACCTTTCTTTATGAACATGCACACCCATCATTCTTTCCTGTTGCCTGAAATAAGCTGAGGTATGTATGTCCTTTAGGCCTGTCATGTACATTAACAAAAAAACATGCATTGAGTCCATTTTGTGTCCTTTTATCATGATGCTTATTGACTCAAGGAGGAAATGTTGCCTATTAAGTTTTACATTAATTAGAAACCAATAACATACTAAGAAATGATTTAGTTTTGCCACTGCTTCCAATGGCAGAGGGTGTTTTGCTGTTATTTTTGCAAAGTTATTTTATTTTTCCCCCAATTGGATATTTACAATAAAATAAAGCCTCTGAACTCTTTCATATTGAGGCTGAGAAAGACACAGCCCATATTAACATCTCATCATAAGTACTCTGAGATTTTAGGATATAGGCTTAATTGTGGTGGTAAACAGATTATCCTACACTCATTCTAAATCCAAGCAAGATTGTAAATGGAATGATTATGTTATTTCTGTTATTCTTATCCTCTTCCCTTTTATATCTCCAAAGAATGAGGTCCAATGGCATTGGTGTCATTTTTGACATGAGTGACTAATGTTTACTCAGTGATGGGTGTTTGTCCCAACATGTATCAAGTGTATCCTGGGAGGATCTGTGGAATAACTCTCTGGGAAAAGGGAATACTTACTCCTGGCTCCCAGGGGAGTTTCATTAAGGAATTTAGGGACTATGCTGTCCTAGAACAATGAGGACAAAGACAACATGTATAGGGTTCCCTATGAGATTTACAATATGACTTTCTGTAAAAGGTAGAATAGTTTAAGTTAGTTTATCAAAATACATCCATCAACTTCCAGGGAAGATGGCAGAGTTGGAGGAGCCTAGGCTCACTTTTTCCCATGGATATAACTAGAGAACACTCAGAAAATGACCTGAAGACTGCCAAGATAAACTCCACAACTAAATGTAGAGAAGAGGCCAATCGAAAAGGGTAGGAGAGACAGAGACACTGTTGGGACCTAAATGGACTGGCAGGACTGTCTGCAGGTGAGAGGAACACCATGAGCATGGAAAATGGGGTGAAACACATCCCCACACCAAGGAGCCCACAGGGGACCACAAATCCCCATAACATTTGGCTTTGAAAATCAGAGGGGCTTGATTTCATAAGTTCTTATAACCAGCAGGATTTAAAACCTGGAATTTATAAACATTAATTGGCTCAGCTCTGGGAGAGCCAGTGGGTGAGAGGAAACAGTCCCTACTTATAAAGAGACAGTGTAAAAAAACAGCCCATTGAGATACAGTACATAAGCAGCAGTTTGAAAGGGTGCCAGGGGCATACTGGGAGGAAAAGTTATTTATTCATCTCAAGTCTGTCCCAGAGGAGCAGAAATCACTGGGAAACTCTTTGAAGAACAAAGGAACTGGCAAGCACCATTTCCCTCCCCAACCTCAGAGCATATACACAGTATCTGAGGGACTGCCTACCTAACTTGCTAGCACAGCTTCTCTTCCCCCACATGCTGTGCTTCCTGATCCATCCTTCTCAATGGCCTGCCTCAGTCCCTTGGGGCATGACCTCTCCTATAGAGGAACCACAGTGCACAAACCTTACTAACAATGCCGCCTACCACCCAACCCCCTCTCACGTACAACAACCCCCTCTTACTGTGTTTTTGCAGAGCCTGACTGCTCCAGTCCTGGTGCTACAAGACCCCTTCTAAATAGACCTGGGATGTGCAAAGCTTGCTTGCACTGTCACCCCAAGCCCCTGTACTGTGCTTCCAAAGATCCACCCCACTGAGAAGTTCCCTCAGTCCTGGTGCTGCAGGGCCCCTCCCTTAGCACCCAAAGAATTCTAGCACAGCTGCCCCTCTGCACCACCCCTGCACCAAGTGCTTTGGGAAATCCACCATCTCAAATACACCTTTGGTCAGAGCCCATACAGCACAGTGCTATAGGCCTGGCAGTATGCTAGCAGCTCCCACAGTGGCCAGCACCACTCCACTATCATAGAGAGGGAAAGATAACCACACACACCAGTCAGACAGAGATCCCAGCAATGAGTTGGAAGCAGACAACTGGTCTGACTGCAGGCCACACCCACCAATGGAAATTTCTCAGGGGACAACACAGGGAAATTACCCTGCAGTTTGTTGCTACTCTATCTCTGGCAAATGCCTGGTCTGATTCAATTCAAGCCCCAGGCATTCCCAGACTGTCCCACTAATACCACAGGGACCAAACACTGCCTACAATAGGCAAAGAAAGCCATTGCAGACAAATGGATTTTGAAGGAAAAAGCAGTTCAGCCACAAAAGCAGGGCACATGCATCACACATGGGAGACACCCCTGAAGCACCAGATCTGGTGAACAGGGACACTACACCATAGGACATAACAGGACCTCTTCTTCATAAGGTCACTACTTTCCAGTGCATGAGACATCACTGTCTTTCTTTAAAAAAAAAAAATAACGTTTATTTGTTTTTGAGACAGAGAGAGACAGAGCATGAACGGGGGAGGGTCAGAGAGAGAGGGAGACACAGAATCTGAAACAGGCTCCAGGCTCTGAGCAGTCAGCACAGAGCCTGACACGGGGCTCGAACTCATGGACTGTGAGATCGTGACCTGAGCTGAAGTCGGATGCTTAACCAACTGAGCCACCCAGGTGCCCCAAGACATCACTGTCTTTCTTAACACAGAAAAACAGACAAAGAGGTAGATAAAATAAGGACACAAGGAACATGTCCCAAATAAAAGAACAATAAAACCAAAGCAAGAGACCTAAATGATATGGATATAAGAAGTACACCTGATAGAGAATATAAAGCAATGATCATAAAGATACTGGACTTGTGAAAAGAGTAGAGAGCAACAGTAGGACCCTTAACAAAGATATGGAAAACATAAAAAATCAGAGATGAAGAACACAATAAATTAGATTAAAAATATACTTGATTGAATAAATAAGGTAGAGCAGGTAGAGGAACAAATTAATGACCTGGAAGACAGAGTAATGGAAATAAATCAAGCTGACCAAATGAGAGAAAAAAGGGTATACAAAATGACAATAGACTAGGCAGTCAGTGATTCTGTCAAACATAATAACATTCACATTATAAGGATCCCAAAAGAAGAGATTGAGAGAAAAGGGGACAATTTATTTGAATAAATAATGGCTGAAAACTTCCCTAAACTGGGGAAGGAAATAGATATCCAGATCCAGGTGGCACAAAGATCCCTCAACAAAATCAATCTAAGACCACACCAAGATAAATAGTGGTTAAAGTGGCAAAAAATAGTGATAAATTTTTTTTAAAGCAGCGAGACAAAAAAGACAATTACATATGAAAGAAACCATAAGGCTATCAGCAGATTTTTCAGCAGAAACATTGCAAGCCAGAAGAGAGAGTCATGGAGCTAGAGAGTGTACTGCTAAGTGAAATAAGCCAGTTAGATAATGTAAAATATCATATGATTTCACTCAGATGGGTAATTTAAGAAACAACACAAACAAATAAAGGGGAAAAAGAGAGTGAGGAGCAAACCAAGAAACATACTCTTATCTATACAGAACAAATTGATGGTTACCAGAAAGGCAGTGGGTGGGGTGTTGGGTGAAATAGATGTTGGGATTAAGAAGTCACTTGTGATGAGCACAGAGTGATGTATGGAATTGTTGAATCACTACATAGTATACCTGGAACAAATATGACACTGTTGACTATACCAGAATTAAAATAAAAATTTATAGAAAAAGGAGTTTCAGAAAATAAATAGAAAAAAACACACAAAACAAAACAAAGAAACAAAAAAAAAATCAATCCATTGAATAGGAAATTCATAACATTTACTAATTCTACCAATGTTCTAAAAACGTTTTTCTTTTAACTGCTTATGATTTTTCTTTATCCAGCAGGACTGTCATTCAAAATAGGTGAGATAAAGAGTTTCCCAGATAAATAAAACTAAAGGAGTTCATGACCACTAAAACAGCCCTGTCAGAAATTTTAAGGGGGACTCTATGAGTGGAGAAACAAACAAACAAACAAAAAAAAAAAGACCAAAAGCAGCAAAGACTAGAAAGGACCAGAGAACATCACCAGAAACACCAACACTGCAGGTGGCACAGTGGCACTAAATTAATATCTTTCAATAATCACTATAAATGTAAATGGGCTAAATGCTCCAATCAAAAGACTTGGGGATCAGAATGAATAAGAAAACAAGACCCATCTATATGCTGCCTACAAGAGACTCATTTTAGACCTAAAGACACTTGCAGATTAAAAGTAAGGGGATGGAGAACCATCCACCATGCTAATGGATGTCAAAGGAAAGCTGGAGTAGCCATACTTATACTAGACAAACTAGATTAAAATTACTGTAACAAGATATGAAAAAGGGTATTATATATTAATTAAGGAGTCTATGCACCAAGAAGACCTAATCAATTAATCACAAACATAAAGAAACTCACAGATAATAATATCATAATAGTAGGAGACTTCAACACTACACATACAGCAATGCATAGATCATGTAAGCAGAAAATCAACAAGGAAACAATGGCTTTGAATGACACACTGGACTGGATGGACTTAACAGATATATTCAGAACATTAATCTTCTTGAGTGCACATGGAACTTTCTCCAGAATAGACCACATACTGGGTAACAAATCAGCTCTCAACGAGTACAAAAAGATTGAGATCATACCATGCATATTTTCAGACCACAACACTATGAAACTTCAAATAAGCCACAAAAATTTTTTTTGAAAGACCATGGACACTTGGAGATTAAAGAAATTCCTATTAAAGAGTGAATGGGTTAACCAAGAAAATAAAAAGGTAATTAAAAAGTACATGGAAGCCAATAAAAATGAAAACATGACAGCCTAAAACCTGAGGGATGAGCAAGGTGGTCATAAGAGGGAAGTATATAGCAATTCAGGCCTTCCTAAAGAAGGAAGAAAGGTATCAAATACATAAACTAACTTTACACCACAAGGAGTTGGGAAAAGAACAGCAAATAAAGCCAAAAACCAGCAGAAGAAGGGAAATAACAAAGAGAAGAGGAGAAATCAATGATATTGAAAAAAAACACCAGTAGAACAAATAAAACCAGGGGCTGGTTCTTTGAAAGAATTAACAAAATTGATAAACCTCTAGCCAGATTTATCAAAAAGAAAAAGGAAAGGGCCCAAATAAATAAAATCACAAATGAAAGAGGAGAGATCACAATCAACAATAAGAAAATATTATGAGCAATTGTATGCCAATAAATTGGGCAATCTGGAAGAAATGGTCAAATTCTTAGAAATATATAAACTACTAAAACTAAAACAAGAAGAAATAGAAAATTTGAACAGACCCATTACGAGTAAAGAACTTGAATTATTAATAAAAATATCTCCCAACAAACAAGAGTCCAGGGCCAGAAGTCTTTTCAGGGAAATTCTGCCAAACATCTAAAAAAGAGTCAACACCTATTCTTTTGAAGCTGTTCCAAAAAATAGAAATGGAAGAAAAACTTCCAAATTCATTCTATGAGGCCAGCATTACCTTGATTCCCAAACCAGATGACCCAATTAAAAGGAGAACTACAGACCAGTTTCCCTGATGAACCTGGATACAAAAATTCTCCACAAGATACTAGCAAGTCGAATCCAATATTACATTAAAAGAATTATTCACCACAATCAAGTGGGATTTATTTCTGGCCTGCCAGGTTGGTTCAATATCTGCAAATCAATGAATGCGATACGTCGCATTAATAAAAGAAAGGATGAGAATCATATGATCCTCTCAATAAATGCAGAAAAAGCATTTGACAAAATACAAAATCATTTCTTAATAAAAACAACCAAGAAAGTAGGGATAGAAAAAACAACCCCAAGATCATAACTGCCGTATACAAAAGACCCATAGCTAATATCATCTTCAATGAGGAAAAACAGAACTTTCCCCCCAAGGTCAGGAACACAACAAGGCTGTCCATGCTCACCACTGTTGTTCAACATAGTGTTGGAAGTGTGCTATAGTGTTCCATAGTGTTGGAAGTCCTAGCCTCAGCAATCAAACAACAAAAAATAAATGAAAGATCTTCAAATTGACAAGGAAGAAATCAAACTTTCATTCTTTGCACACTATATGATATTCTATGTGGGAAACCCAAAAGACTACCAAAAATCAGCTTGGACTAATTCATGAATTCAGAAAAATTTGTTGGATATAAAATCAATGTGCAGAAATCTGTGGCATTTCTATACACCAATAATGAAACAGCAGAAAGAGAAATCAAGGAATCGATCCCATTTACAAATGCACTGAAAACCATAAAATACCTAGGAATAAACTTAAGCAAAGAGGTTAAAACATCTATATGCTGAAAACCATAGAAGGCTTATGAAAGAAATTAAAGAAGACACAAAGAAATGGAAAAACATCTCATGCTCATGGATTGGAAGAAAAAACATTGTTAAAATGTCAATACTAACCAAAACAATCTACTAATTCAATGCAATCCCTCTCAAAATAACACCAGCATTCTTCACAGAGCTAGAGCAAACAACTCTGAAATTTGTATTGAACCACAAAAGACCATGAATAGCCAAACTGATGTTAAAAAAGAAAACCAAAGGTGGAGGCATCACAATTCCAGGCTTCAAACTGTATTACAAAGCTGTAATCATCAAGACAGAATGGTACTGGCACAAAAACAGACACATAAATCAATGGAACAAAATAGACAAACCAGAAATGGACCCACAAATGTATGGCCAACTAATCTTTGACAAAGCAGGAAAGAGCATCCAATGGAAAAAAAAAAAACCTGTATCTTCATCAAATGGTGTTGGGGAAACTGGACAGCGACATACAGAAGAATGAACCTGGAACACTTTCTTACACCATGCACAAAAAGAAACTAAAATGGATAAAAGACCCAAATGTAAGACAGAAAGCCATGAAAATCCTAGAGGAGACAACAGGCAACAACCTCTTTGACCTTGGCTGCAGCAACTTCTTACTAGACATGTCTCTGGAGACAAGGGAAACGAAAGCAAAAATGAACTATTGGGACTTTATCAAAATGAAAAGCTTATGCACAGCAAAAGAAACAATCACAAAACTAACACGCAACCAACAGAATGGGAGAAGACATTTGCAAATGACATATCAGATAAAAGGTTAGTATCCAAAATCTATAAAGAACTTGTCAAACTCAATAGTCCCCAAAGAAATAATCCAGTGAAGAAATGGGCAAAAGACATGAAGAGACAACTTTCCAAAGAATATATCCAGATGGCTAACAGACACATGAAAAAAAGTCCAACATCACTCATCATCAGGGAAATACAAATCAAAACAAGGGTATACCACCTCACACCTGTCAGAATGGGTAAAATTAACAACTCAGTAAACAACAGATGGTGGTGAGGATTTGGAGAAAGGGGATCAGTTTTGCAGTGCTGCTGGGAATAAACTGGAATAAACTAGCCCCTCTGGAAAACAGTATGGAGGTTCCTCAAAAAATTAAAAATAGGACTACCCTAATGATGATTCAAAGGGGCACATATACCCCAATATTTATAGAAGTGTTATCAACAATAGCCAAATTATGAAAAGAGCCCAAATTTCCATTGACTGCCTAATGTATAAAGAAGACGTGATACACACACACACACACACACACACACACACACTGCAATATTACTCAGTGATCAAAAGTAATGAAATCTTGCCATTTGCAAAAACGTGGAAGGAACTAGAATGTATTATGCTAAGCAAAATAAGTCAGAGAAAGATAAATATCATATGATTTCACTCATATGTGGAATTTAAGAAACACAACAGATGAACATAGAGGAAGTGCAGAAAAATAAGTTAAAAACAGAGAGCGAGGTAAACCATAAGACACTCTTAAATACAGAGAACAAACTGAGGGTTTCTGGAGGATTGTTGGGTGGGGGAATGGGCTCGATGGGTGATGGGCATTCAGGAGGGTACTTGTTGGGATGAGCATGGGGTGTTATATGTAAGTGATGAATCTCTAAATTCTACTCCTGAAAAAAAAATGATATGCCTCAAAACTGTAAAAAAACACTACTTATGAATTTAACATGAACTCACATTGGATGAATTGGTAAAGTCCAATAGGGTGTGGGTTCTAGGGCTCCCAAGCGTGTGCACATACACAGTTTTCCCTTGACTCCTATTTTCACATTTCTGTCCCATGCCCTGACCCTAAGTTTCTCTTGTCTGGCTCTCCGTTCCCTTTTTTTAATACTTAAATTTCTTCTCTTTCTGTCATTTATACACCCCTCTCCCTATATGATTTCCAGGATCTGTTTCCACTATTCACTGATTTCCCAGAGTGGATTGTAGACTGGTATAGGTATCTTAATAGTACATGGGAATCATTTTCATGACGTACTTTGGAAAATAGATTTGATTTAGCCTCTGTGCTAATTTCCAGGCAAGAGTCTTAATATAATTACAAAGTTCTCCTTGTTGCATTTAAAATTATACTTAGAAGGGGATGCTTGACCTACAGTCTTGTTAAAAATCATGAATGATAAGCAAATGGAAAGACTAGAATTGTTCTATTACCAGACATAATGATTTATAACAATTATAAAAAAGGACTTTTATCTTATTAAAACATTTATTAGGTAGGATGCTTTGAGTTCCAAGGAATAGAAATGTGATTCATAGGGGTGCCTGGGTGGCTCAGTTAGTTAAGTGTCTGACTCTTGATTTTGGCTTAGGTCATGATTTCACAGTTGTGAGTTCAAGCCCCCCATCAGGCTCTGCACTGGGTGTGGACCTTGCTTAAGGTTCTCTACCTCTGCCCATCCCCCCATGCACACATTCTTTCTGAAATAAATGTGGTTCCTGTTGGATTGATTAATAGGGGTTTCATTGGTTCATAGACCTAGAAATATAGTAATAGGTTGGAGTTTATGTACAACTTGATCATGGTAACTTTTTTAGTTCTGCTTTTCCCAGTTGGGATTCTTCCTTTTGTGGTTTTAGATGGCTGAAGCAGTATCCAAGAGGCCCAAACTTTCTGATCTATCCAAAAAATTCTGTCCTGAGAGTAAGGGAATTCCTCTCCTGAAGCCACTGACAAACCTTTCCTTCCTTTCACTGAATCAAATTTGCATACGTGTTTCCATCTCTGTATCTAAATGGCAAGGCAGATGGGTAGAGTTACCTGCTGTAGGCTGATCAGGCTGATTACTTCTGGAGTTGGCTTTCATTTCTTCAGACTTAGTTATTGCTATGCAATGGGGGTTAGTAAAATAGATTTGGGTGAGTCATACACAATATCCCTACAAATATTCCCTAGCAATGCCCCATATCCTACACGATTAAGTACAAACACTTATTATGTCATTTATAGCCATTCATGACATGACCCCAGCTTCACCCTTTAGCTTTACCTCCCTCATGTTAACTCTTTTATCTCTTCCACAGTTATTGCTTTCCATTTGCCTACTATATACATCCCTTTCTATGTTTGATGCCTCATTAATTTTTTTAAAAAATATGGATGACTTTATCATAATGGTCAAAGAGAATGATTAGGTGATCATAAACAAGAAGATTCATTGATTATACACATTTTCTTTTGCGATAATACACATGTAAAATACAAGGTTTTTCTTTTGTGCTTAAGTTCAGACTTAGATGTTATGTTTTCTTTTCTTTTTGCTTTTAAATATTTTTAATTTTTGGAATATAGTTTCATAGAAAATCTGAAAACAGAGAACAAAAGGATTCTATATATGTCATATCCAATTACTTTTTATCATTATTATTATTATTATTATTTTACATTTGTGTGGTACATTTGTCACAATTAATGAATCAATATCAATATATAATTATTTACTAACATCCATACTTTATTTAGATCTTAGTTTTTGCCAAGTGTCTTTTTTTATGTTTCAAAATCCCTTTCAGGATAACACATTATATTTAATTGTCTGCTAAGGCTCCTTTTCATTGTGACAGATTCTTAGACTTTTCATAGTGTTTGATGATCTTGACTGTTTTAGGAAGTACTGGTCAGGTATTTTGTATAATGTCCTTCAACTGGAATTTGTCTGATGTGTGTGTGTGTGTGTGTGTGTGTGTGTGTGTGTGATTAGACTAGTGTTATAATTTTGGGGGAGGAAAACCACAGGGTAAGTGTTAGTGTCAGGCGTTGGGCGGGGTAAAGATAGGAGTTAGAGTCAAAAAGAATTTTTGCAGTTTAAGGCTTTATTGGGAACTAAGGTTCCGGGCGAGGTTCCGTGACTCAAGGAGTGAAAGGAGTCAGGGAAGTCACGCCCGGGTATGGTGGGGTAGGGTTTTTAAGCTGCAGCAGTTCCGGGTTTAGGTTCAGATGGGTCTTTCTCTCTTGCCAGGTTGTGCTGTTGCTGGGTAATTGGTTGACCTTTAGTTTGTTCTGGAGAGCTGCTCCCTTGGGTTGTGCTGGCGCTCGGTGATTGGTTGCCCTTCAGTTTCTTCCGTTGCGCTGGCAAGAGGGCCATCCCCTTCCAGGGACATCCTAACAGTAAGGCCATTTCATCACATTGTATCAAAGACACATGCTATCATGTGACTTATTACTGTGGATGTTAACCTTGATCATTTTACTGAGGTAGTGTTTGTTAGATTTCTCCACTTCCCCCTATCCACACTATACCTTTTGGAAGAAATTTGTTCTATGCAGCCTACACTTAAAGGAGGTTATACTCAATATCCTAGGGGACAGAGTATCATCATAAATTGTTTGGAATTCTGTTGTATAAGAAATTTTTTTATTGCCTCTATTTTATTCTATTGGACTGAATTGTGCTCCCCTATTCATATATCTAATGTGGTATTATTTAGAGATGGGGTCTTTGGGAGGTAATTTGGTTTAGATGGGTCGTGAGGGTGGGGCTGTCATAATAACATTAGTTTTCTTGTGAGTAAGAACAACCTGAGAGATTCCTCTCTCTGCCATGTAACAACATAGCAAGAAGGTGGCCATTTGAAAACCAGGGCAAGACTTTACCAGAACCTGACTCTACTGGCATGCTGACCTTGGACTTCCCAGCACCAGAACTGTAGGAAATGAGTTTCTGTCCTTCAAGCCACCCAGTTTACAGTATTTTGTTATGGCAGCTAAGTTGACTAAGACCTTTGTATAAGGAGGGGTTCATGGATAAGTATTTTGTACTTTGCATTATAATCTAGTAATATTTTATTTTATTCTTCACGTTGTTCCAGCTTTAGTCATTAGACACTTTCGTTTGGCTCCTTTGTCTTTTTCATGTGTCCCTATATTATTTCTATGTATGCTTCCTCACTTTTTGGCACTACAAGGTGCTTGAGGCTCATTTTGTATATTTCTGCTCTAGTCCTATAGTCAGCCATTTTTTTTTTTTTTTAAATTTTTTTTTCAACATTTATTTATTTTTGGGACAGAGAGAGACAGAGCATGAACGGGGGAGGGGCAGAGAGAGAGGGAGACACAGAATCGGAAACAGGCTCCAGGCTCTGAGCCATCAGCCCAGAGCCTGATGCGGGGCTCGAACTCACGGACCGCGAGATCATGACCTGGCTGAAGTCGGACGCTTAACCGACTGCGCCACCCAGGCGCCTCTAGTCAGCCATTTTTATAAGGAACTTGGTTTCTTTTATTGGAGATTGATATTAGAAACCAAGATTCAGACACTAGGTGTGTTTGTTGCTATTGTTGAGATTTGTCATTAGTTTTAGGCTTTCTCAGCTGACCTCTGTATACCTACAAGAAGTATGTATATGTATACTTTACACCCATGTATTTACACTTATCTATAAATATTTCTAAGTGTACCCATCTGTGTCTATATTAAATTAAACCCAACTTCATATCAATTTTCTAACTCTAATCCAGTGAGAAGCCTGGCTCTTATCATCAACCATTTATTTACTTAATTATTTAATTTTACTATACATACATAGCAGTTTCAGAATCATTAAGCTGTGTCTTCACTGGAAACAACTTTACATGCTAGACCGGGTGCTATGTTCAGTTTGTTTTGTCTTTATTCTTACAGATTCCATTAATTTCCAGAGTGACTGAAGTTAGCATTTTATATCACCCACCAGAGTGAGGATTTTTTTTTTTAACGTTTATTTATTTTTGAGACAGAGAGAGACAGAGCATGAACAGGGGAGGGGCAGAGAGAGAGGGAGACACAGAATCTGAAACAGGCTCCAGGCTCTGAGCTGTCAGCACAGAGCCCGACGCGGGGCTCGAACTCACGGACCGTGAGATCATGACCTGAGCCGAAGTCGGATGCTTAACCGACCGAGCCACCCAGGCGCCCCGAGGATGTTTTAAATATATGTAATAAAGCTAGAATCCTTTGTTACAGTTGGCATTCCATCCTGGGATTCCTAGAATTCCAAAAAGTTTTTTTTTAATTTGCATGCATTCAAGTTCATTCTTTCTCTTTTAAAGTTCCATGGATTTTGACAGCTGCAGCCATAAAAAAAAAAAAATTCTACTTTTCACTAAAATGTCATACAACATACTTTCAGTTTCTTGGAAATTCTCTTATGCTTTGCATATTTATCCCCATCTCCTGAATTCTGGCAATTGCTGATCTATTTGTTTTGTGTTTTGCAGAATGTCATATCATTAGAATCATACATCTTTTTCAGACTAGCTTCTTTCACTTAAAAATATACATATAAGATTCATCCACATCTTTGCACAATTTAATAACTAATTCCTTTTTATTTCTGAATAGCATTACATTTTATAGACAGATTATAATTTTCTTATTTAGTCACCTGTTGAAGGACATTTCTATTTCTCCTACTTTTTAGCAACAGTAAAGCTGCTATAAATAGTTGCATGCAAGATTTTTCGTGAGGACCTACATTTTAAATCAGTTGGGTACATAATGGGTAGTGCTAGATAGTATGGTAACATTGTTCTTAGCTTTGCAAGAATCTATAAATCTATCCTTTGAAGTGGCTGTACAGTTTTACATTCCCACCAGTAAGTGACAGTTCCTATTGTGCTACATTCTCACCAGCAATTGGTGTTGTCAGGTTTTAATAGTTTAAGTATTCTAATATGTGTGTAGTGGTATATACTTGGCAAATGATGTTTCACATCTTTAGTATGATTATTTACCGTGTTTAAAATCCTCTTGGTTGAGGTATCTGTTTAAATCTGTTGTAAATTTTTAAAGAATCTTTTTTTTTTTCAACGTTTATTTATTTTTGGGACAGAGAGAGACAGAGCATGAACGGGGGAGGGTCAGAGAGAGAGGGAGACACAGAATCCGAAACAGGCTCCAGGCTCCGAGCCATCAGCCCAGAGCCTGACGCAGGGCTCGAACTCACGGACCGCGAGATCGTGACCTGGCTGAAGTCGGACGCTCAACCGACTGCGCCACCCAGGCGCCCCTGTAAATTTTTAATCTTGTTCTTCATTTTGTCATTGTTGAGTTCTAAGATTTTTTTGGAGGTATAACTAGCATACAATATTTTATTAGTTTCAGATGTACAACATAATTATTCCATATTTGTATATATTATGAAATATTCACCACAATGAGTCTAGTTAACATCTGTCATCATAGGTAGTTCCAGATATTTTTGTGTGATGAGAAATTTTTAAATGTCCTCTTTTAATAACTTTCAAATTTGCAATGCAGTATTATAACTATAATTACCATGCTGTGTATTACATCCCTATGACTTATTCATTTTATAACTGGAATTTTATATCTTTTGACCTTCTTCATTCATTTTGTCTACCCAAACTACCCTACTATTATTTTATTGCTGTTAATTTCTCCCTTTGTCTCTTAATATTTGCTTTATATATTTCAGTGCTTTCATGTGGGTGCATAGATATTTGCAAATGTTATATCATCTTATTGGATTGTCTACTTTATCATTATGTAATGACTTTTTTGTCTTTTATTACAGTTTTTATTTTAAAGTGTATTTTGACTGATAAGAGTTTAGCTACCTCAGCTGTCTTTCAGTTTCCATTTGCATGGAACATCTTTCCCATTCCTTCACTCTCAGTCTGTGTGTCCTTAGGGTCTGAAGTTAATCTCCTGGAGGAAGTGTATAGATAGGTGTTGTATTTTTTTTATACATTCAGCCACTATCTATTTTGATTGGAGAATTTCATCCATTTATTTTTTATTATTTTTATGAATATATTTTATTGCCAAATTGGCTTACATACAACACCCAGTGCTCATCCCAACAATGCCACCCTCAATGCCCGTCACCCATTTTCCCCTCTCCCCCACTCCACATCCACCCTCAGTTTGTTCTCTGTATTTAAAAGTCTCTTGTGTCTGTTACCATGTGAATGTCTTCTTTGGAAAAAGTGTCTACATGTGTCTTTTGCCCATTTCTTCATGGGATTATTTGTTTTGAGGGTGTTGAGTTTGATAAGTTCTTTATAGTTTTAGATCTTTCCATGCACTTTTAAACTTTTTCCTCCTCCTCCTCCCCCCCCCCCTCCTCTTTCTTTTCCTCTTCTTCTTTATCTCAGTGTTTTCTTTTGCTTTTTTTGAACAGTTAGAAAAAAAAATAGGTATTGACTCTTTAAATTTCTGGTAGAATTTCCCTGTTAATCCATCTGGTACTGGACTTTTAATTTTTGTTAGTTTTTTTTTTTTTTTGATTATCAAATCAATTTTGTTACTTATAATCAGTCTGTTCAGATTTTCTATTTCTTCCGGGTTCAGCTTTGGAAGTTTGTATTTCTGGGAATTTATATATTTATTCTAGGTTGTCTAGTTTGTTGGCATATAATTTTTGTAGCATTCTCGTATAATCCTTTGTATTTCAGTAGTGTGAGTTGTTCTTTTCTCTTTTATTCCCAGTTTATTTATTTGGGTCATTTTTCTTTTTTTCTTGATGAATCTAAGGGTTTGTCATTTTTTTTTAAATCTTTTCAAAAAACTAGCTCTTATTTTCATTGATTTTTTTTCTTTTTGTCTGTATGTCATTTATTTCTGCTCTCATTTTTTTATTATTTCATTTCTTCTACTCACTTTAGGCTTTGTTGTTCTTTTTAAATTTATTTTAAGTGTAAGATTAGATTGTTTATTTGCAATTTTTATTGCTTCGGGAGGTAGGCCTGTATCACTATATACTTCCCTCTTAGGACTGCTTTCACTGTGTCCCAAAGATTTTGGATTGTTGAGTTTGTATTTTCATTTGTCTACATGTATTTTTTTATTCCCTCTTTAATTGCTTCATTGGTCCATACATTGTTTAGTATCATATTGTTTAGTCTCCACATGTTTGCATTTTTTTTGGTCCTTTTTTCTTGGTAATTTGTTCTAGTTTTACAATGCTGTGATTGCAAAAGATGCATGGTATGATTTCCATCTTCTTAAATTTATCGAAGCTTGATTTATCACCTATTATGTAATCTAATCTGGAAAATGTTCCATGTTCACTTGAAAGTAATGTGTATTATGTTGTCTTGAGATGGAATGTTCTGTACATATCTATTATGTCCATCTAGTCCAATGTGTCACTCAAAGACACTATTTCCTTATTGATTATCTGTCAAATGACCTACTCATTGATGTAAGTGGAGTGTTAAAGTTACCTACTATTATTGTATTACCATCAATTTCTCTCTCTCTCTCTCTCTTTTTAAATGTTTTTAATGTTTAGTTTTGAGAAAGACAGAGAGACAGACAGACAGACAGACAGACTGTGAGTTGGGGAGGGACAGAGAAAGAGAGAGACACAGAATCTGAAGCTGGCTCCAGTCTCCGAGCTGTCAGCACAGAGACCGATGTGAGGTTCAAACTCATGAACTGTTTCATGAACTCATGAACTCATGAACTTATGTATTGCCCTTGTCTTTTGCTACAATCTCTGTTTTAAGGTATTTTGTCTAAATATTGCTACTCTGGTTTTTTTTCTTTTTTTTTTTTTCACTTCAATTTGCATGGTAAATATATTTTTTTTTCCCATCCCTTCGCTTTCAGTCTATATGTGTCCTTAGGTCTGAGGTGAGTCTCTTGTAGGCTGCATATAGATGGGTCTTGTTTTTTCTTTTTATCCCAAGAAAGACCAATAGGTCTTGTTTTTTTTTTTTTTTAATCCAAACATCATGTCTTTTTTTGTTTTGTTTTTGTTTTAATTCTTATTAGTTAACACTGTGTTATATTAGTTTCGGGTGTACCATAGTGATTCAACAATTCCATACATCACCTATTGCTCATCATGGCAACTGCTCTCCTTAATCCCAATCATCTATTTCACCCATTCCCCCCACCACCAACCTCCCTTCTGATAACCATCAGTTTGTTCTCTATAGCTAAGAGTCTGTTTCTTGGTTTGCCTCTCTCTCTCTTTTTTTTCCTTTGTTTTCTTGTTTTGTTTTTGAAATTCCAGATATGCATGAAATCATATAGTATCTAAAATTTTTTTTAACTATTTATTTATTTTTGAGAGAGAGAGGGATAGAGTGTGAGTGGTGGAGGGGAGAGAGACACACACAGAATCTGAAGCAGGCTTCAGACTCTGAGCTATCAGGACAGATCCAAATGCAGGGCTTGAACCCACAAACCGTGAGATTATGACCCGAGCTAAACTCTGACACCTAACCAACTGAGCCACCCAGGCACCCTGAAATAATATGCTCTATTTATTTCTCTAACTTATTTTGCTTAGCATTATACTGTCTAGTTCCAAACATGTCATTGCAAATGAGAAGATTTCATTCTTTTTTTTTTCTTTTTTTCTATTTTTATGGCTGAAGAACATCCCACTGTACATATCTGCTACATCTTCTTTATCCATTTATCAGTTAATGGACACTTGGGCAAACACTATGCCCTTTGATGCATTTAGGCCATTTACATTTTAAGTAATTATTGATAGGTGTGTATTTATGCCATTTTTCAAAATTTGTTTTCTGGTTGTTTTTGTAGTTCTTTATTCCTTTCTTCTTGCTCTCTTTCTTTGTGATTAATGAGTTTCTATAGTGTTATGTTTGGCTTTCTTTCTTTGTTTTTTGTGTATCTGTCATAGGTTTTAAGATTGTCATTACTCTAGGTTCATATATAACTTCCTAAGTAAATAGCAGTCTATATTAATTTGATGGTCATTTAAGTTTAAACACATTCTAAAAGAAATAAGCAGAACAAACTTTTTTCATTTTTTTCTATCCCTTCTCTTCCTTTTGTGCTCCTTTTTTTCCAGGTATTATGTATATGTTATCATATTTTATTGTTGTATTAATAGGTATAATTTTGTGTGTTCTGTGGGGGGTGAGTTCAGGTTGGTACTTCATGGGAACTGGAACTCTCACCATATGTGCTTTTTAATCCATGATAATTTTAGTAGATTATTTATTGTCTTGTAGATAATTATCTTGTAGATCATTATGTAACCTGAATAAAGATAATTTTATTTTTCCCATTGTTGTCTGCATATCTCCATTTCTTTTTGTTATTTTACTCCACGGGCTAGAACTTCAAGTAGGATGTTAAATAGGAACAGTAAGAGGGAACGTTCTTACTTTATTCCCAATCTTAATAATTTTTTAAATTGTGGTAAGAACACTTATCATTAGATCTACTCTGTATTTTTTTAGTTTTACTATTTTTATTTTTTAAATATAAAAAAAATTAAATAAAATATTTTAAATAAAAAATTTTATTAAAAATTGTTTGAATGTTTATTTTATTTTTGAGAGAGAGAGAGAGAAAGAGAGAGAGAGAGAGAAGGGGGGAAGGAGCAAAGATAGAGAGGGAGACACCACATCTGAAGTAGGCTCCCGGCTCTGGGCAGTCAGCACAGAGCCCAATGTGGGTTCGAACTCATGACCTAAGCTGAAGTTGGATGCCTAAGTGACTGAGCCACCCCAGTGCCTGTCAACATATTTTTAAGTGTATGATACAGTATTGCTAACTGTAGTCACAATATTATACAGCATATCTCTAGAACTTATTCAACTTGCATAATTGAATTTTTATACCCATCGATTGGCAACTCCCCATTTCCCCTTTCCACCAGTCCCTGGCAACCACTATTCTGCTTTCTGCGTTTATGAATTTGACTATTTTAGATACCTCATATAAATAAAATAATGCAATATTTGTTCTTCAGTAACTGGCTTATTTCACTTAACATAATGTTATCAAGCTTCATCCATGTTGTATATCGCAGGAGTCTCTTCTTTTAAAGGTTAAGTAATATTCCATCATCTGTATATAGACATATTTTCTTTATCCATTTGTGTGTTGATAGACATTTAGGATATTACCACATCTTGGTTTTTGTAAATAGTGCTTAAATGGACATAGGAGTGCTAATATCTCTTTGAGGTCATGATTTCAATTACTTTGTATAAATATCAAGAAATGGGAACCTGGATCATATGGTAGTTGTTTATTTTGTGGGTTTTTTGGGTAGTTATATTTTTAATCTATTTTTAATCTTGGGATTATCTTTATACTTTTTTCCACAGTTGACACACCATTTTGTACTATTGCTAATAGTACACTCAATTTCTCCACATCTTTGTCAAAACTGTTGGTTTGTTTTTATATAATAGCAATTCTAGCAAATGTGACGTGATATCTCATTGTGGTTTTGATTTGCATTTCTCTGATTGTTAGTAACATTGAGAATTTTTTAATATACTTGTTGGCCATTTGTATATATTATTTGGGGAAATGTCTATTCAAGTCTGTAGCTCATTTTTTTAATCAGGTCATTAGTTTTTATTGTTGTTTTGTTTGTTTGTTTGTTTTTTGCTATTGAGTTGTAGGAGTTTCTTATATATTTTAGAAATTGACTCCTTATCAGATATATGGCTTACAAATATTTTCTCCTGGAGCACAGATTGATTTTTCACACTGCTGATTTTTTCCTTTACCATGCAGAGCTTTACCGTGCAAGCTTATTGGCTTGTCTGTTTTGTTTTAATTGCTTGTGCTTTTGGTATAATATCCATGAAATCATTGCTGAGACCAATGTCATGAAGCTTTTGCCCTGTTTTTTTTTCTAGTAGTTTTATAGTTTTAGGTCTTATGATGAAGTTTTTATTTGTGTTGATTTTTATGTATGGTGTAGCAAACTGTCCAATTTCATTCTTTTGTGTGTAGATATTCAGTTTTCCCAGCTCTATTTGTTGATGAGCCCATCCTTTCTCTATTGTATGTTCTTAGCAATCTTGTTGAAGATGAGCTGATTGTATATGTGTGGATTTTTTCCCCTTTTTTGGGCTTTCTATTCTGCTCCATTGGCCTATATGTCTGTCTTTATGCCAATACCATACTGTTTTAATTACTGCACCTTTGTAATATGTTTTGAAATAAGGAACTGTGATGCCTCCAGCTTTCTTAGTCTTTCTCAAAAATGTTTTGGAACTTCCCAATATTAAAGGAAACATGATTACAGGGCTGTGTGATTTCAAAGACTCTGATTTTAATCTTGGGCTCTAGATACATGAACAGACATTGGTGTGCACCTACGAAATGCTTGCACATATTGGATAAGAACCCTTGGCCAAGAGCATTGAATGTGAGCAACATTAGGTGAGAGACACTAGTCAGATTCACTCATTCAAAATGTTTACAGAGTGATAGGCATTATATCAGGTGCTGAGCAAGCATCAGTGAATAAGATATGCCTTTGCTCTCAACAGGTTTACAGTCTAAGGGTACCTTTGGGGAATGGGCTGAAGGAAGAGTCTAGGCTGATTTTCCCAGGGTTTCAGCTTAGGTGGAAGCATCATTTACTAATACAGACAATCCTAGAGCAATTTGAAAGGGGAAGACATGAGTCTGATTTTATATACGTGGAATGTGTGGCTTTTGTGGGATACTGAGATACAAAAGCAAGGTTTTGATGGAGCAATGTGGGTATTCTTGGTATAAGAGAAGTCATTGAGTCTGTGAGAGTAGATTGCATTAATGCAGTGGTACATGGATGACACAAAGACTGAAGTAGGAGAATGCCTCCTAAGCAGTCCAAGACATTGTACTGATAGAGAAGCAGGCTTTGAAAAGGATCAAAGAAAAATAAAATGCCAAAGATGCAATGTGGGTGTTTAATGGACAGACCTGGCATATGTGCATGCCATAGGATTTTCTATTAATAAGATCATGTAATCTATAAATAAAAATGCTTTTATTTCTTCCATTCTAAATTTGATGAATTTTATCATTTTTCTTTCTTACTCAATTACTCTGGCTAGACATCCAGTGTAGTGTTGAGTAGAAATGATGAAAGGGACACTATTACTTTTGTTCCATTCTTAGTTCTAGGTTTTTCTAGCCCTTTTTTAGAATGAAGAAGTTCCTTTCTATTCTTAGTTTGTTGAATTTTGTGTTGTTAAATCTCAAAAGGATGTTAGATTTTGTCAAATGTTTTCATGCATCTATTTAGATAAACATGGATTATGTACTCTATTCTATTAATACCATATTTCCATTAATTAATTTTCAGATGCTACATTAATTTGCATTTCTTGGATAAATTACACCTTTTAAATTATTGAAATATAGTTACATCTAATGTTACATTGGTTTCATGTGTACAATGTAGTGATTCAGCAAGTCTATACATTATGCTATCTGACGCTATAGACTGACATTGACTATGTTACTTTTATCATTGTGATTTATTTCATATCTGAAAGCCTATATCCCCCACTTCCTTTCAACCATTTTTGCCCTTCCCCTCCCCCATCCTTTGGCAACTATCAGCTTGTTCTCTTTATTTATGGATCTGTTTTGGCTTTTTGTTTGTTTATACATTTGCTTTGCTTCTAAGATTCCACAATTAAGTGAAATCAGATAGTATTTTTCTTTTTCTATCTGACTTATTTCAGTTAGCATAATACCCTCTAGGTCCATCCATGGTGTCACAAATGGCAATATCTCATCCTTTTTTTATGGTTGGGTAATATTTCTTTATCCATTCATCTATCAGAGGACATTTGTTTGCTTCCATATCTTGGCCATTGTAAATAATGCTGCAGTAAACATAGGGGTGCATATATATTTTTGAATTGTTTTTTTTTTTGAGGGATGGGGTCAATGCCCAGTATTGGAATAACTAGATCATATGGTATTTCTATACTTATTTTTTTTAGGAACCTCCATACTGTTTTCCACAGTGGCTGTACCTATTTATATTACCACCAACAGTGTAGGAGGGTTTTCTTTTCACCACATGCTCACCAACACTTGTCTTTTTTATTCTAGCCATTTTGACAGAGGTGAGATGATATGTCACTGTGGTTTTGATTTGTATTTCCTAATGATTAGTGATATTGAGCATCTCTTCAGATATGCTGACCATGTATATGTCTTCTTTGGAAAAGTGTTTATTCAGGTATTCTGCCATTTTAATCAGATTATTATTATTATTATTATTTTGTGGTGTGTGTGTGTGTGTGTGTGTGTGTGTGTGTGTGTTGAGCTGTATAAGTTCTTTATTTATTTTGGATATTAGCTCTTTGTGGGATATGTTATTTGTGAATATCTATTCCCATTTAGTATGTTGCCTTTTGTTTTGTTGATGGCTTCCTTCACTGAAATTGAACTTGGTTTTGATGTATAATCCTTTTTATATATTGCTGGATTTATTCGGTTACTTATTTTCTTGAAGATATCTGCATTTATATTATACAAGATATTGGTGTATAGTCTTCTTTTCTTGTGATGTCTTTGTGTTGTTTTCATATTGAAATAGTTCTGGTCTCATTTTCTCTCTACTTTTGTGCTATTATTGTTATACAAATTCATCGTTATAGAGCCTAAATCAGTACAACATTCTAATAATTGCTTTATGCTGTTGTCTTTTATACTAGATGGTACAGTTACAAAAAAATACGTTTATAATGTTTTGTATATTTACCCATGTAGCTGTCTTTACTGGTGCTCTTATTTCCTTTGTGAACATTTAGTTATTGCCTAATGTCTTTTCACTTCAACTTGAATGAATTTCTATGGTATTTGTTTGTAGGAAAAGTGGGCTAGTGACAAATTCCATTTTTTTTCTATCTGGGAGCATCTAAATTTCTTTTCCATTTTTGAAATACAGGCTGTCTGGATAAACAGTTATTAGTTGACAGCTTGTTTTTTCAGCAGTTTGAATATATCTTTCCATTTCCTTGTAGACTTTATTTATTTATTTTTTGATGATAAGACAGTTATTAATCTTACTGAGGAAATCTTTTACATGATGAGTTTTTTTTCCTCTTTTTTTTTCCTTTTTCAAAAAAAATTGTAATAGCTGATTTAAAATATTTTTCTAGAAAGCTCAACATCTCTGCTTTCCCATGGAAAACTTCTATTGACTGCTTTTATTTTTCCTTTAATGGACCATATGTTCATGTATTTGTATGTCTCATATATTTTTGCTAAAATTTGAATCATTTAGATATTAGAATGTGGAGATTCTGGGAATCAGACTTACCTTCCCACAATTGTTTGTTGTTGCTGTTATTTTCTTTGTTTTATTTCTGTCATGTTGTTTATTTGTTCAGTGACTTTCCTGGATTAATTCTATAGAGTCTGAACTCCTTGTAATGTTCAGCCAGTGAGGCCTCTGCTCAGGTAGCTTTGTTGTCAGAGAGAGATTTTTAAATTCCTTGAATGAAAAGTCTTCCACCCTCTGCTGAGGGTGTAAGTGTGTAACTGTTATAGCACACACGAAATAGTAAGATAGTTCACAACTTTACTGTTACCTTAGCAATAGGTGAAAGAATACAGCCTTTCTCAGGTCTTACTTGGGTATGTTCACAGTCTTACTGGATCCTCAGCAATATATCAGAGCTTCTCAAAGCATACCCCACTTGCCTTCTGGTATTTTGTTTCTTGGGTCTTCTTTTTAATGTCTTGGTTAGGGTTTCATTTGCCCTAATTGGTATCAAGCCTCAAGCAGCTGTGACATCAAGCAATTGTCATTAGTGTTTTGATGAATGGCTTCAAATGGAATTTTTCCGCAGAGTTGAGAAATAAGCCAAATAGTGACAATGCTCTGGGAATGGGACTTTTTTGAGACACTCCAAATCCAATTTTACTGATTTCTAATAGTTCCAATAGTTTCCAATTTCTAATAATTCTAAGGCTGCCATTTTCATAGCTAATGTAGTTGTGAAGCTCCTGGTTTTCAGGCTACTGCTGAGCTCCAGAGAGGTGGGTTAGGGTGCAGCAAATTACAAACCATAAACTCCATTGTTTTTATTGAGGTTCAACAGTTTTCCTTAAATAAGTTCTCCTCAGATTGTTCCAATTGCTTTATTTCTGGAGTTCTGAAAAAATTTATTCAGACAAATTTTTAAAATTAATTATTATTTTTATTTTTATTTTCATTTTTTTTTGAGAGAGAGAGCACTAGTAAGGGAGAGGCAGAGAGAGAGGGAGAGAGAGAAGCTTAAGCAGGCTCCATGTCCAGCATAGAGCCTAATGCAGGGCTCAATCTCATGACTATGACATCATGACCTGAGCCAAAATCAAGAGTCAGCCGCTTAACTAACTGAGTCACACGGGCATCCCTATTCAGACAATTTTTTTTGATAGAGCTTTTGTTACTTTTAAGAGAGGTTAGATTTACATAGACTTCCAGTCTATCACCCTAGAATTCTTGCCTTTTTGGCCTTGTTTTCTTTTCATAGCAATGATGTTAGGTACATCTGATCATCATGTTGTTGATGGACATGTTGTGCCACAGAGTGTGCTCAAGATCACACAGCTAATGAATGATCTATCTTTCCTCCTTTAAACAAATGATCTTCCTTTCACAGGCAAGGAGAATCCTGTCCTTTATCTAAGAGTCACAGACATCCATTCAGATCCCTAATTCATTTTGCCTGCTTTGGTGCTTTTGGTGACTGTTAATCATGGAGAATTCTAGAAACAGTGGAACTGGCTCTTGTATTAGTGGTATTCATGCTGTCTGTCTGGTTCTAGTATTTTGGATGACTTTTCATTTTTTCCCCAATTGCTGAACATGATGAAGTCAGTAGTCTAGTACACCCATGCCTACAGCTAAAGTTACAGAAATATTACCCACAACTCATGTAGTAAACACATATTTCATTTCACTCCTGACCTTTACCTCCCAGGGAACAAGGTTTTAGCGATGCCATGTTGCATATTCAGTGGACTTCTGAGCTGTTCTCAGAGCCTGCCTGTTTTGTACTAATAAAATTGGTGGAATGATTCAATGTATTTGTGGCACTGTCCAGTGAAGTTCCTTTGCATCCTGCACTTAGGGTGCTTTCCTAAGCTCCAGTTGGTCTGCTTTTCTTTTTGAGTGGCAAGACAGACATCTGTGGGCTTTAGACTTGTGATTTGAACTCTTGGTGAGAAGTTCCCTGACAAAAAGTGATTGTGATTTTGTGGAGGCACACTAAGGGTGAACAGGGTGTTGGGAAGTGATTTGTTTGGCATCCAGAGCCCAGGCTGACTTCTCTGTGTCCACAGCTCAGCTTGTCTTTGCTGTTTTCTCCTCATTGTCAGGTGTGTCTGAACTCTGCTGGTATTTAGCTTTATAGCAGCAGTGAAATTGGTATCATCTTCAGCAATGTCTAAGGATGAGGGGACATGTGAGGGTTTTGGCACCTATTCCTCTCACTTCTGTTCTCTTATGGTAATCTGATCACCTATAGTAGACTGAAATTCCCTTGCTCTATTTTTATTTTATTTTATTTTATTTTATCGTTTCATTTTATTCTATTCCAGTTAGTTAACATACAGTGTTATATTAGTTTCAGGTGTACAATATAATGATTCAACAGTTTCATATATTACTCATTGCTTATTAAGATAACTGTACTCTTAATCCCCTTCACCAATTTCACTCATTCCCTTCACCTACCTCCCCTTTGGTAACCATTTGTTTCTTCTCTATATTTAAGAATCTGTTTTGGTTAAAATAAAAAAAAAACACAAGAAACAACAAGTGTTGGCAAGAAAAAGGAACCCTCAGGCACTATTGGTGGGAATGCAAACTAGTGTAGCCACTGTGGAAAACAGTATGAAGGTTCCTCAAAAAACGAAAAATGGAACTTATGATCCAGCAATCACACTACTAAATACTAACCAAAAGAATACAAAAATACTAATTCAAAGGGATACATGCATCCTTATCTTTATAACAGCATTATTTACAATAGCCAAGTTATGGAAACAGCCCAAGTGACCATCAATTGCTGAATGGATTAATATGTTGTGCTGTGTGTATACACACATACACACACACACACACACACACACACATATATATAAGTGTATATATATATATATATATATATATATATATATATATATATATATAATGGGATATAACTCAGCCATAAAAAAAGAATGAAATCTTGCCATTTGCAAAAACGTGGATGAAGCTAGAAGGTATTATGCTAAGCAGTCAGTCAGAGAAAAACAAATACCATATGATTTCACTACTATGTAGAATTTAAAAAACAAAACAAGTGAACAAAGGGAAAAATATGAACCTCCCTTGTTCTGCTATACCACTAACCATGTGGCCTTAGCTTGTTTTAGCATTTGACCTCACAGGATCAACATTTATTAAAAGCAGCCACATCTTTCATTTCATGCTGTGAATCTAAGTTCAGGCCTTAGAGCCCATCTTTCAGGGCTCTGCCATTTGGAGCAGAGTGTGCCACTCAGTGAACAGCTATCCTGCCTGCTTTGAGCCACCTACAAACCTGGCAAATGGCTTCATGGAGCCACTGACACACATTTGAGCAGGTCAGTGCTAAATCCAGAACTGCATGTGACCCCAGAGATTGCCTTCCACATTAGCACTGATGCTATGGTTAGAGTCTTTAGGTTGGTTAAAAATTCAAATATTTGAAGAGACCTCCAATCAAGGATATCAGGCATTTTGGTAACATGTGTTGTCCTTCTCCCTTCCTCCCTGCTTCCTTCCCTCTCACCTGCTCTCCATTCTTCTCTTTTTCTGTCTTTTAATTTTTGAATAATCATTGATTCTGTACAGGTCACTCTGCTAAATAATCAGGACACCAAGAATAGCAGAAGGACTGACATTAAGGAGCTCTTAGTCTCAGGGGAGAGACAAGAGATAGCTGATGGCAATGCAGTAGCATGGGGACATGAGCATTGTGAAGGTGGCCTAGTGTGAGACAGAGCATGAAAGTGAGGGGGGCGGTCACACTTCATAGGGCCAGAGGGTGCAGAGCCCTGGGAAAGACCTCAAGACCAAGCCTTGAGGTGGGTCTGTAAGAAGGAAGAGAGTGCATCATACAGGCAAAAGGATAAGTAAGAATTAAGGCAGAGAGAACAGTGAACTTACAAAGAAAAGCAAGAACATGTGTTTAGGGAGGTAGTAAGGTGACAAGGTGACCCAGGATGGGCTTGGTGGGAAAAGTGGCCAAGATAAGGCCTAAGAGGTTGGGGTAACCACAGGCTGAAGAGGATGTATTTCACCTGACAGTCAGAAGTGCAGGAAGAAGTGCATGGTGGAATGATCACCCTTTGGTAGTACACAGGGTTATGGGAAAAGTTACCCACATGGGTGCTAAAATCAAAGGAGCTATGCCAGCACAGCAGTGGTGGTGGATGCTGGGGACACTGATTAGCCAAGCAGGTGGAACAGGTCTCTTCAGTTTGGATCTGTTGCAACAACCCCTCACTGAACTGACAGCTGGTCTATTAACTTTGTGAGGGACAGGATGACCTCTGGTGAGCTTTGGTTTAGGGTGTATGGGTGTGGAATAGAAAGGCAAACTTCTCAGGTAAGGAGGAATTCAATGTGTTTCCCTCTTAACTGGAGTGGCTATTTTCCCCTTCTCTTCTGACCTGGGAGTCTAGCATTACCCCAGGTCTCTCTCTGCTCTTCTTTGGCCTCTCTCACATGCCACAGCCTCTATGAGGGCTTTTCTCCAGGCAGAATTATCACTTTGTTTAGAAAACAGAACCGGGGTTTTGAGTACAAACACTACCAGTTCCTGCAGCTCAGTGAGTGCAAGGGAGAAGGGCCTCAACTTTTGTTTGAGTAAATGCCTGTACTAAATAGAATAGCCTAAAGATGCTGAGGAATAAATTAAACCTGTCCATCTCTATGGCTTAACAAAACAATGGTTTATTTTTCATTCATTTAAATTCTGATGCTTGACCAGGCAATATTCCAGACAAGCTGTCCTCCATGCAGTTACTTAGATGCATTCTGCTCCATCTCATGACCCTGCCATATGGACACACCCCTTCATTGTGGCAGCAGTGGGAGAGAGTATGTGGACACCTGTGTTCTGTCACTGCCCAGAAGTGATGCATGAGTGCTGAAATTGGTTCTCTTCTCGCTCTACCAGACAGAAGCAGTCACACAGTCCCACCCTGCAGCACAGCTAGGAGGAGGTAATCTCCCCACGTGCCTAGAAAGGAGAGGTAATCAGACACAGGTTAGCATGGAAGCCTAATCACACCATCTGAAGTTGGCCATTGCCTGTTCCCCTTTGCATTCACTGACTCAGCTCATAGTATCCATGGGATTTAGCATTGTTTCTGGGTTAGTTTTCTCCTGGGCATATTTTAGGCTATGTAAGGTTTCTCCCCTCTTATTTCTTTATCAGTATAATCCTTTCTGCTTAGTATCTTCCAGGAATCTTAAACAAGTTGATTCGCTAATGATTCCCTTATTTTTTGAGCAGTGTCATTGATCCAAGTAAAGTCAGCTGAGGGCCTTTTCTCTATTTTCTCATTTATGTTCTTATTTTTCAAGTGATTTAGGTAGAAATGGAAAGGAGTTCGTTATGTTCTATAATTGTGTTTTTATTTTGAGGATTGTTTGGTGCCGTTGTTCTACTAAATTCTGTAAACTCCTAAGTGCATGGATCAGGTCCCTTTGACTCAATATTTAAACAGGGCTTGCCACAGTGCCTGGCACACAGCAGGCATATGATGTTTATCAGCTGAATGACAACTACATGTGTCAGGAGCATTCTGGAAGGATTCCGGGTGGAGACTGAGGAGCTATACATGACAGCTCTGTGTGCACTTGATTCCAGTGCTTCATTGCTGAAATTATGAACTCTTTCTGCTTAAATAGAGAGCTATGCACATAAATACCTAGTCATGTGCACAAAAAGCTTGGGTGGTCAACCTAGAAAGGGTTGGAGTTGAGCAGGAGTGACTGCATAACATATTGGACAAAGCACAAGTTCCAGTCTTGCCTCACTGGTCACGTGACCTCCAGGACCTCAACTGATTTCTTTGTCCTCCATTGTCCCATTTGGGTAATGGGGGCACTAATACCTTTATGTCTATATTCACATGGGTGTTCTGATGATCAAAAACTGAGTGTATTTGGGCAAGTTCCTTCACAACCTAGGATCTCTGAAAACATCCAAGCATCACAGGCAATCTAGATCTCTGCAAACATTAAGCCCCCATACATGCTGGTTGGTTTTGGGGGAAATATTTTGTCATCAACTCAACCTACTGTCTATCTAAACTGCTGCCTGAATCAGAAAAGTAAAAGTGGTGTTTCTACAAAACTAGAATAAAGTAGAATTAACTGGATTAGTTGTCAGTTCAGTTTCATTTAGGCTCAGTTGAATGAAGCTTTTAATGAAATCAATTCTTATAGTCTTAACATCCCCTACGGGCACTTAAAGAGTATTATTATTCCAAGCAGAACTATTTGGAATGAAGAATAGAACTGATGTCATTTTAGAGTTGTGGGGAATAACTAGCATTGGGAGACACTGAAAGAAAATCAAAGTAAACCCAAGCAGAGTAGTCTGGATGGTCTGGGAAGGGAGAGAAAATTTTGTGATTCTGAAAAGACTGGCAGCTCCAGGCCCAGGGAGTGGGTACAACAGTTAGGAAGGTCAGGACTGGTAGGCTCCAGATTATAATAGTCTTCCTATTTAATGAAGTAAACTAGATCGCATGGGTTTTCTGAAAGGGGTTACTGAAAGGGCTTACTGTCCATTATGCCATTCAGCTGGGGCCTGAGCAGGGCGTCAGAGAGTGGGGGTGGTTTTGGGGTGGCCATGGGAGAATGAGTGCGGGTACCATTTTCCTTCATATTCACTGCACAGGTTCCCATCTCCTCTGCAGGCCCCGTGTGCACATAGCCACCCTACTGAACCTCTGGAGGGTTCTCAAATGCACCTGCCACTTCACTGCCTGCTCAACAAGGAACCCCCACTCTCACTGGGGATCTACTAAACACCTTCTTTTCCTTTAATGCCCTGCTCAGCCATCCTGTTCCTTGCAAACGTTCCCCCAAGCCCCTTAGGCAGAGGGCTACCATGACTTCTGTGTCATTCCTTAGGTGAGGAGACAGCATCTCAAAGAAATGAAGTGACTTTCTGATGTCTCAAAGCTCATTCTCACTGAGCAGGCATTCATACTGCACAAACTCTAATGGACTCTAAAACCTGTAATCTTGGCTATAGACCTGGACAAGGGTTGCCTTCTTGCATTTTTGGGGGATCCCACTTTGGCTTTGTTCCACCTCTGGCCTTGTCATGGGCCTAAGGGACTGTAGGCTGTTAAAATCAACATTAATGGCCCCAAATGCAGTTGTTTATGTTAAGCCCTGTGTCACTGATAGGAGAAGATAGGATTCAGTAGGCAGAGAGGGAAAGATTAGGGCCTGAGGTCCCTGGGTAGGGAAAAACACCTATTTTGGAACAATGCTGGGAATGTCTGACCACAGGAAGCCCCCTTAGGCATAAGGTTCCTCTTATGAATGTAATAGATTCCATCTACTCCCCATCAAGTATCCCCTCTGGGATTTGACAAAAGACCTAAGTATGGCCCTAAACCATCCCTCAAACAATACAAGTGAGCCAATCAGGAATGGACAACCCAGCACTTACAACTATCAAGCCAATAAGGGTAGAACCTGAGAAAGAACAAGGGGAAAGGAGTGGGGGGAGGGCTGACCAGAACCTTTTAAAACAAGGACCCTTGCTTATAGTCTTTGGGCATGTACTTTTGAATATCCTCTCTCTATAAAGAGAGCATTTCTACTATTCTTCCTTTCTAATCTTATATTCCAATAAACTTTCACCTTCTGCTTATTTTGTGTCCACCTCTTCATTCTTTGAAGCAGGAAGACAATGAATCCCGGGTATTGTGGTAAAGAATCCTGCACCAACAACCTGGAGATCATGACCTGAGCTGAAGCTGGACGCTTAACCAACTGAACCACCCAGGTGCCCAATCAGCAGCCTTTCTTTTAAATGGGCTGTTTATCAACATGAATTCCTTGTCTGATTGCATGTGTACCGCATCTCTGTCAGGCCTGTGAGGGCCATAGCAGCATCCCGGGAGCAAAGCTTCACTGCATTAAGGTCTCCAGCAGTGTTTTTGAGAAGCAGGTAAATGCATATATACCTCAAAATAGCAGCTAAGTGGCCTAGAGATTTCTTCCTCTTGTACTATTATGTCATCAAAAATATCTTTAACCTATTAGCTGTTAACACAATGATCCAGTGTTAACACATATATACATATATATGTATATATATACACACTTATATATAATTTTTTATATATATGTAATTTAAAAAATTTTTCTATATGGCAAGGGAGAGGAATTAACATGAGCTTTCAAGAGGTATATGCTTCAAGAATTCACTGATAATTGAAACATGAAAACTAATAGAAGGAAAAAGTTCAAGAGAACTCAAAGCAAGGTATATAAATGTTCTGACACCAGTTAATGATTTTGCACCCAATTCAAATGCGTATATTGGTGAGAGGTTTCCCACATGATTTGAGCATCCTATAATTAACTCAATTACAGCACTATCTACCTGGAGATAGCATCAGATCCCAGTGGTTTAGAGCTCAGTCCCATAAGACTCCCCTACCACCGTCCCCACCCCCCACACTGTCAACCTAAATAAAGATGTAAGCCAAGGAAAGCCCAAATTGCCAGAAATTAAGTTTATTTGGGGACAGCAGAGGAATTAAAATCTGAGAAACATACGCTATAGCCAGCTATAGGTGAGCCTGTTGGGGCAGGCTGTACTTACTGGCAAGAAGCACAAACAAGGGAAAATCCAGCCAGAGTCCAAGCAGTAAATTCATTGGCTTGAGGACAGAGATTTTTGGTGGATGATCAGTGGTCAGGAGATAAGTCTCAGTCTTCTGTAATTGAGGCATTTATGGGAAATCAGTCTCTCAGTTTTTAAGTTTTGTTCTTCTGAGGGCACATATATGCAATTTCCATTTCATATCCTCCAGTTCTATTCTAGATTGAAATCCTTTCAAAATACACATATTTCAAATGCCAAGTGCAATACCTGTTATTCTGATAAGCTAGCTATAACACGTTCCTACAGTCCCGTCTTTGGGTTTGGTTAATTTGCTAGAGTGGCTCACAGAACTCAGAGAAACATTTTATTTGGGTTACTGGTTTATTAAAAAGGATACAACTCAGGAACAGACAAATGAGAGACAGATGAGGTATGGGGAGAAAGTGAGTAGCTTTCATGCCAGGGTTATCATTTTCCCCAATCTCTACATGTCCACCAATGTAAAGCTCCCCAAACCCTCTTCTTTTGGGTTTTCATGGAGGCTTTGCTACATAAGCATCACTAATTAAATTATTGGCCATTGGTGATTCAACCTCTAGCTCTCTTCTCTCCCCAGTATCAGGAGGTAGGAATGAAAATTCCAATCCTCTATGTAAGTTTGGTTACCCTGGAAACAAGCTCCCATCCCTTAGAGGTTTTCCAAAAGTCACCTCATTAACATAAGCCACCAGTTGTGGTGGAAAGGGACTTGTTATGAATAACAAGATACCAATTTCACCTTTATGACTCTGAAGCTTTTCAGGAACTAAGGACAGGAGACCAAATATTATAATAAAAGGTGGTCCCATTGCTCTTGTAACTGAGGAAATTCCAAGGGTTTTGGGAGCTGTGAGCAAAGAACTGTGGAGGAACACCAGATATATATGGGAAATATATATTTCATCAACTGAATGACAAAATATATATTTCTTATAAATCGCAATATTACAGTATGGCAGTAATTCAAAATGTGGATTCACTTGAATCCTGGTCTCATCTTTTATTTTTTTCTTAAAGGTTTATTTATTTATTTTGAGAGAGAGAGTATGTGAGTAGGGAAGATGGGTGAAGGGAGAGACACAGAATCCCAAGCAGGCTCTGTGATGTCAGCACAGGATTCCAACACAGGGCTCAATCTCAAGACCTGGGCTGAAATCAAGAATCAGATGCTTAACCGACTGAGCTACCCAGGAGCCCCTGGCCCTACCTTTTATTAATCATGTAACTTCAAGTGATATTCTTTAACCTTTCTGAGACTCTGCTTTTTCTCCTGCATTAGGGGGGTAATGGCAGGGCATATTGTTGTTGAAATAAAATTCAGTAACTGATATAAAGTTCTCAGCACTGGGCATGAAACAGAGTGTGTGTGGCCACATGTGATAAACACAAAATTATTGTGACAAATATTAGATGGGAAAAACTACCAAGAAGTGTGCAGAAGAAGAAAAATGTCCCTCTGAAACTGCTAAAAAGCATAAAGTTGAGCAAAAATCAAAATGGCTGCAGAAATACTTCAGGGAAGCTAGATTTTAAAGTAACATTTCTCCTCTCTTCCAGAAACCTCCCCTCCTCCCTTCTTGGCCTTCTGTTTCAGAAACCCCATGTCAACCAAAAGATATAACAAATGAGGCCTGCAGCAAGTACACAATTCCTGTCAAAACCAGCTAGAACCTATATTTCCTTATAACCCTCCTCAGCCCCTTCCTCCAGTGGGTTTGTAGGTTTTGAAAGCCATAGCCTGCTACAGCCTCCTTTGTCCAGCAAAGCAATAAAGCAATTGTTCCTCTTTATCCCAGACTCTGTCTTCACGTTACATTTTGGCTTCAATGTACAAAGGTTGGTTTTCATCACCTCCACCCTTCTAGGTTTTTGGCTGAGACCCCACCATCCTGTAATAAAAGATTAACAGGGGAGGGGTGCCTGGGTGGCTCAGTCAGTTAAGCCTCTGACTTCATTTCAGGTCATGATCTCACAGTTCATGGGTTCGAGCCCCACGTTGGGCTTTGTGCTGACAGCTCTGCTTTGGATTCTGTGTCTCCCTCTCTCTCTGCTCCTCTCCTGCTTGTGTTCTGTCTCTCTCTGTCTACCAAAAATAAGTAAATGTTAAAAATTATTTTAAAAAGTTAAAAAAAAAAGATTACCAGGAGAAAAACAAATAGAAGTTTAACAACATATACATCCCCTGTATCCATGGGAGAGACCCAGGGTAACTGAGCAACTCCCCAAAATGGCCTAAGCTATCTCCTAAATACCACCTCAGTTAAAAGCAAAAGAAAGCAATTGAGGAGGTCGGGGCAAGGCCAGTTATGAGAGGTTACCAGGAAAGTCACTAAAACAGGGGTATGGTTGTTACACAGATTCAAGTCCTTGCCTTCTCCATTGATCATAGTTTCTAGAGATTTAGTCATTTTTGTTCTCCTAGTAGAGTAGATAGTTAGGAACAGGATACCTGGAGGGCAACAGAAGGAAGCTATGGCCAACTATCAGGAAGGTCAGAGGCCTGTCCTGGCAGCTCTTTACAAGAAGCCGGATCAAACCAGACAGGCCCAAGATGGTGGGCACCATGACAGGAAACCCTTGAACAAATTGGGAAGAAAAAGCAGGAAACTCTGCTTCCTGCCCCAAGTAATAAATATTCCACTCCCTAGTTAACAACTGTCAATAGAAGGTAGAACCCCACCCCCCTCCCCGCTCCCAGGTGTGCAGCACTCTCTTGAGTTTTCTCATCTCAGACCTTGGGAGTATATTCTTCACTGTAACAAACTTTCCCACTTCTGTTACTCATCCACTGTGCTGCGTGTCTGTCATTCAATCCCTTCTTATAAGACCAAGAACCTTTGGCAACTCCTTTGGATCTTGCTGGGTCAAGGCCCCAGGACCCAGGGTCTCCCCAGTTCACCTGGCAACATTCTTGGTACAGAGAGGGAAATACCTTCACAAGTGAATACTTCCCTTAGAAATGTAAGCTTCTCTTACAAAATGGTAACTTCTCTTCGGTTTTTAGAACTTGTCCTATGTCTACTGTTTATTGAAAAATAATGAGCTCAAGGTAATTCTTATGACAAAAAGGCATATTTTGGGGTGGCACATTCTCCCCCTTCAAGTGCCACTCAAGTGTGCCTTTGAGTGCTTCATGTGCCATAGAATAGAATAGAATAGAATAGAACATTAGGCAGCAGAAATCTTCCCCATAGCCACTGCATAACCACTTTAGTAGGTTCTGCCAGACTCATGGGCTGATCATTTAGAGTGGGTGGGGATCTGCTCTGCATTCTGGTTCATGAAGGGAGAAATGGTGATAACACTTTCCTTAGCATAGGGACTGGAAGCAAAGGGGAAGCCTGGAACTCAGGACTCAAGGATGTGTGCACATAAATCTCCAAAGGCAGGAGGTTCTATGGGACAGTGGGTTAAATTTGGATGTGTAGCCTCATCCCTTCAAAGCTGCATCTCCCTGAGGTCATTCTTGCCTAAGTCAAGGGCCTTCTGGGAATTCAGGCTCTTTCATGTTTTCCATCCAAAATCATTTTTCTTCCCATGGTTTTCAGCAAATATTTAAAAGTTCCATTCTTTCTTTATTATTTTTAAAAGATAGAAGAGAACAGAAAGCCCTGTCTTGTGGACTTCATAAACCTTATCTCATGTAAAAACAATATATGGAGCATTTACATGTAATAAGAACAGACTTCAGTGCTGGGATACCCAGCAAACCAGGCAGTTGTACTTAGGAGCCTAAGAATGTAATATATGAAAGGACTTTTAAAGTGCATGAAATAGAATAGGGGTGCCTGGGTGGCTCTTTAGCTAAGTGTCTGGCTCTTGATTTTGGCTCAGGTCATGATCCCACAGTTTGTGTGATTGAGCCCTGCATCAGCTCTGCACTGACAGTGTGGAGCCTGCTTGGGATCCTCTCTCTCCCTCTCTCTATACTCTTTCTCACTTTATGCTCTCTCTCTCTCAAAATAAATAAATAAGCTTAAAAAAAAAAAGAAGAAATAGAACCATTATTCTCTTAGGGGCAGTGGTTTGTGGTATAAATAAACTCCCTAACATTTTAGCATTTGGGGCAAGAATACAAAGGGAGGCCCATGAACTGTATGTCCAAATATTTTCAAATCCTAAGTCAAGTTAATGAGTTGTTGCTAAGCAACATATGTTCTACTTTTCTCCCTTGATGAGTATGCCTTCATAGCAACCTAGAAGATGAGATCCAAATTTAGAATTATTGGACTCCTTGACATGGTGATCCAGAACATGGCAGCAGGGGGAGAACCAGCCTCAGCTCCTTGCCAGTCTGTCTTTGCTAGTCCCCTTTCTCCTCCAATACCAGCTCCGCCCACACCAGGTGCAGGCACTTCAGTATATATGTCCAGACTTTATTCAAACTCTCTGTATCAACCACCTTTTTCCCACCTGTCAGGCATTGGGATGCACACTTAGGTGTTACAAGCCACTCTCAGGAGGGAAGGCTAAGGGAGGAGACTCACCCACTCTAAGAAGAGGGTCAAAAGTTGTTTGGGCACAGAAATCTTGACTCTATATCTAGAAGGAAGGATGCACAAGTATCAACTGGACATATTACCAAACTGATGCATATTAAACATTTTAAGAGTTTATTTAAGGAAAAATAAATTTGTATTAGGCAGCATCCAATCTAGCAGATAGAAAGGAGCTCTTAGCAGCTGTACAAAGTGAAAGACTTTTATAGATAAGAAAGGATCAGGAAGAAGAAAGTTATACTGTTGAAAAAGTGGCCTTGTCATTGTAAAGTTAGTTTCCTTTAGGGGAGGGTAGAGGTCTATCAGGCAGATTATCTAACTAGTGCTGATTAGGTAATTCCTGATTGACTAGTTTAAGATTCCATTTCTGGGAGAGCTGAAAGCATAATTAAATGAAGTCATGGATTGGTGACATTGAAGGATTTTTACCACAATACCCAGGATAGGTTTTCTCACTGCTTCAAAGAGTGAAGAGGTGGACACAAAATGAGCAGCAGGCAAAAGTTCATTAGAGTATAAGATTAGAAAGGAAGAATAGTAGGAAAGCTCTCTTTACAGAGAGGGGACATTGAAAGTGAATGCCTACTGACAATAGGCAAGGGTCTTTGTTTTATAAGGTTCTGGTCATCCCTTCTACTTCCGTTCCCCCTTGTTCCTTCTCAGGTTTTATCTTTGTTGGCTGGATAACTCTATGTGGTGGGTTGTCCATTCCTGATTGGCTCGTTTCCATTGTATGAGGGGTGGTCTATGGCCATACCAGTTCCCCGTGGGTTATAGGTTTTATGGTCTGCTTATTTTTAGTCAGGTCTTTTGTCAAATTCCTGAAAGAAATCTGAGGGGGAGTTGCCTGAGATTTGCTGTGGTCAGACACTCCCAGGATTATTCCAAAATATGTCTTTCCCCACCCAGGGACCTCAGGTCCTAATCCTTTTTCTGTCTTATTTTTTTTCCTGTCATATTATGAGTTTGAGCCCCAGACTGGGTTACTGCTGTCAGCGCAGAGCCTGCTTAGGATCCTCTGTCCCCCTCTCTCTGCCTTTCCCCCAGCCTGCATGAGCACTCTCTGTCAAAAAGAAATAAACATTACAAAAGGGAAAAAAAAAAAGAAGGCCTGTTGCTGCTGCTTCAGATGGATATGGGCTCGACAAGTCTCTGACTCTTGATGGTTATTTGATAATGACAGGATTTTAATCTTTTATTGATTTCATCCTCTCAAAACACCATATGGGGTGCCTGGGTGGCTCAGTCGGTTAAGCATCCCACTTCAGCTCAGATCATGATCTCGTGGTTCCTGAGCTCAAGCTCGGCATTGGGCTCTGTGCTGACAGCTCAGAGCCTGGAGCCTACTTCCCTTTCTCTCTGTCCCACCCACACTTGCACTCTGTCTCTCAAAAATGAATAAATGATAAAAAAAACAGACCACCATAAAACCTGCTGTTCAGGAAAGCTAAGTTTATTAAACCTACCGCAATAAGGGAAAACACCAGTTTGCATAAGTCTCATCAATGTCTCAGAAAGGGGAAGATTGGAGGGGGGTCCAAATTGGCCTTGAAAGGCAGGAAACTGACTGTGATCAGGCAGAGTTAACGACAACAGTAGCTTTGAATTGGTGGTAAGGGCCTGGATGACAGGACTGGCAAGCTTTCTAGCCAGCTCCCAGTTCTATCTCCTAGGAGTCAGCATTTCCTGAAACAAGTAGCTGAGTGACTTTTGTTTGTTTTCAGTATGGTTTCACAGAGGAACAAGGGAGATGCTCAGTATAATTTAAGAGAAAGTTCTTACCTTCTAAAATTTGCTTACTTAGCAAAGAGCCCTGCACATGGCAAGCTGGCCATCAGAGTGCCTGTCATAGGCCATTACAACGCAAAGCATCATGTGAAAGATATAGGTAGTGAAAGTGGGGCTTGGTGCACATTAGTGGTGGGGCAGGTGATAGAGTTTAGGGGTGTGTTTTGAATGCACATCCTAGGTTGCAGGTATTGATTGTGACAGGCCGTACTCCATAGTCTGAGAGATGTGAGCTGTAGAAAAGGTACATATTATTAAAAAATGAATTACTGACCAAGATTTTGAAGGAACTTTCCAGGTATAAAAGAGGAAGAAAGACATACAAGACAGAAGGAATTGTTTGCTCAAAAGCACACAGTGAAAACTAGGCTATTATGTACTAGAAAGGATATTCTGACTAAGGTGTAGCAAAGGGCAGGGAAGGAATTTGGGCTTCTCAGCAAAGCTGTCAATCTTCACCTGAGGTCACTGGTATGGCCTAGGTTGTTGAGTCCAGAAAGGTTTTACTGACATTCAGAGGTATAACCCAAAGAGGTCAGAAGCATGTTTCTCCATTAGCACCCATGGTGATGACAGCCTTGCCTTCGAGGCCACTAGAATTCCCAGGACAGGACCCAGAAAGGGAAGGCTCAGGCCTGATGGCAGAGAGGCCCCATGCACATTCCAAGGCTTGAGGACATGCTTTTAATCACACAGGAAGGAGTAGAGATGTGGCAACAGCAAACTCTTCAGGTAGAAGCATCCTCTAGGACCATATGATTTTACAGTGGTCTGGCATTTTATCCACTGGCAGACCTCCCCCTGCGTCATTTTTCTCCCTTAGACACATGGTCATAGAAAATAGGGAGGGGATTGGCATGAATCTTGGAACATCAGATTCTCCATCAAGTTCATGGTTATAAAAAATAAACTATTGTGGGGAATGGAGATGGGAAGTCAGGTGTTCTCAGTTTTTCCTGAGAGGAACAGGATCCTCATATGGCAACAGGGATTGAACACTAGTGACCCTCTGGCTGAAACTCTTCTGGGAACACGTGTACAGAGACATGACTTTGTTTTTAGAAAGTATTCTGGACTCCTAATTTGATTTAAAAAATTAGATATATGTGTGTGTGTGTGTGTGTGTGTGTGTGTGTGTGTGTGTCTTAAGCATGCAGGCTTAGGCATGTTTTTATCATATAGATTACTTTAAAATACATCAATATTTTTAAGTAGAGATTGATTTTCTTTGGGAAAAAAGTTCCCTGAATTGCTCTTGTGGGATAATTCCCATAAGATGATTAAAAGCCTTGTTGTTTAGTAAAGCTCTGCAAGGAATACCCTTAAAAACCTGAGGTGGCCTTTTGCTTGTGTGAAAGGTTTTATGAAGCATCACATTAGATCTCTGTGAGATTGTAAAAGAAGGATTGTCTCCTTTATAGTTGGAGTCCATCTTTGGTCTGAGACCTTTTTGTAATTTGAAACTTGTGTTTGTTCTCTGAAGAGGCTGGGAATACTAAACCATTTTTCTACTTTCAAACCTAGCAAGGCCTAGCACATTTGAATTTAACCACTTGCTTGTTAGCTTATCTGTACCCTAGGTATTCTAACTTAGGCCATGATTTTTAAAAAAGCAAACAAACAAAAAACTAGGCAGAACTTTGAATTTTCTGTGTAGAAATCTCTGTTGTTACATGACAGATTATTGACTACATTTCCTATTTTTTTTTCATTTTCCGAATCAGCCATGTTGTCAAAATCTCAGCTACTATGATAGAAAAAAATAGGATTCAATAGGCAGAGAGGGAAAGAATAGGACTTGAGGTCTCTGGGTGGGAAAAACGCATATTTTTTTTAATCATGCTGTAAGTGTTGGACCACAGCAAACCCCCTTGGGCACAAGTTTCCTCTTAAAAATGTAACAGATACCACCTACTCCCCCTCAGGTTTCCCTCAGGAATTTGACAAAAGACCTAACTAAAAACAAGTAGTAGACCGTAAACCGTATGACCCACAAGGAACACTGTGGCCAGAGACCACCCCTCATACAATGGAAACAAGACAATCAGGAATGGACAACCCAGCTCCTAGAGCTATAAAGCCAATAATGATAAAACCTGAGAAGGAACAAGGGGTAAGGGAAGGAAGGGTGACCAGAACCTCATAAAATAAGGACCCTTGCCTACTGTTGTGGGCATTCACTTTTGAATGTCCCCTCTCTGTAAAGAGAGCTTTCCTACTATTCTTCCTTTCTGATCTTATACTTGAATAAACTTTTGCCTGCTGCTCATTTTGTGTCCATATCTTCAGTCTTCAAAGTGGCAAGACAGCCAATTCCGGGTATTGAGGTAAAGAATCCTACAACACTACCACATAATAAATATTCCCTTTCTTCCAGCTTCTGGTCTTACTCAACATGCATTATGCCCTCAATGCTGGCCTGTTTGAGGCCCATCACGTTTACACTGACAGTCTCCTCAATCCCCATCCAGTCCCCAGACCAATGCCATACATTTAAAATTTTTTTTTTAGTGCCTCATATTGGGTGACAAAATCTGTACTAGTTATCTGTTGCTTTGTAACAAATCACTTCTCCCAACTCAGTGGCTTTAGAAGGCAACTATTTATTGTGTTTATGAATTGATAATTTGGGAAACTTGCTGGAGAAAGCTCATCTTTGCTCCATGTGGTATCATCTGGGGTGGCCCAGTAAAACTGGTGGATTCTCCTCCAAGATAGTTCATTTGCATGGCTGGCAAGTAGGTACTGGCTGCCAGTTCCTGCCTACTGGGCCTCACCCTGGAGTAGCAAGAGCATCCTCACAATATTGTATCTGGGTTTCAAGAGTAAATGTCCGAAACTATGGTAAGTAGAAACTGCCCCTTCCTTCCTTCCTTCCTTCCTTCCTTCCTTCCTTCCTTCCTTTCTTCCTTCCTTCCTTCGTTGTTGAGGATATTCTGGCTTCCTCAGTGGCTGTCTTGAAGTGATACAACCAGAAGCATGGAAGCTGGGAAGTGGGGTGGGGCAGAACACAGATGCATTACTTGAAGATACAAGTTTCATCATGTGCCTTTCTGGAGGTTGATCACAAAGACCAAAGAACTGCTTGTTTGGAGCTGCAACCCACTTAGAATATACCCTTTAGAGGTAATCTTTCTTGTCTCATCTCCTCTCCTTCACTATTGCTTTGCTGAGGCTACCTCCCTGGGAATCTCCCTGAAAAACCCTTCTTGATTGTATTTATTACTTGTTCAGCAAACTTTTCTTGAACAGTGTGCCAAGATATTGCTTGTGCAATTCCTTGTGGGCTGTACTAAGAGGTTTCATTGAAGAGTGTGTGTGTGTGTGTTTGTGTGTGTGTGTTTAAGTTTATTTATTTATTTTGGGAGAGAAAGAGTGTGAGCAGGGGAGGGGCATAGAGAGAGGGAGAGAGAGAATCTTAAGCAGACTCCGTTCTGTCAGCGCAGAGCCTGACATGGGGCTCGAACTCAAGAACTGTGAGATCATGACCTGAACCGAGATTAAGACTTGGACCCTTAACTGACTGAGCCACCCAGGTTCCTGAAGAGTACATATTCTTAGAAAACAATCAGGAAGTGATATGACCTAGTAATAAGAGTCTTAAAAAGAATTTTCCTTATGCTGCATGGCAAATGGACTGTTGCTGGGCAGGGATAGAGGCAGGAAGAACATTCAGGAGGCCACTGCTCTGATGCCACCCTTGGGCAGTGTTGGCCAGCACGGGTAGGAGGGAATAAACATTATATATTTGGAGAGAAAAAAGACAATGTTTGGTAATGGATTGAATAAGGAGAGGAATGAGGAAAGGGAAAATTAACAGCGACTCCTAGGTTTGTGACATAAGGAAATGGTGGACTATTTACTGAAATGAGGAAGATAGCAGGAGGAGAGGGTCATGGAAGGATGACCAAGTTTGTGGTGTAAGTAGGAACTGTTCAAACCTTTCATGGATTTGAATGTACATCACTAATTTACCTCCTACAAGTCCTATTTTCAGCTAAACAATTCTCTACTTCATAAGCTTATTGTCCTATGTCTGCATTAAATCACAGTTGATCCTTGTGTAAAGGCTGTCATTTAAAAATAATCTTTTTTTCAATTTTGTGACTCTGACATTTCTTCCTTACTCATCAAGGAGTTCTGTTTTCAATAGTATCTCTTTGGCTCATTCAATTTTTATTTTACTGAGACAAAATTGATCTACAACATTGTATTAGTTTCAGGTGTACATGTTTCAATATTTATATATAATGTGAAGTGATCACCACAGTAAGTCTAGTTAACATTCATCCATATAGTTACAAATTATTTTCTTGTGATGAGAACTTTTGAGACTCTTTTAGCAACTTTCAACTATATAATACAGTATTATTAACTATAGTCAACATGCTGTACATTACATCCCAAAATCTTATTTATTTTGCAACTGGAAGTTTGAGCCTCTTTATCACATTACCCCATTTTGCCCATCTACCCACCCTTGACTTCTGGAAATCACCATCTATCTCTGTATCTAGGAATTGTGTGTGTGTGTGTGTGTGTGTGTGTTTAGATCTATGTGTAATTGAAGACATGTCGTATTTGTCTTTTTCTACCTGACTTATTTCACTTAGCATAATGCTCTGTAATGTCCATTCATATTGTTGCAAATGGCAGATTTCCTTTTTTATGGCTGAATAATAATATAACATATATATCATATTTTTAATCCATTCATCAATTGATGAACATTTATCTTGTCTTTATATCTTGGCTATCATACATAATGCTGTAATGACATGGGGATTCATGTTTCTTTGTGGTTAGTGTTTTTCTTTTCTTTGGATAAATACCCAGAAGTGGAATAGCTGAATCATATAGCAATTCTATTATAATTTTTTGAAGAAACTACATTTTGCTCTCCATACTGGCTGGCCCAATTCACGGTCGTATCAACAGAGCACAAGAGTTCCCTTTGTTGTACATACTCACCAACACTTGTTATTTTTTGTCTTTTTGATAATAACCATTCCAACAGCTGTGAAGTGATATTTTATGGTGGTTTTTATTTGCATTTACCTGATGATTAGTGATGTTGAGCATCTTTTCATGTACCTACTGGCCATCTGTATGTCTTCTTTGCAAAATGTCTATTCAGATCCTCTGCCCATGTTTTAATCATATTTTTTCTATTGTGGTTTTTAAAATACATTTTGGACACTAACTCTTATTAGATGTATGATCTACAAACATTTTATCTCAGTCTGTAGATTGTATTTTCTTTTTTTCTTTTTTTTTTTTTTTTTGCAACGTTTATTTATTTTTGGGACAGAGAGAGACAGAGCATGAACGGGGGAGGGGCAGAGAGAGAGGGAGACACAGAATCGGAAACAGGCTCCAGGCTCTGAGCCATCAGCCCAGAGCCTGACGCGGGGCTCGAACTCACAGACCGCGAGATCGTGACCTGGCTGAAGTCAGACGCTTAACCGACTGTGCCACCCAGGCGCCCCTGTAGATTGTATTTTCATTTTATTGATGATTTCCTTTGCTGGGAAGAAGCTTTTACTTTGAGGCAGTCTCACTTGTGTGTTTTTGTTTTTGTAGCTCTTGTTTTTAGTGCTAAATCCCTCACCCCCCTAACCCTCCCCCCCAAAAAATCATTACCAACTGATACCAAGGAGTTACCTATGTTTTCTTCTAGGAATTTCATGGTTTCAGGTCTTATATTCAAGTCCTTATTCCACTTGGAGTTAATTTTTGTGTATGGTGTAAAGTAGTGGTCCAGTTTTGTTTTTCAATCTTTATTTTACATGTGATTGCCCAGATGTCTAGCTTTTCCACCACCATTTATTGAAGAGACTATAATTTCCCCATTATATATTCTTGGCTCCTTTTAATTTACCATATATGCATGAGCTTGTTTCTGGGCCAGCTATTTATTCTGTTCAATTGATGTATGTGTGCATTTTTATGCCAATATCATACTGTCTTGATTATCATTGTTTTGTAATATAGTTTTAAATCAGGAAACATAATGCTTCCAGCTTTGTTCTTCTTTCTCGAAATTGCTTTTGCTAGTCAGGGTCTTTTGTGGTTCCAAATTTTAGGATTGTTATATTTTTGTAAAAAATGCCATTGGAATTTTGATGGAGATAGCATTGGGTAGTGTGGACACTTTAACAGTCCATGAGAATGGAATATCTTTCCAGTCAGACTGGCCAAAATGAACAAATCAGGAGACTACAGATGTTGGAGAGGATGTGGAGAAACGGGAACCCTCTTGCACTGTTGGTGGGAATGCAAATTGGTGCAGCCACTCTGGAAAACAGTGTGGAGGTTCCTCAAAAAATTAAAAATAGACCTACCCTATGACCCAGCAATAGCACTGCTAGGAATTTACCCAAGGGATACAGGAGTACTAATGCATAGGGGCACTTGTACCCCAATGTTTATAGCAGCACTCTCAACAATAGCCAAATTATGGAAAGAAACTAAATGTCCATCAACTGATGAATGGATAAAGAAATTGTGGTTTATATACACAATGGAGTACTACATGGCAATGAGAAAGAACGAAATATGGCCCTTTGTAGCAACGTGGATGGAACTGGAGAGTGTGATGCTAAGTGAAATAAGCCATACAGAGAAAGACAGACACCATATGGTTTCACTCTTATGTGGATCCTGAGAAACTTAACAGAAACCCATGGGGGAGGGGATGGAAAAAAAAAGAGGTTAGAGTGGAAGAGACCCAAAGCATAAGAGACTCTTACAAACTGAGAACAAACTGAGGGTTGATGGGGGGTTGGAGGGCGGGGAGGGTGGGTGATGGGTATTGAGGAGGGCACCTTTTGGGATGAGCACTGGGTGTTGTATGGAAACCAATTTGACAATAAAATTCATATATTGAAAAAAAAGGAATATCTTTCCATTAATTTGTGTCTTATTAAATTTATTTTATGAATATATTATAATTTTAAGTATACAGATTTCACCTCCTTGGTTAAATTTATACCTAGGTATTTTATTCATTTTGATGCAACTTACTTTGTAAATAATTTGTTATTAGTACATAGAAATGCAACCAATTTCTGTATAAGAGTTTTTTAAACTTTTTTTTTTAAATTTTTTTAACGTTTATTATTTTTGAGACAGAGAGAGACAGAGCATGAACGGGGGAGGGTCACAGAGAGAAGGAGACACAGAATCTGAAACAGGCTCCAGGCTCTGAGCTGTCAGCACAGAGCCCGACGCGGGGCTCGAACCCACCGACTGTGAGATCATGACCTGAGCCGAAGTCGGACGCTTAACCGACTGAGCCACCCAGGCGCCCCTAAACTTTTTAAAAAAATGTTTATTTTTTGAGAGAGAGAGAGAGAGAGAGAGACAGAGTGAGAGCAGAAGAAGGGTAGAGAGAGAGAGAGGAAGATACATAATCCAAAGCATCTGAGCTGAAGTTGGACACTTAACCAACTGAGCCACCCAGGTGGTCCTTTTTTAACTTTTTTTTTAAGTTTGTTTATTTATTTTGAGAGAGAGAGAGGAAGTGCAAGTGGGTGAGGGGCAGAGAGGGAGGTAAGAGTAAGAATCCCAAGCAGTCTCTGTGCTGCCAGTGTAAAGCCTGATGTGGGGCTTGAACTCATGCACCATGAGATCATGACCTGAGTCAAAGTCAGACGCTTAACCAACTGAACCACCCAGGCACCCTAGGTCTTTAGAGTTTTTTTATATATAATGTGCCATTTGCAAATAGTGCAAGTTTTATTTCTTCCTTTCTGATTTAGATGAATTTTACTTCTTTCACTTGTCTTATTGCCCTAGCTAGGACTTCCAATACTATTTTGAATAAATATGGCAACAGTAGGTATCCTTGTTTTGTTTCTGATTTTAGAGGAAAATCTTTCAGTTTTTCACCATTGAGTATGATTTTAGCTGTGAGTTTATCACATATGGACTTTATTATATATATTATATATATATAAATATATATATATAAATTCCCTCTATTTGTACTTTTGTTCAGAATTTTAATTACAAATGGGTATTGAATATTGTCAAATGCTTTTTCTGCATCTATTGAGATGATTATATAATTTTTATCCTTCATTTTGTTAATGTGCTATATCTCATTGATTTGTGGATGTTGAACCATCCATGCAGCCTTGGCATAAATCCCACTGTATCATACTGTATAATCCTTTTAATATATTGTTGAATTTGTTTTGCTAATACTTCTTAAAAATTTTTACATCTATGTTCATCAAGGATAGTGGACTGTAATATTCTTTTCTTATGGTGTCCTTGTCTGGTTTAAAATTAAAGTAATGCTGGCCTTGTAAAGAGTCTGGAAGTGTTTCCCACTCTTCTGTTTCTTGGAAGAGTTTGGGATATGTTGGTTTTAATATTAAACATTCTTGGAATGCTTGGTAGAACTCACCAGTGAAGTCCATCTTGTCCTGGACTTTTGTTTCTTGGGAGGTTTTTGATTACTGACTCAGTCTCCATACTAGTAGTTAGTCTATTCATATTTTTAATTTCTTCATGATTCAGTCTTGGTAGGTTGTATGTTTGTAGGAATTTATCCATTTCTAGGTTGCCCAATTTGTTGATGTATGATTATTTATAGTAGTCTCTTATGATCCTTTGTATTTCTGTGGTATCAGTTTTAACATCACCACTTTCATTCCGATTTTATTTATTTGAGTCCCCTCTCTTTTTTTCTTGGTAAGTCTAGCTAAGGGTTTGTCTAGGAAGCTGTCACATGAAATTAACAATAATAAGAAAGAACCAGATCTGGTTAAACTGTCTCCTCCTTGGAGAAAGTCTATGGGGCATCTGGAGGACTTGGGCTGGGCAAAGGGATGAGATCATGAGACATTGATTGTGAGTCATAAAACAAGGAAGTGACCTTGAGCCTAAGAGCTCAGTAACTGCTCAGTTACTGACAACCTACTGTGTCTCCAACTGTTCAGTCATGGTCAGAGTGAACATTCTAGGTCTCATGAACCCATGACCTGCCTTGTTCTACCTGAGAAGCAGCATTATATGAAAGGTCACCTCAGGACTGGAAATTCCAGATTCTTTATCTCAGGCTAGAGATAAGTTGTTTTTAAATGCAAGGCTTTGATTTGAAAGAGCTTGGATTTTTTAGTTCCAAAATTCTAAGAATCAGAACATTAAGTATATCCCAACAGCATTCAGTAAATACTTTCTGAGACAGTTTTCTCACTTGAAAATGTTTCTAGCCTAAGGGATACTGCTAGAGAGAAAAGATGGAGAGTGGAGGGGGTTTCTGGAAAAGGCGCCCTGTCCCCATAAAAGATTGAGACTCTAAGGCAGACAGTTGAAATAACAGAACCCCAGCAATTATTGGGATCTGGAGTAGAGAAGACCACCCTGGTGGCTATGTCTACAGAGAAGCCCCAAAACCAGGGAAGTACCACCTGAATGTTAGAAAGAACTATCCACAAATAGCCTAAGGTACAAAGTCTTCATGTACCCCAGAGCCACCTGTGACACATAGGGGATTTTGGCAGTGATGCATATCCTTTTGGTAAGACTGATAATTTCCCTCATGTAAAAGTAATAGCTAGTTGGGATTGCTTTCTTTGCTTTTTGCAAACCTATAAGAAGGGGAAAGTATTTACTAACAAGGTCTGAAGGAAAGGAGAAAGACTGATTCTAAATGCAGAGACTTCTTTATTTAGCAGTGAGCTCAAAGGAGAAGTGAAGGCCCATTATTGAACAGAGATTATTTGAGGGGCTACAGAAAATATCTGTGATGAGTATGTTCTTGGTTTCGTGGCCAGCATTCAGTCTGAGAAAGTTGTTAAGACTGCAGTGTGTTTTAGCTTACTTTTCTCCTCAGATAGGCCCCACTGCCTCTGGAAGCATTAACTGTGATGGGTGGACCCCTTGGGACCCTCATCCTTGCTGCTGTTCTCTGAGATTTCCTTCAACGGAGACACAAAGAAGCTCAGAGAACCCTGGAGTATTGGTGTTTCCTCTTCTTTTTTCTTGGGTGACAGACAATGGTCCTGATTGAGGATTCCTGAGGGTCAGAAGAGGAAGCTTCATCTCACTGGCTAGCAACCCCACATGCTGCTATCAAAGATTCTTCCAACTGCACAGGGCTCATGCCCCCTAGACACTGCTCCATAGACATGATAAACATCAGACTCACTCTCCAATTCCTATCTCCATGGCAGGAAATTTGCATCGCAGCACTTGGGGGTTTAGTTACATGCCTGTAATAGCTGTTAATGGAAATGGCACAGCAAAATTTTCAGGTACTACTTTGAAACCAGCCCCCCGGTGTTATGATAACATTCTTTCCCATTACTTCTTGAAGAGCACAACAGAATGTCAAAGGAGATGTAAAACTTCAGAGAGAGGGAGAGAGAGAGAGGTCTGTGCCTCTTCAAAACCAAAAAATGTGTTCACTTTGCATTGCTATCAACTGTTATATCTGATTTAATAAATCTAAACTTGTTATGAATAGGCACACAAGATTAAAAAAATGCAGGCCAATATGCTAGATAATACTGTTCATGACAGTAAACCTTCCCTTCTTATCCCCTGCCTTTACTTTCAAACTGAGAGGAGGGTGATGTCCTTCTTTTGGAAGGCAGCTCTCTGTGTTAATGCTGCTCCTTGGGGACAGTAATAGAAAGTTTGGTTAAAAAGCACCTTGAAGGCTCCTTCCCTCCTAATGAGTCATGGAAGGAAAGAGTTCCAAATGGGGTGGAGGATTACGTGCCAATCAAAGGGCAGAGTTTCAAAAATGGCACAGCTGTGAGTTTGGGCAAATCCTTAAAAATGTCTTCTCTCCAAGCAAAGGCTAATGGCATCATTTCTTTGGCTGCAGAGTAGAAATTATTCCTCAAGAGGCTGACATGGTGAATGTCAGCCTCCTGATATATGGTCTTCTTTAGCAATAACTCTGGTAAACTGTCAAGCTTGAGGAGAGAAGGGACTTTTCATATGGCCAGACTGTAGCTTGATGGGGTCTCCTTTCCCTGGGAACTTCATATGGTTTCTTCCTGTAGCAATGTCTCTTGGAATGAGATGCTCTGTAGATTTCTCTGCTGTAGTTTCAGAAATGCCAAAAACAGCATATGCACTGAAGAACCCAATCTGGTGCAAAGCTATTTGCACCTTGTAGTGCTGTCTGACAACCCATAGGTCATGATCAATGAACTCTCAGCCCTCAGCATCAGGCTCAAGCTCCTGAGAGGTAGAGGACTTCCCCCATGCTGCCTTCACACAGCCAGTAGCCAGTCTCTGAGAGCCTGGTGTGGGAATGCAAAGGTGAACAAATCAGTCTTCAGGACACTGAAAACTAAACCTCACAATCTGATGGAGAGTGTGCTATAATAGAGGCACACATAAACAAGGAGGGAAGAAGGAGCAGACTGTGCTAGGAATGGCTGAAGCAGAGTTGAAGCTTTTTCTTAGGTCTAGCAAATTCCACCAAAGGAATTTGAACCTGTAGTATTTCTCCTAAAATTCTGATGATAAAACATTTATGTCTAGACATCCTTAGTGCCTTTGCAACATTAAAATTCAAGAAATGATTGAAGACGAATGTATTTTAGACAAGACAATATTATGGTATCTTATGTCTATCTTGGGGATTTTCACTGGGCTCAGAATCACTTCATTTGGAAAAGGCTCATTTGAGAGAAACACTGAGCATCCTGTGCCCAGCTGCTTTCCTGAGAGCTGCATCTGTACTTCCACCTTTGGGGGAGCTAGCAAGGTTAAATAGTGAGGTCAGGACCGTATCCATCCTTCACTTCTCTTTAATGGGTGGGATCTTCTCCTGAGCTTCTACTCCTTCTGAATTGACCAGATCCAGGTCTTCCTCAGAAGCTATGGGACCAGTTGTTGCCAGCACATCATCAGGGAATCTCACTCCAGCACACCTGTGCCATAAGTACGCGATGACTTAGCTATAATCAAAATTACCTGAGGAGCTCTGGGATGATATATTTAAAATGAAAAGCCATATATTTCAGTGGCACCAGACCAGATGAAGAAAGTGTGAGCAATCCACCTGCCTGTTTTGGGCATACAACACACAGTGTTGCCTCAGACAGTGCTGGTGTTCCTGGCAGAATCACAAAGGGGGAAGAAGAGAGACCAAAATCGTGGGAAATGCTGTGTATTCCTGGTTTCTTATGTTTGCTGATATTTTTATGTGCCTCCATATTTAAATCTAAAATATTTTGTGGATGTGACCAAATTACACACAGACATATTTGTTAAGTAGCTCTTTTACTTTAGGATAGTTTTAGATTTACAGAGGAGTTGTAAAAAAATTCTATATCCTGCACCCAGCTTCCCTCATTATTAACATCACATATTAGTGGTACCTTAGTCACTAGTGAACCAGTACTGATACATTATTATCAACTAAAGTGCATATGTTATTCAGATTTCCCTACTTTAACCTAATGTCCTTTTTCTGTCTCAGAAATTCATTCAGGATGTAACATTTTGTTGTCATATCTCCTTGTCTATTCTGTGAAAATTTCTCATCCTTTCCTAATTTTTGATGACTTTAACAGTTTTGGGGAGTACTGGTCAGATATTTTGTAGAATGCCCCTCAAATGGGAAGGACCTGATTAAACTGAGTGATGCATTTTGGGAGTAAAATTACAGAGGCAAATTGCAATTCTCATCACATCATATCAAGAGTAAATACTGTACTATAGCAACATGACTTTAGTGATTAGGTAGTGTTTGACAGGATTCTCCAGTGTAAAGTTTTTTTTTTTCATTCCCCTCCCTTTGCATACTACCACTCTTCTAAAGGAAGTCAAGGAAGTCACTACAGCCCACACTTAAGGGGTTGGGATTGATATCCATATCTTTGAGCAGGAGTATCTACATAAATTATTTGGAAATATTTTGAATGAGAGATTTGTCAAAAATTTATTTATTTATTCAATCATTTCTTTATATCTGTATGGATTCTTGGATATTTGTTTTATACTTTGGGTTAAAATCCAGTACTGTTTTATTTATATTCTTGCTTAAATTGTCCCAGCTTTGACCATTGGGAGCTTTCTCAATTGGCTCATGGGTCCCTTGGACATATTCCCATCACTCCTCCTCTTCTTCTTCTTCTTCTTCTTCTTCTTCTTCTTCTTCTTCCTCTTCTTCTTCTTCTTCTTCTTCTTTATTGAGAACTTCCTTACTTTCTGACACTTCAAGATGACCTAGGCTCACTTCCCCAGTTTCAGAATCTATTTATGTTATTTCTCCAAAGATTCCTGGTAGAAACCAAGATCTAGTCATAAAGTTGCTACTGGTATGTATTTGTTCCTAGGCCTCAGTTGTCAGAGCAAGGATATACATGCCTGTCTGCTGGCCCACTTATATAAATAACTGAAAATACTTATACATGCATCCATTTGTTTCTACCCTAAGCTAAATGAGAGATCAAATTCATGTTTCCATCACCATGTGGCTCATACTGGCTTTTCTTCTTGCTGTAACTTCCTACACTAATGGTAACAAACTGAGCTCCCACATCCATCATCCATTTGTGTGATAGTCTAATTCCAGTAGTTATGCATAGAAATTTCAGAACTACTAACCTATAAACCTGATAACCTATACCCTTATGTGAAAAATGTTATCAACAAGAGCACAGGGCTTATGCACAGTGTCTTTTGCATTTAACCTCACAATCTCTACTCATTTCCAAAGTTGCTTAGGTCAGGATATTTTTCTTTCACCCCTTCTAGTGAGGTTATTTCATACACTTATAATAGCCTTTTATTTTTGTCATAGTTTATATTCCATACTTGGATACTCTGACCTCCTGAGTGAGTTTTGTAAAAATTTTCATACATTAAGTTTCACTCTTGTTCTGCAAGTTGTAGTTCAAGAATTCCAAAATTCTAAGGTTTTTGACAAATATATAATGTTATGTTTTTAGCAATATGGCATCATACAGAATAATTTTACTGTCCTAAAAAAATCCCCTGTGCTTCACCTAGTCAACCCTCTCTTTTCCCCAAACCATGGGGAAAAGACTTATCTGTTTACCGCTTCTATAATTTTGCCTTTTCCAGAATGTCATATAAACAAAATCATACACTAAGTAGCTTTTTCAGAGACTGGCTTGTTACATTTAACAACACACATTTAATGTATGTCCACATCTTTGTATGGCTTTGGATAGCTCATTCCTTTTCATTGCTGTCTAGTATTCATTTAGGGTTGGGACCATGTGTATGGGTTATCCACTCATCTGTTGAATCATGGTTCTTCCAGTTTTTGGAATTATTAATGATGCTGCTATAAACATTTATATACAGACTTTTGTGTGGACATGTTTTCAAGTAGTTTTAGTGAATACTTTGTACTGTGATTGCTGGATTTTACGATAAGGCATTAGCTAGCTTTGTAAAAAAGTGCCAAACTGTCCTCCATTAAAGCTTGACAATGTTGTTCCCATCACAATGAATAAGTTTCTGTTGCTCTGCATCTTCACCAGAAATTGATGTTGCCAACTTAAAAAATAACGATTTTCAACCCAATGAATAATGTTAAACATATTTTTCTCAAGTGTACAATAAATGTTCTCCAGGATAAGCCATATGTTAGGTCACAAAAAAGTATTTATAAATTTGAACAGATTAAAATAATATAAATAATAAATATCACTATCAACATCTTAAAAAATTCCCCAACAAAATTTCCAATCAGATAAATGAAACTAGATAGCAATCACAGAAGGAATCTGGAAAATTCACAAATTTCTAGAAATTGAACAATTATTTTTAAAATAAAAATTGTAAAACAAAACAAATGAACAGAGAAAAAAAAAAAGACAAACCAAAAAATCCCAGACTCTTAAATACAGACAACAAACTGTTGGTTGCCAGAGGGGAGATGGGTAAGGGGTATGGGTGATATAGGTCGAGGGGATCAAGAATACATTCATCCTGATGAGCACTGAGAAAGGTATAAAATTGTTGAATCATTTATACTGTACATCTGAAACTAATACAATACTGTATGTTAATTATACCAGAAGAAAAAATTAAAAAAATTAAAATGTTGAATATAAAATGAGTCATAAAATAAAAACAATAAAATTGCATATATTTAAAGTATACAACATAATGTTTGGATATGCATACACATGGTAAAATGATTACTCCAGTCAAGCTAATTAATACATCCATCACCTCACACAGTTGCCATTCTTCCTTTTTTTTTTTTTTGTCATGAAAGCACTTGAAACTTGCAAAGAATTTGCAGAATACATTATAGTATTAGCTATAGTCATCATGCTGTACATTAACTAGACTTATTCATCATGTATAACTGCATTTTTGTGCCCTGTGACCAGGATCTCCCCATTTCACCCACCTCTTCCCTTGGTAGCCACTGTTCTTTTTTTTTTTTTTTTTAATTTTTTTTTTCAACGTTTATTTATTTTTGGGACAGAGAGAGACAGAGCATGAACGGGGGAGGGGCAGAGAGAGAGGGAGACACAGAATCGGAAACAGGCTCCAGGCTCTGAGCCATCAGCCCAGAGCCCGACGCGGGGCTCGAACTCACGGACCGCAAGATCGTGACCTGGTAGCCACTGTTCTGTTCTCTACTTCTAAAACAACAAACTTTTAAACAAACAGGTCAAAGATGAAATCACAAGGGAAATTAGAAAATATCTAAAGACAAATTAAAATGAAAACAATAGAAACTTAGCAGTGTTAAAAACAAATTTACAGCTTTGAAGACATACATTTAAGAAAGAAGATCAGGGGCGCCTGGGTGGCGCAGTCGGTTAAGCGTCCGACTTCAGCCGGGTCACGATCTTGCCAGGTCACGATCTTGCGGTCCGGGATTTCGAGCCCCGCGTCAGGCTCTGGGCTGATGGCTCAGAGCCTGGAGCCTGTTTCCGATTCTGTGTCTCCTTCTCTCTCTGCCCCACCCCCCTCATTCATGCTCTGTCTCTCTCTGTCTCAAAAATAAATAAATGTTGAAAAAAAATTAAAAAAAAAAAGAAAGAAGATCATAATCACCTTCATCTAGCGTATACTTATTGTGATGAGCACTGAGTAATGCAGAGAATTGTTGAATCACTATATTGTACACCTGTAACCAATCAATATAACACTGTATATTAATTACACTTTTTTTTCCAACGTTTATTTATTTTTGGGACAGAGAGAGACTGAGCATGAACGGGGGAGGGGCAGAGAGAGAGGGAGACACAGAATCGGTAACAGGCTCCAGGCTCTGAGCCATCAGCCCAGAGCCTGACGCGGGGCTCGAACTCCCAGACCGCGAGATCGTGACCTGGCTGAAGTCGGACGCTTAACTGACTGCGCCACCCAGGCGCCCCATACACTTTAATAAAAGAACAAAAATTAAATAAATAAAATAAAGGAAGATTTTAAATCAATAATCTAACTTTGCTCCTTAGGGAACTAGAAAAAGAAAATGAGAACATAAAGCTAACAGAAGGAAGGAGATAATAGAGATTAGATGAGAGAGAAATAAAATAGAAATAGTAAAACAATAGAAAAAAATCAATAAAATTAAAAATTGGTTGTTAGAGATTCACAAATTTGACAAACATTTAGCTATATTGACTAAGATAAAAAGACAACATTCAAGTTACTAAAATCAGAAGTGAAAGTGGGGACATTGCTACCAATATTACAGAAACGAAAATGACTATAAGAGAGTACTATGTACAGTTGTACACCAAAAAGTTGGATAACATATTAAATGTACAAATTCACAGAAACACAACTTCCCAATATTGAATCATGAAGTAGAATATATGGCTAAAGCAATAAGGAGATTTATCCAGTAATAAAAACAAATGAACAAACAAACAAACAAAAACAACTTCCAACAACAACAAAAAGCCCTGAATAATACGGCTTTGCTGGTAAATTCTACCAAATTAAAATTGTAGGTAGATACTGCTTCACATCCATTAGAATGGCTTCAATTAATTAATTAGTTAATTAGAGGATGTGGAGAAATTTGAACACTGGTGCATTTACTGTAAAATGGTGCAGCCACCATTGGTTTTCTAATGGTAGAAAACAGTTTGACTCTTCCTCAGAAAGTTCAACATTGAATTACCATATCATCCAGCCGTTTCATTGCTAAGATAATTGAAAGCAAGGTTTCAACCAGATATTTATAAACCAATGTTCACAATAGCATTATTCACAATGGCCAATAGCCAAGATGTGGAAACAACCCAAATATCCTTCAAGAGTAGAATGGATGAACCAAATGTAGTAAATTCATACAATGGAGTATTATTCAACCTTAAAAAAGGAATTCAATTCTGATACATAATACAACATGGATAAACCCTGAAAACATTATGCTAAGTGAAATAAGCAAGATGCATAAGAACAACACATAGTGCATGATTCCACATATATGAGGCACCTAGAATAAGCAAATTCACACAGACAGGAAGTAAAATAGAGACTACTAGGAGCGGGAAGAAGGGGGAATAGAGAGTTATTATTTATGAGTACAGTTTCTAAAGAGGATGATGAAAAAGTTCTGGAAATGGATAGTGGTGATTGTTGCACAACATTGTGAATGTACTTAACCTCACTGAAGTATAGTTAAAATAGTAAGTTTTGTGTTATGTAATTGAACATAATAAAAAATTGAGGAAAACCCTCTAACCGCCCCTGCCTAGGTGATGCTAATGTACAGCAGGGTGATAACCTTGACTTTAAGCAGCACTTCACCAGTGAGTAATACACCTTGAAATGAGCTTCTTGACGTTTTACCCCCAGTGTGGGGGTATAGATGCAGGCTTTAAATAAGCCCATGCACCTTGTATCTTATACTTATGTACCTTGGGCACACTCCTTAACTTCCCTAAAACTCAATTCTCTTATCTGTGAAATCTGGACATTTCATAGGTTGTCTGTTTTTTGTTTTTATTTTTGTTTTCTTTTTAATTCCACAGGATGCTTCACAGAGAGGGCTTAGAATAGTGTGTGGCACCTGATTCACACGGAGGTGAAAACTATGTTAATGATGACGGAGTTTTCCTAAATCAAAAGTTGGAGATGTGTGGGTAAAATGGGCTTAAACCTATGGTTCTCACATTTGAGCAGCATCAGTGTCACATGGAAGACTTGTTAAAAAAACATTCTAAGGTCTGGAGTGGGGCCAGGGAATTTGCAATTCTAACAAGTAACCATGAACTTAGAGCTATCGCCAAGATCCCCACCCACTGGATGATCCGACGCTTCTGGAAGTCCTCTGCTCTGAGAATATAATTTAAAGAGGTTTCCTATCTAATTAGAGGCAATATTTCCTGATCTATCAGATACATATAATCTTAACATTTAGAATTCACCAAGCATCTCAAAAATGCATATGCATTTTAAACAAAGTAGTCAGGATTTAAACTGTTTGAAACTAACTTTAAAAATTTACATTTTGGGGGCCTCTGAGTGGCTCAGTCAGTTAAGTGTCTGATTCTTGGTTTTGGCTGAGATCAGGATCTCACAGATTGTGAGTTCAAGCCCTGATTTGGGCTCTGTGCTGATGGTGCGGAGCCTCCTTGGGATTCTGTCTCTCTCTCCCACATCTCTCTCTCAAAATAAATAAACAAACTTCAAAAAATTTGCATTTTGAAACTTGATAAATTCAGTAATGGGGTTTTGGACAACCTGGAGATTATTCAGGCATGTTCCAGGAGAACTAGCCAGGGAGAAATCACATCCGAAAACTCTGGGTCTTGCTATTACTATTGACCCCTGCTACCTGTGATGGAGAATAGGCAGCTTTATTAGACTTTCTGACAGATATCCTTCTCACAGCTTTGTGTCATACCAGCTTGGACTTTGAGAAATGCAATAAAACAAGCATGTGTGGATGCATTGGCTCCAGAAACCATTGGATAGGACTCAAACCCCTTCCTTATAAAAGACAGAAAAAAAATGTACCTGGTTTGAAGCCTGAAATTGCTGCTTGTGGACTGTAGGTACATCGACAAGTCATTTGATCTCTCATAGCATTTGCAGTCTCACATATAAAACGGGAAGAATAATCATCACCTACTTTGAAAGGTTAGTATTCTATTTGGCACATGGTATAAACCCAGGAAATGACTGTTGGTACTGTTATTAGTTGTTGTGGTTGTTTGATGACCCCAGGAGTAGAGATTTAGTCTAAACTTCTGTCCTTGCTGGTTATGAAACAAAAACCACACTGATTCCATTTTTCTCCTTTTCTCCTCTTCTCTTCCTGCTCCTTTGTCTCTTCATTTTCCTGTTATTCTCTCATATTACTGGTGGACAAACATCTGTAGAAAGTCTCCTAGCAGTTTTCTAGAGTGTGCTTGTATATTGGCCCTTCCTGCATCTCCCTTTCCTTACACCCCATTAGGAAAGGCAGCATTCCAAAGAGCTTTCTAATTCCACTTGAGCATCTCCAAAATCAGTTCAGCCAAGACAAGTAGCATCCCATGCAGCCTCATTGGTATGCCATTCTACCAAGGAGTTCTGGGCACTGTAAATGACACATGAATTATGTATGTGGGGGCTCAGTATAGCATTTAGCATGCCTGAAGCACCATTTGCATTTTGGAAGGGAAGGTCATTTTGATTCTGTGATGTATTACATATTCACACGCCTTGCAGGAGTCAGGGCCCTCATGCTGGTGTCTGAGGGTGTGGCTGCAGCCCCTCTATTCCAGGTCCTGCTGCCACTGCACTCAAATCCTTGGACTAGAGTGGGAGGCTGCTCTCCCATTTATCCCTCTCTCTGTGTCAGATGTTTAGAATTTTAATCCTTTCTTTTGCCCTGAAATATGCTGACTTCTCAAGTGGTGAGCATCATCTCCAAACATCACTTTGCACCACAAGGCTGTGACTCTCTCCAGTCCACCAGGAATGCCACAGCTACTCCGGGATGGAATTCTCCTCTGTTCATAGGACCATGCTGCTCTGCACAGGTGGGGAATTCAGTAGGGAACTATAACTGCAGACATGAACCAGGTCACTCCTATATGACCAGTAAGCCCTGAGCACACCCACACACCCTACCTGTGCACACACTAGTTCCTTTGTCATCTCTTCCCTTCATTATCTAGGAAAGCACAGGCATTCTTTTCAGAGTCCATTTCAGGTGAATCCTCTGTTAAGCTTTTCCTACTCCTCTGATCGGCCCTGTTCCTACAGCCACCACTTCACTCCCCAAAAGAGAAGCACACAAAATAAAAACAGTATCTCAGGTGCACATCCACCCTGCCTGGTAAGAGCCAGTTGCTGCACATATCACATTTGACTGTAATTGTTTTTCTCCCACTAAAGTACTAGTTTCTTGAGGCACAGAACTATGATCTCATTTTATCTTTTATCACTAAGCCTCTAGCATTGTGCCTGGTGCTAGGAAGCTGCACAGTAAGCCATCATCTTGATTTTGTGAAAATGTGATCTATTCAAGACACAATGCTTGCACACAGTGGTTCATGGCTGGAGGTCATAGAAAAAAGACTTAAAATTTGAGTATCTTGGTTTTAGTGCTGACTTTAACGACCTTACCAGATGGATTAACTTCGACAACTGAACTCAAGACCACCTGGCTTCCTTGGCCACAGAAAGGACCAGGTCAACATAGTTTAGGTCATGAGACTTGCTTAATCTACACAGTATATGTGAAGGGTTTTGAGGTGTGTTGACAGTTGTGTTACCTGGGAGAGTATATCTACTTTCCAAATTATTCTTATTTACTCTTTAGTTTTAATTACCATAATGATAGATAGTTCTCAAAAATTAGATAAGTACCTGAGAAATGTAATCAACAGCCTTCCTGTTTCTTGTGCTCATGAAACAGTACTGGACCAAGTAAACATACCTTTGCTGCTTTACTTTGGAAATCACTTGCTCCCAGAAGATAAGACTGAGGGTCACGTAAAACAGTTCCCTTGTCAAAACTAAGTGCTTGATACAGCAATACTCACTTCAGGACCCTTGCCTGTCGGCAACCACTGATCCTAATTCATTATGCAAAAATCTTTTCCAGTTGCTACAGGCTCCCTTCCTTGCAAGGGCTGATTTAAAGTGATCTGGCTCATACCCTAAAAACCTCTAATTGCTTTTTTCAGGGTCCCTTTTCTGAAATGCTATTAGAATTCTGTCAAGTTGTTGTTCTTCTTTACTGCGCTAATTTAATAAACTGAGTTTTGCTTGATCAGAAGTTTTTCCAGTAGTCTTTTATGGGGCTTTCAGCCTATGGCCCAAATGGGTAACAATGTCATACTCATTTGGATGTCACATGATCTTCTCAGGTTTCTAGAGAACAATGAAGATGAGAATGGCAAAAACAATAACAACAAAACCTCTAAGTAGAAAAAACATTATAAAATGCATGTATTACATTTCATGTATTTTGTTCACCATTTAGAGAATATCTTCATTCCTCCCCAAGACATTTATTCTTGTTTGCAATGTAAGTCTGACAGCTTTGGTTGCCTGAATCCCCAGCCTACATAAAATTAAAAACTGTTGAGCTTTTAAGGAAGTGTGGAAATAGTCTGTACAAAACGAGAGAGCAAGGGGCTCCAGGCCTTGTGTATGGCCTTAATGACCACCTGCATATTTCTGGGTGTGTCTGTGAGGGTGTCCCTGGAAGAGATTAGCATTTAAATCATCAGACTGAGGGGCGCCTGGGTGGTTCAGTCAGTTGAGCATCCAACTTTGACTCAGGTCATGATCTCACAGCTGGTGGGTTTGAGCCCCGCGTCAGGCTCTGTGCTGACAGCTCAGAGCCTGGATCCTGCTTTGGATTCTGTCTCCCTCTCTCTCTTTGCCCCTCCCTGCTTGTGCTCTTTGTCTCTCTCTCTCAAAAATAAATAAACATAAAAAATTTAAATCATGAGACTGAGTAAAGAAGATGACCTCACCAATGTGGCTGAACATCATCCAATTTGTTGAGGACCCAGAATGGAACAAAACACAAGGGAAGATCTAATTCCTGGTGTCTCTTATTGATGTCTGTCTTTCCCTGCCCTCTAAGGTTGGAACTCATGTTTCTTGGGCCTTCAGATTGGCAATGAATTACACTACCTGCAGCTAGAATTGCACTCTGTACTAAAGGATGAAGTCCTCGCACCTGTGGTCATCCCACCCCAGCATCCCTCCAGGTGCCTGTGATCCTGTTGGGCCACACCATGTGTACATCCTCAAGTGAGGAGATGGCCCCTTTCTATCAATGCCTATTTTCTCCTACCTTTGTCCAACCTCACCATCTATTGGATACATATTTGCTGCTGTGAGTGAAAGTTAAGCAAAAGGGTGTCTTCTCAGTTATGTTTTATGGTCCCTTCTTGGTATGATGGACAGTGACCTCCCATGTCCTGGCCACATTTGTCAGATTTCTTTGTGGGCTCATCTGGGACACTAGAGGGTATGTATCTATCTCATGTGTCTTACACACGTTTATTCAGAGCCGGTTCATTGTGAGGCCAATGCCAGTGATGACTGCCTGTCATAGAAATGTCCATCTAGTGAGGGAGGGAGATAGAAATGAGAAAAGCAACAAAAAAAAAAATGTGATGCAATGCATGAGGGAGGAAAAAAAAAACAGTGCTCTGATTGAGAAATGAGAGGGTTTATCAGTCTAACTATGGTGTTCCCTTTAATGTTAAGGAGGGTGAGGAGACATGGCTTGACAGAAGCCAAGAGAGTAGATTCTCATGTAGGTTGGCTGAAGGGACTTGTGAGGACTTAGAGGCCTCATGCAGGTTGCAATGCAGTGCATAGCCTGAACTCCTCCATAATGTCAGCTACTTGGCTTTAATGCCTCATGTACTCAAGTCATTTGGAGGAAAGCAGCAAAGAGATTGCTGAATGACACTTCTGGACTGATGTGGTAGAAACTCACACATACCCGAGGATACCCAGGTGGCTTTGCAAACACCATACCCAGGGCCTGGCATTTGTCTTTTCACAGAGCTTGGAGTGGGGCAGTGGCACATTAATGTTGCCCAGTACTCTGAAGACATCTGCACTTCCTCCATCCCACATGCTTGGTCTGAAGTCCAGGGCTGGGGGCACTGGCTGGTGCCAAGTCACTGAGGACCTTATTTTACTTTTTATGTACATGCCCTGTCTTTGTGTGTAGGTTGAACCCAGTGCAACACTTCTCCTCCCACCTGTTTTAAGGAATATCCCCAGTCAGAAGGACCTCACAGAAGTCCACACAATCTGGCCTAGAGTATTTCCCAGACTAAGAGGAGGCTCAGCCAGATTTTGTGTGGCCTGTGTCAAGTCTTGTAGCTGAAGTAAGTGGCCAGAAGAAGCAGCTGTTAGAACAGTATCATAAAACCTTTGATGTCAGCCTGGCAATGGCACAGATACCAGCCTGTCTCTGGAAAGCTGCTTTCCTCACAAAGAGAATAGTCAGGCACTGTTGAAATGTCACACTAACCACTGCATTCAACCCAGGAGGTCACCAAAGGGAAAAGTAAATGTCTTTAGTGGATTAAATAAAAGTTTCCATGAGGAAAAAAGGCCTTGGCCTGCCAGCCTGAGCATGTTAGAAGAAGGTGGCCTCCCTATAGCCCTGATGCTTCCAAACCCAACTTCAGCTCTGTGCTGCTGTGATGGGGCAGACCCACATCTCCCTGGTGGTCACGTGAATGGCCTTAGAAATTCAGTGAATGTGTAACCTTTTGAAAATGAAAGAATGCTCAGCAAATTTCTGAATCATTCTGCACATTCTGAAAAGGAAAAATGGCATGTGCCCACCTTCTGTGATGGTTTCTTGGCTTCCCCCTCTTGAGGGAGGTGATATTAATATGCAAGGGAGGGTAAGGGAGCCCAAGGTGGTGGGTCCCTTGGGACTGTGTGAACCTATCAGTGGAAACTTCCATCTCGGCTTCAGAGATTATCCTGCACACTTGAGGCTGGCTGAGTCTGTGTGCAGACTGGGAGAGACCTACCCCATAATGTCAAAAGGGAGGGCAGGAGTTTGGAGGAGAGGAGAGAGTCTCACTAGGAAGGGGAAGGCTGGAGGTCTGGCTGGTAGGCAGGTGTGCACTGGGAGACTGTGGATATGGAAGAAGGTAGAAAAGGCAGAGATGGAAGAAACCTGGAGTATGGACAGAGGGAGCAGTAAGAAATGAAGAAAGTGAATTAGACAATACACATAGTCTGCACTTCAGGAGGGTAAGGGTGTGAGGGTGTCACAGCCACAGAGGGAGGATGCCAGATCCTCCAACCCAGTATGGCTTCCTGGTGCCCTGGCCCATAGGGTGGCCTGATGGAGCCCTTCTGCATGTGCTTGTTCTACCTGCCCATGAAAGGCTGAGCTCCAGTCTCTGGAAGCCATGAGGAACTTCCAAGATTTCAGGCCCTGCTTTCCTGGCACCTTGCTTTTTCAAGCCCTTCCCTCTTCCCGGCTCCAGAGGCACATTTGGTCTGAACTTCTTGTGTAACAATAACCTTCCTTGAGATGAGGCCTGCATTTGGGCTTTAAGGATGGTTTACACATCTTGTGTTGACTTTTCAACAAAGTCAATGCCCAGAGGGCTTCCAGTTTGATACCATTCATAGAACCTTGAGAAGTCCTAAGTTCAGAGCATAATTATGGCCTGGAGATGCATAAAACGTGGGAAACTATCCAACACAGAAATGAATGTTCTCCTTTCTTTGCCCCTCAGGAGTGCATACTTTTCTTGGTCATAAGGGTAGACCATAAAAATGTCCAATGTGCTAAATGATTGAGGCATAAAACCTATTTATTCATCTATTCATTCATTTTACAAACATTACTAAATATCTATTACACATAGGAAAAGAAGTTGTCACTCTGGGTGATACAAAGGTGACAGCATCATGGACTCTGCCCCAAGAGCATTAACTAGTCAGAATCTGGGTGTTAACCTTCTCTGTGACCCAGGGCTCAGCAGGAGGCACATAAAGGGCTCCCTGGGAAAGCGTGTTGATGAATGTCACCATCTCTAAGAGGCACTAAGACCAGAAGAACCTGCCTGACTTATTTCACTCCTTTTTACTTTTTCACAAATAATGAATAATACACACAGGTCGGAATGCCTCAAACCACCAAGAAAGTTGCCAATTTCAATAACTGAATCACCACACTATTTTCCAAGGACAAGAGGGTGGCAGTTGTTATGTGCAGTTTTCCTTTCTGTTTTAAATCATGCTGTTCATACCTGCTTTTCATGTGAACTAACTAGTAATCTTTTGCATAGTTAGCTTCTGGTTTAGATTACCAGGCTGTAGTTCCAATACCCTAGAGTATAGCTAAGGCAGACCTGCTGACAATGTTGCAGATTCACACAGTGTCACATGGATAGAAAGCCACTCCTAGACTGTGATTACTGTGGCAGTGCCCCATCTCTGGGAGTTTGGTGCCCATGGAGTTTTGTGGCAGCACTTGCTCTGCAGCTGCTATCCAAACTCTTCCTGCCATCATCAAAGAATTAGGGGAGTGAGTAAGTTAGGGGCACCGCCAACATGTTGATGGTCAAGTTTTGGGGCCAGGAAGGAGCAAAAAACTAGAATTTAGTTCTGTTCACTACTGCATTCCCAGACCTTAGCATGAATCAATCAATGAAGTAGTCTGAGTCCTTTGAAATCTATTGAAAAGTCACCAGCACTACACTTCAAAAAGAGAATCATAATAATGTAAGTCATTTGGATTAGGCTGATATCAACAATGACACAATTGTTCTATGACTTCAAACTTGCATTAGGCAAAGCCAGGGAAAATGCCCATGCTGTAGTCAGGCAGATGTTCCAGCACTTTAAGGTTTACAGAAGTTTGTTTTCAACTGTAAAACTTAGATTGAATTAGATACTTATCTTGGACTCAACCTTACAGGCTTTCTAAGTAAATGTACACTGTGACTGTCCCCTTGGCTCCCATCCCCCATTGATGTGTGTTTCAAGATATGTGAGTGCTGTAGTGCAAGAGTGTGGTGTAGTCAAAATTCAAATTCTTCTCCTCACCATTTACCATCAGTTTAGACAAGTTATTTAGAACCTCTGTATTTCCATTTCTTCATAGGAAAATGGACAAAGAAATATCTATTGATTTGGTGTGGAGATCAGATATAACTGTGGCATAAAGTACTTGGAACTCTGCCCAGGAGGTGCTAACAGGATTTTTCCCCTATTGCACTCGTCTGGTTGGTGTTTCCTGACCTTTTCTGAAGACTCACCTGAGAGCTTGTTAAAAATTTAGATTCCTAGGCTTCTACCCTGAAGATGCCTCGAGATAGAATGGCTCCTTAGAGCTACCTTTGAAGCCTTACTTGAAAAGAGTTGCTGTGGTGTAAGTGTTTGTGTGTGAGACTTGCTTCTGTATCCAAAAGAGGACATGCAAAACCCTTCTAGGTAGTTGAGATTGCCAAGATATATTCATTCTGGTTTGTCAAAGTTCATCTAGAATTCTTTCTTTAAGTAACACCTTTGGGAAGGGCTCCAAGGTGTGGAATACCCAGGAATTTGGTCTCCAAAGCCATGGAGGTCAGGCAGAGATGGGTAATGGAAGAAGGGAAGCTCAGCTGAGGGGTAAAGTCAAAAGGAGGAAAATGAAAGTAAATGTCCATTTTCTCCCAAAAGAGGTGGTCTGGACAAATGCAAAGCTAATTTAGAACAAAAGACAGCAGTTGAGGAAGACATGACAGTGAATCACCAGGTACGTCCCTCCTCACGAGGATGGATGGGGACACAGAGTGGTGTCTGCTTCACCCACATCTCAGTCAGCTCTGCCTGGGATGCCAGTTTCTGGATGTATTTCTTGGTGTCCCCTCACTATGCCTGGAAAAACCAACACTTTTGGGAGGGAAGAATGGGCCCTGGTAATGAGAGAATATACAATTTCAACTGAAAAGGCTGGACAGCCCTCTGGGTGTCTCAGGACCCCAAACACAAAGAGATCAGGGCAGGCACATGCAGAGGGTGACCCTGCCCCAGGAGGACCTCAATGCAGTTTCCATGGGTGGTGGGGAGGAGCCTGGGATGCAGCAGGCTGTTTCTTCTTCACCCATTTATAGCTCAGGCAGTGGGCGTGTCTCCTGCATCTATCACTGCCTGAGTCCTTCTTTCTTAGTGGCATTAGTTGTCCTCCTCCTCACATCCTCTGCACCTCCCCACCTCCTCTGTCTCCTTCCGTCTCCTCCTTCTCACATGTCCTTCTTACCCATCCTGCAGTATGTGCCTTGCCCCCAACATCTTTTTCCTGGCTGATCCTCTCCCCAGATCCATTGCAGTCAACTTACGCAGCTATCATGACCTGGGGAGCTCTCAGTTTGGCTTATGCCACTTGCCTTGACCACCTGCCTCTCCCAGGTCAGCTCCTCCTGCCCAGCTTGATCTGGACCTCAGTTCTGAGCACTTCTCTTCTCTATGAAAAGTGGAGTGCTGACATCATCTGCTTCCTGACCTTCCCTGAAGGGTGCTGGTATCAGACAGGAGAACTCCAGGCTACACAGGAACTGGGCTGGGCACACCATGGTGCTGGCAGTCCAAGGTGCTAGATCAACAGGTCCCAGAACACATGGGAGTTGCCAGAGATGCTGTCAGGCTCATGTGGAATAAAGCCTGCCATGTATTCCCTAGAAGAGGACTGGGAGAAACTGGACCTTGGGTCAGAGTGGGGGCTACCAGATAGGACAGATAAAATACAAGGCCTAGTTAAATTTGCATTTCAGATAAACAATGGATAAATTCTGGCATAATCATGCCTCATGCAATATTTGAGATGTACTTGTTGTATGTCATAGGCAGAATAAACCTCCCAAAGGAATGTTCTAATCCCCAGAAACTACAAATGTGGCACCTTATATGGCAAAGGGGAATTAGGACTGCTAATGCATCTAAGATATGAGCATCATCTGGATTATTTGGATGAGTCTAGTGGATTTATAAAGAACCTCAGGTGTGGAAAAAGGAGCTCAAATAGCATCAGGATGCAGGTGAGAAAGGCTAGCCATTGCCTTGAAGATGAAGAAGGGGCCATGGGCAAAGGAATGGGGCAGACTCTAAAATTTGGAAGGGAAGAGGAAACAGATCCCTCCCTGGGGTCTTCAGAAAATAATCCATGCCTGCTGACATCTTCATTGGAGCCCAGTGAGGCTCTTTTCAGACTTCTGACCTCTAGAACTGTAAGAATAATGTGCTGCTTTAAGCCACTAAGTCTGTGGTAACTAGTTACTGTAGCAATAGAAAACTAACACTCTTTAAAAAAAAAGTTGTTTATTTGGGGGCACCTGGGTGGCTCACTGGGTTAAGTGTATGACTTCGGCTCCTGTCATGATCTTGTCGTCCATGAGTTCCAACCTCACATTGGGCTCTGTGCTGACAGCTTAGAGCCTGGATCCTGTTTCAGATTCTGTGTCACCCTCTGTCTCTGCCCCTCCTCCACTCTCTCTCTCTCTCTCTCCCCCTCCCTCCCTCTCTCTCTCAAAAACAAACAAAATAAATAAATAAGCTGTTTATTTGAAATTTAAATTTAATTAAGCAACCTGTATTTTATCTCGCAACTGCAATCAGAACCAAATTGAATTAGGGCCAGAAACCCGGTCAGAATTCCTGTCAGGGGCACTAAGTCTATTCAGTGGGGGTTAGTCAGGGGCCCCAGTGTTCGTATCTTAAGAAAGGTTTTCATATGCTGCCCCACAGGTGTGCTATGAGTATTCATTACAATAAATATTAGAATACCAGCACAGTTTCTGGCATGAAATGAGAGGGTGAAATAGGTTCCCAGGTGCCACTGATGACGGTAAGGGTCCTAATACCTGCCCATGGCTTGGTTCTCCAGCATTTTCAGATGGGCTCACACCAGACATGCAGGCACAGCCTGGTGGGGTGCTGGCAGGAGGCAGAGTGCATTGTGGCAGGTTATGGTATTTCTTCCAGAATATCAGCTGTGGGTAGATCCCACACCTAGAATTCTGCCAGGAGTAAATTATGGGCCATGAAAAACACCCTTACAGACCTCGAAGTGCAAGACCCTAAGCCACGTGGAGAGACACAGGTAGTGACTTTCTCCCACCAAGGCCCATCTGCCTCTGTGCTGTGGGCATACTGCCCTCAGAGCTCTGACTTTCTCTGAACCACATTTAGGAGGCCGAGGACTGCCTACAGGCTGATAGCACATCTTCTCCTAAACTTGCAATGAACTTTACAGGGACATGAGATTCCTTTGCCACAGATCATATTGCTAGGAGACTTCTGAAGAAACTCAAATCAGCTGCAGGCAAATGTTAATCCTGGTCACAACCAGTTCTTACCAAGAAACCCACAAATAAAGTGCAGGAGGAAAAAGGGGCTTCTGGTTGCTGACTGGCCTTCTGTTCTGCTGCAGTGGAGCCTGGGCCACACTGCAAAGCTCCTCTCCACTCCCTCTATCCTTAGGTCCCTGTGGTAGTGGGGAGGGAACAGAGGCTGGGTGCATATGCAAAATGACTATTAAAGCAAGAGCCAACACTGGAAATCCAGCAATGGCTTTAGGACACTGTCTTAATGTGCCTGGGAGCAAATCTTCATCACATAATTGAACGTCGGAGGGCCACGCTGGCCAAGGGCCTCACACATCTCCTTGGAAACACTTAGAAGTCCTGCCCAGGCCTCATCAGTGCACCCAGGTCTCCACCATTAGCTTAGGTTCCTCCTGACAAAGTAAAATAGATGCTAAGATATTAAACATAAGGTGTTAATCTAATCCTGTCACTTTCAAGCTGAATAGCTTTCCAAGGCTTCCACTGCCCTTAATAAAGTGCCAGGATTCCTAATGTGCCATGTTCAGGTGCCTGCCCCTTTCCTAGTTGCAACTCCTCACTCCTTGCATATGATTGCTCTGCCTCACAAGTAGGCCATGCCCTCTCTACCTCAGTGAGTGTGTACAGCCTGTTCCCCCTATTATGTATCTGGAATCTAGGTGTTTTTTCACTCCCAGCCTCTTCCTGGTCCAGCTCTTGCTCTGAGCCAAGCTCTCTTCTGTTCATTTGTTTGGTCTTGACTGAGCTGTAAGGACCTCTGGAAAGTAGGGGGCCTACTCCTGTGGGTTGGGACCCCTCTTTGGTACTTTTAGAGTATCTTCTTGCCTCAGTTTTAGTACTGATCATCCCTTAGTGGGTCGGAATACTTCCTTGCTTGCCTTTGTCTTCCCCCAACTCAGCAGTAAGCATTTTTGGGGAAAGCATATTCACTGTTGTTTCTCAGTTGAAGTCATCTAGAATAACTAGAATATTGCTCCTTCTGGTGGAGCACACCACCCACCAAGGCCCAGAAAGGAAGGGGTAATCATTTGGAACAAATGGAGTATCTGGCAAATAAGGAGGAAGGAAGATGTCCTACAAAAGGCTGATGAGTAGATTGTATCTACATTTTTCTCCCTGTGCTCTCAATTTACTGCATGGTCTTTCAGTGAGTGCCTTCCCACAGGAGCTCTGCCCTTTGCTCTTTTTCCCTTCCTTCTGAGTTTCAGTACAGGTTGGGAGATGCTCTGGCTTCCCTTCCATTCACTCACTAGCCTTCACTCTGCAAGGCTGTGGTGGGGTCCTATCACTGACATTTACTTTTTTTTTTATAACAGTCTTACGGTGGTCCCTGATCCTCAATCACCAAGGTCACAGGCTAGAGGTCCCTGCCCATGCTGGGAGCATCCTCCCAGTCAGCATCAATACCTTCTGTGGATGTGCTGGCTTTGTCTCTGTAGGGGAGCAAAATGTACCACATTGACATGTGTCCCTTTGGCATGTGAATTATTCTAGCCTGATAATTTTTAAGAAGCAGAAGACTCTAGAAAGTTTTTTTTCTTTTTGCCTCCACCTAACCCCCCAAAAGAATTTATTTTTTTTTTTTAAATATTTTTTTTAATTTTTTTTTCAACGTTTATTTATTTTTGGGACAGAGAGAGACAGAGCATGAATGGGGGAGGTGCAGAGAGAGAGGGAGACACAGAATCGGAAACAGGCTCCAGGCTCCGAGCCATCAGCCCAGAGCCCGACGCGGGGCTTGAACTCATGGACCGCGAGATTGTGACCTGGCTGAAGTCGGACGCTTAACCGACTGCGCCACCCAGGCGCCCCAAAAGAATTTAGATGGAGGACTTGTTCCAGGAAAAGAGCTATCATCACAGAAAGTTACATTATAATATAAACTAGGTTTGGTGACTGGGATGAGTGAAGCAAAGTCTGTTTGGCAAAATTCCTCTCTATGTCCCATTGTTTCTGAAGGGCCCACAAACATTTGTTTACTGAACTTTCACTTTTTCTCATCTTTCTATGAATTTCTTTCCTTGTCTTTTAAGTGTCAGACCCCTAACCCCTTCTTATTTCAGAAGGACATATATATTTCATTTTGTCTGACTGTTTTTGGAATGTCTCATGTTTATGTGGATTCCCCATACAAATGTAATTAAATTTTATTTTTCTCCCATGAACTATCTCATGTCAATTTAATTCTTAGACCAGCCAAAAGAATTTTGAAGGGTAGAGAAGAAGTTTTCCTTCCCAGCACTTCCTTCTGGATTTGTGGTTGTACTTCTGTTACCTGCCCTTGGTGAGCAGACATAGAGGTGTTGTGGGCATGGAGAAGAGCATAGTGGGACCATATGGGGTTCCTTTCCAGTAACCTCCATAAAGTCATCAGGGAGGTCCAGATTCCCTGGGGGCCATGCCAAAGCTCGTGGTATTTACTGATATTCGTCTCTTCTGTGGATTTCCATGGCCTGTGTCAAAGGGGACAGGGCTAGAGAAACAAGCAAGGAAGAGAAGATAAAAAGCGAGACAAGAGGACCTGGCCCTCTCCCTTCCTGTTGCTGAGTAGCTCAAGAGCTTATAATTCCAGTTATAATTGGAATAACCTCACCTCAAGTTCTTTGCATCCAGTCTGCTGTTTGATGCAGGAATCTCCACAGCCTTCCTGTCAAATGGTCATTCGAGTTTTGTTTGAACAGTCTCAGTGATGGGAAAGCATTATTACAATTCCTCAGTGAACACCTTGGAGTACTTTTATTTTACACACTTGTATGGGTATTTTTTCAAACACACAAACACACACACACACACACACACATGCAGTATCTACACACAAATAAATGCATGGCAATTATGGGCTCAAATAAAGATCTTTCTGATTAATTTGTCACTCAGCAGATTGAACTGCTGTATTTCAGCAGAGTGTTCAAGTGCTTAGATGATCAGGAGAGGGTTTCAACATGGAGTACATGATCAACTGGCATCAAAGGGACCCCTGAAAGTCACCTTTTGGCAAGCTCTGTAGAAGCACTAGGACCCTCTCCTAAGAGATGAGTTTCTGGTGGTGGCTCATTTGGCCCTGGGCCCTTCTGGAGGCAATGAATCTTCCAGGCTAGCCTTGGAGAGCAACAGAGACTTTGCATGGTAGATTTAGCAGCAACCCCAAAGCTTATGACCCCTTTATCTCATGTGTCTGCAGAGACTTTCTGACAGAATCTGATCCTCTTCTCAAACTCAGTCTTGTCCACTGTGATCTCTGCCAGGAGGGCCAGAGCACTGTTATGACTGTGCACCATTTGTCTCAGGAAATAAAGGAGCTTTTTTCCCAATAGGCAAAGAAGTCATGCTATTCATCTGAAGGGGGTACACCTGAAGGTAAGAGGAACGGCCAGCATCAGCATTGGATATTTAACAAAGGCCTCCCCAAATGTGGAGGACCACAATGTGATGCCATGGACACCATTCAGAAATGATTGTGCATGGCAGTGCCTCTCGTTTTCTCTCATCTGGACAAAATCATTAACATATGTTAGTATACATTGGTTATATCACACTTTTCTCCTTTGTACAGTCATCTCTACAGGTCCCCAATGTAAGCATTAGACATGCCCATGGGACAGCTGTTGGGAGCCAAATAATATGGCATAGACGCCTAGCTCATTGTTGTCTTTGGTTATCAGTTCCACCTCCGGTTTTTGGTCCCCAAACAAGGGCACAAGTCCAGGGAGAGGAGTAGAGGCAACTGCTTGGCACACTCTGGGACCACCAGCTTGACCCACCCCACCCCATACAGCCACAGGTAGCCCCTCCTGCCCTTTTTGACCTTCCTCTCCACAGCTACCTTCTCAGGACGGGACCATCATCCCCTTCCCAACCCACTCACCAGATACATGGCTTAAATATGGGATTTAAAGCTATGGGCAAGAAGGAATAAATGTAAAGAGAGAGCCCCGGCACTCTGACAGAGCTTAGAAAGAGGAGCGGAGTGGACACAGGAAACACAGGAGGGATAGTCAGGGGTTGTTACAGTCTGAATTGTGTCCCCCGCTAAATTCATATGTTGAAGCTCTAAACCCCAGTACCTCAGAGTGTGACTGTGTTGGAGATAGGACATTTACAGAGGTGATTAAGTTTAAATGGGGTTATGGGGATGGGCCCTAATGCAAGAAGAGATAAGAAGAGGAGGTTGGGACACACACAAGCATAGAGGAAAAGGCCATGTGAGGTCACAGGGAGAAGGTAGCCATCTGCAAGCTAGAGGAAGAGGACTCAGGAGACACCAGCCTGCCTGCACTTTGATCTTGGACTTCCAGCTGCCAAAACTGTGAGGAATACATTTCCGTTGTTTAAGCCATCCAATGTGCGGTATTTGTTCTGGCAACCCGAGCTGATATGGATGGGGGAATGTGGAAAGGGGTGCAGTCAAGGGAATAAAGGGAGCTTCAATTCACAGAGGAGGCAGTAGTAGGTACAAATCCCATGTGGGTCAGCAAGTAATAGTGAACTCCAAGGCATGCTATCCCCTGTGCCACTGTTTACTTTCTCTTCCATCACACCTTCTCTCTCCTCCTCACCCTTCAGTATGTGGCAGGCAGCTATTAATTATCCTCACTTAGCAGCTGAGGGAGTGTGGCTCCTAGGTTATGTGACTATCCTGTAATTTTTAAATATTTAGAGGCCCTGACCCTCTTCTTAAATCCCACAGAGCAATTCTTCCAGGCCACTTGACTCTTACTATGCAGAGTGACTCTGAAATTTCAGAATCATTGCAGGAGTTTGTTTTCAGCTGCTGCATTTATCAGGCCTGTTAGAAGCAAAGCCAAGTATAGGCTAGTGTCACAAATACACAGACACATGACTTCATCTGCAGCTGGCATGGCAGCTCCAGCTGGCAAGTGCCTCTGATAAGCCTATTGAGGGTGGTAGCATCAGGCTGGAGCTCTGGTTACTGGTGGTGGAAGTTACTTCCCAGCTAACACAAGATGGGTACTGAAGAGTATAGGACTCTCAGGAGAACCCAAGTTACTAAAGGCAGTTCAATACCAATTGGTTGTTGGCCTAGTGATTGGTGGGGAAAGCTCCTAAGTGTCCTTCTCCACAGAACATTCAGCAATTTGTGTGTGCTTCTCCAAATACTTAGAACAATTGATGTGTGTGTGTGTGTGTGTGTGTGTGTGTGTGTGTGTGTGTGTGTTTTGTTTCAGGAGTAGGAAACTCTGAGAAGAGGATGAAACCTGATATTTAGGTTACTCCAGAGGTAAACAAGTGGTTTAAAAGCACAAACACTAATGCACTAATGCTACAAGTTCCTTCCTCTCCCGAAGACACATCCTCTATGTACCCCAATCCCCACATCCCACAATGCTGACACATCCTGATCTCACTGTCCTGACCTGGGCCTCAGCCTAGATATGGCCTTGTTGTGTGTCTGCTTTCCTATCTTCCCTTCCCTGGGACTAAAGCTTTTCCAGAGACCTACTTTCCATTGGTCTAGACATTGTCATTTCATAAAGCTTAACAAAATGCTCACTCTCCCTTTAGCATATTTCCCCTATCCACCCCAAGTCACCACATTTTATTTATTTATTTATTTATTTATTTATTTATTTATTTATAATTATTTATTTATTTTTAAATACAATTGATTGTCAAATTGGCTAACATATAGTGTGTAAACTGTACTCTTGGTTTTTGGGGTAGATTCCTGTGGTTCATAGCTTACATATAATAACTAGTGGTCATCCCAACAAGTGCCCTCCTCAAAGCCCATCACTCATGTTCCTATCTCTCCCACCCTCTAATCAGCCCTCAGTTTGTTCCCTGTATTTGAGAGTCTCTTATGGTATGCCTCCCTCCCTCTCTGTTTGTAAGTATTTTTTTTTTCCTGTCCTTCCCCCCATGGTCTTCTGTTAAGATTCTCAAGATCCACATATGAGTGAAAACATATGCTATCTGTCTTTTTCTGACGGACTTATTTCATTAAGCATAATACTTTCCGCTTCCATGCACATTCCTTCAAATGGCATGATTTCATTCTTTCTCATTGTCCAGTAGTATTCCATTGTATATGTAAATCACATCTTTTTTTTAAATATGAAATTTATTGCCAAATTGGTGTCCATACAACACCCAGTGCTCATCCCAAAAGGTGACCTCCTCAATACCCATCACCCACCCTCCCCGCCCTCCCACCCCCCATCAACCCTCAGTTTGTTCTCAGGTTTTAAGAGTCTCTCATGCTTTGGTTCCCTCCTTCTCTAACGTCTTTTTTTTTTTCTTTCCCTTCTCCATGGACTTCTGTTAAGTTTCTCAGGACCCACATAAGGGTGAAACCATATGGTATCTGTCTTTCTCTGTATGACTTATTTCACTTAGCATAACACTCTCCAGTTCCATTCACGTTGCTACAAAGGGCCATATTTCATTCTTTCTCATTGCCACGTAGTATTCCATTGTGTATGTAAACCACAATTTCTTTATCCATTCACCAGTTGATGGACATTTAGGCTCTTTCAGTAATTTGGCTATTGTTGACAGTGCTGCTATAAACATTGGGGTACAAGTGCCCTATGCATCAGCACCCCTGTATCCCTTGGGTAGATTCCTAGCAGTGCTATTGCTGGGTCATAGGGTAGATCTATTTTTAATTTTTTAAGGAACCTCCACACTGTTCTCCAGAGTGGCTGCACCAGTTTGCATTCCCACCAACAGTACAAGAGGGTTCCCGTTTCTCCACATCCTCGCCAGCATCTATAGTCTTCTGATTTGTTCATTTTGGCCACTCTCACTGGCATAAGGTGATATCTGAGTGTGGTTTTGATTTGTATTTCCCTGATGAGGAGCGACATTGAGCATCTTTTCATGTGCCTGTTGGCCATCCAGATGTCTTCGTTAGAGAAGTGTCTATTCATGTTTTCTGCCCATTTCTTCACTGGGTTATTTGTTTTTCGGGTGTGGAGTTTGGTGAGCTCTTTATAGATTCTGGATACTAGCCCTTTGTCTGATATGTCATTTGCAAATATCTTTTCCCATTCCGTTGGTTGCCTTTTAGTTTTGTTGGTTGTTTCCTTTGCTGTGCAGAAGCTTTTTATCTTCATAAGGTCCCAGTAATTCACTTTTGCTTTTAATTCCCTTGTCTTTGGGGATGTGTCAAGTAAGAAATTGCTGAGGCTGAGGTCAGAGAGGTTTTTTCCTGCTTTCTGTTCTAGGGTTTTGATGGTTTCCTGTCTCACATTCAGGTCCTTTATCCATTTTGAGTTTATTTTTGTGAATGGTGTAGGAAAGTGGTCTAGTTTCATCCTTCTGCATGTTGCTGTCCAGTTCTCCCAGCACCATTTGTTAAAGAGACTGTCTTTTTTCCATTGGATATTCTTTCCTGCTTTGTCAAAGATTAGTTGGCCATACATTTGTGGGTCTAGTTCTGGGGTTTCTATTCTATTCCATTAGTCTATGTGTCTGTTTTTGTGCCAGTACCACGCTTTCTTGATGATTACAGCTTTGGAGTAGAGGCTAAAGTCTGGGATTGTGATGTCTTCTGTTTTGGTCTTCTTCAAAATTACTTTGGCTATTTGGGGCCTTTTGTGGTTCCATATGAATTTAGGATTGCTTGTTCTAGTTTTGAGAAGAATGCTTGTGGAATTTTGATTGGGATTGCATTGAATGTGTAGATAGCTTTGGGAAGCTTTGACATTTTAACAATATTTATTCTTCCAATCCATGAGCATGGAATGTTTTTCCATTTCTTTATATCTTCTTCAATTTCCTTCATAGGCTTTCTATAGTTTTCAGCATACAGAGCTTTTACATCTTTTGTTCAGTTTATTCCTAGGTATTTTATGCTCCTTGGTGCAATTGTGAATGAGATCAGTTTCTTTATTTGTCTTTCTGTGGCTTCATTATTAGTGTATAAGAATGCAACTGATTTCTACACATTGATTTTGTATCCTGTGACTTTGCTAAATTCATGTATCAGTTCTAGCAGACTTTCGGTGGAGTCTATCAGGTTTTCCATGTATAATATCATGTCATCTGCAGAAAGTGAAAGCTTGACTTCATCTTTGCCAATGTTAATTCCTTTGACTTCCTTTTGTTGTCTGATTGCTGACGCTAGCACTTCCAACACCATATTAAACAACAGTGGTGAGAGTGGACATCCCTGTCATGTCCCTAATCTCAGGGAGAAAGCTCTCAGTTTTTCCCCATTTAGGATGATATAAGCTGTGGGTTTTTAATAAATGGCTTTTATGATGTTTGAGTATGTTCCTTCTGTCCCGACCTTCTTGAGGGTTTTTATTATGAAACGATGCTGAATTTTGTCAAATGCTTTTTCTGCATCGATTGACAGGGTCATATGGTTCTTACCTTTTCTTTTATTAACGTGGTGTACCACATTGATTGATTTGCGAATGATGAACCAGCCCTGCATCCCAGGAATGAATCCCGCTTGGTCATGGTGTCTAATTCTATTTATATGCTGTTGAATTTGATTTGCTAGTATCTTATTAAGAATTTTTGCATCCATTTCAGGGATATTGGCCTGTAGTTCTCTCTCTTTTTTTTTTTTTTTTTTTTTTACTGGGTTCTGTCTGGTTTAGGAATCAAAGTAATGCTGGCTTCATAGAATGAGTCTGGAAGTTTTCCTTCCCTTTCTATTTTCTGGAATAGCTTGAGAAGGATAGGTATTATCTCTGCTTTAAATGTCTTGTAGAATTCTGCTAGGAAGCCATCTGGTCCTGGACTCTTATTTGTTGGGAAATTTTTGATAACTGATTCAATTTCTTTGCTGGTTATGGGTCTGTTCAAGCTTTCTGTTTCTTCCTGTTTGAGTTTTGGGAGTGTGAGGGTGCTTAGGAATTTGTCCATTTCTTCCAGGTTGTCCAGTTTGTTGGCGTATATTTTTTCATAGTATTCCCTGAAAATTGCTTGTATTTCTGAGGGATTGGTTGTAATAATTCCATTTTAATTCATGACTTTATCTATTTGGGTCATCTCCATTTTCTTTTTGAGAAGCCTGGCTAGAGGTTTATCAATTTTATTTTTTTTTCAAAAAACCAACTCTTGTTCTCATTGATCTGCTCTACAGTTTTTTTACATACTATATTGTTTATTTCTGCTCTGACCTTTATTATTTCTCTTCTGCTGGGTTTGGGGTGTCTTTGCTGTTCTGCTTCTATTTCCTTTAGGTGTGCTGTTAGATTTTGTATTTGGGATTTTTCTTGTTTCTTGAGATAGGCCTGGATTGCAGTGTATTTTCCTCTCAGGAATGCCTTCACTGCATCCCAAAGCGTTTGGATTGTTGTATTTTCATCTTCATTTGTTTCCATATATTTTTAGATTTCTTCTCTAATTGCCTGGTTGACTCATTCATTCTTTAGTAGGGTGTTCTTTAACCTCCATGCTTTTGGAGGTTTTCCAGACTTTTTCCTGTGGTTGATTTCAAGCTTCATAACATGGTCTGAAAGTATGCATGGTATGATCTCAATTCTTATATACTTATGAAGGGTTGTTTTGTGACCCAGTATGTGATCTATCTTGGAGAATGTTCCATGTGCACTTGAGAAGAATGTGCTTTGGGCGGCAGAGTTCTAAATATATCTGTCAAGTCCATCTGATCCAATATATCATTCAGGGCCCTTGTTTCTTTATTGATACTGTGTCTAGATGATCTATCCATTGTTTTAAGTGGAGTATTAAAATCCCCTGCAATTACCACATTCTTATCAATCAGGTTGCTTACGTTTGTGATTAATTGTTTTATATATTTGGGGGCTCCCATATTCGGTGCATAGACATTTATAATTGTTAGCTCTTCCTGATACATAGACCCTGTAAATATTATATAATGCCCTTCTTCATCTCTTGTTACAGCCTTTAATTGAAAGTCTAGTTTGTCTGATACAAGTATGACTACTCCAGGTTTTTTTTGACTTCCAGTAGTATGATAGATAGTACTCCATCCCCTCACTTTCAATCTGAAGGTGTCCTCAGGTCTAAAATGAGTGTCTTGTAGATAGCAAATAGATGGGTCTTGTTTTTTTTTTTTATCCATTCTGATACCCTATATCTTTTGGTTGGAGCATTTGGTGCATTTACATTCAGTGTTATTATAGAACATGCTTGTAGCAATGTCTCTGGTACTTTGTCTCACAGGATCCCTCTTAGGATCTCTTGTAGGGCAGGTTTAGTGGTGATGAATTCCTTCAGTTTTTGCTTGGGAAGACCTTTATCTCTTCTATTCTAAATGACAGGCTTGCTGGATAAAGGATTCTTGACTGCATATTTTTTCTGTTCATCACATTGAAGATTTCCTCCCATTCCTTTCTGGCCTGCCAAGTTTCAGTAGATAGATCTGTCATGAGTCTTATCAGTCTCCCTTTATATGTTAGAGCATGTTTATCCCTACCTGCTTTCAGAATTTTCTCTTTATCCTTGTATTTTGCAAGTTTCCCTATGATACGTCATGCAGAAGATCAATTCAAGTTATGTCTGAAGGGAGTTCTGTGTACCTCTTGGATTTCAATGCCTTTTTCCTTCCCCAGATCAGGGAAGTTCTCAGCTATTATTTGTTCAAGTACACCTTCAGCCCATTCCTTTCTCTGTTCCTCTTTTGGAATGCCTATTATATGGATACTATTGCGTTTCATTGCATCACTTAGTTCTCTAATTCTCCCCTCATACTCCTGGATTTTTTTTATCTCTCTTTTTCTCAGCTTCCTCTTTTTGATAATTTTATCTTCTAGTTAACCTATCCTTTGCCTCTTCATTCCGTGCTGTGGTCCCCTCCATTTTATTTTACACCTGATTTATAGCATTTTTAAGCTCCTCCTGACTGTTTCTTAGTCCCTTGATCTCTGTAGCAATAGATTCTCTGCTGTCCTCTATAGTTTTTTTCAAGCCCAGCGATTAATTTTATGACTATTATTTTAAATTCATGTTCTGTTATATTGCTTAAATAGTTTTTGATCAATTCATTAGCTATTGCTACTTCCTGGTGTTTGTTTTGAGGAGAATTCTTCCATTTCGTCATTTTGGATATTCCCTGCAGTGGTGGCAAACTGCAGGGCTCTTCCCCTGTTCTGTCTGGGGTAACTTGTGTTGGTGAGTGGGGCCACAGTCAGACCTGATGTCTGCCCCCAGCCCTTGGCAGGGGCCACAGTCAAACTGGTGTGTACCTTATCTTCTCTTCTCCCAGGGGCAGGACTCATTGTGGAGTGGTGTGGCCCCTGTCTGGGCTACTTGCACACTGCCAAGCTTGTGGCGCTGCTTCTGTGGAATCTGGCGTATTAGCCGATGTGGATCCGCAAGGTGCACAGGGGTGAAAGGGGCCGGCTCAGCTCACTTTGCCTTCAGTCGTCCACTGCGGGAGGGGCCCTATGGCACCGGGAGGGAGGAAGACCCATTGGAGGGATGGATCCACAGAAGCAAAGTGTTGGGTGTTTGCACAGTGCAAGCAAGTTCCGGGAGGGAACTGGTTTCCTTTGGGATTTTGGCTGGGGGATGGGCGAGGGAGATGTCACTTCCCAAGGCCTTTGTTCCCCGCCAAGCTGAGCTCTGTCTTCTGGGGCTCAACAACTCTCCCTCCTGTTGTCCTCTAGCCCTCCCACTCTCCAAGCAGATCTGTTGACTTATACCATTCCAGATGTTAAAGCCCACTTGCTGTCAGAACTCACTCTGTGCGGCCCCTCCACTTTTGAAAGTCAGACTCAGGGCCTCTGTCTTGCCAGACAGACTGCCTCTCCACCACCCTGGCTCCCTCCCACCAGTCCGTGTAGGGTGCACTGCCTCTCCATCTTTTCTACCCTTTTCTGTGGGCCTCTTGTCTATGCTTGGCTCTGGAGAGTCCATTCTGCTAGTCTTCTGGAGGTTTTCTGTTTTTTTTTTTAGGCAGATGTGGGTGGAATCTAAGTGATCAGCAGGACATGGTGAGCCCAGTGTCCTCCTAAGCCGCCATCTTCCTCCCTGAACCCCCTGTAAATCACATCTTTTTTATCCAGTCATCAGTTGATGGACATTAAGCCTCTTTCCATAATTTGGCTATTGAAAGTGCTGCTATAAATATTGGGGTACATGTGCCCCTATGCATCAGCACTCCTGTATCCTTTGGATGAATCCCCAGTGGTACTATTGCTGGGCACATAGGGTAGATCTATTTTTAATTTTTTGAGGAACTTTCACTCTATTTTCCAGAGCGGCTGCACCAGTTTGCATTCCCACCAACAGTGCAAGAGGGTTCCCATTTCTCTATATCCCTGCAAGCATCTGTTGTTTCCTGAGTTGTTAATTTTAGCCACTCTGACCGGTGTGATTTTTATTTCCCTGATGATGAGTGACATTGAGCATATTTTCATGTGTCATTTGGCCATCTGGATGTCTCCTTGGAAAAGTGGTATTCATGTCTTTTGTTCATTTCTTCACTGGTTTATTTGTTTTTGGGGTGTTGAGTTTGGTAAGTTCTTTAGAGATTTTGGATACTAACCCTTTATCTGATATGTCATTTGCAAATATCTTTTCCCATTCCATCAGTTGCCTTTTAGTTTTGTTGACTTTTTCCTTTGCAGTGCAGAAACTTTATCTTCATGAAGCCCCAATAGTTCATTTTGCTTTCAATTTCTTTGTCTTTGCAGATGTGTTGAACAAGAAATTGCTGTGGCTGAGGACAAAAAGCTTTTGCATGCTTTCTCCTCTAGGATTTTGATGGTTTCCTGTCTCACATTTAGGTCTTTCATCCATTTTATGTTTGTTTTTGTGTATGGTGTAAGAAAGTGGTCTAATATAATTCTTCTTCATATTGCTATCCAGTTCTCCCAGGACCATTTGCTAAAGAGACTGTCTTTTTTCAATTGGATACTCTCATGCTTTGTCAAAGATTAGTTGGCCATATATTTGTGGGTCCAATTCTGGGTTCTCTATTCTATTCCAGTCATCTTTATGTCTGTTTTTGTGCCAATACCATACTATCTTGATGTTTACAGATTTGTATTGGAGGCTAATATCTGGGATTTTGATGCCTCCCTCTTTGGTTTTCTTTTTAAATATTTTGGCTATTTGGAGTGTTTTGTGGTTCCATACAAATTTTAGGATTGTTTGTTCTAGCTTTGAGAAGAATGCCGGTGCAATTTTGATTGGGATTGCATTGAATGTGTAGATTGCTTTGGGTAGTATTGACATTTTAACAATATTTATTCTTCCAATCCATGAGCATGGAATGTTTTTCCATTTCTTTGTGTCTTTTTCAATTTCCTTCATAAGTTTTCTATACTTTTCAGCATACAGATCCATTACATCTTTGGTTAGGTTTATTCCTAGGTATTTTATGGTTCTTGGTGCAATTGTAAATGGGATTCATTTCTTGATTTCTGTTTCAGTTGCTTCATTATTGGTGTATAGAAATGCAGCTCATTTCTGTACATTGATTTTGTACCCTGCGACTTTGCTGGATTCATGGATCAGTTCTAGCAGCCTTTTGGTGGAGTCTTTCATGTTTTCCATGTAGGGTATTATGTGAAAAGTGAAAATTTGACTTCTTCTTTGCCAATTTTGATGCATTTTATTTTGTTTAGTTGTCTGATTGCTGATGCTAGGACTTCCCACACTATATTAAACAACAGTAGTGAGAGTGGATATCCCTGTCCTATTCCTGATCTCAGAGGGAAGGCTCTCAGTTTTTCCCTATTGAGAATTATATCAGCTGTGGCCTTTTCATATATGGCTTTTATGATGGTTAAGTCTGTTTATTCTATCCTGACTTTCTTGAGGGTTTTTATTAAGAAACGATGCTGTATTTTGTCAAATGCTTTTTTTCTGCATCAATTGACAGGATTATATGCTTTTGATCCTTCCTTTTATTAATGTGATGTATCACATTGATTGATTTGCAAATAATGAACAAGTACTGCAGCCCAGGAATGAACCCCATGTTGAATAATTCTCTTTATATGCTGTTTAATTCAATTTGCTCATATCTTGTTGACAATTTTTGCATCTATGTTCATCAGGGATATTGGCCTGTATTTTCCTTTTTTGTGGGGTCTCTGTTTGGGGAATCAAGGTAATGGTGGCTTCATAGAATAAGTCCAGAAGCTTTCCTTCTGTTTCTATTTTTTGGAACAGCTTGAGAAGGATAGGTATTAACTCTGCTTTAACTGTCTGGTAGAATTCCCCTGAGAAATCAAATGGCCCAGGACTCTTATTTGTTGGGAGATTTTTGATAACTGATTCAATCTCTTCACTAGTTATGGGTCTGATCGAATTTTCTATTTCTTCCTTTTTGAGTTTTGGTAGTGTGTGGGTGTCTAGGAATTAGTTCATTTCTTCCAGGTTGTCCAGTTTTTTGGTATATAATTTTTTATAATATTCTCTGATAATTTCCTTCATTTCTGAGGGATTGGTTGCACTAAGTACATTTTCACTCATTATTTTACCTATTTAGGTCCTCTCTGTTGTCTTTTTAAGAAGTCTGGCTAGGGTTTTATCAATCTTATTTATTTAAAAAAAAACAGCTCTTAGTTTCATTGATCTTTTTTGTTTGTTTGTTTTTTAGATTCTGTGTTGTTTATTTCTGCTCTGATATTTATTATTTCTCTTCTGCTGGCCTTGGTGTTTCTTTGATGTTCTGTTTCTATTTCCTTTAGGTGTGCTGTTAGATTTTGTATTTGGGATTTTTCTTCTTTCTTGAAATAGGCCTGGATTGCAATGTATTTTCCTCTTAGGACTGCTTATGCTGAATCCCAAAGTGTTTGGACTGTTGTGTTTGCATTATCATTTGTTTCCAAATATTTTAAAATTTCTTCTTTAATTTCCTGGTTGACCCATTCATTCTTTAGTATGATGTTCTTTAACCTCCATGCATTTGGAGGTTTTCCAAACATTTTTCCTGTGGTTGAACTCAAGTTTCATAGTTTTGTGATCTAAAAATGTGCATGGTATGATCTCAGTTCTTTTATATTTATTGAGGGCTGTTTTATGACCCAATATGTGATATATATTGGAGAATTTTCCATGTGCACTCAAGAAGAATGTGTATTCTGCTGCTTTAGGATGAAAAGTTCTGAATACACCTGTCAAATCCATCTGGTCCAGTGTATCATTCAGGGCCATTCTTTCCTTATTGATTTTATGTCTAGATGATCTGTCCACTGTTGTAAATGGAATATTAATGTCACCTGCAATTACCACATTCTTACCAATGAGATTGCTTATGTTTGTGATTAATTGTTTTATATATTTGGGTGCTCTCGCATTGGATGCATAAACATTTATATTTTTTTAACTCTTCTTGATGCATAGACCCCATCATTTTGATTTAATGGCCTCCTTCATGTCTTTTACAGCCTTTATTTTAAAATCTAGTCTACTATCAGATGGCTATTCCAGTTTTCTTTTGATTTCCAGTAGCATTATAGATGTTTATCCATCCCCTTACTTTTAATCTGAAGGTGTTCTCAGGTCTAAAATGGGTCTCTTGTATATAGCAAATAGATGGGTCTTGTTTTTTTTTAATCCACTTTGATACCCCATGTCTTTTGATTGGAGCATTAATCCATTTACATTCAGGGTTATTCTTGAAAAATATGGATTTATAGTCATGTTATCTGTAGGCTTCCTGCTTATAGTGATGTCTCTGGTTCTTTGTGGTATTTGCAACATTGTACTGACAGAGTCCCCCTTAGGATTTCTTGTAGGGCTTGTTTAATGGTGATGAATTCTTTCAGTTTTTGTTTTGGAAAACCTTTAATTCTCCTTCTATTCTGAATGACAGGCTTGCTGGATAAAGGATTCTTGGCTGCATATTTTTCCTATTCAGCACATTGAATATTTCCTGCCACTCCCTTCTGGCCTGCTGAGTTAAGTAGATAGATCTGCTGTTAACATTATGTGTCTACACTTGTAGATTAAGGCCCATTTGTCCCTAGTTGCTTTCAGAATTCTCTATCTTTGTATTTTACCCATTTCACTATGATATGTCATGCAGAAGATCAATTCCTGTTACATCTGAAGGGAATTCTCTGTGCATCCTAGATTTCAATGTCTATTTCCTTTCCCAAGTTGGGGAAGTTTTTGGCTATGATTTCAAGTACACCTTCTGCCCATTTCTCTCTCTCTTCTTCTGGAAACCTTATGATACAGATATTATTACACTTCATTGAATCACTTAGTTCTCTAATTCTCCACTTGTGGTCCAGAGTTTTTTTTTTTATCTCTCTTTTTCTAAGCTTCATCTTTTTCCATATCTTTATCTTCTATTTCACTTATTCTCCTCTCTGCTTCTTCAGTCTTCACTGTCATCACCTCTAGTTTATTTTACACCCTATTTACAACATTTTTAACTCATCATGATTATTTTTTAGTTCCTTGATCTCTGCAGCAATAGATTCTCTGCTGCCTTCTATACTTTTCTCAAGCCTAGCAATTAATCTTATGACTATTATTCTAAATTCTTGTTCAGTTATATTGTTGATATCTTTTTTGATCAATTCTTTAGCTGTCATTTCTTCCTGGAATTTCTTTTGGGGATAATTCTTCCATTTCATCATTTCAGCTAGTTTTCTGTCCCTTTGTGTGTTTTAAAATCTTGTTATGTGTCTTGCACCTATATTAAAGAGGGGTCCTACATTGTCGTGGCCCTGGCCCTTCAGGAGGTGTTTTTTGGAGTGTGTTACTTGCCCTCTCTTGTTGTGACTCTGGTTGCTTTATCTCCCTACTTGTAGTGATGTTTTGGATCCTCCATCAGATGTGTTTGATTCGTTCATTGAAGTAGACCTGGAAAAGAAAACAAACAAACGAAACAAAACAACAACAAAACCACCAGCTAAAACAAAACAACAGGGTTGGGCCATTGTTGATGTATGTGGTCTTAGTCTATACAAAGAGACAAATGACAGGGGCAGGGAAAAAGAAAAGAAAAGAAAATTGATCAGGCAGAGAAACTGTATGGCCAATCCAGAGAGAGAGACAGAGAGGAAAATAAAGAAGGGGGTGTTGAACAGGTATAAAGAGACTAGATTAAATATGTCTGCTTAAACAAACCAACAACCAGAATAACCAGTATAGAAGAGGAAAGAAATAAGAAGGAGAAAAGGAAGAAAAAAATATATAATAAGAATTGTCCAAGAATTAAATCAGGCAATGCAAAACCACTGGGTGCCTTGGAACCGGTGGCAGTGCTGGTCTGGATGAGGGGCTATTTGGTTCATCAGTGTGAATCCTGCTATAGTGGATAAGCTGTTACCAGGCATGGTTTCGTGTAGGCAGGTCTCACCTCCACTGTGGGTCAAATGTCCGTTCCCTGCAGCTCCACCATCTTGGTGATGGGGAGAAAAATGGCAACACCCCACTCTCCTCCCCGGACTGGGTGTCCCAAACCACTGTTCAGGCTTTCCTCACCGTGCCACCAAGGGTGTGAACACAGTTGGTTTGTCCCGCTGCGCCAACTCCCCTGCTACCCTGGTGCTTGGCTGGTACTTAAACCCCGGTGTCTCAAAGGGTCCTGCTCTGTGAGCTCTGGTTCACAGATATATGGCCTCTGGCAGGTGCAGTCTCTCTTTGTCCTTTTAACAGTTATATACCTTCTTCCCACAGCACTCCAGGGAAGGGATTGGTTTCTCCCACTGTGGACTGTCTCTGAACTAGTCACCGGGACCAAGGCTTATTCCCCTCCTCCCTGGGTGCTCAAACAGGGCATCCAGCCCTAGTTCAGAGGAAGAACCACAGTTAGAGATTGGATCTTTGTGTGTCCAATCATGGGTTTTCTCTTGTACAGATACAGTCCTACGCTTCCCCAGCCTCTCTTTCTCTTCCCTTTGTCTCTCCTCAGAAGGAGATACATCCCTTCCATGTCAATGTAGACCATTTTATCTCTCCCAGTTTGCAGTCATGTCCCTATGACCTGCCAGGTTGTCCCTGTGGGCTCCTGGAGATGTCTTTGTCACTCTGCAGGCTAGACTCTTGGAATTCAAAGTCCTTTGGCCTCAACATTGCTGTGTTTGATTGACAAAGGAACTCGGGTCCCCTTACTTTTCCACCATTGTTGGATCTCCAATAGTCACCACATTTTTATGATAAATTTTTAGAATGGCTCTACCTTTCATGTGTGGGGACCCAGAACAAAGGGCTGGGGCTGATGGTAGTGTTCAGGTTTTGGCAAGAACAAAGGGACTCCCTTTCTGTGTGTGTGTGTGTGTGTGTGCGTGCGTGTGTGTGTGCATGTGTGCATAGGGGAAGGGATTCTGTAGCTGTCTGTCAAGCCCTTTCTAGGTGGGGATAGTGTCTTGGGGGAGTCCCTTGACTCATGTGTGACAGCTGGGTTGAGCCTGGTAGGTGAGCAAATCAGGAGGGTAGGGGAGTGTGTCTGTGTTAATTGGTGGTGAGGGGTGACCATCTAGCAATAGCACAGATGCACTGTTTAGAATCAACATTTTAATGACTCAAACTCATTCCCTCTGAAAGATGGCAATTCAAATACATCATTTCTAAAAAGAGAAAATGTGAAAAAATAAGATAAGGACTTGAACCAGGAGCAGAGAGAATGCTATGGGGGTTTCCCTTCCAGAATTACCAACATAAACAATCCATTTTACACTACAAACTAGCATGGACACATAGCAACTTAATTGCGTATTTGTTATGACAAGGTGATTTCCATGAGTGATAGAACTGCAGAGTTTAACTGGGGAGGAAGAATCACATAGCACCTGTGTCAAGCTGAATCAACATCAGCTACAGATGCATACCTCTGCCTGGGGAGGAGCTGTACTTCCAGCATTTAGCCTCAGGCTGGGTCACTCAGTCATCAGAACTTGCTCCTTCTTTCCAGCTGGGCCAATGTCTGGCTGTTTCTCCCAAACACCGTGAGTGGAGGTCTTCCTTTTAGGCCCCAGCTCTGAAGCCCATCTGTAATCTCCTGTGGGCTCTACAAAACCTCTTTACACTTTTCTAGACTTTTGTAGATTTTCTCCAGCTTCACCTACCTTTCTGGGGAGATTGTACTGCAGGGAGAGAGTGGAGCCTGTAGGGTTTTGTACCAGAATTCTTACTTAGCCACTTTGGGCAGCGTCAATTAACCTCATTGCCCATCTCTAAGATGTGAAGAACAACATTAATCCTAAAAGGTTTTTTTTAGTTTATAATGAGTTATAATAATAATGTTCCTAGTGTGTAGACATCCCTTCTTTTTATATAGCATTCATGTACATGTGCCATATCATATCGTTGTGCATTATTTAACACAATGTGCATTATTTAACACATTTATTTCATGTCTACTATTGGAAACTCATGATGCTAGAGGCTAAAGTGAAATAAGCTCACACATTTCTTTTTCTCCTTGTGTATCCTCACAATGATGGAGGGCTTAATGTCCAGTTGATTTTAGTAGGGCTGTGCTAGCCATTCCATATAATTCCTCAATCCTCTTTAAGACACAGACGCACCCTTCACTTAGCTTCGAGAAGCATATTTTCTGTCTTAAATATTGACCTCAGTGTAGTGGGTTTACATGATTAATCCCAAAGCATGCTTAAACTTTCACCAGAGTGAATATAGGTTCTTGACATTGCGGGTGTCACAATCTAGTTACTCCCAGTACATTCCTCACTGGGTTTCTGGTGAGTGGGAAAGAGGTGACACTCCCCACCAGTATAGTCCTGGCTGCGTTTCTGGTAAATTGGAAAGAAGTAACACTCGCTGAAGTTTTCTTGCTCATTCATTTGGCATACAGCAAACATTTATGGATTGTTTAAAATGCCAATCTTAGGTAAGGTAAACCCATGGGTTGGCTGCAAAGAGCCCTGGGTCCTCACAGATGAATCAGGACCTTCCCTCTGATGAGGAAGTGCCTGTATACCACCCTGTGTACAGTTCACTGTCATATTTTTCTCAGTACCTTAAAATACTCTCTGTGAAAAGAGGATGTAATCATGTTCCCAAATTGTCCCTTTGTGAAAACCTTGCCCTGCCTCAGTTTACTTAAACAGGGCAAATGATCTATGTTTTCTTATAGTCAAATGTGGATTTTTCTTTCATATATTTTACTTTTGGTGACTTGTTTACCACAAAGATATCCTTCCATATAGTTTTTTCAAACCCTTGAGGTTTTACTTTCCTCACGTAAGTCTGGCATTTGCCAACTGTACTGGCATCATCTGCTGGACCCAGTCCTTTTCCATGGATTTGTAATCACCCTACTGATGTATATCAAGTTTTTATATCTGTGCAAATCTATTTTTGGCCTTCTATTTTATGCCATTGTTTTCTCCCAGTTCTTACAGTATTTTAATGACTATTGACTTATGATAAATCTTGAATATAATATGGTGTGCAATGCCAACTTATTTTTTTGTAAAAATGCTCTATGATTTTCTTGGGCCTTTAAAATTCTGTATAAATATTAAGATCAGCTGGCAACTTTCAGGAAAAACTGTTGGGATCCCAATTAGGTTAACACTGATTTTTTTTAAATTAGTTTTGGTATTTAAACTATTGAGTCTTGGCAGATATTAGCATGATAGATCTTTCCATTTATTCAGCTCTTTATTCTGTCTTTTAATTAAGTTATAATTTTTTACACAGAGGCCTCACTCATATTTATTTAAAATTATTTTTACATAATTTTTCTTTGCTTTTGTGACTGGAATCTATTTCGATGACTATTCTAATTGGTTATTAAAAATGTTGTTAATTTCTGTATATCCATCTTAGATCCATCTGTTCACCTTTATTGGAACTAGTAGTTTGTAAACTTTCTAGCACGATCTAAGTAAGTAATTATAATGTCTCTGACTCTTCTTGTTGTTTTTACTTGGCATCATGATGAATATGACTTCTATGTTAAAAGAAAAATTTTTAATGATTAATCATTATATTAAGTGTTTTTGGTAGATATTCTTTATCGTTAGGAAATTCCATTCTGTTTAATTTTAATTATTTATAAGCCATGGTACTTTTTATTAAATCTTTTTCAGTGTCCATTGGAATAATCTTAATATTTTCCTCCATTAAAATGTAAGTATAAATATGTATATATATTTCTATTATTTATTTTAATTATTACTTAATATCTTTTAAGACACACTTTTGTCACATTTCAACATTTCTGAAGTTAGAATACATCTTATAATTAATAGTCTGTGAGAGTATTAGAATGGAAAAGTTTTTCTTTCTTAGTGGTATATTAAATTTGGTGTATTACAATCAATAACATCTCAATGAGATACAGTAACAGGTTTTCTAATGCTTAAACATTTAACAGTTCTGATATAAACCCACTTTAATTATTTTATTTTGGATATTTGAATTTATTTCATAAGACTGGCTGTATATTTGCCTTTTCTGCCATCTCTTATTCTATTTTTTATTGAAGTAAATTTGGTGTATAATATTGTATCAGTTTCAAGTGTACACATAATGATTAGATATCTGTATACACTGAAAAATGGTCATCATAAGTTTAGTTAATAAATATCATCATGCATAACTACATTTTTTCTCATGATGATAAATTTAAGGATCTACTCTCTTAGCAACTTTCAAATATACAATACAGTATTATGAACTAGGGTCACCATGCTGTGCATTACATCTTCATGACTTATTTATCTTATAACTGGAACTTTGTGCTTTTTGACTCCTTTACCCTTTTTACCCATCCCCAACCCCTGTGTCTGACAAATGTCAACCTATTCTTTGTATCTACCAGCTCTTTTTTTTTTTTTTATTTCACATATAAGTGACAGAGATCGTACATTTGTCTTTCTGTGTCCTTTTCTTTATTTCATTTAGCATAATGCCCTCAAGGTCCGTCTATGTCATCACAAATGGCCAAGTTTTCTTTTTTTATATGGCTGAATAATATTCAATTGTATACATATGTATACCACTTCTTTATCTATTCATCTGTCAAGGAACACTTAGGTTATTTCCATGTCTTGGTTATTGTAAACAATGCTGCAATGAGCATGAGGGTGCACATATATCTCTTTGAGTTAACGTTTTTCTTCAGATACATACCCAAAGTGGAATTGCTGGATCATATGATTGTTCTATCTATAATTTTTTGGTAAAAAGGCCATATAGTTTTCCATAGTGGCTGCACCAATTTACATTCCCACAAACAGTGCACTAGTGTTCCATTTTCTTCACATTCTTGCTAACAATTGTTCTTTTGTTTTTTTGATAAAATCTATCTTAACAGGTGTGAGTTGATATCTCATTGTGGTTTTGATTTGCATTGCTCTAATGTTTAGTGATGTTGAGCACCTTTTCATGTACCTGTTGGCTATCTGCAAGTCTTTGGGAAAAAGTCTGCCCATATTTTATGTGGATAGTTCTTTTTGTTTTGTTTTGCTATTGAATTGTATGGGTTTTTTTATTATTAATATTTGGATATTAAACCCTTATTGAGTATATGATTTACAAATAAATCTCTCATTTGGTAGTGTGCCTTTTAATTTTGTTGATAGTTTCCTCGTGCAAAGGTTTTTGGTTTGATGTAGTCTCACTCATCTATTTTTGCTTTTTGGTGTCAAATCCAAAAAAATCATCACCAAAAGCAATGTCAAGGAGTGTACCTTCTTCTAGGAGTGTTATGGTTTCAGTTCTTATATTCAAATATTTAATCCATTTTAAGTTAGTGTTTATATTTAGTATAAGATAATGATTGGGTTTTATTCTTTTGCACTTAATTTCATTCTTTTTAAAACCGATAGTCCACTTTTCCCAGCACCATAAATTGAAGAGATTGTCCTTTACCCGTTATATATTTTTGGCTCCTTTGTCATAAATTAATTGAACATATATGCATGGGCTTATTTCTAGGCTATTTTATTCCATTGATATCTGCACTAGTTTTTGTGCTAATACCATACTGTTTTAATTACTATAGCTTTGTAATATTGTTTGAAATTAGGGAGTATGGTACCTCCAGCTTTGTCCTCCTTTCTAAAATTTGCTTTGGCTATTTGGGATTTTGGTGATTCCACACAAATCTTAGAATATTTTTTCTATTTCTGTGAAAAATGCCAATGGAAGTTTGATAGAGACTGCACTGAATACATATATTGCTTTGGCTAATATGGGCATTTTAATAACAATCATTCTTCCAATCCATAATCATGAAATATCTTTACATATTTTTCTGTCTTCTTTATTTTTTTCATCAGTGTCATAATTTCCTGTGTAAAAGTCATTCACCTCCTTAGTTAAATTTATTCCCAGGTATTGTATTCTTTTTTATACAATTGAAATGCAATTGTTTTCTCAATTTCTATTTCTAATAGTTCACTATTAGTGTATATAAAAATAGATTTTTGTATATCAGTTTGTATTCAGAAACTATTTTTTATTCATTATTTTTTTGTTATTTGTTAATTAGCTCTAACAGTATTTTAGTGAAATATTTAGGGTTTTCTATATATAATATGTCATCTGCAAATAGTGAGTTTTACTTCTTCCTTCCTGATTCAGATGAATTTTGTTTCTTTTTATTGCCTTATTGCTCTGGCTAAAATTTCCAAAACTATGTTGAATAAGTGTAGCAAGTAATGGACATCCTTGTCTTGATCATGATCTTAGAGGAAAAGCTTTCAGCTTTTACCATTGAGTATGATGTTAGCTATACATTTATTTATTTATTTATTTATTTATTTATTTATTGTTTTTTTAATGTTTACTTATTTTTCAGAGTGAGAGACAGAGTGTGAGCAGGGGAGGAACAGAGAGAGGGAGACACAGAATCCAAAGTAGGCTCCAGACTCTGAACTGTCAGCACAGAGCCCAACGTAGGGCTCACACCCATGAACCATGAGATCATGACCTGAGCTGAAGTCTGATGTTTAACAGACCAAGCCCACCAGGTGTCCAAGCTATGTATTGCCTTATCGTGTGATGTATGTTCTCTCTATGCTTACTCTGCTCAGAGTTTTTATTTTAAATTAATGCTGAATTCTGTCAAGTGCTTTTTTTTCTCTATCTGAGGTGAATAAATGATTTTTATCTTTCATTTTATTAATGTGGTATATGACATTGATTGATTTATGGATATTGATGCATCCTTGCATCCATGGAACAAACTCCATCTTATCATGTTGTATAAGTCTCTTAATGTATTGCTGAATTCGGTTTGCAAATGTTTTCTTGAAGGTTTTTTTATCTACGTTCATCAGGGATATTGGCCTGTAATTTTTTTTTTTTTTTTGGTGGTGTTCTTGTCTTGTTTTGGTATCAGGGTAATGTTGCAATTGGATATATTTCCTCTTCTACTTTTCTGAAAAGTTTGAGAAGGATTGATATTAATCCTTTGAGTGTTTGGAAGAATTTGCCAGTGAAGTCATTTCATCCTGGACTTTGTTTGGAGATTTTTTGACTACTGATGGAATCTCCTTACTAGCAATAGATCCATTCAGATTTTTTTCTTCATGATTCACTCCTGGTAGGTTGTATGTCTGTAAAATTTATCCATTTCTTCTAGGTTGCCCAAATTGTCAATATATAATTGTTTATAGTAGTCTCTTAGGGTACTTTGTTATTTCTGTGGTATCAGTTGTAATGTCTCCTCTTTAATTTATGGTTTTATTTATTTGAGTTCTCTCTTCTTGGTGACTTTAGCTAAAGGTTTGTCAATTTTGTTTATCTTTTCAAAGAAACAACTCTTAGTTTCATACTTTCATATTTTAGTCTCTCTATTTTATTTATTTGTTATTCCCTTACTTTTACTAACTTTGGGATTTGTTTTTCTTTTTATAGTTCCTTGAGGAATAAAGTTATGTAGTTTATTTGAGATTTTTCCTGTTTCTTGAGGTAGTCGTTTATTCCTATGAACCTGTCTCAGAACTGTTTTTGCTGCATCCCATATACTTTGGTATGTTGTATTTCCGCTTTCATTTGTCTTGAGGTATTGTTGACTTTTCTTTTTATTTCTTCTTTGACTCAATGGTTGTTCAATAGCATGTTGCTTAATCTCCACATACTTGCGAATTTTCCAGTTTTCTTCTTGTAATAATTTTTTTTAGTTTTATACTATTTTGGTAGGAAAAGAGGTTTGATATAATTTAAATCTTAAATTTATTAAGACTGCTTCTGTGGCCTAACATATGATCAATCCTCTAGAAGTTTCATGTACACTTGAGAAGAATGTATATTCTGTTGCTGTTGAATGGACTATTCTGTATATATCTGTTAGGTTCATCTAGTCTAATGTATTATTTGAGGCATATGTTTCCCTACTGATTTTCTCTCTGGATGATCTATCCATTGATGTAGGTGAGGAATTAAAGTTCCTACTATTATTGTATTGCTGCCTATTTCTCCTTTTAGGTCTGTTAATATTTACTTTATACATTTGGGTCCTTTTATGTTGGGTTCATAAATATTTACAATGTTACATACTTTTGTTGGCTAATCATTTTATCATTATATAATGCTCCTCTTTGTCTTTTATTTATTTTTTTTTAATTTTTTCAACGTTTATTTATTTTTGGGACAGAGAGAGACAGAGCATGAACGGGGGAGGGGCAGAGAGAGAGGGAGACACAGAATCGGAAACAGGCTCCAGGCTCTGAGCCATCAGCCCAGAGCCCGACGCGGGGCTCGAACTCACAGACTGCGAGATCGTGACCTGGCTGATGTCGGACGCTTAACCGACTGCGCCACCCAGGCGCCCCTGTCTTTTATTTTTAAGTCTAGTTTATTTGATATGTAAATATTGCTACACAGCTTTCTTTTGGTTTTTATTTGTATGGAATATCTTTTTAAAATCTCTTCACTTTCAATCTGTATGTGGCCTTTCTTCCTAAGTGAGTCTCTTTAGGCAACGTACAGAAGGCCTTTTTTAATTTTTTAATCCGTTCAGCCACTCAATGTCATTTGATTAGAGAATTTAGTACATTTACTTTTAAAGTAGTTATTGATAGGTATGTAATTATTGTCATTTGTTGATTGTTTTCTAGCAATTTTGTAGTTTCTCTGTTGCTTTCTTTTCTTATCCTCTTCCTTATTGATTTGATGACTTTCTTTAGTGGCATTCTTAAATTTTTTTCTCTGTCTTTTGTGTATCTACTGTATGTTTTTGCATGTGGATACCATGGGGCTTACTTATAACAACATATTTAATAGTCTATTTTAAGTTGATAACAATTTATGCTTACATTCTAAAGCTTTACATTTTTGCTCCCTCCCTATGTTTTACATTTTTGATGTCATATTTTAGTTTTTTTTTCTTTTTTGTCTGTGTATCCCTCTAGTGTATTTTTAAGTTCAGTTATTTTATCCTTTAACTCTGTGGCTTCTACTTGGTACTTTCTTATATGTTCTGTCCCTTCGTTGAAGTTCTCACTGTGTTCATTCATTCTTCTCCCTACTTTCGTGAACATTTTTATTACCATTATTTTGAACTGCTGATCAGATAAATCACTTATCTCTGTTTTATTAAGATTTTTTTCCCTTAGGGTTTATTTTGTTCTTTCTTTGGAATATATTCCCCTATTTCCTTAGTTTGCTTGATTCTTTGTGTATATTTCTATGTGTTATATAATACAGGAACCTCTCCCAGTCTTGAAGGATTGATCTATGTAGGAGATGAATCTTATTGTCCAATTCTGCTCTAGCTCTTGGTTGTCTCTCAAACCTTTGTGATTGTCCAAGCAACCTATTTTTTTCGTTACTTCTAGTAATTGAGGATGTGCCAAGAACTGTCAGTGTCCAAAAGGTGAAGATCTCAGCACCAGTATTAAGTCTGACTGGAAACCAGATGCTCAGGCAGCAGCTTTAAAAGAGTACAGATACATATAGTCCTGTGGGACCACAAATATAAGTCACATTGACTGCCAGAGGCAGACATTCTAGAGGGGTCCCATAGGTGGTAGTAACCAAAATTAGGGCACCATACATAGGTACAATTTTCTTTCTGGCAGATACCAAAGGCATGGGGTGAGTACAAAGATTGCATCCATTTGTTTCCATTCCCATAGTGTATCCCAGTAGTGAGATCCTACTTGTCAGGTCAATGCTCCAGAACAGGCAAATAAGCCTCTTTCAAAGAAAGACGGGATATGTGTTTTAGTCTGCTGTCTGCACAATGCTTTCAGAGTGTAACTGGCCAACAACTGTCTCTCCAATTGTTACAGCCTCATGGGACACAAGAACACAAGCAGTTTTGGTCTCCAGAGTCAGGTGTTCAAGGGGTGTCTCCTGGGCAGCAGCCACAGAAAACTAGGCCACAAGACAGAAATAAAAACAGACACATGTAAAAGTACTCCTATGGGAGATACTAGTGCTCTGGAATGTGGTGGAAGGAAGGAACAAAGACAGTGCCTGACTTCTGAGGTCCCTGGAAAGGATTATAGTCAGAACTTAGATCCATGTGTTTAGTTAGAAGATTTAAGACTGCAGCTATGAGGATAAGCTAACAGGTCTTTTTCACAGTAAGACTGGGCTGCTGGGTCTGTTGCTTTTTGCCCTGCCCTGTGTTGGTAGCCATTGAAGAACTCTTTCTCCATTGGTTACAGTCCTGTGATACCCACAAACATAAGCCCACTGGACTCCAGACCAGGCAATCTAGGGGTGTCCCTTGGCAACGGGTATACAAATCAGGGAACCAGAGAAGAGTAGAAGTTTCTTTCTGGGAGATACCAGTGAGCTGGCTAGAAGCAGAAGGAGATGACAAAAGTTATGTCTACTGGCCTCTGTTCCTTGATAGTACCTCCATGTGTCTCTAAATGTATGCCAAACCAAAGAGCTGCCCCTCAGGCTTGCCCTTGGATGAATAAAGACAACTCTTTCATAAGACTAGGGGTGTGTTTTAGTCTGTTGTCTGTGCAGTGCCCTGGAGTGGAACCTGCCAAGAACTATTTCTTGAATTGTTACAGTCCGATAGGATAAAATAATGCAAACATCCCTGGACTCCAGGGTCAGGTGATCAAGGGGTGTCCCCTGGGCAGTAGCCACAAAAACCGTGAAACCACCACCATATTCAGGAAACCTGGCAGTTACATAACTAAGCAGCTTCTTCCTGTTACCTCTTTATAGACTCACCAGCCCAAATAATCCCCATTCCTAAACTGTGACAACCACTACTTTGTTCACTGTCTCCATAATTTTGTCATTCTGGGATTGTTATATAAGTGGAGTCATAACAGTGTGTGACATTTTGAGATTGGTTATTCTTCCTCAGCAGAATTTCTTTGAGGTTCATCCATGTAGTTGTGTGTATAAATAGTTCATTCCTTTTTAAATTTTATTGCTAAATAGTTTACCATGGTATAAATGTAACACAATTTGTTTAACCATCTACCCCTTGAAGAACATTTGAATTGTCAACAATTTTTGGCTACTATGAATAATACTATTGTGAATATCCATGCACAGGTTTTTGTGTGAATATGTTTTCACCTTTCTGGGATAAATGCCAAGGAGAAAGTTACATGACACGTACATGTTTAGCTTTTTTAAAAAAACACTACTGAACAATTTTCTGAGGTTTCTGTACTATTTGGCATTTCTTCCAGCAATGTATGAGTGGTCCAATTTCTCTGCATCCTCACTAGCATTTGGTACTCTCATTTTTTTAAAGCCATTGTGATTGGTATGAAGACATATCTCATTATGGTTTTAATTTGCATTTCACTAATGGCAAACCAGAGGGCTGATGCTGAACATCTTTTCATGTGCTTATTAGCTATCTGTATATCCTCTTTAGTGAGATGTCCCATTCTGTCTTTGCTCATTTTCTAATCTTTTGGATTTCTTTACCATTCAGTTTTAAAAATTCTTTATATTTTTGGATACAAGACCTTTTCTAGGATATATGATTGAAAATATTTTCTCTCAGTCTGTAGCTTATCTTTTTATTATCATTACAAGTCAATTTACAGACCAAATGTTTTTAATTTTGAATAAATTCAATTTAACGATTTTTCTTTTAGTGTCAAATTTAATAACTTTAGACAGCTATAGGTCCCAAAGACTTCTTTTTTTTCTCTTTCTAAAAGAATTATAGTTTCATGTATTACATTTAAGCACATGTTTTCCTGCCTCCTACCTCCTACCTTGTATATCCAATTTTTCCAGAACCATTTTCTGAAAAAGCTATTCTTCCATCATTGAACTGTGTTTGAACTGCTATAAAAAGTAATTTGGGTATATTTGTGTCAGTCTATTCCTGTTATTTGATTCTGGTCCATTAATCTATATGTATATCTCTCCATCAATACCATGCTATCTTTATTACTGTTGCTAAATAGAAAGTTTTAACATTGGGTTGGGAAATTCCTCCAACTTTATTTTTTTTAATGTTTTAGCTATCATAGATCCTTTGATTTTTTTTTGATATACATATAATAATAAACATGTGTGTGTCTACAAAAATTTTTGTGAGATTTCATGGGAATTTGTTAAATCTACAGGTTAACTTGGTGATAATTGACATCTATATATAGTAAGTTGATTTTCCAATCCATGGACATAGTATATCTCTACATTTATGTAGTAGGTTATATAGAATTTATCCAATTTCCATTATTTTCTAGTATTTTAATAAATTTTGTTTCTAGTATTTTCACCTGAAATCTATTTTACATAATTTTAATTTTAATATGGCCTCTCTTTATTTTTATTAATATTTGCATAATGTATTCTTCCATTATGAATATATATATATTTAATTTGTGTGTGTGTTTATTATTGCTTTGTAAGATATATTATATATTCTTACACTAAACCCTTTCCAAATAAATAATTTGCTCATAGTTTCTTCTATATCATGTGTTGTATCATTATTTTGAAATATTTTAGATGCATACTTTTTCAGTATTAATGAACCCTATTTATCTATTTTTTGGTTAACTGAACATTTATTGTACTATCTAAGAAACTGCTACATACATCAAGATTACAAAGATTTATGCTTTCTTTTATATGAACGGTTTTACAGTTTCAAATTTTATATCTAGGTCTTTGTTATGTCTTGAGTTAGTTTTTGTATATTATGTTAGGCTGAAGTCTAAATTTATTCTTTAGCATGTAGATATGCAGCTGTACCATCTTTACTTAAGGAAAAAACTGTTCTTTCCTTTGAGTAGTTTTTACATGCTTATCAGTATCAATTGATAATAGATGAATAGATTTGTTTGTGGGTCCTTGATAACTCTACATTAATCTACATTTCCATCCTCATGCCAGCACTGTATTTTCTGTATTATGGTGGCTTTATGGTAGGTTTTGAATTTGTGAAGTGTGATTCCTCCAACTTAGTTTTCTTTTTCAAGACGGTCATGTTACTATGGTTTTTTCCTTGCTTTTCCCTAGCTATTTGGTTATTCCCTTGCAATCTAATATGAATTTTAGGATAAGCTTGCCAAATTTGTGAAAACAGTAATTGAAATTTTGTTAACTATTGTGGTAGATCTTAACCAATTTGAGAAATATTATCATCTTAACAATATTAAGTCTTTTAGTCCATTGCATAGGAAATCTTTGCTTTTTTCTCCTCCCTTTTTGGACTTGGTTAATTTAATTCAGCAATGTTTTGCAGGTTTTTGGTGCACAAATTTTGCCTTTGTTTTGAATCTGTGCCTAATTATATTTTTTGAAATGTATTGTGCATGAAATATATTTTTCCTAATTTAAGTTTTGGATTCTTTTATTGCTGGTGCATGGAAATGAAAATGATTTTGTATATTGATCTTGTGTCTTGTAATCTCATTAAATTTACTTTTTAGCTTTATACTTTGGGGATACTCTCAAGGATTTTCTCTATAATCTCATGTCATTGTAAATACAGATAGCTTCACTTTTTCTATATTTACATTCTTAATAACTTTTATTTTATTTTCTTGTTCAATAAGGCTGACTAGTATATCTCCCATATAATGTTAAATAAATGTGGCCGGAGTATCATTTACTTTTTCTTGAAGTTAGAACAAGTTTTCAGTCCTTCATCATTACATATGATATTAGTTGTGTTTTCTTCATAGATGCTCTTTTTCAGGTTGAGAAAGTTCCCTTCTACTTGTGCTTTTTTAGTATTTTCATTATGAAAGGATCCTGGGTTTTGTCAAATCATTTTTCTTTGATGATCATGTGTTATTTTTCTTTATTATATTAATATAGTATATAACATTGATTGGTTTTTGTATGTTATACTAAATTTGAATTACTAGAATTAATCCTAATTGGTTAAGGTGTATCAATTTTTTTAATATGTTGCTAGATTTGACTTGATAATATTCTTTTAAAAGTTTTTTTATCCATATTCATAAGGGCTATGGTTTATAGCTGTATTTTCTTAGTGATATCTGTGACTTGTTTTGCTATCAGGGTAATACTGACATCATAAACTGCATTAGGAAATACTTCCTTTTCTTTCATCTTTGGAAGAGTTTGTGAAGGATTGGTGTTATTTTTTTTTATTCTTTAATAATTTATTGCATTTATTTATTTGTTTATTTTTTAAAAAAAATTTTTTTTTCAACGTTTATTTTTATTTTTGGGACAGAGAGAGACAGAGCATGAACGGGGGAGGGGCAGAGAGAGAGGGAGACACAGAATCGGAAACAGGCTCCAGGCTCTGAGCCATCAGCCCAGAGCCCGACGCGGGGCTCGAACTCACGGACCGCGAGATCGTGACCTGGCTGAAGTCGGACGCTTAACCGACTGCGCCACCCAGGCGCCCCTTATTTGTTTATTTTTAAATTTAAGTATGATTAATATACAGCGTTATATTCATTTCCAGTGTGCAACATGATGACTCAACAATTCTATACATTTCTCAGTACTTCTCAAGATAAGTGTGCTTGTCATCTCGTTTATGTGCTTCAAATGTTTGTTAGAATTCTCCAGTGAGGTCAACTTGTATTGGGTTTTTCTTTGTGGGAAAATTTTTGTTACTAATTCAATGTATGTTTGTTATCTACCTATTCAGATTTTCTTTGTACCCCTGAATCTTTTTTTGGCAGTGTGTGTTTTTCTAGAAATCTCTTTTATTTCACTTGTCTAAGTTGTCTTAATACAATTGTTCATAGTATTCCCTTATAATTTATGTAAAAATTATTTATTTCTATAAGACTGGTAATAGTCCCTCCTTTATTTCTGATACTAGTAATTTGTGTATCTCTTTTTCTTTAAACACTCATGGCTTATCAATTTTTTTAAAAAGAATTAGTTTTTATTTTGTTGTTTCTCTCTACTGTTTTTTTTTTTTTACTTCTGTTTTATTTCTACTCTATTCTTTCCTTCCTTCTGGCTACCTCTAGCTTAGTTTGCTCCTCAATTTTTAGATTAATAAGATGGAAAATTATGCTATCAATTGGAGATCTTGATTCTTTCTCCTCAATTCCTGAAAGGTATTTTTGAGAATATAGAATTCAGAGTAAGCAGTTCTTTGTTATAAGCATTTGAGAAATGTCATACCACTTCATTCTGTCCTCCATGGTCTCAGATTAAAAAAAAATATCTCATCCAAATTAGTGTTACCTAATAGAAGGTTATTTAATTATGACTTCTCTCATGATTTTTACAATTCTTCAGTTTTCAGAATTTTAATTATGATATGTCTTGACATAGATTGTGTGTGTGTGTGTGTGTGTGTGTGTGTGTGTGTGTGTGTGTCTTTATTTGATTTGGAGTTTGCTCAGCTAAAGCTATGGTAAATGTTCTCATGATGGAAGGGTTTTCACATTTTAAAACTCCCACTGGCACCAGAGGGATCACCTGGGATTTCTTATCAGTCTTCCTAGATATGATGCAGATGAGGAAGAAAGAGGGGTGAGCTTGCAAGATGTTAGCAGCAGTTAAACATCAATAAAATGTAGTTAGACTTTTAATGTAGCTATGCTGTATTTTATGACACTAATGTGGTCTATCTTGGCACAAGTTTAATATGAGCTTGAGAATAACATGCCTTCTATTGTTGAATAGGATAGTTTATACATTTCAATTAGATTCAGCTGATTGACAATTTTTTTATTTATTTTTTAATCTTTATTTTTGAGAGAGAGAGATAGAGAAAGAGAGTGAGAGAGAGAGAGAGAATGAGGGGGGAACAGAGAGAGAAGGAAACACAGAATCCAAAGCAGGCTTCAGGCTCTGAGCTGTCAGCACAGAGCCTGATGTGGGGCTTGAAGCCACGAATCATAAAGTCTGACCTGAGCTGACGTCAGACGCTTAACTGACTGAACCACCCAGATGTCCCCCAACTGATTGACAATTTGAAGGTCAAGTATACGTTTACTGATTTTCTGCTTGTTCGAGCTATCAATCACTGAAAGAGGGGTATTGAAATTTCCACCTGCAGTAGTGAATATGTCTCTGTCTGCTTGCAGTTCTATCAATGTTTTCTCACACATTTTGACACTCTGTTTTTAAGTATATACATGGTAATGGTTACAAGATTTTCTTGGAGGACTAATCCCTTTATCATGTAATGTTCCATTTAAAAGCTAATAATGTTCCTTGCTCTGAAGTCTGTCTTATCTTTTTTTTTTTAAGTCTGTGTTATCTTAAATTAATGTATCTTCTTCAGCTTTCTTTTATTAGTGTTAGTGGGGTATATATTTCTTCACTCTTAATTTTAAACAGTCTGTGTCTTTATATTTAAATTAGATTTTTGGTAGACTGAACAGTTTTTTTAAAATTTTCTCTGACTTTCAATTTCTGTCTTTCAATTTATGTATTTAGACTATTCCTATTTGAAGTATTTGTTGATGTAGTTTGGATTAATATCTACTGTATTTGTAACTACTTTTTCTGTCCTGTCTGGATTTAATCAAGGGTTTTATATGATTCCTTTTTCTCTTTTATCTTAACATACAAATTATATTTATTTTAAACATTGTTTTAGTGGTTGCCTTAGAATTTATAATACATATATATAGAGTTAAGCTAAGTCTACTTTCTATAATACCATACTGTTTTATGGTTAGTGTAGGTACCTTAAAACAAATTATTTGCAATTATCCCCTTCTGTCCTTTACATCTTTACTATTATTTGGTTTATCTGTATGTAATGCTTAAGTTGAATTATGTCTCCCTTAAAAAGATATGTTGAAGTCCTAACCCCCGGTACCTCACAATATGATCTTATTTTGAAATAGGGTCATTGCAGATTTAATTGGTTAAGATAAGATCATACTGGCTTAGGGGAGGTTCTAAATCCAATATGACTGGTGTCCTTATAAGAATATGATCTTAAGAAGATAGAGGCATACAGGAAGAATGCCATGTGATGACAGAGGCAGGGGCTGTATTGTTGCAGCTGCAAGCAAAGGAGCACCAAAGATTCTGGTTATCCATCAAAAGCTAAGAAGAGAAACAGATTTCCTACAGGTTTCAGAGGGAGCATGACCATGCCAACACCTTTATTTTGGGCTTCTAGATTCCAAGAATGTGAGAGAATAAATTTCTATTGTTTTAAGCCACAGTTTGTGTAACCTCATTAGGAACCTAATACATATGATAATCACATAATACATTATTCTTCTTATTGCTTCAAAGAGACAGTTCTCTCTTAAGTATAAAAAATAAAATATTTTATTTTGTCTTTAGTTATTTGTTCTTTGATGCTTTTTCTTTCTTTATGTGGATGTGAGGTTCTGACCTATGTAATTTTTCTTCCCATGAAGAACTTATTTTGACTTTTTTTCAGGGTCAATTTTCTAGTTATAAATTCCCTAAGTTTTGTTTCTTCGAGAACATTTTTAAATTTCTCCTTCATTTTTGAAGAATAATTTTTCTGTATGTAGAATTTTGTTTTTTTTTTTTTAATTTTTTAATGTCTATTTTTGAGAGAGAAAGAGAGAGAGAGAGAGCACAAGCAGGGGAGGGGAAGAGAGAGAGGGAAACATAGAATCCAAAGCAGGTTCCAGGCTCTGAGCTATTAGCACAGAGTCTGACATGGAGCTCAAACCCACAAACCATGAAATCATGACCTGAGCCAAAATCAGAAGCTTAACCGACTGAGCCACCCAGGTGCCCCAAATTCTTGTTTTTTAAAAAAAAATATTTTAAATATATATCTTTAATCTCTATGTTCATGATTTTTAATGACAAGTTCACTTTAATTCTTGACTCTTATTCTCTATAGGTAAGGATCTTCATGTACTCCCTCATTCATAATGATCTATTTGAAGTTAGAGTATGATATGCTTAGGTGTAGATTTTTTAGTATTTATCCTGCTTGGTATTCCCTCAGCTTCTAGACCTGTGGTTTGGTGTCTGCTATAATTTAGCACAGTTCTTGGCCCTTTTATATCAGGCACTACCTCTCCTTTATCTTCTCTTTAATTTCTTGTAGCACAATTATACATATATTACGCCTTTTAACATTGTCTCATAGTCCTTGATTATTCTATTCTCTTTCTTCTCTTCCTCTTCCTCCTACTCCTCCTCCTCTTCCTCCTCCTCCTCCTTTCTTCTCTCTCTTTGAACTTCAGTTCAGGAAGTTTCTATTGATATATTGACATCTGTTCAAACACACTGATTCTTTATTTGGCACTGTCCAATCTATTAATGAGCACTATAAAGACATTCCTCAGTATTGTTAGTGTTTTTGAATCCTGATCTTTCCTTTTTATTCCTTATTAGAGTATTTTTTTAATCTCTCTGCTTACATTATCTATCTGTTCTTACATATTCGCTTTTCAAAAATTATGGTCCGTATCTTATCATAATTATTTTAAATTTCCTGTCTGATCATTCCCAAATCTGTGTCATATCTGAGTCTGATTCTGGAGCTTGCTTTGTTTCTTCAGGCTATGATTTTTGTTATTTAAATTTTAGAATGCCTATAACTTTTGTTGTAGGTCAGACATGACTTATAGCATAAAAGGATTTGAGGTAAACAGGTCTTTACTATGAGGTTTGATGTCAATCTGACTAGGAGTTGGGCTGTTCTTAATGTTTGCTGTAGTTATAGGACCAGGGGCTTTAAATTATTCTAATGTCATTGTTTTTGTCTTTCTTGTTGCCTTTCAGTTTCCCTAAGAATTCTTTCTTAAATAGAATCTGAGGCACTTTTTCATTTGTCAGCCAATGTTCCTATACGGGAAATTTGTTAATTTGGTGTTAAAAAATTGGGAGTGGGAAAGTGTTCTATAATCTTATGATTGAATCTCCATCTTTTAGTGATCCTGTGTTTATGGGTTGATGTGTACATAAGTGTTTCTTAGTTGTTTTTCCATTCCTCCATTATGGTAGGCATGAAGGCAAGAAGGGGCTCAAGTTGTATACTCTTCCCCCTGTATGAAATAAGGATTAAATAAAGTCTTTCTGATAAAGATTAAGGCTTTGTTATAAAGAATGTACTGGAATATATCCAAATGATTGAATTTTCCTTCCCACTGCTAGAAGCAAAAGTGACTTTGGCACTTCACAGCGATAACTTGATGAAGTTCCCAGACATAAAACCTATGAAAGTGTGGGCCCTTCTCCTTAAGGCTATGGCTCCCAGAAGTTTTACACTTTCATGTTATTCCACACTCAGCATACAGAGATTTGTCAAAAAAAATTGATTTAAGTGTTTCTACAAGTTTATGACTCTAGCAGTGTATGCTGATTTCATCTCTAAACCTCCCCATTCACCTGTCTCTTCAGATTTTAGGTTCTTGGTTTCCTCTATGATATTGGTTCTCCTATAGATCCGAGAAAATTCACTGATTTTCAGTTTGTTCCACTTTTTTTTTTCTTGTTGTAATGATGGGAGTGACAACTGCAAAGTTCTTTCCATATCAAATCTGAAACTGGAGCATCCAGTGTATTTTTCATCTGCAATATTGTAGACTTCATCTCAAAAGTTTAATTTTGGTGGGTGATGGGTATTGAGGAGGGCACTTTTTGGGATGAGCACTGGGTGTTGTATGGAAACCAATTTAACAATAAATTTCATATAAAAAAGTTTAATTTTGGTCTTTATCACATCTTCTGTCTCAAATTATTTTTTGAACAGATTCAGCCCAGTTATAATAACTTTTTTTAAAGTTTTTATTTAAAAACCAGTTAACATACAGTGTAACAATTTCAGGTATACAATATAGTTATTTAACTCTTACATACAACACCCAGTGCTTATCAAGTGCACTCCTTAATCCCTATCATCTCTTTAACTCATCCCCCCACTCATATCCCCTCTAGTAAAACCATCAGTTTGTTCTCTATAATTAAGAGTCTTGGTTTTCCCCCCTTCTCTTTTTCCCTTTGCTGATTTATTTTGTTTCTTAAATTCCACATGTGAGTGAAATCATATGGTATTTGTCTTTCTCTGACTTATTTACCTTAGCTTAATACTCTCTAGCTCCATCCATGTCATTGCAAATGGCAATACTTCATTCTTTTTGATGTCTGAGTAATATTCCAGAGTGTGTGTGTGTGTGTGTGTGTATCACTTCTTTATACATTCCTCAATTGATGGATATTTGGTCTGTTTCTATGATTTGGCTATAGGGAAATGCTGCTATAAACATTGGGGTGCACATATCCCTTTAAATTAGTACTTTTGTATTCTTTGGGTAAATAACTGATAGCACAATTTCTGGATTATAAGGTAGCTATATTTTTAACTTTTGAAGGAAACTACACACTATTTTCCAGAGTGACTGACAAGTATACATTCCCACCAACAGTTGTAAAGAGGGTTCCCCTTTCTCCACATCCTCACCAACACCAGTTGTTTCCTGTATTGTTAATTTTATCTATTCTGACAGGTGTGAGATGATATCTCATTATAGTTTTGACTTGAATTTATCTGATGATAAGTAATATTGAGCATCTTTTCATGTATCTATTGGCCTTCTGTATGTCTTCTTTGGAAAAATGTATATTCATGGATTCTTCCCAGTTTTAATTATATTATTTGGTTTTGGGTGTTGAATTTTATAAGTTCTTTATATATTTTGGATACTATGTATACTTTATCAGATATGTTATTTGAAAATACCTTCTTTCATTCTGTAGATTACCTTTCAGTTTTGTTGATCGTTTAGTTTTTATTTCCTTCACTGTGCAGCTTTTTATTTTAATGTAGTCCCAATAGTTTATTTTTGCTTTTATTTCCCTTGTCTCAGGGGACATATCTAGAAAGAAGTTGCTATGACTTACGTGAAATAAGTTACTTCCAGTGTTCTCTTCTAGGATTTTTATACTTTTATGTCTCACATTTAATTTTTCATCCATTTTGAATTTAATTTTGTGTCTGGTGTAAGCAAGTGGTCCAGTTTCATTCCTTTGCATGTTATTGTCCACTTTTCCCACCATTTGTTGAAGAAATCCTGCCCCCCAACCTGCTCATTAGATGTTCTTTCTTACTTTGTCAAAGATTAATTGACCATATAATTGTGAATTCATTTTTGGGTTTTCTATTCTGTTCCATTGATCTATGTGTCTATTTTGTGCCAGTACCATACTGTCTTGATGACTGCAACTTTGTAATATATCTGGATTTGTGATGCCTCACGCTTTGCTTTTCTTTTTCAAGGCTGCTTTGGCTATTTTAGGTCTTCTGTGGTTCCATACAAATTTTAGGACAGTTTGTTCTAGCTCTGTGGAAAACACTGGTCATATTTTGATAGGGATTGCATTCAATTTGTATATTATTTTGGCCAGCATATACAATTTAACAATATTTGTCCTTCCAGTCCATGAGCACAAAATGTTTTTTTTTTCCATTTTTTTGGGTCATCTTCAATTTCTTTCATCAGTGTTTTATTGTTTTCAGAGTATATAGGTCCTTCACCTCTTTGGTTAGGTTTATTCCTAGATATCATATTGTTTTGGTGCAATTATAATAGCTGCTTGTATGTTCTTGTAAGCTAATATCTTTGTCAGTTCTAGGTTAAATTCACCTGATTGATTTTTTTTCCTCATCTAGTGTTTTGGTTAGATAGTAAATATTGAGAATTTCATGTTGTTAGTTCCTGAATATTTTTGCATTCTTTAGTCCTATTGAGCTGTGTTTAGGGATTCAGTTACATAATTTGAGAAAGCTTTATTTTTTCAAGTCTTTCTTTTAATATGTTTTAGGTCAATCCAGGGCAGCGTTTAGTCTGGTGTTGATCATTACTCACTACTGAGACAGTACTCCTCTGAGAATTCTAACCAAAGATCCATGCATCCTGGATATTTGCAGTCTGGTTGTTGGAAACCGGTTTCATTCTTGGTTCAATGTTTTTTTATGGATACTTGCTTCTAGTCCTTTGATTTTTTTCCAGCCCCAGATAGTTTTCTCATGCATATGTACTGATCAATACTTTATTGGTACATGTTGAGGACCCTCTGCTATTCCCTGGGGTTCTCTTATTGAGAAGCTCTCTCCTTTCCAAGATGGGGATCACAATCTATTTACATTAGTCTTTCCATATTCCCCATCTTGTCAACTTGGGAAGTCTCAGGGAATCCTCTAGAGTTCTCTCTTTTATGTCATGACCTGTAAACTCAGTGTAGTAAATTGGAACCATTATAGGGTTTATCTTATTTATTTTTCATCTTTCCAAGATCCTTGCCTTTTGTTATAGTGTTTTGAAGACCAAGCTTTTATATATTTGGCCCAGTTAATGGTTGTATCAGCTGTAAACATAAATTCAGTCTCTTTTACTCTATCTCAGTTGGAAATATAAGTTCTGGAGTAGTATTTTTGGGTAGGTATTTCTTGAATGTTTGGTATAATTTTCTTCTAAAAATGCCTAAGCCTGATATTGTTAATATTTGTTAGGTAAATTTAAGACTACTGATTAACTGGGGTGCCTGGGTGGTTCAGCCAGTTGTGCATCAGACATTGGGTCAGGTTGTGATCTCACGGTTTGTGGGTGTGAGCCCCACATCAAGCTCACTGCTCTCAGTGCATTTTGGATCCTCTGTCCCCCTCTCTCTGTCCCTCCCCTGCTCACACACACTGTCTTTTTCTCAAAAATAAAAAACATTAAAAAAGACTACTGATTAGTTGTTACAATTTCTTTCAATGTCAAAAATCTGTTTAGTTATTTCTATTTTTATAAGTTTTTTGATGAATTATCCATTTTATAGTTTTCAAATTAACTTGTACAAAATAATTCATATATCTTATAATTTAAAAATCTGTTTATATTTATAGTTTTAGACTCTAGTTTATTCCTAGTATTGTCCATTTATTCTTTCTCTTTATTTCTAGTCTGTCAGTTATTAATTTTTATATCATAAACTTTGTTTTTCATAATTTTCATTATTGTTTCTTCGTTTCCTACTTGATATTTTTTTACCCAGTTCAATTTGTTCCATTTTTGCCCAGTTTAAGTTTTGACTTTCGTTCTTCTAATCTCTTGAGGTGCAAGTCTGCACGATCTTCCATCTTTTCTAATATATACAACTAACCTCATACTTAGATTTTGCTTGTTGATATTTTCTTTATGAACTCTATGAGTATGTATGTGTTTGTGTGAAATGTATGTAATGAAATATATTGAGTTCTTCATAATTTATAATTTCCATTAAGATTTCTTTAAGCAATAAACTGATTCAATGTGCCCTTTTTATATATCCAAAGAAATATGAAGGGTATGTTTGCTTCCTCTTTGTTATTTACTTTTAATTTTATATGTTATAATCAGGAAAAAATATTATATAAATAATTTTACATCAGTTTGTCCTTGCTTTATATGTAATCTGTTTTTAAAAAGGTTGCATAGTTTTAATTACTGTTTGCAGAAGTCTGTATATCTATTACATCACTCATCATATTGTTCAATATTTTTACTGATTAAAAAAAATTTTAGGTTTATTTATTTATTTTGAGAGAGACAGAGACAGCGTGAATGGGGGAAGGGCAGAGAGAGAGAGAGAGGGAGAGAGAGAATCCCAAGCAGGCTCTGTACTGTCAGCACAGAGCCTGATGTGGGGCTCAAACTAATGAAATCATGAGATCATGACCTGAGCTGAAACTGAGAGTTGGATGTTTAGCTGACTGAGCCACCCAGGTGCCCCTACTAATTTTTTTATACAACTTATTTCTCAGATTTTGAGAGGTGAGTTCAATATTCACATCTATATATTTAGATTCTTCAATTTCTCCTTGTAATTCTCCTTGTAAATCCAGGCTCTGGATTTCTATATTTTTCTAGTGATTTAGATTAAAAATATCATTTTCAAGTTCACTTTTTCTCAATGACAATTGCCTTTTGCCTTAAAACCTATTTTGTTAAACTATTTTCTTTCAGTTTATATTTTTCATGATATAGATTTTCCTAACTTTTAATTTAATTTTAATATTTGCAAGTTATATTTAAACATTGTTTAAAGGTTGAAATAGGGGCACCTGAGTAGCCCAGTTGGTTAAGCCTCCGACTTTGGCTCAGGTCATGATCTCACCATTAGTGAGTTCGAGCCCTGCATCGGTCTCTGTGCTGACAGCTCGGAGCCTGGAGCCTGCTTCAGATTCTGTGTCTCCCTCTCTCTCTCTGCTCCTCCCCTGCTCACACTCTGTCTCTCTCTCTTAAAAATAAATAAATATTTAAAAAAGGTTGAAATAGTCATAAATGAATAAAATGATGAACTTCTGGCATGCTTACTCCAGAATCATTATGGTGATTATATCTCCTGCCATCCCTGCCACGAGCCTAGCTCAGAAATTATTCTGGGTAGGAAAAATGTCAGAATCTTGAGTTGAACACTGAAGAAATACAATTTAGCCAAAATCTGTATTTAAAATTTAATTTTTTGTTGGCTGGTTCTTTCAAAAAAAAGTTTTTGATATATCAACAAGAATCCTTGGCACTATGCTAGATATTTGAACACAATTAGTTCATGTTAGTTCTATGGCCAAATAGGATTACTCCTCTTTCTTTCACGTGTCTTCATTTAGTTCTGTGCTATTTTCCCATACTCCTTATAAACCTCAACTCTTCAATCACCTATTCATAGAATGTTAAACTGGATTTTCTAATAGTGAGCCACTAATATTCTATTTTAAAGGTGGGGAAATGGAGACTGTGAAGGGAAAAAGAATATCTTGTGCTGGTTAGTGCTAGATTCAGGTTCCAACCTGTCATCATGTACTCTTTCTCCTAAAGCCTGACACTTCCTCCAGACTTCTTTCCTGTTCTGTGTCTACAACTGCTCTTCACTCTCTAGCTCAGATCCTATGTCTTCAACAAAGTTTTTCTATTGCTATGATCTAAACACTTCTTCCATTATCTAATCTCTTCTAGTGACCATTGCATGTAGTACACAAACTATGCCTTTCTTTACTGTCCTTTGTCATTAGCAAGTTTTTATTGTGTAATTTTATGTGGCTTTGTGAACTATTTTCCAAGGATACTGTAAACTGTTCAGATAGGGAATAGCCTTCTCTATCTTTCCATGTTCATCAGTGTCCTGTAGGTACTATATCACTATTTATTTTTTCATACATTCCTGTCTTGTTTTTTGCTTCCCACAGTGAGCTTTTGGGGAAGAGAGAGGAAGAGCTTTGGGTCTGGTTATTTTCCTAGTTCCCAGCTTAGCAGCATGCACCTAGGTTTGGCGGCTGTAGTAAATATTTGTTGATCTGAAAAGCTAGTGCAATCCATTTCCTGTCCTTATCCTCCACTTCTGCATGTAAACTGCTCTCTTTTCCCAAGGCACCCTGCCTTCATTATGACTGCAGCATTTCACAGAAATGCTGCTCTCTCTGTACCAAGAGCACACAAAAGCCTTAGGGAAACCACTTCAGGGATGAACATACCCAGTGACACTTCAAAATTGCTGTCCCAAATATTTTAAAAATTCTTCAAATTATTTATCAAGGATTGTAACTTTTTCATGCTTTTCTTTGAATCCTCAATATAAATTGTATCCTTTCCTTGGTTGCTATTGAAGAAATCTCCCCTGGTTCATTTGTGAGTCTGACATGCTCTGCATATAAGATTGAAAGCTGGAGATTTTTTAAGAGCAGTCAAAATTAGAGCTGTGTTGTACCATTTTCTTCCTCCCACCTGTCTTGACTTGAGTCATTTTGCTTTTTACTCCAGCTCTAGCACCACATGATCCTCTCCAAATGTAGTATCTGAATTATTAATACCGCTCAGGCCATGAACAGTGCCCATGAAGCTTGTGCACAGCTCAATCTGAAAGTATGCACCAAATAATTAAATGTTGGCCTCCCACTATAAACCCTAGGACTGTACCTGTCTAGAGATATTAATTTGCTAAATTATTTTCCTACTGCCAGTTTCTAGATTACTTCAAGTTCAGTTCAATTAAATTTATTTTAGCACACATTTGTTAACCACCAACCTTGTCCCTAGAGGCCAAGTCAGTCAATGTTTCCCAGCAGATCTCAAAACTTAGTGCAGGAGAAACACACAAACAAGGCAGGTGGAGGCACCAATGTTATCAGATATCAAGTCATGGCCATTACTTCAGAATTATGGGTGGAAAAGACTCAACAGAGGAGAAAGAGTGTTATCTCATCCCTGAAAGATGAAGACCCAGAGAATGTTGAGGAAGGGTTGGGCTAGAGAGCATTCCAGATAAAGGTAAGGATATAAGCAATATAGTCCATGTGAGAGCAAATGAGGAACATTAAACATGAAGCCCAAAGTTACCAGGACAAGAAGGACATTTAATAGTGCAACACATGTTGCACAAGAAGTATCATGTAACTCTTCTTTCCACCATAAAGTGGATTCTTAGCTCAGACCCACAAAGGATCTTCCTTAAATGTAAAATGTGATCAGGGTAAATACTTGCTTGCCACCCTGAAAGACAAAACTTGTATGCACAAGTAGGAAGACTCAGGATAGTAAATACTAGGATGAGTAAGGGCTGAGCCTTCCATGAACAACAAACACCCAGTTATGAGGATGTTTCCCTGGATGTGGCAGATGATTGACACAAGTCAGTTTTATCTCTGCAAGGGTCTGGGAAGAAGTCAAATGTTGGAAACACAGGTATATACTTGAGAATTACTCTAAATTTAGATGAAATTTATGACAGGACACCAGAAAAAAAATATTTGTATAACTTACTAGAACTATGTAAAATGGAAATTAAAACTCAGTGTGGAGCTGTGCGCACCAGCAGAACTGGTGATACAAGAGGAGAAAAGATCCAGACACATCTGGACAGATTCTTCCCTTAGAGATAGCTGGCTAAGGGCTTGAACCAGTTTTTCCCTGAGGAGTGATGGGAAGTGTTTCTTAAAATACACTCTATGTCTTTGTCTTTCAAAGTTCTTCTTTCAGAAAATCACACTCAAATTGGATTGATTCCATTTGCTGGAATAACTGGAGTCCAAGGTCAAGGCTTTGTTAGGTCTGAATCAGTCTCTTTGATGGGTCAGGAAGTGTTTCCTTAATGCACATCCAGAAGAAAGAGAAGGCCTCTATTTCCCAGCAATGCAGCATAAGGTCCAGATGTCATTCTCACTGGCCTTGATAGGGATGTGTGCCCACCCAGGGCCAACCACTGTGGTGAATGGAATGGACTGACAGGATAAAAGTTTTTTTTTTTTTTTTCAAGAGAAATCGGGATGGTGGGAGGTAAGAGAAGTGCTGGATGTTCATGGGCTCACTCAAGAAATGTGTATCAACCAATGACATAGTAGAACTCAACTCAAATTTTACCTTTTTTGGGAAACCCTCTCTCACTTGCTCAGTGTCTGCTTGTCCTGTAGCATTTCCCCTCTCCATTTGTTATAATCCTATTTTCACAGTCAAACTGTGCACTCCTTCAGAGTCTGCATCCCATTTCTACAGTGTACCAAACCCAGGAAGGGTGTGCTGAGGTACAAGTGAACAGGCATGGGGTGCACAGAAACATACTATAGACCTACAGAGACATGCATTATTGGTAGTATTGCTGAATTGATTCTTTTTTTTTTTTTTTGAGGTATAATGACACCTTATGTTAGTTGCATGTATACAACATAATGATTTGATATTTGTACATGCATTGATTTTTGAGGGTAAAGATATAAATGCTTCAATATGTTTACCAGTATTTGTAATATAGGTATAATTTATTATAGGTAATAACATTGAATAAAAACAGTTCTTGGCCCAAGGAAGGCACTCAATGAATAGTTTTTGGATGAATGAGTGAATAGATGAGTGCAAGCTCCACATAATATTAGTACTTAAGAAAATAACTAATATTTACTTATTATTTTCTCAGTGCCAGGTACTATGGGGAAAAAAAACCCTTTTTTTCTCTCTCATTTGTCACAAAACTGCAAAATATTCAGAGTTTGCTTTATTTTATGGCTAAGAGGAATGAGATTCTGAGAGGTTGCTTGATGTATGCAAGCCCACACCAAACAAGTTTGTCTGTGTCCAAAGTTAATTCTTTAGTCATTAAGCCAATGGCAACCAAGTATTTTGAGGTATGATAACCTTTCTTAAATTCCAGCCTGAGGTAGAACAGTTGAGGAAAAATGTGTTCTGGTTGGAGTAGCAATGTATAGAGAAAGTGTGAAAGACAGAGAGAGAGAAAGAGAGAGACAAAAAGACAGAGAGAGAGAGAGAGAGAGACAGAGAGTGATACACAGAAAGACAGAAGAGAGAGAGGTGAGATGGAGGGAGAGAGAGCGAGAAAGTCTATGTATGTCTGTGTGTGGTGGGAAGCCAAGATGGGGGTTAGGTTTGGAGCCCTTATCCCTATAACCATGCAGAGATGCTCTGTGGAATAATCAGGGCCCTCTGAGACTGTAAATCATGCTCACCTTCAGACTGCTGCTGGCCTGATTTGAGGCCAGTTTCTCTGACTACTAGTCTTTACACCATCCCCAGTTGTTGGTTGCTCAGGCAGTGGTGGAGAGCTGTCTAGAAGAAAGAGGAACATGCACCAGTTTCCTGGCTTTCCTAAAGGAAATCCCACCTGCTCAATGTCTCAGTAACTGAGGAGGGTTAGTTCCCTCTAGGGTCTGGTATACACCCACACAGGTTACACCAGGACATTGGGAAGCCTTGCTTGTGAGAGTCAAAACAAGAAACCCAGTTTAGCTGGGACCTTGATGCCTTTAGCCTGGTTTACCATAATAAGAAATATTTCTAGTTAAAATAATAATAATTAAAAAATAAAAAATGAATTGCATATGTCCTGGGGACTGTGCTTATCCTTCAAATTACTGCTGGATCTGGAGTTGGGGACACATTGTTAAAAACCTTGTCAACAAAGCCCTCTGAGTGCACTGCTGATGTGGATTATAAGAATTTGTTTGGTATTTTAATCCCTATACTCTTCGGAACATATGCCCTACTTGTCAGGGAAATATGAGAAATTGCCTCTCTTAAAAGAAGAGAAACTGCCACATGGAGTTCATATTCTTTCTTAAGGGAATAAGAGCACAATTAACAGAAAGCCATGTTTTCACATAGGAAAATATATTTTACCTTTTTCTGTTCAGAGTAAGGTATTTAGAATAAGTTCATTATCAGGCAAACATATTTCTTTTCTAGAAGTTTTGATGAACGATTGAACAAAATTGGGGCTTCTCGAGGGGTTCCATACCTCCAGAAGATGACTTGGCTTTGGGAGATACAAATCTACTCTTGGCTCAGTCGTGTGCTTCTTTGTTCAACAAGCTTATGTTTGGGGTGCATGCTACCAATTTGGAACTGAGCATAAATGGGAACAGGGTGTGGTGTGCTGGCCATTGGCTGGGACCCCAGTGTGAGACAGCAAGGTCAGTCACTCAGAGCATTATTGTAGGAGAGCATAAAGATGCTGGGCACAGCGCCTTAGTGTTGACAGATGGTGGGGTGTGGAAGACCCACATCTGGGTGCAGAGAGAGGACCTGATGGCTGCCTGGACTTCGTGGGCTCCATATCAAGGGCAGAGGTAAAGCCACAAGATACCACCACTCACTCATTATGTATCTCCTGCCTCTTTGACTATCTTGGAGTCTCAGGGCCAAGATATGGGTGAAAGGAGAGAACAAAAAGCCAAGAGACCAGCTTTTCTCCTGGTTGAGGAGGTTGGAGGCAATCCTCTGAAAGAGCCCAAGGGAGTCACATCAAAAAATGTTTTCTGACATCTTGTGTTTAAACATAAAATTTTGTAGGAGTTTTTTCCACGACATGCCTGTATTAATAAAAAAAATTCCTTTTAGCTAAGCAAAATTGACATGTCCCAGTGGCTCTGGCCCCATGGTGTAATACTCAGAGGAGGAAAAACAAGATATGATGAAAGGTGGACTTATTTGACCTCTTAGAAAGTTGTGGGATTGGGACACCAGTAAGATGCGTTTGTCTCAGTCAGAGATAGATGTAACTTGTCAAGGGAGCCCTCTTGGTCCATCTTATTCTGTCCTGAGTCTAACTTGATCTCACGATCATGTCTTCTATTTCTGTAAATCACACTGCCCCTATGTCTGGGCAGGTCATTGGTTATTCTCTCCCAGAGCCTTTCTACTTGTCATTACCCAATCATGCCTATTCCTATGTATACACTCACAGGACTTCAAACCCCACCTCCTCCAAAACACCTTCCTGGACTGTATCACCCCATGTTGAGCCTTGTAGCATTTATTATATGAAGAATTCAGTGTATTGCTCATTATACACTGATTTATTCTATAACAGCCTTACTCAGGGCTCACAAGAAGCAAGTGATAGACCAGATTCGAATATGGATGTGCCTGGCTAAAAGTCCACGTCTTATTTTCTGAGAGAGAAAGACCATAGCTGCAATCTTCCTGTCTCACCTGGGTATTTGATCATTTCCTCAGCAAGTCTTCAGGTGTTCATGGAAATATTCTACTACTTGTGAGTATGACCCCAACAGGATATTCAGAAATACTCAAAGATTCATGGAAAAGGCCTCAGAGACAATCTTATTTGACCTCCTGCTTTCAGAGAGGGTACCGAGCACCAGAGTGGACCACAATACGGGCAGTGGCAGAACTGCGTGACAGCTCCATTCCCTTGCTTGCGTTCCACATTCAAGTCAGCCACAGAATCTCATGATGCAGTGAAGATAAGGTGGGGGAGGCAAAGAAGTCCAGTGTTACAGGCAGCATGTCTGCTTCCATCTACTGCTTTCAGAGAGCGTTAAGGTCTGGCCAGTGTCTTGCCTGCTAGGTCTTAGTCTATGCCAAAATGCTGATTTTGTGTCTTCCAGAAACTCAGTTCTCCCATTGAAATGGTTTCTGAGCAGATACTCTGGGCTTTATATGCTCAAAATAACCTGGTTTATTTAGTTCCATTTCCAAGTGCTCTTGAGAAAATAGCATCACTTCTGGTACACTGCTGGAGTAGTGTACTAATGGAGACAGCTGTACACTGATGAGGTCTGGCATCGTTCTTCCAGTACCCATTCCTAGCCTCCGGGCCCATGCCTTGTAACCTGGGCACCTGGAACTCAAATTCCCTTTGACTCTTCTTATTCCAGCCACCAGTCAGGAGTAACCCCCTCTCAGGGTCCCCCACACCCATTCCTTCATCTATTCTCCTCCTTGTTCCATCCAGACTGTCTTTCTACGTGGGTGTAGGATCATCTCCCAGTTGCCACCTCACTCAAACCCTTCATGCCTCACACCAGTGTGAGACCAACCTTCATAAGACCCAATTTTGACCATGTCATTTAATATTCTTTATTAAAAATATTCAGCTATCCTTTGTCTAAACTATGAAGCCGATCTTCTCAGCTTCCCACTTCTCACATGCATAGCATGGTGTCAGTCCAGTCTGGATTCCCAGGACCTGCCCTCAGGTGCTTTTCTTGCAGGGCTGGGTAGGGACCACAGGTTTTGGGGTAGGCATGCCTGCTCTACTCCATCCATGCGTGTGCATCCCTAACATCTCTGGCCCCTATCTTCTGCTCTTCTCACATGGTTGGTAGCCCTAGAAGTGCTGGCACAGAGCTCTCACCACAGACTGCCCACTCCACAACCATGAAGTTTCTCACTTCCTGACACAAGTCTGTCTCTATGCCCTTTCCCTGTCCTCTAACTTCACTTGCAGGTGCCTCTTAGCTTTACCTCTTTGCCTGTCTTAGTCTCCTATGGGAAACCTCCTCAGGCACCAATTTCCATGTCCATGTGTGTCCACCTTGGTCACCCCAGGCCACAGGGGTGTGACCAGTTGAGGTCCTACAGGCATCACTCTCTGCCTCACCTAAGAGGGTATGCCAGGCTTGCAACATCCTTGCTTAGGTTGCAAATGCTGCTATCAGCCTTATCTTATCCCCCAAAGCAGGAGGAGTGTCTCACTCATTATGAGCAGAGGTAACATCCCCATAGTGTGAGGGCTCTTAAAGGAAGGGCTGCTCTGTTTTATTGATGGCCTGATGTCTCACATGGTGTCGGGAGCACAGCTAATGTTCGTTTGATGCATGGTGAGTGAGCAGCATGTGGGTCAGTGGAAGGAGCCTGGGGCTTTGTAGACAGTGACTACAAACTCACTCTGCTCCTTACTAGCTGCAGAGCATGACAAGCTATTAGACAACTCTCTGTGCCCATTTGCCACATTTAAACAATAAGAAACTTTGCTATTCTTTGGGCTTCCAGAGTGAAAAATGACATAAGAGAAGCACTGAACCCCTGACAGCAAATCCTTTTTCCTTCAAGTTCTGCTGCTAGGTGGTCATGGACAGCTGGGGGTTCATGGAAAGGATTCTGGGGCCAAGTCTGGGATACAGAGAAAGCTGGAGTGGTAATGTGTGTTCTCAGCAACTGTATGTGTCATTTCCTCCTAGGATAACATGTTTTTAAGGCAAGAGAATGGTGATGTTTTGTAGCTCTCCTCTTGGAGACAGTGTGAAAGGGAGTCACAGAAAGACTCTGTCAGGCACTATTCACCCTGGTTTTGTATCTGGGTCTCCAGTTTTGTGGTTCTGCCTTCCACAATGTCATAACAAATTGTCCTGTTAACCACTTATGGGTTATGGGGAGGAGGGCCAAGATCAGATCTGGTAGACGAGACTGACAATGAGGTAGAAATTATTCACTTTGCAAGCAGGTGCTTTGACATTTTGTAGATACAGCCTTGGGTTCACTGCCAGTATTGCAACCCACACCAGTCCATTAGGAAAGGGATGTTTTTGTGTAGATTATTAAATATTGATTGTCCATCTTCCTTAACATTTTAATTGCATTTCAGAGAACACTAAGCTGCAATAAATGTGGGGCAGCCTGGTTTCCCTTTGCCCCTAGGGGAATAAAAAATCTGGAGAAGCAAGAATGCAGAAAGAAACCTTATAAATAAACCAGAAGAATTACAGTGAGGACAGCTACACATGGCCTGACTGGCAGCAACGTTGTAAATCTGAATATGCAGAAAGCTGGTTTCTCCAGTGTAGGAGAAGAAAAAAATAAAATCAGCTTTCTGGTGTGAAGATTCAAGACATGTCTGAGCACATATGCTCATTCTTGGCCATCCTAAAGATGTCTGCACTGCCAAATGCTGTCCAGCCACTTCCTACTGCTCTGCCTGAACACAGGCTGGGTGGTAGTCCTGGATCCCGGGAAGAAGAAGTGGGAATGGACCTTGAAAACTGAAGTTCCAGGCTAATGGGGAAACATACACATGATTTCTGTTCTGTTGGGAGAAATGTGCTGGTGTCTGGGAAAATGGGGGTTACAACCTGTTCACCTGATGGGAGAGAAGCAGAATTCACTATGATCATGGACACCTGAGGGCTGAGTGCAGACAAAGAGCTGTCTGTGGCTGCCCCCAGGAGCGTTTTCCATCTTTGCACTATGTCAGTGGTATCCCTGGGACTTGAAGGTCCTGGCCCAAAAAAGACTGCATTAATCTAGTAAAATGAGACTTGGTTTATAAATTAAATATAACTAAGTGAAGCTCTTCTAGAAGCTTCCCCAAGACCCCTTGTGTTTAGGAATGCCTCTCCAGAACCTTCCAGGCTCTAAGAACAGGAATTGATGCTTCCATTTACTCCTTGTCTACAGTTTTTCTGCTTTGTGATTTATTTTGTGCTGGCATCTTCTGTAGTTAACTTTTCACGTGATGCATGTCTCATCTTTCTAACTGTGTGGCAAGTACCTCAAAGTAGTGAATGCACCATATGCTTCAGAATGAACATTTGATCTCCATTATGAAAGACGCTCTTCTCCTCAAGCTTTACTTTGCTGATGAAGAAACACCCTGAAAGTGTACATGAGTCCTCAAAGCTCTGTGGGGCATGAAGCAGGTCTGGGGCTGGACCTCAGCAACCCCAAGGACTGATGGCAAAGGTGAACTGCTGCTTGTCAACACTGGGCTGCATGGGAACATCCAGCACAGTTACCACACAAAATACACCATTTCTTTCCTTCCTTGCTCAACCAAATTACTGTCATTAATGATCCTGTCATATCCAAGGATACTGTTTTCTTTGGTAGATTCAATTTTAAATATATTATTAAATTCAATAAAAGTATTTCATGTATGAAATAAATTTTGCACTTACCAAACAAAATATATTGTAATCTCTACTGTTTCACTATTTTAAAGTTTTAACAAAAGTGAAAACTCAATGGGGTCACACAGAATTAGAGTCGAAATGACTAGTTTCATGTGTTTGCTTTTATGCTACCACTGATGACTTTGAATATACTGTTTAAATACAAGAATATGAGTACTTTCAGGGATGGAATTGCAAACTGCACCCAAGGAGATGAAATTTTGATAAAATTTTGAATGGTTACCATTTTATGATTGAATAAACATGAAGAGCTGAGTTGGTTGAGTTGGTGTGTGTTGGGGTATACTGTATAAGGGGAGGTCTCTGAATCAACTTCCACGTGGAATACAATCTTTACTTAAACATAAGTAATGAAAATGTGCTAATATTAGGCTAATGTTTATATTATTTTAATAATATAATTACATAATTTTAATAATATAACTCATGAACTCAACATGAAACATAGCAATTGTTTAAAGCCTAGACCAACATAAGATTTTCTAGAGGAAAAACATGTTATTAGTGACATTCTTTAGACTGGTGATAATAGAAAATAGATCAAATTTGAGTAAGTTTTATCATTTTTAAAGTCCTCTATTGACAATGTGCTGCCTATTGCCTCTACATGGGGTGGGCTGCTCCTGTGCCCCACCTTTCATTTGGTCCTGTTCTGCAGATGGTTTGTGATAACAACCATATTTTTCCAGAGGCATAGGTCTCCAAACACTCATTTTTCTCCTGGTCTAGCTATATCTACTAGCTCTCATACAAGTGGGAACAATAGTTAGCAAAAGAACACTTACTTTGGTCTGTGGCCTAACACCCTGAATGGAATCACAGGGAGTATGTCCGGGCCACCTGGAGGCTTTCTGCCTAGATCAGAGGGGCTATAGATCCTAGAATGAAACCAGCTGAATAAAGCACTCTTCCAACTTGGCCCTAACTGGATATGTGTGACTTTAAATTCTGCTGGCAAGGAACATGTTGACATTGGCAAAGCAGGTCAGCTGTTGAGAAGAGTAAAAATCAAAGAGAGGGATATTATTCATCTGCTCATGTTTGGCAGCCCCAGTGCTTGGGTAGTCAGGTCACTGTCTACCCAAGTCAGCCATGTACCACCAGACACTGCCACCAGCATTGAAGAAGAGGTTCAAACAGAGAGTAGAAGAGGTTAGCAACTGAGAGTTGGGGTAATTTGACTGGAAAATATTTGTGAAATTTCTTACTCAAAGGTTGAAAATGTCACTTTTGTTTTGAAAATATTCTTTACCTAAAAAAATACTGCTTATTCAAGAAAAGGAAAAGTGGGGAGACTTCTTTTCTTCTGCCAGTCATTCTTAACCACAGCTGCACTGGATTCACTTCTTGGTGGATTCTTAGAAAAGCTAAATGTCTGAACCAACTCCAGCCCAGTTGTATCAAATTCATGGCCTATGGGCCCAACATGTGTTGTTTTTTTTTTTTAAGTTTATTTATTTTTGAGAGAGAAAGTGAGGCAGAGCATGAGCAGGGAAGGGGCAGAGAAAGAGGGAGACAGAGAATCTGAAGCAGCTCCAGCTTCTGAGCTGTCAGCACAGAGCCTGATGTGGGACTCAAACTCACAGACTGTGAAATCATGACCTGAGCTGAAGTCGGATGCTTAACCGACAGAGCCACCTACGTGCTTCTATCAATATATGTATTTTTTAAAACGCTCTTTAGGTGATCTTAATGTGTAGTCTGGGTGGGTATCTCTGCTAGACCCAACAGGCAGAAGCCTGAGAAAATAGCTTCTTTGGGCTATTTCTACTGTCAATCCCACTACATGTCGGGCAGGTCACTGAGGCATTGGGTGTTTGGGCCATGTACTGGAGCCAATTTATAAACTCTCCACTTCAAAGCCAGTAGCAAAATTCCTGCTTGGGAGTGAAGAAATTAACAAATGATTCCAATTTGCTATAATTTTAACAAGTCTAAGGCTATAATAAAGCACACAGAGTACTCAGTGCCAAGTGAGCCACACCAGCATGGGAGATGCATTGGTTTGGAACATGTCCTGTGATGGCATTAATGATGCTCCCACCAGTAGAGAAAATGTCCTGAAATCATGGAGGCAATATCTTCTTTGCCAAATAAATGGAAGTGAAGATGGTAATATTGGGTACTCATTTAACCAGAGAACACATCTTGATTTACTTTCTTATGTTGCAGAATATTGTTGATTCTAAATGAACCAGTTTGTATCCTTTAATATTCTGTTGAGATCATGTGTAGCAAATCTTTTTGATGCCTTTGGGGGATCAAAAGTGTTCACCATTTTTTAGTGATCTATTTAAAATCCCCGAGAGTCACCAGTAGCCATGGTGATTTGAATATTCACTTGAAGAAGACTTTCTTTGAAAGTCTGATGCATTGCAAGGTTTATGCAATTTTTTAAAATAAGGTTCCATGCCCAACATGGGGCTTGAACTCAGAATCTTTAAAGACCTGAGCTGAGATCAAGAGTTGGACACTTAACTGACTGAGCTACCCAGGCACCCCAAGGTTTGTGCAATTTAACAAGAGACCCTGCCAATGTAGCTCTCAACTTCTTCTGTCTCTCATGTTATTTTTGCAATTTCTGAGTACACAGAGTCCAACAGATGTTCCACTAATGTCTGAGGCATCTTTCCGTGGCACACAAATATACAACCTAGCAGGATACTTGTGACAAAGGTCTCTTGTGTCCTTAAGCTATGATCAAACAGGACTCTGACAGATGGCACTGCTTGCACTCTCCTGGTGAAAATAGTCAGTAGCTTTCACACTTAAAATTGGAATTTGGAAATAAAAGGTGGGTCAGGGCAGGGGTCTTCACTGAGTTCTGCCAATCACCATCTTATAAGAGATACAAAAATGAGCAAAGCGTTTATGGATTTATTTCTTCAACAGGGACACAAAACCTGGAACAGACTATAATTATGACAGTGACCATCATGAGTTATAGCCATGTCATCAGGATCACAGCTCTAACACATTTTCATTTTCATGTATGTAAACAGAGTTCCTCATGATAGTACTAATTCTACTCTGAACACACCGTTCCAGGAAGCTGGTCGTCTGGCTGGCTGGGCTCCACACATGAGCATCACATAGTACCTGTCAGCAGACACCACTTAGCAGTACTGACCATTATGTACTCTAAAGTAAAAAGCACCACAAACTATCCATAACCTGTCATGTGAGGAAAACATTGCACATGGGGTGACACACACAGGCAGTGCACTGGCCATTAGGCACATGTGCATCGCACTTGCCTTCAGTTGGGCTGTCATAGGTCCACATGTGTGTACCACCTTTTCACTCTAAACCATACTGGAAAGCTCATAGCCCCAGAAAGGATGGCTTTCATCTTGTGAGCTACTGCCTCAGTGTCTAGGAGGTAAAGACAAGGAGAGAAGCTAGGAAGAAATAGAAGTAGGATCAGTCTGATGAACACAGGAGTTTGAAACCATGGGAATGAAAGCAGACTAGAGCAAAGCCTCATTCCATCAGATCCACTAACAGGAAATTCTGCATGCATCAATCAAGTGGAAAGTGCCAGCCTTCTTGGTGCATATGTCTGGACAGAATTTGATTCCGGAGGAGATTGGCTTCCCTCCGGGGCTGGCGGCCGCTGTGAGTGATGTCACCAGCTGGTTGGCAGTGAGGTGACAATGTAAATCAGCTGCTAAGCAGCAAGGACAAGCACAGACCAAGGACTAACCACAGGGCTGAAAGGGAGAACTCTCACCTGGGAGGCAGAATGGAGGCGCCAGCTGAGTCCTGGAAGCAGATGGTGGACGGGGCCTGTGGCCACAGAGAGAATTCAACACAGCAGTATGGTAATACAGCTCAATTCTCAGGATGGCTTTGTGCAGAGAAAAAGTCTGGGGAACTGGCCCTCTGCCGCGCAGGTCGTCCTGTTCCTGGGATGTTTTTGTGTGAAGACAAAACCTGGGTCTTGGCCCTACAGTGCTAGAAGATAATTTTGGTTTCATTACTCTCAAATTTATTCTCTGCATCTTCCAGGTGGTAAAATGCCATTTCCCAGCATATGATACCTGAAAACTGACAGCAGACCTCAAACCTTATTTTGGTACCTGAGCTCCCAGCAGCACAGACCCTGTTCAACTCTTCAACCTCCTCTCTAGCCCCTCTGCCCACTGATCGGTGGTCATTCATAGCAAGCTATACCCTTTCTACTTCTGTGGGTCCACAGGAAGATCTCTCTCCCATCTCAGCTCTGTCTTTCCCTTGCACACACCATTGTTATCCATTCTTCAACACTTCTCAGCCCTTGGCCCCTGCAGGAAGCTCTCCCTGACTCACTTGACATGGCCCTATCATTGAATTCTGGCTTTGACTTCTCTTACCTTGCATTCCCCAGGCTGAGATCCCAAGGGGAAGGTCAAGCTCTGGTTTTCTTATTTTCTCTACCACTTAGCATGTTTCATTGATGTTTAAATATTCCTTTTGATTTGGGTTCAAATTTAAGCTGTGTTTTATTTTGGAAATTTGTTTTTCCTTCATAGGGAAATCCTAAAAAATATTCAAAAGCCATTCATTGATCAGAGCTTTAACAACAAAGGGAAATATGAAAATGTGCCCATTGTGGCCAGGAAAGTTGGAGCATTCTCTTTGCAGTTGTCATTTCCTCATCTTCTAATCCCAAATTTAACTTAGGGCTGAGTTAGATGGCATCCTGTAGGCATTAAAAAGTGTATGTAATACACACAGTTCCTACATGCTTCAGTGCCAGGTGTGCTGCTGAGCAGACTAAGGAGATCCAGCAAACTGTTCCCAGATCTATAAATCAGGCCCCAGAAGTGAGCTTCTCCAGTTCTGAGGGAATAAAGAAGAAGAGAGGGATGATTAGCTTTTTATCAATTGTATTCCTAGGCCTGGCTCATAGTCAGGTTCAGGCACAGAGGGTAGCTAAGTTTTGCATTATAATTTATTGTTGCTTAAAACCTTGGCTTTGTATCTCAGGCCTGGGAAGCAGAACCTTTCCTTAGACTAGAGGATACACAGTTGATGCAGGAATGCTGGCCCTCTCCTTAGAACTGGATTAGAAATCTGCTTGTCCCAACTCTTGTTAAGTGATGATGTGGAAGGACAGGGTACTTTAATTCACAATTACTTCTTCTTTGACATTGATTACCTAATCATAGTTCTGCCATAATCTCCTGGTGGGAAGTGTGTTTTCATCTCATTTATCTCACCTGTTAGAATAAAGACAGGGGATGTGTCCTATTCGTTACTCTATTCCATTCCAACAGCAGAAGGTAGGTGTCTGAAAAAGGCAACTACATGAATGAATAAGTTAGATCATCTTCAATGATTTTTCAGGGATTTAATGCATACTTATTAGAGTTAAATGGCTAACCTTTGTGGGATAAAGTACAAAGTGACCTACAAATGCCACCGTTACAACAAAAGGAGGGAGGAGATATTACTGTCCCATTTCATAAATGAAGGCACATAAGGGAACACACAACAGCATGTGGTGAAGTGGTGCTTTGTGTCCAGGCCAGGCCTGCCTCTGTTCTCATTATCTTCTTCCAAGCCTTGCTTAACTCTTGTCCCCAGAGAAAATATGGATGTTCATATCACATATTTGTAAGGTTGCATATCACATTGCATTGTGATTCCTGAGTTGTGCTAGTTGGTGAGATCTTTGAAGACAAACCTGCTCTTACAGCTGTTAGCTGATTGGCACTGACTGGGTGGCACAGGGAGGCTGGAATTCTAGATGGAAGGAATTGTGGGGCCTGGGACTGTGGTCAGAAGGGACACTGAGGGATGGGGCCAGGAAAGAACAGGGGTGGGTGGGGACCTGGGAGTCTAGAATGGTCCTCAGGAGTGTGGACCACAATGGGGAGAGGAGATGGAGCATCTCATTTGGGCCACAGTGTCTCAGAGACAAGATTGGCAGTACTTGTTAAAATGTTACACAGTCCAGTTGGTCCTCTCCAAGAAGTTTTCTGAATCCTTGGCTTTCAGTGACAGAGGATTTTACTTTTTACTTGGGGAAAGAGGGATTTTGGAACTAAATCATAAAAATAATTTTGGAATTTGAAAAGCATATGGGAGACATATGACTTTGAGTAAAATTCTATGTAGCAAAACAATTAGGGGAGAAAGTGGAAATGACCAGTTATGAGGTGCACATCTTTTAACTGGAGACATTACTCTTGTGTAATGTGGCTAATTTGCTCAACATGAGTACAGAGAGTATCTCCTATTTGCCAAAATAAGTTATTAATAAAATAGTTCCTGAATAGATGTGACATTTTATAAGCACAAGAATTATTGCTTTTTTTAAAATTTTGTTTGTTTTTGAGAGACAGTGCAAGTGGGGGAGAGGCAGAAAGAGTGAGACACAGGTTCTAAAGCAAGCTCCAGTGTCTGAGGTGTCAGCACAGAGCCCAACGTGGGACTTGAACTCACAAGCTGTAAGATCATGACCTGAGATGAAGTTGGACACTTAACTGACTGAGCCACCCAGGCACCCCTTATAAGCATTATTTCTAGCTGTTACTCAATCCTTCTGGATCAATATTATCACCATTTCACAGCAAAGGAATCTGAGACTGGACAAGATTGAATATCTTGCCAGGTATCATAGAAAGGAGCACATAGAATACATTTAAACCCATCATTGTAATCTCTTTTACAAATTTGAGGAAGGAAGGAGGAAGGAAGGAAGGAAAGAAGGAAGGAAAGAAGGAAGGAAAGAAAGAAGGAAAAGGAAAAAAAAAACCTCAATGGACTTGCATTCTGACTGTAGAGACAAAAGTGAATCTGTATGACATGGTGGCGCAATAAGATAAAAGCAGTGTAAGAGAACAGCTAAAGCTCACCAGTGATGAGTTTGAGAGCAGTGAGACTCACATGGAGTATTTGGAAGGCCAGCACAGCCTGGGTATCTGCCTGTGATGAGCCTAAGGAGCATCTTAAAAGCCTTTAGAACCAAACAGGGTCAAATTGGAGGCAGCTCTTTAAAGCCTCTCCCTTATCTGGTATGGGAGGGTGGGTCAGCACAGTGGGGCCTGAAAGGTGTGCTGGGGCTTGGGATGGGCCCTGAGCCAAGCCTCATGGGCCTGAAGTTGTAACAAATGAATAACACATAGATGTTATTCCCCATATTCCCCATAGGCTCATGGGGAAAGCAACAGTGGTATGCCTTCTTTTTGAAGCATGAGCATAGGGGAGAAGCTAAGGAAAAATAACCACATGAGGGAAATGAAGTGGATAAAGGCAGATGGAGGGAAGTCTGGTAAAATTCTGGAGATTACATTGAGAATATTTATAGATATTGCACAGAAGCAATGAGTAGGTTTTCTGGGGAAGGTCTTTCAGATATAGAAGTTTTGACCATTATGGAACTGGCAGAATAAGCAGGCATGAGCAAATTTCATATAAAAAAAAGCAGTAGAAGGCCTTTGGTAGCTTCAGAGCAATCTGTGCCCCAGGCTCATCAGAAGCATGGGTGATGGTGGATGGCTCTAGTCTCCATATAAATGAGCATCTTGTAGGAGTAGACAGTAGTTCTTATAGGTGCCTTCGGAATATAGTGTTTATATTTAAACATCCACATAAAAACCACAACATTTCTTGTTTTTGTTTGCTTAAAACAACATTTAAAACACTATAGTTTTTACTAGTACCACTATATAAGAGGTGAGCCAACACAGACTTACCTCTAAGGTAATATTTAAAAGAAATAAACCTGAGGGGCGCCTGGGTGGCGCAGTCGGTTAAGCGTCCGACTTCAGCCAGGTCACGATCTCGCGGTCCGTGAGTTCGAGCCCTGCATCGGGCTCTGGGCTGATGGCTCAGAGCCTGGAGCCTGTTTCCGATTCTGTGTCTCCCTCTCTCTGCCCCTCCCCCGTTCATGCTCTGTCTCTCTCTGTCCCAAAAATAAATAAACGTTGAAAAAAAAATTAAAAAAAAAAAAGAAATAAACCTGAGATTCTTCAGGATCAAGATGATATCCTAAGTGATAATGTTTAAACACTTTCCTCTGCCAATTTCCCACTAAAATGACTCAACAAATATAAAAGACCAAATTCTATATCACAGTCAGTAGCCATGAAAAATTGAACACTGACCTACAAAATCTCTGACAGCTCATCTTTAACTCTCAGTATGAATGAAGCATGTGAATGTTTGCAAAGAGCAAGATCACAGAACCTAGGAAAACTACAATTCTCTTAGAACAGCACAGTGTGAGCATTTAAAATAAATGTTTTCCTGTCAGATAAACTTACCCCAGGAAGAAGAAATGTACAGTAAAAAGAGAGCAAACTGCTTCAACAATAAACGCCCAAACTCTAATCGTATTTTTGAAAGCTGCAGGAAAGATGGAGAATTGGTGGGCAGCGGTAGAAAGTTATGAAAAGCAGCAATCTCAAGGAGTTATTAGATGTTAAAAAAAAAAAGAGTGGCATGATTACTGAAATAAACAGCACATTGGAAACTAAGGAAAAGCAAACTATATAATTACTTAAAGGGATTCTCCTGCATCTCAGATGAAAGAGATAGACAGAGGGAATATATGAGTGATAAAAAGAAGTAGAAAGATTTTCAGTCCTGAAATGGGTGCATTGGGAATTCCAGAAGACAGGATAGAGCAAGTGAAAGAGAGACACGAACAATAACTTCTCTGAACTGAAATAAAAATAAATATAAATAAATAAATCTCAAATAAATAATGCTAAATAGCAAAACAATCAAAAGTTAAAGTAATTTCACATTACTATTTTTGATATAATTTAATTTTTAATATAATTTAATTTTTGTGAATCTTGATGCAAATGTTGAGAAAGATTTCTCTTTTTTTTTATTATATGAAATTTATTGTCAAATTAGTTTCCATACAACACCCAGTGCTCATCCCAAAATATGCCCTCTTCCATGCCCATCACCTACCCTCCCCTCCTTCCCACCCCCCATCAACCCTCAGTTTGTTCTTAGTTTTTAAGAGTCTTCTTATGCTTTGGCTCTAAGTTTATTTGTTTGTTTGTTTGTTTGTTTGTTTGTTTGTTTTTGAGAGATAAAGAGACAGAGGGAGAATGAGATCAGTGGAGGAGCAGAGAGAGACTCCCAAGCAGGCTCCGCTCTGTCAGCAGAGCCCCACTTGGGGCTCGAAGTCATGAACTGTGAGATCATGACCTTAGCTGAAATCAAGAGTTGGGCACTTAAATGAATGAGCCACCCAGGCACCCCTTAAGGTCACTTAAAATAAAATAAAAATTCTTCCTCTGACCAATTCAAATATTATTGTGTACTGCATCACTGAGAAATAAAAAAAGTTTTTCATAAACAACAAAAACATATCAAGTAAAAAGAAAGGGCATACAGTTACTTCAAATACATGCATGTGTTTCTGATATGCAGTAATTTGACACTTTCATCCTCAGCACTCAACTCAGAGTTTGAGTCTAAAGTGCTTCACACCTGGAGGCTCAAGTTTTCTCTGAATCAATATTGCAGGGATGGCTCTTAATCTGTGCTAAAGATTGAGAATTTCTGAGCACCATTTGTACCTGCCACACAGTTTGGAGGAAAATGGAAGAATTCTGGACAGAAATGTGCTTTGTATGTTTGGGGAACAGCAAGATCAGCAGGCCTTGTAACTGTTGAGTTTGGAGAAGTTCATGGAAAAGAGGTCACTAAATGTAGGGCTTACAGACCATGCTAAGGCTTCTATGTTTCATTCTAAGTGTGATGAGAAATCACTTATGTGACATATTTACATTTTAAGAGCCTTGTTCTAACTTATTTGGCAGAATGGACTGCATAAGGGCAAGAGTGGATTTACAGATACCAGGGAGGAAGTTATTTTATTTGTCAGGATGAGAAAGGTGAGGATGCTTTACATGAGGATGCCACTAAAAGAAGCAGTCAGATTTGAGATATGTTTGAAAGCCAGAGTTTTAGGTGGATTAACTTTTAGAGAAAGGCAGAAAGCAGATAGCAAAACTGTGAGTAAGCCTCAATAAAGGATAGTGAGGGAAGAAAGGTAGATAGAAAGGAAAAGAATTGAGATATGAACTAACGGTATTGACTTCAAAGGGCCTACAAAGTTTCAAAGAGGAGGAAGAAAGAGTGCTCTGGAAATAGCAATGTGGAAGAAAGAAAACCAGCTGCACATTTATGCTTAATGTGCATGACATGGGGAAAGGAAAAGAACCCACTAATAGAGGAGTAAGTCCTCAGGGGAAAGCTAGGGTTTGTTTAGAACAAGATTGTGAAGGGAATTTTCAAAGAGATTTACTATATAGAGGATTTTGCTAATGAGAACTGATAATCTTCAGGGCAGAGTAGAAGGGTTAGGTAATGAGGGCACATTAAAAGATTGGTGATTAAGTGAAAGAAAGAACTCAATGAAAGTCTGCATGAAGAGTGCCTTGGGATTCTTGTTATGACATCCCAAAGAGTGACTTAAGGCATGATGAAATTATTCCTAATGGTCTGCTTTGAGGAAGAGAAAAATCAGTTCCAATTATCCCTCTTTTCTGGACTGTTCCTTTGATTGTTTAAAACTGGTACAGCATAATTGAATTATATGTCCTTCAGAATTAAATAGCATCCTTTGCAAATTACTTGGAAACTTCTGACAGATGAATGTCCATTTCCTGAGTCTTAGGCATTTATAAAAAAGAAAAATTGGTCACACCAATTTGCCAATTCTGAAATTTCAGCTACCTAGTTCAAGAGACCTGGCAATATCCATTAATTGTAATTATAATGCAATTCTCATCTTTGTTTCTTTCTATGTAATGTTTCTTTTTTTTTTAATCTGATTTTTAGATGTCCTCGGTTTGTAGCAGTTTGACTAAGTTTTCCTTGTCCTTCTCCAAGGACAGAAGTCTTCATTGACACCCTTACATCAGAAAGAGTGTATGTTTGCCTAGGGCAGGAGATTTTTCTGTCTCTTCCTCGGTAACCTAACCTAAGGTTTTTGCTTTGCAAGGGAAGAGTCCAGGGAAGCAGTCAGTGTTTCATATCTCTCTTACTTGTGAATCTTTGTGAGTCTAGTGGAAAGTCAATGAGAAAAACCTTGCAAGTGACTGAACACTTCCTTTGTGTCTGATACTCTAATTGTTTCAACTAGTATGTTAATACATAGCTAAACTTTTAAAATGTTAAAATTTTTAACTGCATTTTTTTCTAATTTTTATGGCAGCTACTTTTTCCTAGTTTGCTTTGCCCAAAATGAAAGAGTTCATGCATCCTGTCTATTCTTGGAAAGGCTTTGAATTTCCTTAAAATCCAGTTCACCTGATTGCCTTGTGTTTTCAGCCCTCTTGTGAGTTAAAAAGTGTTATGATTTTATAGGTTATGCAACTTTATCACCTAATGGATGATAGGAGAGTTGTAAGGATCAAGGTGGCATTGCCTTTCTTTTTCCCATATTTTAAACAGAAGTGGGACCTTCTTAACTAAAACTTATGTCACAATAAAATATGTAGAATAAAGAATTAATATTAAAAATACATGGAAAACACAAAAAAGGAAGTGAAAACCTAGGATATTCAATGTTTAGGTAAAGGATAAGAGAAGTTCTACCAGAAGAAGCAAATGTGAATGAGGAAGAAAGAAAATTCAAAGACTATGACTGAGAACATTTTCAAAACTAATAAATGGTATCAAGGTTCAAAAATTCAAAGTTCCATACACCAAAGCAGAATAAATTAAATATAAGCTATTAAAAGCAAAATAAAATGGAAAATATTAAAAGCTACTAGGGATGCATATTATCTTCAAAAGAGAAATAATTGGATTGTCAGTTGACTTCTTAACAAAAATAAAGGAATTCAAAAGAAAGTGAAATAATACTTTCAAACTAATGAAACACAATGTGTTTTTCTATAATACAAAACCAAGGAAAATTCCCTAAAAATAAAAATGAGGTAAACTTCCAGTGGACACAAACTCATGTTAACAGCAGATTTATTGAATATTTAAAAATCCATTCCAAACAAATATAATGATGCCAGTGAAAATAGTGGAATAAGGACTTCCAAAAATTTACCACTCTATAAAAGACATTTTTAAGTTTCAAAAATTGTCAGAATCAACTTATGCAGAGGTCTGAAATTTACCTACAGCTTCCCAGGAATGTTTACTTAAGAAAAACAACTATCTGTAATAACAGCAAACTTAGTGGTGTTTTAATGTGACTTAGTCCCATCTCTTGTTCTCTAGCTCAGTGATACTCTTCAAATATAATAGCACACATTTCTATGGAAGCGTCACAGGTGCTGCTGGAATGGTGTAACTGTTTCAAAACCTCATTCTTACAGAATTGTCATTATTTGACATGTGTGATTGCTTCAACAAAGACCTGATTTCAGAAAGTGGCTCAAATGTCACCCAGTGTGAACAGCTATCTTCCTGGAGGCTTCTGTTGAAGGAAATTACAGGTAAGCCTTTTAATTTGGCAGCTGCCAGAGGCAATAAGAGTTAGGGAGAGCAATAGACTAAAAAGTTTTATAGAGAGTTGAGGAATGAGCTATTCATAGGTTCTTTGAAAAGTCTGACATGTTCTGAGATTCTGTTAGGTCACACACATGGGTGGGGCTACATTCAAATTCAGGGAAGACATAAGAATGTCATAAACCAGTGTCTCTAGCTGAGCTTGAGACTCCACACCATCAGGAAGTGAAAGCTAAAGTGGAGGTATAAATTGCTCAGCTGACTGTTGAATGTGCACACAGAACCCCTAGGCAAAAACTGGGATATTTATTGGTTCTGTGGACTCAAGGAGATCTCTGTTCAGTCGCTGGATAAGCACAAAGCTAAGAACAGACTGCAAAGGCCACATGTGGGGGGAAAAAAGTACAGACTTTAAAGAATTAGTTCTGAAAAGTCACTAAATAAGCAAATCACAGCTGGACTGGGCAGAACCAACAACAAACCTAGGGAGAGGGCAGAATTTTATTTCTGGGATTGCTGAATTAAAATGTACAGTATTCTGGGGCACCTGGGTGGCTCAATCAGTTGAGTGGCCAACTCTTGACATCAGCTCAGGTCATATCCCAAGGTCATGGGATTGAGCCCTGGGTAGGGCTCTTCACTGAGCATGGAGCCTGCTTGGGGTTCTCTCTTTCTCTCTTCTTCTGCCCCTCCCCAACTCATGTGCATTGTGCATGTGAACTCTTTCTTTCTCTAAAATAAAAAAAAATACAGTATTCAACATTAAAAATTATGAGACATGCAAATAAAAAAGAGGTATGACCTAGAGCCAGGAAAAAAAAAACAACAACAACAAAGAATGGAAATTGTTTCGGAAGAAGTCCAGTCATTGTTCTTATTGGACTTTAAATTAGCTATTTTAAATATGTTCAAATCACTAAGGGAAAGTGTGAGAATTATGTCTTTCCAAATAGAGAATATCAATAAATGCATCAGAATTATGTAATGGAAATTCTGGACTTGAAAGTACGATAATAGTTCTCCTGCATGAGAAATATTAAGGGAGTCACTCAGGCTCAAGTAAAAGGATACAATACACATTAAAGAAATGAAGAATCCCAGTGAAAGTAACTGCATAGGTAAATATGATAGATGGTATTAATGCACATTTTTGCATTTTTAAATCAGATGATTTAAAAGTTAACTACACAAAGCAATAATTACTGATTTATATTGATGAACACACAATGAATAAAGTGATATTTTTGTGACAATACCAGAATAAAGGGGGAAGTAGGATCTGTCTATCTACCTATGCAAAATTATTGTATACTACTGAAATTAAGTTGATACTAATCTAAATTAGATTGTTATAAATTAAGATATTAATTAGAATCCTCAGGGCAACCAATAAAAAATTATTCAAAAATGCATAGGAGAAAACAAAAACAAAAAGAATAAAAATGGTACAATAGACAACACATATTTAACACCAAAGATGATTACAATGGAGGTAGAGTAACAAAAAGTACATTACATATAGAAAATAAATAACAAAGTACCAGATGTAAATCCTACCTTATCAGTAATCTCATTAAATAAAGATGGGTTGAATTCTCCAATTAAAAAACATGAAATGGCAAAATGGATAGAAACCTGTTAAAGTATACACTGTGTATAAGAGACACACTTTAGCTTCAAAGACATAAATATGTTGGAAGTAAAAGGATGGAGATGGATATACCATCCCAACAACAACCAAATGTGACTTAAATTCACTGTGCTAATATGTCAAAATAAATTTTAAGATAAAAAATCTTTAAGACAAAAAATATGATAAAGATAAAGGGTCAATATATCAAGAAGATCTAATTATTGAAAATATGTATGTATTGCATATTTAACAACAGAGCATCAAAATATATGTAGCAGAAACTGACAGAATTTAAGACAGAAGTAGATTATTCAACAATAATAGTTGGAGACTTCAATAACACACTTTTGATTATTGATAGACAAACTAGAAAGATTATCAGCAAAGAAACTGAGGGCTTTGACAGCAATATAAGTCAACTGGACATTAAAAGACCACTCTATAACACTACACCAAATGATTAGAATATGTATTCTTCTCAAGTTTACATGAAAAATTTTCTAGAATAGACCAAATCCTAGGCAATAAAATAAGACTCAATAAATGTAAAATAACTACAATGGAATAAAGTTAGAAAGCAATAAAAGGAGAATTTGGTACATTAACAAAACAACATTGTCCTAAATAAACAATTGATCAAAGAAGAAATCACAAAAGTGATTAGAAAACACTTTAACGTAGATGAGAACTGGAACATAATATACCAAAACTTACAGAATGCAACAAAAGGAGAACTCAGATGGAAACTGATAGCTGTAAGAATCTATGTTAAAAAGGAGAGACCTAAAATCAATAACCCAACCTTCCACTTAAAGAAATTAGAAAAAAAAACAAGCAAAGCAAACTCAAGGCAATTAGAAGGAAAGAAATAGAGATTAGAGTGTTGCAAGATAAACTGAAGTATATTATAATTTTAAAGAGTTTATTTGAGCATACATTCATGTGGAAGCAAAGCCAGAGATTATTTGATTACTTATAGTTTAAACAATTTCCTTTTTGGGGAAAGCCTGGTTGGCTGTTTGTACTTGGTTATACTTAGATTTCATTTTCTTAGATTTCAGTGCATTGATTCTAGCTTAGGTTTTGTTTATATGAGCTACCAGGGCATTAGTACCACCTGGTCTACTGGCCTCCTCATTTAGTTACTTTAACAATTTATCCCTTTTGATCATCTTTTCATACATAACAGATTGACCAAAAATTTGGTATTAGCACCACTCTCAGGTATCATTAGGTTAAATTGCTCTTGTCTTGTCATAAAATTCATTTGTATGATGTCATGTTCGTGGAAGGATTGTTTCTGCTGTTCATTTCATTGTTTATTTTGTTTCTGTTTCTCCAAGCACAATGAGACGATCTGATATAGTGCTGCTGGCTACACACAGAAATTTAAGACTCATGAGAAAACCCAGTGCACTAGGGGGAATAAAGCGATGACTCTCAAGAGGAGGATATCAAGAGATTGAAGTATATTTCTTAGCCAGAGCCCCCGTGAACCAAATCAATTGGTACCAAATAAATCCAAGAGTGTACCTGACAAAGTATTAACCTGTTTTAGTCAAGTGACAAGTAATTTTTGTATTTAAGTTTTTATAATACCAAATGTGTTGATCTAGATACAGCAGGAAGTAATTGCTATGGCACAGAATTCTCCTTGTATAGCCAACAAATAATTTAAATTCTACTTTCTAAAACCAACTTATCAGCTCTAAACAATCCTTATGCTAAAAAGGCATATTTTGGGATGGCATATTTGTTACCCTTTATTCCCTGCCTTTGAAATTTCTTTAAAAAATTTTATAGTTTAGAAGTTGAATTTGTAGATTGCTTCATCTCATTGAATCAGTTTTTTACTCTTGATAACAGGTCAATTCATTAAACAGTTGTTTTTCATTTCAGGAAGTTGTGTTGCAGGTGGGCTCCCAAAGTGAGGCCTATATGGTATGGGCAAGCAGATATTTATTAAGAAGCATTGCTATGGAAACAAAAGAAAAACAAAGGTAATAGTTGGAGCAGACTAAAAATCAGTTTCTGAGCCCACAGGAAAATGAGCCAACAATTTCAGATGTTGGGCTCCTAGACATTAGGCTTGAAGCATCTTCTGTAATTTGAATGTTTCTGGTGATGTCAGTAAGTGTACTGGTGAAACTTCTGGGTGGTTCACATGGCGGCAGGCACAAAGGTTGTCCGTACATGAACGATTGGGATGATGTCTATGAAATTTATATTAGATAATCCAGCTTCAGCTTGCAGGGCTACTGGAAAATGGGCATTTTTGTTCTTAGTGATTCCAAATCAAAAAGCTGGAAGAAAATTGAAAATGTTAATTTGGAGAGTTGTAGCCAGATATTGGAGGAAATATATGAAAAATTTAGGATCCAGTCAATTTTATAGGTAAATAGCAAAACCTCAAAGACAGTGAATAGGACTGGGATCTCATATCCACAAGGGTGTTTTACGGTTTTATACTAAAACTTAAGTTTTCTGTCTTTAATTATTCCCAATTTCCAAAAAAGGCAATCACAGTAAGGCACACTTGTTTGCAAAACAAGCCTAGTCTTGTTAAACTATGCTTATTTACCTAAGTGCAGTGAGAATAATGATTTCATGCATACAGTTGGCCCTTGAACAACACTGTCTGAACTGTACAGGTTCACTTATGTTCAGGTTTTTAAAATAAATACAGTATAGTACTGTAAATGTATTTTTCTTCCTTATGATTTTCTTAATAACATTTTCATATATATACAGACACAAAATATGTGTTAATTGACTGTTTAAGTTATTGGTAAGGCTTTCTAGTCCATCAGTAGTTATGTTTTGGGGGGACCCAAAAGTTACACATGGAGTTTCAATTGTGTGGGAGTGGGAGTGCCCTTAACCCCTATGTTGTTAGAGAATCAACAGTATTCTCAAATATGATATTGCAGTTAAAGTTTGGTGATAGTTAAAGGGTTTTATTGACTCCATAAAATCCATCTTGGTTTCTTAAAATTGTCAGGTAATAAAGAATATCAGGTGAGAGTTTTAAAAGCCTCTTTGGGCTAGGAAGCCAATTCAAGGACTTGCTCAGTTGTGTCTTGTTACAATGGATTCTTACTGAACTTACAAAAATTAATATATCATCATGAAACACTAGAAATGTTTAATAAGAGTTTTGAATACTGTAGGGATCAGAGAGTGAGTAAAAATATCCACTTTTTATTTATAAGAGAATAATTTACCAAATTGCTATAAGTTATGAGGAGCTTAAAACAAAAGAGAAAAGTGGTTATTTAAATATGGAAAACAAAACATTGAAGAACCAGCAATGTTTCAAGCAGTCATAAAAATTATAATCATAGAGGCACCTTGGGTGGCTTAGTCAGTTAAGCTTCTGACTTTTGATTTTGGCTCAGATCTCATGGTTCATGAGTTCAAGCCTTGTGTTGGGCTTTGTGCTGGACTTAGAGCCTGTTTAAGACTCTCTCTCTCTCTCTCTCTCAGTCCCCCTCTGTCCCTCTCCTGCTCACACACTCTCTGTCAAAAAAAAATTATAATGATAGTCATCAGTTAGTTTAGTCCCATGTAATTAATTCTTGATTAATATTTGATATTCAGTTAGCAGTATTATGAACCTATGTATTAGTGTTCTGAAAAAAATGTTACCTTGCTCAGTAGTATGATCTTAAATATATAAGAAATCTGTACTTGTCAAAATCCTTTCCAGGAATCTTTTTAGAGGAAGCACTTGTGTAAAAACATCAGAGTAAAACAGTATCTGGTTAGAATATGATGAAATTACAAGGAAGTGCCCTCATTTCTGTGGCATACGTTTTAAGACAACTACAATGATGACTGATAACATTGCACCCAGACATATAAGATTTCTAAAAATTCCATACAATTTCTGGAATACTTACATAAATAACATATATCCATACAAATATATCCTAAAGAATGTTTAGGATCACTTCTTATTTGACAATTTTTCTTGTGTATTTTAACATACCAAATAAATCTAGTCAGGTTAACATCTCTTTTTTATAAAGTTAGAGAAAATTATTTTGAGATGTTCCAGGGACCCTTTGTTGCCTCAAGGTCAAAAAGTCATTTAGAATTTAATTATGGAAAGTTTGTGAAAAAAATTCAAAAGGTTTGAATACTGTTGTTTATTTAGTAAATCAAAATGACAAAGACTTCTAAGGCAAATACAGCAAGTTACCATTTTGTGAAAAACCTTGAGAAAGAACTGAATCTTCTCCTAAGTAATAAAAGACGTGATATTGACAACATGAAGCAAAGAAAATTATTTTGATAAAACACAAATTACCCAAAAGGTAAAGGAAAACTTTTCATAATCTCTTACCAAGAGCAGAACGATAGTCCAAGAAAATGTTTTCCTTTTAACAAGTAAAAGAGAATTACATTTTAATTTTGCATAGGCATACTATTGATATTAAAGCTCATTAAAAAAACTTTATAAATTCATTATATTTTAGCCAACTTGACCACTTAAGAGTTTCTGCCTCTCTATTTTCTATATCCATGTAGTTTTTTTTTTCTTCTTTCTCATTCTGAATAACTAATAATTCTGCTTTGGACAAAATCACTCTTTTCCTTCAGAAATGTATTTTCATATTTCATACATTTTCCTACCAAAAAAAAAAATCCTTTATCCCCTGCATACAAAGTTATTTCTCTTATTGCTAGTAGTTTCAATTCCATATAATGATTAGGATTCTTAACCCTTAGAGAACTTAATTTCTAGTGAAAACTAAGTAAGCAATTGTAGACTGTCTGTTACAGCAGCATTCAGTAGATTCGCAAATTTGTGACTACATTTCATAATTCCTGGAAATATGTCCTTTCTCATAAGAAAATTTTCAATGTGGCACAAAACATGTTTATTAATAAACCCAAACATTCTAGCTTCTCTGTAATAAGAAGGTAAAAGTAGATAAACCTATGTTTAGCAAACAATATATTAGAATTCTATCTTATTTGGAAATTGTTGGAAGGATAGTTTCATGTATGCAGTCCCACAATCCCCACTTAGCCACACAAGAATGGGCATTGGGTCCAGAATACTTTCCTACCAGTCAAGATAGAGCCCACTCGACCTGTGTCAGCACTTTCACCTTGTGACACCTTATCTCACCTTGTTTAACTCTCTGAGTATCCTTTGTTTCTTTTTGTTAGTTTGTTTTTTAATTTATTTTTGAGAGGGAAAGTGAGCGGGGAGTGGGGGAGGGACAGAGAGAGAGGGGGCAAAGGATGCAAAGCAGGCTCTGTGCTGACAGCAGAGAGCATGATGAGGGTTTGAACTCATGATCCCTGAAATCATGACCTGAACCAAAGTTGGATGCTCAATCCACTGAACCACCCAGGTGCCCCGACTCCTTTGTTTCTTTTTAAAGTATATGCATCATGTGGCATCTGAGCAACCCACTGTTATATCTGCCCTCCATTAGGAGAGGATGGGTTTCTCCACTGAAGGAAGAAAGGGATGTGGCAGGTCAATTGAACTGTTTTGGCTGTTGAGAAAGACTACTGGCCAACAGGGACCAATAACTGCTACAGAAGACATTTTTTTAATGTTAATGTTAAATGTAAAACATTTTTCCATCCATTGTTTATGTTGTGTTTTTCTTGGGTATTCTGCTACCAAGATGCAATGGGAAGATGGATTAAGAATACTTCCCTGAGAATGGCAGCCAGTGAATGACATTTTATTCCATTGGGATTGGTGAAAGGAGTAGGTGGGCTTCGAATTCCTTCTAGAGACCTATGTTTGTTTTGGTAAAAACTCGATTTGTAAGACAAGAACTGTTGTTTTTACTTCCTCAAATAGGTTGCATTCTAAATGATATCAAGGGGATGACCAACTACATTATCTGCTATTTTTTTTTTTTTTTTTACATATCAGGGAGATTTCCAACTAAGGTGGAAATCAAACAATTATGATGTTATAGATTTAGAGCTATGTGGTTTTGGAATGCTATAAGAAATTATTTCATAAAGACTTTACAAAGGTTTCTTTACCCTTGGGTACATACTTCCATTTTATCCTAGGAAAGAACATAAAATTTTTACTATCAGATTTTGAATATTAGTCTCTAATTTGTCCAGTTTTTGAACTGGAGCTCCTTTTATTTTTTATTTATTTTATTTTATTTTTTATTTTAAAAAATTTGTACCCAAATTATGCAACAATGATTTCAGGAGTAGATTCCTTAGTGCCCCTTACCCATTTAGCACACTCCCCCTCCCACAATCCCCTCCAGTAACCCTCAGTTTGTTCTCCATATTTATGAGTCTCTTCTGTTTTGTCCTCCTCCCTGTTTTTATATTACTTTTGTTTTCCTTCCCTTGTGTTTATCTGTTTTGTCACTTAGAGTCCTCATATGAGTGAAGTCATATGATTTTTGTCTGTCTCTGACTGACTAATTTTACTTAGCATAATACCCTCCAGTTCCATCACATAGTTGCAAATGGCAAGATTTCATTCTTTTTGATTTCCAAGTAATACTACATTGTGTGTGTGTGTGTGTGTGTGTATATACCACATTATATATATATATATATATATATATATATATATACCACTATATATATATATATATATATATATATATATATATATACCACATTTTATTTAACCATTCATCCATTGATGGACATTTGGGCTCTTTCCATACTTTGGCTACTGCTGATAGTGCTACTATAAACATGGGGGTGCATGTGTCCCTTCAAAACAGCACACCTGTATCCCGTGGATAAATGCCTAGTAGTGTAATTTCTGGATCATAGGGTAGTTTTATTTTTGGTTTTTTGAGGAACCTCCATACTGTTTTCCAGAGTGGCTGCACCAGTTTGCATTGCCACCAACAATGCAAAAGAGATCCTCTTTCTCATCCTCGCCAACATCTGTTGTTGCCTGAATTGTTAATGTTAGCCATTCTGACAGGTGTAAGGCTGCATCTCATTGTGGTTTTGATTTGTATTTCCCTGATGACAAGTGATGTTGAGCATTTTTTCATGTGTTGGTAGGCCATCTGGATGTCTTCTTTGGAGAAGTGTCTGTTCATGTCTTTTGCCCATTTCTTCACTGGATTATTTGTTTTTTGGGTGTTGAGTTTGGTAAGTTCTTTGTAGATTTTGGATACTAACCCTTTATCTGATGTGTCATTTGCAAATATCTTCTCCCATTCTGTCGGTTGCCTTTTAGTTTTGCTGATTGTTTCCTTTGCTGTGCAGAAGATTTTATTTTGATGAGGCCCCAGTAGTTCATTTTTGCTTTTGTTTTCCTTGCCTCCAGAGATGTGTTGAGTAAGAAGTTGCTGCGACCAAATCAAAGAGGTTTTTGCCTGCTTTCTCCTCGAGGCTTTTGATGACTTCCTGTCTTACATTGAGGTCTTTTATCCATTTTGAGTTTATTTTTGTGTGTGGTGTAAGAAAGTGGTCCATGTTCATTCTCCTGCATGTCATCATCCAGTTTTCCCAGCACCACTTGCTGAAGAGACTGTCTTTATGCCATTGGATATTCTTTCCTGCTTTGTCAAAGATTAGTTGGCCATACGTTTGTGGGTACATTTCTGGATTTCTATTCTGTTCCATTGATCTGAGTGTCTGTTCTTGTGCCAGTACCATACTGTCTTGATGATTATAGCTTTGTAGTATAGCTTGAAGTCTGAAATTGTGATGCCTCTTGCTTTGGTTTTCTTTTTCAAGATCATTTTGGCTATTCGGTGTCTTTTCTGGTTCCATACAAATTTTAGGATTATTTGTTCTAGCTGTGTGAAGAATGCTGGTGTTACTTTGATAGGGATTGCATTGAATATGTAGATTTCTTTGGGTAGTATTGAGATTTTAACAATATTTGTTCTTCCTATCCAGGAGCATGGAATATTTTTCCATTTTCTTGTGTCTTCTTCAATTTCTTTTGTAAGCTTTCTATAGTTTTCAGTGTATAGATTTTTCATCTCTTTGGTTAGATTTATTCCTAGGTATTGTTAAGAGCTTAAACTATAAAACTCTTAGAGTAACATATAGGATTCAATATTCATAACCTTGGGTTGGGCATTTAAAATTAGATATAACACTAAAGCAAAGGCAACAAAGAAAATTAAAAATGAGACTTCAACAAAACTGAAAACTTTTATGTTACAATGGACACCATCAAGGGTTTGAAAAGATTAAAAAGAGAATGGGGAAAAATATCAACAAATCATACCTAATAAAAGATTTCTGAAATATAATTCAATGATAATTTGCTGCTAAACATTAGTAGCAAATCAAGACACTTTCTATGAAGGAAGGAAGATGAGCCATGGAGTAGAAGGCAGAGAGTGCTCAAAAACTAAAGGCCTCAAGCGAATCTGGCACAGCTCAGATCAAGGAAAGATGAATGAGTGATAGGTGAGTTTACAGGGATTTCAGCTCCCTAGATTTAAGTTATTACCACCAGTGTAGACCACTTCTGTTGGCCCTTTATATAATGAGCACTTTTTATTTAATTTTGCTTAAAATATACAATTTTAAAAATGGGCAAATATTTGAATATGCCTTTCTCCAAACTAGGTATACAAATGGCCAATAAGCATAGGAAAAGATGATAATCATAATTAGTTGTTAGAGAAATGCAAATCAAAACCACAATGAGATTCCAGTCACATGTGGTAGGATGGTTAAAATTAAAAAGACAGATCATGACAAATTTTGAAAAGGAAATGGGGAAATTGGAACCCCCATGTGTTGCTTTGGGGAATTTAAAATGGTGCATTTATTTTGGAAAACAGTTTGGTAGCTCCTCAAAATGTTAAAGATTGGGTTACTGTATGACCCCGCAGCTCAATTCCTAGATATATACCCAAGGGAAATAAAAGCATATTTCCACAAAAAATCTTCTACACAAATATTTATAGCAACATTATTATAGCCCCAAAGGAAAAAAAGTCCACCCACTGATCAATGGATAAATAACATGTGGCATATCCGTACTAAGAGTAAAAGTACTGATTCTCCATGCCAGAAAGCAATGCTCCTGCACCACCTGGGTGTCCTACCACTCAACTCAATTCAGACACTTTAGAGATAACAGAAGATCCCACAGGTTAAGTCTCGGATCACAAAGATGCCAATTACAATTCCAGGTGGTCACCTGTGCTTTTGACCAAGTTGCTATAGATTGGAAGTTTCAATGACCACCCCCCCTCCTTGGATTCAATTAACTTGCTAAAGCAGCTTAGTGAACTCATAGAAACATTTTACTTACTAGATTATAAGTTTATTTTAAAAGGATGTAACTGAGAAACAGCCAAATGGAAGAGATGCACACAGAAAGACATATGGAAAGGGTACAAACCTCCCATGCTCACTCATGTGCACTATTCTCCCTAAATGCTCACATGTTCACTGACCAGTCCTTTAAATTTTTTTAATTATTTTTATATTTTTTAATGAAATTTATTGTCAAATTGGTTTCCATACAACACCCAAGGCTCATCCCAACAGGCGCCCTCCTCAATGCCCATCACCCACTTTCCCTTCCCTCCCACCCCCCATCAACCCTCAGTTTATTCTGTTTTTAAGAATCTCTTATGGTTTCCCTCCCTCCCTCTCTAACTTTTTTTTTCCTTCCCCTCTCCCATGGTCTTCTGTTAAGTTTCTCAGGGCCCACATAAGAATGAAAACATATGGTATCTGTCTTTCTCTGTATGACTTATTTCACTTAGCATAACACTCTCCAGTTCCATCCATGTTGCTACAAAAAGGCCCTATTTCATTCTTTCTCATTGCCAAGTAGTATTCCATTATGTATATAAACCACAACTTCTTCATCCATTCATCGGTTGATGGGCATTTAGGCTCTTTCCATAATTTGGCTATTGTTGAAAGTGCTGCTATAAACATTGGGGTACAAGTGCCCCTATGCACCAGCATTCCTGTTAATGGAGGCTTCATTACATAGGCATTATTGATGGAATCATTGGCAGTTTAACTCAGTCTCTGTCCCCACTTCAGCCCCACTCATTCTCTGGCCCCACTTTACTACCTGGAGGTCAGGGAGGTGAGACTCAAAGTTCGAAGCCTACAATTTTGTGGTTCATTCTCCCAGCAGCCATCCTGAGATGCTTTCCAAAAGTCCACTCACTAACATAACAAAAGACATATTTATTGCTCTCCCAGTTTAGGAAAGTCCAAGGATTTTAGGAGCTCTGTGCCTGAAATGGGCACAAAGACCTGTTTCTTATTAGAAATCACAATATTATACATGCAATGAAATACTATCTGGCAAGGAAAAGGAATACATGCTACAACATGGATGAACCTTGAAAATACAGGTGAAAGAAGCCGGTCATAAAAGAACACATATTGTATGAATTTGTTTACATGAATTGTGCGCAGTAAACAAATCCATAAAGAACAAAAAGTAGATTAGTGGTTTTCCTGGGCTAGAGAGAGAGGGATTAAGAGGATATTTGCTAATGGGTTCAGAATTTCCATTACCTCAAAGGGTGATGAGCCTTTGCACTATCTTAACCATTAAATAGTGGTGATAGTTGCACAACTCTTCATCCTAAAACACATTAAAATGTACACTTTAAAAGGATGAATTTTTGGCTTATGAATACAGTTGTCATTTAAAAACACTGATTTCTATTCCTGGCACTGAAATTCAACTTAAAATAAAGCCAGGGAACACCCAAAAAATACCTCATGACTTGAGGCCAGAGTCTGTCCAATGATCACCGTTTTGTATCTTCTGGTAGATGATTGATTATGCTTGTGGTCTGAATCTTAGAAACAGGTTTCTCCTAGGTGGCCTGTCCTAGACTCTAAAATCTACAAAGACAGGTACCAAGTCTTTTATATTTTCCAGGCTGTGTTTAGCACCTAGTGTACTGATAGCACACAGAAAGCAGTCATATATATGTATTAAATAAATGATTCATCTCTCCCTCACCCTGTGCTGACCAGTAGCAATCAGAGACATTTATCATGCAGGTCACACGGTACAAGTAATAGGTAGTTTAAAATCCAAAGTCCTTTGGTGATCCTTAGACCAAGACAGGAGGAATGAGTCATAGATGAATTTACAGTGTCTTTTGGACCCTACATTTGAACTAGCCCTGCCAACCTAGGCCATTTCCATTAGCCCTTTACATAATTAGCACTTTTTGCTTAATTTTGCTTTAAATATGCATATAAAGGCTGTTGCTTTGTGCTATGCAACGAAGGGAACTTATTTTTCCCCTAGGCATAAAATAATACCTGTTCATCCTCCCTGGGAAGGAGCAATTTAACATCAATAGGAAAGCCCTTTTAATATCTGGTGCTGAGTTTTATTTAACCACCAATTAAGTTGCCATTTTATACTGCCAACAATATTTTCAATCTCTCTAATTCTTGAACAAAGTCAAAGTGGGAAAAATTATAAATCTGACTCATTCAAGACACCATTTGATATAATTATTATATTTTATCAGTGCCCATAATGCAAATAAAGAAGGGCACATTTTTTCCTTCAATAAAAGTGGTGCCTGGCAATAAATCTGTAGTTACTTACTACATTAAAGAAAATGCAAGGAGGGTAAAACAGAAGGAAGACATGGCAATGTGGGAGGCTAAATGGGTGTCTGTAGCCCTGGAGCTTACAGACATTTGGAGGAGGGGACATCCACCACTTACTTTCTCAGAACCTTCTGCATCTTCAGAGTGTTCTGTGGGGAAGGCCTGTCTTGGGTGTGCTGCACTACCTCTCACAGCTGCTCATCTAAGCATCTGCTACACATGATGCTCAGATTTCCTCCTCGCTTACCCTGTTCTAATTCAGCCCCTATTCCTGTGTCCCAGTTTTCCCAAAGCACTCCTGGATGACAGATCTATGTCTTCCTTCAGTAAAGCCATCATATTTTCAAAAGGAACTCTGTCATCCCTGATCAATAGGTGACAGTGGATTTCAGCACTTGATGCCAATGGGATTTTAAGGGCACATCTGGAAAAGGAAATGTGATTAATTAGCACTGTCTGGGGTGGTGGGGTGGGGAGAATGTTACATATTCACCATCTCTGATGCAGTCCAGCCCTTTTATTTAAAGCTGAATGTATTTTAAACAGATAGGGGCCCCTCACATACCCTACAGCAGTCACAGTGCTACCCGTGGGTTTGCAGACTGCTTTTCAAGCCTCCAGACTGCTCCTCAAAGACTGAAAGCACACTCCCACCCCAATATGTTGTCCCTGATGATCCTCCTGTCTCTCCTTCCTTGTTCAGGTATTAGTTTTCAGTTCGTTCCCTGCAGACTTGATTTAAAACAACATGATTTCCTCTTCCCTGCTTACTTCTTCTCCATAGTACTTATCATCAGTGGATCTACCACATAGACTTGATGATGTGATGATCTGTCTTCCTATCCAGTGTGCCAAAAATTTGAAAGCAGAGGTATCTGTGTGCTTTCTTGTGCCGTTTCTATAGTACAGAATACGTCTGCACAGAATGATCCTTCACAAATAGATGTTTGTTTGTTTTTTTCCAATATATGAAATTTATTGTCAAATTGGTTTCCATGCAACACCCAGTGCTCATCCCAAAAGGTGCCCTCCACAAATTAGATGTTTGAATAAAATAATGAAATGACTATTAAACTATCTTCCCTGTATGAAGATACCTTTAATTTTTTTTTCTTATTTGGGGTCTATTTTCTTTCTTTGGGGTTCCTTTCCTTCTGTTTTTCTGACTTCTTGGGCTTTACTTATTCTGTTATATCAGGCACAATAACTGAATTGTCAAAATGTTTCCTATCCATATTCCCAACGAGTACAGGTAGGACACATTATAAAATGCCCTTGATTGGAATTTGTCTGATGCTTTTGCCATAGTTGGACTAAAGTTACAAGTTTTGCGGAGAAAGAGCACAGAATTATGTCACATCATATCAAATGTCTATCCGGTCAACATGACTGCTGGTGTTAACCTTGACCACTGGGCTGAAAAGGTGTTTGCTAGGTTTTTCCACTCTAAAGTTACTGTTTCCTCCCTTTTTGCATACTGGAGTCTTTATTAGGAGTCCACTATTCACAGCCTAGATTTAAAAGGGGGAGAATGATACTCTGCATACTTGAGGAGAAAGAGCTACATACAATTTTTCAGAAATTTTCTGCACAGGGTATTGGTCACTCCTCCATATTTATTCAATAACTTATTTATATGGGTATGGACTCATGGATATTTATTTTATACTTTGGGCTAAAATCTTATAGTACATTATTTATTAAGATACTCAAATATTTCAGCTTTGGCCATTGGTAGTTCTTTCAATTGACTCCTGGTGCCCCTTTGACATACCCATCAATGTGAATTTACATTTTTTGAGTACTTTCTTAACTTGTGGCACTACAAGTTGTTTCAGGCATATTTTGCATATTCCCTGCTTCAGCCCTAAAATCAGTCATTTATCTGAAGAGTTCTATTTTCTTATAGTAGAGAATAGTACAATAAATATCTGGACACTGAATGTGCTCATACTTATGCAGTGTGGTTGCTTCTAGGTACTCTCAGCTGACAAAGCAAGGGAATATATGTGCATATGCTATTTCATGTATCTACATATATCTATAAATATTTGAGTTTCACACATATGAACCAAAACAAGCTAAATATAAGGTGACACTGATATATTCAACTCCAGTCAAGTACCGCACTGATTATTTTAGCTCATTGCTTATTTGTAACCTTCACATCAACAGTGAGAAAACTAGCTCTCACCTCTGTTACTCATTTACTTTGATTTTAGTACACATGGTAAAATGGTTCTGTTCTCAATTTTCAGTGTCTGTGTGCTTCCAACGCTCTAGACACCAGCTAGGTATCATATAATTCAACTATCTACCCAGAGATAGCCTCATATCCCTCAGGTTAAGGGCTTAGTCCTACACGACGATCGTCTGTTTGACTTCAGACACCAAATGCAAGTCCAGGTTGTCACAGCTGGACCCCAACAGCTATAGATTGGAGGTGCCAACAAACCCCTCCTTGCGTTTGATTAAATTGTTAGAGCACGCTACAGAACTCAGAGAAACATTGTAATTGGTAGGTGGCTGGTTTATTATAAAAGAATATGACTCAGAAACATACAAATGGGAGAGATGCATAGAGCAAGGTATGTGGAAAGGCATGTAGCTTCCATGTCCTCTCCTGGCACCACTCTCAGAATCTCCACATGTTCACCAACCCAGAAGCTCTATGAACATTGTCCTTTTGGTTTATATGAAGGCTTCATTACCTGTGTATGTTGATTAAATCATTGGTCATTGGTGAATGAACTTAATCTCCAACTCCTCCCCCCTGCTGGGAGGTCCTGGGAAGTCAAGCATGGGACTAACTGTTCCAACCCTCTAATCACATGGTAGATTCCAAAAATGGGCACAAAGACCAAATATTTATCATAATGTTTCTTATCATAAACCACAATATGGTTAGAGGTTTCACCACAATGTGGTAGAAGTTTCAGAATTTTTAACCTGTAGCCCAGGGGGAATCAACTTTGCCAATTAGAGTAGGGTGCTTTATTTACTGTTCTTTTTACCTTTGATATTATAATGGCCACTTATTCCTAAGTTACTTAGGTCAACACTTTTTCTAAAACTCCCTTCAGTGAGAATGTATCATAGATTTGTAATACAATTAGATTCTCTAGCCAGTGTCTGTATTCTGTCCTGGGACACCCCAACCTCCTAAATTAATTTTAAATATTTGTATACAATAAGGTGCATTTTCTGTGTTGTAAGTTCTATGGGCTTTGGCAAACATATATTGTCATGTATTTACCCTCATGGTATCATGCAGCATCATACACTATTGTACTGTATGGTATCATACAGATACTATGCAGATATGTGGATTTTAAGTATTTTCTCTGAGGAGTTACTTGTCTTTCTTTAGCATCATTTTTTTTTTTTTTGCAGAGCATTAGATTTTAATTTTAATAAAGTACAGCCTACCTATTTATTATTTCATGGATCATGCTCTTAAGAGTTTTATCTAAAAAGCTTATTACCAAACCCAAAGTCACATAGATTTTCCCCAGGTTTTATTCAAGACATTTTATACTTTCACATTTTACCTTTAGGTCTATAATCCATTTTGCTTTTATTTTTGCATAAGATTTCAGGTGTAGGCTTATTTTATTGGTATTTCTAGTTTTCTCTACATAGATTCCATGTATATTTCGCTAGATTTACACATCAGTCTCTTTTCCTTTCTCCATTCCTCCCTCCATCCCTCTCTCTCTCCCCTTTTTCTTCTTTCTTTCTTTCTTTCTTTCTTTCTTTCTTTCTTTCTTCTCTTTCTCTCTTTGCTTTCTTTCTTTCTTGGGACTATTGTAAAAGATACTGTTTCCTTGATTTCAAATTCCAATAGTTTAATACTGGTATATGGGAAAGCTATTACATTTTGTACATTGACCTTGTATCCTACAATTTTTCTATACTTACTTACTACTTTTGGGAGTTTTTTGTAGATTCCCTGTGGTTTTCTACATGGACGATAATGTCATCAGGAAAAAAAAATTGCTGATTTGTTTCTTCCTTTTCAAACTGTTCTCCCCTTATTTCTTTTTCTTGGCTTATTACCTGTACAGGACTTCTAAGACAATGTTGAATTGGTGTGGTGAGAGAGGACATTGCTGTCTTTTCATTGTCTTATTTAGAAAATTGTTCAGTTGCTCATTTTTAACTATGATGTTAGCTATATGTTTTATTTTGTTGTTTGTTTATTATTTATTTATTTATTTATTTATTTATTATTTGGTGTCTATGTTTTTATATTTATTTTTTAAATATTTAAATAAGAAATTTATTGTCAAATTGGTTTCCATACAACACCCAGTGCTCATCCCAACAGGTGCCCTCCTCAATACCCATCACCCACTCTCCCCTCCCTCCAACCCCCCATCAACTCTCAGTTTGTTCTCAGTTTTTAAGGGTCTCTTATGTTTTGGCTCCCTCCCTCTCTAACTTTCTAACTTCTTTTTTTCGCCTCCCCCATGGTATTCTGTTAAGTTACTTAGGATCCACATAAGAATGAAAACATATAGTATCTGTCTTTCTCTGTATGACTTATTTCACTTAGCATAACACTTTCCAGTTCCATCCATGTTGCTACAAAAGGCCATATTTCATTCTTTCTCATTGCCACAAAGTATTCCATTGTGTATATAAACCACAATTTCTTTATCCATTCATCAGTTGATGGACATTTAGGCTCTTTCCATAATTTGGCTATTGTTGAGAGTGCTGCTATAAACATTGGAGTACAAGTGCCCCTATGCATCAGCACTCCTGTATCCCTTGGGTAGATTCCTAGCAGTGCTACTGCTGGGTCATAGGGTAGATCTATTTTTAATTTTTTGAGGAACCTTCACACTGTTTTCCAGAGTGGCTGCACCAATTTGCATTCCCACCAACAGTGCAAGAGGGTTCCTCTTTGTCCACATCTGTTGTTGCCTGAGTTGTTAATTTTAGCTATTCTGACAGGTGTGAGGTGATATCTCATTATGGTTTTGATTTGTATTTCCCTGATGATGAGCGTTGTTGGGCATTTTTCTCATTTGTCTGTTAGCCATCTGGAAGACTTATTTGGAAAAGTGTCTATTCATGTTTTCTGCCCATTTCTTCCCTGGATTATTTGTTTTTGGGGTGTTAGGTTTGATAAGTTCTTTATAGATTTGGGATACTAACCCTTTATCTGCTATGCCATTTGCAAATATCTTCTCCCATTCCATCAGTTTCCTTTTAGTTTTGCTGATTGTTTCCTTTGCTGTGCAGCAGCTTTTTGTATTTATGAGGTCCCAATAGTTCATTTTTTGCTTTTGCTTCCCTTGCCTCCAGAGACGTGTTGAGTAAGAAGTTGCTGCGACCAAAATCAAAGAGGTTTTTGCCTGCTTTTGATGGCTTCTTGTCTTACATTGAGGTCTTTCATCCATTTTGAGTTTATTTTTGTGTATGGTGTAAGAAACTGGTCCATGTTCATTCTTCTTCATGTCGCTGTCCAGTTTGTTTTCCTAGCACCACTTGCTTTGTCAACGATTAGTTGCTCATACATTTGTGGATCCATTTCTGGGTTCTCTATTGTGTTCCATTGATCTGTGTGTCTGTTTTTGTGCCAGTACCATACTGTCCTGATGATTACAGCTTTGTAATACAGCTTGAAGTCTGGGATTGTGATGCCTTCTGCTTTGGTTTCTTTTCAAGTTTGCTTTGGCTATTCTGTGTTTTTTCTGGTTCCATACTAATTTTAGGATTGTTTGTTCTAGCTCTTTGAAGAATGCTGGAGTTATTATTTTTTTTATTATTTCTGTTCCTACTTTTATTTTTTTCAATATGATTTGAAATTTATTGTCAAATTGGTTTCGATACACACCCAGGGCTCAACAAAAAAGGTGTCCTCCTCAATACCCATCACCCACCCTCCCCGCCCTCCCACCTCCCATCAACCCTCAGTTTGTTCTCAGTTTTTAAGAGTCTCTCATGCTTTGGCTCTCTCCCACTCTAGCTTCTTTTTTTTTCTTCCCCTGCCCCAAGGACTTCTGTTAAGTTTCTCAGGATCCACATAAGAGTGAAAACCTATGGTATCTTTCTCTGTATGACTTCTTTCACTTAGCATAACACTCTCCAGTTCCATCCACGTTGCTACGAGAGGCCATATTTCATTCTTTCTCATTGCCACAAAGTACTCCATTGTGTATATAAACCACAATTTCTTCATCCATTCATCAGTTGATGGACATTTAGGCTCTTTCCATAATTTGGCTATTGTTGAAAGTGCTGCTATAAACATTGGAGTACAAGTGCCCCTATGCATCAGCACTCCTGTATCCCTTGGGTAGATTCCTAGCAGTGCTACTGCTGGGTCATAGGGTAGGTCTATTTTTAATTTTTTGAGGAACTTCCACACTGCTTTCCAGAGTGGCTGCACCAGTTTGCATTCCCACCAACAGTACAAGAGGGTTCTCATTTCTCCACATGCTCTCCAGTATCCATAGTCTCCCGATTTGTTCATTTTGGCCACTCTGACTGGTGTGAGGTGATATCTGAGTGTGGTTTTGATTTGTATTTCCCTGATAAGGAGCGATGTTGAGCATCTTTTCATGTTCCTGTTGGTCATCTGGATGTCTTCATTAGAGAAGTGTCTATTCATGTTTTCTGCCCATTTCTTCACTGGGTTATTTGTTTTTCGGGTGTGGAGTTTGGTGAGCTCTTTATAGATTTTGGATACTAGCCCTTTGTCTGATATGTCATTTGCAAATATCTCTTCCCATTCTGTTGGTTGCCTTTTAGTTTTGTTGATTGTTTCCTTTGCTGTGCAGAAGCTTTTTATCTTCATGAGGTCCCAATATTTCATTTTTGCTTTTAATTCCCTTGCCTTTGGGGATATGTCAAGTAAGAAATTGCTGAGACTGAGGTCAGAGAGGTTTTTTTCCTGCTTTGTCTTTTAGGGTTTTGATGGTTTCCTGTCTCACATTCAGGTCCTTTATCCATTTTGAGTTTGTTTTTGTGTATGGTGTAAGAAAGTGGTCTAGTTTCATCCTTCTGCATGTTGCTGTCCAATTCTCCCAGCACCATTTGTTAAAGAGACTGTCTTTTTTCCATTGGATGTTATTTCCTGCTTTGTCAAAGATTAGTTGGCCATACGTTTGTGGGTCTAGTTCTGGAGTTGCCATTCTATTCCATTGGTCTATGTGTCTGTTTTTGTACCATGCTTTCTTGATGATTACAGCTTTGTAGTAAAGGCTAAAGTCTGGGATTGTGATGCCTCCTGCTTTGGTCTTCTTTTTCAAAATTACTTTGGCTATTCGGGGCCTTTTGTAGTTCCATATGAATTTTAGGATTCCTTGTTCTAGCTTTGAGAAGAATGCTGTAGCAATTTTGATTGGGATTGCATTGAATGTGTAGCTAGCTCTGGGAAGCAATGACATTTTAACAATATTTATTCTTCCAAACCATGAGCCTGGAATGTTTTCCATTTCTTTATATCTTCTTCAATTTCCTTCATAAGCTTTCTATAGTTTTTAGCATACAGATCTTTTACAGTTTGGTCAGGTTTATTCCTAGGTATTTTATGCTTCTTGGTGCAATTGTCAATGGGATCAGTTTCTTTATTTGTCTTTCTGTGGCTTCATTATTAGTGTATAAGAATACAACTGATTTCTGTACATTGATTTTGTATGCTGTGACTTTGATGAATTCATGTATCAGTTCTAGCAGACTTTCGGTGGAGCTATTGGGTTTTCCATGTATAATATGTCATCTGCAAAAAGCAAAAGCTTGACTTCATTTTTGCCAATTTTGATGCCTTTGACTTCTTTTGTTGTCTGACTGCTGATGCTAGCACTTCAACACTATGTTAAGCAACAGCAGTGAGAGTGGGCATCCCTGTCATTTTCCTAATCTCAGGGAGAAAGCTCTCAGTTTTTCCCCATTGAGGATGATATAAGCTGTGGGCTTTTGATAAGTGGCTTTTATGATGTTTAAGTATGTTCCTTCTGTCCCGACCTTCTCGAGGGTTTTTATTATGAAACGATGCTGAATTTTGTCAAATGCTTTTTCTGCATCGATTGACAGGATCATATGGTTCTTATCTTTTCTTTTATTAATGTGGTGTATCACATTGATTGATTTTAGAATGTTGAACCAGCCCTGCATCCCAGGAATGAATCCCACTTGATCATGGTGTCTAATTCTATTTATATGCTGTTGAATTCGATTTGCTAGTATCTTCTTGAGAATTTTTGCATCCATATTCATCATGGATATTGGCCTGTAGTTCTCTTTTTTTTACTGGGTCTTTGTCTGGTTTAGGAATCAAAGTAATACTGGCTTCATAGAATAAGTCTGGAAGTTTTCCTTCCCTTTCTATTTTCTGGAATAACTTGAGAAGGATAGGTATTATCTCTGCTTTAAATGTCTGGTAGAACTCCCCTGGGAAGCCATCTGGTCCTGGACTCTTATTTGTTGGGAGATTTTTGATGACAGATTCAATTTCTTCACTGGCTATGGGTCTGTTCAAGCTTTCTATTTCCTCCTGATTGAGTTTTGGAAGTGTGTGGATGTTTAGGAATTTGTCCATTTCTTCCAGGTTGTCCAGTTTGTTGGCATATAATTTTTCATAGTATTCCCTGATAATTGTTTGTATCTCTGAGGGATTGGTTGTAATAATTCCATTTTCATTCTTGATTTTATCTATTTGGGTCATCTCCCTTTTCTTTTTGAGAAGCCTGGCTAGAGGTTTATCAATTTTGTTTATTTTTTCAAAAAACCAACTCTTGGTTTTGTTGATCTGCTCTTCAGTTTTTTTTAGATTCTATATTGTTTATTTCTGCTCTGATCTTTATTATTTCTCTTCTTCTGCTGGGTTTAGGCTGTCTTTGCTGTTCTGCTTCTATTTCCTTTAGGTGTGCTGTTAGATTTTGTATTGGGGATTTTTCTTGTTTCTTGAGATAAGCTTGGATTGCAGTGTATTTTCCTCTCAGGACTGCCTTCACTGCTTCCCAAAGCGTTTGGATTGTTGTATTTTCATCTTCATTTGTTTCCATTATTTTTTAATTTCTTCTCTAATTGCCTGATTGACCCATTCATTCTTTAGTAGGGTGTTCTTTAACCTCCATGCTTTTGGAGTTTTTCCAGAATTTTTCCTGTGGTTGATTTCAAGCTTCATTGCATTGTGGTCTGAAAGCATGCATGGTATGATCTCAATTCTTGTATACTTATGTAGGGCTGTTTTGTTACCCAGTATGTGACCTATCTTGGAGAAGGTTACATGTGCACTTGAGAAGAAAGTATATTCTGTTGCTTTGGGATGCAGAGTTCTAAATATATCTGTCAAGTCCATCTGATCCAATGTATCATTCAGGGCCCTTGTTTCTTTATTGACCGTGTGTCTAGATGATCTATCCATTTTTGTAAGTGGAGTATTAAAGTCCCCTGCAATTACCATATTCTTATCAATCAGGTTGCTTATGTTTGTGATTAATTGTTTTATATATATGGGGGTTCCCATATTTGGCGCATAGACATTTATAATGGTTACCTCTTCCTGATGGATAGACCCTGTGATTGTTATATAATGTCCTTCTTCATCTCTTGTTACAGCCTTTAATTGAAAGACTAGTTTGTCTGATATAAGTATGGCTACTCCAGCTTTCTTTTGACTTATAGTAGCATGGTAGATAGTTCTCCATCCCCTCACTTTCAATCTGAAGGTGTCCTCAGGTCTAAAATGAGTGTCTTGTAGACAGTAAATAGATGGGTCTTGTTTTTTTTATCCATTCTGACACCCTATGTCTTTTGGTTGGAGCATTTAGTCCATTTACATTCAGTGTTATTATAGAAAGATATGGGTTTAGAGTCATTGTGATGTCTGTAGGTTTCATGCTTGTAGTGATATCTCTGGTACTTTGTCTCACAGAATCCCTCTTAGGATCCCTGGTAGGGCTGTTTTAATGGTGATGAATTCCTTCAGTTTTTGCTTGTTTGGGAAGACCTTTATCTCTTCTATTCTAAATGACAGGCTTGCTGGATAAAGGATTCTTGGCTGCATATTTTTTCTGTTCATCACATTGGAGATCTCCTGCCATTTCTTTGTGGCCTGCCAAGTTTCAGTAGATAGATCCGTCACGAGTCTTATCAGTCTCCCTTTGTATGTTAGAGCATGTTTATCCCTATCTGCTTTCAGAATTTTCTCTTTATCCTTGTATTTTGCAAGTTTCCCTATGAAACGTCATGCAGAAGATCAATTCAAGTTATGTCTGAAGGGAGTTCTGTGTATCTCTTGGATTTCAATGCTTTTTTCCTTCCCCTGATCAGGGAAGTTCTCAGCTATGATTTGTTCAAGTACACCTTCAAACCCTTTCTCTCTCTCTCTCTCCTCTGGAATCCCTATTATATGGATACTATTGCGTTTCATCGCATCACTTAGTTCTTTAATTCTCCCCTCATACTCCTGGATTTTTTTTATCTCTCTTTTTTTCAGCTTCTTCTTTTTCCATAATTTTATCTTCTAATTCACCTATTCTCTCCTCTGCCTCTTCAATCCGAGCTGTGATGGCCTCCATTTTATTTTGCAGCTCATTTGTAGCATTTTTAGCTCCTCCTGACTGTTTCTTAGTCCATTGATCTATGTAGCAATAGATTTTCTGCTGTCCTGTATACTTTTTTCAAGCCCAGCGATTAATTTTATGACTATTATTTTAAAATCATTTTCTGTTATATTGCCTAAATCATTTTTGATCAGTTTGTTAGCTCTCGCTACTTCCTGGAGTTTGTTTTGAGGAGAATTCTTCCATTTTGTCATTTTAGATAGTCCATGGAGTGGCCCGGAACTGCAGGGCACCTCCCCTGTGCTGTCTGGAGTAACATGTGTTGGTGGTCGGGCCACAGTCAGACCTGATGTCTGCCCCCATTCCACCGCTGTGGCCACAGTCAGACTGGTGTGTACCTTATCTTCCCCTCTCCCAGGGGCAGGACTCACTGTGGAGTGGTGTGGCCCCTGTCTGGGCTACTTGCACACTGCCAGGATTGTGGTGCTGCTTCTATGGGATCTGGTGTATTAACCAGGATGGATCCGCAAGGTGTACAGTGGCAAGAGGGGCAGCCTCAACTCGGTTTGACTTTGCGGGAGGGGCCCTGTGGCACTGGGAGGAAGGCAGACCTGTCAGAGGGATGGATCCACAGAAGCACAGCTTGGGTGTTTGCGCTGTGCAAGCAAGTTCCGTGATGGGAACTGGTTCCCTTTGGGATTTTGGAAGGGGATGGGCAAGGTAGATGGCGCTTCCCAGCACCTTTGTTCCCTGCGGAGCTGAGCTCTCTCCTCTGGGGCGCAACAACTCTCCCTCCTGTTGTTCTCTAGCCCTCCCGCTCTCTCAGCAGTGCTGTTGACTTGTAACATTCCAAGTTAAGTTCTGCTGGCTGTCAGAACTCACTCCCTCCAGCCCCTCCGCTTTTGCAAGTCAGATTCAGGGCCTCTGCCTTGCCAGGTGGGCAGCCCCTTCACCATCCCAGCTCCTTCCCGCCAGTCCGTGTAGTGAGCACCGCCTCTCCGCCCTTCCTACCTCTTCCGTGGGCCTCTTGTCTACACTTGGCTCCAGAGAGTCCATTCTTGTAGTCTTCTGGCAGTTTTTTGGGTTATTTAGGCAGATGTGGGTGGAATCTAAGTCATCAGCAGGATGTGGTGAGCCCAGCATCCTCCTACGCCATCATCCTCCCTGCTTAGGCCTGCTGGTGTTATTTTGATAGAGATTGCAGGAAGAGCCTTCCTAATCCTAAGGTTTTGAGAGTGTATGATGATGATGATGATGATGAATGCATGTTGAATTATGTTGAAGACTTTCCTGCATCTATTAATAGGATAATATGTTCATTTCTTATTCAGTCTGCTAATGTAATGTATTAGACTGTTTTTTGATGTTCAAGTGTTAAATAGGTTATATTCCTGGAATGAACCATATTTGGTCATGATGTATTATTATTTTTGTATCTCACTGGATTTGATTTACTAGTATTTTCTTAATATCATAGTTTTAATTTGTTTAGCTGCTTTGTTTTTATATAAATTCCATTTTCAAAAAATTGAATTGGAGTGTGTTCCTCCTCCTTCTATTATGTAAAAAAAAAACTTTGTAGAATTGATATTAATTTTCCTTCTAATAGCTGGTAGCATTCCTCAAAGGAACTCTATGGGCCTTGTAAGCTTTTAGTTATTAATTCCATTTCTTTAGTAGGTATGGTGTTATTCAAGTTATTTCTCTCTCCCGGAGTGGGTTTTTCTCATTTAATTCTTTCTAGAATTGATTCATTTCATCTAAGTTGTCAACTTTGGAGGCATAAAGTTGTTCACAGTATTCATTTATCTTTTTTTTTTTTTTTTTTTTTAGGTCCACAGATCAGCAGTAGTTGGATCACTTTCATTTTTCATTTCTGATACCGTTAACTTATACTCCAAGTGTACTTCTCTTTTGGTTAGATGGATAGGACGATTTTTTAATTTATCGTTTATTTTAAAGACCTAGCTTTTGATCCTGTTGGTTTTCTGTTTTTCTGTTTTCAACTATATTGAATTTCTTCTAATTTTTATTATTTACATTCTTCTGAGTGTTTCAGCTTATTTTGTTTATTTTTTCTCTAATTTCTTAAAGTAGAAGCTCAGGTAGTTTATGTTAGATTTTTCTCTTTTTAAATATTTATTTATTTATTTATTTATTTATTTATTCATTCATTCATTCATTTAGATGGGGGCAAAGTGAGAATCCTAAGCAGGCTCTGCACTGTCAATGCAGAACCCTATGTGGGGCTCAATCCCAGGAACCATGAGATCATGACCTGAGCCAAAATAAAGGGTTGGATTCTTAACCTACTGAGCCACACTGGGCCCTTAGATTTTTCTTTTTAAAAAATATATGCACTTAATTGTACAAAGTTTACTCTAAATATTGCTTTAGCTGTTTCCCCACTTTGATAAGTTGCATTTTCATTTTATTTCATTCAAAATTTTTAATTTCTCTTGAATTAAAAAAAAAAAAAATTTTCTATTTAATGTTTGAGATGTGTTGTATAATCTCCAAGCACTGGGGAAATTTCCAGCTATTTCTGCTACTGATTTCTATTTTTTTTCCATTTAATCTAAGAACATACTTTCTATTATTCCTATTACTTTAAAATTGTGTGTTTTTTATGGTCCAGAATATGGCCATAAATGTTTCATATTAGCTTGACAAGAATATGTATTTTTCTACAGATGTATGGACTATTCTGTATGTGTCCACTAGATTAACTTGATTCACAGTGCTATTCAGCTACACATTTTTTTCCCTGCCTGCTTAACCTGTAAATTATTGACAGAAGCATGTTGAAATCATTAACTATTACAGTCGATTTATTTTTTCTCCTTTCACTTCTAATCAGTGATTGTTCAAAAATTTTATATATATTTTTTGTTATTGTTAGATGCTCACAGATTTAGGATTGCTTTTTTTTCTTAGAGAATTGACCCCTTTATAATTAAATAATGTCCTTCCTTTAACTCTACTAAGCCTCATTGTTCTGCAGTCCACTTTCTCTTGAATTAATATAGCTATTGCAGCTTTCTCTTGATTAGTGCTAACAGGGCATATGTTACTTTATCTCTTTATTTTTAACCTGTGTCCTTATGTTTAAAATGGGATTCTTAGAGTCAACATATAATTGGGTGTTGTTATTGTTGTTGTTTTAACCCACTCTGACAGTCTCTATGTTTTACTTGGTGTGCTTAGGTAATTCACATTTTAAATGATTAGTGATATAACTAGACTAATATCTTCCATCTTGCAACTACTTTCTGTCTATTGCATTTTTTCTTTGTTTCTTTTTTCCTCTCATTTTCTGCCTTTTGTTTTAATTGAGCATTTTATATGACTCTACTTTATCTCTTCTCATCATATTACTTATAGTTAAAAATAGTGATTGTTTTAGAGCTTACTTTATACATTTTTAACTAATATAAATCTACCCTCAAATAGTACTATACTATTTAACATTTACTCTAGTCACCTTATATTTATAATTTCCCCCACCCATCTCTTGGAATGTTGCTGTCATTGAATTCACTTATTTATATACTATAATCATCCATTATTATTATTATTATTATTATTATTATTATTTTAAGCATTGAATTATCTTTCAGATCAATTAAGAATACAAACAATAAATTATTTTATTTTACCTTTATTCCTTCACTGATGCTCATCTTCACTTTATGTAGATCCAAATTTCTGGTCTGTGTTATTTTTTTCTTTTGCTTGAAAAGATTATGTTAACATTTTTTTTCCCCCGGAGAACATTTGCTGTCTATGATTTTTTTTCAGTTATAATGTGCTAAGAAAATATTTCTCCTTCACTTTTGAAATATAATTTCACTGGATATAGAATTCTAGGATGACATTTTCCCCTTGCATTTTATTTTATTTATTTATTTTTTTTGAAAGTTTTTATTTAAATTCCAGTTAGTTAACACACAGCATAATATTAATTTCAGGTGTACAATATAGTGATTCAACACCTCCATACAACACCCAATGCTCATCACAGCAAGTGCACTCCTTAATATTTTACAACTCCACTCTTTTCTTGTTTATGTGGTTCCTTATGAGAAGTCTAATGTAATTTTTATCCTCATTTCTGTGTAAGTTTTTTTTTTTTCAGATTTCACTCAAGATTCTCTCTGTGTTGTTAGTGTTCTTTGAGCTCCATGTTTTTTGGCCTGTCATTAATTTTGGAAAATTCTTAGTCACTGTTATTTCAAGTATTTCTTATGGCATCCTCTCTCTTCTCTATTTGGTATTTCAGTTACATGAACGTTACACTTTTTAATAACTTCCCTGACTTTTTGGATCTCTTAGAGCTATTATATTTAAAAAAATTTTTTGTCATTGCATTTAGGTTGGAAAGTTGCTATTAACTTTTCTTAAAATTTACTGATTCTTTGTGCTGAGCCTACTGATGAGCCTGTAAAAGGTATTCTTCATTATTTTTTTCTGTGATTTTGATGCCAATGATTTTCTTTTGATTATTTTTTATAGTTTCCATTTCTCTGGTGACAATTCATATCTGATTTTGCAAATTTTGTACTTTATGCATTAGAGTCCTTAACATGTTGATTCTTTTACATTCTCTGCCTGCTAATTTCAACATCTGTGTCCCATATGAATATGGCTTTTATACTTTCTTTGTCTCTTTGTCAAAAACTGTTTGTTCTTATGTTTTTGCATGCTTTGTGATTTTTTTTTGTTGCAAGCAGACATGTTCTAGTGGGTAACTGGTGCTGAGATAGCAGGTCTTCAGTGTGAGAATTTGTGCTATTTTTTTTAATTTTATTTATTTTGAGAGAGGGAGAGAGAGCAGGGGAGGTTCAGAGACAGGGAGAGTCAGAGAACCCCAAACAGTCTTCGTGCTATCAGCACAGAGCCAAATGCAGGGATTGATCCCAGAAGATCATGACTTGAGCCAAAACTAAGAGTCAGACACTTAACTGACTGAGCAACCCAGGCTCCCTCTGCTGTTATTTCTAGGAGGTGAGATGTATTTAATTCTTGCTGTAGTTGTCAGCGCTAGTGTCTTCAAATTTTCATCTCTCATCTTGGTTTGAGGCTTCCCTATAAACTAACCCTCAAAGAAAAGTTGTCTTGTAGCTCTTTCCAATGTAATCCACTGTAATTTTGGAGAATTGGTGTGGGGAAAGGGTTTGGGTATGGGAGCATTTTAGAATCTTTTGATGAAGGCTCAGTAATTCAGTGGCTTTTTCTCAGGCAGTAGTCTTGACACAACTTTCTCCCACTTCCCCTTCCCTCTGATTCCTTTCCTTGACTGCATCATGCCTGTGCCCAGCTGACTTTGTTTTATTTCTTCTTATGTGAGATAGGGAGGCCAAAGGAAATTGGACTCAGGAAGAATACCATTCCCAGATTGGATAGGGCTTCAGAATTGTGCCCTGGTAAAGTCATTCCCCCTGGAGACTAAGGGGAAGAAGAAGGTTGTGGGTATGTTTGACAATTAATATTTCCATTCCCCTTCCAGTGTATTTTTCACAGATCCTTATCATAAGAACCTTATAAAAGAAAGAGTCATGGAGGTGTGAGAGCCACTAATACAGAAGCTTCCCTGGAGTTTCCCATTCAATTAGTCCACATTCAACCTCCAGTAAGTTCTCAAAATGACCATTTATTTCTACAGGTTTGTGACTTCAGAGGCTTAAACCATGTAAACAACTCCAGGTAAGCAACTCTTGGGTGCTGGATCTCTCTGGATGTGTCTGTCTCTCCAGATTTCAGGGTGGTTGTTTGCCTTGTGACCTCAGTTTTCTGATGGGTTCAAGTTTACCTAGCTTTTTTTCTGGTAAGGATGGTAGTGATGATTTCCAAGCTCATTACAAGTTCATCTCTGGATTAACATCATTTTTTTTTATTTTGAGAAAGAGCACAAGTGGGGAGGGGCAGAGGGAGAAGGGGAGAGAGAGAGAGAGAGAGAGAAAATCTTAAGCAGGCTTCACACAGTGTGGAGCCTGGTATGGGGCTCAATCTCACAATGGTGAGATCAAGACCTGATCCAAAATCAAGAGTCAGATGCTTAATTGACTGAGCCACCCAGGCACACTGAACATGAATTATTTTTAATGTTTTCTGTCTTACTACTCTGCACTGAATTCTGGCCAGTGTCTTCAGATCTTTCTAGTACTACTATACTTAATCCCACTGTTATCTTTTTAATTCAATGAAAATATACGTGCACTTGAATTTTAAAATTCAAATAATAATTCAAAATTATTTAGCCTTTATTGAAATATTCCTGTTCAATAAACACTGCCCTTTCCTGCTCTTCAGTCACCCCTTCCAATACTTTTAAATATACTTATATTTAATTTTATTGCTCTACATCTTCCTTGACCATATGCTCTGAGGTGTGAACAGTAGGAGAGTGGGAACATGTAGTTCAGAGACTCCACTTTGTAGTCAGGGTGAGCTGGTTCAAAATCTTCATGCCAACACAGAGATAGTGTGATCTTTGGGAAGCTTCCTCCAAAATATAGATGTCTCACTTGCAAAATGCTAATATTAATAACTGAAAATCCATCAGTAATGGAAGTCTACTTCAGTGTCTAGCACTCTTATTTTAGACATGCTGATGTTTATTCTCATATCTTACCTAACTGATGTTGCCTAGGTTATCAAAGATGACCTAATTCCTTAATAAATAGATCCAGACAACCCCCAGACCCTTACTCCATCTTCAAGTACTCCTCTCAGCCTCAGGGCTAGTGCTGATGGAAATGCTGGGATGGAAGGTGCGCTTCTTACTGTCCCCAGGCTTGTTCCCCCTCTTGCAGCAGTTAGGCCCTGTGCTCAGCCCCACTTGATTGAGTAATTATTCATCTTTCCCCCACATTTTCACAGTTTTAACTGAACCTGGATGCTGTCCCATGATAGTTGAGTGTTGATTTTCCTGGAGTTGGCATTGAGCTCAGCTTCTGTGTTTGAGGCAAATTTCTTGGTGCCAAGGGTACAGTAGACAGAAAAGGACGCTATACACATAGGGATTATATGCCAATGGGGAAACAGCACAGACACCTAAACCAACTCAATTACCAACTAACAGAACCACCAAGAAGGTAAAGCTGGGCTAGGTAGAGAGAGTGGTAAGTGAGGTATTCTCTGGGTGAATGGGGACAGTCCTTTGTACTACCTTAAGCAATTGAACCTGAGACTTTGTAGCATCAGACTCAGTTGTCTTCTTCCAACACCCTTCCCTCCCCCAAGCTACCCTTTCTGGTTCTTACAGCTGTCTTTTGCCTTTTTGTCTTCCAGGGATCCACAGTGTGGGTCCCCATGAAGTATTAGCCTTTCTCTTTTCATTCAACTTCATAGACTCTAACTGGAAGTGACTGTCATGGCCAAATAAACTACTTTCACCAAAATGTTAATGCCTAAGTTTGCAAACATCTTTCACCATTAAGAAAGATAACTTAAGATACCCAGATATCAGTTCAAGGGAAAATTATTTTATAATTCCAGACGTTGCAAGGAAATGTTGGAGAAATATTTTGGTCATTATTATAGATAGATAGCCTTCCTCTTGCCTTTTCTCAAGAAATGGGGAATACATATGCTTTGCATTTGAGTCCAGTGATTAAATGGGATTGTCTCTCATTTCCCCACAATAGGTCATATTATATTCAACTTTATAAAAGACAAAAGACATTCCTGCCCAGTTCCAGAACAAGATGGTACAGATTTACTTTTTCTGATGGGTGGTCTTGTCTATACTTCCCTACAAATACAACTAAATTCCTTGCAAGTTATATAACAAACAATGAGATAGTTCTGAAGACTAGAGAGAAGAAAGTAAAAGGTTAAGGACTTTAGGGCTTGAGTACCAGTGCTTTGTGAGTTACCAGTACCTCATTTTTATCTCCCATGTGCTCTTGAATTGGGCATCATGCAGGCTTGAAAGCCAACATCCTCCCCTACCCCCAAGAAAAGACAAATGAAAAGTCTTCTCTCCATGTCCACAGGATTGGGAAAAGAGAAGCCCAAGCAGGATCAAGTGTGGAATCCCACTCCTGTTTCACAAAGGGAGTTCCAGTGGGTGGTCTGAACTAGTCTCACCATCTCCCTTCATTCCACAACTTAGACTCAAGTGTCAAATCCACACCAGCATCAGCCAAGCCCTGGTCATCCCAGTCAATACCACACAACCAGTTTACTGGCAGAAGGACCAATCTATCCACAGTGACAGCATCAAAGAAGCCCTACACTCAGGGGCATAAGACAACTCATGCCCAGTGGCTTCTGCCCTTCCTTTGCCCAGAATGTTGTAGGGACTGTTGAATGCCCAGAGATGTGCCTTCCACCACTGCAGATGGTGTTAGCAGGGAACGAGGGGGAGAACCAGTCACAGTTGAAGAATAAAGCAGAGAGAAATTGGACAATTATCTACTAAACTTGAAGATTTAAATAGGACCCATACAATAATATATAATATAATAAACAAAATATAGAGAGCACAATAAAAAAATAACATGTCATAGAAAGAACTGGTAAACCACAAGTGGAATGAGAAAAGATAATCAAATGGTGCTAGTCCCAAAAAGAACCAGATGTTGAAATTATCTGACAAGGATTTTATTTATTTTTTTTATTTTTTTTTACTTGAAAACTTTTTATTTATTCATTTTCTTCTTTTTTTTCCAATATATGAAATTTATTGTCAAATTGGTTTCCATACAACACCCAGTGCTCATCCCAAAAGGTGACCTCCTCAATACCCATCACCCACCCTCCCCGCCCTCCCACCTCCCATCAACCCTCAGTTTGTCTTCAGTTTTTAAGAGTCTCTCATGATTTGGCTCTCTCCCACTTTAACCTCTTTTTTTCCCTTCCCCTCCCCCATGGGTTTCTGTTAAGTTTCTCAGGATCCACATAAGAGTGAACACATATGGTATCTGTCTTTCTCTGTATGGCTTATTTCACTTAGCATAAAACTCTCCAGTTCCATCCACGTTGCTACAAAGGGCCATATTTCATTCTTTCTCATTGCCACGTAGTATTCCATTGTGTATATAAACCACAATTTCTTTATCCATTCATCAGTTGATGGACATTTAGGCTCTTTCCATAATTTGACTATTGTTGAGAGTGCTGCTATAAACATTGGGGTACAAGTGCCCCTATGCATCAGTACTCCTGTATCCCTTGAATAAATTCCTAACAGTGCTACTGCTGGGCCATAGGGTAGGTCTATTTTTAATTTTTTGAGGAACCTCCACACTGTTTTCCAGAGTGGCTGCACCAGTTTGCATTCCCACCAACAGTGCAAGAGGGTTCCCGTTTCTCCACATCCTCTCCAGCATCTATGGTCTCCTGATTTGTTCATTTCGGCCACTCTGGTGTGAGGTGATATCTGAGTGTGGTTTTGATTTGTATTTCCCTGATGAGGAGTGATGTTGAGCATCTTTTCATGTGCCTGTTGGCCATCTGGATGTCTTCTTTAGAGAAGTGTCTATTCGTGTTTTCTGCCCATTTCTTCACTGGGTTATTTGTTTTTCAGGTGTGGAGTTTGGGGAGCTCTTTATAGATTTTGGATACTAGCCCTTTGTCTGACAAGGATTTTAAAGATGCCATCATAAATAAACTTCAATAATCAAGTAGAAAATCTCTTGAAACAGATGTAAAAACTCAGCAAATATATAAAAGAACCAAATGGAAATCATAAAACTGAAAATTAAACTAAAATTAAAAAAAACACGCTGGTTGGACAAGATACTACACTCAAGGTAACAGATAATAGAAGCAGTAAACTTGAAGATACATCAATAATATTTACTTAATCAACAATAGAGAGAAAATCAATGAAGAAAAATTGAACAGAGCCTTGGCAACATGTGAAATAATAATAATAATATCTAAAATTTGTATCATCAGAGTTGAAGGAGTACAAATTCATGGCTGAAAAAAGCATTTAATCAAATAATCACTTAAAAATCCCCAAACACGGCATTAGACATAAACCCACAGATCTAATATGCTGAGAGGATTTCAAGATAAACTAAAAAAAATCATGCCATGATACATCATGTTTAAATTTCTGTAAACTGGGGACAAAGAAAAAATATTCTAAAAGCAACTGCTTTTCTCATAGGTGAAAACAATTTAAATGATGGAAAATTTCTCCTCTTAAACCATGGTGGCCAGAAGAAGTGACATAACATTTTTAAAGTGCTTATAAGAAAGAACTTTAAATTCCAAGTCCTATATCAGCAAAAATTTCCTTCAAGATTTAAGAGAAATGAGGAAATTCTCAGATGAAGAAAAGCCAAGAGAACTTGTTGATAACTGACTGATCCTTAAAGAATACCTGAAGGAAGATTTCCCCCAAAAAACAAAACAAAAGAAACATCTTGGAAAATTCATGAAGAAAAATAGAATAATTAAATGTGTAAAAGTAGAAGTAAACATAATAGATTTTCTGTTTATGATTTCCTTAGTGATATTTTAAGTTTGAAACAAAAATTGTAACATCATCTGATGCAGTGCTCAATGTAGAGAAAAGACTTAAGGCAATTATACTTAATAAGTGGTGATATAAGGGAACCTAATGTAAATAAAGTTTCGATACTTCACACGTAGTGATAAAACATGGACACTGGTAGGTTTTGGTATTTTAAATTTGTATATGGCAATATCTAAGGTAAACATTAAAAACTCTATAAAACACCATGCTCAAAATCATTGAAAATAAATAAAAATAAATTTCACAAACTGTTCAAGTAACAGAAGCAAGGAAGAAAACAGAGGTATGAGCAACAGAAAGATTAAGCAAAAGTAATAAAATGGCAGATGTATGTCTAACATATCAATAATTACCTCAAATGTAATGGCCTGAAAAATTTAAAGAGATTGGATTAAAAAACATGAACTAAGTATACACTGCATATGAGAAATTCAAGACTCAGACACCCATGTCATAGATAGTTTGAAAACAAAAGTGTGGAGAAAGATGTATAATGCAAATATTAACTATAAAAAGTAAGTGTGGCTATACTTATATCAATTAAAGAAGATTTCAGATAAAAGAGTTCAGATAAAAGGATGAAACATGATGTTGCATCATAATAAAACAGATTAATTCACCAATGACATATAATGCTAAATGCATATGTACCAACAACAGAGATTCAATATTTATGATACAAACACTATAGTTTTGAAAGGAGACATAAGCAAATCTCCATCCACAGTTGGGGACTTCAATACTCCACTGTCAGTAATTATAGAACTTCTAGGGAGAACAACAGCAAGGATATGGAAGACTGAATAACATTGAACCATCAAGTTTGAATCAACATTAATAGAGCCACAAAGCAACAATGTAAGCTTCTGTCTCAAGATTAGAACTAAATACACCCAAAAGAAGAGGAAGGAAATAAAAAAAAAAAAAAAAAAGAAATGAATGCAATTGAAAACAGGAAAACAACAGGAAAAATCAATAAGGCAAAATTTTGTCTAAAATTAAAAAATATATAAAACGATAACAATATTTACAAGGATAAAAATGGAGACAAAAATCACCAATATCAAAATAAAACCTGGTATACCATAATAGATCCTGCCATTAAAAGGGTAAGGGGCACCTGGGTGGCTCAGTCTGTTAAGCCTCTGACTCTTGGTTTCAGCTCAGGTCATGATCTCACGGTTTTGTGAGTTTGAGCCCCGTGTCAGACTCTGCGCTCTCAGTGCAGAGCTTGCTTGGGATTCTCTCTCTCTCCTTCTCTCTCTGTCCCTCCCCCACCTGCACTGTCTCTCTCTTTCACGTAATAAATAAGCTTAAAAAAATCTTTAAAAGGGTAGTAAGGAATACTATGAACAAATTTAAACTCGAATTTGACAAGTTAGAAGAAACAGACCAATTCATTAAAAAAACTGCACAAATTACCTAAATTCAGTCAAGATGGAAAGATAATCTGACTAGACCTATAACCATCAAATAAATTTAATCTGTAATTAAAATCCCTTTTCCCATTTCTTCAGGTCCAAATGATTTCACTGTAGAATTTTACAAAATATTTGAAAAAGAATTAACATTTTACACAATCTGTTCCAGGAAAAAGAAGAAAAGGGAATCTTTCCCAACTGGTTTTGTGAGGTCAGGATTACCCTGTTATCAAAACCGAACAGTATGTGCCTGCACACCCTGCATGCACACGCACATGCATGCTCCCAATATCTCTCATAAACATGGATGCAAAATCCTCAATACAATTTTTACAATCTATCAATGCTTATATAGTCTTCTAACAAGTGGGATATATTCCATATATACAAGGCTGGTTCAATATTAAAAAAAAAATCAATCAGTGCAATTCATCATATGAATAAACTCCAGATGAAAAATCATGATTTTATCAACTGATACAGAAAAAAAAATATTTTGAAAAATTCTAACTCAGTCACAATAAAAACTCTAATTATATTAGGAATGAAGTGACATTCCTCGAACTCAGAGTATTTGTAGAAGTCTACAGATAACATCATAATAGTAAAAGACTGAATGCTTTACCTCTGGTATCAGGAAGAATCCTTTGTCACCACACACATTAAACAATTTTCTAAGAGTTTTCTTCACTGTGGTTAGGCATCAAAAATTAAGAGCATGCAAAACCGAAAAGAAGAAATAAAACTATTTCTATTTGCAAACTGCATGACTACCTAGAAGATACTAAGACATTTACAATAATAACAACAAAAACTCATAGAACTAACAAGTGAGTTAAGTGAGATCATAAGATATAAGATAAACCCACAAAAAATTAATTATATGTCTATGTGCTAACAATGAACAAGTGGAAGCACATATAAACATGCAATATTACTGAAACAATTAAATACATAGGTATAAATATGACAAAACATGTACAGGACATATACAGTGCAAATTATGAAACGCTAATGGAAAAAATCAGAGCATACCTAAATGCTTTATGAAAAGTAGCATACCAGTACTGGAAGACTAAACATAGTAAAGAAGTCAATTCTCCCTAAATTGATATGTAGGTTTAACAACATTCCTATTAAAATTTCAACAAGGTTTTTGTAGATGTAGACAAAAGTGTGGTAAAATTTACAGGAAAAGGACCCATTCTAGAATAGCCAGAACAAGGCTGAAAAGTATTCAGTGAAAGAAATCATTTTTCCCAATGTTGAAACTTGCTCTATAGCTACAGTAATCAAGACATTGTGGTATTGGCAGAAGGACAGACACGAATCAATAGAAATAAGTCTGTACAAATATGCTCCATTAATTTTCAACAAAGGAGCAAAAGCAACCCGATTGAGGAGGAACACCTTTTTCAATAAATGATGCTGAAACAATTGGATATTCATAAGCAAAAAAACCCAAAAAACAAAAAACACCTGATTCCCGACCTAAACCTCATGCCTAATATTAAAATAACTCAAAATGGATCGCCATTCTTAAATATGAAATATGAAACTATAAATCTTTTAGAATAAAACATGAGATTAAATATTATTAAACTCAAAACCAATTGCATTATACATAAAATGAAAAATTCATAAATTAAACTTCATCAAAACTAAAAACTTTTGCTCTGTGAAATACTGTTAAGAGTTTGAAAATACAAATTATAGACTCAGAAAATATTGTCCAGTTATGTATTTAACAAAGGACTCATATCTATAATATGCAAAAAACTCTCAGAACTCACCAGTAAAATACAAGTAATTGAGAAAAAAATGGTGGGATGCCTGGGTGGCTTAGTTGGTTAAGTGTCCAACTCTTGATTTCAGCTCAGGTCATGATTTCATGGTTTGTGGGAAGGAGCCCCATGTAGGACTGTGTGCTGGCAGTACCGAGGCTGCTTGGGATTTCTCTCTCTCTCTATGCCCCTACCCACCTCAAAAATAAAAATAAATATTATTTAAAAGAAAATGGACCAAGAAATGCACAGATAATTCACTGAAGAAATTATACTACATAAATGTCGTATAAACACATGGAATGATGTTCAATATTGTTAGCTCTTAGTAAGTGCAAATTAAAGCTACAATGAGAGATACTATACATGTAAATACTGGTGAGGTGACAGAGACACTGGAGCTTCCCATTCATTGCTGGTGGGGAGGGAAAATAGTACAACCATTCTGGAAAATATCTTGACAGTTCCTTTAGAAAGTAAAAATGAACTTTTCATACAACCCAGCGATTTCCTTCTTGGAAATAAAGTCTAAAAAAAAAAATGAAAATTTATTTCCAGGCAGAAACTTGTAAACCAAAATTTATAGTAGCTTTGTTTGTAAATATCCCCCAAACTGGAAACTCCCTAAATGTCCCTCAATGGATGAACAATTAAACAAACTGTTTCATCTGTACAATGAAATACTATGCATCAATAAAAAGGAATAAATCATCAATACACACAACCACAGGAATAAACCTCATAGAAGTTATGTTATGTGGGAAAAATCAAGATAAGATGTATTTCAGGATTTCTTATAGTGTATATTCATGGAATAGCATAGTTGTAGATCTGAACAACACAGTAGTGATGTCAGGGGTTAGGGATAGAGCTGGTAGGGATGTGGCTATAGGGGGTGAATGAGAGAGTATTGTCATGGTTTGACATTTCAGGATGTTTATGTTTGTGCCAATTATGCAAAACTACACGTGTGATAAAATTACATTGAGACACACACACACACACACAAGCATATAACTGGTAAAATATGAATAAGCTCTGTCTGTAATAATTTACTTTCCTATAAAACTATACTACTTCAAAATTAAAAATAAAGGTTTTAAAAACAGGGAAAAAGTTAATAGTTGTCAATAGTTCTTAAGAAATTCGGCTGCTTTTATATCTACTCTAATTCAAATAGTTTCATATTAGAGGAATTTGTGATTTTATTTACAAGAGAAAGTTCTATGCATTTTGTTCTTTATTAGAATGGATAAGAACATGAGTTCAAACCCTGATCTACTATCACATTTTAAACTTGTCTACTAAAACTCTCCTTTTTTTGTCTTTTTTTTAAAGTTTATTTATTTATTCATTTATTCACTCATTTATTTTTTTTGAGAGAGAAAAAAAGAGAGGGAGAGACAGAGAGAGAGACAGAGAGACAGAGAGAGAGGGAGAGAGAAATCCCAACCAAGCTCTGTGCTGTCAACACAGAGACTGACACTGGGCTCGATCTCAGAAGCCATGAGATCATGATCTGAGCCAAATCAACAGATGCTTAACCAACTAAGCCACCCAGGGGCCCCCAAACTCTCCCTTTTGGATCTCCATTAACCAAGCCAGAAGACACAGGTCCTTTTCCATTTATTTCCCATGTCTTCTCAGTGAATGATTTCCCCCAGAATATAAGGTAACATTCAAGCACTTGACTTATCAATTGTATACATGCCCCAACCTAACCCCTTGGCACATTATATCCAAGCAGTAAGTTCTGACATTCTGAGAATTGTTCACTTAATTGCTTAATACTTCAGTTTATTGTCCTGACTCCTGACTAAAATTTTATCTACCATCTTCCTTAGTGTTTTAACCTGGTCCAGTCCACCTAATCTTAAGCAGTTATTGGAAAAAGCAGGAAAGCATCGGTTTGAATGTCAGATAATTATAAGCTCAAACCCCAGTTTAGGCACAAATTGTGTAATATTGATGACAGACTTCTTAATCTTAGCAAGCTTCAGTATATTCACCTACAAAAGGACATGATTATACCTATTGAGAAGAATGGGTTAAGTGAGATCATGAGTGGAAAGCATCCAGAACGGTGCCATGCATGTTCAGATGCATAGTAGTCAGTCTCATCATCTCTCCTTCAGTAATCAATACTGTCTGAGCAAAGTTCACAACTGTAGATATAGAGGAAATAAAACAGAAATAGATGTGGGGCAGAATCTTCTGAACAACACTTTAGTACAGTTGAATTTTATCAAATAGCAAATAGACAATTATTTTGCAAAGGAAAGGATAAGAAACAGTAATATGAGTAGGCAATTTCAGGGTGCCAGGTGGGGTGACTTTTATTTGTTGAAGACCTACTTAATACCAGGTATATTTTCTTAGCACTTATAACAATGCAAAGAGATGGGCTCGTGTGTGAGTATCTGTGTCTAGAAACTCAGAGATATCATATGATTTGTTCAAATTATCAGAGCTATTGTATCATTGTCTTTTAGTTTATATATATAAAAAAAAACTAACCTCAAAACTAAGCCTCAAAACTCAGAGACTTGAAATAATAAGCCTCTCACAAGTTTCCCAAGTTAGCCGAGTGGTTTTTCTGGTCTCTTGTGTGTGCATTCAGTTGCAGGTTGGGCATTCATTTGCAGCTCTGGTGCTCTTGGCTGGGCTTTCTCCCATTTCTGTGGGTCAGTTGGCTGCAGGCTGGTCTAGAGTAGCCTCAAATGGTACAACTGGCGTCTCCTTTAGCTTCTCACATGAATATGTCTCACATCTCCCTTCAGAAGGCCAGCCTGGGTGGGATTTTGTTGTTGTTGTTGTTGTTGTTTTTGTTTGTTTGCTCACTTGCTTAAAAACAATGACAGAGAAATGAGAAAGAAGTGAAATACATAAGTGTTTTGTAAAGACTATCTTTGTGTCAGCCTTGTTATTAATCCTTTTGTTAAAACAAGTCACATGCCAATTCCATAATCAGAGAGTGTGGAAAGCATAAAGTTATATGACCAAACATGCAGATACTAGGAGGCCATTTATTCTGCCACAATTACTAAGAGCAGAAACTTAAACCTGCTAGACCTCAAATCTAAATTAGTACCCCCAGACCACAGTGCTTCTCCAGACATAATGCTCCAAATATAGTCTGGAATAGAGGACTATGTACTGCAAACCAAAGTGATTGATGGCCATTGAAATTCAACCAGAACCCAGGCTTCTTGGGACTGAACCCATTTCTGTCAGAAATGCCCTTCTGTGCCATCTGTTCACTTTATAACTGTCATAGTCTGAAGGACTAGAGATGTGACAGGCTAGGAAGCCAAGAATGACCCCTGCCTCCACTTCCCCTTGAGTCGTACACTGCAGTAAGACTGTAGAAATGTAGTTAAATTTAATTTCTTGTTTTATTTCCTCGAGACACATTACAATAGTCTCATGTGTCTAAAACACATCCACATCTAAAAGACAATCTGGCCAATCTGAAACACAACTCATAATGAAGCCCACTGTTGGAATTCACAAGAGGGCAGCCAAGAAGCAAATGGTGCTAACTGAATTCCTTTAGATATGTCAAAGGAAATCTTGTCTCTCAGGTAGATAAAAATTGAGACATCTAGGATGCTTTTATCAAATTTAGCCTATGTGGAAATGGTGAGATCTTTCTGGGGACTATAATATTTAAAGTTACATTTCATTACTGAAACTTGTAGTGGGTCTGCAAATCACATCTGTTTAATTCCACACCTATGAAATGTCAGCCACTTGATGACTCTGAATAATGACTTCAACTGCCTGAAAACTTGGAATATCTTGCTTCATTTTCTGTAGTGTTTAACTTTTCAACAAACAAGTGTCGATAGAGCAAGGACCCTTGATAATATGAGCCAGATCTGATAGAAGCAATTCTCTTCTGAATGTTCAGAGTCTAATTTCCAGACAGCCTTTCCCCATACCAGCTTTATTTGCATGAGGGGCTTTTATTCTAGAAGTTTATTTTGTTCCCTTAAAGTGACTTAATACCTGTTTAAGGGTTTGTTCCTCAGTAAGAATGGAAAGTTGTCCAGTTTTCGATTCACAGTCAACAAACTTTTAGAAAACTCAGAATCTGAGGCAGACGTTTTGACAAAGCCAGGATTCTTTTTTTTTTTTCAATTTTTTTAACGTTTATTTATTTTTGAGACAGAGAGAGACAGAGCATGAACAGGGGAAGGGCAGAGAGAGAGACACACACAGAATCTGAAACAGGCTCCAGGCTCTGAGCTGTCAGCACAAAGCCCGACTCGGGGCTCAAACTCACGGACCGTGAGATCATGACCTGAGCCGAAGTCAGACGCTTAACCGACCAAGCCACCCAGGCGCCCTGACAAAGCCAGGATTCTAAGATGAATAGGATATGTCCCTCCATACTGAGGCTCATCGACTAGTACAGGTGCAGATGTGCTCACCTGGATGCGCCACAGAACAGGAGAGACAGCAGGATAGGTGGTGGGAAGCCTGGCTCTATCTTCCCTCCTGAACCTTCTCTACCACCTGTTTTAGAAGAAATTCTACCACCCTGAGGCCCCACCCACAGAGATAGGTCAGGTAAGTCCATGAATCAATGACTCCAGGATATGATAAGGATATGGTAGGGTTAATCCACCCAGCTCATCACAGATGTACTGGGAGCCAGGCAAGTTTCTCAGCATGCCTTATTTCTGCTTCTGCACCTTTGAACAGCTGGTCTTTCTGTCAGAAATGCCCTTCTGTGCCATATAGCCACTTTATAACTTTCCTTTCCTCTCTTAAGATATGGCAAAGATGTCAGCTCCCTTGGAAGGCTCAGCCCATGGCCCCCTTCCCAGTATGCCTTCCCAAGTTCTGAGAGTCCTCAGGACTCACTCTCATTATAATATCCAGGATATGGCCAGGCTGTGCTAAGGAAGTAGCCACCAGGCTCTCCTCATGTTTGTAGTCAAGAGCCTGGTGCAAAACTTGTCAGTGGTGATGAAAAGTGTCTGGGGGCACCTGGGTGGCTCAGCTGGTTAAGAGTCCAGCTTCGGCTCAGGTCATGATCTCACAATTTGTGGGTTTGAGCCTCGCGTTGGGCTCTGAGCTGACAGCTCAGAGCCTGGCACCTGCTTTGGATTCTGTGTCTCCCTCTCTCTCTGTCCCTTCCCTACTCGTGCTCTGTCTCTCTCTGTCTCAAAAATAAATAAAACATTTAAAAAATTAAAAAAAATAAAAGTGTCTGTAAAATTCAATCATATCACAATTCTTTGTTTTTACTTTTTTTTCCCTTACTAGACTCTACATGGGAGCTAAATCTGACCTCTCATCTTATCCTTGTTTCTAATATAAGACATGACAAAGCATATAACATGGCATGATAAATACATATAAAGAAATTAATGAATTAATTAATAATAAAAATATATTCCCCACAATTATATCTTAGACTAGGTCCCTTTTGGGTCATGTCAAAGATCCCTTTCCTTTAATGAAAGCTTCACAGTTTATAAAATACTTTCAGATTCTTTGTCAGGGAGGATGAGAGGGACATGTCCAGTTCAGACCTTTCTGAGCTCTCTCAGTTGGTCAGAGCTCTGGGCTCCACACCCCTTTCTCTCTGTCCCAAAATCAACACTTAGAGCTGTCCCTTTCTGTGCTTAGGCTGCACCTCTGCAGACAGCCAACTCTCTGTGCCAGGCGGTGCCCAGCACATCTTGGCAACCAGCACCCTGTTGGGCTCTGCACAGCATACCCTAGGGGAACTCTGAGCCAGACAGGACAGGCTCAAGCCTGTCTCTAGAAGTCTGGTCGTGCAAGCTAGGAGGCTGTGAGCATTATTGGGGAACACTTATCCTTTTCTTTGCTTCTCTGTAAATGGACCCTGTACTGGGAGGTTTACAAAATTTTAGTATTGAAAAAATCATGCCATTTGAGACAACATGGACAGACTTAAGGAGTATTAGGCTAAGTGGAATAAGTCAGTAAGGGAAAGACAAATACCATATGATTCTACTAATAAGTGGAATCTAAAACCACCACCACCACCACAACAACAACAACAACAAAAATCCCACAAATTCACAAACAAATGAAAAGCAGAATCAGACCTATAAATACAGGGAACAAACTGATGGTGGCCAGAGGGAAGGGGGTTGGATAAAATGTGTGAAGGGAAGTAGGAGTTACAGGCCACCATTTATGGAATGAATAAGTCATGGGACTAAAAGGCATTGCATAAGGAATACAGTCAATGATATTGTAGTAGTGATGTAATGGGACATATGGTAGCTATACTTGTGGTGAATATAACATAATGTATAAATGTGTGAAATTGCTAAGTTAGACACCTGAAGCTAATGCAACAAACACTATGTGTCAACTATACTCAAATTTTAAAAAAGTTCATTTCTCTGAGATAGATATCAAACCTTCCTTCTATACCTTCTGCCACTTTTCACTTTTTTTCTAACTAAAAATTAGAAAACAGGACAAAACCACAGTATGACATTGCAGTCTTCACTGCAAGTTCTGGGGTCTCTGGACGGCTTAGACTGTTCATGCCAACCATATTCATGTGGGTGGCTAAAGTGGTTTGCGACATGATGTGAGCTGGTTCATGTCTGTGCACTCAGAAGTATGATAACTGATTGTGGCCTAAGAGAAATATTTTTAAAATACAGTTTGTCCCTGGACCCAAAGCCCAGAGAAGGCATTCTGAGAGCAGCAGGTATGACCTTGGGCTGCCAGTCCTCTGTCCTCACACATCCCACCCCATCCACCTCATACTCTGCTTCCAGGTGTCTGAGTCACCTGCAATGGGTGGCTAAGAGGGAAAAAATCAAGAATGATTGCCTCAAGGGAAAGCATAACAGAGTTAACTGCAGAACTGGTTAAGAATAGACTCTGCCACTTGTGTGGTGGAATGAGAATGTTTCCATCATTCACGGCTGTGGGGCAGCCAGGACAGTGCTTCCTTCTGCACTCAAGTGACTGAACCCACCTTGTTACCATATACCAGAGTCTCCATTCATGCTGAAGAAGCAGTTCCTCCCTGATGGGTGGCCCCCTCACAGCCTCAGGTGGTCATCTGAAAGTGCACATATGTCAATGGCCTCGTGAACCCTCCACTCCCTCCAGGTACAGACACTGAGGAAATGTGTAAGGCTGATCCTTAAACCAGTAGTTCTTGGAAGCATTTGTGGGGTGTGGAGTTCTCCACATGGGCTAACCCTGTGACACATTTTCAATTATTTAATTATTATAGCAACACACAAGGTAGGTGATTTTAGCTCTATTGTAGAATTGAAAAGACTGAGATCTGGAAAACTAAATGATTTGCCTAATGTCACACAGCCAATAAAAGCTGGAGAAGGTTGGGCAGAGCATGCCCACTCTGAAGTTCCATTCCTTCCCATAACACTCCAGTGACCCCATTCTGGAACTCTACCTACTTCTGTAAGGCAAGACTGGACATGTGTTCCAGGGACGTGTGAGGTGATGTCATGTTTTCGTTACATTCTTAACATTGGATGCACAGACTTTCTGTTAAGTGGAGAAAAAGAAGTATATCTCTTTAGTCTATATAACAGGAATGTAAATTTTGCTCTATTTGTAGATCAAAGGATAAAAGATGGCACTATGCCTTTTAAAAGAGGTAGAAATGAACAGAATCATATGGAGTGTAAAGGACAAATCCTCACAAGTGCAGTGATGCCCAATGTCCAGATGCCTAGATCTTTGCATCCTATATGAGAAGAGAAGAGCAGACAGAAGTCCAGAGTACTGTCACCAAATCTGGATCATCAAAGCCACCCAATGTCCACACTGTCAAGGAGCATAATGCTGCAGAACACATACATCCTTTCAGTTTCCTTCTAACTCCATGGTGGGAGTTTGTGCCTCCTGCTTCATGTCAGACCCAGCTCTCACCAGAGTGACAGGCACATGGTGGGTGCAATATTGGGATGAACTGGTGGTTAGGGTTCCCTTCTGCTCAGATTCCAAGCTCCCTCTAGCCACCTGACGTTATTGCCATAGATCCATCACCCTCTTTATGATGCTGCTTCTCTTCCTGGACATGAAGCTTTGCCCCATTTCTTTAGATATAATTATTTTTTAATGATATAAGTTGTTGCTAATTATCAGTGATATAATTGCTATTTTTGCTTATGAGAGACATAACTCTTGGTATTCCACTTTGTATTAGCGTGGTCTGCTATAACAAAATACCATAGACTGAGTGACTTAAACAAAAGAAAATTGTCAGTTCTAGAGGCTAGGCAGTCCAAGATCAAGGTGCTGACAGCTTCTGGAGAAGCCTCTGTTCTTGGCTTGCAGATGGCTTCCTTTTCACTGTATCCTTAAGTGGTGGACAGAGACAGGACAGGTTCTCTGATGTCTCTTCTTATAAAGACACTGTCAGATTAAGACCTCACTCTTATGGCCTCATTTAATCCTAATTATTCCTTAGAGTTCTATGCCTAAATACAGCCATACTGGGAGTTATGGATTCATCAAATGAATTTTGGGGGACATACAAATATTTAGTCCATACCACACCCAGGAACACAAAGACGGAAGTTACATGGTTTGGTTTGAATTCCACCTCTACCTCTCAAAGCTGGGTGACCTTGGGCACATCACTTAACTTCTGTAGGCATCAGTTTCTTATCCTTGATATGAGTAACTAGTAGCCTACTTCTAGGATTGTTACGAGGATTAAGCTATTTAATTTATGAGGAGTGTTTAGAACGGACCTGGCTAAGTGTTAGCTATTACTATTACTCTTTATAATTCCATGTTATAAAATATTATAAAATAATTAACACAGTATTTATTCATCTACTATGGAACATTAACTAATACTACTTATTAACTAGGAGAAATCATTTTGGGGCAATAATGATGACAAGTGGCAGCTCTGTGCTGTGCTGTGGCCCTGGTGCTGCTTCCCTAGTCATGATCACACTTAATCTGAACAGCTCCCTAGATCTTCTTCTTAACCTCATCTGACAGACATGACAGCTGCCATCAGTGTGGGCCAGTGACTCCCTCAAAGTCACTCAGTAGAAAAGGGAAAGGTTTCTGATAAAATTTCCCTAGATCCATGCTTTTTACTATTACACTATGTTTTAATACAGCATAGTTTAAGATTTATTTTTGTATAAAGAAGTTACTTTCAGTTCCCCCAGTGAAAATCAGGTCTGGTTGGCATCTGTTCCCAGTCCCTATGCTGTACTGTGTGGATGTGCTCAGGCCAGGTGTGTTCCAGAGAAACCAGTGAAAACCACAGAGTTACAAAGTGCCTCAGGCTCCAGAGGGTGAGCTCCCTCTGGGTGCAGGGGACATAAGGGGCTGTGTGGGGAGGGTCGCTCTGACTGAGCTACAAAGAATATCTTGACCAAGATTGCTGGAAGGAGGCATTTAAAGGAGGTACCAAAGCAGATGCTTTAGATGAATTATATTTTCTTTCTGTAGTAATTAATTCAGCTTAACAGATGTTAGAGCATCAGCCACATGCCAGGTACTGTGCTAGATGTCAGTCGTAAAATACAGACATGAGAAGACAGTCCACACAGCCTTTCAGGAGGCATGGTCCAGTGGGAGAAGCAGATAGATGTGTGCAATTAAAACATAAGGGGTTGTGAACTGGGTGGGCCTCCACACAGCCTGGGGGTGTTGAGGGGCTTCCTGGAGACTTTGTGCTGAGCTGATTGTAGAGGAGGGAATGAGAGAGAGATGAGGAGAAGTGCAGATGGGCATTCCAAGGAGGAAAATAGCTAAACTGAACCCAAAGGTGGCTCACTGCTGGGCATGTGGGGGAAACCCCAGGGATTTTTATGAATATTTACTATCTAAAGAATAAGAAAACTGGGGACTGTAACCAGAGATAGTAGAGGTACACTTGCATCTAGTTTTCAGCTTTGGTATTTATTGGTGGGGCCTCTCCCAAGTACAGAGACACCAGGAAGGCCATCTGGTTGGATTTACCAAAAATCAACTTCAGATTGTAGTGAGGTTCATTAGGCATTTGAAAAGCTGTGGCTGGAGTTATTATTTCAGAGCTGAGGGAGATCCCATGGTCACACCTGCATCCATTCGCTTGTCCTGCTACTAACTCTGTAGGATTGGTATTACATGGTGGACACCACTCATGGCTTAGTTCTTTTCCTATGCACCTGGCTTCCACAAAAGCTGACCTTTTATGATACAGCCTGTCCCATGTTGCCCCACCTGCCTCCCAATACCACCTGCTATAGCCAGTTTCTCCAAACACAAACACCTGACAGATGTTTGGTCTTGATGACAGATGTTTGGACTTGAAAACCTGAAAGCTAGATACATCTTTTCCTGAAGTGAAGATTGTGAGATATAACCTAGGTGTTGTTAGTATATGTGTTTTTACAATTTTGGCCATTTGGAGAAAAGTGATTGCTAGTGAATGAAAATTAGGATGGTATCCACAGACAGCAAAGACGAGAGGCAGAACTGGAATGTAGTGATGTTAACCCTGCATTGAGACCTTGGGGCTCTCATTTCCCAGTGGAAAGCCCTCCCTGCCCTTTTCATGGCTTCCTTGTTGATCTATCTTTAGATTTTGTGAGCCAATTACCCTTCTTAGCTAAGTTAACTAATGTGTCTTCTTTGTCTACTTATATATTATGTTCAAAAATATGTATTGTTATGTACAATATGTATATATTGTATACAATACAATATGTATTGTTGTATAGGCTTATAGGTGTAAGTAGTTTCCCAGGATCAAAGGTAACATGGAAGAGACCATATTTCAATTCAGAACAGTCTGACCATGTATTCTATTCACTGGCTTTACTTTCACAGCTATCTTAACTGACAGCTTACACATTTCTGTGATTAATATTATAAAGTTGCTTTCTCACTCATGCAAAGTTCAACATGCACCTAGACAGACAGCCCCTGCCCCAGGCAGTCACTCAGCTTAGCAACACATGCTGCTTCCTCTGAAGACTTGCCATTTTGTAGCTTCAGTTCTTTTGGCACCATCCAGCTGCTGGATGAGGAAAGCAGATGAGATGGAGAATCTTTCACCCAGTATTTAACGACCACAGCCTGAGAATGATTCACAGGATTTCCACTGGCATTGCATCAGTAAGAACCAGTGATGTGATCATACCTCAATGCAGACAATTAGGGAGGTTGGTGCTTGGTGAGGCAACCCTAGCTTAGCCACAGTTACTCATCATGGGAGGAGAGCACTGATCTTTGGGATCTTTCCTGTCCCTGCCCCAGATTCCCAAGGCTCAGATCCTCTATACTCCACCAAGGATCAAAGGAAAAGCAAGCCCAGACTCTCTCTATTCTACCAAGAATCAAAAGAAAGACAAAGGGGGTGAGCTCTATACAGTCCCTAGGTTGACCTGTGGTACAAGTATGGGTGACATCATGTAGAAAGGGAAAAGCTGAACCTTATTACATTATAAGCATCCGGCCATGGACAAAGATGCTCTTCTGCATGCACATGATCTTGGTTTTTACGGGACTTGTGTACAAAAATGTGGGGGCCACTGTATACCTTTGAGCACAGCCTATTTCTGTTCCTTGTCCTTGCTGAAATGAATCAGAAAAGAAGAAACAAGAGGTAAATATTAGAAGAAACCGTTAAATGAAATCATAAAGCAGGGAGTCAGTGGCAATGGAACATAAACCCTTCCCCCAAACCTGTGAGAAAGAATAAGAGGTCAGGGTTTTTCTCTTATTTTCTGGCTTGTTGGTCCTTGTGATATCACAATAATGAAGCATTTTTTTTCCAATTAGCAGCCAGTTATGCCTCATTTGTGGGACCTTGGAAGTGCTATGGGAGCCCAGGGGAGTCCTTGTGAGGTGGCAGCAGCATGGGCTCTACTTTAAGTCTTCCAAGGTGGGATTAGATTGACTCACAGCCTTCAGAGGAGTCTCCAAAGACCTGGCACCTGCCCCTATCACACCAACTCACACATGTGAACACACTCCTGTCTGTTTTGGACCTCTATAGTTGGAATCTCCCTGGCTCCTAGTGTTGCAAGCATGCACCATAATATATGTGAAACTGAAATTAGTTTTCAGAGGCTTCCCTGAAAGTCTCACTCTGCTTTTTCATCCTCAGAAGAATGGAGTGAGTCCTGCTCTGATGATCCCTGAACAGGTCTTTTACCTTGAAATAACATTAAAGTCATAACTTTCTGAGAATCTCGGAGTCTGTTTACAATATAATTAGCATGGTAATCAAAGGCAGTCAATGAAACATAAAAAACAATTACCTGTGGCTTTAAACTGTTTGTCATTAAATAATAAAACCATAGAAACATTGACAAATCCTGTTCTTCTAATGAATTCTCAGGCAAACTATCTTTTGTGAGGCTTTGAAGTAAGAAAAAAATCATTAATTCATCTCTGTCTGAGGCCTTAGCTTATAAAACATCTGCTGATGGTGAAAAGCCAAGACTGCTATGACAAGGTTTCCACTAAAGCAAAGACATTTCTCATGCTATTGCCAAGGAAGGAAGGTTAATTTGTTTATTTCCATGGTAAAGATCTATAAAAATATATATATTGTCTTTCTTCCAGATTTTGGTTTCTAAGGTGTTCATAAAATAATTGGCAGCATTCAGTTGAGAGCTAATGGGGCTCTCTCTCCAGTGTCTTCAGAGGTGCCAGCTCTTGAGTGTGGACCAGGGAGGGATGGCGTGTGGGTGGGTAGCCAAAGTCTCCCCTCGTCCAGAGCTTCCACCATGGTAGGACTGACAAGATGAGTGACAGCACCTGGAGCTGCTCCTGCACAGGGTCGTGGAGGGGCATGCAGACTGATAAGGTGGGGTGGGTGCACATGGTAGTCACTCAGCTCTATAGGCAAAGGTAATGGTACCCATTCTGAAGTCTTGCTGTATGCTTCTCTCTAGAGGGAAAAGAGAATTGTTTTCAGTGTTCAGATGAGAAGACAAGTCCATAGTGGTGAAGTAGTTTGCCAATGTCACTGGCAAGTAAGATACTGACTCCACATACTCCTCTTTCCGCTACATCAAGTATCCTCTGGAATGTGATCTGAGAATGCTATTCTCCAAGATGGTTACCTTCTGCAGAGTAGAGACTGTCAACATTTCATCTCCATAGATAGCATTCATAGCAAGAAAATACAACTCAAAAGTTTCACTTTCACATCAAAAGATGGCATTCACCATTTCCTAGTTTTAATTTTGATTTATCTGTTTATTGCTCTTTTGTTGGATTCACTCTTCTGGTGTCTCCCAGCTCCTCCCTTTTTTTTTTTTTTTAATTTTTTTTTTCAACGTTTATTTATTTTTGGGACAGAGAGAGACAGAGCATGAACGGGGGAGGGGCAGAGAGAGAAGGAGACACAGAATCGGAAACAGGCTCCAGGCTCTGAGCCGTCAGCCCAGAGCCTGACGCAGGGCTCGAACTCACGGACCGTGAGATCGTGACCTGGCTGAAGTCGGACGCTTAACCGACTGCGCTACCCAGGCGCCCCTACCTTTTTAATACTGTAGATGGAAGTCTCCTTTGCAGTCAAGTTGCTCATTTCATTCTCCATTTTCTGTTTATCCTGCTTCTCCACCTAGAATGCAATATCCATGATACTCTAAGCAGATCATAATTGTATCAATACCAATCACTTATTGCTAGGCACTTGTTTTGTAAATGGAAGTGCTGGAGATAGGTAATCTAGATTTCCTGCTGTGGTTTCCACCAAAAAGACTGACTGCCTTACCCCAACACACCCTGCTCCATTGTGCTAAAATATTTCAGAGCTTGCATTTGCATTAATTTTTATTTACAAATTTAAACATTCTATCTATCTATAGTCAACCATGGTAAACTATAGTTGGCTTTCCTTCCCTCACTCTGGAAAAAAAAATTAAAATAGAAATTTCAATAACGTGAGAAACTACATTTTGCCTGTATTGACAAATGGTTTTATCTTAGAATTAAGCTATTATTCTCAAGAAACTGGATGCATTGGACAACTATATGCTAAAGAATGAAACTGTACCACTTCATTACTCCATGTACAAAAATACACTCAAAATGGAGTATGGACTTTCATGTAACACTAGAAACCATAAAACTCCTGGGGAAAAAAAAACAGAGGTAGTAAGCTCTTAGACATCAGTGTTAGCAATATTATTTTGGATCTGTCTTCTCAGGTGAAGGCAAGAAAAGCAAAGCAAAGCAAAGTAAAACAAACAAACAAAACAAACAAACAAACAAACAAACAAACACAAATGAGGCTACATCAAACTAAAAAGCTTTTGCACAACAAAGCAAACCATCAACAAAATGAAAAGGCAATCTACTGAATGGGAGAGGAGATTTGCAAAATATATATCCAATAAGTGGTTAACATCCAAAATCTATAAGGAACTTACACAAGTCAATATTAAAAAAAATCCAATTAAAAATGAGCAGAGGACCTGAATAGATATTTCTCCAAACAGGGCCAATAGACACATAAGAAGATGCTCAACATCAGTACTCATCAGAAAATTTAAAAATGGAACCATCGTATGATCCAGCAATTCTGCTTTTGGGTATTTATCCAAAGAAAATGAAAACACTAATTCAAAGTGATACATACACACTTATGTTCATTGAACTAGTATTTACAACAGCCGTGATATGAAAGCAACCCAACTGCCCATTCATAGGTGAATGAAGAAGATGTGGTATGTAAACAATAGGATATTACTCAACCATTAAAAATGATCTTGCCATTTATGATGATATGGATGGACCTAGAAGGTATATATCAAATGAAATAAGAGAAAGACAAATACCATATAATTTCATTTATATGTGTAATCTAAAAAAGAAAACAAACAAAACAGAAACAGACTCATATATACAGAGAATAATCTGGTAGCTACAAGAGGGGAAGGTGGTGGGGGTATAGGTGAAATAAGGGAAGAGTACTGAAAGGTACAAACTTCCAGTAATAAAATAAATAAGACATGGGGATGCAATGTACAATATGGGGGGTATAGTTAATACTATTGCAACAACTTTGTATTGTGACACACAGTAGCTAGATTTATCTTGGTGATCACTTTCTTATGTATATAAATGTTGAATACTTCTGTTGTATATCTGAAACGAATATAGTATTGTACGTCAGCTATAATTTAAGAAAATCACAAATAAAATTTTAAAAAAGGAAACTGAATGAAGAAAATAGACTTTTCTATTATAACAAAAATTTCTGCCTTGAAAACAAGAATGCTACAAACTGATCTCTTTCATATAGTTAAAACTCCAAAGTTTTATCAAATAGGACCCAACAATACAGTAACAAAATCCATACCTCACATGATGCACAAAATTTAACTCAAAGTGGATCATAGATCTAACATAAGACCTACACTGTGAAACTTTCAGAAGATAACAAAGGAGAAAAAAAAATTGTGCCCTGTTTCGGGTATTTTTTTTTTTTTTTTTTTTTAGTATTGAGACCAAAAGCAAAATATATCAAGGAAATTCAAATTAAAACCATAATTAGATGTCACCAGAGACCCATTAGCATGTTTAAGTTATAAGCCTGACTATAACAAATGCTAGTGAGCATAGAGAGGAACTAGAATTCAAATATACTGCTGGAAATGTACAAAAAAAATAATTAGAAAAGAAAGAAAGAAAGTGGTACAGCGATTTTGGAAAACAATTTAGCGGTTTCTTAGAAAGTTAAATATGCATCTAATATATGTTTCAGGTTTTATTGCCAGATATGTAGTATCTTGAAGACTACTGTTTTATAATTTGTCTACTTTTACTATTATTTTTAGCTTTCTTTAGGCAGGGGATAAATTCGGTCTCTGTTCATCTGGCTAGAAGTGGAAGTCTATGAGCAGTTTCTTAAACTGCATGCACACCTCTACTAATATAACTGCAACCATTGGCTTTCCACTGACCACCTACACCACACATGGGTTGCCCTTTCTGTTAACACTGTGTATTTTTCTGTTGCATCAATGTCTAAGGTCATCTCCAGTTGCCATGACTAGAAATTGAGTCATGGCTCTGAAATTTCATATGGTTGATTGCATTTCTTTGATAAAAATGTCTTGAGCCTGTGCTCTAATGCAATGTATTTGTCATAGAGGAATCATCACAGTACTCAATGTGAAAAAGAGAGGGGTCATCCAGACACTCCAGGTTGGTATGGATAACATAGTGATGGGGGTATGGCCATGCTGAAGACAGGTGCTCTGCCAAGCCCTGGGTATCATCTTCACAATCTGTGCTTAGCTCTATTTTAAGTAATGCTCATAGCACCCAGCCCAGGCCAAACTACACGTATTGGGTTTGCAATCCAATAATATCGGAATCTGACTTGATGGCCATTTAATTTCTCTCAACAATAACCCTATTAGTAAGTATTATTACTGATGTACATAAGAAATTAATGTTCAGAAAATTTAAAGATCACTTCAGTGTCATTTTCCTAAGCGTTGGTGAAAATTTAGATGAAAAATGAGATATTTCCATGATCTACAAAATCTGTTTTTCTGTCATATCCTGAAGTGTAAAGCATAAAGCACAGGTCCTAGAACACAACAGCTATTTTATCAATGCAAGTTTTAGCAATATTAGTTAATCTAGATGGATGGAAGAGAATGTAATTATACCCATAAATCTCCTTCTTATGTTCTCCCTAACTTGGTTCTCCCAAATTCAGTTTACTCTCTTGGTCTTAATTCTAAAATTCAGAATTTCTTTGAAAGAGCTTCACACATTTCCTCGTGTTTACTGATATCAGAGTGACAAAATACTACTGCTCTCTACCTTTTGTTAATATGTCATTTCCTTCCTTGATCTACTCCCAACCACTTCTTGACACAGATGTGCCTGGGTTTTTATGCTGAGTGAGGGAATATTTGATGTGTTCTCATCCTTTCTCTGATTTGGCAGTCCTGTATATTCTTAATAAACTTGATTTTATTTTCTTATTTCCCAGTGCCACTATGGGGTGGCAGGACAGAATGCCCTAGAGGGAAGTTTGTACTTTATCTAATGAGAATAGAGGTAGATGTGTGGTCAGAAATTTATTCTTTGATTATTAAGTCAAAAAGGGTGCTTCCTTTCCCAAAATTTAATTTTTGTGCTACCAGTGGTTTAAAAGAATCATTCACTAGTTTCCTAGAAGCCAAAAGAGAAGAGAGTCCCTACAGGTCTCCTTGAGCACAATGCAGGGACCATAGCTAACATCTATTGGACATTTATAGGCTGGGATGATTGGGTGTAACTTGCTTTACATAATATAATTCATTCCTCATTATGACCTTATGAAGTAGTCACTATTATTGTTCCCATATTAAAGTGAGGGAACTGAAGGTCAAGAGGTAACTCAACATGCCCAAAGTCTCATGGCTAACAAATGGCAGAACCAGGTCTGTTTGGCACCTTTCAGAGCCTCTGCTCTTTGTATGATGTATTGACTCCCCAATGTGGGCCTCACACCTACCTGGAAAGGAATCCAGTGAGCTGGTAGACCTAAGGTCTCAGTTGCAAAATCGGAAGAAAGCACTGGCAGGCTTTTAAAACAAAGACTAAACTCCTTGCCATGGACAAGCCTCATGCATGGACCCTGAATGGACTCTCCAGCTTCCTTTCACAAGGCTGCTCTTCCCTGCCTTTGCTAATCCCCAGCTTCCTGGATCTTCTTTTGACTCCAGTCCCTGGTATTCAAGGTTCTGAGTTTCCTCCCTTCCTAGGAATTTTGTGTGTGTTGTTCCCACTGACTGGAATGCTCTCCCTTCCCTTCCTTCTCCCTGTAAAGTCAGACCTCTTCTTTACCTAGAACCACCTTCATTTTCTTTGAAGCACTTATCTTACTTGAGTAGTTTTTTTTTTAAGTTAGGTATTTATTTATTTATTTATTTATTTATTTATTTATTTATTTAATTTTTGGAGAGAACAAGCAGGTGCACATGAGCAGGGGAGGGGCAGAGAGAGAGAAGGAGAGAGAGAATCTTAAGCAGTCTCCATGCCCAGCATGGAGCTCCACAAGGCACTTGATCTCACGATGGTGAGATCATGACCTGAGCCTAAATCAAGTTGGATGCTTAACTGACTTAGCCACCCAGGAACCCTGTCTTTAGTATTTCTATTTTATTCATGTCTCACTTACCCACTAATCTACAGGCTCCATAAGAAGATGGATGATGTGTGATCCTGCTTATCATGATTTCCTCAGTACCTAAAATGGAAAATAGGAAATGTCCAATAGTTACTTGTTAAAGAACTGACTGGCAGTTCTTTGGAACCAAACAAACTTGAGTCTATCACTTTGTCACTTCCTACCTGCATTATCTTAGACAAATTACATATCTTGGATCTTGTTGACTCCTGTATGAAGAGGGGACAATGACATTGACAAGAGTTCTGAGGAAGATTGGCATTTCATTCCTAAAGCTCCCAATATGATACCTAGCACATGGAAGGCTCTCAGTAAATGACAGAACATGCAGGGCTTAACAAAACCTTTTAGTTGTAATCAGAAAGTATTATGATTTTTGTCTTCTACTTCCTGTATATATTTATGCAATGTAGCTATCTTGTCCACTGCTATCTCCTCCACTTCTGTGGAGACAAAGATTTTCCTGTCATTATCTGTTAATGAGCTTTCTTAATTTTTTTACATTTATTTATTTTTGAGAGACAGAGTGAGAAAGAGTGGGGGAGGGGCAGAGAAAGAATGAGACACAGAATCCAAAGCAGGCTCCAGGCTCTGAGTGGTCAGTGCAGAGCCCCACGCAGGGCTTGAAATCACAAACCATGAAATCATGACCTGAGCCAAAGTTGGATGCTTAACCAACTGAGCCACCGAGGCGCTCTGAGATTTTTAAATTTTTTTTAATGTTTATTTATTTTGAGAGAGAGAGAGAGTTGGGGGGGTGGAGAGAGCATCCCAAGCAGGGATTCAAACATGGGACTCAAACTCATGAAAATATGAGATCATGACCTGAGCCAAGATCAAGAGCCGGATACTTAATTGAGTGAGCCACCCAGGTGCCCCTGCTAATGAGATTTCTTATGGTCACTCTAAATTATCCAACACTGTAATTCAGTAATTACAATTTTATAATCTCAGGTATTAATCCAAGCTTCTGAGTACATTTAAAAATAAGACTTTTTCTCAATTCTCTCATAGGAACCAGAAGTACATGGTCATCCTGCCTTCCTAAGGTGAGGTGTGGCCTGATCTATGTCTGTCCACTCTCTCCTCTACCATTTTTCTAAGAAAGAGGAACTGGGAGACAGAGAGCTAAAGGAGGCAAGAAAGTTCTTTCATAATTTTCATGATGTAGATTGGCCTTCTGTTCTGGGCTCAGAAGATATTTAAACTAATTCTCTCTCTTAAACCCTCAGCTTAACAGGTCTCTCACCTGTGATTTCTTTGACTCATATGAGCTGCACAATCCATGTTCATCCACTGTTTTTCATTTGTCTGTTTGTTTCTTCATCCTCATCTCCTACTAATACAAAGGTGGGTCTCAAGTGTTGTGGGTTGCTTTTTTTTTTTTTTTTTTTTTGTTTTTTTTGAAACCTATTTGCTACCATTTGATTCTATTGGACAGGGTCAAACAAGACCTGATTCTCTCTTTTGAGCTTCTTCATTTGTTTGGAGAACAAGACTCACAGGCTCCAGGAGCTCCCTCCAAATATATCCCCTACCAAATTTCCTTCTAATTCCCAACCAGCTAACATTTTATATTCCAATTTTGGGTGAGTGGTTTCAAGACACATGTAACCAGCTTTCTTTACAAATCCTGCACATGTCCTGGCAGCTCCTTTGGAATGATTGCATCTCTTATTTTACACTGTTTCAGTAGAAACTTCCATTCAGCAGGCTGCAACATATGTAGTGGATCCTGCATGGTGCCTGGGTGCATGTATGTATGCAGTTGGCTGTCTCTCTGCAGTGAGCATGCAGTCTGAGGACACAGAGGAAATTCATAGGTCACCATGTGGGGATGACAGAGTGAAGTGGCACCAACTCAAACATAGGCAGTACCTGGTCAAAGCATAAATCCTAGAGATAACATCCTAAATTTGCTTGGTAACAGTTAGCTACTGTTTCTCAACCCTGCCTACAGCATCATTCTTGACCTGCAATATCCACAAAACATCCTCACAAAAAAAGACAAATGCAAACAATGGTTCCTTGCTTTTCAGCAAGTCTCTAGCCAAGGAGTTAGAACACCCATTTCTCTGTCTCCCAGGCATTGCTAAACTCCTGATTCAGCTGGGTAAAGGGAAACTTTATCCTCTTCTCTGGGAGAGCGGAGGAAAATGTCAAAGTAATGTCATTTTACTTATGGATGTGATGTTATTTTTATTACTTAGCTTCTAACATTAATGAAAATGAAATAAACATATTTAAATAAAAGTATTTGTTGGCTCTAGTCTATCCTGGGCTAATTATGAAGGCTAGGATTTCTAACAGATGTAGAGAAACAACTTTAAAAATTCTGTTCTCTCTAGCCAAAAGAGCAAGATAAAAGCAGAGAAAGAGAAGGGGCTTAGAAGAACAATAAATGTGTATACACAAAACAATATGGCTCTAAAGTACATGAAGCAAAAACTGACAGCTGAAAGAAGAAATCACCTAATGCACATTTGTAGTTGGGGAATTAAACACTCCTCTCTCTGCAATGTATAGAACTACTAGAAAAAAATCAGACAGAGAGAAGATCAGAACAACATTGCACAAAAATGTCTAATTAATATTTATAGAATATTCTAAGTGACAACAGCAGAATCTACATTCTATTCAAGTGCTTACACATCATGGGATTGTTCCCAGAGAAAGAAAAACTTATTTTCACATAAAAACTTTACACAAGTGTTCAAAGTTTTATTAATAATGTAACATATCCTGAGTCATAAAATAAACCTTAACTAACTTAAAAGAATGGAAATCATGTAGAGTATGTTTTAGAATCGAAACAAAGTAGAAGCGTATCAAAGAAAAAACAACAAGGACATCTTCAAACACATGGAATTTAAGCAGCATACTTCTTTCTAAGTAATCCTTGGGTCAAATAGAAAATCTCAAAGGAGATTAAAAAAAAAACAAAAAACAAAAAACAAACACATCGGGACTCTGTTCATAGAGGCCAAACCTGGAAATGACTCACTGGGCACATGGTTAAACAGACTGCAGTAATCCACACCATAGGCTACTTCTCAACCATAAAAGCAAGAAACTATTGGTATGCAACTACTTGAATGAACTTCAAGGAATAATGTTAAGTGAAAAATGCTAATCTCAAAGTTATGAACTGTCTTATTTTAGTTGATACACTATTTTTTGAAATATCAAAAGTATAAAGATGGAGAATAAATTAGTAGTTGTAGTATGTGTCAAAAGAAGACTGTGGCCTCCTGTCTTATTTGTGTCTGTGTGTCTCCCACCCCTCCCCCCCCCCCCCCCCCCCCCGGTTCCCAACAAGGGCATGGCCCAGCTGTGAGTGAATGGGAACCATTCATCAATGCTCTTCTCACTATCTGTGTTTATTCTTGTGAAAGTGTCTGACTCTAGCACAGTGGGGACACAGTGAGGGAACAAGGAAAAGAAGACATATATTTTCTTTAGAAAGGGAAATCCATTTTATTGTAATGACATATAGCTTTTTATTTTTCCTCTGAAGGACTCTAACCTTCTATGATTGGTCTAAATTAATTTCATCTTTCCTTTGGTTTCTGTAGCAATGTACTTCATACTCATATTGCCAAGAACAATTCTCCTAGTGTTATATTTACCAAATAATTTGGAAATATTTCCTGTCATTTTTTTTTTCTGGTTGTAGCTGGTCATGTCAAAGAATACCACCACTTTGCAAGAAGAAAGTGTACATAGAACACATTCAGTGCTCAATGACTCAATGTTCATGAGGTTAATCAATGAATAAATATGCAAAATTCAAATTGTATACCCCTTATTCTTTTCCCAAGCATCAGATAATTCAAGTTAAAAATCATACAGTCATGTCCTATAAGAAGATCCTTGTGTGGGATATGTATTTACAGAAATGCACAGGAAAGAATGCGCATGTTCTCAGGGTCTTACAATCTTTTTTTTTTTTTTTCAACGTTTATTTATTTTTGGGACAGAGAGAGACAAAGCATGAACGGGGGAGGGGCAGAGAGAGAGGGAGACACAGAATCGGAAACAGGCTCCAGGCTCTAAGCCATCAGCCCATAGCCTGACGCGGGGCTCGAACTCACGGACCGTGAGATCGTGACGTGGCTGAAGTCGGACGCTTAACCGACTGCGCCACCCAGGCGCCCCTCAGGGTCTTACAATCTTGATTGCATCCTTATATGCTCTCAGGAGAAGCAGAAGTTCTGGGAAGCACAGAGGAGGGGCATTTAGGCCTGGGCAGGGAATGCTGAGGTAGTGTGTGTGTGTGTGTGTGTGTGTGTGTGTGTGTGTTTTGGGTTCCTAGACTCAATTCCAATGTGTTGGAGGGGGAATTTCCCCACACATTCCAGCAATTGTCATGATACTAGCTTTGTTTCCTAAAATTCAACTCAGTTTTGACACTATTTACCCAGAGATAGCATCAAATTCCACAGATTGAGAGCTTAGTCCCACGAGACTGCCCTCCCCCCAATTCAGATGATAGACATAAACCCCCATTGTTACCTGTGTTTCTGACACACAGACTACAGAGCAAAAGTTCCCATCATACCTCTCCTTGGTTTAAGTATTGCTAGAAAGGCTCACAGAACTCAGAATGTTTTACTAGATCACCAGATGATCATACAAGGACATAACTCAGGAATAGCCGTATGGTAGATGCATAGAGTGAGGTTTGGGGGAAGGGCCCCAAGCTTCTATGGTGTTCAGGTGCTGCTTCCCTGAGCACCAACACATGTTTACCAATGCAGAAGCTCTCTGAACCTAGCCCATTTGGGGTTTTACAGAGTCTTCATTACACAGGTACCATTGATTAAATTATTGGCTCTGGGTCACTGAACTGAACCTCAGCCCCACTCTCCTCTCCTGAGGTCAGGGGTGGGACTGACAGTTTCAACCTTTTAATCACAGGGTTGGCTCCCTGGCAACCAGCCCTGTTTGGGTTCCAAGAGTCACTATTAACATAACAAAGGACACCTTAGTTGCTCTCAAACCTTAGGAAATTTCAAGGGTTTTAGGAAAACCAGAAAGAGGATGAAAACTAAATATATATTTCTTATTAAAAAACACAATATCACTGTGTGTGTGTGTGTGTGTAGAAAATGGCACAAATCAAAAGGCAGGAGACTGAAGCAGTGGTTTCTCCTGGTCAGGACAGGTCAACAGTCCTTAGAGCTCACAGGTAGGTGACAGTTCCTCTTCTGACCATGAGTCCAGCTCCTTCTGCTCTTCCTGTGTGCCAGGACTTGTATTTGCCTTGTACTTGCATTCTCCCTTTTAACGTTGAACAAAGTGCTTCACCTCTCCAGTTTCTTCATCTGAAGAACAGAGATTAGATAATAATGGCTCCACCTCAGAGGCTCTGGTAAGGTGTGAAAGTTCATCTACAAAGAGCTCTGAAAGCAAGTTCAGCTGGAGAGAGCACCTGGCAAATGTTAACAGGTAAGGTGATGGGGGTGAGCATGAACATCCTTGGGAAACTGACAAGGGAGAGTGTACATAACATACCTGAGAAACACTGACAATGGTACTGGGGAACCAGGCCTGAGAGTCTCCAAAGGGCTAAGTGTGCAGCTGTGTGTGTCTTAAATCCACTGCTTTCCAGAAAGCCAGACTGTTGATGAGAGAGCTCTGACTTCTCCTGGGTATTATCAGTAATAATTACTGTTAACTGCCGTTCACATTTGTTTAGTACTCTACAGTTTATGAAGCACTTCCACATACACTCTTGTCATGCTCATCCACTGGGAGTTGTTGGGAATTTCTGAATGGATGCCAAGGGGGTATTCAATAAAATGCCCAAGGCTGTTGTCCTCACCTCCAGGCTCCAGGCTGTAAATCTGGTCACATTCACTGGCATTAAAATCACCTGATACATCCAGATAAATTAACAGGAATGGCTGGGTGGCCATTCTCTGAACTGCCCTCCACTGGCTGCAGGTGGTGGTGTCCATTATGCTACCAGAAGTGCAGTGAGATACACTAGTGAGTGTGGGAGTCAGACTACCTCATGTCTGTTCTAGTCCCAATACCTCCCTAGCCTCTGGAATCAGAAAATATAACTATTTTTATTCCCATTGCCTTTTTAAAGAATATGATAAAGATTCTTGAGGAAACTGGTAGACAAATACATTAATAAATAAAATAAACAATTCTAATTTTAAAATAGTGGGGAAATCTACTGAGTAAGGGCTTTATTGAATTATTCTCTGTTAAGAAACTATTCCTATTCCTGTGCCAAACTGTCAGCTTGCTTGGGAGGGTGGACGAATGCTCAGAGCCCAAGGCTTTAGGGAAAGGAATGGATAAGACATATCATGCTTTTGCCTGAGATTCAAAGCAACTGACACCTGTTGGGGAAAGCCTGATGGCCTGGGATCACAAATTCCAGGTGGATGGAGATGAACAAGTCCCCTGAAATAAAATTCTCAAGGTTTGAACGAGATGAAAAGGCAAGCTGATTGCCAAGCTGGCCCAGAATCAAAAAGAACCAACAGTCAGTCTGACCCTGGGGTCTAGGGTCTCATGATCATCTGTGTCCCAGGGATAGGCTGCTCCTAGAAGCAGTGGCTCCAAGTGATTTAAAGAGTGGTGACACTATGAGCAATAGTACTTGAACATCAAAACTAGGTGTAATTGGATATTGTCCTTCCTGGGGCCCTTGGGACTGGGAGAGGCTACGTGATGGTGTGGCCACAAAAGGTGAAAGTCAGGTCCAGCTGTGTTGAAGGCCTCTTCACACTACCTGAGCTGGAGCTCCTACTCCAGCCTGCACAGGCTCCAGCATTGTGGTGATTGTGGGACATGAGGATCAATGGAGTGCCCCACTCTCCCAGTGGCAGTGGTCTCCATTGACCAGCAGAGGTTTCCTGGTACTGTCTGTGCCTTGTAGCATGGTGAGTGCTGAGGGATTCTCCCCCATGTGTGCAGAGCACAGGTCACTGCTGGACAGTAAGTCTCCCTGAATGGAGTGGTATGACAGTCCTGGCCCTTGGAACATTTGGAAGCATGTAAGAGCCCAGGGACTTACTGGGAGGGAGAGGTTGGAAGCAGAAGGAGGATAAGACAGAAAGCTACTGAGGGTTCACAGATTTTAAGATGCTACAGGGAGTGCTTTAATTACATGCCAGAGCTGAAGATGCATGCCTTACTCATATGTGAGTTACATTATTCATATATTCATCTGTTACAAAAAAACTATATAAAGGACCTTTGACAGCATGTATATTGTGTTTTTTAAGTTTATTTATTAATTTTAATAATAAGAGAGAGAGACAATATGAGTGGGGGAGGGGCAGAGAAAGAGGGAGACAGAGAATCCCAAGCAGGTTCTGCACTGTCAGCGCAGAGCCCAATGCAGGGCTCAAACCCACAAAACCGTGAGATCATGACCCGAGCTGAAACCAAGAGTCAGATGCTCAACCGACTGAGCCACCCAGGCACCCCTATATTGTGGTTTTAAAGACCAATTAGACATGGTTGGATTCTAAAGGATCAAACCATATATTAGGATTAAAAATACATATACATAATTCTATTTATGTAATGTGTATATACTCATTTTACTGTAAAATGTATTCATTTGTTAGTTTATAGAACAGCTGTCCATCTCCTCCCAATATCACTAGGACACACAGGATAGGAATAATCACCTTTCCCTTCTTAATACTGAAAGGAGTTCTGAAATGAAGCCAGTCAAATTCAGCCCCACACCGTCTCTATTCTCTTAGAAGAATGTTAAGTAAATTGCTTTTGTTAGCAACTGTTTAATCTCCAAGGCTGAAAAGTCTACTGTGAACCTTGTCACATTGTTTCAGAGTGAATCTGACCTAACATTTCATGTCTGTTTACTTGTTTTAAAAATACTTTATTTTTAAGTAATCTTTCCATCCAACGTGGTACTCGAACTCAAACCCCAAGATCAAGAGTCACATGCTCCACCGACTGAGCCAGCTGGACGCCCCCTAACATTTCATGTTTGTACACTCAATTCCTCATGTCTTGCTAATGTGACTTGCCCTAGCCTGGGGAGTTGGTGAAGACAGGATCTGGGTCTCACTTGGTCACTGCCGTGTCTCCAGGTTTAGAACATGCCTGGCATGGCATAGGCAGGTGGCACTGTTGAGTGAAGACAGAATAATGAACAGCAGGTGTCCTAGGAAAACATCTAGGAAAAGTTGTTTGGGCAGGAGAAGCTTCCTGGCTGCAAGAATCTCTATGCAAGAATCTGAGGACTGGATTTCCCACCCAGTAGGTATCAGGATAATAATTCCTCCAAAGAGCCATCTGCTTCATTGCTGGCAGTCAGGGCTCTTTGCTCTCAGCCTGAAGCTGTCTACTCATCCTGGGCACCCACATTGGGTCCTCCAGGACCCATCAGAGCCCCCAGTGGACTCTCCCAGTTCCCAGCCATTCTTCCCTCAGGGCTACTTCTGTCCCACACAATCACTGCCCTTCCTGACTTGTGTGTTGGGCCAAGAGGCATCACCGCTGTCCCCTACAAGCCCCAGGACCACACTGCAGCTTCACTCCAGCCATGTTCCTCAGACATTTATTTGTCTACAAAGTCTGTCACATAAAAAACAACATGAGTGTCACAGATACATGATGGGCAAAACCTGATATATTCTTGTCTTTTTACAAACCCTGATATTTCAGAGTTCTTTTCTTAGTATAAACCATTTTACTTGCCAAGAACACTAAATGTTAGTCATGATCTAGTAAAGACAAATGGCTAGAATTCTCCAGATCTCCACAACTTTTTTTCCCATGGCTGCCACTACCCCTGCCAGATTCCTGAGGATGAGAGGACACAAATCTACACATAACAACCTAGATACAAGCACATTTTAGACAATACACACTTGGAATTTTCCCCCCAAAAAAGCCAGGCCCATGAGCCTGTTTCCTGCCTTCTCCTTCTATGCCTCCATCTTGATATTGACCATATGAATTTTGTCTTTTCTGTTGTAAAGAAATGGAGAAACAAAGTAACAGAGAAACCACAGATTCTTCTTTCCCAGTCCCAACTCCCTATATCTTGTCTCATTTTTATTTCTTTCCAGGTTGACCTTGCTCCTTGCCACACTCTAGGGAGAGCACTTCACAAGAGAGGACCTCCCTTGACTCATTAGTGCCTGTGATGTGAAGGATCCTGCACTTCCAGGGCCAAGTTGAAGGGTCAACCTTTGTAGACACCCTGATGGCTAGGAAGAGTGGAGGGGTCTTAATACTAGATTGTATTTCTATCAGTTTGAATTCCCAACCTACAATATTTAAATAATGATCCCTACCCTGGAACATCCTAGTAAACATAACTTCACCTCTCTATAAAAGCATTTTTTGTATAGCAAGATTAGCAAGTATATAATTCTCCAAATAAAACAGCAATCCACCTACAAATCTAAGTAGTGCATGATAAAACAGTTTTCCAGAAGCTCCTATTAAATATTCAAACAAACACTATAAATGCTTCAGGGCCACTTTATGGGTTTCTTGGATGGCAATTGTAAAATCATTAAAGATCTCCAACACAAATCAAGCTACATAACTTAGATGATTTATTTCAGGGACTCATCAATGCTGTGAAATAATGCAGTGTGTGTATGTGTGTGTGTGTGTGTGTGTGTGTGTGTGTGTGTGTATGTGTCTCCAAATGCCATAAGCCTTACACAGACATTTGCATCACTGACTCACCAGTAGCAATCCCCATGACAGCACCACCTAGCAAGCAGAGGGGCCGAGTTTCAGAAGCAAGCTTATCAAGGCACACTGTCCCACATCAGTCTACATGCTGGTGGAGATAAAGCATAACAAAATAGGACCAGACCAAGGTACAGAAGCAGAAAAGCTGCTATGATGTATATCCCTCTCCCCTCAAAGGTGCCTCCAGCCCAGATACAACTTTCCCTGAGCCCAGGCCATGCTGTCCTTTCCTGGCATTTTTTTTCTCAATCTTGTAGCTGGGATATCTTTGCCCACAGACTTATCTTCACTTGGGTCTCAAGGTTACTCTCTCTTCTCTTCCTCCTAGGACATTCTCTCCATTTTGCCCCACACATTCCCACAGGTAGTTCTCATGCATTCTCCCTCCAAAGCAGCTGGCATAGAAGCTACAGTCCTTCAAGTGGGCTTCAGAAGAAGGGCTGAGAGCTATATGCCTGCCTTCTCATAAAACCAGAAATGTCACAGCAATACTCCTAGGTGAGTCCACTGCACAGGGGACATATGAAACACCCATAAATGATAGAAATTCATTCTCATTGACTATGGGAGATGGCCACCCCATAAGTGTCTCCCAGAGCAGTGCTATAGCAGAGCACTCTGTAAGCACAGAGGGAATCACACAGGAATGCCCATGAGCTCCTGGATGAGAAGGAAGAATGTCACCACCACTACACTGCCATAACAGGATTCTGGAGCTTGAGTTTTCCACAGTTTAACCTCCCCTCCCCTCAGGGAAGAGAGTGAAGGGTATAGGAGCTGAGTTAAAGCACACACAGACCAGGGAGAACTGTTTAGTTTATTGTCCTTTATAGTGTCTAGTTCAAACAGCTATTTCTGTTTCTGTATGTTCATACTTGGAACCCTCAAGTGTAGTAAGAAGATATTTATGTAGCCATATCCCAAGCTAAATCCTAAAAGGATGACATAGATAAGCCAATAAGAATCTATTTTCACAATGACTGAGGGATTGCTAGGAGAAGGAAGAAAAGGTCAAGGCACAGGGAGGCTGCTCTAGTGCCACAGGGAGAGACAGGTCATGGGACTGAAATACAGTAATGTAGACATCACCTGCCCATGTTCCCTGTGGAACTGTATTTGGGTCTTATGCAATGCAGGGTGTCTGGACTAAATTCAGAAGACATTAGTCCCCAGGCAGTAAGACTCAGACCCTGCTGATGGAGGGAGAAACCTTTACCCCAGCACACTGAGAGCAGCTCTGGGCAGGAGGCTGTGGTGCTTCGGGGGTGAATGACACATGAGCACACATGAAGACTCCTCCATGAGACTCCTGGGGCTTCACGAAGCATGAGTGAAGGGAAAAGTGAGGAAGAGTGAGCCTGGCCAAGGCAGGGAAATAGTTCTTGTGGGCAGTCTTCTTTGTGATGGTTGACAAATAACTGATCCTGTCCATGAGAGGATTTTGGAGAATAGAACATAAACTTTGGGTTACATGAACATGGGGCCTGGCACCCCATGCCATTTATTTAACTCTTCCCAGCTTCAGTTTCTTCATCTTTGAAAACAGAGATAACATCTGCCATTCAAACAATTATAAGGAATGCAGTGTTCATGCATGTGCAGCATTTAATCTCTCCCTTGGCAGTCATCACATATTCAGTGAATGTTGATAAAAAAAAATATGAATGCATCGTGACCACACACTGACAAAACCCATATTCTTTGAAGGACCTTATTTGTTTTACTAGGATTGATCTTGTTCATTTTGCACTGATATTACTATAATAAGACTCATGGGTCTGACTTGGTCTCTGGGTATCAGGAAACAAAATGACCTTACAGTCACTGTGAAGGGCCCCTTGATAATGGTTAGGTTGGAGTGGTAGGACTCTGGACTTTGCCTGAGAGCCTGTCTGAACATTGAAGCAGATCCAGAGAGGTTTTAGAGAATGGCCTAGTCTCTCCCTGGAAGATCTTTCCAATGCACCTCCATGCACACATGGAGGCCAGATACTTCCCAGAGAGGTCAACAAAACTGGGTACCTCTTGTTAATTAAGATAATTTATGAAGGTTATCTCAACCATGATTTGTCTTCCTGTCAGACTATGTCAAAATTCCAGCTTAGATAGCAAGATATTCTGGATTCATTCTTGCATCTGGTAGATCTCACTGGTGCTAACTCTGTACTGGGGATTGTAATGGTAACTGGAGATACTGTGTCAAGTAAGCACCATCTCTGTCCTTTCTTCAAATGGCGGGGACAGACAATTATGCCACAGTGAGATGGAGGGCCCTGGTGGAGGGAATCACTGTGTGCCATGTCCAAACTAGAGTCACAGTAGACTTCAAGAAGTGGGGTGACACCTGAAGTCAGAATGACAAGTAGGAATTAGCCAGATGGAAAGGGGTAGAGCGGAAGTTCTTAATTTGGTAATTGCTTATTTGGTACCTCTTCTGCTGTCCTATGCTCTGATTATAGAATGATGAATTAAATAGTTTTGTCTAGTTTGTCCAATAAACATGGAGTAGCAATTGCAGGGTGGTGGAAGTTGCCGAGAGGTGACCTTAATCTCTCCAACTTGGTGGACAGGAGCAGGGTGGCTGTGGAAAGGCTTAAGCTGGGACTTGAATGCTTGGCAAGAGTAAGGTGGTGCTGGATGGAAGAACATTTCAGACAGAGGGGAAAGGGTATATTAAGGATCAGGAATTAGAAAAATGTTGCCACTTCCAAGGAAGGTAAAGAATGTCAATCTGTAGCAGCACCTGTAACTGGCTCAGTCAGTTAAGCGTCTGACTTCAGTTCAAGTCATGATCTCACAGTCCGTGAGTTTGAGCCCTGCATCAGGCTCTGTGCTGACAGCTCAGAGCCTGGAGCCTGCTTCGGATTCTGTGTCTCCCTCTCTCTCTTTGCCCCTTCCCCACTCACGCTGTGTTTCTATCAAAAACTGAATAAATGTTAAAAAAATTAAAAAAAAAAAAAGAATGCCAATCTATATACAGCATGGGGAGAGGAGGGAAGGGTGAAAGTGGAGAGATGAGAAGGACCTGGTCATGCAAGCCATGGAACTCAGGTTATACTGCATGAGCAGCTGGAAGCGTTTTAAAGATGACCATGACATTTAGATTTTTTATTTAGGCAAACCATGCTTTTGGCTCCAGTGTGGAGAACGAATTGAAGGTGAGGCTGGAAGTGACTCTACTGCCTAGAACAGGTGTAGTGGACCAGGGGCGCTGAAAATCCAATTAAGAGTCTACTTTAGTAATTCAGAGGATGGTGATTTGAACATCAGTGGAGGAGGCAGTCGTAAATTATGGGTGGGTTATGGAGAAAGTTTGGCAGATGCCAGCTGAAAGCAACATATCAAAACTTCTTTCTGACATAAATGGATAACCTTTCTTGGTTTAACAGATTGCTTAATCCCAAGCTCTTGCAGAAAGAAGAGTGGCTGGTTTATCAGACTTCTGGACAAAGCAGGTAACAGTGGCACCACCTGCCCACTGAACTTTCCTGTTAGTTCTGCTCCCATTGTAAGACTTTCATGAGGCCTGAGATTTGCTCTTCAGCGTGGTTGCAATCATTAGTGGACGATCTTAGACATGATTGTACTAAGCACCAGCTTTTAGTGGTGAGTGCCACAGGAGAACCCAGAAGAGGTTAAATTATCTTCCGATACCATGTTAGCTGTCAAAACTCCCAGCCAATCAGGCTTCTGTATGCTTCTCCTTCCAGCTCCTGATGATCAGAAGACTAGCACCCTCGGATACTATATTCCAGAGATTGCTGCAGCAGAAGTAAGGCTCATCAGTCTCTGTCTCATTTCTTTCTAAACCTTTGTCAAAGAAACAAGACTGCATTTTTATCTTACTAAAGATGATCAAATTTAATTAATGCTGAAAACTTTTTTTGCTTAAGATTTGCTCAACTTAGGCTTCTTTCTAATTAACATGGCATTTTAAACAAAACATATTCCTTACTGTGATCGAGACTGTTGTGCAACCAAATGTTAATTTCCCAGCCACTGTTGTAATTGATTGTGACCACAGGACTGTTGTGGGCAGTGGGTTGTAGCTTTACATGATGTAAACCACTTCCAAGTCTGGACCTTAACCATATCCCATATGATACTCTAGGCCTCTCTTCCTTTTCTGTGATTCCCAGGAACCCAGGAACCCTGGGTTCCCTGTTTCAGGTGGCAGAGGTACAAAATATAAGACTACCACCCAACTCCCTTGGATTTTGCTTGAGTGAGACACAAATCATCCATCATTGGATCTGTTAAACCAATTGAATTTTGGCTTTTATTTATTAACATAGCATAGCATAGCATATATAGACTAATGCACCTTGTAACTCTAAACAGTATGACTCCTATTGGTTTTCCAGGTCAAAATATTCATCAGCACATTTGAAGAAGCCCATATTCAGGCTGCTCCCTTTGCCTCTTCTCAAAAGGACATGAGTATGAAGAAAACTGTTCAAAAGCCTATAGAACATTAAGAAGTATAATAATAATAGTTGCATTTATTTGGATGTGGGGATAGGCAGGGGCAGAGATGATGGGAAACTGCTAGATAGTAGGGTCTTTCGGAGAGAGAGAGAGAGAGAGAGAGAGAGAGAGATATCTGGAGGAGGAGTGCATCGTATTCTGATGTGTTTTGTTCTGTGGGCAGTGAGAAGAGATGATCAATGCTATGTTGAGTCTGCTGATTATTTTTTAAAATCTAGATATAAGTACTTTATTTACAAATATTTAGATTAATAACATTCTGTTACATCAAATGAAGAATACAGCAATCTGAATATATCCTGTAATAAAAACAAGACCCACTGTAACTAACTTTGGGAATTGGGTATTCGACCTAAAAAAGGCAAAGTTTTTGGTTTGATATTTCTACCTTGTATCTAATGAATGGTTTGTCCGTATGTAAATATACATACACATCAGCAGGTCATGGTCCCTGGTCACATCCTTTGTGATGCAACAGTGCAAGCAAAATGGGTCACTGTAAGTTTTTAACAGAATATGTCAATCTACTCCAGAAAAGTTGTTTTTACAAATGTTAAACAGAGAAATAAAATGAGTCCACAAACTAACCAATGTTTTATTTAACATTGACTACACAATATTCCAGTACTATCCCATGTTTACAATCCATATTTAAAGTACCTATGGATATCCAGGTTGAGAATCCAGTGAACAGTTGGATATACAAGACTGAACTGTACAAGAAAAATCTGTACTGAAATTGTAGATTTTTGAGTTATCACTATATAAATTGAAGCCATCATTACTCTTCAAATGAGCTCTCCCAGAGAAAAGGTGATAATAAGAAAAACAAAATCCTAAGGCCCCAAAGGAATACTCACATTAAGCAACAAGGTTCTATGCAGAGGCTGTGAAGCAGGTAGAATGTGTGTGTAGAGAAATGAGCTGGTGTAGTATCAACAAGGTCATGAATAGTGGTGCTGGTTGATGCTGAAAACCTCCTAGCATAGAGCCCAGAGAAGTCCATCTGACCTGGAAGGGAAGAAGTCAGTGTGACCCTGATGATAAGCAGCCTGAGCTGGATAGTCTGTGTTCAGAGGTGATTGGAAGGAAGTTAAGGGCACACAGTGAGTGTGGACAATCCCAAGAGTTTGGGAAAGGACCAAAAGGATGTGTGACTGAGGTAGATTTTTTCTTTTAACATAAGGTGAGTTAGGTTAACATGCTGATGGGAAAAAGTCAGAAGGAGGGGAAAGGAAGGATAAAAAAATCTGTCCCTAAAGGTAGACAGAAAGGATGGGGGTGCAGTGGAGGCCTCTTCTCCTAAGATGGGGCAGGTTGAGACTCATCTACACACATCTGTGTTGGGTGTTGGAAGTTTGGAAAACTCCCTGTGAGTGCAGTCTGTCTCTATAGTGAAGGATATCTGCTGGGAGAGGAGGTGAGATGAAGAGGGGGCTATAGAAATTTGAAGTCTCTGTAGAACATTGGGGAAGAGGGATTTTTTATGGAAATATAAGAGGTCTGTTCTCACGATTTTAGGTTGGGCACCACATATGGATTTTTTTGTTTTTCTCAAATGATGCTTAGTAACATATTTGTAAAAGTGACAACAGCAGACACTGAAGTGACTAGGGTTGGAGTTTTGTGGGGTGGGTGTGATTGATGCAGAGAAAGATAAGAGAGTGAAGTTTCAGTAAAAAATGTTTATGATGTTTATGTATTTATTTTATTTATGTATTGTTTACAATGATGATCTCCGAATCCAGGAAAGACAGAGAATGGAATAAATATATGATTTTGCAGATAGATAGAAGTGAGACAGGGTAAGTGGTCTTAGTCTGTCACCAGAAATGGGGCTCAAAGAAGGCAGTTCCTGGCACTTTGAGAGTGGGTGGGCATAGCAGACCAAGACGAAACTGGGATGGATGTTCCAGTTCTAAGGTAACACCGTCTCCTTCTTGTAAGGTCTCACTTTTACATTAGTTACTGGGTCCTTTGTTTCTTTTATGATAAGAATTAAACAGAATAATTTGTTTTTTCTCCCTTTCTTTACCATTTAAGAGACAAATTTGATGTTCTAAATAAAAAAAAAATCCTTCACAATCTCTGCTTTAATGGATATTAGACTCTAACCCATCATCTGTCCATGCATTCATCTATCCATTCTTAAAACATCCTTAACATGACTCATTATCCTCCCTGCTCTAGCCCCCTAAGAGACTAGACATAGAGACCATGGGTTAGGTGCTCTGCTCTTGAAGTTGTTCCTGACCATGACACCTGGTCTCTGCTCTCAAGCCACACTAGTGTAGTGTCACACTTATTGTCAAATGTCTGGTCAGCCTCCAGCACCTCCCACAGTCACACGGCTTCACCTCATCTGTCTCTTTGCATATGCATGTTTGTTTTTCATCATTTTATTACAAAGTCTGACTTTATAATGCCAGATGACTCCAAACAATCATTAGCAGATATTCTATCTCAAATAATAGATAACATACTTTGTGATCAGTTGCTTTCTCTGTAATAAGAATAACATCTCAATTAAAACAATGGAACCTGGGGCGCCTGGGTGGCGCAGTCGGTTAAGCGTCCGACTTCAGCCAGGTCACGATCTCGCTGTCTGTGAGTTCGAGCCCCGCATCAGGCTCTGGGCTGATGGCTCAGAGCCTGGATCCTGCTTCCGATTCTGTGTCTCCCTCTCTCTCTGCCCCTCCCCTGTTCATGCTCTGTCTCTCTCTGTCCCAAAAACAAATAAACGTTGAAAAAAAAAATTAAAAAAAAAAAAAAAACAATGGAACCTAGGGGTGCCTGGGTGGCTCAGTCAGTTGAGCCTCTGACTTCAGCTTAGGTCATGATCTCATGGTTCATGGGTTCAAGTACTGCATCATGCTCTGTGCTGACTGCTTGCTCAGAGCCTGGAGGCTGCTTCAGATTCTGTGTCTCCTCTCTCTGCCCCTCCCCTGATCATGCTCTGTCTCACTCTATCTCTCAAAAATAAATAAATGTAAAAAAATAAAAAAAAAAAACAATGGAGCCTAAAATTAGGTTTCTGCAAGAGTGCAAAAACATGCCTATTTTGTTGTATTTTGTATTCTAAACCTGCATTGTGTTGATTACATGGTAGGGAGCCCTTCAATAAATATTTATAGGATAAATAGCTCATGGTTTACAGCTATGGCTTATTCAAAGGAGTTTAACAGTGTCCAGAGTACTACAAATAGAAACATAAAATAGCTAGTTCCATGGTTTGTAGTAATAAAACATAACTAAATGAATAAATGATTGATTGGATCACAAAGATTTAATATTCCTTGCAATCCTGAGTAGGGTAAAATGGGAATCAGGTTGGGAATATTTTGATATTTCAGAGATTACTTGGGAAGCTCAAATAGGCAGCATTGTTGAACAACCTCTATTAGGGGTTCTGTGGGATATATTCCTCATAGCAGGCATAGAGGTCTGTACTTCATACTCATTACTGTTGCCAGAAAGGCTGATGCGAAGTGAAAGGTCTGTGATCATAGTCTAATCTCCTGACCTAGACACACAGCCACAGACTTGACTGAGAGACTGTGGAAAACACATGTTCCAGAGCCACTGAGGTAGCATCTTTGGGAATCTACACCTACAATAAGTATTCCAGGCAACCCAATACACACTAGTGTTTGAACACCAATGGTAGATGCAACACCACTGAGACCCTTCAGTGAGATCATGAAGACCTGAGACTTGGAGTCCGGTTGGATCCGGTTGGATCCGGTTGGAGTCCGGTTGGTGGTTTAGGATCCATCACCTAACTCCTCTGAGACTTCTTTTCTCTTGATGAACATCAGTAATGCTCTAACTTCTTCCTCAGGAGTCTTTGGAAGGCCTAATGTAGTAGAGCACATGAAAGAATGTTGAAAATCGGCAATTGTTGCTGAAATAACAAGCCCCAGATTAGGAGTAAGCCTGTGCCTGAGGTTAGCGGGTGACTCTTTGTCCAGAATTTGAAGTACATATTCAGTTGCTATTGGAGATAGCTAATCACCAACTAACCTTTGAGGCAAAAAGGCCAGTAGTAAGAAATTTCAAGTGAGCTCCATCATTGTAAGTTAGTGTCAGGGCTTTGGGGAAGCAGCACCACTGCTATGCAAGCAATAGAGTGGGCTGCCCCAGATTGGAACTAGTTTCCCAGAGACTGAGACTCTGCCCTCACTGGTTTAGTTAATACAGAGAGTGAATAATCTTCCTCAGGAAAGCTTGGAGGATTCCCGCTTTGCTTTGAGTCAGGCCAATGACCTCCAAGTTCCCCTCCAATTTTATACTTTATCATTTTATGACCCTATAACTAAGCTAACCAGCCACAGAGTGAGGCTGTTACTTTATATTATAATTTGCCATAAATACTTCAATGATAACCTCAGTGCATTAAAGAACTCTTAAGCCATTCTTTAATCTAAATACAAATTCCACTGAGAATAGTAAGTTATAAGGGACCTTGTGTTTTTATAGAGTCAAAAGGAAAAAATATGTTAACCTGAAAAATGTGTAGTTTTCCTTTTAAATCTTTTTGAAGCAGCTGATGTGACACTTCAAATCAGATCCTTTTGTTTCCTCATGACATTTCCTGCCACTCTACCCTGGATGATGGCAAGCCAGGAGTTCCAGCCTTAGAGCACACACCTACTGAAGAAGCACAAAGTGGGGACAGGACTGCTGTAACAAATCTAAATGAAGATGCAGACATGTCCATCAAGTTCTAGAGCTTGATGATGTTGGAAGTTGTCTGGTCCTATTACAGAAGAAGCCACTGTGAACCAGAGATGAGCAGGGATCAGTTTCAGTGACATGGTTGTTCAGTGTCTCTGCATGGCTGCTTCTCATGAAGACCATAGACTGGACCCAGTGTGTTTTAAACGTGATCATAAAGTGATTCTACCAAATTCAATATTCACTATTCACCTACATCACAGCTGAAAAGACCTTCACTTTGTCTCAGAAATAAATAAGCCAATAAATTCAGAAAAAAATGTTGGCTGTGCAGGATGTATTGATCTTTCATATGTGCCTGAAGCATCATATCTAGTAGAGAAAGAAAAAAAATGTGTGCTTTATTTATTTCATGACCTGAACAGAGCCACTAGAAGCATTCCTCAAGGTATATTTTGTGGTTCACTAAATATGTGGATTATGAGTAAGTGAAAAGCGAAGTTTCACAATCAAGTATATTTGGTAGAATTATTCAGGATTCTTTCTTGTAAGGTTTCTCAGAACCTTTAGTATTAGTATACAGTAGGTATTTCCAAGAAGAATAGGGGTACTTATTCAGTACTCTTTGGTTACACATCTCAAAGTATTAGTGTTCTTTAGAACACACTTTCTAACTTAGAGACTTCAGATGAAGAAAAATACGAACAAAAAAAAAATAACTGGAATTCATTTAGATGTGGCAGTGAGTAAAAAAAAAAAAGAACACATCTACCATATTTAATAAAACAGCTTTTTTCAGTACTTTAATCCAGGACAATAAAAGAAAATGAAAACTAGAAAATAAACTGATAACTTAAATAATTCACTAGAATATTAATAAGCCATAAATTCTGTGTAATAATGGAATTTGGGAGGCATTTTGATATATACACAAAGAATCACAAAGAGTAGAGTTCTTAGAATAGCTTTCTTGCTGGGGCGCCTGGGTGGCTCAGTTGGTTAAGTGCTGACTTCCACTCAGGTCATGATCTCATGGTTTGTGAGTTCAAGCCCCTCGTCCAGCTCTGTACTGACAGCTCAGAGCCTAGAGCCTCCTTTGGATTCTGTGTCTCCCTTTCTCTCTGCCCCTCCCCTGCTTGTGCTCTGTCTCTCAAAAATAAAATAAACATTAAAAAAATTAAAAAAGAAAGTAGCTTCCTTGCTGACAAAGAAAACCAAATTAATTTACTGGAAAACTAGGAATATAAGGGTGCCTGGATGGCTCAGTCGGTTAAGCGTCTGACTTCAGCTCAGGTCATGATTTTGCAGTTCATGGTTTCAAGCCCCACATCAGGCTCTATGCAGACAGTTGAGAGCCTGGAGCCTGCTTCAGATTCTGTGTCTCCCTCTCTGTCCATCCTTCCCCCCGTCCCACTCTGTCTCTATCTCTCCAAAATAAATAAACTTAAAAAAAAGAAAACTAGGAGTATAGGAAAACTTGTTTCACTTGATTTTATATATTATATATAATCATATATATATATTATATAATAAGAATTATATAATATATATATATATATATATATATATATATATATATATAGCTAGCATTATACTTAATGATGAGAAACTGGATGCTTTTCACTTAAAATTAGGAACAAAGCAAAGATGTTCCTTCTTACCACTCCTGTTCAGCATTGTACTGGAAGTCATAGCTAATACAATAACAAAAGGAAATAAAAGAGAACAAATATTTTTCTCTTCTCAATACAGATTGAAAGGAGAAAAATAAAATTACTTGTTCCCAGATGACATTATTGTCTATGTAGAAAATCAAAAAACTCAACAAAAATTGTCTGGAATTAATAAATGTTTATACAGGATTATAGAATACCACATTAATATGCAAAAGTCAACTGCTTTCTTACATGTCAGCAGTAAATAATTGGAATTTGAAATTAAAAATTAAAAAATACAATTCCATATGTTAGCACCAAAAAAAAGAGACATACTTAGGTATAACTATACAACAAGTGTAGAAGTTTTATATGAGGAAAACTACAAAGCTCTGATGAAAGAAATAAAAACATGAGTAAATGCAGAGATCATCCATGTCCATGGTTAGGAAGATTCCATATTGTCAAGATGTATATTCTTCCCATCTTGATCTATAGATTCAATGATATCTCAATCAAAATTTCAGCAAGTTTTTTGTGGGTATGGGCAAATTTATGGAGAGGCAAAACACCCCAAATAGCCAACCTAATACTGAAGGATAATAGCCAGAGGGCTGACAATACCCAATAACAATCAAGACTGTGTGGTATTGACCAAAGAGTAGACCATAGATAAATAGAACAGAAAAGAGAATCCAGAAATAGACCCACACAAAAATAGTCAACTGATCTTCAACAAAGGAATAAAGGCAATTCAATGGAGAAAAAAATGTTTTCTTTTTTTTTTTTTAATTTTTTTAACGTTTATTTATTTTTGAGACAGAGAGAGACAGAGCATGAACGGGGGAGGGGCAGAGAGAGAGGGAGACACAGAATTGGAAGCAGGCTCCAGGCTCCAAGCCATCAGCCCAGAGTCCCATGTGGGGCTCGAACTCATGGACCGTGAGATCGTGACCTGAGCTGAAGTCGGACGCTTAACCGACTGAGCCACCCAGGCGCCCCGAAAAAAATGGTTTCAAGGAAAGGTGCATTCCTATGAAGGAAAAAAAAAGAAAAAGAAAGAAAAAAGAATATAGACATAGAGTTTTTAATTTTCACAAAAAGAAATGCAGAATGGATCATGGATCATAGATCTAAATATCTAAATACCTAAACACACAAATATAAAACTCCTAACATAGATAAAATCTAGGTGACCTTCAGGTTGGTGATGACTTTTTAGATATAAAACCAAATCCATGAAAGAAAAAAAAAATGATAAATTACTCTCAGTTAAAATTAAAAACTAGTTGGATGTTTGCATTTTTTTTCCCTGAGATATAAGTGCATACAGGAATTGATCCTGGCTTAGGTTTCAATTTGCTTATGTAGGCTACCAAGACATTAGAGCTATTTTACGAGTAAGTCAACCACTTAAGCTAGTGTGAACAAATAATTTCCTTGCTTTGTTGATTCTCTATGAAGTTCTTTCTCCTAGCTTTCTCCTAGAGATGTATTCTACCATTTTCAGTTTGGTGCTGCCATATTTGAATCAATGTTTCCTCAAATAAACTCTTGAAAATTAAAAAAATAAATAAATAAATAAATAAATAAATAAATAAATAAAACTAAAAATCTCCTGATCTGTGAAAGAGATTGTTAAGAGGATGAAAAGACAAATCAGTAACTGGGAGAAAATATTTACGAAATATATATCTGGTAAAGGATTGGTACCCCAAATTTGCAAACAACTCCTAAAACTCAATAATAAAACAGACAGCCCAGTTACAAAATGGATGAATTATCTGGACAGACACTTCACCAAAGAAGATGACCGCATGGCAAATAAGCACATAGAGAGATGTTCAACATCATATGTCATCAGAAAATTACATATTAAAATGATAATTTCATATTACTACACACTTATTAGAATGGCTAAAATCCAAAATACCATAAGTCCAAATCCCAACAAGGCAGTGCGGCAACAGTAACTTTCATTCATTACTGATGGGAATGCAAAATGGCATAGACACTTTGGAAGACTCTTTGTCAGGTTCCTAGAAACCTAAAGATACTCTTACCATATGATCCAGACATTGAACTTCTTGGAATTTGCCCACTTACATGGAAAAACAAAAACAAAAAACCTAAGGTCTACAGAAAACACAAATGTTTATAGGGTCTCTATTCATTGCCAAAGCTTGGAATCAATCAAGATACCCTTCAATAGGTAAAGTGATAAGCTGTAGGGATATTACTCAATGATACAAAGAAATAAGCTATCAAGCCAGAAAGGCATGGAGAACCTTAAATGCAAGGAGTGAAAGAAGCTAATTTAAAAGCTTACTGATTCATGGTTCCAAATATATGAGATTTTTGAAAAGGCAAAACTAGGGTTTGGGAGAGGGAGGGAGGGATGAATAGGTGGAGATTAGGTGACAGTGCAGTGAAACTATTCTGTGTGATACTGTAATGGTGGCTACATATAATCATTCATTTGTTAAATCCTATAGAATGAGCAAGACAAAGAGTGAACCCTAATGTAAACTATGGACTTTACTTAATGATGATGTATCTATAGTGGCTTGTTGATTGTACAAATGTACCACACTAATGAAACATGTTAATAATAATGGAAATTGTGTTTTATGATGACAGGATATATGGAAACTCTGTAATTTCTACTTATTTTTTGTTCAACCTAAAACTGTTCTGAAAGAGTCTTTTAATTAAACACATACAAAGAAAAATTATTGGTATTCACTGAGATGTGGCAGTGAGTAAATAACATTTTTTAACCACATTTAATAGGTTTTAATACTTCAATCAAAAGGGAAAAAGAGAAAATAACTGATAACTTAAGTACTTTGCTAGAATTTATCAAGCTCTAACTTTTGTGTAATGGATTTTGGGGGACATTTTAATATATACAGAATAATAGAAATAATGAAATTTCATAGAATGGTTTGCCTAGTGACAATGAAAACAAAAATTAATTCAAATGGTTAAATATGCTGGATGGTGCTTGGCACATAATATACTCAGCAGAGCTAACAAAGTGCCAGGCAATTTGTGGTCCATGCTAAATAAAAGGAATACAAAATGGATGTAATTAGAATACAGAGAATTAGGAATGCATTGCAGTCTGAAGTATTCAGGAAGGAATTGAAGTTTGAGCTAATACTAAAACAACAAAGAAAATCTGATAAGCAAATAAAAGGATTACAAGGAGGCACAATAATAGGTAAGAAGAAATATGACATGAAAAGAAATGTATACCTCTTGGTTCTAGATCAGAAATATATCATGGAGTGTTCTTGCCAAAAAAAGGCAATAGTTCCAAGCAGTCCTCAGCGTAGGACTCTTTGTTAAGCATCAGGCAAGACCCCCACATGGAGGAGAAGCAAGAGTGGCCAGGAGACAAGCAGAGGAGGATGGTTTAACAGCTCATGTCTCCGAGCTGTCAAAAGTGGGAGTGCACAGAGGTCACAGAACAGTGAGTCAAGAGACATCAGGGACTTTAAGAAGAATTTAAACTTTTCAATATAGCTGTTCCCTGAAGTTTTATCCACAGAAATAATAGCCAAAGGGTACTTTGTAAATTTTATGATATAGCCTGAAGGACTTTTCTGAGTCAAGAACAAAATGAGCAATAGTACATAAATGTTAGGACATTACAGCTATTTCTTTTATTTGGCAGTGTAAATGACTTGGATAGCACTGCTGTTTTCATGGAAAATAATGACGGTGACCAGGTGTTTTGTGTTTTTTTTTTAACAGCTTTGATAAAATATAATCCATATACCATAAAATTCACGTTAATGATTTTTTTACACTATATTCAGAGAGTTGTGAAATCACCAAAATAAAATTTTGGAACATTTTTATCCCCTCCAAAAGAAACCCTGTGCCTCACCAGTCACTGCTCTCCATCCAATGTCCAGCCTAGGCAAACTCTAATCTACTTTCCAACTCCATAGATTTGCCTACTGGGCATTTCAGATGAATGGAGTCCTGTACTATGCTATATTTTGTGTCTTGATTCTTTCACTCAGTATAATGTTTTCAAAATTCATCCATGTTATAGCATGTCTGAACATTTTATTTTTTTCATTGTCAAATAATTTCTAACTGTGTGGATATACCACACTGTTTACCATTTCTTCATTTGATGTACATTTGAGTTATTTCCAATTTTTGTCTATTGTGAATACTGCTGTGATGAATATTCATATACAAGCTTTAGTGTGAACATATGTTTTAATTTCTTTAGTATATACCCAGGAGAGAAATTTCTGGGTAATGTAGTTAATCTATATTTAACTTTTGGAAGACTGCTGAACTGCTTTCCAAGGGGCTGCACCATTATACAATTTTCCCCAGAATGTATCAGACTTCTGATTTCTCTACATCCTTGACAACAATTGTGATCAGCCTTCTATTTTAATAAGGCATCTAGTAGATGTGAAATAATATTTCATTGCTATTTTGATGTGAATTTCACTAAGAATTAATAATTTTGAGCATATTTTTATGTGTTTAAGGACAATTTGCATATATTTTTTAGAAAAATGTTTAGATACTTTGCTCATATTTTAGTCAGGTTGTCTTTTTATTATTGACATGAAAGAATTACTTAAATATATATTCTGGATCTAAGATCCTTATCAAATATATAATTTACCAACAGATTTTTTTTTTTGTATTCACTGGATTGTTTCATTTTCTTGATGGTGAAACATAAAGTCTAAATTTTGATGAAGTACAATTTACTTAAAATTTCTTGTCATTTATATATTTTGGTGTCATCACCAGTGATGTCAAACTATTGTCTAATCCAGGGAAGGAAGATTTACTGTATATTTTCTCTTAAGATTTTTATAGTATTCCATCTCTCCATCATGTCTGGTTTTGAGTTAAATTTTGTGTATGATGTGAGATAGGGTTTTACTTTGAATGCATATAAATACCCAGTTGTCCCAGAATCATTTGTTGAAAAGACTGTTTTTTTTTTTTCTCCCAGTGAATTTTCATGTCAAGGGAAAATAAGATAAAAACAGAGAGGGATGCAACCATAAGAGACTTTTTTTTTTTAATTTTAGAGTCTATTTATTTATTTTGAGAGAGAGGGAGAGAGCAGGGGTGAGGCAGAGAGAGAGAGAGAGAGAGAGAGAGAGAGAATGAATCCCAAGCAGGTTCCACACTGTCAGCACAGAGCCCGAAGTGGAGCTTGAACTCATGTACCATGAGATCATGACCTGAACTGAAACCAAGAGTCGGACGCTTAACTGACTGAGCCACCCAGGCACCCTGAACCATATGAGGCTCTCAGATACAGAAAACAAACTGAAGTTAGTGGAGGGGTGTACAGTGGAGGGATGTGCTAAATGGGTGATGGGCATTTAGGAGGAAACTTGTTGGGATGAGTACTGTGTGTTAAATGTAAGTGATGAATCACTGTAAGTAGATGAATTCTACTCCTGCAAGCAATATTACACTGTATGTTAACTAACTTGAATTTAAATAAATAAATTTAATAAATCATTTGAGCATAAATATGAAAGTTTACTTCTGAACTTTCAAACCTATTTCACTGATGTATGTCTATCCCTCTGCTAGTACTGCATTGTCTTGAGTTCTGTAGCTTTGCAGTAAGCTTTGAAATATGAATTTTAGTCCTGTAATTTTTTTCGTCCCATTCAAGATTATTTTGGCTATTCTGGGTCCTTTGCATTTACTTATGAATTTTAGGATCAGTTTGTTAACGTGCAAAACAAAACAAAACAAAAGGCAGATGAGATTTCAGTAGGTGTGCGCTGAATCTGTAGATCAATTTTGAGATTACTACTATGGTAACAATATTAAACCTCAGATCCATGGGAATGGAACATCTTTCCATTTATTTAGATCTTTAATATCTTTCAACAGTGTTTTGTAGTTTAACCCTGTGAAAAAAATCTGGCACTCTTTTGTGAAGTTTATTCTTACATGTTTTTATTCTTTTTTATGCTATCTCAAAGCAAAATATCTTAATTTTTAGTTTTCATTGTTTTTATGTATTGATTTTGTACTGTGATCCTTCTGAAATCATTTATTAGTTCTAACATGTTTTTCATTGAATTACTATAGATGTTGTATCTATAATATCAAGCCATATTGTTACTTTCTCTTTTTCAATCTGAATGTTTTTGTTTTTGTTTTTTCTCTTGGCTAAAGTCCACAGTACAATGTTAAATAAAGGAGTCAAAAGCAAAACTCTTTATATTCTCCCTTATCCTAGATACAACTTATTCAGAATTTTACTATTAAATATAGTGCTGTCAGGTTTTTGCAGATGCCCCTTATCAATTTGAGAAAGTTTTCTTATTTTCTACATTTTTATCATGAAAATGAAAATATTTGGATGTTGTCATAATTTTTTTGTGTCTACTGAGATGGTTCTTTTTAAAAATTTGTTTTTATTTACATTGTGTATAACATTAATTTGATTTTGGATGATAAATCAGCCATGCATTCCTAGGAAAAATTCCACTTGGTCATGTCACATAAAAGTGTTTACATGCTGCTGGGCACGTGGGTGGCTCAGTTGGTTAAGTATCCAACTTCAGCTCAGGCCATGATCTCACTTCTGTGACTTTGAGCCCCATGTCGGGCTCTATGCTGACAGCTTGGACCTTGGCCTCCTTCAGATTCTGTGTCTCCCTTGCTCTCTGCCCCTCCTCTGCTCATGCTCTATGTCTCTCAAAAATAAATAAACATTAAAAGAAGTTTTTAAAAAAGTGTTTATATGCTGCTGGTTTTCTAAATTTTTTAAAGAAATATTGTGTCTGTATCTATAAAGAATACTGCTTTATCGGGGCTCTTTTGTTAAAATTTTGAAATTTGATTTGAACTGAATTGCCGTACAAAACTAGAAGGCAGAATACGCAAACACTACCAGAACCACTGTGACAAAAAACAACTGATTAACGCGAAGGAAAACTATTACTATGCCTTTTTAAAATAGGATAATTGCATATTCACTTGCAGTTTTAAGAAACAATGCAGAGAGATTCCTTATAAATTATGCCTAGATTGCCCCAAAGGCAAAATTTTGCAGAAGTATAGTATGATATCACAACCAAGATATTTACCTTGATATAATTCACTGATATATTCAGATTTCCCAGTTTTGCTGTACATGTGTATGTGTGTACGTATTTTCATGTATGTGTGTATTAAGTCCTTTAATTTTACCACCTATGTATGTTTGTGTATCCATTATCACAGTCAAGATAGAAGGTTTTCTACGCTGCAATGGTCCCTCCTCTTGCATTTTTATATACACACCTACCTTTGTCCCCATCCGTAAGCCATGGCAATCACGAATTTATCCTGTTTTCTAAGAGCTTGTCATTTCAAAAGTATATAATCTAAATCACACATTGTGTATCCTTTGGGATATTTTTTTCACTCAGCACAGTTCATTGGATATTAATCCATGTTTTTCCATGCTGTTTACAGTATCTTTTAATTGATGAGTAGTATTCCATTTAATGTGTGTACCACAGTTTGTGTGAATATTGACATGTTTAAACACATCTATGCTACTTCCAGTGTTTGGCTACTAAAAATAAAGCCACTATGAACATTTATGCATCACTTTTTTATGGAAATACAACATTTCATTTCTCTGGGATACGTGCCCAACAATATAATTGCTTGGTTATATGGTAGTTTTGCAGTTTTTTTTTTTTTTAAGAAGCCATCAAACTACATTTTTTAGTGGTTGCATGATCCCACCAATAATACACAAGTGATCCAGTTTCTCTGTTCTCTCCAGTATTCGATGCTGTCATTTTTTAAATTAAATTAAATTAAATTAAATTAACTCTTATTTTATTTTGTTTTATTCTATTTTACTTTGTTTTGTTTTTAGTTTTTATTTAAATCCATTTAGTTACAATATTATATTAGTTTCAGGTATACAATATAGTGATTTGAACTTCCAAACAACACCCAGTTCTTATCACAAGTGCTTCCCTTAATCCCCATTACCTATTTAACCCATCCCCCTCCACACACCTCCCCTCTGAAAACCAGTTAATGATCTGTTTCTTGGTTTCTCTCTTTTTTTCTTTCCCCACTCATTTGTTTTGTTTCTTAAATTCCATATGTGAATAAAATTATATGATTTATGTCTTTCCCTGACTGACTTGTTTTGCTTCGTAGTATGCTCTCTAGCTCCATCCATGTCATTGCAAATGGCAATATTTCATTTTTTATGGCTAAATAATATCCCACATATATTATATATATGGTGGTATATATTTATACCACTTCTTCCTTATCCATTCATCCATCTTTCGACACTTTGGCTGATTCCATAATTTGGCTATTGTAAATAATGCTGCTATAAACAGAGGAGTGCATATAATCCCTTAAATTAGTGTTTTTTTATTTTTTTGGGTAGATATCCCAACAGTAGTTTAATTAATGGATCATAGGATTGTTCTATTTTTACTTTTTGAGGAACATCCATAGTGTTTTTCCAGAGTGGCTGCACCAGTTTGGGTTCCAACCAATGGTTTAAGAGGGTTCATGTTTCTCTGCATCCTTGCCAAAATATATTGTTTTCTGGATTTTTTTTGGGGGGGGGGGAAGTTGAGTTTTGTAAGTTATTTATTTTAGATGTTAACCCTTTATTGGATATGTCATTTACAAATATCCTTTCACATTCCATAGGTTGCCTTTTAGTTTTGTTGATTGTTTCATTTACTGTGAAGAAGCCTTATATTTTGATGAAATATCAATAGTTTATTTTTGCTTTTGTAGCCCTTGCCTCAGGAGACATATCTAGAAGAAATGTCGTTACCTGATGATGCCAGAGATCTTACTCTCTGTGCTCTCTTCTAGGATTTTTATGGCTTCGGATCTCACATTTAGGTCTTTAATCCATTTTGAATTTATTTTTGTGTATGGTGTAAGAAAGTGGTCCAGTTTCATTCTTTTGCATGTAATAGACCAGTTGTCCCAACACCATTTGTTGAAGAGACTGTCTGTTTCCCATTGGATATTCTTTCCTGCCTGCCAAATATTAATTAACCATACAGTTGTGGGTTTATTTCTGGGTTTCCTACTCTGTTCCATTAATCTATGTGGCAATTTTTGTGCTAGTACCATACTGTTTTGATTACTACCATTTTGTAATATAACTTGACGTCTGGAATTGTGATGCCTCCAACTTCGTTTTTCTTTTTCAAAATTGCTTTGACTATCGGGTTCTCTTGTGGGTTCATACAAATTTTACGATTGTTCTGGCTCTGTGAAAAAAGCTGTTGGATTTTGATAGGGACTGCATTAAATGTGTAGATTCCTTTGGGTAGCATAGATATTTTATTTATTTATTTATTATTTATTTATTATTTGTTTAATGTTTATTTCTTTTTTTTTCAATATATGAAGTTTATTGTCAAATTGGTTTCCATACAACACCCAGTGCTCATCCCAAAAGGTGCCCTCCTCAATACCCATAACCCACCCTGCCCTCCCTCCCACCTCCATCAATCCTCAGTTTGTTCTCAGTTTTTAAGAGTCTCTTATGCATTGGCTGTCTTCCAATCTAACCATTTTTTTTTCCTTCCCCTCCCCCATGAGTTTCTGTTAAGTTTCTCAGGATCCACATAAGAGTGAACACATATGGCATCTGTCTTTCTCTGTATGGCTTATTTCACTTAGCATAACACTCTCCGGTTCCATCCACGTTGCTACAAAGGGCCATATTTCATTCTTTCTCATTGCCACGTAGTACTCCATTGTGTATATAAACCACAATTTCTTTATCCATTCATCAGTTGATGGACATTTAATTTCTTTCCATAATTTGGCTATTGTTGAGAATGCTGCTACAAACATTGGGGTACAAGTGCCCCTATGCATCAGTACTCCTGTATCCCTTGGGTAAATTCCTAGCAGTGCTATTGCTGGGTCATAAGGTAGGTCTATTTTTAATTTTTTGAGGAACCTCCACACTGTTTTCCAGAGTGGCTGCACCAATTTGCATTCCCACCAACAGTGCAAGAGGGTTCCCGTTTCTCCACATCCTCTCAAGTATCTATAATGTCCTGATTTATTCATTTTGGCCACTCTGACTGGTGTGAGGTGATAACTGAGTGTGGTTTTGATTTGTATTTCCCTGATGAGAAGCGACGTAGCATAGATATTTTAACAATATTTATTCTTCCAATCCATGAGCATGGAATAACTTTCCATTGGTTTGTGTCATCTTCAATTTCTTTCATCAATGTTTTTAGTTTTCAGAGTATATAGGTCTTTCACCTCTTTGGTTAGGTTTATGCCTAGGTATCTTATTATTTTGGGTTAAAATGTAAATGGGACTGCTTTCTTAATTTCTCTTTGCTTCATTATTGGATGTATAGAAATGCAACAGATTTCTGTACATTGATTTTGTATTCTGCAACTTTACTGAATTCATTTATAGTTCTAGAAGTTTTTGATGGAATGTTTGGCTTTTCAATATAAAGTATCATGTCATCTGCAAATAGTAAATGTTTTACTTCTTCCTTACTGATTTGTATTTTATTTCGTTTTGTTGGCTGCTTGCTGTGGCTAGGACTTCAAGTACTATGTTGAATAAAAGTGGTGGGAGTGGAACATCTTTGTCTCATTCCTGACCTTTGGGGGAAAGCTCTCAGTTTTCCCTATTGAGTATGATGTTTACTGAGGATTTTACATATATGTAATTTATTATATTGAGGTATGTTCCCTCTAAACCTACTTTGTTGAGGGTATTTAATATGAATGGATCTTCTACATTGTCAAATGCTTTTTCTACATCTATTGAAATGATCATATGTTTTTTTCCTTTCTCTTATCGATGTTATGTATCATGTTGATTGATAATGCAAATATTGAACCATTCTTGTATCCCAGTGATAAATCCCACTTGACCCTGGTGAATGATTTTTTTTCCAATATATGAAATTTATTGTCAAATTGGTTTCCATACAACACCCAGTGCTCATCCCAAAAGGTGCCCTCCTCAATACCCATAACCCACCCTGCCCTCCCTCCCACCCCTCATCAATCCTCAGTTTGTTCTCAGTTTTTAAGAGTCTCTTATGCTTTGGCTCTCTCCCACTCTAACCTCTTTTTTTTTTTCTTCCCCTCCCCCATGGGTTTCTGTTAAGTTTCTCAGGATCCACATAAGAGTGAAAACATATGGTATCTGTCTTTCTCTGTATGGCTTATTTCACTTAGCATCACACTCTCCAGTTCCATCCACGTTGCTACAAAGGGCCATATTTCATTCTTTCTCATTGCCCTGTAGTACTCCACTGTGTATATAAACCACAATTTCTTTATCCATTCATCAGTTGATGGACATTTAGGCTCTTTTTTTTTTTTTTTTTTTTTAATTTTTTTTTCAACGTTTATTTATTTTCGGGACAGAGAGAGACAGAGCATGAACGGGGGAGGGGCAGAGAGAGAGAGGGAGACACAGAATCAGAAACAGGCTCCAGGCTCCGAGCCATCAGCCCAGAGCCCGACGCGGGGCTCGAACTCACGGACCGCAAGATCGTGACCTGGCTGAAGTCAGACGCTCAACCGACTGCGCCACCCAGGCGCCCCTAGGCTCTTTTAATAATTTGGCTATTGTTGAGAATGCTGCTATAAACATTGGGGTACAAGTGCCCCTATGCATCAGTACTCCTGTATCCCTTGGGTAAATTCCTAGCAGTGCTATTGCTGGGTCATAGGGTAGGTCTATTTTTAATTTTTTGAGGAACCTCCACACTGCTTTCCAGAGTGGCTGCACCAATTTGCATTCCCACCAACAGTGCAAGAGGGTTCCCGTTTCTCCACATCCTCTCCAGCATCTATAGTCTTCTGATTTGTTCATTTTGGCCACTCTGACTGGCGTGAGGTTATATCTGAGTGTGGTTTTAATTTGTATTTCCCTGATAAGTAGCGATGTTGAGCATTTTTTCATGTGCCTGTTGGCCATCCGGATGTCTTCTTTAGAGAAGTGTCTATTCATGTTTTCTGCCCATTTCTTCACTGGGTTATTTGTTTTTCGGGTGTGGAGTTTGGTGAGCTCTTTATAGATTTTGGATACTAGCCCTTTGTCCGATATGTCATTTGCAAATATCTTTTCCCATTCTGTTGGTTGCCTTTTAGTTTTGTTGGTTGTTTCCTTTGCTGTGCAGAAGCTTTTTATCTTCATAAGGTCCCAGTAATTCACTTTTGCTTTTAATTCCCTTGCCTTTGGGGATGTGTCGAGTAAGAAACTGTTACGGCTGAGGTCAGAGAGGCCTTTTCCTGCTTTCTCCTCTAGGGTTTGGATGGTTTCCTGTCTCCCATTCAGGTCCTTTATCCATTTTGAGTTTGTTTTTGTGAATGGTGTGAGAAAGTGGTCTAGTTTCAACCTTCTGCATGTTGCTGTCCAGTTCTCCCAGCACCATTTGTTAAAGAGGCTGTCTTTTTTCCATTGGATGTTCTTTCCTGCTTTGTCAAAGATGAGTTGGCCATACGTTTGTGGGTCTAGTTCTGGGGTTTCTATTCTATTCCATTGGTCTATGTGTCTGTTTTTGTGCCAATACCATGCTGTCTTGATGATGACAGCTTTGTAGTAGAGGCTAACGTCTGGGATTCTGATGCCTCCTGCTTTGGTCTTCTTCTTCAAAATTACTTTGGCTATTCGGGGCTTTTGTGGTTCCATACGAATTTTAGGATTGCTTGTTCTAGCTTCGAGAAGAATGCTGGTGCAATTTTGATTGGGATTGCATTGAATGTGTAGATAGCTTTGGGTAGTATTGACATTTTGACAATATTTATTCTTCCAATCCATGAGCAAGGAATGTTTTTCCATTTCTTTATATCTTCTTCAATTTCCTTCATAAGCTTTCTATAGTTTTCAGCATACAGATCTTGTACATCTTTGGTTAGATTAATTCCTAGGTATTTTATGCTTCTTGGTGCAATTGTGAATTGGATCAGTTTCTTTATTTGTCTTTCTGTTGCTTCATTGTTAGTGTATAAGAATGCAACTGATTTCTGTACATTGATTTTGTATCCTGCAACTTTGCTTAATTCTTGTATCAGTTCTAACAGACTTTTGGTGGAGTCTATTGGATTTTCCACGTATAATATCATGTCATCTGCAAAAAGCGAAAGCTTGACTTCATCTTTGCCAATTTTGATGCCTTTGATTTCCTTTTGTTGTCTGATTGCTGATGCTAGAACTTCCAGCACTATGTTAAACAACAGTGGTGAGAGTGGGCATCTCTGTCGTGTTCCTGATCTCAGGGAAAAAGCTCTCAGTTTTTCCCCATTGAGGATGATGTTAGCTGTGGGCTTTTCAAAAATGGCTTTTATGATGTTTAAGTATGTTTCTTCTATCCTGACTTTCTCAAGGGCTTTTATTAAGAAAGGTGCTGAATTTTTTCAAGTGCCTTTTCTGCATCGATTGACAGGATCATATGGTTCTTATCTTTTCTTTTATTAATGTGATTTATCATGTTGATTGATTTGCGAATGTTGAACCAGCCCTGCATCCCAGGAATGAATCCCACTTGATCATGGTGAATAATTCTTTTTATATGCTGTTGAATTCGATTTGCTAGTATCTTATTGAGAATTTTTGTATCCATATTCATCAGGGATATTGGCCTGTAGTTCTCTTTTTTTAATGGGTCTCTGATTTAGGAATCAAAGTAATACTGGCTTTATTGAAGGAGTCTGGAAGTTTTCCTTCCCTTTCTATTTCTTGGAATAGCTTGAGAAGGATAGGTATTATCTCTGCTTTAAACGTCTGGTAGAACTCCCCTGGGAAACCATCTGGTCCTGGACTCTTATTTGCTGAGAGATTTTTGATAACCGATTCAATTTCTTCGCTAGTTATGGGTCTGTTCAAACTTTCTATTTTCTCCTGATTGAGTTTTGGAAGGGTGTGGGTGTTTAGGAATTTGTCCATTTCTTCCAGATTGTCCAGTTTGTTGGCATATAATTTTTCATAGTTTTCCCTGATAATTGTATCTCTGAGGGATTAGTTGTAATAATTCCATTTTCGATAATGATTTTATCTATTTGGGTCATCTCCCTTTTCCTTTTGAGAAGCCTGGCTAGAGGTTTATCAATATTGTTTATTTTTTCAAAAAACCAACTCTTGGTTTCATTAATCTGCTCTACCATTTTTTTAGATTCTATATTGTTTATTTCTGCTCTGATCTTTATTATTTCTCTTCTTCTGCTGGGTTTAGGCTGTCTTTGCTGTTCTGATTCTATTTCCTTGAGGTGTGCTGTTAGATTTTGTATTTGGGATTTTTCTTGTTTCTTGAGATAGGCGTGGATTGCAATGTATTTTCCTCTCAGGACTGCCTTCGCTGCATCCCAAATATTTGAATTGTTGTATTTTCATCTTCATTTGTTTCCATATATTTTTTAATTTCTTCTCTAATTGCATGGTTGACCCATTCATTCTTTAGTAGGGTGTTCTTTAACCTCCATGCTTTTGGAGGTTTTCCAGACTTTTTCCTGTGGTTGATTTCAAGCCTCATAGCATTGTGGTCTGAAAGTATGCATGGTATGATCTCAATTCTTGTATACTTATGAAGCGCTGTTTTGTGACCCAGTATGTGATCTATCTTGGAGAATGTTCCATGTGCACTTGAGAAGAAAGTATATTCTGTTGCTTTGGGATGCAGAGTTCTAAATATATCTGTCAAGTCCATCTGATCCAATGTCTCATTCAGGGCCCTTGTTTCTTTATTGACCGTGTGTCTAGATGATCTATCCATTTCTGTAAGTGGAGTGTTAAAGTCCCCTGCAATTACCACATTCTTATCAATAAGGTTGCTTATCTTTAAGAGTAATTGTTTTATGTATTTGGGGGCTCCGGTATTTGGCGCATAGACATTTATAATTGTTAGCTCTTCCTGATGGATAATCCCTGTAAGTATTTTATAATGCCCTTCTTCATCTCTTGTTACAGCCTTTAATTTAAAGTCTAGTTTGTCTGATATAAGTATGGCTACTCCAGCTTTCTTTTGGCTTCCAGTAGCATGATAAATAGTTCTCCATCCCCTCACTCTCAATCTAAAGGTGTCCTCAGGTCTAAAATGAGTCTCTTGTAGACAGCAAATCGATGGGTCTTGTTTTTTTATCCATTCTGATACCCTGTGTCTTTTGGTTGGCGCATTTAATCCGTTTACATTCAGTGTTATTATAGAAAGATACGGGTTTAGAGTCATTGTGATGTCTGTGTGTTTTATGCTTGTAGCGATGTCTCTGGTACTTTGTCTCACAGGATCCCCCTTAGGATCTCTTGTAGGGCTGGTTTAGTGGTGACAAATTCCTTCAGTTTTTGTTTGTTTGGGAAGACCTTTATCTCTCCTTCTATTCTAAATGACAGATTTGCTGGATAAAGGATTCTCGGCTGCATATTTTTGCTGTTCAACACATTGAAGATCTCGTGCCAATCCTTTCTGGCCTGCCAAGTTTCAAAACAGAGATCAGTCACGAGTCTTATAGGTCTCCCTTTATATGTTAGGGCACATTTATCCCTTGCTGCTTTCAGAATTTTCTCTTTATCCTTGTATTTTGCCAGTTTCACTATGATATGTCGTGCAGAAGATCGATTCAAGTTATGTCTGAAGGCAGTTCTCTGTGCCTCTTGGATTTCAATGCCTTTTTCCTTCCTCAGTTCAGGGAAGTTCTCAGCTATTATTTCTTCAAGTACCCCTTCAGCACCTTTCGCTCTCTCTTCCTCCTCTGGGATACCAATTATGCGTATATTATATCTTTTTAGTGTATCACTTAGTTCTCTAATTTTCCCCTCATACTCCTGGATTTTTTTATCTCTCTTTTTCTCAGCTTCCTCTTTTTCCAAAACTTTATCTTCTAGTTCACCTATCCTCTCCTCTGCCTCTTCAATCCGAGCTGTGGTTGTTTCCCTTTTATTTTGCATCTCGTTTAAAGCATTTTTCAGCTCCTCCTGACTGTTCCTTAGTCCCTTGATCTCTGTAGCAATAGATTCTCTGCTGTCCTCTATACTGTTTTCAAGCCCAGCGATTAATTTTATGACTATTATTCTAAATTCACTTTCTGTTATATTATTTAAATCCTTTTTGATCAGTTCATTAGCTGTTGTTATTTCCTGGAGATTCTTCTGAGGGGAATTCTTCCATTTGGTCATTTTGGATAGTCCCTGGAGTGGTGCGGACCTGCAGGGCACTTCCCCTGTGTTGTGGTGTATAACTGGAGTTGGGCGGTGGGGCCACAGTGAGACTGGTGTGTGTCTTCTCTTCCCCTCTCCTAGGGCGGGATTCACTGTAGGGTGGCGTGGCCCGTCTGGTCTACTTGCACACTGCCAGGCTTGTGGTGCTGGGGATCTGGCGTATTAGCTGGGGTGGGTAGGCAAGGTGCACGGGGGCAGGATGGGCAGTCTTAGCTTGTTTCTCCTTCAGTGATCCACTTCAGAAGGGGCCCTGTGGCAGCGGGAGGTATTCAGACCCGCTGCCAGAGGGGTGGCTCCACAGAAGCACAGCGTTGGGTGTTTGCACGGAGCAAGAAAGTTCCCTGACAGGAACTGGTTCCCTTTTGGATTTTGGCTGGGGCATGGGCGAGGGAGATGGCACTGGGGAGCACCTTTGTTCCCCGCCAAACTGAGCTCTGTCCTCCCGGGGCTCAGCAACTCTCCCTCCCTTTGTCCTCCAGCCTTCCCGCGTTCTGAGCAGAGCTGTTAACTTATGACCTCCCAGATGCTAAGTCCTGCTTGCTGTCAGAACACACTCTGTCTGGCCCCTCTGCTTTTGCAAGCCAGACTGGGGCTCTGCTTGGCTGGCAGGCCGCCCTTCCCCGCCCCCCCCCCCGCCAGTCCCTGGAGCGCGCACCGCCTCTCTGCCCTTTCTACCCTCTTCCGTGGGCCTCTCGTCTGCGCTTGGCTCTGGAGACTCCATTCTGCTAGTCTTCTGGTGGTTTTCTGGGTTATTTAGGCAGGTGTAGGTGGAATCTAAGTGATCAGCAGGACGTGGGTGAGCCCAGAGACCTCCTACCCCTCCATCTTCTGCTGGTCCCGTGAATGATTTTTTTAAATATATTTCTGGATTCATTTTGTCAGTATTTTGTTGAAGATTTTTGCATGTAAGTTCACCGGAGGTATTGGCCTGTGTTTCTCTTTTTCTGTGGTGTCCTTATCTGGTTTTGATATCTGAGTAATTCAAGCCTCATAGAATGAATTTGGAAGTTTTCCTTCTTCAATAGTTTGAAATAGTTTGAGCAGAATAGGTATTTTTTCTTCTTTTAATGTTTGGTAGAATTTTCCTGTGAAGACATGTGGTCCTAGACTTTTGTTTGTTTAGTTTTTTTGAATACTGATTCAATCTTCTTGCTGATGTGAGGTGATATTGCCTAGCAGTTTGATTTGCATTTCTCTGATGATTAGTGATGTTGAGGATCTCTTTATGTGCCTATTGGCCACTTTTATGTCTTTTTTTTTTTTAAGTCTGTTCAGGTCCTCTGCCTAATTTTAAATTGTATTATTATTATTATTAATTATTTGCTATTGAATTGTATATGAAGTCCTTATCAGATAGATGGTTTGCTCACATCTGTCTTTCATGAGTTGCCTGTTTTTTTTTTTATTGTATCTTTTGATGTTAAGTAGCTTTTTAATTTGATTTAATCTATTTGTTAATTTTTATTTTTGGTGTCATAGCCAAAAGATTGTTTCTGAGACCAATGTCAAGGAGATTTTTCTCAATTTTTTCTTCTAGAATTTTTATAGTTTCAGGTCTCACATTCAAGTCTTTAACCCAGTTCTAGTTACCTTTTGTGAATGGTGTAAAATAGGGGGTCAGCATCACTCCTTTGCTTGTGAATACCCAGTTTTCCCAACACTACTGTTTAGAAACACTGTATTTTCCCCATAGCATATTATTGGCTCTCTTCTAAAATATTAGTTGGCCATATACTTATGGGTTTAATTTGGATCTCTCAATTCTATTTCCATTGGTCTGTGTGTCTGTTTTTAATTCCATATTACTATAACTTTGAATTATAGTTTGAGATCAGGAAATATGATGCCTCTGACATTGATCTTTCTCAGGATTGCTTTGGCTATTTTGGGGATTTTGTGCTTTCATACAAATTTTAGAATTTTTTTTTCTATTTTTGAGAAAAATGTCATTGGGGTTTTGATAGAGATTGCGTTGAATCTATAGATGGCTTTGAGTAGTATATACATTTTAACAATATTAATTCTTCCAATACACACATATGGGGTATCTTTTTATTTATTTGTGTCTTCTTACATTTCTTTCATCAGTGTCTTATAGTTTTCACTGTACAGATCTTTTTCTTTTCTGCTTAAGTTTTTCCTTAGTATTTTATTGTTTTTGATACTATTGTAAATGAGATTGTTTTATTTACTTCTTCTTTAGATATTTTGTTATGAATGTTTAGAAATGTAAATATTTTTGTTTGTTTATTTTGTATCTGGTAACTTTACTGAACTCATTCACTAGTTCATTTTTTTTGGTGGGGTCTGTAGGATTTTCTATAATCAAGATCATGTCATCATCAAACAGAGACATTTTTACTTCCTCCTTTCTGATTTGGATGCCTTTTAGTTCTTCTTATTGCCTAATTACTCTGTCTAGTCCTTCCAGTACTATGTTAAATAGGAATGTGAGAGTAGGCACCCTTTTCTTATTCATAAGTTTAGAGAAAAAACTTTGAGCTTTTTATTGTTGAATATAAAGTTGGCTATAGATTTATCATATGTGGTCTCTATTTTGTTGAGGTATATTATTGTTATACCCAATTTGTTGAGAGTTTTTATCATGAAAGGGGATGGATTTTATCAAATGCTTTTTCTTCATCTATTGAGAGCATTATGTAATTTTTTTCTTCCATTCTGTTAGTGCTGTGTATCACATTTAATGTTTTGTACATGTTGGACCATTCTTGCATCCCAGGGATAAATCCCACTTGATCACAGTGTATGCTCCTTTTAATGTGTTGCCTAATTTGGTTTACTAATGTTTTTTTGAGAATTTTAGCATTTTATATTTTTCAGGGATATTGTCCTGTAGTCCTATATTCCTTTATAGTGGCTTATCTGGCTTTGATATCAAGATAAGAGTATTTCTTCCCCTTCAATTATTTGGAGAGTTTAAGCAGTATTGGCATTAATTCTTTAGATGTTTGGTAGCATTCACCAGTGAAACAATCTGATCCTGGACTTTTCTTTGTCATGAGGGTTTTGATTACTACTTAATCTCTTTAGTTGTTATGGTCTGTTCAGACTTTTTTGGTTCTTCATGATTTAGTCTTGGTAGGTTGTATTGCATTGTTCTCAAAATTTGTCTAATTCTTCTAGGTTGTCTAATTTGTTGGTGTATAATTGTTCATAGTCTTTTATAATTATTTGTATTTTTTTTGGTAAATTACAGGTACATTACAGTTATAATGTATCCTCTTTCATTTATAATTTCATTTACTTGAATCTTCAGTCTTTTCTTTTGGTACATCTGGCTAAAGTTTTGTCAATTTTGTTTATCTTTTCAAAACACCAATTTCATTTCATTGATTTTTTTTCCTATTGTCGTTCTAGTCTTTAGTACATTTATTGTTTTCTTTCTTCTGCTAACGTTGGACTTAGCTTGTTATTCTCCTTCTAATTCCTTGCAGTGTAACGTTAGATTGTTAACTGAGATGTTTTTCTTTTCTTTTCTTTTCTTTTCTTTTCTTTTCTTTTCTTTTCTTTTCTTTTCTTTTCTTCTTTTTAGAACGTTTCTGCTGTATCCTGTAAGTTTTGCTATGTTGTGGTCTCATTTTTTTTTCTCAAGAAAGTTTCTCATTTCCTTTTTATTTCTTCTTTGACCCAATGTTCAGGAATATGTTGTTTCATTTCCATATATTTGTGAATTTTTAAATTTTCTTCCTATTATTGATTTCTATTTTCATATTGTTGTGGTCAGAAAAAAAGATATATTATTTCAGTCTTCCTAAATATCTTAAACCTTGCCTTGTGGTCCAACATATGACCTATTCTGGAAAATGTTCCCTGTGCACCTGAAGAGAATGTGTATTCTAGTCCTGTTGGATGGACTGTTCTGCTTATATCCTGTTAGGTCCATTTGGTATATAGTGTTATTCTGTTACAAGTATAGTCACTCCTTCTCTGCTTTGGTTACTATTTCATGGAATATCTCTTTCTATGTCTTCACTTTCAATCTATGTATGTATTTAAAGTGAAAGTGGATCTCTTATGGAGAACATATTCCTGGATTTTTATCCATTTAGCCACTTTGTGTCTTTTAATTAATTTAGCCCATTTACATGGCTAAATTGATGGACATTATTGATGGATAAGGACTTACTATTATCATTTTGTTCATTGTTTTCTGACTTAAAATTTTTTCCTTCTTCTTTTGCTGTCTTCCTTTGTGTTTATTATTATTATTATTATTATTATTATTATTATTATTTTGTTCTTATATGCTCTAATTCCTTTCCCTTTATCTTTTGTATACCTATAACAGGTATTTTTTTCCTGTGTGTTTGCCATGAGGCTTACATAAAACATCTTACAGATATAAATCTATGTTAAGCTTATTACAATTTATTTCTATTACATGCAAAAACTCTACAGTTTTATTTATCCTACAGTCTACATTTTCTGCCGTCAATGTCACACTTTACATTTTTTTGCATTGTGACCATCAACAAATTATTGTAACTATCATTATTTATACATACACTTCTAATTTTATACTAGAGATAAAAATGATTTACATGCTACCATTACAGTATTACGGTATTGGGAGTTTTATTTAAATGTACTTTTATCAGTGAGTTTTCTATTCAATGTTTTCATGTTATTACTCATTACCCTTTCATTTGAACTTGAAGAATTCCTTTAAGTATTGTAAGGCAAGCCTAATGGTTATAAACTACCTTAACTCTTGTATGTGTGGGAACATCTTTATCTTTCCTTCAGTTCTGAAGTAAACTCTTGGTCAGCAATTTGAGTCCTTTCTCTTTTTTCTGGTCAATATAACTAAAGGTTTGTCAATGTTGTTGATTTTTATAATGAATTAACTTTTCATTTTATTGATATTCACTCTTGTTTTTCAATTTTCTATTCCAATTATTTCCATTTCACTTTATTATTACCTTTCATGTGTTTTGTTCAGGTTTAGTTTGCTCTTCTTTTCTAGTTTCTTAAAATGAAAAGTTACCTAAATGATTTAAAATCTTTCGTCCTTTTTAATGTAGGCATTTAGAGTTAAAAGTTTCCCTTAAAGCACTGATTTATCTATATCTCATATGTTTTGGCAAGTTAAATTTTAATTATTTTCATCTGAAAGAATTTTCTAATTTCCCTGTAATTTCTTAATTTATCCATTGGTTATTTTATTTTATTATTATTTTTTAATGTGGATTTATTTTTTGAGAGAGAGAGAGAGAGAGATCACAAGCAAGAGAGGGACAGAAAAAGAGGGACAGAGGTTCCAAAATGGTCTCTGTGCTGACAGCAGAGAGTCCATTGCAAGGCTCAAACTCAATAAACCTTGAGATCATGACTTGAACCAAGGTCAGATTCTTGACTGACTCAGCCACCCTGGCATCCAATCCATTGGTTATTTTAAAATGTGTTATTTAATTTCCACTAATTTGTGAATTTTTCAAATTCTCTTGTTATTTATTTCTAATTTAACTCCTTCATAGTTAGAAAACACATTTTGTATGATTTCAACTTTTACATTGGTTAAGGATTATTTTATGGCAAATGATATGGTTTATACTGGAAGATGCTCCATGTGTGCTTAAAAGGATATTGCATTCCACTGTTATTGGATGGAGTGTTCCATAGATGTCTATTAAGTCTTGTTGGTTTATAGTATTGTACAACTCTTTTGAACCCTTGTTGATCTTCTGCCTAATTATTCTATTCACTAATGAAAGTTTAATGATGAAGTCTCCAAGTATTAATGTTGGCTATTCTTCCCTTTAATCTGGTCAGTTTTGTGGGCTCTGTTGTTGAATGCATGTATATTTTTCTCAGTTTTATTGAGAAAAAACTGACATACATGACTGTATAAGTTTAGGGCTTACAGCATGATGGTTTGATTTATCTACATTGTGAAATGATATTGCAATATCATCCACCATCTCATATAGGTACTATAAAAAGAAAAAAATAATAAAATGAACAAAATTCTCCTTGTGATGAGAATCTTGGGATTTACTCTCTTAGTAACTTTCCTATGTATCATACAGCAATGTTAGCTCTGGTCATTATGTTCTACATTACATCTCTAGTACTCATTTATCTTACAACTGGAAATTTGTAACTTTTGACTGACTTCCTCCAATTTGTCTTCTCCCCACTGTCTACCTATCAAAACCACATGTCAGATCTCTTTTTCTCTGAGGTTCTCTCTCTCTCTTTTTTCATTCCATATATAAGTGAGATCATATTGTATTTGTCTTTCTCTGTCTGTCTGGCTTATTTAACTTTGCATAATACTTTCAAGGTCCATTGATGTTGTCATAAGTGGTAGGATTTTCTCTTTTATTATGCTGAATAATACTCCATTATATATCTATCATCTATCTCTTATATATAGATGGATAGATGATAGATAGATGATAGATGATTGATAGATAGATGAAGATGTAGTATATGTGTGTATATATATATATATATATATATAGTCACAACTTTATCCATTCATTCGGTGATAAACACTTAAGTTGTTTCTATGTCTTGGCTATCGTAAATAATGCTGCCATAAATGTGGGGGCACAGACATTTTTGAGTTAGTGTTTTCATTTCCTTTAAATGTATTCCCAGAAGTGGTATTGCTGTATCATATGGTAGTGTTATTTTTAATTTTTTGAAGATCCTCCATATGATTTTCCATAGAGTTTGTACTTAGTTACAATCCCATCAACAATGTACAGGGTTCCTCTTTCTCCACATTCATAGCAGCACTTGTTATCTCTTGTCTTCTTCATAATAACCATTTTAACAGGTCTAAAGTGGTATTTTATTGTGGTTTTACTTTGCATTTCCCTAATGATTAGTGATGTTCAGCTTTTTTTTTTTTTTTTTTTTTTTTTTTTTTTTTTTTTTTTGTATGTACCTGTTGGTATTTCATATATCTCCTTTGGAGAAATGTCTATCCAGATAATTTTCCCATTTTTTTCTTTTAAATTGGTTATATGGGGGTTTTGCTATTAAGTTGTATGTGTTATTTATATATTTGGATATTAAACCCTTTCAGTATAATGGCTTGCAAATGTTTTTTTTTTCTTTTTTTCATTCCATAGGTTGCCTTTTCACTTTGTTGATGATTTCTTCTGCTGTACAGAAGCTTTTTGTTGTAGTCCCACTTGTTTATCTGCGATTTTTGTTGCTTGTGCTTTAGGTGCCATATCAAAAAAGTAATTACCAAGGTCCAGGCCTCTTCTTTCTTTTAGCAGTTTCATGGTTTCAGGTGTTACATTTAAGTCTTATCAATTTCAAGTTAATTTTTGTGAGGAATAAAGGGTTTTCATTCTTTTACATGTGACTATCCAATTATCTCCACACCATTTATTGAGGAGACTGTCTTTTCTCCATTGAGTATGCTTGGCTTTCTTGTCAAATATTAGTTGAAAGTATGTGTGAGAGTTTATTTTGGGCTCTCAGTTCTGTTCCATTGTCCTATTTGTTTTTATGTTAGTACAACACTGTTTTGATGACTATAGCTTTATAGTATAGCTTGAAACCAAAGAATGTGATGTCTCCTGCTTTTTTCTTCTTTCTCAGGATTTCTTTGGGTATTCAGAGTCTTTTCAGTTTTTATATGAATTTTACAGGTATTTTTCTACCTCTGCAAAAATGCCATTAGGATCTTGATGGCAATGAATCTATAAATGGTTTTTGGAAGTATTGACATTTTAATATTATCAATGCATATATCTTTTTAATTTTTATCTTCCTGATACATTTGTTATCATTAGTTATCCTTCTTTATGTGTAGTAACATTTTTTTTGGTTGTTGTTTTAAAGACTATTTTCCCTGTATTTGTACAGCTACTCCATCTCTCTCATGGTCTTCTTTGGAAGTCATATGTTTTTCCAACCTTTTACTTTTATCCTATTTGTATATATTAATCTAAAGTAAGTCTTCTGTGGACAGCATATGCTTCTATCTTGTTGTTAACTCAGATTGAAACTCTCTGGCTTTTCATTGGATTTTTAAATACATTTAAGTTCAATGTTATCACCCATATGATTGAATTTTCATATGCGTTTTTGCTGTTTGTTTTCTATATGACTCATGTCTTTTTTAAAAAAATTCCTCCGTTCCTTCTTTATTTCCTTCTTTTTCATTAAATGAATATTTTCTTTTGTAACACTTGAACTTTTTAATATATTCACTTAACAATTTTTAGTAATTTTTTAGTGGTTGTACTAAGACTTAAAAAATACATCTTGTTATCAGAATCTATCTCCAATTTCCATTAATTTAATTTGTTATTTAAAAAACTCCCTTTATTCCTGTATAGCTGTATTTACTTTTTCTTTTTTTGCCATTCTTGCTCAATTACCTTGTCTAATATATGTTATAAATTATTTAATATATAGTTATAATTATAAATGAATTTAATTTTATTTCTCTTAAAGGAAGGTAAGGAAATAAGGTGGATAGATAGATACATAGATACATACATAATAGGTAGAGAATAGAGAATTTATAATATTCTGTTCATTTCTTAAACAGAATCTGTGCTACCTTCTCCTGTCTTTTCCTTCCTCCAATACATGTTTCATTCCTTCCACCCCCTTTTGTATTGTTATTGTCTACTATATTGTATTTCCATATGATATACGCACACAATGCAATAATATATATATACTGATTTATAAAGTTGTTTCTTAAGATGTTAAGAAACAAAGGGGAAATGTCAAGTTATACTGACTTTTATAATTTTCTTCATAATCACCTTAAATGGCACTCTGTTTTTTGTTTGTTTTCTTTAATGGATTCAAACACTCCCTGTATTTCTATGCTTTCAACCTGAAGAATTTTCTTTGTGTTTCTTGTAAGGCAGGAATGCTAGCAACAAATTCCCTTGCTTATTGTGTTTATTTGAGGTACTAGTCATTTTGGGATACCATAATGAAATACCACAGACTGGGTGGCTAAAAGAATAGAAATTTATTTTCTCACCTTTCTAGAATTGAGAAGCCCCAGATCAAAATTTTAGGGGTGCCTGGGTGGCTCAGTTGGTTGAACATCCAACTTTGGCTCAGGTCATGATCTCATGGTTTGTGAGTTTGAACCCTCCATGTTGGGCTCTGTGCTGACAGCTCAGAGCCTGGAGCCTGCTTCAGATTCTGTGTTTCCCTCTGTCTCTGCTCCTCCCCCACTTGCACTCTGTCTCTGTCTCTCTCTCTTTCTAAATAAATAAATAAATAAACATGAAAAAAAAATTTTAAAAGTCCAGCAGTGTTGGTTTCTGGTGAGAACTTTCTGGCTTGCAGATGGTCACATTCTGGCTTGCCGTGCCATCATACGGCAGAGGGAGAGAGAAAGAGCTCTTTGGTATCTCTTCTCATAAGGACAATAATCCAATAGAATGAAGAACCAACACTTACGACCTCATTTAACCTGAATTATCTTCATAAATGCTCTATTTCCAAATGCAGTCACATTGTGGTTGGGGCTTCAACATATGAATTTTGAAGGTTTATTTTGACATCATTTTAAAATGTAGTTTGATGGATATAAGAGATTTGGTTGAGAGTTCTATTTTCTGTGCTTTGTTTTGTTTTGCTTTTTTCACTTTGAATATGTCATCATACTTATTTCTGACCTTCATTGTATTTGATTTGAAGTTAGGTGTTAATCTTACTGGGATTTCCTTTTTCATGATTAGTAATTTTCTCTTGCCACTTTCAGGATGTGTCTTTGACTATCACGTGTCTTATGTAGATTACTTTGTGTTGAGCTTCTTGAATGCATTAATTGAATTTGTCATGTTCTCAGAAATTATTTCTTTGAACATTTTTAATTCTCTTTTCTTTTGTCTTCTGGTAGTCCATTATTTGCATGTTATTATACTTAATAATGTCCAATATTTTTTCTGAATATCTGTTCATTTTCCTTCATTCTTTTTTCTTTGTTCCATAATCATAATAGCTCAGTTTTCAAATGTTTTAATTCTTCCTTCAGCCATATCAAATCTAATGTTGATCCTCTCCAGTGAAATTCTTATTTCTTATTATATATTTCAACTGCAGAATTTCTATTTTTTCTTTTACGTTTTATATCTCTTTATTGATATCCTTTACTTGACAAGACACTGTCATCATAATTTCATTGAATTTATTATACATAATTTTCTTTAATTCTCTCAATATAATTATGATAACTACTTTTAAGTTTTTTTCAATGTTTATTTTTCAGAAACAGAACATGAGCAGGGGAAGGGCAGAGAGAGAGGGAGACACAGAATATGAAGCAGGCTCCAGGCTCTGAGCTGTCAGCACAGAGCTCCATGGGGCTTGAACTCATGAACTGTGAAATCATGACCTGAGCGGAGGTCGAAGTCAATGCTTAACTGACTGAGCCACCCAAGCTCCCCTATGGTAATTTCTTTTAACTCTTTGTCCATTCCTACAGGAGCAAAGGCAAATGCCTTCAGCCTGTCTTTTTTTTTCCCTGTGTAGGGGCCATATTTTCTTTTTCTTTTGTGTATTTTATACATTTTTGTTGAAAACTGGGACTTTTAAGAAATATAGTACAGCAAGTCTAGATACTGATCTCTTCTTGCCAGCTTATTAATATGTTGTGCTTTCTTATATGGTAATGATTTGGCTGTAGTATTTCAGTGAAGTCTGTTTTTTCTTAACCATGCTGACTCTGAGGTTCTGCTCAAAGTTTTGCTCCTTTAAAAAAAAAAATAAGCGTAGGGTCCCAGGGTTTGCCACTTAGTTAACACTGTTTAGTTGCCAGCCACTGATTTGTCAGAGGCTGTGCTTAACCCCTTTGAATTAGCAAGGTTTATTTTTTTTTCCTTTTAATATTAGATCTGTATGTGGCTTCAAGCCTTATTTTATTGTTGAAAGAGTTTATGAATTTTCTGCACATTCACCTAGAGAGTTTTTTCTCAAAAGTTCCCTTTCAGTCACCTCACCTTTTAGAGGAAAGATCCTTGAATATGCATAGTCTTCCTGATCAGCAGGGATGAGTAATTTGGCAGTTCTCTTTGAGTCTTTTTCTGATCTTCTCAGTAAGCTTCTGACTGGTTTGCTTCTATTGATAACACATGTAGCTGTTAGGCTCCACTAACTGCTAGTTGACTTTGGCAATACCTTGGGATACAGTATGCTCCATAATGGGAACCAATTAAGTCAGGGCCCCTGATAAAGGTGGGCTGTTAGCAGTCTTGAGTATTGTTTTGACAGTTTTCTGGGTAAAACCTGTAAAGGGCAAGTGCTGGTGGAGGGGGTTGCTCTCTACTGGCTGCCCTACCTGTATTCTCCTTATGAATCAGGAGTTATGGTGTACATGTGTCAGGGAAAGATGGAAACAGGTTTCAGCACTGAGCACCACCCATTATGGATCTTCTGCAATTCAAAACAACAGAGGATAGGATTTGGTAATTTTTTTAGTTTTCTAATATATCCAGGGTAGGTTTTGTGTCCCAGGAAGCTGGGGACAAGGATATTTGCCATTTTTCTGTCAACTCCACTAAAGAAGTTTTCCCACAATATACAGTTGTATGGAAAAGGAGACTGAACTCTTCACAAGTTACCCTGCCCAGATCCTCCCTACTTGGAGTTCAGGATGAAAAAATGGTTATTGACACCTGAATGCTATCACACACTCAATATAAGCCTTTTGCAGCATGGAGCTCATTGGCTTTCTAGAAGGCTAGGGGGTGGGGGCAGGAACTGCTACTTGAATGCCAAGTCAGTTGCCATAACTCATTGCCATGAAAGAGCTAAGGAAGGAGGTGAGTATAGTCTCTAGCATGAATGCCATAGCCTCCCACTGTTATGACTGAGTTTCCATGGGTTTTGTTGAAAAAATTTGCTGTAAGGTCTTTGATCAAACTCCATAATCTTTGAATGATTGCCTTTCCTAATTTTAACAAGCTTAGTAGATGCCTTTCTGGGGGAGAATTTTCCCTAAGTTCTTTGTACCACCATTTTGGATACCTGCATGAGTTTTTGAGCACTGTTCCATCTTACAAAATTAGAGAAATAATATTTTCTCTACATATGTTATTGTGACTATTGCATTAAATTATTTTTCGCAATCAGAAGTTCCCCTAACTGAATCATTATGTCAATATACTGGCATATAATTTTTAGCACCAAATTTGCATTAGCAAAAATCATTATCAGTAGGTAGAAACAGCAATTTCAGGTGACTTTGATCTTAGGCAATGCTGCAATTGGTCTACATGATACAATAAATTCATTGGATCATTATTTTATGACAAACTTTATTCATTTTTCCCTTCAATTTAATTATCATAAAGCTTTTATAGAAAGCACATTAATATTCTGGAAATAATAATATAAAAATGCCCTACTTACTGGAGAAGGTGTTAAAAAAGGGATACAGAATGGAAACATGGTAGTCATTGTCAGGATGACAGCTTGGTGAAATGACAAAGGTTAATTGAGAATCAAGAACTTGCCTTGGCCATCTTGCTCTGAAACCTGGAAGGATTATTAAATCCCTGTGCCTAACGGTACCCTTAGAGTATCCAACTAAAACCTTGTATAATGATGAGATTTAGTGAGACCACCAAAGATCTGTTTAAATATATTCTTCTGAATCAAGAAAGCTGGAATCAGAAGGAGAGGGTCATAAGGATAACAGAGAATATATTATCATAATAATGGGGTCTGAAAAATAGAAGAAATGATGGCCATCTAGCACATTAAATTTCTAAAATTTTAATCAGAAGTAACACTTTTTTAAAGAAGAATTTAAGAAGATTGAGCTTCAATATGCAAAAATTAGTGCTCTGGTAGAAGTGAGGTTGGAGCAAGTCCTGCAACTCTAACTTGCTCATACCTCCCTCGGCAGACTTGAGCCCAGTATTGCCAATATCTGGCTATTTGGAACCCAATTTAAAACTTGATCTGATCCCATCTTTCCTCTGTGAGAATAAAATCACATATGGTGGAGAGCACTAAAAGTCACGGGGTTGGGGCGCCTGGGTGGCGCAGTCGGTTGAGCGTCCGGCTTCAGCCAGGTCACGATCTCGCGGTCCGTGAGTTCGAGCCCCGCGTCGGGCTGTGGGCTGATGGCTCAGAGCCTGGAGCCTGTTTCCGATTCTGTGTCTCCCTCTCTCTCTGCCCCTCCCCCGTTCATGCTCTGTCTCTCTCTGTCCCAAAAATAAATAAAACGTTGAAAAAAAAAATTAAAAAAAAAAAAAAAAAAAGTCACGGGGGTGGCCCTAATAACATGTGGTAGAAGAAACTCCATTCATTCTTAAGTCTTTATTGAGTCTTCTTGACTAAGGAGTTGGCTCCTGAACAAAACCCTATTTGTGATCTTTCATGTTCTACCAGAGGCAATCACAAGGACTTTACATAGGTCATTTTATGTTAATATGTGATAATTAGAAAGTGATCTTTTTGCTAGTATTCATATAGGTTGTAGTCAGCTGTGTACCTCCTCTCCTGATCTTGAAAATCTCATTAGTTCCTAGAAAGGATGAGGTGTGTTAGAATGTGAGAAGAGTCTCTTGAAGGCATCTGTAAGTTCTGAGACCCTTTTAGCTGCCTTTGCAAAGCTGGGGTACAGCCAGAGGAGGGAAGTGCACCATGATCTTACCATGTGTCCCCTGCATTTGCTGTAGCCCTCTCTTTGAGAGCCCATGTCCTGCTGTGGGATACACTGAAGCAGAGGAATAGACCCTCCAGCAGAGAGTAGAGACTGTTTCACTGAGACAGCAAGCTGGATGGAAGAACTGGTGAGAAGTTGAAGTATACAGCTGGTGAACTCTAGATGGAGCCAAAACAGCGATGAAGACCCTTTTGGCATATCTTGGCATAGAAATCGTCCATAAGCTCACCCAACTATAGCTGGCATCATCAGAGTTTATCAGGTCATACCAGGAACAGAAGAACAAGGCAATTCACGTAGAGACCATTTATCCCCTCTATGTCCTCAAATTACCATGAAAATGCAGAATTTCCCCTGGCTTGGAGTACCTGGGTGGCTCAGTCAGTTAAGCATCTGACTGTGTTCTGCTTGGGATTCTCTCCTTTTCTTTCTCTGGCCATCCCCTGCTCATGTCCTTTCTTGCCCTCTCTCAAAATAGATAAATAAACGTTTAAAAAGTTGCCCTGCCTCATAAACCTGGATACTTTCTTCAGGAAAGATTCAGGATGAGGGGAGAGGAACTGGGAGACTGAACATTTATATTGAGAAAAATTAAACATCCAGAGGGATTGCATAAATTAGCATGTTGCACTCAACTTTAAGTTGTGAGAAAATAAAATAATTGACATTTTATTAACTGGAAGGCAGAGGCTTGCACTTTGTTCAGCAGAGAAGATGTCCATCTTCAAAGCAGCCACACCTGGTGTGGCAGAACAATCAGGCAAGAGCCTGAAGCTCAGTGAGCATTGGGCAGGTACAGGCCAGGTAGAAAGAGTATTTGCAAAGGAGTGCTGTGGCCATCTCCATAAGGAAGTCAACCAGATGGAGGACACAATCACATCAATATCCTTCCTTGTTATTTTCACCCCCATCCCACATTGGTTCAGAACTTTTTCTTGGTGGAAAAGCTGTGGAACAAATTTGAAGGGGCTTAATGTATGACATTTAAATAAATAGTCAATATCTCTGCCCTCTTCCATCTTGTTCAGTGTTCGTCTCTAGTTTATAGAATGGCTCTCAGGAGCTGAAAATGGGGCCAAAATTTTTAAGTTTGAGAATGATCCATTGAAAAGACAAAGCTGAAAGGGTCTAAAAAGACTGAGAAACCTCACACTTTCTTTAAGACATACAGATAAAGTCAGGTATCTGGGTCTAGATTACATATTCAGTGACAGATGGATCTATGAATCCTTATTAGATTATCTTTACCAAATGTACTCTGAGAGTGAGAACATTCACTGAATACCTAAAACATGTCACTATCCTATTCTTATAGATGAGAAAACTGAGGTTCAGAGAAAAAAGCTCAGTATCCCAGAATGACTAAAAAGCAAGTAGTAGAGTTAAAATAATAAGTTCTAGAAATGTTAACAGTGTATCTTTTATATGATACAGTGTTAAATAAAACAGATGTGATCTTGCAGTTCATAAAAATAAGTTTGGTGAAAATTAACATTATATTCAACTATGTCAATGAAGCTTAATATCATAAATTATTTTAAGTGGATTAAGGAAGATGAATAAAGGCAGGAAATTATTCTCAAAAAAAAAAAAAAAGACAAAGAGAATTAGCCTAGGTAAGGGATATAACACAGCTTCTAAAACAGCAATCTAATAAGTAATGCTTGTTCTTTCCTGTCTGTTCTAATATTCACAGAGGTTCTTATTCAATTATTTGCTGTCTTATATCATATGTTTTAATCCCTTTTAGTTGTGCTTGTCTATCCAGTCTTCACCAATGGACAAGATAGTATACCTGTTTCTCATCTCCATAGAATGTGGCACTAAATATCCCTGTGCAAATACGTAGCCCAGTCAAGAATTTGGTTACACAGATTCATTAGCAGGAGGTACATAACAGTAGCAATTAATATATCTTATCAGCTGCATGTCATTATTTCTCATTACTATAGAGAACATCAACCAGGACTTCATAATGGACCCAAACAGTCTTTAAGTGTTGGCAATAAATAGATACAAATACACAGTCCTTACCATCAGGAAAACTCAGCTGAGAGGGAGATGCAGATTTGTTCAGAGATCCCTGTAGACAAAATGTGGAAGCTTGTATACATAGGCTATAATTGTGCCTCAGCTGAGATTGGTCCTCCTCCCTGAGGATAGAAGGTCATAGAAAGTGTTTGGTCAAGATTTCCCTTTTCAGGAAACTGGAGTCTAATATAAGTAGAAATGTTTACTAAAAAAATTTGGATGACTCTTAGAACTGTTGGATGGGACGGAGGGAAGATGGCGGCATAGGAGGACGCTGGGCTCACCGCGCATCCTGCTGATCAATTAGATTCCACCTACACCTGCCTAAATAACCCAGAAAACCGCCAGAGGATTAGCAGAACGGAGTCGCCGGAGCCAAGCACAGACGAGAGGCCCACGGAAGAGGGTAGGAAGGGCGGCGAGGCGGTGCATGCTCCAGGGACTGGTGGGAGGGAGCCGGGGCGGAGGGGCGGCTCGCCGGCCAAGCAGAGCCCCGGAGTCGGGCTTGCAAAAGCGGAGGGGCCTGACGGACTGTGTTCCGACAGCAAGCGCGACTTAGCGTCTGGGAGGTCATAAGTTAACAGCTCTGCTTGGAAAGCGGGAAGGCTGGAGGACAAAGGGAGGGAGAGCTGCTGAGCCCCCGGATGACAGAGCTCAGTTTGGTGGGGAACAAAGGCGCTCACCAGCGCCATCTCCCCCGCCCATCCCTCAGCCAAAATCCCAAAGAGAACCAGTTCCTGCCAGGGAACTTGCTCCCTCCGCGCAAACACCCAACTCTGTGCTTCTGCGGAGCCAAACCTCCGGCAGCGGATCTGACTCCCTCCCGCTGCCACAGGGCCCCTCCTGAAGTGGATCACCTAAGGAGAAGCGAGCTAAGCCTGCCCCTCCTGCCCCTGTGCACCTTGCCTACCCACCCCAGCTAATACGCCAGATCCCCAGCATCACAAGCCTGGCAGTGTGCAAGTAGCCCAGACGGACCACGCCACCCCACAGTGAATCCCGCCCCTAGGAGAGGGGAAGAGAAGGCACACACCAGTTTGACTGTGGCCCCAGCGGTGGGCTGGGGGCAGACATCAGGCCGGACTGCGGCCCCGCCCACCAACTCCAGTTATACACCACAGCACAGGGGAAGTGCCCTGCAGGTCCTCACCATGCCAGGGACTATCCAAAATGACCAAGCGGAAGAAGTCCCCTCAGAAGAATCTCCAGGAAATAACAACAGCTAATGAGCTGATCAAAAAGGATTTAAATAATATAACAGAAAGTGAATTTAGAATAATAGTCATAAAATTAATCGCCGGGCTTGAAAACAGTATAGAGGACAGCAGAGAATCCCTTGCTACAGAGATCAAGGGACTAAGGAACAGTCACGAGGAGCTGAAAAACGCTTTAAATGAAATGCAAAACAAAATGGAAACCACCACAGCTCGGATCGAAGAGGCAGAGGAGAGAATAGGTGAACTAGAAGATAAAGTTATGGAAAAAGAGGAAGCTGAGAGAAAGAGAGATAAAAAATCCAGGAGTATGAGGGGAAAATTAGAGAACTAAGTGATACACTAAAAAGAAATAATATACGCATAATTGGTATCCTAGAGGAGGAAGAGAGAGGGAAAGGTGCTGAAGGGGTACTCGAAGAAATAATAGCTGAGAACTTCCCTGAACTGGGGAAGGAAAAAGGCATTGAAATCCAAGAGGCACAGAGAACTCCCTTCAGACGGAACTTGAATCGATCTTCTGCACGACATATCATAGTGAAACTGGCAAAATACAAGGATAAAGAGAAAATTCTGAAAGCAGCAAGGGGTAAACGTGCCCTCGCATATAAAGGGAGACCTATAAGACTCGTGACTGATCTCTCTTTTGAAACTTGGCAGGCCAGAAAGAATTGGCACGAGATTTTCAGTGTGCTAGACAGAAAAAATATGCAGCCGAGAATCCTTTATCCAGCAAGTCTGTCATTTAGAATAGAAGGAGAGATAAAGGTCTTCCCAAACAAACAAAAACTGAAGGAATTTGTCACCACTAAACCAGCCCTACAAGAGATCCTAAGGGGGACCCTGTGAGACAAAATACCAGAGACATCACTACAAGCATAAAACATACAGACATCACAATGACTCTAAACCCGTATCTTTCTATAATAACACTGAATGTAAATGGATTAAATGCGCCAACCAAAAGACATAGGGTATCAGAATGGATAAAAAAACAAGACCCATCTATTTGCTGTCTACAAGAGACTCATTTTAGACCTGAGGACACCTTTAGATTGAGAGTGAGGGGATGGAGAACTATTTATCATGCTACTGGAAGCCAAAAGAAAGCTGGAGTAGCCATACTTATATCAGACAAACTAGACTTTAAATTAAAGGCTGTAACAAGAGATGAAGAAGGACATTATATAATAGTTACAGGGTCTATCCATCAGGAAGAGCTAACAATTATAAATGTCTATGCGCCGAATACCGGAGCCCCCAAATATATAAAACAACTACTCACAAACATAAGCAACCTTATTGATAAGAATGTGGTAATTGCAGGGGACTTTAACACTCCACTTACAGAAATGGATAGATCATCTAGACACACGGTCAATAAAGAAACAAGGGCCCTGAATGATACAATGGATCAGATGGACTTGACAGATATATTTAGAACTCTGCATCTCAAAGCAACAGAATATACTTTCTTCTCGAGTGCACATGGAACATTCTCCAAGATAGATCATATACTGGGTCACAAAACAGCCCTCCATAAGTTTACCAGAATTGAAATTATACCATGCATACTTTCAGACCACAATGCTATGAAGCTTGAAATCAACCACAGAAAAAAGTCTGGAAAACCTCCAAAAGCATGGAGGTTAAAGAACACCCTACTAACGAATGAGTGGGTCAACCAGGCAATTAGAGAAGAAATTAAAAAATATATGGAAACAAACGAAAATGAAAATACAACAATCCAAACGCTTTGGGACGCAGCAAAGGCAGTCCTGAGAGGAAAATACATTGCAATCCAGGCCTATCTCAAGAAACAAGAAAAATCCCAAATACAAAATCTAACAGCACACCTAAAGGAAATAGAAGCAGAGCAGCAAAGGCAGCCTAAACCCAGCAGAAGAAGAGAAATAATAAAGATCAGAGCAGAAATAAACAATATAGAGTCTAAAAAAACTGTAGAGCAGATCAATGAAACCAAGAGTTGGTTTTTTGAAAAAAGAAACAAAATTGACAAACCTCTAGCCAGGCTTCTCAAAAAGAAAAGGGAGATGACCCAAATAGATAAAATCATGAATGAAAATGGAATGATTACAACCAATCCCTCAGAGATACAAACAATTATCAGGGAATACTATGAAAAATTATATGCCAACAAATTGGACAACCTGGAAGAAATGGACAAATTCCTGAACACCCACACTCTTCCAAAACTCAATCAGGAGGAAATAGAAAGCTTGAACAGACCCATAACCAGCGAAGAAATTGAATCGGTTATCAAAAATCTCCCAACAAATAAGAGTCCAGGACCAGATGGCTTCCCAGGGGAGTTCTACCAGACGTTTAAAGCAGAGATAATACCTATCCTTCTCAAGCTATTCCAAGAAATAGAAAGGGAAGGAAAACTTCCAGACTCATTCTATGAAGCCAGTATTACTTTGATTCCTAAACCAGACAGAGACCCAGTAAAAAAAGAGAACTACAGGCCAATATCCCTGATGAATATGGATGCAAAAATTCTCAATAAGATACTAGCAAATCGAATTCAACGGCATATAAAAAGAATTATTCACCATGATCAAGTGGGATTCATTCCTGGGATGCAGGGCTGGTTCAACATTCGCAAATCAATCAACGTGATACATCACATTAACAAAAAAAAAGATAAGAACCATATGATCCTGTCAATCGATGCAGAAAAGGCCTTTGACAAAATCCAGCACCCTTTCTTAATAAAAACCCTTGAGAAAGTCGGGATAGAAGGAACATACTTAAAGATCATAAAAGCCATTTATGAAAAGCCCACAGCTAACATCATCCTCAACGGGGAAAAATTGAGAGCTTTTTCCCTGAGATCAGGAACACGACAGGGATGCCCACTCTCACCGCTGTTGTTTAACATAGTGCTGGAAGTTCTAGCATCAGCAATCAGACAACAAAAGGAAATCAAAGGCATCAAAATTGGCAAAGATGAAGTCAAGCTTTCGCTTTTTGAAGATGACATGATATTATACATGGAAAATCCGATAGACTCCACCAAAAGTCTGCTAGAATTGATACATGTATTCAGCAAAGTCGCAGGATACAAAATCAATGTACAGAAATCAGTTGCATTCTTATACACTAACAATGAAGCAACAGAAAGACAAATAAAGAAACTGATCCCATTCACAATTGCACCAAGAAGCATAAAATACCTAGGAATAAATCTAACCAAAGATGTAAAGGATCTGTATGCTGAAAACTATAGAAAGCTTACGAAGGAAATTGAAGAAGATTTAAAGAAATGGAAAGACATTCCCTGCTCATGGATTGGAAAAATAAATATTGTCAAAATGTCAATACTACCCAAAGCTATCTACACATTCAATGGAATCCCAATCAAAATTGCACCAGCATTCTTCTCGAAACTAGAACAAGCAATCCTAAAATTCATATGGAACCACAAAAGGCCCCGAATAGCCAAAGGAATTTTGAAGAAGAAGACCAAAGCAGGAGGCATCACAATCCCAGACTTTAGCCTCTACTACAAAGCTGTCATTATCAAGACAGCATGGTATTGGCACAAAAACAGACACATAGACCAATGGAATAGAATAGAAACCCCAGAACTAGACCCACAAACGTATGGCCAACTCATCTTTGACAAAGCAGGAAAGAACATCCAATGGAAAAAAGACAGCCTCTTTAACAAATGGTGCTGGGAGAACTGGACAGCAACATGCAGAAGGTTGAAACTAGACCACTTTCTCACACCATTCACAAAAATAAACTCAAAATGGATAAAGGACCTGAATGTGAGACAGGAAACCATCAAAACCTTAGAGGAGAAAGCAGGAAAAGACCTCTCTGACCTCAGCCGTAGCAATCTCTTACTCGACACATCCCCAAAGGCAAGGGAATTAAAAGCAAAAGTGAATTACTGGGACCTTATGAAGATAAAAAGCTTCTGCACAGCAAAGGAAACAACCAACAAAACTAAAAGGCAACCAACGGAATGGGAAAAGATATTTGCAAATGACATATCGGACAAAGGGCTAGTATCCAGAATCTATAAAGAGCTCACCAAACTCCACACCCGAAAAACAAATAACCCAGTGAAGAAATGGGCAGAAAACATGAATAGACACTTTTCTAAAGAAGACATCCGGATGGCCAACAGGCACATGAAAAGATGCTCAATGTCGCTCCTTATCAGGTAAATACAAATCAAAACCACACTCAGGTATCACCTCACGCCAGTCAGAGTGGCCAAAATGAACAAATCAGGAGACTATAGATGCTGGCGAGGATGTGGAGAAACGGGAACCCTCTTGCACTGTTGGTGGGAATGCAAATTTGTGCAGCCGCTCTGGAAAGCAGTGTGGAGGTTCCTCAGAAAATTAAAAATAGACCTACCCTATGACCCAGCAATAGCACTGCTAGGAATTTATCCAAGGGATACAGGAGTACTGATGCATAGGGGCACTTGTACCCCAATGTTCATAGCAGCACTCTCAACAATAGCCAAATTATGGAAAGAGCCTAAATGTCCATCAACTGATGAATGGATAAAGAAATTGTGGTTTATATACACAATGGAATACTACGTGGCAATGAGAAAAAATGAAATATGGCCTTTTGTAGCAACGTGGATGGAACTGGAGAGTGTGATGCTAAGTGAAATAAGCCATACAGAGAAAGACAGATACCATATGGTTTCACTCTTATGTGGATCCTGAGAAACTTAACAGAAATCCATGGGGGAGGGGGAGGAAAAAAGAAAAAAAAAAAAAAAAAAAGAGGTTAGAGTGGGAGAGAGCCAAAGCATAAGAGACTGTTAAAAACTGAGAACAAACTGAGGGTTGATGGGGGGTGGGAGGGAGGGAGGAGAGGGTGGGTGATGGGTATTGAGGAGGGCACCTTTTGGGATGAGCACTGGGTGTTTTATGGAAACCAATTTGACAATAAATTTCATATATTATAAAATAAATAAATAAAAAAAAAACAAAAAACTGAGAACAAACTGAGGGTTGATAGGGGGTGGGAGGGAGGGGAGGGTGGGTGATGGGTATTGAGGAGGGCACATTTTGGGATGAGCACTGGGTGTTGTATGGAAACCAATTTGACAATAAACTTCATATATTGAAAAAAAAAAAAAAAAAAAAAAAAAGAACTGTTGGATGGACCAGGGAAGTTGAGAGTTCAAGAAGAAGCTTTGGGAACACTACCTAAAACCAGACCATAACTAGTCTGAGAAATGAAACAGCACAGTTGCCACCAACCATTAGAAGCTCCATGTACTCATTCATTCATGAATTCAATAAAACATAATTAGGCACTTACTTTGGGCAGGCATTGTTGCAAGATCTGAAGGTAAAGCAGAGGGTGCAACCAGTCTGACCACTAACACTGCTTTGTCAATGGCCCTACTTATCACAGCTACCACTGCCAGCATTAGCTCCCTGTCCAATCCCTCTTGACTCAGTTTCTCTGGAGTCACAGTCCTATGACAGCATGCATGCAGCTGGCAAAGCCTACAAGGGAGGTTGAGACCAGAGTATCTAGCCTTTTTCTTTCATAAAAGGAGCCATGTTCACCATACCCACCAAGACTGCAGGATACCCCAAACATAGGACAGGATTTAACTACTATTTCTACAAAACGCCTACAAAATGAAAGACAAATGACCACCAGGAAATATATCATAGCATGGTAGATAAGGAGGCTAAATTTTGCAAGATGAGTGGTGGTGTGTCAAGCCACAAAGGGGACCCTCTTGAAAGGTATTCTATGCTGAGGAAACTACCTGGGCCAGATAAGCAACAGGGAGAGACAACACTGGCTTATAGATGGCCCAGATTATCTGGAGCATTATAACTATCATTTTAAAACAATTTAGAGTTTTTTTTTAATATTTTATTTTTGCTACTTTTCTGTCACTATATCTGCATGTATGTTCAAATTTCTGAATTTCATAATTATTTTTCTTCTTAAAGAACTTCTGTGGATATTTCCTGTGATGAATTTCCTTGGTATTTGGCTTTCTGATAAAGTGTTTCTACTTCACATTTAAAAGATAATTTTCTTGGATATAGAATTAGAGGTTTTGTCCTTGTTTTTTCTTTCAACGCTAAATATTTCACACCACACTGTTTGCCTGAATTTTATTTGAATAAGAAGTCCCCTGTAATGTGTATCTTTATTTCTCTATAGGTAAAACTTTCCTCTGGTTTTTTTCAAGATTTTCTCTTTGTCTTTGTTTTTCAGCAGTTTGAATATGGTATATGCCCAGGTGTGCTTTTTATTATGTTTATAACTCATCCTTCTTGGTGTTCTCTGAGCTTAACCATCTGAAGTCTCAGGCTTTTGACGTCTGTCATTAATTTTTGAAAGTTCTTGGACATTAACACTTCAAAAATATTATTTCTGCTCTACTCTTTCTTGTTCTTTTTCTTGTTCTTGTCGTTCTTCTTCTTCTTCTTCTTGTCCTTCTTCTCCTTCTTCTTCTTCCTCTTCTTTCTTCTTCTTTCTTTTATACATATGTTACAACTTTTTGAAATTGTCATACAATTCTTAGGTGTTCTGTTCTATTTTTCATGTTTTTTTTTTCTTTTTGTGTTTTAGTTTGGGAAATTTTTACTGAACTGTCTTCAAGTTCATTGTTTTTTTTACTGTTTAAGTCCATCCAAAAGATTTTTCATTTGCATTAAAATTATATTTTATTTATAGCATTTCCTTTTGATTTCTTTTCTTTATCAGAGAGGTTCTATCTCTCTAATAAAATTACCCAGCTATTGCTGCATTTGTCTACTTTTTCATTAGAGTCCTTAATACATTGATCATATTTATTTTAAATTCTCTGATAAGTCAACACCATATATGAGCCTGGCCACAACGACAACTTTAGGTCTTCAACTGTGTTGTATATTGCCCTTTAACATGCATTTTAAATTTTGGTTGAAAAAAATGATGTATTTTTTTGATGTAGGAGCTTAGTTTGAGAATGCATGTTATTCAGTCTAAGAGATGGATTAGATTTAATGTTGGCTATAGCTATAGGTACCAGAGGCTAAGGATTCCTCTAGTGTCTTTGTTGATGTCACTGTCCGTGGCTTAGGGGCTTCCTCTTGTTCTGCTCTTCAGAGAGAGTCATTTTTTTGTGGTCCTCTCTTTTGTTATGCAGATATGATTATGGACTTTTATTGTACTGGAAGCTTATTAGTGTAGCAGTAAAGTGTGAGGTGGGGGATCATTCTATCATCTTCAGATTATGTCTTTTACCAGGGCAATATCTCATGGGTGTGGTCTTCAAAAATGTTTTTGTTCCCCCATCTCTGATTTATAGCCTTGAATTTTTTGTCTCCTATTGTTTGTATTTCTTATTATTTTTCCTTAGGTGAGTCAGAAATGTTGGGCGGGGGTCTGAGTGAGGCAGATTTTCCCCTCCCATCTCCACTAGAATAAGGTTTCAGTACTACCTTCTGGTGAAGACTCTCACCTGGAGAGTGGGCTTTTGCTGGGGAAAAAGCTGGGAAGGTATATAATGCTACAATGGCCATTCATCCCTGAGTCCTGCCAGGGCCATGGGGAGATCTTTCTGAAATCTTTCTGGGGTTCTCACTGCAAGAACCAAGTGGAGTTCCTGGAGAGAAAGCCTGTGACAATGTCCCCCCCACCCATGCCTGTAGGAGGAACACTTATTTTTCTCAGTATTATGCTAATCTGTGTTCAGCCTCCGGTAATTAGTGAAAATTACTAGTTAGGTAAGTGTTTTTGTCATTTTATGGTTCCAATGACTTTTCATCCAGATGAGAAAATCTTGGGTACTCTATCTCTGGGTGCAGCTGACCTTACAGATTTCAGGTCATTTGCTCCCTGACCTCAGATCTCTAATAGGCCCAGGGAAAACTGATCTTCAGTTTGGCCAGATTTTTCCTGTTGTAAAACTGAGGTAATGAATTTCAAGCTCTTTACTTGTTGGAGCTGTTTTGAGGAATCTAATCACTGTCATTTTAACCAAAGGTATTTCATATGGTGGCTGAGTAAGATCTTTCCTAAACAGGTTGGCTAGAATGAAGCTAAACTATTTTTTTTTCTTTTCTCCTCAAAAATAGGGAAAATCCAATCAGGACCAACATAACTGACTTAACAGAAGAATCACTAATAGTACTAATTGCACCTCTCAATTAATCCAAGATTAATTAGGAAGGAAGCAGAACAATAATAGGAACTTGCCCTTGCTGATTATTCTCTCAAGGTTTCCAAGGTGGTGATGGAAAGTGGTAAGTTCCAAGGTTTTAAATCAGTCAGGTTTGGATTATTAATAGTAGCTCTTCCTTTTAGTCTCTTGGCTTCTCCCATAGTCATAATGTCTTCATATTAAAACAGAGGGTAACAACATGTACCATATGGGTTACTGCAAGGATTTATGTAATGCCTCTGGAACAGTGCCTGCTTCCTGGTCAGGAGTTGGTGACCTGGAATCCTCAACATCTATCCGCATCTTCCCTCTGCTCCTGCAGCATCACCAGCACCAGTGTCTTACCTCCACAGAATAGGAGCACAGTATTTGACCCTCGCTTGCCTAGTGACTTGTTCCATGTACCTGTGCCATCTGAGTCTGTGCCACAAAACTGGCATGCTGTTGGGTAGCTCCAGGTTCAGGTGGATGCTTTACTTCCTAATTAGCAAAGGCAGGGTTCTTACTAAATTACTGGCAGAATGTCTCATTGCCTTTTATTCATTACTCCCTTCTAATTATTCTAAATTGTTTCTTAATTGGATTCTGTCTACAGGAAAATGGATGTGAAATGAGCAGGACACAGGACAGACCTGCAGGGTGAAGCAGATAGTGCATGGTTCCTCAGAGATGGTATTTGCCACCAGCAGAAGATACTTCACCTGGAAGTTCCATTTCTTTTCCAGATGCCCTGAGATCACTTTTCCAGCCCTAGCAAAGGACACATTCTTTCCAGGGCTCTCAGTAAGTACAGACTATAGTCTGTCAGGATCAAATGTTCACAGCAAACTTTCAGTCTTGAGAAGATACCTCCCTCGGGGAAAGGTGAATAAAAGCAGGAAGAATCCACCCTGGAAGTTTTGTATCCTTGGCTATTCTCTGTCCCTGTGGCTTTGCTCCAAAACCCTGTGCAACCCAGAGCCATCATTTTTCTCCCTCTCCTACTGGGATATGACCCACACCAAGGCATTGCCTTGTCTCTTATCCTTCCTTTATGTTACTGATTTTATTCTTGTCAGAGGACTAAAGTTCCTTCTTATAAAGTTTCATCTCCAACTGTAAATGAAAATTATTTCTCTTACAGAAGGCAAGCTGTTACTTTGATAGTATGCAGAACGATATCAAAATTTGTAATCATGATCTCTACTCTTAAGAAATCAATCTAAGAAAATAATCACAAATGAAGACAAAGCTTAAACTCAAGAATGGTGTTATGGATTGAATTGTATCCCTTCAAAGTTCACATGTTGAAGTCCTAGCTCCCAGTACCCAAAGTATAAGACCTTAATTGGAGATAAAGTCTTTATAGAGGTAATTAAGTTAAAGTGAGGCCATTAGAATGGGTCCTAATCCAAAATGACTGAAGTCATTATAAAAATGAAAAATTTGGACAGAAATGTGTATGGAGAGAAGATAACGTGAAGACACAGGGAGAAGATGGTCATCTACATGTCAAGAAGACAAGCCTGGGACAGTCTCCCTTACAGACCCAGAAAGAACTAATCCTGCTTGCCCCTTGATCTCAGACTTCTAACCTCCAGAAGTGTGACAAGCATTTCTGTTAAGTCACCCAGTTTATGGCACTTTTTAAAGCATTCCTATCAAACTAATGCAGATGGACAAAGAGATATTGATAACATGGGAAAAAAATCTGAAAAAATAAGCTTAAAGTTTATAGGCAGGATGCTCACATATTATTTAGCCAGATAAAAAACTCACATAGAAAGGTCATTGAGGAAAATATTCAATCACACTAGTAACCAAAGAATGAAACTTCAAACAACAAAGAAATATATCTTTTCCCAACCAAATTGGATTTTTTAAATCAAACTACTTAATTCTGAGAAGGTCCAGGGAGATGAGTTTTCTCATATGCTGCTAATGGGTATGTGTATTGGTATAACTTTCCTGGAAACCAAGTTGGCTAAAAATTAAAGAACTTTAACATGTTTTTGTACTTTGTGGGCTAATATTTCAATTTATAGGAATGTATACTCAGAAAATAATCATGGTTTTGAAGAAAGGTTAAGGTACAAGGAGTTTTTCTAAAGCATGATTCATAATAGGAAAACAAGTAGAAGCAACAAAAATGCTGAGTAAGAAACAATATATAAATTCTGATATACTTGTGAAATTATATATTATGAAACAAAAATGTTGTAAGAATATGTTTCATACTGTGAGAATGCATTGCACTTTTTATATAAAATTAAAACCACTTAATGTATTTTTGAAGAAGTGACTAAGATTTTATACAAATCATCTTTAGTTATAAAAGTGTTTATTGTTTCAAAATTATTATTTTATTATTCCATATCTAATTTAAAATTAAAATACATATTTACACATATACTGTGAATAATTTAATACTCTTTTTGAACAAGAATTGAAAAGCACCATCAAGAAGATGTAATAATATATAGGGAATGGGTGTGGACATGAGGCTTTCTAGTATTCATAAAATCAATCACATAGTTGACTGCATTTTATTGACCTTTCTGGACCCCAGGCAGAAATAAATAGTTAAACAGTAAAACCACAGAGGCTTCACTGGGGAAAAAGATTCAGAGGCAGGAGAGGCAGGAATAGGTGATAGAGTGTAAATCAGAGAAGAGAAATGTCCTAGTTTACTATGCTAGTGAGGTAGTAGATGGGCTGTGTCAATCTAGGACATGCAGACAACATGACAGGTGGGTAGGACACAACACTTGGACCAATTAGATGGTAACTTCTCCTCATTTGGGAACTCTTTGCCAGCTCATTTTCAAGGAAGAATTAAAGCTATTCTCCAGAGAAGCAGTTCTAAAACCTTGGGTTGCATGTCCCTTAGCTTTTTCAAAATTACTGAGCACATCTAAAATCTTTTCTCTGCTTTTTCTGTATTCTGTATTAGAAATTAAATCTGACATGGATTAATATATGAATTATTTATTTAAAAATAATAAACCAATTTGGTAGTACAATAAATTCTAAGTTTTATAAGAGTTAACTAAAATGTTCTTCAAAAGAAAAAAAGTAGTGAGAAAATTGGCCTTGCTTCACCATTTTGCAAATATTTCTAAAATCTGGCTTACTAGAAGATAGCTGGATTTTACTTGTTCTGCATGCAATTTATGGTGATATCACATGTCATTTAGTCTCTAGAAGACTCTATTGTACAGCTGTAAGAGAATGACAGTAAAAAAAAATATTTTAAGAGCACCTCTTTGGCACTATCATAAAAATGGTTTTGAACTCATGGACCCATTGAAAGGATTTGGGGGACACTTAAGGTTTCCTGGACTAAACTTTGATAATCAATAGATATTGCCAGAGATAGGAAAATAAATAGATGTGAAATTGCCCAAAGACCAGACTTAACCTCCACAAATACTAGTCAGCCATCCTTAAGAAAGCCTTCCTTCCTTTTTCCCCAGCACTTGGAATCAGTGAATCAGTGGTAACTCTAGGGGAAAAAAAGCATCCCCCCTGGTGAACAAGATGTGAAAAATAGGAAACAAATTGGATCCTGTATATGGCAAAACATTCATAGGAATCTACCTTCCAACATGTAAACAGTGAGCTACAGAAGTGACAGAAATTGTGGCTTAGAGCCAGTGGCAGTGATAACTGATAAAGATGAGGGGTAGAACAGATAACCCTGACAGTAAATGTCATCTTCTGTAGAAAATCTGGGGGCCACCGCAGTTGCTTCATAGAGCACTAGGGTTTTTTGTGTGGGTTTGGGGAGTCAGAATTGTGGCTCAGGTAGCTGGTATCACTCCTGAGGTCAGGGAAGTCCCCACACCCAGCAGATAGTTTCTGGCTGCCCTCTGTACTTCCCTAGCAATGTCCAAAGGCAGCCTGTGGCAAGGAGAAATGGCAAGTGAACACGGTTGCGTTAATGCAAAGACGAGCAGATATTCAAGAATCATCCGTCATTTGCAGAAAACCACATTATGAAGCCAAATGTCCAAAGACAACCAGAAGTAATAATTTGTTCTACAAATACCTATAGATCACCAATCGTGCTAACATGGATACAGTGTGATTTTTTAACTCTTCTCGTATCAGTAACACATTTTATTTTTGTTGACTAATGTAATCCTCACTAAAATTAACATCTTTATAAAAATAAAAATAGTTATTTACCAGGTATATTTATATAATATCAGGCACTGTTTCAAATTTATACATATATTTTCTTTTATGTAAGTCTCATGGCTTTCTTTGGTGTTGGTTTTATTATCATTTGTGCATATTCATGTAAATATATCTGTAAGGATCCTTGGTGTAGGTAGAAATGCTGAGTGTATAAGACATGCAAATTTTAAGTTATGATTGATTTGGCAAATTGTCTTCAAGGTATTTGTATATATTTACTTTTGTAGAGAGTACATTTTTAATTTAAACAGATCTACACTTCTGCTAAAAATAGGTAATAGCTGCAATTTTCCTGCTAGTACTACATTGATATCAGTATTCTTTTTAGTTTTTGTCTTTTCTGTCAAGAAAACATTCCCATTGTAGTTTAAATTTTTTTTGGCATTTATTCATTTTTGAGAGACAGAGAGAGAGCACAAGTGGGAGAGGAGCAGAAAGAGAGGGAGTCAAAGAATCTGAAGCAGGCTCCAGGCTCTGAGCTGTCAGCACAGAGCCCAATGTGGGGCTCAAACTAATAAACTGTGAGATCATGACCTGAGCTGATGTTGGATGCTTTAACCCACTCAGCCACCCAGGCACCTCTGTAGTTTAAATTTTTATTTAAATATTTATTTTACTTACATTTTATTTGGTTATTTATAAATTTATATTTTTAAATATTTATTGAACATTTATATTTTTAATATGTAAATTGCTTGTTCATAGCCACTACCAAGTCTATTGATTTTTCTTTTTTCATTGATATATAGGTACTCCCTACATATTATGAATATTAATTCATTGTTCCATCACATAAATTATCACTGTGTTTTACCACATTGTCACTAAATGGTTATATGATGCCTTTGACAGTACCCAAATTTTTAAGATTTATGAAATCAAATCTCAAACCCTTTTTCCTTAATGGTTTCTGATTAGAGTCTGTTTCATGCTTAGACTTTTGAGATTAATTTTAATTTTAAATTTATCTTTTCCTTTTCTAAAAAAAATAAGTCAGTATTATTTTATAGTTGGAAAAATCCAGGATTTAAGCATTCACATGCTCAAATGTGATGGACCAAACTCACAGATCTCCTACATCCGTGTGACAGACATCCATTGGACTAATGACTTCGTGAGTCCATTGACAACCCATAAGAACCATTTTGATGAAGATTTCCAGGCAGGAAATGTTGGCTATACACCAATCCTTCCTCCACAAGGCTCCTAAGAGAAGGCAGGGGTTCTGTAACTTCAGGTAAACTTTGTTATGTTCAAGGAGACCTAGTAAAGTGTAGAACAAAAATGTCTATGCTCTTCTCCTGCTCATAAGGGACTGTGTGCTGTGGAGTAAACACGTTATTCAAATTTCCTCTATCAAGAACTTGAGGAAAAGTATTGAATTTAAGTTTCCATAAGCTCCAGGTATGATCCAGCCCAGAGCATTAGAGAAGACCAGTCAAGGCACCCCTGTGGGCACAATTTTTTGGGAACTAAGTGGAGGCTTTGGAATCATGGCTAGTATTTTTTCTGTCAAAATGAATATAGCTTTATTATGTACTCGTTGCCTTTACTGAAACTATGGTGCACTTCCTCAGCCCTCACCTGGCCTTAGTGATACTTCCTGTATTTTCCATTGTGGGAGAGACAGCTTTTCAGTTAGAAAAGCTTATTGCTTCTCATAATTCAGGAGATCTCATCGTGCAGCCTGTCCACAAATTGTATCACTGAGGAGAAAATTCAAAGCAACATAAGCCTTTCCACTAAATGAGACCCCATTGTCAGAAGGCCTGCAGCATTAGCTAGGCATTTGAAAAGACAGTGAAATTTGGGATAAATGGAAGTAATTTGCTTCCAAGAGATTTCCATCAATTGTATTTGAGTTAGAGGAAACTTTTCTAAAGCCATTTGTCTCTGCCCGAGGCTTGGAAATTTTATCATCTGTTTACCTAGTGAGTGAAGCTGTCATGGAACTGGAATAAAATATAGAACTCAGAAGTCACTCAAAGTATAAGCTAAACTATGAATTTGGACTGGCAAAGGGTACTGGAAATATAGGGCCAGGGAAATATATTGAGGTAAGGAGCATATTGAGAGAGAGAAAGATTGAACAGTGTTCTCTACCACTCATTTGCAATTAGTGCTCATTAGCTTACTTATTTTTAATTATTTAACTTTATTTTATAATAATTTTAGGTTTACAGAAGGATTATGAATGTAATATAGACAGTACCTGCATACCCTTCCTTCCCTTATATAGCATCTTATCTAACTGTGGTACATTTATCAAAACTAATAAACCTACATCAGTATAATACTATTAGCTGAACTACAGACTTATTCAGATTTCACCAATTTTTGCACTAATATATATTATTCTGTTACATGACCCAATCCAGGACATCATGTTGTATTTAATCATTATGTCTCTTTAGTTTTTTGCAATCTGTGATTTTTCCCATTTTTCCTGGTTTTTCATGACTTTGTCATTTTTGAAGAGTACTTGTTAGATATATTTGCATAGTGTATCTCAATTTGGGTTTATCTGATACTTTCCGATATTAGACTGTTTACTTTTCTCATCTCATTATATCATGGAGTACATGATGTGAACACAATTTGTCACTGGTGATATTGTTGATTGATGGGTTTGGGTGTTTTTTTCTAGGTTTTTCCCTTTCTATACTGTACCTCAGTAATTCTCAACCAGGAGTGGTTTTGTGTTCCAGGAAATACTCAGTAACGTCAGGAGACATATTTGGTTGTCATAGATGGGAGAGGGCTTTTCTATTGGCATCTAGTGGGTAGAAGCAAGAGATGGTTCTGAAAATTTCACATTGCACAGAGTAGCCCCTGCAACAGACAAGAGTGAGGGTTGAGAGACCCTGTTCTGTCCATTAGCAGCAATAAACTACCTTCAACCCACACTCAACAAGAAGTGAAATGAGCTTTACCTTGTAGAAGTAGTAGTATCAAAGAATTTCTAAATGTACGTGAAAGCCATAAAGGTAATTAAATATTTTGCAGGAGATACTTTGAGGCTATACAAACTCCTGTTTCTCTTAATGTACCTCTCACTAATTTTAGCATTCGTCAATTGCCTGAGCAATTATTACTGTGTTGTTCTAATGGTGATTTTCTATTTCCCTCATTGCTTTTGCATTTATGATTTCTGCCTTGCTTTTTAAATTAGCTTTTCATGTAACTATAATTTGAGTATAAAGAAGTGGATTTATTTCCTGTGTCACGAGTAGAATTGGCCCAAACATATATGTTCCTCCTTTATTCACTTACATCCTCATTTAGTTATCCATTCTTCAATATTTGCCAAATATTTGAGTGTTTACTATATCCTATGCATTGTTGTCCTAGGCCTTGGACATAGAGTAGAAAATGAAATAAGCATAATCTTTGTCATGTGGAACCTACCCTTGAATGAAGGGAGACACTGACCAAGTGCAGAGGTCAGGAAAATGCTTCTATGGAGGCCAATAATAATAATAATGTAAGTCTCTGTATCAGCTTCCAGAGATACAGATCAGGCACGGAGGGGTGGAGAATGGGTCTGGGGTGAGGAGAGACAAATAGAAAAATCAGAACAATCATGATAAAGGGACAGTAGCTTCAGAAGACTTAACTAAGACCTATGGGTAAGTGGTTTTAGCTCTGAGAGACAGAGAATAATCCAACATCACAACTACTGAACCTCAGTCTGAGTGACCAAGGGATGGCTTGGCTAATGGGTCTCCATAATCTCACATTTGAAATCCCATTTATGGGATTGAAATGCCTCTGTGTGTGGCACAGTAGTAATCTTTAAAAATATATATAGCCATACTCTAGTTTTCTCAAACAGGAAACACAGAGGACTGGAAATTCAAGCATCATCAATATTAAGGTCAATTACTTCACTGTTCTGTAAATACTGCAGATGGTTTTATTTTGGGGTGAAAGCCCCCAGATTTTTGCTTTCTTGAAAAACCAACTGATGTGACATGGTTTTCTGGGCTATCTTTTGTGTCTATTGTATCAATGTGTCTCCTGGGATATTTAGGAAAAAATAATTATATCTGTGTCTTTCTTTTTAATTTCCTCTTCCCTCCTCTCTCTCCCTTACTCTCTTCCACACCATGCTTCCTATCTTTGCTTATACTGCTCAGAAGCATGAAGTAAAAGTAGACACTTAGGAGAGGATGCAGTTAGTTATACAATCACCAGATTCTGTTTGTTCAGAGGCTGCAGCATTAGCACAGAAGACAATGTGTCCCCAGGTTTATGCCAGCTAGACTTGGAGGCTTTGGATTAACCAGCCCCTGCTAGGTATATCTTATTAAGCGTTCTCCAAATAAATTAAATTTTTTTTGTTTTAGTAAGCCTTTTAGCAAAATTGTATCAATACAGCAGACTCTGTGTTAAAGCATGCCAGTCCCTCTGTGTAGTTTTATTTATTTTTTCTTAAAGCCTTTCCTAGATATGATATACAGAGTAAAATACATATATTTCAATCACATCTTGATTAATTCTGCATGTTCTCTGGAGAGAGTGACCGGTTCCTAGATGAAGACAGAATGTTTCCTTTACCCACAAAATTCCCCCATGCATCTACCCTGTTAATTTTCACTGTCACCACCTCCACAATATGGGTCCCCACTTCACAGCTTCCATCACCCTGTGATAATTGACATAAAAGTTTATATAGTTCAGGAGCACCTGGGTGGCTCAGTTGGGTGAGCATCTGACTTCAGCTCAGGTCATGATTTCATGGTTTGTGAGTTTGAGCCCCACATGGGGCTTGCTGGTGTCAGCACAGAGCCTGTTTTGGAACATTTGTCCCCCTCTTGCTCTCTGCCCCTCCCCTGCTCAGGTGATCTCTCTCAAAAATAAATAAATCACTAAAAAATGTCTATAGTTTATACATTATATAGAAGAATCAGGGTGTATGACCTCTTATGTCTAACTTGTTTTGATCTATACAATAGTCCTCCCTTAGCCATGGTTTTGCTTTCCATGGTTTCAGTTACCTGAGGTCAACCATGGTCCATAAGGAAAGGATCCTCCCTCTGAGTGTTGTCAGAAGGTCAATAGTGGCTTCACCACATGTCACAATGCCTACGTCATTCACCCCATTTCATTCCATCACACAGGCATTTTATTATCTTACATAGTCATAAGCAGGAGGGTGAGTACAAGACAATAAGATATTTTGAGAGAGAAAGAGAGAGAGAGAACAAGAAAGAGAGAGAGACCACATTCACATAACTTTTACTACAGTGCATAATTTATAAATTAAACTTTATAATAGGTAGGTATGTATAGGAAAAAATATAGTATATGCAGAGTTTGGCACTATCTGCGGTTTCAGGCATCCACTGAGGGTCTTCATCTCAGAAGGAATCCCCCATAGACAAGGGAGGCTACGCATACTCTTCCTGAAAGTTACCCCTATTGTTAAGTGTAGTAATCATTTTGTTTTTTTGTCTTAATCATTTGATACTCCATTGTATAAATCTATGACATTTTGTTGGTCCATTCTTTGTTGGGCTTTGGTTTATTTTCAGTTTTGACTATTACAGATTAAACTGCTATGAGCAGTCTTATATATGACTTTTGATGAACATACGCATTTACTTCTGTTGGGTATTGTTATGGCTTGGACTGTGTTTTCCAAAATTCATATCATTGGAGTCGTAACCGCCAGTATCTCAGAATGTGACCTTATTTGGAAATAGCATAGTTGCATTTATAATTCATTTAGATAAGGTCATAACTGGAGCAGAGTGGTGTCTAATCCCATATGTCTGGTGTCCTTATAAAAGGGGGGCTGAACATAGGTACACACACAGGGAGAATGCCATGAGAAGACTGGAGAATATCCACAAGCCAAGGAACCACCAAAAAACCAGGATAGAGACATGAAGAGCTCTTTCCATTGTGCCATTAGAAGGAGCGTGGTTCTGTTGATATCTTGATCTGAGACTCTGGCATTCAGAAATCTGAAACAATGCATTTCTGTTTTATGCCACCCAATTTTTCGTACTTTGTATGGCAGCCCTAGAAAACTAATATATGTATTCATCTAGAAGTGGAATTGTGAGGACATAGGGTAAGAATTGGTTAAACTCAATTCAAAATTTCTAGTTTCTCAGAGTTGTTTTACATTTTACAATCTGAAAAGCAGTGCATGAGAGGTTCATTTGCCCCATCCCCAACATTTGGATTACCTGTAGTCTCAATTTTGGCCATTCCAGTGCGTGTGTAGTGATACACCACAGCACATTTTTTGGGGGGTTTTGTATTGTTTTGTTTTTGCATTTCTCTGATAAGTAATTAATGTATGTGAACATCTATCTAATCATATGTTTCCTAGCCTTACAGATATTTTCTTCTGAATAGTGTCTGTTCAAGTTCTTTAATTTTTGTATTCAGTCATAGGTTTTCATTGATTTTTGCACATTTTTACATATTCTGAATAAAAGTTTTGTTAGGTATATTTATTGCATACATTTTTTTTCTCAGTCTATGCCTGTCTTTTTGCTTTTTAAATGGTGTACTTGACAAGTAAAATTTTAAATTTTGATGAAGTAAATTTTATTTTTTCTTCTTTGGTGAATGTGTTCCATACTTTTTCTAAGAAATTTTGGCTTATTCCCAAGACCATGAAGACATTTCACTATGTCTTATTTCAGAACTTTATGGTTTAGCTCCTCTCACATGTAGCTTAATGGCTAAAATTAACAACTCAGGAAACAACAGATGTTGGCAAAGATGCAGAGAAAGGGTAACCCTTTTGCACTGTTGGTGGGAATGCAAACTGGTGCAGCCGCTCTGGAAATAGTATGGAGGTTCCTCAAAAAATTAAAAATAGAACTACCCAACAATGTAACAATTCCACTACTAGGTATTTATCCAAAAGATACAAAAATGATGATTTGATGGGGCACATGCACCCCAATGTTTATAGCAGTGCTATCAACAATAGCCAAATTATGGAAAGAACCCAAACATCATCTACTGATGAGTGGATAAAGAAGATGTGGTATATATATGCAATGAAATATTACTTGACAATGAAAAAGAATGAAATCTTGACATTTGCAACAATGTGGATGGAACTAGAATGCATTAAGTGATATGTCAGTCAAAGAAGGACAGATATCATATAATTTCACTGATATGTGAAATTTAAGAAACACAACAGATCAACATAGGGGAAGAGAAGGAGAAAATAGATAAAATCAGAGAGGGAAGCAAACCATGAGACTCAAATACAGAGAACAAACTGTGCATTGCTGAAGGGTAGTCTGGTGGGGGAATAAACTAAATGGGGGATGGGCATTTGTTGGGATGAGCACTGGGTGTTATGTGTAAGTGATGAATCACTGGGTTCTACTGCTGAAACCAATATTACAGTGTATGTTAACTAACTTGAATTTAAATTAATTAAAAAATTAACTTCTGAGGATTGTTGAAGTGTCAAAGTTAATGTTTTTTGACATGGATATCCAGAGACATAAACATCCACCTATTTGGCCAGGTTGGGTGACCTTGGACTTGGTGGGAATACAGAAAGTCTTAGAGGGAGGGTGGAAGTGAATTAGGGATGCTAGATCTTAGGTTCAATCAGATGATCCACTTAAATTTAACCAAATGGTGGATGTGGAAATCAAGTGTAGTTTTTAAATCAGGGGCAGAGCATCGGTGCCACATTAGGAGCCACTTGTAGAAGCATGTGGCTGAGCATACCTATGTGTCCTCACTCTTACTCATAGTGCCTCCACCCCCAAATCAGGGTGAAGATGCAGCAGTGCACACACTCTGTCCCTTCCATCCTTGCAGGATGGATTTGAGATCATGGAGCAGTGGGAATCTGGCATCTAAAGTAGGGACAGATGAAAATAGCCAGGTTAGCTATTTCAGTGCATCAACCTCTCATGCAATGCAGCTGCATGTGTGCATAGGAGCCAACATGTATGTGTGTGTGCGTGCATGCACGCATGCATCTGGGTGTGAGGACACATGTGCATTGTGTATGCACACAAGAGCATTTGCATGTATGTATGTGTGCATGTGTGTTCATGTGCACATGTACTCTCTGAACATGCATCTGGCCATATATAGGGTACACTCTTCTACAATTCCAGAACTCCACTAGAAGGAATGAACTATGTGACCACGGTACATCCTCAAAATTGACCTGTTATGTATTTTATCTCCTTCTCATTTATTCAGTATTCTGTTTTCCTTCATTTTATCTTTCAACTTGTGAGGGGGGGGCAGTGTAGAGGAAACTAAATTTAAAAAAATCTTAGAGCGGTGCCTGGTTGGCTCAGTTGGTTAAGTATCACACTCTTGTTTTTGGCTCAGGTCATGATTTCACAGATTTCCAGCCCCACGCTGGGTCCACGCTGATAGTGTGGAGCCTTCCTGGGATTCTCTATCTCTCTCCCATTGTCTGCCCCCTTCCTCAAATTAAATAAATAAATAAACTTTTTTATAATAAATAACCTTTAATTTTTTTAAACTTAAAAATATCTTAGAGTTTCTTCCTTCCTTCCCTCCCTTTCTCTTTCTGCCTTTCTTTCTGTCTGCCTTTCTCTCTCTCTTCCTTTCTCTCTAGCTCCCTCTCTTCCTCCCTCCCTTTCAGTTTGTGCTTCCCCCTTCTTTCCTCCCTCCCTCCCCCTTCCTTCCTTCTTTTTTGTCTACCTTACTTCTATAACGGTTACTGTTTTATGGGAGGAATATCACCCCCAACTTCACCAAGGATACTAGATTTCTTGTTTTATATGTTCATATATTTTCTATTTCCTGAATTACATTTTCTCTACTGTCAGTTTTTATTAGTTTTCTTTTGGCCAGTTACTTTTTCAGCAAATATTCATTAAACATCTTCTATGTGCAACCGTAGTTGTTCCCCTTGGGGCACATCAGTGGTCTTTCCTTAAATGTTTTCCTTGGTTATCATGTTAAATTTCATATCAAAGAGTGAAGCAATGATAAGCCTGGTTGGGAGCACATGCACATGAGTAAGGATTGTCCACTGGAGGTCTTTACTTTGAAATGAATAGGTTGGAGCCTAGCTAACATTATTGGGTGACAGAAGAGGCAGGACCTGAATATTGCATGCTTTTCTCAGGCCTTCTAATGGCCTCATCAGTCACTCTAGTTCTCCTCCAGATTGTTCAAATTCTTTATAACTTCCCACAATTTCTTTTTGGAAAGAACAGGTCGAGCTACTGATACTCTTATGTGTCTGTATTATTTGTGGGTGATGGTGTGTTGATGAGAGTCACTGCTCCACATACAGAACTTAATTCTTTATTTTCCTTCCACTATACGTGTAGCCATCAAATACAAGACCCAGAGTAGATCAGGACAAACTATTACCTTCTCACAGTTCCAGGTCTCTCCCAAGTTGTGAGCACGCGTCTATCTTCCCTCTGTCTTAAGCTTAGTTAAATTCTCTTTTCCAAGTGTCTTCTTACATCTTGCTTTGCTATCATTTAAATGAAATCTCGAGAGGGAGAAGATATAAATGCCTGTGCTCAGTCCACTATTTGTAACAAAAAGTCAGATTGGGACTTTCTAAAAGTGTAGGTGAAGTGGAGAAGAACCAATATTTTTATAATACAGAACTTTCTCAGTAAAAAATATAGTATGGGTTCCTGTTTGTTCAGATTTTTTAATCTGTTAGTTTTTTTTTTATTATCTTGATGTATTCATGAGGTTTGTTTTTCACATGGCTTATCTTTCTTTTTGCTAGTGTGAATGGGGAATACTGTTTTTTTCTAGAAAATTTTATTATTGGTTCTTGCTGCTACAATAGGAAATTATATTATAGGTTTGTGTTAATTTTGATTTAATCTCTTCGATTGAATTCATGTTAGTTCATTAATTGTTCAACTGAATACCTTATATGTTTAAAAAAAACTACCCGATCTATAAAAAATAATAAATAAATAAATAAATAAATAAATTAATTAATTAATAAATAACAGTTTTGATTTTTCCTTTCTAATATTAAATTTTGTTTGTTTGGTTTGTTTTATTTAATATATTAGCAACAGCTTTCAGTACAATAAAAATTCGTAGCAATGAATGAATGAGTAGAACAAATTTTTTTCTTAAAACTGTCTCATGGGAACGTGCTGGTATTTTACCACTAATTACGATGTTTCTTTAGATTTTTTTGGAGAAAAATCAGATTAAGGATAATTCCTCTTTTCCTGGTTTACCTGTAGTTTTGGGTTCACTGTTGTTTTCAGGAATGTAAGTTAAATTTTGATAGTTTGTGTTTTCCTTTTTTATTTTTTTTTCAATTTTAAGTACAGTTTTATTTAAGGCATCACATTTGCCACCTAGAATACAGTGCTTATAAAGTGCAATGTTTATTTCTTTCCCCTGTGCACTTATTCCATATTCAAGTATCAAGATGCCCAGTTTATTTACAATAGCAGCTCAACTTTAAAACTGCCATGGAATTTGCTACAAATTTGGGTCCTTCAAATGTTTTATGTGGAACAATGCTAGGTCTATTCTCAGGTTGGCTTACTCAACCTCTTTGATGGTGGATCCAGAGGAGGCACCACCAGATGCAGGAGCTCCACCACCAGAGAAGCTCCCAGGCATTTCTCCTGGCATGCCTCCTGCACTCTGGTAACAGTTGGGTAATGATGGAGTTGCAGACTTTCTTCGGCTCTTTCTTATGATGTCCAAATTCTTCCTTCTCTGCAGTCTGGTTCTTATCAAGCTGGTTGATGATTTTGTTACACTTGCCAAGAATCTACTGTTTGTCCTCATCATTGATTTTGTCGTGAAGTTTTTCATCTTCAACAGTTGCTTTCATGTTGAATGCATAAGATTCAAGTGAACTCTCAGAAGATACATAGTCCTGCTGCTTCTCATTTTCGGCTTTGTACTTCTCAGCTTCCTGACCATATGCTCAATATCTTCCTTGCTCAAATGACCCTTGTAATTACTAGTGGTAAATTTGTTCTCTTTTTCCATACTCTTATCCACAGCAGAGACACCGAGGATGCCATTATCATCAATATCAAAAGTGACTTCAATCTGAGGTACAGCACAGGGGGCAGAAGATATGCTATGACTTCAAACTTGCCAAGTAGGCTGTTATCCTCAGTCATGACATGCTCACCTTCATAAAGATGAATGAGCACCTGAACTGAACAGGTGGTGAGTGAGCACACCTGGTTGTCAGAGTAGGTAGTGAAGGTTCGCATCTGTTTGGTAGTATTGCACTTGATGAGGACAGTCATGACTCCTCCAGATGTTTCAAAGCTAAGAGAAGGAGTGACATCCAACAGCAGCAGATCTTTAACATTTTTAAATTTGTCTCCAGAAAGGACGGCTGCCTGGACAGCTACACCATAAGCAACAGCCTCATCAGGGTTGATGCTCTTATTCATTTCTTTCCCATTGAAGATGTTTTTCAGAAGTTTCTGAACACTGGGGATATGGGTATAACCACCCAACAGGACAATAAATCATGGATATGAGACTTGCCTAGCTTGGCATCATGAAGGGCTTTCTCTATAGGGTTCAGAGTGCCAAAGAACAGGTCAGCATTTAATTCTTCAAATTGGGCATGATTATTAGAGATATAGAAGTCAAGTCTTTCATACAGAGAATCAAACTCTATACTGGCATGGTTACTGGAGACAAGTACACGTAGCATGTTCACAAGCAGTATGTACTGGCTGATGTCCTTCTTACGTTTGTGATTGAACACAGCAATAACATGGTTGACCATTCTCTTGTCAAAGTCTTCTCTACGTAAGTTTGTGTCTCCAGCTATAGATTTTATTCCAAAGATCCCATCTTCAATAGTGAAGATGGACACATCAAAAGTGTCACCTCCTAAGTCAAAGATAAGCACATTTTTTTCAGCTTTAACCTTTTTGTCTAAGATGTAAGCAATAGTAACGGCAGTTGGCTCATTGATGATTCTAAGTTCAGTGAGACCAGCAACAGTTCTAGCATCTCTGGTAGCCTGATTCTGAGTTATTAAAGTAAGCAGGTACTGTGACAACTGCATTGGTAACAGTTTTCCCAAGGTATGGCTCTGCAATTTCCTTTATCTTTGTCAAAACCATTAGAGGACACCCCCTCTGGATAGAAACTTCTGTTTCTCCCTTGTATTCTACTTGGACCTTGGGCTTCCAGCATCATTCACCACCATGAAAGACCACTGTCTCATATCAGATTGGACAACAGCATCATCAAACCTACATCCAATCAGGCATTTGGTATCAAAATCTGTGTTGGTGGGGTTTATTGCAACTTGATTCTTTGTAGCACCACCGACATGACCAGTGTCAGTAAAGTAGATATAACTGGGTGGTTCAGTTTCCCTTATCATTGGCAATTATTTCCACTTTCTGGTGCTGGAAGACACCCACACAAGAGTAAGTGGTGTCAAGATCAGTGCCCACTGAGGGTCTGCTAGACAGTTGCTTCTGTGTGGGCCTAGCATGGCTTGTGAAGAAAACAGAAATCTGGAGAGCTAGCACCACATGTAGTGAATGTTTTTTCTTCTTAATTTGCTAAATTGTACAACTGGCCCTAGCTATCTTTACAATATCTTCAAAGTTTAATTAGTCTCTTCAAGTTTTCTATTTCTCTTTGAGCTATTTAAAATCATCTGTCACCCCAGGAAGAACATCCATTTTCTGTAGGTTGTCAAATATATATACAAAGTCATACATAATATTTTGTATTTTTCTATGTTTTATTGCCTCTATTCATAATCTTTGTCTCTTTTCTCAATCCCAATTTTCATTGAATTACAAGTGCCAATTTCATTTTCTTGGTATTCACAGAACCAGATTTTTCTATTATTGATTTTTACCTTATTAAATTATGCTTGTGTACTTTTTATTTTTTATTAGTTTCTGGCGTAGCTTAGTTGTTTGACTTTTGATCTTGTTTTCCCCTGGGTACTGCTTTTCTCAGCTCTCAGGTTCTGACCCTCCCAGCAGGACCTAAGGAGGGAGCCCCAGGCTTTCTCACTAGTTCTTATCTGATGTGGGGCAGAAGGCAAAGGGGGGAAGCAACACCTCATGGAAGCTGTCATCAGAGAGTCAGGCTCGTTAGTATACATGTGCAGATATTTGTGTCTCTGGGATAAATGCCAAGTAGGGCAGTTATTTATTATGTTTAGTTTTTTAAGACACCAACTATAAACTCTTCCAGGGTAGTTATAACATTTCACATTCCAACCAGCAGTATTTGAGATATACAGTTTCTTCACAGACTCACCAGTATTTGTTATTGCTACTATGTTTTATTTTAACTGTTCTAATAGATGTTTATTGATACGTCATTGTGATCTTAATTTGCATTTCCCTAATGGCTAGCGATGTTGGACATCTTTTCATGTGCTTGTGCTTATTTGTCAGCTGAATACTCCCTTTGGTGAAATGCCTCTATGTATCTTTTGCTCATTTTCTAATTGTATTGGTTGTTTCTTTAATGTCAGGTTTTTTCATATTTTTTATCTGAGTCCTTTGCCAGGTATCTGCTTTGCAAATATTTTCACCTAGTTGGTAGCTGTTTTTTTCATCCTCTTAGTTGGGTTGTTTGCAGTGTAAAACTTTTCATTTTGATGAAGTTCAATTATTTGATAGGAACAAAGACATCTCTATTTATTTTGATTTTGTTTTTTATCAGAATTTTATGCTTTTCAGTATATAAGTCCTGCATATGTTTTGATGGATTTATACCTAAATATTTCTTTTTTTGATCAACTGTAAATTGTATTTTTAATTTTAGTTTCAATATGTCAATTGAATTTGTATAAAATATAATGAAATTTTTTAACTTATTATTTACATTCCAGTTAATTAGAATACAGTGTAATATTAGTTTCAGGTGTGAGATTTAGTGATTCAACACTTCTGTATACTACCCAGTGCTCATCACAATTGCACACCTTAGTCCCCATCACCTATTTCACCCAGCTCCCACCAAACCCCCTCCCAGTTTGTTCTCTAAGTTAATACTCTGTTTCTTTGTTTGTCTCTCTCTCTTTTCCTTCTCCTTTTCTTGCTTGTTTTCTTTCTTAAATTCCACATATGAGTGAAATCATGTTTGTATTTCTCTGACTTATTTCAGTCTGTATGGAACCTCAAAAGACCCTGAAAGCCAAAGCAACCTTGGAAAAGAAAATCAAAGCTGGAAGTATCACAATTCCAGACTTCAAGTAATATTAAAAAGCTATAGTGATCAAAACAGTATGGCAGTGGCACAAAAATAGACACGTAGTTCAGCAGAACAGAATAGAACCAATAACAGAACAAAATAGAATCCAGGAAGGAAGCCACAACTATATAGTTAATTAATCTTTGAAAAAGCAGAAAAGAATATCCAACGGGAAAAAGATAGTCTCTTCCACAAATGCTTTTGGGAAAACTGGACAGAAACATGCAAAAGGATGAAACTGGACTACTTTCTTACACCATACATAAAAAGAAATTCAAAATGGATGAAAGACCTAAATGTGAGCCAGGAAATCATCAGAATCTTAGATTCTTATATTTATAGATATTTTCTTATTTATAGATATTTTCCTGAGGCAAGAGAAACAAAAGCAAAAAGAAACTATTGGAACTTCGTCAAGATGTAGTTCATTTTTATATGTTAACCTTGTGTTCTACAAATTTGGTGAGCTCATTTATTAGTTTCAAAATTTCTTGTTTGTAGAATCATTGGGGTTTTCTTTTATTTTTTTAATGTTTATTTATTTATGAGAGATAGAGACAGAGCACAAGCAGGGGAGGGGCAGAGAGAGTGAGAGGGAAACACAGTATAGGAAGCAGGCTCTAGGCCCTGAGCTGTTAGCACAGAGCCCAATGTGGGGCTTGAACTCACTACGATCATGACCTGAGCTGAAGTCGAAGGCTTAACTGAGTCACCCAGGAGTCCTGGGATTTTCTGTATAGACCATCAGGTCAATTGAAAATGGGAACAGTTTAATTTTTTTTTTCCAAACTATATGTCTTTCATTTCCTTTTACTGTCTTATTGTGCTGGTTGGAACTTCCAGTACTGTGTTGAATTACAGTGGTGAGAGAAGGGATCCTTGCCTTGTTCTCAATTTAAGGGGGAAGCACATTCAGTCCTTCACCATTAAATATGATATAAATTATAGTTTTTCACCATTAAATATTACATAAATTATAGTTTTCTACATATAAATTTATATGATATAAATTAAAACTATTGTTTTAATGAAGATGATCTTCATTAAATTGAGGATTTCCCCTCTCTACTTATAGCTTACTATGAATTTAAAAATCATAAGTTGTTAGATTTCATAAAATATGCTCTTATGCACCAATTGATATTGTTAAATACTTTCTCTTCTGTAACCTGTTGACATGGCTGATTGAACTGTTTGATTTTTGAGTGCTTAAACCAGCTTGATATCCTTGGAAATTTTTTTTTTTGATATATTGAGTTAGATTTTGAGGAATTGGCCCATTTCACCTGAAATGTAAAATTTATGTGTATTTAATTATTCATAGTATTCCATTATTATCATTTTGAAGTCTTTAGGATCTACAGAAATATCACTAGTTTCATTTCTGATATTGGAGATTTGTGTCTTTTTTAAATTGCTATGCTTACTAGTAGTTTGTCAATTTTATTGATTCTTTTAAAGAACTTAACTTTAATTCATTGATTCTTTATTGTTTGCCTGCTTTAATTTTAATTGATCTGCTCTTATCTTTATTATTTCTTTTCTCCTTTTTTTTAGATTTGTCTTACTCTGGTATGTATGTATGTATGTATTTAGTTATTTTTCCCTCATATCTAAGGAGACCAGCTCCTTGTTACTAACCTATGTGCAATTTTCCAGGCCCAACCACAGGCAATTTAAAAGGCTTTACCTGCTCTCCTCACAGCAGACTTGGTGCACAGCCAGTGCAGTACAGTCCCTGAAAGGAGTTGTGTTCAGGACTCAAGGCCCCTGGCTGGCTGTGCCCTTACTCACAGCTGTATTCCTAGCCCACACGCACCTCCACTCAGAGGTCTCTTAATCTGAGGCCTTCAGCCAATGACTTCCTCAAGTGCTTCTTCTGAGACCTCCTTATCACGGAAAGGAGAGAAAGAATTTTGAAGACAATTTTTCTTCCCTCTGGCTCAGTACTTTTCCATTACTAGGTCTTCCTTCAATCCTCCCTAGGCCCTCTGGTTTGTAAACTGTAGAAGCTTTTTGTTCAGGGCTCCCTTAGCAGAGAGACAATCCCCACATTTGATCTCACTGACCCCCTCATTGATGCTTGCTATTCCATGGTAGAAAATAAAGCAAGGAGTAGCCAGTGCCTTCTTTGGCTTAGCCTCATGTTTGTATTATTGCACTGTTTAAAAACTTGACTATTATTTAATTTTGGTTTGTTATCTTAACTGATTTCTTCGACACCTACGAGCTTGGTTCTCTTCAGCTCTACTGAATTCCTGGCAAATTGGCACATCAATCAGGTAGTCAATTAAGCACAATGCTACTCTGGAAAAGCAAAACACCTGAAGATTCCATGAGTCACCTTTGGGAGGTGCTAGTAGAGAACATAGAACAGTCCAGATAGGTGCTCAGCAGATAATTTGCAAGAGTGTGAGGGTCCTGCAGGGTATTTTGCCCATAGGTCATGGAAGGTCCTAGAGGATCCCATGGAGTTTGTTTGCCAAGCCAATAGGTCTGGAGAAATGCCAGCAGAAGCTACAGGGCATTCTTGGAAGATGTTAAGGGATTGTTCATGTGATATTAGGTTTTGGAATAATTCTGTTACTTCTCTTTAGTCTCCAGTTCCCTGGCTAAGCTCTGTGGTTTAGATACCGCGAAGAGTTCAGAAAAAAACTGAGGGAGGAGTTCCCTAGCTAATGCTTGCAGTGCTCTAACAATGGGATGAGAGGACTGTTGGTGGGTTGAGTAACTCTAAGTAGGTCTCTTGCACTAATAAACTCCCTGAAATGCAGCACATTGTTGAAATTTCAGAAGGAAGAATGTAGAGCCCTTTGAGATCACTTTGCCCAATGACCCTGAGGAGACCTTAGAGACTTAATTAAATGCCCTTCAGAGATAATCTTGTTAAAGTTAGAAAGGGAGAGTGTCATGGTGTAGGGGATGTATTACTAAAAATCACTCTTTCAAATTGCCCTGACAGCAGCCACTGCCAGGAAAATAGAATCCAGACAGCTGCTACAATAGCCTTTTAAGAGGAGAAGCCTAGGTTCTGCTTGAATAAGCCCAACCTGTGCCATCCCTGGGTGCCTTGGCTGGGAAATAGCTGTTTATCCAGACTACTGCTCTTCCTGGCTCTCCACTCCTGCCTCCTACCCCAGAAAACTCATGGCCAAGTACTGACAGGGTGACCCTACTAGTTTATACTTTGCCAGCCCCAATGATGGATAAAGGAACTGTGTCCTCTGCTTCTCCATGTGGATCTGAGGTTATGTTGGAAGAACTCTCTTTTGCTCAGACTTCTCGGTGTTCAGAAATAAACAAGACTAGTGGTTGGTAAGTGTCCCCAGGAGAGACCAGAGATCCTATGCCAAGGTTAGAAGTCCATGGGAAGATGAGAAATTTGTACTTCTTGGGCTTTTAGATGTTGGTGCACAGGTGCACACTACCCCTGGCACCAAGGTGAGAGGAAATGGCTCTCTGGTTTTAGGTCTGAGGATACCAGATCCAGAATCCTTGACCTAGCCTGATTATGAATTGGGTCTATATAAACTTCTGTTAAGGCCTCTGCTACCAAATTTATTGGTGTTGATATATTGTCTATGTATACCTTTCTTAGACTTTACTCCCAAGCATTAACATTACTCCCAAGCATTAACATACTCCCAAGCATTAACAGGAATTGCTGCAGTTATAAACCTTATTCATGGGTTACAGATAATGGCCTGGCCATTTGACCAAGTTACTGGCAAGCCTTGGACCAGCATATAAAAAAAGTAAACATTTAATGCTAAAAGTTTCCCTCTTAACACTGCTTTATCTGTGATCTTCAAACTTTTATATGTTGTCTTTTTGTTTTCATTCAACTCATGTACTTAAAAAAAATTTTTCTTGATACTTTCTCTATGAGCGATGAATTATCTAAACATGCAGTTTTTAGTTTCTGATTATTTGGAGGTTTTTCTGTTAGTGTTCTAACATTGATTTTAAGATTTATGGTCAGAAAACTCTGTATGATTTCAATTTTTTTGATTTGTTGAGGTTTGTCTCATGGCCAAAGATATAGTCTATATTTATTAAATGTTTGGTGTATTATTGACAAGAGTTTATTCTGCTCTTTTTGGGTATCAGATTCAATAAGTGTTTATTGGTTCCTCTTGGTTGAGTGTTACAGAGTTCTTTTATTTACTTGCAGATTTTCTCTCAATTGTTGAGAGGGAGGTGTTGAAGTCCTTAATTGTAATTGCAGATTTGCCTATTTCTCCTTTTACCTCTCAGGCTTTTTTTTTTTTTTCATAATTTACATCATCATTGTTTGACGCATTCACTTTTAGAATGGCTATGTCTTCTTGATGTATTGATCTTCAACATCAGATGATGTTGCTTTATATGCATTTTTTTGCTCAGAAATAAAATTTACATATTAATATTTCTCTCCTACTTTGACTGATTGTACCTTTTCCATCCTTTTGTTTTCAATCTATGTATATCACTATATTTGAAGTGAGTTTCTTTTAGACAGCATACAAATAAGTCATATTTTTTCTCCTTGACAATCTCTGTCTTTTAATTACTGTTTTTAATTCATTTACATTTAATGTAATTATTCCTATTTTAAGGCATACATCTACAATTTTATTTTTTCTCTTGTTGTTCTTCATATTTTTGTTCTGTTTTATTTTATTGCCATATTGTAGTTTAGTTCAACATTTTTTAAAAATACAATTTTTGGAGCACCTGAGTGGCTCAGTTGTTTGAGCATCCAACTCTTTTTTTTAAGTAATTTTTTTTAATGTTTATTTATTTTTGAGAGAGAGAATCAGAGCATAAGCAGGAGAAGCGCAGAGAAAGAGAGAGACACAGAATCTGAAGCAGGCTCCAGGCTCCAAGCTGTCAGCACAGAGCCTGATGCAGGGCCGGAACTCACAAGCTATGAGATCATGACCTGAGCTGAAGTTGGATGCCCAACCGAATGAGCCAATCAGGTGCCCGGAACATCCAATGCTTGATTTCAGCTTAGGTCATCGTCCTAGGGTTGTGAGATCGAGCCCCACATGCTCTGTGCTGAGCATGGAGCTTGTTTGGGATTCTCTTTCTTTCCCTCTGTCCTCTCCCTCTCTCTTTCTCTCTAAAATAAAAAAAATGTTAATTAAAAATACAACTTATAATATATATATATATATATATATATATATATAGTGGTTTTAAGTGGTTAAAGTATGTCTCTTTATACATTTCTTATTTTATAAATGTGTATGTAGGTGCATATATATATATATATATATATATATATTCAAATTAATTAGAAGAAATTTATGTTCCTTTAAACCTCCCCCCTTATAATACAAGATCATATTAATTGTACACATATTGAGAACCCTATCAGATAGTATTAAAATTTTTCTCCAACCATCTAACACAATTTATAAAACTCAAGAGGAAAATTCAAAATGGAAAAAGAAAGTCTATTGTATTTATTCCTACCTTTAACTCTTACTGTCTTCCTTTCTGATATTCTCAAATTCCTGCTTTTATCACTTACTTTCTGTTTAGAGATCTTTCTTCAGCCATTCTTTTAGGGTAGGTCTTCTCATGAAAAATTCTCTTAGTTTCCCTTCATCTGCTAATGTCTTCATTTCCTTTTCATTCCTGAGGCATATTTTTACTAAATATAGAAATCTGGATTGACAGTTTTCTTTTAGTACTTGAAAAATGTGCCACTTCTGTAGTTTCTAATGAGAGATGTACTGTCATTGAATTCATTTTCCTCTCTGGATAATGTTTATGTTTTCTTTTGCTGCTTTCAAGACTTTTTCATGTCTTCAGTTTTCAGAAGCTTTACTAGGATGTGCCTTAGTGTAGTTTATACAGTTTGAAGTAGTTCAGGTACTTGAAGTTGTAGGCTTATATTTTGGTCAAATTTAGGACATTTTTAGCCATTATTTAGTCAAATACCTAAAATAACATTTCAGCCTTTTTTTCCTCTTTCTCTCTGGGACTCTAATGATAAAAAATAAGATCTTTTGTTATAGCTTCACAGGTCCCAGAAGTTCTATTCGTATTGTACAGACAATTTTTTAGTGGTTGTTTAGATTGGGTAATTTATATTGTTCTATCCCTAACTTTCTCTTGTATTTTCTTCTTCTGAGCCCTCCTCCTTTGAGGTTTTATTTTAGTGATAGCATATTTCAATTGTACAGACCGAATTTGATTCTCCTTCAAATCTGGAGGTTTTCTATTTTATTTCCAAAGATTGCTATTTTTTAAAATTTATTCCAAATGTGTTCTCAATTGCTTGTTAAAGTATTTTTAATATAACGGCTACTTTAATTTTTGTCAGATAATTCTAACAGCTGTGCTCTCTTAATGTTGGCATCTGTTGGTTCAGTTTGAGATCTTGTTCCTTGGTATGATGAGTGATTTTCAGCTATAACCTCTGCATTTTGAATGTCTAAGACTGGATTCTATTTAAATATTATGTTTTAGCAGGTATCCTGGAGCACAACATATTAGTATATGTAGTATATAATAATGTATATAAATGGACTCATACCGAAAATAGTGTTGAAGCAAACTTAAGTGGGAGACATTGTTAATCATTGCTTCCACCATGGGATATATGAGATTCCAAAACATTCTTCTTAAGTTAAAGAGAGGAAAAGCTAATGAGGAAAAAAAAGTGATTATTTATTTCTACTATGTGATTTGAAAAAGATTTCATTTTTACACCATTCTGTGGTTGCCCGGTAATTAGTGATGAAGACAATAGCTCATCCACACTTGCTCTTTTCCCCTGAACCACTTTTCTTTTTCCCACTTCTGATGGGTGTCTGGAGGTCCCAGCCTGCCTTTTCCTTTCCACCATACCAGTGGAAGGATAGGAGTGGGATCCTTCCCGCCTCATCTTTATGCCTTTCCCCAGTGTATGAGGAAGAGCAGTGTGGGGGGCTCTGCCCTGGTAAGGTGCATCTACTGTGATTTTTCCAGTGGGGCAATACTTTGGTTTAATGCCCATTCCACCATCAACTGGGCAAGTTTTTTTCAGGGATAAAACTCTTAGGATATCCATTCCACTTTTCAGGCATTTTCAGAAGTAATGGTACTTGCAAAAGGAATTTGAAAAGAGCAGAGTTTGATGCACATATTTAAGATGATCACTCTTTTCAATATTTCTCTATTCTTCTTTCTATTTTTAAATAATTGGCAACTTTTAAATAATAGGAAGTTCTGGTTTTCTCTTCTTCCCAGGATCCTTATAATCACACTACTCTGATCTGTCTGCTTTCTTTATCTCCCACTTTTAATCATTAAATAATAAGGAACTTTCAAACTTTACCCTTTTTTCTTTTCTTCCCTTGTCCTACAGTCCCTCAGTACCACCTCTCTGCAGCAGCCTTGAGACCTTCAGCACACAGATCCTGTCACCCATACTTTTCCAAGATAGAAGTCCTTTTGTATTTCATCCTGATAATGATAGTGTGTGCCTTTTTGGCACGTTTGAGCACAAGAGTTCTCAAATGGTAGTCACTTTTTCTAGGAGAATCATTAGTGAGGCTGATGCTTCAATTAGGTGAAGGAGAACATGTAGGCAATGAACTTAAATCATTTGCTCAGGGTCATATCCTGACTAAAGGGCAGAAATGGAAATAGATATAAGCAAGTTTTTAAAGTTTCATAAATCTTCAAGAATGCAACCACTCTGACCGAGAATATCATTGAAAGTGTATTACATTGTTGATCTTTGCTATTTTCCCTCAACTTCTACCCTTTTTAAGGACACTTCCTACAGACTTACCCTTTAGTTTCCTGCTTATCCAAACTTCCATTCTGAAACCATATTAAAAAAATATTTGGGCGCCTGGGTGGCGCAGTCGGTTAAGCATCTGACTTCAGCCAGGTCACGATCTCGCGGTCCGTGAGTTCGAGCCCTGCATCACGCTCTGGGCTGATGGCTCAGAGCCTGGGGCCTGTTTCCGATTCTGTGTCTCCCTCTCTCTCTGCCCCTCCCCCATTCATGCTCTGTCTCTCTGTCCCAAAAAATAAATAAACGTTGAAAAAAAAAATTAAAAAAAAAATATTAACCTGGTTCTAAGTTATTTCTCAGGTTTTTCGCATCTTTACTCTTACCACAGATTGTTATATGTAAACATAAGTCTTCATTTTTCTGGGATAAGTGCCCAACAGCAGATTTGCTGGGTTACATGATAGTTGCAACATTGACTTGCTTATGGGAAACTCCCAAACGTTTGTCAAGCTACTGCACCATTTTGTAATCTTACCAACAGTATATGAGCTCTCTTCATTTTTGCCAATATTTGGTGTTGTCACTATATTTTAGACATTTTGATAGCTGTGTAATGATAGCCCATTGTGGTTTTAATTTTTATTTTCCTGATGGCCGAATAATGGTGGATATCTTTTCATGTGTTTATTTTCCATCTGCGTATCCTCTGTGGTAAAATATATCTTCATGATTTTTACCCATCTGTGGAAAGATTACTAAATTGGATTGGATTATTCATTTAAACTTGAGTTTGGTGGGGAGAAATACATGCATTTAGATAGCGATATAAATACAGATAGATATATCTCTACATAATATATTGTTATATATATATATATATTAATAAGTTAAAATTTTATATTTAAGTCTGTGATACATTTAATTAAATTTCATATAAGGTGTGAAGTTTAGGTTGACGTTCATTTTTCTTTGCTTATGATGCCCTGCTTTGACTACATTTGTCAAAAGGCTATTTTTTCTCTATTGAATTTCTTTTTCACCTATGTAAATCAAAGAAAAAAATGAATCTGAAGAGCATGACTAATCAGCGTTATATAACTGACATTTATAAATTATTCCATATGGCAACAGAATACATATTCTTCTAAAGTCGACATGAAACATCCAATAAGATCCACCCCATTCACTGTTATATGAAGTGATGAATCACTAAATTTTACTCCTGAAATCATTATTATACTATATGTTAACTAACTTGGATTTAAATAAAATTAAAAATTAAAAAAAGAGATACATCCCATTCAAACCATATAACACATTTTAAAAAATAGAAAACAAAGTATGTATTCAGATCATAATGGAATTAAGCTAGAAATCAATAACTGAAACATGGGCAAATATTTGGAAATTGAGTAATATGCTTCTAAATCACACATGGATCAAACAATAATCTCTGTGCCTATCCCTCTGTCAATACCACACAGTCTTTTTTTTTAAGCTTATTTATTTATTTTGAGAAAGAGAGAGAGACAGAGTGAACAGGAGAGGGGCAGAGAGAGAGAGAGAGAGGGAGAGAGTGGTTCCTAATCAGGCTCCACACTCAGTGCAGAGCCAGGTGTGGGGCTCAGTCTCACAACCATGAGATCATGACCTGAGCTGAAATCAAGAGTCAGTTGCTTAACCAACTGAATTATACAGTTGCCCTGATATCATACAGTTTTGACAGTGTGTGTTACACTTCATAAGAAGGCTTGCCATCAGGTGAAATTATTCTTTCCACTTTTTTTTTTTTTTAGTTTTCAAAATTCTTTCAGCTATTTTCATTCTTTGGTCTTTCAATATAAATTCTATCTTGTCTGTATCTACGAAAAAAATCTTAATGGGTTTTGCTAAGACATTGTCTTTAACTTGCGTGTCTATCTGGGGAGAATTGACATCTTTGATATGTTAAGTCTTCTAATTCATGATCATGGTATGTTTCTCCATTTACTTAGATTCCTGTTGGTTCCTTTCATCAACATTTTATAGTTTTCAGGTGACAAGTCCTGTACATGTTTTGTTAAATTTAGACCTAAACATTTCACAATTTCACATTTTTAAGTAAGTATAAGTGATATTTTATTTTTAATATTAGTCTCTATGTGTTCATTGCTAATATGTATATGTATATATATATATATATATATATATATATGATTATTTTTTCTGTTGATCTACTAAGGTGCAATTTAATTGAAATTATTTATTAATTCTAAATTTTTTGTCAGATTCCTTGTAATTTTTTATGTAGACAATCCTTCCACAAGTAAGGATAATTTTATTTATGCCTTTGCAATCTGGTGGCCTTTTATTTTCATTTATTATTTTAACAATAAATTAAAACAGCATGAACATGAATCACTATGTTAAATAAGAGTGGTAAGTGTGGGCATCCTTGCCTTTTTTCTGATCCAAAGGGACAAAACTTTCAGTCTGTCACCATTAAATATGGTGTTAGCTAGATTGTTTGTACGTGCTGTTAATCAGTTGAGGAAATTTCTTTCTATTCCTACTTTCTGAGAATTTTTATCATGATTGTTGAATTTTGTCAAATGCTTTTTCCGCATCAATTAATATAATATGATTTTTCTCTGTAGGATGTTAATATGTGGATTATGTTGATTAATTTTCAAATACTGTATGCCTCACATCCATGGAATAAGCCACACTTCTCACAGTGTGTAATTTTTAAATTTATCACTGATTTGTACATTTTATGAAGAATTTTTGTGCCTGTGTTCATCAGTGATATTGTTTTATTCCTGTAAGTTTGTTGTCTCTTTTATCAATTTAAAGATTTTCTTTCTTACTTTTCATTGAAGTTTTACCATGACTTATGTTGATGTAGATTTCCTTAGTTTAATTCTGTTTGGAGTCAGTTAGCTTCATGAATCTATAGATTTATATCTCTCTGTCCAGATTTGGAGGGTTTTCATCCAATATTTTAGGTACATTTTTAGCCTCACCCTCTTTCTCCTATTCTTCAACTCCCGTGAAATGATTAGATTTTTGTGATACTCCTACATATTCCTTAGGATCTTAATTTTTTCAGTCTGTTTTCTCTTTTTATTTTTGCTGTTCTATTTTCTAATTGACTAACTCTTTTTTCTGTCCCCTTAATTTGGTTGTTCTTTTTCTTTTTCTAAAGTTTATTTTTACTTGGAGAGATAACAAGCAAGGGAAGGGCAGAGAAAGAGGGAAACAGAATCCAAGGCAGGCTCTACACTGTCAACACAGAGCCCCATGTGGGGCTTGATTTCACAAACCATGAGATCATGACCTGAGCCAAAATTAAGAGTAGCTCATTACCCAAATGAGCCACCCAGGGACCCCTCTTTTTATTTTTAATATCTTTACTGAAAATCTTTATTTTTTGGCCTTTTTTCTTCGTTTTACTTTTTCATTTGTTTCTCAATGTTTGTGATTTCTCTGAAGCGTTTTATCATGGTTTCTTTAAAATCGTTGTCAGATATTTCTAACATCTCTGTTATCTCAGTGTTGATATTTTTTGATGGTCTTTTTTCACTTTGAGATCTTCCCGGGTCTTGGTATGATGAGTTATTCTTGATTGAAATCTGAGCATTTTGGCTATAATTTATGAAACCCTGGATCTTACATAAGCCCCTCCCCCCCCTTTTTTTAGCTGGCCTCCTCTCTCACAACTCTGCTGGGAAAAGAGGGGAATGTCATCTCATTACCGCCAGGTTGGAGTAGAAGTCTAGCTTTCCCACTTCACTTCCACTGATACCTTAAGTTGGAAGGTTCATGATTATGGGTGAAGGAGAATGGGAGTTCTGGCCTTCCTGTAGACCTCCACTGATGTCTCCTTGGCAGAGAGAGGTAGGACTTTCAGTCTACTTCTCCCCATGTTGTGCCCACTGGCACTGGGAAAATGTGTGGCCTTGTTACCACTGAGTGGTTGTGAAAGTCTTCTCTCCCAGGCCTCCTCTGACACTACTCTAGTGGAGGTAAGGGTGGGAGTAGCGGTGGGGAAGCAGAACCTCCTGGCTCCTGGATGGTGATGAAGGTCCAATCTCTCCCTTGGTCTCCTGCCATCATGGCAGGAGGAGAAGGCACATCGCTGCTCAGTGGGGACAAAATCCTGACCCCCTACTTGACCTTGCTTGACACTAGCATGGTATTAGGAGAGGCTGTTGGGTGCCTTAGTAGAGCTGGCAATGGTAGATGTTTAGAGGCCCCTTTGACCTTCAGTGGCCTGAGTTGAGGTAGGGCTGTGCTTTTTATTTCTTTTGTGTTTGGCTTGAGTAGAGCAGTTATTATCTAAAACGTTTCTCTCTTGCTAGGCTGACCCCTTTTTTGCTTTTTTGGTGCTTTTGTGGTCCAGGGTGTGTGTGTGTGTGTGTGTGTGTGTGTGTGTGTAGCTTTTTTCCCTCACCTCCTTGTGTGTCTGGGTTGTTGGCTTCTTCAGCTCCAAATGTGGGATATATAATGCAAAAAGAAGCCCAGGGAAGTCATTCCAGTGTTGTTCCTTGGGGCCTGAAAAGTCCTTAATTGGTCTGCTTTATTCTCTTCACCTTTCAGAATTCTCTTATGTTTGTTTTCTATATAAAATGCCCAGGAATTTTACTTGTACTTACTGGGAGGAATAGGGAAATGTGCATATATTCTATCTTCTCAGAAGCTGATAACCTTTTGATATGAGAGAAGACCAACAGTAAAAAAGACTATCGGTTTTTCCAGATCCCTAGATAATTGCAGAAATTAAACTGGAAAAATTCCCCCCTTTCTTTGAAATCCTTTGTTATTCCCAACATACTATGCTAGTATGTTTCCTCTCTATTTGAGCTCTGAATAAACTGGCACATTATTGTCTAATAATTTCATGCATTTAATTTTGTCACCTTAAAAAATAGCCAAAAATCCTATCATCTATTTGCCCACCAACAGGGCAAATACAAAATTCTGATATATCCATACTTTTCCGCAATGAAAATGAGTGAATTTTTGAGACATGTAGCAACATATATGAATGTCAAAAACATTACATTCAGTGAAGAGTATATACTGTAAAACTCTGGGATTGGCAAAACTAAGATATGATTAATGAACTCAGATTAGTTATTAACTAGTGGAGGGGTTTCTTGTAAAAGACCATGAACGTATTTTCTGGGGTTATAAAAAAGTCCTATATCTTGATAAGCTTGTGGATTAAGAATATATATTTGTCAATTCATTAAATTACACACTTAAAGCCTGCTAATTTTATTCTATGTAAATTCAACTTTGATAAAGCTAATGTATGGCAAAAATAATGGTTGCCTACACTGTATATTTTGCTTCTGCAGTTTCCAAGGCTTAAGTGTAATGTAATGAAGTGGAGGTGGATTTTCATCCCTGATGAAGAGATCAGGAGGGAGAGGAGCCTGAATGTTGAAGAGCATACAATCTATCTCATTGGTGCTCAGTGAGTAAATTAATAGGTGGAGGGGAATTCTCTCATGTACTAGAAGACTCCACTCTCCCTGTGAATGATTCTGGATGCTTGGAGCAGACTGTGCCAAAAAGAAAGATGAGGACAAAAGTTATACATACATCATCTCCATATAGTCGAGTGTCTTGTATCTGCCTCCCACTGACAGTTTCATAGGACACAAATGAGTCAGATGCAAGATAACCTACTGTGAAAGGGACAATATTCTATTTCTTCACAGAAGTGAAAGTCAGCTGGCACAGTATCATGAATCAAGCTCTAAATAGGTTAGTGTCCTGTCTCACGTTGCATATTGTTTGGTAGTAGTGACTCTTCATTGAAATGTCTGATTCATAGCCTTAGACCCTTCTGCTGAGAGAAATTTGGGAAGGCCTCTTGGTACCAAGGATGCCAGAACCATGTACAGGACAGAAACTGAACAGAAATTTGGGATGGTAATGGCCTCATTGCCACTGGCTGTGTTTCTGAAGGCCTGTGGGCTAAAAAATCATGCTTTTGTGTCCACATTAGATTACCTACAAACTCCAAATCAGCATTGTAGGTGTGCATTAATTGTTTTATTCATTAATGCATATGAGATTCTCCACTAACTTGGGAGGGGGGTGGCAAGGAGGGAAGAATTGCCTGTGAAAACTGAGTCAAAAAGGTATAGAAAAATGGAACCCAGACTTGTCATTAACTGGGTGGAATTCCTAATCCATGTTGTTTATGCCAAGGAATTTTTGTCCCATTGGACCATAGCTCAGTGATCTACCTAGCAGTCTTTTGGATTAAAGAATAAACCTTTAACATAGTTGACTTCTTTAGAAAATAATTCTATTCCTGGAGCTACTGTTGATAGAGGTACTGCTGCATAATAATGCCATATGGCCATGCTCCAGTTTCAAATCACACCCTGAGGTTAAGAAATGTCCTAATTATTCATGAAGCAATATCATATCAGAAAAGCTAATTTGCAATTTCATGCTTGTCCAACAAGGTCATGCCTTTGCTTTTTGGCTCTCCAGGTGCGTGCATGCACACACAGACACACATGCACACTCACTAACTCAGCTGTAATGACATCACTCCTGGTTGTGGTGTCTGTCCCATAAATGTACACAAGCCTGGCACCTTCAGTTCCAATCATCTCAACCACCCTGACCTCCTCTGGCAAGAGGCTGTGATGCTGAGCAAACCTTCCAGTGATCTGATGTGTGAGGCTATGAGCCTTTTGTCTCTCTCCCACTCTCTGCCCCTCTGCCTGATAGAAGCTACTACTCACAAAATCTCTGAGCAAGAGCAAGAAAGCTAGTTCTGCTTTCTACCCCTCATGGGATCTCACTGCAGTTACAACATTTGAAAGCCAAAGTTTCCAATGTTTTGATAATATTTTCCTTCAGTTAACTCCCAATCATAATGCATTGGCCTTCCTGTATGGCAGGGCACAAGATGGTGTTCTTTTATGCAGCTATTAAGGGAAAGGGATGGCCATTCCAACTGAGGGCAAGGAGACCCCACTTGCCTGGCTCTTCAGGAAAACCCCCTGAAGAAGGTTGCTCTGGACTAGTTTCTGAAGTATGACTTGGAAATAGCAGGGATGGAGCATGAAGGCTCTATGGATAGGGACTCACATCCATATCTCCCCACATCTACAGGGTGCTCCCCCCATCTGTGCTCCCCACATCTACAGGGTGGCTCTCCCCACCTGAAGGTGTGTCCAAGACCCAAACAGTCAGGTAGACAGATGATGAACCCCTGGGCACTGACTTATATTCTTAAGGAGAAAACATTTCTTCTGAGGTCATGAGAAAGCTGTTTCCTCCAGAGTGGAGTGTGTGAGTCAAGAGAACTCACCAGGTAAAGATAAATGGAGTGGGTTAATTGCTCTCCAAACCAGTTAGATTTATTACTAAAGCAAAATTACAGAGAGTCTCAATAAATATGAGCACCTCTTCAGGATAAAGAATAGGTGCTTTTGGGGGCAACTGGGTGGCTCAGTCGGTTAAGCGTCCAACTTCAGCTCAGGTCATGATCTGACAGTCTGTGGGTTCAAGCCCCACATCGGGCTCTGTGCTGACAGCTCAGAACCTGGAGCCTGCTTAAGATTCTGTGTCTCCCTTTCTCTCTGCCCCTCCCCCACTCATGTTCTGTCTCTCTGTCTCTCGAAAATGAATAAAAAACATTAAAGATAAAAAAAAAATAAGTGCTTTGGATGACTCAGATGCCTGGTCTTACCTATACCATTTACCCATTTTTTTCTGCAGAAATAAATGAGGTCTCATTGCACTGTGGGTGTTTTGTTTTATTTATTTATTTATTTATTTTTTTTGAGAGAGTTTGTGACCATTCCCATTTATCCCTATAGTCTGTAGTAAGAGATTAGCTCATATCTCAGCTGTGAGATGGCATTTGGTGTTTAGTATCCTATATTTAATAAAAGTTCAACATGGATGAACTGAATTTAAAAATATCACAAATCACAAGTGAGAACACTCATAGTTTATACAGAATATGTTATTTATTGTTGAATTATTTACCTACAAACAATATAATAAATATGTAATTATATAATTTATAATCAGATATAATTAAATTGATTATATAATTTTGAATTCACAAGGATACCTTTTAAAAAACAAATGAGGGGAGCCTGGGTGGCTCAGTCGGTTGGGTGTCTGACTCTTGATTTCGATTCAGGTCATGATCTCATGGTTTGTGAGTTTGAGCCTCTCCTTGGGCTCTGCACTGGCAGTGTAGAATCTGCTTGGGATTCTCTCTCTCTCTCTCTCTCTCTCTCTCTCTCAAAATAAATAAACTTTAAATAAATAAATAAATAAATAACAAATTATTTTGAATTAAAAAGCTTACAAATAACAAAATTGATGAATTAAATTTCTTCGGTCAGGATTTGAGATAATTATGTGTCAGTTCTGTTCCATTTTATGTTCATGGTACAAGACCCCTCAGTCATTCTCACGGCTCTAATAATTGGCTTCAATATAAGCAGTTAGTAGTAATTAATTGTATGAGTAACTAATTGTAATAAGCTGGAAATGTGTTCTGTCTGATCTAGGTATTGTAGTGAGCTCTAGTGGCATGCAATCTGTGTTCAAGAAACCGTGGCTTTAAAGACCACACCTGAAACCTGCTTTGTTTACTATCCATGTTGTATCTTGTGATAGATGTCACTAACAATTGCTTCCAGGATAGGATGGGTTCAGTCAACTCTAAGTTTTGGTGCAACTCTAAGAAAGGAACAAGAAGTCTTGTTGAGCAAAAGCAGACTCAGAAAGAATTAACAGGAGCAATCAGAGAACATCAAGGATGGGCCAAGTCTTCTTGGCCAATTCCCCAAATCTTTGAAAAAGAAGGACAAAGAACTAACATTTTACAGAACGTCTAGGAATATCTGTGAAGTGAATGCATGCACTTTATAAACTTGTCACATTTTATTCATTAATTTCCCTATCTTTGACATTTAGGTTTTAAAGATATGTTTTGCTGTTTTAAACCATGTTGAAATGAATATCCACATACTTGGCTATTTTCCTTGCACATGTGTTCTCTAGAATCTACTCCTAGATGAAGAGTTCTAGGCTGAAAATTACGCACATTGTTAACATTAATAGATACAAATTATTCTCCAAAGTTGTGTTCCAATGTTCCTTCATAATGCTATGTATGATGATTTCTTTGTCCTGGAATGTTTGCCATTTGAGTCTTGAATTTACAATAGTTGGGGACCAGATCTATTCAATTCCAGTGTTTCAGTCCTAATAGCTACTTTTCAAATAGCCATTCTTCACTACCTACTTACAAAGGAACTTGAATGTGGCACATGGTCTTTAGCAACATCCCTAGCTTTGAATTCCCAACTTCCCCTATGGTGGGTGAGTTTCAGCAAATGAACTTTTTGTAGAAATCCCCTAGGAGGACAGATATTCATGAAGGAAAATGTCCAGTTTTGTTGTAAAAATGTTTCCATGCTCATTTGCACCTTTAGAATGTGCCTGAAGAGGATGTGAAAGTAATAGATGCAACAGACACCTTGTGACCATTAGACAACATGTATGAGGATGAAACTTTGGTAACTGTAGTGGATTCTGGAGGGTTCTGCCAAGAACCCCTCGTGAGGGTCCCACACATCTGTCCTCCAGGTTCTGAGAATAATAGCTGAAGTCATAACTGCATCTATTGTAGGACATTTCCCTTGACCTAAGGGAAACACCCTATTTCCCTTGACCTAAGAGATCCTCCCAGGGACAAGGTGATGGCAATGGTGGGCTGATGTAGAGTTATAGAGGTCTCATTGCTCTATCTCCATTTGGGATGATTCTGAAGGGCATGTCAGTTGCAGGGCTCTAGTAGGATTGACTAAGTCATCAAATGAAACTGTTTGATATTTAGTTTCTCCCTTGGCGAGACTTGTCTTCCTCGTGTTCTTACTGCTGTGTCTCCTGAAAGCTCCCCCAGTGAACCCTCTGCACACAACGCTTGGTGTCAGGGTCTGTTTCTAAGACACTCAGAAAGCATAGCAGAGCATAAATGTTGGAAAAACCGGATGTCACTCCTCAGATATCACACCTGCTCTGACCTTCTCCCATATGTTTTATAATGTATGATAAATAAAACTCTAAATATTTTAGCTTTACTATCATTTGAATTTATTTTCCTTATAAGTGGTTACAATCTTAACTGATAACTTCAAACTTACATGCATGGAAAAGGGTCAAGGTCTTCAAACATGAGAATGTTAGGAGTTATGATGTTTTCTCTTATATGATGGGGTTTTGCAAATAAAAAGGTGAAAATAATTTTATGATCTTCAGCTATTTTCCTGTCATTCCTCCAACCCTACTTTATTTTACACTTTAGCAATATGGAAGCACTTGTCAAAGTGTGTTTCCTTCCTCTTGGCAATGCTGCTGTTTCAATCTGAGAAGTTTCTTATGCATTCAGAAAACATGTTATCTTCTACAACCCAGTGTTAGCTCATCACTGTCCTTTCCTGAATGTCCTATGCATCTACTGTCCTGTAGCAGACAAGGCTTCTTGTCTGCCCAATGCCCAGTATCTCCTCTACCTTGATGGGATGGTTTTGGACCATGTCAACTTAGCTAAACTGAAACTACTTTTCCCAAATTCTTTTCTGTATGATTTTGGAGAAGGTTTTACCAGAAAATAAAATAATTGTGTAAGATTTGCAATGCAGAGATGAACCAGCAAGAATTGTTTATGCTCTGAAGTTCCTGTAGGGCACCAGATGCTGTTGTCCTCATGTGTGCTGTCTCTGCCCTGTTGGCTCACCTTGTTGGCTCATGGCTCCTGCAGTTCTACCATATTGTTTCCTTCAGCTTCTCTGAGTCCTGGGCAGAATGAATGCATCACCCATTGGCAAAGAGCATCAAATTTTCCCTCAGGTCACCCATGTCATTAAGATTGGAGGCAGTAAGAGACAGATGTAGGTTTCACTTTATCTGTATAGGTTGCAGTTTATCCTCAAGCCATGCTTGTAGGTTCCAGTTTATCCTTGTAATTCCTCATAATTATCCTGCTTCTATTCCTGAATCTTGATTGATACACTTAGTAACAAATTTCATCTTTATTCAGACTGTCAATGTACTCAGCTAAAAAATTATCCCACACTCCACTGGAGTAAGAGTGACCAATGAAATATAAGTAGATATCATTGAATGGGGCTTCTGGGAAACTGGGAGAAGTGTTTTTTGCTCCTTGACCTTCCCTTTCTTCCTCTCTGGAACTCAGGTGTAAGGGGAGAGCTCCAGCAGTCATTTTGTGATCTTGAGGAAGGAACATACCAAGATGGTGAAGCAAAAGGAATCAAGGAGCCTGCGTCTTTGGTGACTTTCTAGAGCCTATATCACAACCTTGGACAAGTAATTCTGGACTTATTTATGTGAAGAATGAAGCCCACAATTTAAAACAAACAAACAAACAAACAAACAAACAAACAACAACAAACTTCTGGAGTTGGGAGTTTGTGCTTACCAAACACAATTTTTAATCCAGTTAGCTTTTGTTCTTTTCTTTCTTCTCTTTTAAATTTTTGTTTACTTACTTATTTATTTTGATTAATTTACATTCAAGTTAGTTAGCATATACTGCAATAATGGTTTCAAGAGTAGAATCCAGTGACTGTCCCCTACATATAACACCTAGTGCTCATCCCAAAAAGTGTCCTCCTTAATGCCCCTTGCCCATTTAGCCCATCCCCACACACCAAACTCCTCCAGTAACCCTCAGTTTTCTCTCTGCATTTAAGAGACTTTTATGGTTTCACCTCCTCCCTATTTTTATATTATTTTTGCTTCCCTTATTTTCATTTTTTTGAATATTAAATTCCACATGAGTGAAGTCACATGATATTTGCCTTTCTCTGACTAATTTCACTTAGCATAATACACTCTAGTTCCATCCACGTTGTTGCAAATGGCAAGATTTCATTCTTTTTGATTGCCAAGTTACTACACACACACACACACACACACACACACACACACACACACACACTACATCTTTATCCACTCATCAGTCGGAAGACATTTGGACTCTTTCCATACTTTGGCTATTGTTGATAGCACTGCTATAAACATTGGGGTGCATGTGCCCCTTCAAAACAGCACACCTGTATCCTTTGAATAAATACCTAGTAGTGAAATTCCTGGGTCATAGGGTAGTTCTACTTTTAATTTTTTGAGGAACATCCATACTGTGTTCCACAGTGGCTGCACCAGTTTGCATTCCCACTAGCAGTGCAAAAGGGTTCCTTTTTTTTTTTTTTCTGCATCCTCACCAACATCTGTTGTTGCCTGAGTTGTTAATGTTAGCCATTCTGACAGGTGTGAGGTAGTGCGGTTTTGATTTGTATTTCCTTGATTATGAGTGATGTTAAGCATTTTTTCATGTGTCTGTTAGCCATCTGGATGTCTTCTTTGGAGAAGTGTCTATTCATGTCTTTTGATCATTTCTTTTCTGGATTATTTGTTTTTGGGTGTTGAGTTTGGTAAGTTCTTTATGGATTTTGGATATTAACTCTTTATCTGATATGTCATTTGCAAATATCTTCTCCCTTTCCATTGGTTGCTCTTTAGTTTTGCTGATGACAAAAAGGAGGTTTTTTTTTTTTTTTTTTTTTTTTTTTATCTTGATGAGGTCTCAATAGTTCATTTTTGCTTTTGTTTCCCTTGCGTCCAGAGACATGTTGAGTAAGAAGTTGCTGTGGCTCAGGTCAGAGAGGTTTTGCCTGCTTTATCCTTGAGGATTTTGATGGCTTTATGTCTTACCTTTAGGTCTTTCATCCATTTTGAGTTTATTTTTTTATGGATGGTGTAAGAAAGTGGTCCAGGTTTCATTTTTCTGCATGTCACTGTTCAGTTTTCCTAGGACCATTTGCTGAAGAGACTGTCTTCATTACATTGGATATTCTTTCCTGCTTTGTCAAAGAATACTTGGCCATACAGTTTGGGGTCCATTTATGGATTCTTTATTCTGTTCCATTGATCTATGTGTCTATTTTTGTGCCAGTACCATGCTGTCTTGATAATTACTGTTTTATAATACATCTTGAACTCTAGGATTGTGATGCCTCCAACCTTGGTTTCTTTTTCAGGATTGCTTTGGCTATTTGGGGGCTTTTTTTGGTTTTATACAAATTTTAGGATTATTTGTTCTAGCTCTGTGAGGAATGCTGGTGTTATTTTTATAAGAATTGCATTCAATATGTAGATTGCTTTGGGTAGTATTGCCATTTTAGTAATATTTTTTCTTCCAATCCATGAGCATGGAATATTTTTCCATTTTTTTGTGTCTCCAATTTCTTTCACAAACTTTCTATAGTTTTCAGTGTATAGATTTTTCACCTCTTTGATTAAGTTTATTCCTAGGTATTATATGCTTTTTGGCACAATTGTAAATGGGATCAATTCCTTGATTTTCTTTCTGTTACTTTCTTTATGTTTATAGGAATGCAACCAATTTCTGTGCATTTATTTTACATCCTGAAACTTTGCTGAATTAATGGATTAGTTCTAGCAGTTTTTTGGTGGTATATTTTGGGTGTTCATAGAGAGTATCATGTCATCTGTGAAGAGTGAAAGTTTGACTTCCTCATTGCTATTTGGATGTCTTTTATTTCTTTGTGTTGTCTGATTGCTGAGGCTAGGACTTCCAACACTATGTTGAATAACAGTGGTGAGAATGGACTTCCTTGTGTTCTTGAACTTAGAGGGAAACTCTCAATTTTTCCCCATTAAGAATGGTATTAGCAGCAGGTCTTTTGTATACGGCTTTTATGATCTTGAGATATCCGTTTTTTTAATATGAAATTTATTGTCAAATTGGTTTCCATACAACACCCAGTGCTCATCCCAACAGCTGCCCTCCTCAATACCCATCACCCACCCTCCCTTCCCTCCCATCTCCCATCAGCCCACAGTTTGTTCTCAGTTTTTAAGAATCTCTTATGTTTTGGCTCCCTATCCCTACTCTCTTGAGTGTTTTTATCAAGAAAAGATGCTGTATTTTGTCAAATGCTTTCTCTGCATCTGTTGGGATCATGTGGTTCTTATTCATTCTTTTATTAATGTGATGTATCACATTGGTTGATTTGCGGATATTGAACCAGCCTTGATCCCAAGTATAAATTCCACTTTATAGTGGTGAATATATATATATTTTTTTAATGAATTGCTGGATTAAGTTGGGTAGTACCTTGTTGAGAATTTTTGGATCCATGCTTTTCAGGGAAATTGGTTTGTAGTTCTTTTTAGTTGGGTCTTTAGTTTTGGAATCAAGATAATGCTCATCTTGTATAATGAGATTGGAAGCTTTCCTCCCACTTCTGTTTTTGGGAACAGCTTCAAAAGAATAGGTGTTAACTCTTCTTTAAATGTTTGGTAGAATTCCCCTGGAAAGCCATCTGGCCTCGGACTCTTGCTTTTTGGGAGATTTTTGATTACTAATTCGATTTCTTTACAGGTTATGGGTCTGTTCAAATTTTCTATTTCTTCCTGTTTCAGTTTTGGTAGTTTATATGTTTCTAGGAATTTGTCCATTTGTTCCAGATTGCCCAATTTATTGGCATATAATTGCTCACAATATTCTCTTATTATTGTTTGTATTTCTGTGGTATTAGTTGTAATCTCTTTCATTCTTGATTTTATTTATTTGGGTCCTTTTTCTTTTTGATCAGTCTGGCTAGGGGCTTATTGATTTTGTTTATACTTTCAAAGAACTAGTTCCTGGTTTCATTGATCTGTTCTACCATTTTTTAAAAATGTTGATATCATTTATTTATGCTCTAATCTTTATTATTTCATTTCTTCTGCTGTTTTTGGTCTTTATTTGCTGTTCTTTTTCCAGCTTTTTAAAGTATAAGGTTAGGTTGTGTGCCTGAGACCTTTCTTCCTTCTTTAGGAAGTCCTGGATTGCTATATACCTCCCTCTTAGGACTGCCTTTGCTGCATCCCAATTTGGAGCTGTCATGTTACCATTTTCATTGGCTTCCATGTACTTTTAATTTCCTCTTTAATTTCTTGGTTAACCTATTCATTCTTTAGTAGGATGTTCTTTAATATCCAAATATTTGTTGTCTTTCCAATTTTTTTCTTGTGGTTGATTTCAAGTTTTGTAGTGTTGTGGTCTGAAAATATGCATGGGATGATCTTGATCATTTTGTACTGTTGAGGGCTGATTTCTGTCCCAGTATGTGATCTATTCTGGAGAATGTTCCATGTACACTTGAGAAGAATATGTATTCTTCAGCTTTAGAATGAAATGTTCTGAATATATCTGTTAAATCCATCAGGTCCAGTGTGCCATTCAAATGAATTGTTCCTTGTTGATTTTCTGCTTAGATAATCTGTCCATTGCTGTAAGTGGAGTGTTGAAGTTCCCTATTATTATGGTATTATTATCAAGGAGTTTGTTTATGTTTGTGATTGATTTATATATTTGGGTGCTCTCATGTTGGTGGCATAAACATTTATAATTGTTAGATCTTCTTGGTGGATAGACTCCTTAATTATGATACAATGTGTTTCTTCATCTCTTGTTACACTGTTTATTTTAAAATCTAGCTAGTCTGATATAAGTATGGCTAATCCAGCTGTCTCTTGATGACCATTGGCATGATAGATAGTTCTCCATCCCCTTACTTTCTTTTTTTTAAATTAATGTTTATTTTTGAGAGAGACAGACAGAGCACAAGCAGGGTGGGCAGTGAGAGAGGGAGACACAGAATGCGAAGCAGGCTCCAAGCTCTGAGCTGTCAGCACAGAGCTGGATGAAGGGTCAAACTCACAAACTGGGAGATCATGAACTGAAGTTGGATGCTTAACCGACTAAGCCACCCAGGCACCCCTCCATCCCCTTACTTTCAATCTGCATGTGTGTTTAGGTCTAAAATGGGTCTCTTGTAAGCAGCATATAGATGGGTCTTGTATTCTTATCCATTTTGATACCCTATGTCTTTTGATTGGAGTGTTTAGTCCATTGACATTTAGAGTCAGTTATACTGAAAGATAAGAATTTAGTGCCATTGTGTTGTCTGTATAGTTGGAGTTTCTGGTGATGTTCTCTGTTCCTTTCTAGTCTTTGTTGCTTTTGGTCTTGTTTGTTTTGTTTCATCTTTTCTCCACTCAAAGAGTTCCCCTTAAAATTTCTGCAGGTCTGGTTTAGTGATCATGAACTCCTTTCATTTTTGTTTGGGAAACTTTTTATCTCTTCTTCTACTTTGAGTGACAGCCTTGATGGATAAAGAACTATTAGCTGCATATTTTTACAATTCAGCATGTTGAATATGCCCTACCACTCCTGTCTGGCCTGCCACGTTTCTGTGGATAGCTCTGCTGCAAACCTGATCTGTCTTCCCTTATAGGTCAAGAACTTTTTTCTTCTTTTTTCTTCTTTTCTTTTCTTTCTTATTTTTGCAAAATCACTTGTTCTTTAAATATATATATATATATATATATATATATATATATATCCTTCTGGCTGAGGAGTTGAACACAGTGAAAATTTCATCCCTCATTGGTAACCTGAGTACCTGGTATTGCAGCCAGCACATAACATGCATGCAGTCTATTAACTATAATTGAACTGAAGATTGACATGGTTATTAATTCCCTTTGAAATTGAAGTCCACTGAAAGAGGAAGCATTTTACAAATCTCATACTGATGCAGCACTGATGCAGTCCTTTTCTTTGCCATCCATTTTCCCTGTACCTATCTATCCTAGAAGTCTAAAGTAATTATATTGTGGGTTTATTGCAAGATTTCATTATTTTGGGCCCATCTACACCCATTCCCTAGTGACTTTTGTGGGTTTTCTCAAAATGTTAGAACCTGCATGCTAAACTTAAACTAGGTGACTGCCTGCTAAAATAGAAGATTTATACAGGATTCAGAACACATAATGTGTAGAATATTAAGAATACAATAACAGGGGCGCCTGGGTGGCGCAGTCGGTTAAGCGTCCGACTTCAGCCAGGTCACGATCTCGCGGTCCGTGAGTTCGAGCCCCGCGTCGGGCTCTGGGCTGATGGCTCAGAGCCTGGAGCCTGTTTCCGATTCTGTGTCTCCCTCTCTCTCTGCCCCTCCCCCGTTCATGCTCTGTCTCTCTCTGTCCCAAAAATAAATAAACGTTGAAAAAAAAATTTTAGAAAAAAAAGAATACAATAACAAATCACTAATAGTACAAAGAACCACAATAATCATGACTTAAATAAAAAGAAAATAAAACGACACTACATTGAAATGAACCTGAAAAGTTGGATTTGTTTAACAAAGGTATTAGAACAAAGATATTAGACATCATAGAGTCACTTAAACAAGTATTTATGAATTTTCTCTCAAGAAATTTAAAAAAGAGAGGAGCTCAGAAAAGACACAGAAGTTATGAAAAAGGAGCCAAATAGAAAATAGAACTAAAAAATATAATAACCAAAATAAAGAACTTGCTGGATGTATTCAGTGGTAGAGTGCATGTGGCAGAATACAGAATTTATGAACTTGAAACAGATAATACAATGTACTCAATCTGAACAACAGAGAGCAAATAGACTACAAGGAACAATAGCAACACAACCACCACCAAAATAGCCTCCAGAATCTGTGAAACTATAACAAAAGACCAAATCTTTGTATCTTAGGGTCCCAAAAAGAGTGGAGAAAGAATGAGGTCTTGAAAATATATTTGAAGAACTAATGGTTTAAAACATCCCAGATTTGGTATGAGACACAAACTCACAGGGTCAGAAACTTGAGCACACCCCAACTAGGATAAACCCAGAAAAATTCATGCCTTGACACATCATATTTAAACTGAAAACTAAAGAAATTGTCCTAAAAGCTATTAGAGAGAAACAACATATTCCCTACAAGGGAATCAATTCAAATAATGGCAGAATTCACATCTGAAAGTATGTAGAACAGAAGAAAGTGGTATCACATTTTCATGTGCTGAAGGACATGGCTCTTACTTGATAATCTTTTTTTTCCAGATTTTTTGGATGAAAAGTTACTTATATTCATTCTATCTTATTTAATAGTAAGGGTATTCCTGGACTTGAATTATTTTCTACATATAGCTTTGATTTTTTGTCTTATGTTTTATATATAATGGTTTCTTTTTCTTTTCCTAATATCTAAGTAGTCTACAGCTTATGTTTGTATTTATTCTTCCTCTAAAAGCCTTTAAAAATATATTTGAAGATTATTTAGCTATTATAGTATAATTTTTATTTTTTGTAGTTTACATTATTTTCAAATCTAAGATCAATTTTGTTAATAATTGATGTATTATTGAAAATTCTTTATATACTCTATGGATAAGTAAAGTGATCTATTTCTACAGAAGAATGCTTATTAGAGAATCTGTTTGTATTTTTTCAACTTATTCAGCCACCTCTGGAAGGATGACTCTCTCTAGAGAAACAGAGTATGTTTCCACATATAGTTATAAAGTAATGGCTCTCTGGTCGAAAAGTACCTGTATTATTTGGAGTTGGTCAAACTCAATTATTAAGGAATTATTAAATGCATTAAGTCTCAATAGATTTCATTTTTAAGTAAATATATGCTAAAAAGCATATCACTCTTACTCTGACTACAAGAAACAAGCTGGAAAACTGCAAATTAATGCCCTTTTTTGAGTCAGAGAACTGAGGTCATATGGCAAATAGTTAACCTGTAATCTACAGAGAGAGATAGTACCTTTCAAGAAAACAAAGTAAGATCATTTTCCTGGCTCAGAGACCATGCCAGTAAGAACATTAGACTAGAAAAGTTTAACCATTTTCTAAAGACCAGTTGTGGGCTAGCATGAGTGTGAAAGAGTCTAGGTTCTGAGGCCATGGGGATTGTCATATCCTCTTGTGGACTCTTTCTCCAGGAACTCTGCAGGTCCTCAGACTCCATCCTGCTGGGGTGACTGTGGAGAACCCAGAGAAGTTTTCCCCTGTAGTTTGGTTGATGGAAGGAAATAGAAACCACAGTCAAATTTGTCCAAACCAATCACCACCATGGACAGATAAGCTTAAACTTTAGAGGAAAAATAACCAAACTCTATCCTAAGGATACTCCTGTCAACTCACATCAGCTGCAGAAGCTAATAGGGATTGGGGAAGGAAACAAAATTCTTCCCCTGGGGTAAGAACATGGATGAATGCTAGGCCCAGAATTCATCTAGTAGAGGAAAGATCACTTGTGAAGTCCACATCCTAAGACCTGCCTGCCTAAGACTGAGGCTTAAGGAAAGCATTAAAAACATACCCAACCCCTTGTCCACTCTTCACCACCATGTTAACAAGTGTTAAGTTAAAATAATAGCTAGGAAAGCTGAGAGAGAAAGACAGTCTCTGGAGAACAGTATAACAAGAGGATCCTAAACCAAGAGAGACAATTACAGGGAGTCAAGTGATTTTAACCTTTAGTTGCACTAAGTCTAACAAAAAACTTTAAACCAAGCCCAACTGGCTTTAAACTTGATTAACACACACACGTTTACCAAAGGCCTAGCTGAAGAGAAGTTTCACTCATCAGTAAGTATAAAAAATATTTACATCATTATATACTCTCCTGTACAACAGGTCTAAATTTCAACAAAAATGAGGAGGGATGTGAAGGAGCAATGAGCAGAACAAGACTCAGATATGACACAGATGTTAGAGCTCTAAGACAGATAATTTAAAGTAACTATGACTAACTGGAAAAGATATAAAACATGTAAGATCAGGTAAGCAATTTCAGCAAGAGATGGCAACTAAGAATCACTTGGAAACATGAGCAGTCAGAAGCACAGATGATTTCTATGAAGGATACTTTCAATGGACTCTGCAGGGGACTTGACATAGTTAAAAAATAATCAGGGAACTTGAAGACAGGCCAACAGAAATTACCCAAACTGAAACACAAAGAGGAATGAAGTGAAAAAAAAAAAAGTGAGACAGAGTACATCCAAAAGCTGGGGAACAATATCAAATTGTTTTACACAATTAGAATCCCAGAAAGAGAAAAGAATGGGTCTGAAGACATATTTGGGGAAACAACACTGCAAATGTTCCAAAGTGAGTAACATACAATAAACTAAGAGATCCTTGAAGACCAGAAGTCAGAAACAATAATTGAAAAGTAAAGAAACAGCTGGCCATGGGCACAACATATTTCACACCTCTTAAAACTAAAGATAAAGAGAAAATTTTGAAGCAATGATTCAACAGGTAGATGTCAGAAGCCCTGTTTCCCATTCTCACCAATAGAACAACATATGCAGAGGCTTTTATGTTGTGATAGTTGACAACCCTCTAGAAGACATTTTGCAGGGTGAGGAATCTAGATAAGGACTATTAAAAAAAAACTTTTAGAGAGGCTCCAGAACTCCAGGGAGGAAAGCTGCCTGTGACTTTGAGTCCACTGGGTAAGCATCTCTCAGTCCATCCTAGGACACCTTTCTGAGATGTCTGAGATCACACATCCAAACACTGTCTTTTTTTAAATAATAAAACATTCCATACCCTTCTCATTTTATGTTTTTCATTTCATTTTTTCCTTTTAATAAACATTTTAACTTGGAATTTAATACCTAGAAAGTTGCATAAGTTATAAGTGCTCACAGTGTTATCATAAAGTAACACATCCATGTAACCAATATAGAAAACAATATCACCAGCATCCCAGGAGCCCCGTTCTTGTCCCTTTACTAAACACTTTGTCCTACCAACAGTAAACACTGTCCTGATCAAACACCATACATCAGTTATCCTAATTTTGAATTTTGTGTAAATACAATAATTCAGTATTTACTCTTTTGTTTTTGTCTGCTTTCAAGGAATGTTGTCTGTGAAGCTCACTTGTGTTATAGAAACTAGTTTTATTTTGTTCATTTTCCTTGATAAATAGTATTCCATTGTACAAAAATATCACAATTTATTTATTCATCTTTTTAGAGTTGTTTCCACTTTTGGAAATATTTTAATATGTCTTTTAGTGATATAATTATCCACTTTTGTTGAATACATATTAGGGGTGAAATTTCTGTGTCATATGGCATGCAGACACTTAGCTTTAGTGGAAAATTTCTGTCTCATATGGTATACAGACACTTAGCTTTCATGGAGAGTGCCAGTTTTCCAAAATGACTATATCAATTTTAGTTCTCATCAGCAATGAATAAATTTTCCCCTTTTTCTGAAAATATGCTCCCATATTTAAAATTTTAATTTCAGCCATTCTAGTAGTTGTGCAGTGGTAACTCATTGTGATTTGTCATATTTTCCTGGTAACTCTAAACGGATGGAAAATTGTCCGGCATATGTGAATAGTTTAAAGAATGTTTATCAGATGAATGGCTAAAGAACATAATTGAATGAATTATAAGAAAATGCATGGATTCTGTTAAAATCATGCATTCACTGAATTGTGGCAGAAGAGTGTCTTCAAATCATTTAGTGTCGTGCTCCCACTGGCATGGAGGTGGATTATTAATGGGGCTTAGCTCTGTCTGAACTCTCCATTCATCATTTAGTGTCCCAACAAGCTGTCCCTCTCCTTTCTGTAGGCTTGAGGACACCAGGCCCCAGACCTTTCTCACACATTGTGAGTTCTTCAGCTCTGTCCTATGGCAAGCACTTACTTGTTGGGTTGATTGATGATGAAATATGACATATGAACTAACTCTTTTTTCCCATATGTACCATACTGGCATGTGGGTTCCAAATGAACATTCACCTGTAGGTCTACAATGCACCTTAAATAAGGTCCTGCTAGAGGCAACCAAGAGTGAAGAATGACAGGGACCAGCTAAATAAACCAGTGTTTTGGGGGAACACCCAGTGTCATAACAGCAGAACTCAGTGTGACTATCTGTTTCTAAGGGCAGTGGTATGGAGAAGACCCTCTTGTGCTGGTATCCTCAGCAGAGTCTTGTGTTGGTGAAGCTCATTGGTTCCCATTAATGGTCCTACTCACCATATTTCATCTTTGTGTTCATGGCATCATGTTGAGAGTGTCTTATGCTTTCTTTATGTTTGGTGAAGCTGATTATGAATTCTAGGATTTCCTTTGAAAAAGAAAAATTGTTTCCTCAGAATATAATTACTATTACCAGAATAGCATAGGCAGTGACTAATCACAATTGATTATAGATATAGATGATAGATATAGATATAGATAGATATATCTTACACTTAAACGTTGCATTTTTTTATTCTTGCTCTAAATTGGCATACAGTATATATTCAGGTAACAATAAATTAGTCAATCTAAGTTATACCTAAGTGGAAGAAGAAAATGACATATATTTTCTGGTTCATAATTACAATGATGACTACATGAAAATCAGGATTCTCTTTTATTCCTTTTCTCCTGTTTTTGTCCACAAGAGATAGCTCAGTGATGGAAAATATATAAACTCCACAGTTTAGGCCAGTTAATACATCTGGCCTAGAATATTTGCTCTGACAACTACTAGCTTTATAATCTTATTTAATTTAAGCAAAATCTTAATTTCTTTATCTGTTGATGGATATTATAATGTCCATGTTCTAATATTGAGGAATTAAATGAGATGTTAAAGCAACCAACATAAAATGAAAAAGAGTCCTTCTTTCTTCCCCTTTACGCCTTGGGGTCTTACATTTCCTGTTTTAAATTTTTTCAATGTTTTATTTATTTCTGAGACAGAGAGAGACAGAGCATGAGCAGGGGGAGGGGAGAGAGAGAGGAAGACACAGAATCTGAAGCAGGCTCCAGGCTCTGAGCTGTCAGCACAGAGCCCAATGCAGGCCTTGAACTCACAAACTGTGAGATCATGACCTGAGCTGAAGTTGGATGCTTAACCAACTGAGCCACCCAGATGCCCCTCTCATTTCTTGTTTTAGATTGAGCCATTCTCAGTGAAACTTCTACCAATGTGATACATCACATTAATAAAAGAAAAGATAAGAACCATGGGATCCTGTCAATCAATGCAGAAAAAGCATTTGACAAAATTCAGCATCCTGTCTTAATAAAAACCCTCGAGAAAGTCAGGATAGAAGGAACATACTTAAACATCATAAAAGCCATTTATGTAAAGTCCACAGCTAATATCATCCTCAATGGGGAAAAACTGAGAGCTTTCCCCCTGAGATCAGGAACACGACAGGGATGTCCACTCTCACCGCTGTTGTTTAACATAGTGTTGGAAGTTCTAGCATCAGCAATCGGACAACAAAAGGAAATCAAAGGCATCAAAATTGGCAAAGATGAAGTCAAGCTTTCACTTTTTGCAGATGACATGATATTATATATGGAAAGCCCTATAGACTCCACCAAAAATCTGCTAGAACTGATACATGAGTTCAGAAAAGTCGCAGGATACAAAATTAATGTACAGAAATCAGTTGCATTCTTATACACTAGTAATGAAGCATCAGTGAAACTTCTAAGTTAAAGAACTCACCCAGGGTGAGGGCACTAAGAGGAAGTCATCTGATTCAATCAGAAATGTTCACAGTTTCAGTGTGGTTTTCTACCTCCCAGGGAAATCAGGGCTGTTGGCAGAGGAGTACAATTGGCAGGTGGAAGCCTTTACCCCTGGAATGACTGATGATCCAATAGTAGAAATGTAGACACAGAGAACTTCTGGAATCCAATCTGTTCATATCATATGAGCCCCCAGGCTGCAGATTTTTATTCTGTCACAAAACTTTTAGTCGGTAGTGAAATTTAAAAATACAAAGTAAATCCAATATCAGAGGAAAAGCAACTCCTTAATCTTGACGCCTCACTCTTGGATGATTGTTAGGGCTTCTAATGAGTGATCTTGCCTTCATGATTTCCCTCCATCTCACCCTCCATCCTGTCCTTACATCTCTATCAGATTATCTTCTTCTTTTTTTTTTTTAATTTTTTTTTCAACGTTTATTTATTTTTGGGACAGAGAGAGACAGAGCATGAATGGGGGAGGTGCAGAGAGAGAGGGAGACACAGAATCGGAAACAGGCTCCAGGCTCTGAGCCATCAGCCCAGAGCCCGACACGGGGCTCGAACTCACGGACAGCGAGATCGTGACCTGGCTGAAGTCTGACACTTAACTGACTGCGCCACCCAGGCGCCCCTCAGATTATCTTCTTCTAATATACTGTGCTAGTACCACTTCTTGCTCCCAATCTTTCAACAGCTTGCTGTGCCTAAGGATCAATGTTTCAATCCTTTCTTTCACTTGCCATGTGATACTCTTCTAATTTGGTCAACTCAGCTTTCTAACCGGACATTTCCTAATCTGTTTTATTCACATATACTCTTTCATGAATTAAAACTCTGATCTGTGACCACATATGTAACATTCCTGTTTCATTGTCTTTGCTGAGGTGGCACTTGAATATGGCTGACCTTGAATTTCAATACTCTATAGACAGTGCTCCTTATACAGTTTTGATCCTGCAGGACCAGAGATACTTAACTGCTTATTCATAACAGTAGATGATAAATGGATTCTTGGATTAAGAATACTTGCTGAGAATTACTTAACCTTAAAAAAAAGGAAACACTTGTACTGTTAATGCAAAGAGTGATATACAGCAAACCAAGTATCAGATATGTGGGTAATTAACAGAAACTTTGAGTTATCTCCACTTGCACTGAGTGGTAATCCCTGATCACATTATCACTGTGACTATTACCTCTTTACTACTACTTGGACCTTTTTTCCATGTATTTATCTCATTCTGCTGAACCTCTTCTATGAGTCCTTGGTGACCACAAATCTTCACTACCATTGTCTTGGCATTTTATCTGGTTAGAATTTATATTTTAACAGATTTTATACTTTAACAGCTCTTATTATTAATAGTTGCATTAAAGTAACTCAGATTGGAAAAAAAATAACTCAGGTTAGGTTTGGTAAACCTGAACTTTATAATTCCTGTTTCTGCCATGATTTCGTTGCATGAATGAAATGCATCTATGAAATGTAGGTATGCAAAGTATATGCAGTAAACACAGTTTTCCAATTGAATACACGATTAGAACTAAAACCACCAGCAACAACCTGTGCCCCTTTTTGTTCATCTTTTTGAGGCCATAACAAATACATCCTTTATTGAGGTCAGTATGCAGAAAGCATGCTGACAAAATAGGTTGCATTGGCAAGAGACCGTTAATTTTTTGCAGTCTCTACGGTGGTTGGAGACATACGTAAAGCTGCTGCTTCAGCCAGTCTCTTGAATGTGTCACAGTGTTTAGCACCCTGGGAGCAGTACAAACCTCTAGTTTTGCCAGTCAGTAGGCTCTGTGGAAACAGATATAACAGTAAATTGAATGCAGGTCTAATATGATAAAAAATAACAGACAATGATGAGACTGGCCATTGAGGATGTAGACAATGTTCTGAAGGCTCTTACTATTTTTTTTTTTTTTGCCTCTAAAACTACTTCTTCTTTAAAAAAAATGTTTTATTTATTTTTGAGAGAGAAACAGAGTGTGAGTGGGGGAGGGGTAGAGAGAGGAAGACACAGAATCTGAAGCAGGCTCCAGGCTCTGGGCTGTCAGCACAGAGCCCGACGCGGGGCTCGAACCCACCAACAGCAAAATCAAGATCTGAGACGAAGTTGAACGCTTAACCAACTGAACCACCCAGGTGCCCCTAGAACTACTTCTTAATTGCATTACTTGGTAATGCTTTCAGAAAATGTTTTAGGAGCAAAAATCCTTTCAGAAGCAATGAGCTCAAAACAGAATAAATAAATAAGGACAAAGTAAGTACCAGTTGTTTTCTCAAGAATGTTAATAAACATGCACAAAATGCTGACAAAACAATCATTAGGGCCATAGTATTATTAATAGTCACATAAAAACCAGAAGACAAGAGTTGGCAGAAGATAGACCAATACCTATTTCAAAAGTTAGTGATGTTTTAAGAAGACTGCACTGGAAGATGATGTATTAACAAATGTATCTGAAGAAGGAATGTTTACATGTTACTCAGAAAAGCATGACTTGTCATTTAGGCCAATTGACTCATTTTATAAAATAATCTATCTTTAATGATTTTTAAATTTATTTTTGAGAGAGAGAGAGTGCGCGAGAGAGAGACAGAGTACGAGCAGGGGAGGGACAGAGAGATAAGACAGAATCTGCAAAGCAGGCTCCAGGCTCTGAGCTGTCAGCAGAGAGCCCGACACAGGGCTGGAACCACGAGATCATGACCTGAGCCAAAGTTGTACGCTTAACCAACTAAGCCACCCAGGTGCTCCTAAAATAATCTAAGTTTTAATTCCAATATTTCTTGCATCCATGCTGAAAGTAAAGTGATAGCTAAAAATGAATTGGCTCCATTATGAGAAAAACTATTCTATCAGTTAAGTTATATTAAACACTGAGAGAATTTCTTGCTAACAGAACTGTACCAAAAAAGAAACAAATCCAAACAAAGATTTTTTTTTAATTTTTTAAAAATTCAATTTTTGTGAAAGAGAGAGAGAGAGTGAGAGACAGAGAGAGAGGGAAAGTGGGGGAGGGGCAGAGATAGAGGGAGACACAGAATCCAAAGCAGGCTCCAGGCTCTGAGCCATCAGCACAGAGCCTGACACAGGGCTTGAACCCACAAACCATGAGATCATGACCTAAGCCAAAGTGGGATGTTTAACCCACTGAACCTCCCTGGCACTCCAAATGAAAAAAAAAAAAATAATTTTTTTAAGCACAAGGATGATGACCCCATAGGAATTACAGGAAAAAATAATATATTAAGAGAAATAGAAGAAGAATATATATATATATATATATATATATATATATATGTGTGTGTGTGTGTGTGTATACATGTATGTGTGTATATATATATATATATATATATGGAAATATTGATATATATTGTTATTGATGGTGGATTGGCTGCATGAACAACAGTGGTGACATAGCATGAGTTTATAATATATTAGAATTAAAATGTTTGAGAGCAGTAGCTGAAAAAATAGAGGTTGGTAAATGAAGTAAGGTGTTTTGAGGTTTCGGAATTATTGGAGAAGAGATAAAATGACTAATTGTAGTTAGCAATAAGTCAATAATGCATTTAAAATATATAGGATAAAGTCTGAAAGAATGTTCGAGTAGTAGTTCACAGAAAAAAAATAAATGCCTCATTAGTCTAAGAAAAGGTAAAGAGACAAAAGGGGAAATAAAAGAATTGAGTAACACAGAAAATAATAGTAACATGAAAGAAGACCAAACCTGTCAATATTTATATTAAGTATAAATTGTGGCTCAGTCAGTTGAGCATCTGATTCCAGCTCAGGTCATGATCTCGTTGTTTGTGAGTTCGAGCCCTGTGCCGGGCTCTGTGCTGAGGGCTCCGAGCCTGGAGCCTGCTTCGGATTCTGTGTCTTCTCCTCTCTCTGCCCCTCCCCTGCTCATGCTCTGTCTCTCTCTGTCTCTCAATAAATAAACGTTAAAAAATTTAAAAATATAAATATAAACTTATTAAATAATGCATATAAAATAGCACAATAATCAGAAATAATTAAAGAAGAAAATTTTATAAATTGGACAATATAAAAACAAAAACAATCAAAAACTTGTACTCTGCAAAAGCCCGTGTAAAAATGATGAAAGACCAGGGCTCCTGGGTGGCTCAGTTGGTTGAGCAGCCGACTTCGGCTCAGGTCATGATCTTGCGGTCCGGGAGTTCGAGCCCCGCGTCCGGCTCTGTGCTGACAGCTCAGAGCCTGGAGCCTGCTTCAGATTCTGTGTCTCCCTCTCTCTCTGACCCTCCCCGTTCATGCTCTGTCTCTCTCTGTCTCAAAAATAAATAAAAAAAACGTTAAAAATATTTTTAAAAAATGATGAAAGACCAAATATAGACTGGATGAAACTATTTGCAAACTACTACCTAGACTATCTAATGAACTCTAAAAATTTAATAGGTAAAGAAAAAACAATTAGAAAATGGGCAAAAGTCATGCACAGAAATTTCACCAGAGAGAATACACAGATGGCAAATAAGCTCATGAAATGATGTTCAGAGTAATTAGCAACCAAGGAAATGCAAATTAAAACCACCATGAGATATCAGTACAAACATATCAGAGAGGCTAAAAATTAAAAACAAAATTGTGGCAATGATCCAAAAATGGTGAGAATGGGAAGCACCTGGATCCCTCCTACATTGCTGTTGGTATATTATATGATGCAGTCACTCTAGAAAATTGTTGCTCAGTTTCTTACAGAATTAAATATGTAATCATCATGTAACCCCACAGTTGTACCCTTAGAGATTATTGATAACCGATTCAATTTCTTCACTGGTTATGGGTCTGTTCAAGCTTTCTATTCCCTCCTGATTGAGTTTTGGAAGAGTGTGGGTGTTTAGGAATTTGTCCATTTCTTCCAGGTTGTCCAATTTTTTGGCATATAATTTTTCATAGTATTCCCTGATAATTGTTTGTATCTCTGGGGGATTGGTTGTAATAATTCAATTTTCATTCATGATTTTATCTATTTGGGTCATCTCCCTTTTCTTTTTGAGAAGCCTGGCTAGAGGTTTTTCAATTTTGTTTAGTTTTTCAAAAAACCAACTCTTGGTTTCGTTGATCTGCTCTACAGTTGTTTTAGATTCTATATTGTTTATTTCTGCTCTGATCTTTATTATTTCTCTTCTTCTACTGGGTTTAGGCTGCCTTTGCTGTTCTTCTGTTTCCTTTAGGTGTGCTGTTAGATTTTGTATTTGGGATTTTTCTTGTTTGTTGAGATAGGCCTGGATTGCAATGTATTTTCCTCTCAGGACTGCCTTTGCTGCGTCCCAAAGCATTTGGATTGTTGTATTTTCATTTTCCTTTGTTTCCATATATTTTTTAATTTCTTCTCTAATTGCCTGGTTGGCCCACTCATTCTTTAGTAGGGTGTTCTTTAACCTCCATGCTTTTGGAGGTTTTCCAGACTTTTTCCTGTGGTTGATTTCAAGCTTCATAGCATTGTGGTCTGAAAGTATGCATGGTATAATTTCAATTCTTGTATACTTATGAAGGGCTGTTTTGTGACCCAGTATATGATCTATCTTGGAGAATGTTCCATGTGCACTCGAGAAGAAAGTATATTCTGTTGCTTTGAGATGCAGAGTTCTAAATATATCTGTCAAGTCCATCTGATCCAGTGTATCATTCAGGGCCCTTGTTTCTTTATTGACCGTGTGTCTAGATGATCTATCCATTTCTGTAAGTGGAGTGTTAAAGTCCCCTGCAATTCTTATCAATGAGGTTGCTTATGTTTATGAGTAATTGTTTTATATATTTGGAGGCTCCAGTATTTGGCACATAGACATTTATAATTGTTAGCTCTTCCTGATGGATAGACCCTGCAATTATTATATAATGCCCTTCTTCATCTCTTGTTACAGCCTTTAATTTAAAGTCTAGTTTGTCTGATATAAGTATGGCTACTCCAGCTTTCTTTAGGCTTCCAGTAGCATGATAAATAGTTCTCCATCCCCTCACTCTCAATCTAAAGGTGTCCTCAGATCTAAAATGAGTCTCTTGTAGACAGCAAATCGATGGGTCTTGTTTTTTTATCCATTCTGGTACCCTGTGTCTTTTGGTTGGCGCATTTAATCCATTTACATTCAGTGTTATTATAGAAAGATACGGGTTTAGAGTCATTGTGATGTCTGTGTGTTTTATGCTTGTAGCGATGTCTCTGGTACTTTGTCTCACAGGATCCCCCTTAGGATCTCTTGTAGGGCTGGTTTAGTGGTGACAAATTCCTTCAGTTTTTGTTTGTTTGGGAAGACCTTTATCTCTCCTTCTATTCTAAATGACAGACTTGCTGGATAAAGGATTCTCGGCTGCATATTTTTGCTGTTCAACACATTGAAGATCTCGTGCCAATCCTTTCTGGCCTGCCAAGTTTCAAAACAGAGATCAGTCACGAGTCTTATAGGTCTCCCTTTATATGTCAGGGCACATTTATCCCTTGCTGCTTTCAGAATTTTCTCTTTATCCTTGTATTTTGCCAGTTTCACTATGATATGTCGTGCAGAAGATCGATTCAAGTTACGTCTCAAGGGAGTTCTCTGTGCCTCTTGGATTTCAATGCCTTCTTCCTTCCCCAGTTCAGGGAAGTTCTCAGCTATTATTTCTTCAAGTACCCCTTCAGCACCTTTCCCTCTCTCTTCCTCCTCTGGGATACCAATTATGCATATATTATTTCTCTTTAGTGTATCACTTAGTTCTCTAATTTTCCCCTCATACTCCTGGATTTTTTTTATCTCTCTTTTTCTCAGCTTCCTCTTTTTCCATAACTTTATCTTCTAGTTCACCTATCCTCTCCTCTGCCTCTTCAATATGAGCCATCGTAGTTTCCATTTTATTTTGCATCTCATTTAAAGCTTTTTTCAGCTCCTCCTGACTGTTCCTTCGTCCCTTGATCTCTGTAGCAATAGATTCTCTGCTGTCCTGTATACTGTTTTCAAGCCCAGTGATTAATTTTATGACTATTATTCTAAATTCACTTTCTGTTATATTATTTAAATCCTTTTTGATCAGTTCATTAGCTGTTGTTATTTCCTGGAGGTTCTTTTGAGGGGAATTCTTCCGTTTGGTCATTTTGGATAGTCCCTGGCGTGGTGAGGACCTGCAGGGCACTTCCCCTGTGCTGTGGTGTATAGCTGGAGTTGGTGGGTGGGGCCACAGTCAGACCTGATATCTGCCCCCAGTCCACTGCTGGGGCCACAGTCAGACTGGTGTGTGCCTTCTCTTCCCCTCTCCTAGGGGCGGGATTCACTCTGGGGTGGCATGGCCCATCTGGGCTACTTGCACATTGCCAGGCTTGTGGTGCTGGGGATCTGGCGTATTAGCTGGGGTGGGTAGGCAAGGTGCATGGGGGCAGGAGGGGCAGGCTTAGCTTGCTTCTTCTTCAGTGATCCACTTCAGGAGGGGCCCTGTGGCAGCGGGAGGGAGTCAGACCCCCTGCTGGAGGGGTGGCTCTGCAGAAGCACAGCGTTGGGTGTTTGCGCAGAGCAAGCAAGTTCCCTGACAGGAACTGGTTCCCTTTGGGATTTTGGCTGGGGGATGGGCGAGGGAGATGGCGTTGGCTAGCGCCTTTGTTCTCCAACAACCTGAGCTCTGTCCTCCTGGGGCTCAGCAACTCTCCCTCCCTTTGTCCTCCAGCCTTCCCGCTTTCTGAGCAGAGCTGTTAACTTATGACCTCCCAGATGCTAAGTTGCGCTTGCTGTCGGAACACACTCCGTCTGGCCCCTCTGCTTTTGCAAGCCAGACTCGGGGGCTCTGCTTGGCCGGCAGGCTGCCCTGGCTCCCTCCTGCCAGTCCGTGGAGCGCGCACCGCCTCGCAGCCCTTCCTAACCTCTTCTGTGGGCCTCTCGTCTACGCTTGGCTCTGGAGACTCAGTTCGGCTAGTCTTCTGGCAGTTTTCTGGGTTATTTAGGCAGGTGTAGGTGGAATCTAAGTGATCAGCAGGACCCGTGGTGAGCCCAGCGTCTTCCTACGCTGCCATCTTCCCTCCCTCCCTGTACCCTTAGAAATGAAATGAAATGAAATGAAAACTTAGGGTTCTATTAAAAAATTGTACATAAATGTAAATAAATGTTCAGAGCATTTTTAGTCATAATAACCAACAACTGCAAACAATCAAGATGTTTTTAAACAGGTGAATGGTTGGACAAACTGTGTTATATGCATACCACTAGATACTGCTCAGCAATTAAAACGAGTGAACTATTGATAGATGCACCAATTGGATGAATTTCCATGGGATCTTCCTTGGTAAAAAAAAAAAAAAATGGCTAATTTGAAAATGTGTGACTCCACTTACATAACTTTTTGAAATGACATTTTTAAAAGTTTTTATTTAAATTCCAGTTAGTTAACCCAAAGTGTAATATTAGTTTCAAGTGTACAATTTAATGGTTCAGCACATCCATACATGATGATGCTCATCACAGCAAGTGCCCTCCTTAATTCCCATCCCCTTTTTCACCCATCCCCTACTTCCTTTCTGGTAACCACCAGTCTGTTCTCTATACTGTAGTCTGTTTCTTGGTTTGCTTCTCTTTCTCTCTTTTTTCCTGATGATCATTTGTTTTGTTTCTTAAATTCCACATATTAGTGAAATCAGATGATATTTATCTTTCTCTGACTGACTTATTTCACTTAGCATTATACTCTCTAGCTCCATCCACATTGTTGTAAATGGCAAGATTTTGAAATGGCAATACTTTAGAAATGAAGAGCAGATTAGTTATTGCCAGGGATTAGGGACAGGGAGGTGAATGGCATGAAGAAGGCAGATTCGGTTATATATAGGCAACATAAGGGATCTTTGTGGTGATAGAAACTGATATATCTTGACAGCGGTAGTGGGTACACAAATCTATAATTATGATAAAATTGTATAGAACTCAATGCACACATCAGCACAAAACAGTCCAGTAAAACTGGGGAAATACTTACAAGATCAGTAGATTGTATCTTGGTTATGATACTGTATTATAATTTTGTAAAATATTACATTTGAGGGGACCTTTGTTAGTTATAGACATAATCATTTTATTATCATTTCTTGCAAATGCATGTAATTCTACAGTAATCTCATAAAATTTCAATTAAAAATTAAATAATTAGGAGTGTTATTAAAGATGTTCAATATCTCTACACTGAGGACTCTATAATACTATTAACTATAAATTATTATTTTTATAATATAAAATTTATTGCCAAATTGGTTTCCATACAACATCCAGTGCTCATCCCAACAGGTACCCTCCTCAATGCCCATCACCCACATTCCCCTCCCTCCAACCCCCCATCAACCCTCAATTTATTCTGTTTATTTTTTAATTTTTTTAAATGTTTATTTATTTTTGAGACAGAGAGAGACAGAGCATGAATGGGGAGGGTCAGAGAGAGGGAGACACAGAATCTGAAACAGGCTCCAGGCTCCGAGCTGTCAGCACAGAGCCTGACGCGGGACTCGAACTCACAGACCGTGAGATCATGACCTGAGCCTAAGTCGGCCGCTTAACCGACTGAGCCACCCAGGTGCCCCTATTCTCAGTTTTTAAGAGTCTCTTATGGTTTGGCTCTCTCCCTCTCTAACTTTTTTTTTTCCTTCCCCTCCCCCATGGTCTTCTGTTAAGTTTCTCAGGATGCACATAAGAGTGAAAACATATGGTATCTGTCTTTCTGACTTATTTCACTTAGCATAAGTGTGGAGGTTCCTCAAAAAATTAAAAATAGATCTACCCTATGACCCAGCAATAGCACTGCTAGGAATTTACCCAAGGGATACAGGAGTGCTAATGCATAGGGGCACTTGTACCCCAATGTTTATAGCAGCACTTTCAACAATAGCCAAATTATGGAAAGAACCTCAATGTCCATCAACTGCTGAATGGATAAAGAAATTGTGGTTTATATTAACTATAAATTAAAGATGAATGATATATGTGGAGGGATATATCATGTTTGTGGGCTGGAAGACTTGATATTGCAAGCATTCCATTTCTTCACAAATTGTTCTAGGTAATATAATCTCAGTCAAAATCCAAGCTGGTTGTTTTCAGGAAATGACACAATAATTCTAAAATGTTTAGGGACATGGAAAGAACTAAGAATAACTGAAACGATCTTCAAGGGCAGAGGACTATTCTGGAGGACTTGCAATATCAGATAACGAGCTTTATAAAAGTACGATAAAAGTTGTCATAGTGGTGCAAGAATAGACAAATACGTAAATTGGAAAAATAGAGGGTCCACAAACCTCTATACACATATACAGTCATCTACTCTATGGCAAAGGTGACACTCTGAAGTAGTGTATAAATACATTGTATTGAATTAATTGGATATAATATGGAAAATATAGTAAATAAAATGAATCTTGGCCCTCTACTTCCCAGTTTACACAAAATTCAATTTCAGGTGGATTACTCATGTAAATATAAAACTTTAAGAATAAAATATAAAAATATATCTTCAGATATTCTGGTACACAAATATTTCTCAAACAGGAGAAAAAATTGTTTTTTTTAAAGAAATAATTTTTAAAGAAAAAAATTCTAACAAGAAGTACATTAAAATTAATAATTTACATGTATTACAGGACAGACACTGAAGGCCAGTGTATAGAACAGAGAATATATACAACAGATACATCTAAAAAAAGACATTTGTCCAAAATATATATTATATATTGTAAGGACAGAAGACTTAAATAGGCAGTTAACAAAAGAAGGTAAGGGTCTTGAACTTGTGAGAAAGTGCTAAAATCCATTAATCACTAGGGGAATATAAATTAATAAACAATAACTGCTGTTAGATTGCTTGCAAACATGACTTCACTGACCTTTATCTCTGCAGGCATGATTCTTTGAAATGAGAATTTGTGTTTTTCTCCCATAAAAAGATAATGTTTATTTCCATGAGTACAATATATTTATACAAGATCTCAGAGGACTTGGATCTGGGATGGCCTTATAGCTTGCTTCAGGGAGGAGAATGTGGAAGAAGTGATGTTGTGTGCCTCCTTGGAATGCTGCTGCCACCAGGTGAAGCAACACAGGTTAACCGCCTTGAAGATGAGGAAACATATGGACAGCTTGGCTGTCCATCAGCCATGTAAGTGTGGCCACGTTGGACTATCCAAGTTAGCCACTGGAGAACTACAGGGGCATGTGTGTCCTCTGGAAAGATTATGCAAAAGCACTGCCCTACTGACCCTGGCCAAACTACTGACCCTTGTAATTGTCCTGTGCAGTAAAATAGTGCTTATTTTAAGCTTCTAAGTTTTGGTGTTTTGTTATACAGCAATATCTAACTGAGACAGTGATACAGCTCTTTATACCTTCAAGAATAGCAAAAATGAAAACTAGAGACAATACCAAATGTTAACCTCAAAGCAAAGCATCTAGAACCCTCACACCCAGGTGGTATAAACAGGTACAGTCATTCTGCAACACCATTTGGCAATATCCATCAAAACTTGTAAGGATCTGTACTCCGTAGGTAAGTACTCAAAATAAATGCACCCAGAACACACATAAGACTGTTAATTGTGGAATTATTCATGAAATAAAAACTGGAAACAATCCAAATATCCCTCTAATGTAAAACAAATAAAAACGTAAATTGTGACATATCCCTGCATTATATAGTCACGAGAACAAACAACCCCACACAACCACATGCACCAGTATCACAAACACGGTGTTACAAGAAAGATGCAGGATTGCATTTATGCAATGTTCAAAACTGAGCAAAAATAGTCTCGAGTTAGCAGCAAAGAGAGCTGTTGCATGAGATACTGGGGAGAAGGCAATGCAAGAAGGCTTTGGGATGTTGGTAATATTCTTTTTCTTGATGTGAATGCTGGTTATATGGATGTATTTATTTTGTGAGAATTCACCAACCTATATACTTATGATCTGTGCATATATTTTTTGCATTTCTAATAGAAGAAAGTTTATTTGCAAGGAATATTTTACAGAATACAGAATACAGAATATTTTACAGAAAGCACCCATTGTCCTGGCTTTTAATATTCCGAAGGTTTAAGTTTAGTATATTTCATCTTAAATGGTTTCAAGTATTTTAAATTTTGGTTTGTATTCTAAAAATCATGTTTTATCTTTTAAAACCATAAAAGACTATTTAATATATATATATATATATATATACATATATATATATTTATTTATTTAAGAGAGAGCATGAGCAGGCAAGGGGCAGGGAGAGAGGGAGGCAGAAGATCTGAAGTGGGCTCTGTACTGACAGCAGAGAGCCCAAGTGGGGCTCAAACTAATGAATGGTGAGATCATGACCTGAGCTGAAGTCATATGCTTAACCAACTGAGCCATCCAGATGCCCCAGTCATCACAGACTCTTAAATACAGAGAACAAACTAAGGGTTGCTCGAGGGGTGAGTGGGGGTAGTGACATGGATTAAATGGGTGATGGGCATTAAGGAGGGCACTTTTCTGGATGAGAACAGGGTGTAATATGTAAGAGATGAATCATTGGGCTTTATTCCTATAGACTACACTGTATATTAACTAACTTGAAGTAAAAAAAACCAAAAAACAAAGCAGAGCTAATTAATGATATTTTCTTACTACATTCTTATAAATATATGGGTGGCTCAGTCAGTTAAGCATCCGACTCTTGATTTCGGCTCAGGTCATGATCTCATTGTTTGTGGGATTGAGCCCCAAGTTGGGATCTGTACTGATAGCCCAGAGCCTGCTTGGGATTCACTGTCTCTCTCTCTTTCTCTGCCCCTACCTGTGGTCTCTCTCTCTCTAAATAAATAAATAAATAAACATTTTAAAAAGTAAAAGTAAATAAAAATGAAAATTTGGTAATGGCCTGGTTTTATTATTATTATTAAAGTTTTTATTTAAATTCTAGTTAACATACAGTGATTATAATATTAGTTTCAGGTGTACAGTTTTTGTGTATTTATGTTATATTCAATAAAATTTACAAAGCAATATAAAACCCATAATGAAAGAAAATACATTCTTTAAAAAAATGCTAGTGACTTGGAGATATGACTTAAAAATTGGTTAGGCTACACAAATACAAATGAGGAATAAATATTTGAGATGTACTATTTTTAAATGTCCAGATAATCAACATAAAACTGTTTTCAATTTTTTCTTTAGTGTTTATTTATATTGATTATATTTTTGGAATAATATAGTTTTTAAATACGACAATCTTATGGCTCCAACCATATAATACAACTAATTTGTAACCAATACAAAAGGTATCAGATTTTACTTTTTTTTTTTAATGCTTCCTCTCTGTCTCTCAAAATTGTCCTAGTTTGGACCAAAGATTATATGCTCAGCCACCTGTCATGTTCCACCCATTTTTTCATATACTAATATGTGATGATTTATTTCTTTTTGTGATGGTTGCTCAAGGTTTTCTCTAAGTTCAGTTTGTGATAATTTTTTATGAATATTTCTCAGCCTAATAAGTTTTCTGGCTACTTTCTCCACTTGAAAAACCCAGATGCTGTTGGGGTTCCTGGTCTTAGGGCTCTCCCTCTAACTCTCTGGCTGTTAGCTTCCGGAAGGCCTCTGGAAATCTCCTGGAGGCTTTTGCCTCTCCCCAGAGAGGAGCAGATTTTCCCCTCTGCCATGCACACACACAAGTTCTCTTGCAGTATTCAGGGCCATCAGGATCCCCTAGTCTGAGTGAATCCTGGAGTGATTCTCAGACCCAAGTGTTCTCAGTGCAGCCAGTTCCCTTGGCTGGGAAGCTCTACATCCTGAGCACAGATAGGGGAAATAGGAGGGCGGGCTGCTTCCTGTGTGGGCAGGTGACCTTCTAGGTTGGTTTTATGGCGGCATCTCTCTCCCCCTCCACCCACACCCAGTGGTATCATCATTTCTACCTGCAAGGCTCACTCTACACCTCATCACTTTTATCTATCTTGTTTCCACTCTCTGGAGCATCTGGAGAAGCCCCACAGGCACCCTGAACTCTTCCTTGGCCAACACAGAATGCTCTTTCCCTCATCAGAATGTCTGAGGAGATGTTCTCTGCAGCTTGGTGTATTTATTGCTTTGGTTTTCACTTAGTTTATCTGCAAGTTTCCTATATTACCAAGTATGCTGTATATTTTTGAGGTTAATTATGTAGTTTGAGATAAACTAATTTCAACAGGATAATCACAGTATCAAAAAAGAATAACTGTTAGTATTTAATGCTTAATGGATACCAAAAAGTGTACTCAATTTAAAAAAATAATCATTATACTAACTCCTACAATGTTGATATTGTGGTATTGGTTACAGACCAGGAAAATTACGAAATACAGAGATTAGATTGCATGCCTATGTTCTCCTGGCAGCCTGTGGTAGAGCTGAAATATGTACTCTGGTCAGACTCCAGCAAACTGCCTTTTATCCCACCCTGCCTTTTCTTGGGCCATGGCTGTGCCTACCATTTCAGACAATGAACCTATGTGATTACATTGAATTTACTTTTTCTTCTTATATTGGTTCTGTATTATTGCTCGGTCCACCACCATGAGCAACTGTTTGGCACCATGAATTCAAACCTTCTTAATCCCTAGATTAACATGGTACCATTTTCAAACCCAGATGAAATACAATGAACCAATGATCTCTTATAAAATTGGGGGCACCTGGGTGGCGCAGTCGTTAAGCGTCCGACTTCAGCCAGGTCACGATTTCGCGGTCCGTGAGTTCGAGCCCCGCGTCAGGCTCTGGGCTGATGGCTCAGAGCCTGGAGCCTGTTTCCGATTCTGTGTCTCCCTCTCTCTCTGACCCTCCCCCGTTCATGCTCTGTCTCTCTCTGTCCCCCTCAAAAAAAATAAATAAACGTTGAAAAAAATTTAAAAAAAATAAATAAAATTAATTAAGAAAAATATTTTAAAAAACAAAATGCACATGTGTAGATAATGCTCCACATGGTGGGGAACCTTTAAAAACTGCCACATAGATTCTGTCTCAAACCATTCAAATGCAGTCTCTGGATGCAGGCTTGTAGTGTGCACTGTGCAACGAGGGGTGGGAACCACAGAAAGGGCAAAAGTCTCATGGCAAACAGAAACTTCAGCATGTCTGGCATAATTTTGTGGGATGAAATAATTCAGACATAGAAAGGACTTAATCCTGGTCCCACAGAGGGACTATAGGTGCCTCCTCTTTTCTAGCTGTTTTTAATGTTTGCTTTCCATGTGTGTGTGTGTGTGTGTGTGTGTGTGTGTGTGTATCCCATATTGGGAGAACACTCTTCAGAGAAAGAGCAGCTGCTAGGCAGAAATTTAGAAAAAGCTGGGCCTCAGATATCCCTCCTTCATCAAACATATATTATGATGTAATGTTCCAACCCCAGGGACAGAGTGTGCAGCATAACTGAAACTAATTTTCTTTCTTTCTCAATGAACTCTGCAGAAAATTCTGTGGGATTAGACAGATATGCAAAGGAATGTAGAATACAGGTTTATATGTTCAATAAAACACAGAGGTGAGTTATATAGGTCCTGAAAATGTATCTGTACAGAAGGATATGGAGAATCCAGGAAAGTTCTGGGTTTGTTTTGGAAGAGAAATACCAGGTGCAGGGAGACAGCTGAGTCACTGTGTCAGCAGACACTCCATCTGTGAGAGCACCTGCTGCAGGTTCCATGAATGAGGAATGGGGGGACACACAGAAATCCAGTGGCCCAGGCGAGGGGTTGCCAGTCACATGTGGCTCAGAGGCAACAGACCAAGGTCTGTAGGACACAAGGCATTCTGCTGTCATGGTCTGTTTTCCCAGTGAAGATGTGCAGAACCTTTCCTCTAAGGACCAGACAAAGCAGCAGATGTGAGTGCACACTTCAGCAGTGGAATGGCTTGCTGGCTATCCACACAGCTAGTTATGCTACCTCTCAGCCTCTGTTCCTTTCTCTATAACATCTGGATGCTAATGGCATGTATCTTGTGAGGTTATGGAAGAATTAGACACGAAGATAAGCAGTCTACTATAGCAGAGAGCCTAGTGCACAGTTAGTACTCAGTAAAATAGTAATCATCAGAGTGTCACTATATGCAGGCATCTCTGAACACAGCTTTCCACGCTGGATCAAAGGTGCCCCCTGCTCTTCCATTCCAGAAGCTTCTACAGTTCCTCCAGAGGGGCTTCTTTGTCCAAAGCCCAAAGTTTGGACATAAGCATAGAGCACAGAAATTGACACCCCTCGCCCCCATTTGACATTTTGGAGCTATTGAATGTTTGGAGCTATTGAAAACTCCCCTCTGCCTCAGGCACATTTGCATCAGAATTGTTAAATTGCACACCACTTTCTGATGATCATCATGATTTAAATTTTAATAATCTTGTTGAAAAACAAATCAAGAAATTAAAAAAAATGAGCTGCAGACATTGCATTTCTCTGGAAGGCCAACACTAATTAAGATGTTGAAAGCAATTTTAACACCATTTCTCACCACTGTGACATATCTGACAGATTTACAAATGAGCATTCTGGGACTCTCACACTGGATGTCCATGTTTTGTCAGATTCTGTGACAGATCACAACCGTGCATGGTAATTGCTACTAGTGATATAATACCTTGCAAAAAATAAGGCACACTCTCAGGTGATTCCAGAAAACTGGCCTTTTCATTCGCATTAAAAACTATTGTTTTTGGCAGTTATGAGAAAAAGCTAATAGTATTTTGTAAGGCTAAGTTACCAGTTTTCCCATTAGATAAATTTTAGATTCAGGAATGATTAGATCACCAATCTCTGTGCTAGATATCCACGTGGTCTGCTTGTTAGATTCTTTCCAGGATATTTGAAATCCAAGATGTAGTGAAAAATATCTCACATAACACGGGGTGGCTCCAAATCGGTACTTTTCCAGCAAATAAGCTAGTTAGGATAATTTTTCATTTTATTATGTACTGCAGCTCCTACTGGCCTCAGTGAATCCCCGTTTCCCACAGGAGAGAAATAATTCCAGAGGCTGTTCTGAAAGGTCATTCTTGCCAGGAAATTTTTGATAAATCAGCAGACACAGACTCTGGGTTAGATAACAATGTTTGTCGTTCTTCTCTTTCTCTTTCATTTTCTTTTCTTCTCTTCTCCACTCTCCCCATCCCTTTTCTTTCCTTCTTCATATAAGCTATCTGTGTTGGTAAATTTAGCACGTGGGTAACAACTGAATAGGGAGAGAAAGATTCAGGTTGAATTTCCATAACATTTAGGACATTGTTAGAGGTGTAAGCTTCAAAATATTTTGGAAAGAGAAAGCACAAATGGATGGAAACACACCTTTTCTAGCTATTGCCCTTTTCCCACATTCTTCCTCTTGTGCCCTAAGGTAAATACATGTGATTTTAGCACTCACAATAACACATCTAGCATACATCGCATCCCAACTATAAGCTGGGGAAATTATACTCATTATCTTGTCTAATTCCATTAATCACACAGTAAACATTTTAGTCCTATATTTAAGAGGAATATAAAGAAGCTCAAAGAAGTTAAGTGACTTGTTCAAGATAACATCATTAGCAATAAAACAATATTCATCCTAAGTCTGTGTGTAATCTGCTCCTTTGCCCTTAGTTCCATCCTGTCTCTTCTTGACATGCAGTTATCTATATCTGATGGTGTCTGTTGAAGGCACGGATCATTTCTTTGCTCCACATCATAAATAACTGTGCAATGCACCTGCAACAGATACTCAACATGGGTTTATTGAAAGTAGGAAAAAACAAATGAATAAGCAAATGAGCAAGTGAAGCTGCTATTGCCTCAATCATAATTTACTCAACATCCTTTTGAATATCTATCATGAACTAGGCCTGTGTCCCTAAAAGGAGAGCCTGAGACAGAGACTTACATGCAATTGATTTATTGAGAGAATGATCTCAGGAGGAAGAGGATGAGGGAAGAAGGATAGAGCAGAGCAAGGAGCTAAAAAAAGATGTAGTCTCAGGTGGAGTCTAACTTTAGCCAGATGCCACAGGGAGCTCTGGAGTGGGCATTGTACCACAGAGTGCAATTAGGCCAGGAGCCAGACTTTTATCAGTCATTAGCTGTGAGCCACCCACAGGGCAAGGGCCTTAAACTCTCAAGCAGGCAGCTTCTATCAGCCAAAAGGGATTCTCTAGAGAAAGAATAGCTGTGAGCCATTAACAGCCAACATGTAAGACAGCTGGGGATAGATGCACTAGTGGGGTAAAGACAATCAGCAGGAACCAATAGCAACTCCTAAGGCATAAACCATTATAGTTCTATAGACATATTTCCAATTAGTGCTCATGTTTGATGCCTACAGCCCACTCCAACATTGCCCTTCAGAGCTCATCCATCTTAAGACCAACGTCGCTCATGGAGTCTCTCTACACCACTCCAACTCACATGTACCTTTCCCTTTCAGAAATCTTATAGTATTTCTCTGAACCAAATACTTATGTAGTTAATAATTGCCTGTAAATGCCTTCACATTATTATAGATGTATATCATTGTATCCTTATTAAACCTAAAGCTCCCCCATGGATTGTAGCATCAAATGGTGATCTTTATCTAGTAGCCTTGATGTACTTGGCCAGTGCTAGATGGTGTCAGGCATGCAGCAGAAGACATTAATACTGCATAGTAATAAATAATAATGCATATTTTGAAATAGTTTCTTATTGGCCAGGCAGTGCACCACCACACCATGCAACAAGTATTATTTCAATATAATCTCCATACCATTCCCATTACATAGTCTATTATCAGAAATGCTGTCAACATCAGGGAAGAGAAGACATTAATACAGAGTGGCCTAGCAAATCTGAGATGTTTTCATCCTATTCCCAGGAAACCTGAAGATAGAGTATTGCTGGCCTTAGTTTCATGGGTCTGTGTGCTTCTTTTGGTATTTTCCATGTGCTTGTTACCCTATGGTCACACAGTGGTTTCTGTTGTTTCCTCAGGCATCACATCTGATTCATGACAGGAAGATTAACTGTTACCAGCTACATCTGTCTCTTTTATTGGACAAAGTAGAACCCTTTTCAGAAGACACCAGGAAACTCCTACTTCCACGTTGGTTAGGTTATAGCCAAAACTGTGTTATAAGGTTATCTCTTTTGGCAAGAAGGGTTGGCAACATATGAACTTTTTTATCAGACACTAGAGTGCGAGGGGTGGGTTGCAATAAGAAAGGACAGGAGTTTAGAATGTCCAGTTAGCTCACAGACATTATCTTCTACATGCAACTACTAAATTCATCTCCATTTCATAGATGAAAAAACTAAGGCAATTAAAATGTGCTAAAACTTATAAACAATGAGTTTAGCATTCATACTCAACTCTGTATAGTCTGCACTTATTATGACTATGGTATATTACTTCTTTAGTTACTGCATGTTAGTACTCATTTCTATTTCAAAAATAATAGAAATAGGTTAGAGCACTACCTTAGAGCATTCACCATCAATCATGGGGAAAAAATATAAATCTTGGGTTACTATCTGTTTTCTGAGAAGACAGATGTGAGTAATTGGGGTTAGGCTAATAAAGGAGAAGTCATCATGCTGTGAGGACAAAAAGGATGACTGACCATTATCAAACAGACACACCTCCTTTGACTACCATTATTTCACTTGAGATAAGAATGTCTAGTTAAGTTTCGTAAATCACCATTTTTATAGTTCAAAGCTTCCTGGCCTAGGATATTCATTTAATTTTGATGTTGCTTTCTAAACTCTGCTACAAATGAGACATAATTAGATTTCTTGGTGGAAGGTGTGGTGTAAATGTGAAGTTCGTGAAACATGGAAATCCAAATTACCCACTCTCTAATTTGGAAGTAAGAGCAACTCCCAGGATATAAGTAGAGACAATACAGACAAACTGAATCCTGCTGGGTGCTAGGTTGTACATTGTGGTGCACTGGAGTTGGCTAATGCTGACTCACCAGGGATGATTGCTAGCATTTCTTCCCAACTCTGGGTTCATTGGTGTCACACTGACAGCTTGAAATCATCTGTAGTGAAAGCACTGACATCACAGACTTTAGCAAACACTAAAAAAGCTCTTTTCTCTGAGAGCCTGTTGTTAAACATTTATGAGCACACCACTTCTTGAGCAGTCCATCTGATTAAAATCATGTCTTCAAACATGAAAAAAGGAAGATAATTTGAACAAAACAATATCACGCTGGTCTAGGATTTGGGGAACTCCTCATATGTGAACTCCTAACTGCTGAGGTCACCTCCCTACTAAAACGTGCAAAACAATATCTTATTTTATCAGCATCCCAGGACTCTGGGGAATACTTTGTAGGCAACTGGCCTTGGTTCCTTTAATCAATTTCTTGCCATATATATCTATTACTGGTCTTGAGAAATCTAATGGCATGTGGTTCATATATATATATATATATATATATATATATATATATATAGTTCTTTAATAGTTGGGGCAATTTTATATCATCAAGTTCTTGGAGGGAAAATTATGAACCCACATTGCCTTGTGTATTGGGGCTCAGTTCTCCCATTTATTATCCCTCTGATGCAATGACCTTTAACAGGTAATCAATACCTAAACTGATAAATGGGAAGTCTCCTTAAAAATCCATTGCTCGATTGCTGAGACTGGATGTTTTATTCATTGACAGGTGTGATTTATCATTCCATGGCAAGGAGGAGAACATTTGCTCCAGCTGTTCTCACCAACATTGCCTAGCAGTGGGGGCTTCAATCTGTTTCCAAGGAGCAGATCAAGCTTTCAGTTAGAGAGCTGCAGCTATATTTAGCATGTCAGGTCATTAGCTATCTGTAAACAATCCAGATGCATTATTCTTCCCATTGTTCATAATTAAACTCCTTATCATGGGAATTTTGCAGAGAATCTTTGATCTTGCTTTCAGATTCCAAAAACTATGAAATATTTCTGCTCGTGTGGAAACCCCTAGTAGGATTCAATCCAGCTTCCTAATGACAAAACTGTAGCTGCAGTTATTGAGAACTTACTATATGCTAGGCATCAAGTTAGGACTTCACATGCATTACATATTTTTTTTTAATTTTCGGTAACTATAAACAGTTCTTTTCTTGTTAATGCCCTTCTGATTCTTTGTAAAGGTGTATGGTGACAAACGAAACCAGTAAAAGCTCAACTTGGGAAGCAGAACCACTAGGAGTGATGTGAAATAAGGCATTTATTACAGATGGGGACTTTATCTTATGCCATTGTGGAAGCTGATTGGCAGCTTGTGTATGACTATTTATCTCACATCTTATGTTGCACCTACAGCCAGCAGTAGGGAAGGAAAGATGGACATAAAGTTGAATAGCAAGGACAGACAGAAACCTGTAGGGATGAACTGGAACCCATGAGGATGGGTTCAACTTCAACTATGGAGAACAAAGAGCTGTTGCCCTTATTATGGAGCTATGTCTGAATCTGACCCAGGAGTCCAAGAAGCTTAATGGAGAGACTTGGTAGGAGCTGGCAGAGCTCCAGGCCCAGCTATGGCCACAAGATTGGGAGCAGCTCAGCGATGAGATCTGGGGACTGGGGAGCTTGCTGCTATTAGTGGGCCAGCAGACCAGCAACAGCATATTTGAGCTGCAACACAGACTATGCCTTGGAAGTTTGCTTCTGGACTGGCTTTTACCTGCTGCTAGTTGTTTGTATGTTGATACTCACCGTTGTGATGACAGATAATGAGCCTCCCTATCTCTTGATGCCCAGACCTTCCTGAGAGGCTCTTCCTTCATTGGTCCACAGAAGCCATCTAGCCTGCAGGCACAAGGGACTTCAGGAGTGCTGATCAAAGGGCACAGACTTTGGAGCCCAAACAGGTTTGAATATTAAAGTCCTTGTAATAATCTCAGGTGCTTGTTAAACTCTCTGAGCTCAGTTACTTCAAGTGAAAAATATACTGTACAACAGTACATTCTGGTTTGTGTGAGGATTTAATGAGAAAAGATTTGCAAGGCAGTTTCTCTGTTACTTGAAGCACACTACATAATATCCATGAGCACATGTTGGCTCATTTCTCTTTCCCCAGTACCCAGCACTGGCCTTGAGTCCCTGTTCTGCCACCCCTAACCTTTTCTCACTGCCTGTGTTTGAAGGATTTCCCCTCTTACCAATGTCTGCTTGTTTTGGAGCACAGTCCTCCCTATGAACATATGAAGCATGCATCCAGGTTGTTGGGACCCTTCTTGGGGGCTGCCTTCTTAGAATATTAAGTTCTTCCACTGCTCCCATCAGTGACACACCCTGCCCAGTAACCCCATAACACTGCCATAGACCCTCAATGCTATCCCTGCTTTCGTGTTACCATGGGTCTCTGCAGAGGGCCAGACACCCTTTTGGCACCTGTATCCAACTAAGTGCTGACCCTACCACAAACTCCACTCCAGGGTGAAGTCCTGTTTCAGGGTCTAGACCCTCTGAGTCCACTCTTAGCATTCATCAGACAAAGCCTGTTTATTTCCTACATTTCTCAAAGATAATCAATTAATACTTAGGGATTTGCTGGTTATGAAATATTTTCTCCTATTTTATTTACTCATGGATTGTACAAAGTTCCAGAGAGTGAGTCCAAATTGGATATGGTTGTGCTTTCTCTTCCCCTTTCTCAGTTGTTGCTTCCTGAGTGCAGTCATTCCCATCCCAGTTAATTTTTCCATAGCATGATAACTGAGATCTCCTCAATCCTGGATCTCCTCAGCAACATGCACCCACCTCTCATGAGCAGGCAATGTGCTAAAGGTTAAATGTAAGGCTTTCCTGGAAGCCTCACCCCTTCTTAGTGGCTTTGTTTCCAGTAGATATGAAGAAAAGATACTCTTTGAGTATCATGAGATATCCCTTCCTAGATGTCTATTATTCCCCTTATCATCTTCAATGCTGTAAGGGAATAGGGGAAGCATTGGGAAGTTTGAAGCACTGGGATGTTGTTCCAATAAGATAATTCAGGTTTTATTGTCCCTTTTCCTGAAACCCCCAAGAGAAGTACTCTCAAGAGACAAAGACACAAAGGTAGCAGTGGTGGGCTAATCACAGTTTGGTTCCAAATACCCACAGTGAGCTCTCAGGTAGGGCTGGCTGGATCACATCACTTAGACTCTAATTGAGTTTTTTATTCTCCTGCTGAAGTCTTACCTCTAGTGGATCCTAATCCAGAATAGATGTCAGTGTTGCAGGCAAGAGGAAGTGCACACGATTTCCAGTCTTGTTCCAATGGGGTGGGGAGAGAAGAAGAAGAAGAAGAAGAAGAAGAAGAAGAAGAAGAAGAAAGAGAAAGAGAAGAAGAAGAAGGGGAGGAGGAGGAGGAAGGGTGGACAAGGGGGAGGAGGAATGGTGGAGAAGGGAAAAGAGGACTTGACCTCTTCATTCATTTTCTAAGTTCAAGAAGATGTTTCTTTAATAGTGTTTATTTAAAAATGCGCCTGAGAGTAGAAAATTTGAGCATAACTGGTTGCCTACCAAAATGTGAAGCACAAAGGAAAAAACAAAGGCAGAAAAAAGAGATCAACATGGAGAATAAGAAGAGAGAGAAGAAACAGAAAGATAAGGGAAAAAAGGACTAAGTGGTACAAGGGCAAGGGAAAGGAAGGGAGGAATGAGGGAGAGGAAAGGGGAAGAACTGCTACCAGAGCCTGGCCAGGCAGCTCGGTACTGGCAATGTGGGTGTATAGGAGGCATGTGCCCTATAACTGGAGCTTACTTTCTAGTGGAAAGTAGTTATTGACATGAGCTGCTGACATTGTTTGTCATTTTCCTCCTTGGTCTACTGTTTATGTACATCTCTGTTAGCGGTCTTCTATTCTAGAACAGAGAGTATCTCTGTGATCTCTATGTCCAGCAGAGTACTTGAAGAGAGAAGAAGTCAGACAAGTAAAGGAAACAATAAATGCATTTTTCTCAGTATCTAAAGTGAAAGACTTACAACCACAGATCCATATTGGTTAAGCCTTCTCTGCTAAAGACTGTTTGTTTTCTCTGGTTGGCATTAAACTATAGCATGTAAAGTTAGGTGCCAATGTCAATAAAAGGTCATTTCATCCTGTCAAGACCATATCCTTACTGACATTGGTGAGAGCAGCTGAGACCCACACCTGGAAAGCCACCTTCAAAAACTCCTTGTCCCATTTAGATTCTTGGGGCACCTGGGTGGCGCAGTCGGTTAAGCGTCCTACTTCAGCCAGGTCACGATCTCGCGGTCCGTGAGTTCGAGCCCCGCGTCAGGCTCTGGGCTGATGGCTCAGAGCCTGGAGCCTGTTTCCGATTCTGTGTCTCCCTCTCTCTCTGCCCCTCCCCCGTTCATGCTCTGTCTCTCTCTGTCCCAAAAATAAATAAATGTTGAAAAAAAAAATTTAGATTCTTTAGCCAATCCAGGTCAGATTAAAGCACCATCACACTCCTGGACTGAGCTGGATTTTTCATGTTCAAAACGGAAAAAGAATTAATTGGTCTTAATGCAAACTTCTCCTTGTCTCCGGTGCATTATGGTAGGATTAGACTTCAGGCCTCTAAACTTTCCTTGCTCCCTAGTCCTTCACCTTTCATAACCTCAAGGCAGTATGACTCCAACCTCCCTCTCTCACACCTTAGCCTCTCTGAGTCATGTGTTTGCAAGGGCATTTGCAAGGTCTGCAGAGATTCCTTAGACCTCTTGGTAACCATTCATTCCCAATCCAACTTACTGTGCATGATCCAAACTCATTTTCTGTTAATATCCTCACAATGACATTCCCTTCAAGGATCAACACAGAGTTGATTTAAAATGTGAATACTTATAATGTACAGAAGGTCAATAAATTGCAAAAATAAAAAGCCATTTCTTCTTTATTCTTGTGGGAAACCTTTTTAGGCCAATCACATCCTGCTGTCAATTCATGTGAGTTTCTTCAGAGACAGTTGCCCTGGCCAATACAGCATGTATATGTGTCAGATGTGTGCATACTTACACACATCAACTTGTTTAACCCTCATAACAATCTTAGGAGGCATGTATCATTCACCCCTTTTAGAGTTGAAAAAAAACCCGAGACACAGAGAAATCAAGCAGCTCAGAGCATCTAGCAAGTGATTGACAGAGCTGGCAAAAATCAAAGCTCTGGTCAGCTCCACAACCTGTGCTCTTGTGGGCTGTGCCCTCTGTCTCTTGTATTACTGGCTGGTGTCTTTTCTACTTGCAGTGAGTGTGAGTCTGTACTCTTGTCTATAGAGCATCTGGAATGCCAATCTCTGGATGAGCATAGTGATGCTCTTACTTAAATTAATATTTTTATTCATATGGCATAGATTTGGAAAATAAATCTTTCAAAGTTTATTTATTTTGTAGCAGGATTCACACACAGAGAGTCGTGACCATGAGGCTTTTCTCTCCAGGAAGCAACTTTATTCCTGCTGGCACCGCTCATTTGGGTTCGTACCCAAAGAACTGAGCCCCGGACACCACATGACATAACTTTTAATATATTTTTTACTTTTTTGTCTCCCTTATATGGTAGCACACAAACTTTCAGTCCGATTAAGTGGTCTCATGTTACAAGGTTGTGAAGGATGTTGTCATGTAGCATATAACCAGGTTGCCTTGAGTTTGTTTGTTTTTTGTCTTTCATTAGGGAGGAGACCCTACCACAATATATTTTGAGAAAGAGGGGGAGGAGCAGAGAGAAAGAGAGGGAGGGAGAGAGAATCCCAAGAAAGGTCTCTGCTTACAATGTAAAGCCTGATACAGGGCTTGACCCCAAGAACCATGAGATCACGACCCAAGCTGAAATCAAGAGTCAGACCCTTAATGGACTGAGCCACCCAGGGACCCCTGGAAAATAAAGCTTTCAAATAAAACCCTCAAAATGTCCTTTGGGCGATTTTCAAGTAAATTCTACATCTTATTCCTTAGTTTCAAATCCTAAAAATGTCTGTTAACATCGCCTTTTGTTACCCTACCAATTCTTTTTGTAACCACTCCCTTACTATAAAACTGCATCCAGATTTGAAGAAAATTGGAGTTAGCACTCACATTGAATGAAAAGGACACTCAGACCTGCAGTTTAAAGATAAAAGCATGATGCATAGATTCTTTAACATTCTCTTCAGCCTGCAGTGGTTACACACAGAATAAATAATTAGTGGAACGAAACCCATCCAGAGAATGTGGGTCATGCGGGAAAAGAAGTGTGTTATTGATGCAGTGGCTGTAAAATCACTAAGCTACAGTGGTTTCCTCTGTTAGTTTCTCATTAATTGAGTAGTTCTAGTTTAATTAGTTCTTATTTTATACCTTTCTGTGCACAAGATAAATTACTGCAGTCTTGAAAAGTGGAGAACCTAAGAGTATATCGAGTGTAAAGAGAGAGCTGACAAAATACAGCCAGAGAGCGCCTGGTAGGCCATGGATAGTGGCAATCAGCTTCTTTTCATGAGAAGTCTGCCCCCCTTGACTTGGCATGTGCATTGCTTTCCAGGTTCCTGTTAGGGCTGTGCTGTACAGTCTGTGTGCAAATAATTTAAATAAATAAATAGGTATGAAGCCAAGTTTCTAACTAAAAGTTTGCTGTTGGACTTCATTGGGTACCTGCTGGCTACAAGTTAAGGTGTCACTACAGAACAACCCATCCCAACCCATAATATTTTGGCTAAAAGGTATTTTCAGTAAGAACACTAAAGCTAAACCAGTGTCCAGTTTGGAATGTTTGTCCAAATTCCCACAGGTGATATAGGTCTCTTGGTCTACTTGTCCTCTTATTCCTTCATTATGTGACCTTCACATGTCAGATAACCTTCCTGGCCTAGGCCTGTAGTATTTGATGTGTGCAGTGAGCTCTGAGATCTGATTTTGGAGAATAGTCCAGAGACTACTTAGTGCCTTGTAAGAGTCAGTGCCTAGAGATAAGGCGAGCTTTCCTCAGGGGACTTAGGTGGGCTCAGATCTCCCCCACCCCATTCCACAAGCCTGATTACCTAAAACAGACCCAATAGAACCTGAGACACCTAGATAAAATTAGGCCCTTTTCCCACTAATTTCTAGCAATTGTTAACCATTGCTAACATATTTTTAGTATCAGATTATGTTAGAACAGATTTAAAACACTTTAAATGCACCCATGAAGGGAATCTGGATCAAGTTCCAGATCTTTGGGAGAGGTAGCTGTGGAAACCCTACTTTGCAGCATTCTGTTACCTTTGTTCCCTCTTGGGGGGTTCAATACTACTGCATATTTATAATTTCTCAGGTGTGGGCCACATGTTCATTTACAATTCTGCCTGTTTTATCCTCATTTAAGAGCAAAGAAAAGAGTGGGAAACAAGAAAAGAGAAGTTTTGAGCATAAGCCTGGGAAAGCCTAGATCATGCAGTAGTGAGCAATAACCACCAGACCTCAGACTTGTACAACAGAAGTTAATATTTCACACATGCAAAATCCATTCAGGAAAGGAGGCAGCTCTCCACCCAGAAGTGACACCTGTAATTAAAGCTCACTGGCCAAAGTGAGCTCACTTTGGCTCACATGCTACTGGCCAAAATAGCCCCTGGCTCCCCCTCAGCACAAGCAGCTGTGACTTTGCCTGCTCCTGTGTGTCTGGGGATCACAGAAGGACCAGACACTGTGAGCACAGAAGTACAGGTTTGCCTTTGCACTTAAATTCCAAGCTGTTCAAACTTCTGGTTCCAGGCAAAGTTGTTACTGGTGATAGAATACATTTTAGCAAAGATGGAAGCATTTATGTATTCTGCATCTTATTTTAGTTATTAGCCTTACTAAACACATATACAAATAAAAGGCAATATCTACATTATCACTAGAAACCAGAGAAGAGTGTAGTCACATTCTCAGATCTCCAAAGAATAGCTTCCAGACATGGGACTGGATTTAGGGAATGTTGGTCAGTTAATAAAGTGCAACATGAGTAAATCATTATGAATCTAAATGGGGGGAAATCCTGAACAATTCCAATAATGTCCACTGGTGCCTAGCATAACAGGTCTGGAACTAAGGATAATCCAGTAGTGAGTCAGTGGCCCTTACCACTTTCAGTGCAGAAACCTTGTGCTCCAGAAGTCAAAGCCACAGGGAATCCCAGAACAAGAATGCTCCCCACTAGATTACTGCCTGCCCTGAGGGCCCTGTAGGCAAAGGAAAGGAGTGCCCGGTAGAGGGCTCTCAATGGCTATTTCTCAAGAACCAAAAGCTCTCAGCTGTAACATCTTTTGTTTTAAATTAATATATAATGGACATATAACGTTATGTTAACTTCAGTTGTATAACATTCTACTTCGATATTTGTATATACCACATGATGATCACCACGGTCTACTTAACATCCACATAGTTTTTTTTCCTGTGATGAAAACTTACAACATCTTGCTAATGCACACAGGGTACTGAGCCTTTTATCTGAGGAATTAATGTTAAAATAACTTGACACTCTTCCCTAAGAAATTCAAACAGGGACCAACCCAATCTCTGACAGAACCCATTTCAACTCGTAGTTTAGGATGAACACAAACCTTATACTTCACTGAAAAAGAAAACAGTAAATATACATGTGAGTGTGTGTGTGTGTGTGTGTGTGTGTGTGCATAGCACACAAATGTAGGAAGATATTCAAACACATGATAGACATGAATTATCATCATTATTATATTGAATTCTTGCAAATCACAAAGAAAAATATATACATCTCAAGAAAAAAACAGGCAAAGGATATGCATAGATAGGAAATGCATGGAGACAGGCAAATGACTAACACATGAATAAACAAAAATCAGGATCATCTGAATCACTTGAGACAAAAGACAATAAAATCAGCAGGTTTATGTGTTATGTGAGGTTGAAGGACACAACCAGGCTGAGAGCTAGAAAGAGCTTGCTGTCTCCCACTGCCTAGTCTAAAACAAGGGAAGGTTTACCTGAGGTCACATAAGCATCACATTTATTCAGGTCACTGCCTTGCACTGGCCCAAGAGGAGAAGGTAAAATAGAAAACAAAGAAATCTTTATTCCACTAGCTCTACCTAACTGAGAAATTTGAGCCCAAAGTTGTCACCTACCAAACATTTAACTCCTTGTACTTCTATGAGAGCAATAAATGGTAGGTAAGAACAAGCATACTTAGAGAAAAGTCATCTTTAACAGAAACCAGAAGGGTGGGATAATGGAGAAGTCTTCCAAATATATCCAACTTTACTGAAACAAAAATATATAACTTAATATAACCATAAAACTTGGGGCACCTGGGTGACTCAGTTGGCTGAGCGTCCGACTTCAGCTAAGGTCATGATCTCATGGTCCATGGGTTCAAGCCCCGCATCGAGCTCTGTGCTGACGGCTCGCAGCCTGGAGCCTGCTTCATATTCTGTGGCTCCTTCTCTCTCTGCCCCTCCCCCACTCATGCTCTGCTATTTCTGTCTCTCAAAAATTAATAAACATTAAAAAAATTAAATATATATATATATATATAACCATAAAACTCCCTTTTTTCCATATTTGTATCATAAGATTATGGTGATGATAATGAGGATGACAATGAAGATAACAATAAATCCAAGTCAACAGTGTTTTTAAAAAAAGGTAATCTCATACACTGTTGAGATTCCCAAAATTCTTTAGGGAAACCAGATAGCGGGTTTTTGTTTTTTTGTTTTTTTGTTTTTTTTTTTTTGACAGAAAGAAATAGAGAAAGAGAGAGAGAGCACACAAGTGGGCAAGAGGGAGCAGAGGGAGAGAAAGAGAGAATCTTAAGCAGACTCCACACTCAGCACAGAACCCAAGGCAGGACTCAGTTCCATGACTCTAGGATCATGACCCAAGCCAAAATCGAGTCTGATGCTCAACTGACTAAGCCACTAGGCACTACAAGAAACCCATAGCCTTTAAACTCCTTTCCAAACTCCTTAAAGCAGCTCACTAGTCCATCACATCCCTCTCATGACCCCATCTCATTTTCCCCCTACTCCCCATCTCGCCCTTTAGACCTGTGCATACAGGGTGAATTGCAGGTGTGAAAACACCTAGAATATCTCTACACAAACTTTCTCTACTTTCTACAGAGCTCCTTATCCATTCTTTGCCTCACCTTTCAAAATCCAGCTCACATACCAACCGTTTCCCAAGACTTAATGTGGCCCCACACTAAAGCAGGTGCTCCACCTCTGTGATCTTTTTTGTGAATCACTGTTATAGATTTATCAACCTATATTTTAATTAATATTTCGATGCCCTATTTCTTCAGTCAACTGAAGGAGATACCTTGAAGACAGGGCTGTGGTGTGCAGTTGTGTGTCTCCCAGGACCAGGCATAAGGCTTGCCATATGGTGGCAGTTCAATAAATGGCTTTCACTCTAGTGAAAGACTCTGGCATACCTTCCATGAAAGAAAATGAGATTTTTGAGCATTGACAGACTTCTTCGTGTTTGTGCGTGCGTGTGTGTGTGTGTGTGTGTGTGTGTGTGTGAATTGTTTATAGGTAAGTACCTATGTATAACTAATATTCTTCTAAACTTTCATTTTATTTTTTTAAACTGTCTAAATTATTATGAGATGCTTGTTGAGAAGGCATCTCCAGTACAATGATTACAGAATGAGGAGAGAGAATACCATAAATCCTTGTGCCTAGGCAGGAAGAGGTTAGAGAAATATCCTCCAAGAGTCGCTGGGCCTACTGCTGATGCTGGGAAAGTGGGACGGGTTGGGCTCTTCATGTAAATCTTTTATCAACAATGTGAATTGTTCCATTCCTTGCCTCAATTTTAGGTCTGTCTTCAGAACTAGGAAAGTTCCTGCAATGAAGGAGTTGGATAAACTTGATCTAGTCTGAGATTTCCTGTGGTCTGTCCTAGACTAAGGTGTGGCAAGGACAGGTGACAAGACAGCAATGTTCCACTTAGTAGAGGGGTGAGAATAATTAATGAATTGTCATCCTTTCCTGCCAGAAGTCTCCTTCACAGAGGAACTGGGCTTACTAAGCAGAAGCAGCCACAGCTCTGGTCATTGTGTCTGTGTCTGTGTATCAAGCTCTCTGGCATCACCTCACTGGGTAACAACAGTAGCAGTGAAGATTGCTTTGCAACCGTCTAACTGGTCACATCATAGCCTTTGTTCCAGACCACAGCACAGCTCACACTTGCACAGACCACAGAAGCCACATGCTCAAGTTCTGCCTTGGAGCAGGGAGCTGAGACTCTCTCTTCTGGTGTGTGAGATCTCCAGGAGTCATTTCACTTCCAGAATGACAGTATAGTCTTCTGCAAAATGAGAAAAAAACCCATAAACCCTTCTACTGCCCCATTCTCCCACCAAACTTGGAGATTTCTAAAGTTGGTCTATTGGAAGCGTATCAGAGACTGCATTCTAGACCTTTAATTTTGTAGATAATGAAATGGAGGCCCTGATAAGGGTCATCAAACCTGCAATGGGTTATTCCTACTTAGAAGGCACTGATTATCCACTGCTGCCTCCACGTGGAGTCCTAGCTCTTTCTCCTGATTCCAGACATCTGAGGCAGGCCCGACCTGCTCTGACCAGTCTCTTCAGACCATTTTTCACCTCCCATCCCTCTGCAACTCATTTAAAATATGGCATTTTCCAGGTAAGGTGCACTCCCTTTGCCTCCATCTGTGGTCTCAGGCCTTTATTAGCCTTGGTGTCCCTCACTGGGCACTGAGCTCTCACTTTAGGCTCCCTTCCTGCCTTCCCTCTGCTCCTGCCTTGCCCTACTCACCTATGTCCCTGCACATGCTGTGCTATTGCCACCTGCCCTGCCTGCCTCTCACCTGCAGGAAGCACCTCTCGGTGGGCCACCAAATCTGATTCATCTCTACCTTTCCCAAAGTCCTTGGCAAGCATATTTTCCCAAGAGGACCAAGGGTTATTGTCAGCTCAGTAGTGATGGAGTAAGTGAGTGCATACATGGGTGGTTGGGATGGAGGGGGAGGAGCGACAGCCAGAGCTAAGGTGTATGTGGGGAGGTGCAAGTGCATAGGTGAGTGTGAGAGAGTGGGTGGTGAAAGGATGAGTGAGCTGGGGTGGTTGGTAAGTGCATGAGCAAGGTGATGGAGGCCTGGATGCATTACATAGCAGCTAAGTGAGTGGGCTGGTGGACAGTGGGTTGTTTATGGAGGGTGAGGAGACAGTGAAATGGGGGAGAGAGCAATGTGATAGGTTCCAGGCCAGAACCAGAGCCTTCCACTCCCTGCCAGGTGTTCTTTCCAGCACCCCATGCTGCATCAGCCTTCCCTCTGAGTTCTGGTTTTTGTCAGTCTGCACCTCCTTGTCCCTCAGTTTACTCAAAAATGTGCCTCAGGGTCATGTGGAGGTAGAAAATCCCAACATACAAACCTAATGGATCTCCTTCATCCTTGTACAGACCAAAGGCTGGTGAGAAGGTAGCTTCTGCTAGATCGTAGCACACAGCCTGGGCAGGGGAGAGGGGCCGGGGCTAAGGGCAGGCATCCCATGTCTGTCAGATGCCCTTCACACTAAGTTGTGGCACCAAAGCAGAGCTACAGATGGCAGGGGTACACACATCTCTCTCTCTCTCTCTCTCTCTCTCCCTTTCTCTCTCTCTCTCCCCTCTCCCTCTCCCTCTCTCTTGCTCTCTCTCTCTCTCCCCCCCCATAAACTCATAGGCTCAAACTCCTAAAGTGTAAAATCATAACCACGCCCCCCCACTCAGAGAGAGAGAGAGAGAGAGAGAGATACATAGGTCCAATGATGACAGTAGACATGAGTTTTCTGAGACCAGAGGTGGCATCTAAGCCACCTGTGAGTCTGTGGACACAGCTCAGAACTGGCAAAGGAAGGAATTAGAGACTGTGAAATGGAGGTTAAAGAAAGCAGCTTGCCAAAGTCTGAAAATCCACGGGAGAAAGTAACCACCTCTCCTGATGTAATGTTCTCAACACATGCTGAAAACCCTGCAGGGACCTAGCACTGTAATTACCTTCAGTTTTAGAAAATAAATTGTAACTGAAAAACTGAGGGCATTAAAAAGAATTATAACAAGTTGGGTGGTGTTTGGAATCTCAGCTCATAATAGCACTGAATTCACAAGCAGCATCAGTGGGTGAGAATGGCTATTTCCCCAAAGGTGAAGCCTTAAGAAAACACATTTTGAAAGTTAATGAGTGGGAGAAGAGGCAAAAAGAAACACAATTAAAAAAAAAAAAAACATATGGAGGAAAGAATTCTCAACAGATTCCCATGCAGCATTAGTAAAGCTGATTGCCTGATACTTGTGTGACAAGGACAGACTACTGACTGCTTAGGCTTGTCCCAAATTTATGAAATCATATTTATGGTCAGCTACAAATTTCATTGCTTTTATTAACTGCTTGAAATGTTATTTGATTGAATTACAGTCCTGGCCATTAACACTTTGGAATAACTGCCCAGTTAATTAACATGGAATTATAGTGACAATGCCATGCTTATCCTTAGGAAGGCCATGCCAGCATGGATGAGTTCATGGTGATGGATGCACTCACAGTAAATGAGAACAAGCAGTGTCAGAGCATCAATTAATGGTTTACACACTTTTTTTTGTGGACTTCTCACCAATCCCTCTTCTATGTAAAGGAAGATGCAATGTCCTTGAGGGCTGCCCAACACTCCTTCAGTGGACTCCAGATCTAAAGGGGGAGGGACTCAATGTTTCCTAGATGGCAACAGGTGGGTTAGGTAAGGTATCTCATTTAACCTGGTTACTGGAAGATGAAAGTTTCTAGTCTATATGTGCCACTTAGAAAACAGAAGAATAATTGGAGCTAGCTCAAATCTTACAGCCTGTAGTGGCAGAGTGCAGTTGGACTCATATCGCTCTAGTCAATCAACCACCATGTCCATCATTAGCTACCATTTCCAGAGCTTTCTGAAGCATCAAAATGAGAAGCTAAGGAATATGATATAGGGTGATGTGTTTTTAACTTCCACAATGTGGCGGTGTCTCTTTCCATCCCTATGGCCTCTGCCCTCAGCCAAATTGCCATAGGGACCTGTGAGCATGTTTTGGACCACATATCAAACTATAAAACTCCTCACAAGGAAACTGCCCTCTGGTGCAGAGCCAAGCCATGGGTTGCCTTCATGAGCTCTGCTTCTCTTCCAATGAACAGCTTCTGTTACAGTTACCTCTAGATTTTTTTTTCTTTTTATAAGAAACACATACAGTATAATAACCATCTGGCCCCTTTATTTCTCAGTGGTGCTGTGTGTGTTCAGCACTGACCTCACTGGCCTTGCTTTTGGCTGGAAGCAATCCTCTTATTAAATCAGAAACCAAAGAGGACCCCTGCCCCTTACCCCTGACCCCAAGACAAGCCTGAGGCTGACCTCATCCTGACATCACCAGGCTGTCTGGCATTTAAATGCCAACATCTCTACAGAGAGCTGTGATGAAGGCAGTAGGCTGTGCACAACTTTTTATACTTCATTTCCCATTTACAGAAAGAAAAGAAATGGGAAAACGTCAAAGAAAATGCAGTTCTGACACTCAGGGCAGAATCTATGCAGAGAGGGCAACTGTCAATGGGATGAGACTTCAGAAGTCTCTGAAGAGGATGGAATGACTCCCAAGTCACTTCCATGTCCTCAGACTGCTGCCTGCAATCTCCCCGTCAGAGTGGCTGGCCTTTGCAGAGTATCTGCTATGTGCCAAGGACTATGCTTGACCTTCTGCCTGCCTTATCTCAATTACTCAACTCTCATACCTATCCTGAGAACCAGCTGGTGTATCAAACAAAGAAAGGCAGGCTTGGCCAAGTGGAGAGAAGGCCAGATGACTACCAGACCTGTGGTCTTGGCTTGGTGGATTCCCTACTGCACAGAGCCTGGTGAGCAGCCTGCAGCTTCAGGACTTGAGTCCAGTGAGTGGAACATTCATTCATTCAACAAATATTTGTTGAATATTTCTATGGCAAGTTACTAAGTTCTGAGGATTCACTGGTGAATATTGGAGTGTTGTCTTCATTGTGGGGTTTCAGCAGTAAGTACAGAGACAAATATAAAAACATCATTTCAGACAACATTTGCCATGAAGACAATAGTATAGATGAGAAAGAGTGGGTGGGATGAGGAGGGCACACTTCATCAATCAGCTCATAAAGTGACATCTAGAATGTCAGTTGACAAATCCACCATAAGAACCAAGTATAAATGGGCTGGCACCTTGCCCTGTAACCAGTGCTTTTTCTGTCTTAGACCATGGAATGCAGAACAGTGATGAGAAAGTGCTTGGCCAGCTGGAATTCATACCAGAAAGTTCAAGACAGGAATACTATATCCACAGTGGCCTGAGCTGGACCAGCCTAGAGTCTATGGTACCAACTTTGAAATATTTAGATTTCCATAGTACCACACTGGCATGTGGACTCCCTGCATTGGTCTCCACTACTTTGGTTTTGTGGTTCCTTGACAGTCATGTCTCCTGATGGCTAACCCAGCCTTTCTATAAGTACAGCAGACATTTTAACAACACAGGTTTAAACAGCACTAGTCTATTTCTATGTGGGTGTTTTTCAATAATTACAGTACAGCATTATAAATGTATTTTCCTTCTCATTTTCTTAATAATAATTTCTTCTCTCTAGCTTACTTTATTGTAATAATACATACAGTATGTGATACATAAAACATACAAATTATGTGTTGATGATCCATTTATGTTATCAGTAAGGCTTCTGGTCAACTATCAGCTATTAGTAGTTAAGTTTGGGGGAATCAAAAGTTATAGGGGGTTTTCAACTGTGTAGACATCAGCACTCTTGGTCCTCGCTTTATTCAAGTGTCAGCTTACTTTTTCCTTCCATTTCCCTGGCTTCTTTCCTCAACAAATCAAGGGCTATAAACACAGACTTGCATGCATACAGGTTATTTAGAACATGATCCTGAGGTCAGGAATGTGAAAAGAGGAGGGAGAGGAATGTCTCAGAGAAGAAAAGAAAGGCAAGACAAAGATGGATGTGGGATTGATGATCACTAGTGCAGGATCCCAGTAAATATTTCTTTTCAAGCTCTTGACCTCTCTTGGTGAAATGTGGCCCAACATGTTAACTGTGTGGTATTTTTGGTTTATGCAAGCATTTGAGGCTGAGATGCATAGATACCTTCAGCTGTGAAGTTGTGACAACAGAAAATCCCAAGGCAAGGATAGACAGGTCTAAACCAGAGGTTAGAGTAAGGTGCTGTCAAGTAGCATCTATGTGAAACTACCCCAAGCAGCACAGTCCTAGTCACTGCAGTAGTGGCTGGAGTGGGATAGGACGAAGGTGACCTGGGTGGTGCACAAGGAGTTCTACACATGTCATTAAATCCTTCATTTTTTTTTTTTAATTTTTTTTTTCAATGTTTATTTATTTTTGGGACAGAGAGAGACAGAGCATGAACGGGGGAGGGGCAGAGAGAGAGGGAGACACAGAATCGGAAACAGGCTCCAGGCTCTGAGCCATCAGCCCAGAGCCTGACGCGGGGCTCGAACTCCCGGACCGCGAGATCGTGACCTGGCTGAAGTCGGACGCTCAACCGACTGCGCCACCCAGGTGACCCAAATCCTTCATTTTTAAATCAAGGTGTTAACTTGGGATTTGGCCAATACACTACTCTAAGCAGTCAACTCGAGTTTATTTGCCTGGTGGTTGTTCCATATTTTGAGGCTGATTTGTCCTATTTCTACTCTTATGCATACAGACCTAGAAGTTTATTCCTACTAGGGAAACCAGAGTCCCTGGATTAGATATGCCGCATTGCAACAGATAAATACAATGAAGTTAAGAAACATTAAGGAGTTGGCCTCAACTTATTGAACCCATAGGTGCTGAGCTCACATCCAGACTTATTTTTTTCTATTCACTCTGCTTCTTGGCCTGTTAAACTCACAAATTTCATGTTTTTAATTCAGATTGCCTCAAAAATTTTTCTGTTTTCTTTTTTCTTGATCTATTCAAAATTGTCTTCTTATTAGTGTTAGTAAGGCTTCTGATGCCTCCTCATTTCCTGTAGAAGAGGCTAACAGCACCTTACCATGGCTTTCGTGCTTCTCCAAGATCTTCCTGCCCAACCATTTGCTTCCTAGTAAACACTCCATGGAGTGTCATGAAGCAGTGGGTTGCCCTTGGAAACTTTCAAGACCTTCATGGTCCCCTGCCTTTGCCATTCTGGTACTTGACATTCCTGCTACTTCTATATCTCTCAAAACAGTGGAAGTGGTTTTGGAATCAGGCAGTGGGTGGAGGCTGGATGAATTTTGAAAAGCATGATAGAAAAATCCTAGGTTATTTTTAATAGAGCATTTAAATATGGACACTGCTGAAGTAAATGAGAATTTTTTTAAAGTCCTGCAGATCCTAAATTGTGGTAAAAAATACTGTTAGTAGAAATCTGTACTTGGAAGATACAAGATGAGGGTCCAGAAGAAGGCAAGGGATATGTTATTGGAAACTGGAGTAAGGGGATTCCTTGTTATGTGATGTTAGAAATCTTAGCAACACTGTACCTTGCAAAATCTAAGATTCATAGAGTGAGGAGGACAACCTGAGTTGTGGCTTATTTGAAGATGGAGGGAATGATATGATGTGGAATGCAGTTGGTCTTGAAGAATTGAAAGACAATGCCAGCTGATAGCCACAGGAACTGGGTACCTCAGCTCTACACCTGCAAGGGACTGAATTCTGCCAGCAGATTAATGAACTTAGATAAGAGCTCAAAGTGGCCAATACCTTGATTTCAGCTTTTTGAGTCTAAGCGGAGGAATTAGGTGAACCCACCTAGACTTCCAGCCTATGGAAGTATAGACGATAAATGTGAGGTGAATTAAGCCACTAGTTTTGTGGTAACTTGTTACAGCAGCTATAGAAAAATATTACAATGAAATTTATAACACTTCTTAAATCTATTGTACTTTACATCTGTTTTGGAAAATTCTCATCCATTTCCTCATCCATTTCTTCTGATCCATTCTCTCTTTAAGATTTTTTTTTTTTTTTTAAATTTTTTTTTTTCAACGTTTATTTATTTTTGGGACAGAGAGAGACAGAGCATGAACGGGGGAGGGGCAGAGAGAGAGGGAGACACAGAATCGGAAACAGGCTCCAGGCTCTGAGCCATCAGCCCAGAGCCTGACGCGGGGCTCGAACTCACGGACCGCGAGATCGTGACCTGGCTGAAGTCGGACGCTTAACCGACTGCGCCACCCAGGCGCCCCTCTCTTTAAGATTTTTTTAAATTTATTTTGAGAGGGGAGGGGCAGAGAGAAAGAGGGAGAAAGAGAATCCCAAGTAGGCTCCATGCTATCAGTGCAGAGCCTGATGTGAAGTTTGATCTTATGACCCTGGAATCATGACCTGAGCCAAATCAAGGGTAGAACTCTTAACTGACTGAGCCAGCCAGATACCCCACTGAGTCATTATTTCTGTCCTCTCTGTCTAGCCCTCTAATTAAAGGAATATTGGATATTTTCATTGTGATCCTTAGGTTTCTTATGTTTTCCTTTTAAGTGTGTATTTATCATTTTTTCCTTAATAACAGTCAGACATCTACGTGGTAGAATTTATTCTACTTGCTTGTCTTCTAGTTCATCAATCCTACCTTCAGCTTTGCCCAACTTACTGAGTTTTTTAATTTCATTTTTTTATCCTTCAGTTTTAGAAAATCCATTTGATTCTTTTTGATATATTTCAGTTCTCTACTTAATTTCCCATCTTATCTATTTTCTTGGCTATATTATTAGGGTTATGGCTAAGGTTATATTATAATTTTTGCATATTTTCCATTACTATGCTTCCATTGTCGGCTTTTTATCTTCGTCTGTTTATTTGTTCACTTGTTTGTTTGTTTGGTTGCTTGCTTGGTTGATTGTTTGGTTTTGATCTCACAGTATAAAAGTAAAAGCCAGTAAGTATGCATACAAAATCAAAAAGACTGTAGATGATGTCATCTTTCCTCAGGCTTAGTTCAGCCTATCCTCTGACAAGTAGTTAGAGTAGAGGCAGTCCATTTCAACCCAGCAGGTGCCTGAGCACTCACGAGCCTAGCTTTCAATGTGTGTAAGGCCTGGTCTATTTGCAGTTTACTCTCACTGATAGAGTAAATTCCACCAAGGGTCCCAACTGAGATTCTTCAATTTTTGACTCTTCTGCTTTTCACTATTTTCTGCTAACCTTCTTAGGTTCTTAAAGAATCAGCAAATTCCTTAAGTGCAGGCTCTGCACTTCCCTGCTCTCTGAGGTCTTGGTTTCTTTGGCAAATTTGGGCTCTAATTTTTTATGCCATTTTCAAAAGGCTCCAAAGGATCTTCTGAGTTGCTGCTCTTTGCTTGACTTTCTCCTCGGCTGTTCCTCCTTTCACCCAGTGACATGTAAAGAACACAATCTCTAGGCTGTTAGACTTACCTTAAAGAGCTTGCCTTCTCTTCAGGATGTTGGACCCTAAAGTCCAGCCTCTTCTTACTCTATTGCCATGTCAGTTCTGTATCCTTGGGAACATGTAATAGGCCAAACCTGGAAGTACCCCATATCACATTTGTTCATAAAGTTTGTTCATTGGCTATACTTCAGTCAAACGATCTCCTCAATCACAGGGAAGGTGTGCAATGTCATGGTTTAAATATAATAAGCATTGGTGACTTTAATAACAATGGAAATGTGGAAGATGAACCAAATGACCCCTAAAGGTACTTTCAGGTCTAGTAATCTCTGTTCAATTCCTGAATGTGTGTGTGTGTGTGTGTGTGTGTTTAAGAATTTCCTATTGTATGCTGACACACAGAAAATATAAGAAGACAAAGGCATTCTTTTCATTCTTTTAGGAATTAAATGCTGCATTCACAATATCATTGAATTTGCTTGTCTGAAGTGTGAAGATAATCCTTATGACTTAGAATTTACAATGGGCTCTCTTAAAAATATCATACCTGCACAAATTAATTCAGTGAGTCCTCTATTCAGATTCAATGAGCTGGAATAAATGTTCACTGGATATTGGATAACTCAAAAGTTTCATCCAGCATGAGGCTAAAATGCCTTTGTATCCAAGGAGAATATGAGCTTATTTGAAATTTTCATTATTGTTAAATTATAGCTTAAGTCTTAACTCCATGTACTCAGCACCTCAGGACTTTTAATAGGTACTGGGGCGTGGTGTAAGAAAAACAAAATCAACATATCTTTCCTTAAAAGTAACTTACTCTAGCTAATGAAACTTGGGCAAAGGAAATAATGATAGAATAATATGGTCAGAAAACATCAATATTTGAATCTGAATAAAAGAATCATGAAATGAGGACTATTATTAATTTTAAAAAAGCAATTATAGACTTTATTTTTAAGAACAATTTAAGGTTTACAGCAAGAACTGAGCAGAAGTGGAGAGAGCTCCCGTGTATCCAACTTCCTCACTTCTAGCATTATTTACACCTTGCATTAGTAGCATACATTTGTTACATTTGATGAACATTAATATATTATTATTAACTAAAGTCTATATTTTACATTAGTCTTCACTCTTTGGTTTTACTTTTTTGTTAAGTTTTTATTTAAATTCCAGTTAGTTAACATACAGTGTTATATTAGTTTCAGGTGTACAATGTATTTATTCAATACTTCCTTACAATACCTGGTGCTCATCATACCAAGTGCACTCTTTAATCCCTATCATATATTTATGTTTTATAGTTACACAGTTACAGGTTTTTGACAAAAGTACAATGTCATGCATCCACCATTTACAATAATCAAAACTCCTAAAAACCCTACTCCCTAATCCATAAAATGCCCTAAACATCCTCAGTGTTCCACCTATTTATCTTTCCCTCCCTTTTTCTTAAATCCTGGTGATCACTATTTTTATTCTTCTACTTTTGCCTTTTCATTAATGTCATATAGCTGAAATCATACAGTGTTTAGGCTTTTCAGACTTTCTTTTTTCACTTACCAATAAGTATTTAAGTTTCCTTCATGTCTTTTCATGGCTACTTCATTTATTTCTACTGTTGAATAATCTGTTGTCCAGATGCACCATGATTTGTTTACTCATGTATGTATTGAAGGATATTTTGGCCATTACCAAATTTGGCATTTATGAAAAAAGCTGCATAAAAGTTTGTTTGCAGGTTTTTGTGTGGACACAAATTTTCAACTCTTTGGGTAAATAACAAGGAGTACAACTACTGGATGGCATGATAAACTATGTTTAGTTTCACAACAAACTTTCAAACTGTCTTCCAAACTGCTGTATCATTTTGCATCACCACTGATGTAGAACAAGAGTTCTTGTTCCACATTTTCCCCAGCATTTGGTATTTTCAGTGTTTTGGATTTTGGCCACTCTAATAGGTGGATGGTAGAATTGCATTGTTTTCATTTTTATTTTCCTAATAATTTCAAATGCTAGTTCCCATCCATTTAGCTTCTTTGGTGAGGCATCTATTAAAGTATTTGGCTCACTTTTTAATTATGTTCTTTGTTTTCTTATTGAGTTTTAAGACTTCTTTGTATATTTTGAATAAGAGTCCTTTACCAGATAGGTGTTTTGCAAGTGTTTTTTTTCCCCAGTTTCTGGTTTGTCTTTGCACTCCGTTAACCATGTCTTTTGCAGATATGAAGTTTTTATTTTCCTGAAGCTCAGATATTACTTTTTTATTTCATCAATTGTGCTTTTGGTGTTGTATCTAAAAAGTTATCACCAAACCTAAGGTCACCTAGATTTTCTTCTCCATTATAGTTAGGAATTTTATAACTGCACAATTTACATTTAGGTCTATGATCCATGTGGAGTTAATTTTGTGAAAAGTGAAAAGTCTTTGTCTAGTTTTAATTATTTATTTATTTATTTTTGCCTGTTGATGTCCAGTTGTTCCATCACCATTTGTTGAAAAGACTACTTTGTCTCCATTGAATTGCTCTTGCTCCTTTGTCAAAGATCAGTTGACTGTATTCATGTGGGTCTATTTCTGGGCCCTTTATTCTGTTCCATTGTCCTGTCTACTCTTTCACTAAGCAATTGAAATGAGCCACACTGTCTTGAATACTGTATCTGTATAGTAAGTTTTGAAATCAGCCAACAGTTCTGCAGTTTTTGTTCTTTGATTAGTGATTTTCTTTTTTTTTCTTTCTTTCCTTTTTTTTCCAGAGAGTTTGGTGATTAGAGGTTAATTTTCACTTTAATTTTCAGAGCACAAGTAAAATACTTTAGTAATATTCCATACATATAGTATGAAGGTCCAGATGCCTAACTGGATACTCAAAGCCATCTATAGTCTAGCTCCAGCTTATTGTTCTTCTAAAATTATCTGTCACTCCATCCATACCCACTCACTCCCTGTTTCTCAAATTCTCACAGCTCTCCTCCTTGTGCACATTGTTCTGTCTTATAGGAATGTCCTTCTGTTTGTGCCCACCTGGATAAATTGTCTGGTCCTATTGAATTTATCTGGGCCATCCCTTGTGAAGTGTTTTTTGACCCTTCCCAGTCTGTCTCAGTACTTTCATTTATTTTTTAATTCACAGAAACTCTGTTCTGGATATTGTAGCTGGCCTTGGTATACAATGACCTAGTCCTCCTGGACTTTATATATTTTTATTTAGTTAGTTATTTTTATTTTGAGACAGAGAGTGAAAGCAGGGTAGGAACAGAGGGAGAGAGGGGGAGAGAATCCTAAGCAGGTGCCACACTCAGTTTAGAATCCCATGTGGAGCTCCATCTCATGGCTGTGAGATCATGACCTGAGTGGAAATCAAGAGTCAGAGGCTTAACCAATGGAGCCACCCAAATGCCCCTGGATTTTATATCTTGATGAAAGAGCAACTAAAGAAAATTAAATAACACAAACACAGATGATGATAAGCACTCTAGAGACATATATAAATGGCTGACATAAAGAACAAAAGATGAATAGAATCTTATTTTAACAAAGAAGGTCAAGAAAGACTTCTCTGAGAAGGTGGCATTTGTACTGAGACCTGAAGGGTGAAAAACCAGCCATATTAGAAAGGCAACCTGCCAAAGGGCCTATACAAAGGGCCCGAAGGGAGAAAACAGCTCAGTGATTGCAGGAACTGAGGACAAGGGTGACTGGTGGCAGTGAGCAAAGAAGGCATGAGATGAGATTGGATATGTAGTCAGCACTCAAATCAGGAAGTACTTTAGACTCCCCAAGATAGAGAATCAATTTTATTGCAGGCACTATAGACTCACTGAAGGGTTTAATGTAGGGTAGTGAAATGATCTGATTTACACTTAAAGAAGCTCTCATTGTCTGCTATAAAAATGATTACAGGGAAACAGCTATCAGGGTGACATAATTTACTACCCACTGAGACACTTTTCAGTGTGAAAGTGGAATTTTTAATTATTCTAGGTCATTAGGCATATACCAGGACATATGTTGACCCAAGAAATAGTAAACACATAACAATGCCAGTAGTACATGTCTCTGAGATATTTGGTGGCAAGATAGGAATGGGGAAGGATTTGGGTATGTCTACTCAGGAGCTTAGAGATGAAGACTGGGTGACAGATATATCTCTGGGCATCAAAAAGAACATGGATTTGAAGTTGTATTAGTGGCAGTGATCACATAGAGTGTGAAGAAAATAATACAAAAGAGAATGATATTAGGCCCAAAGCACTAGAAGTATAGAGGATAGATAGAAAAGCTCTCAGTGAGTCTGAGAAAGAGAAGCCTTTGCAATGGACTGTGGAAACATGGTCTCCAAGAGAAAAGGATGTTTCCTGAAAGATTTCATTGGTACATACTCCTGAGTAAAGAGCGGGACTATGCAGTCAGGTCATCTGTAGCCTGAGAACAGCAGCTCTTTTAAGGTGTAGGCAGAATGAAGCTGGTTGGAAGAGAATAGAGTGAATTGAAGACTCGGAGGTAAAGACGGTTTGTTTAAATATATATACATAAGAAATCTGCCATAAAGAGAAAATAAAGAAGAGAGAAACAGTAGCTAGATGAGGATGTGAGGCTTAGGAGATTTTTGTTTTTTTAAAGAGGAAAGTTAAAAGAAAGTTAGTTGTTAAAGTTAGTTGTTAAAGGAAAGTTAGTTTCCTCTTTTTTAAAGAGGAAAGTTAAAAGAAACTTAGTTTTCTGATATGTACTTTCCTTTCAAACACCCATGGAAATTGATTTATTTGGCTGTCTTCCCCACTTTCATTTGAAGGTGATTTATCGCTGGACACCTGGCTGGCTCAGTCAGTTAAGCATCTGACTTCAGCTCAGGTCATGATCTCATGGTTCGTGGGTTTGAGCCCCACGTTGGGCTCTGTGCTGACAGCTCAGAGCCTGGAGCCTGCTTCGGATTCTGTGTCTCCCTCTCTATTTCAACAATAAACATTAAAAAAAAATTGAAGGTGATTTATCACAAAGTTTCAAAAGTCTACCAGAGCATCTAGTACAAAACAGACTGTGAATGCCATTGGATGAGGAAGAGCACCTGAGGGTCAGACCTCAGTGACTGAAGTTGGAAGACTACCAACTACTGCTAGGGGGCCATTTTCAGGGAAAGGGGTGCAGGGTCCCATGATCATGCAGAGAAGTCAGGACCCCGAGTTGCTATTGGATGGACTCAGCATATGCCCAAGATGTGGCTCTGAGAAGTGACTCAGAATGGTAAATTTTCCGAGGAAACTTTGTGGTTGTAGCACATCTTTCGGTTTCTTTCTAAAGCCAACCCTTACTTTCTTGTTTATAGAACTCCAGGTTTTTTAAAGCACCATTATGTCTGGACTCAGGAATTTTGGTAGATATGTTCACTTCTACCTCTTGCAGCTAGGGCTGGGCCATGTGACTGAGCTCTACTCTGGCCAGTGGTGTATAAAAGGAAATCTACCCTGAAGCTTTGAGAATGACTTATTTTCTGAAAAAAGAAAAGGCTTGTCTTTATTTACATCCTTGGTGCCTAAGATTCTGGTATGAAAATGTAATTCCTGGGTCTTGAGATTCTGAAGTGACAAACATGAGGACAAAAAGCCAACATACCTGAAGGAAATTGAGTACTTGATGAAATCATTGAATAAACCCTGAAATTGCCCATCAGATAACTTATTATTAAGCAAACGGTGCTCATCACGACAAATGCCCTCCTTAATGCACATCACCCATCTAGCCCATCTCCCACCCACTGGATGTTGTATGTAAGTGATGAATCACTGAATTCTACTCCTGAAACCAATATTGTACTGTATGTTAACTAAAATTTAAATTAAAAAAGAAAGAAAAAATATAATGTGTTGACATTTATAAGGATCAATGTATTATTTTTAAGAGAGTTTTTTTAAACAAAAAAGGAAATTTAATTTTATCACATGATTTTCAACATTTTTTGAAATAATTAAATGATAAAAGAAGGTGTGGTATATGTATACAATGAAATGCTACACAGCCATAAAAAAGAATGAAATCTTTCCATTTGTCATGGCATGGATGAAGCTAGAGAGTATAATGCTAAGTGAAATGAATCAGTCATAGAAAGACAGATACCATATAATTTCACTCATATGTGGAAATTAAGAAACAAAACAAGCAAAGTGGGAGAGAGAATGAGAAGAGAGAAGAAAGAAACCAAAAAACAGACCTTTAACTGTAGAGAACAAGCTGATGGTTACCAGAGGGTAATGGACAGGAGGATGGGTGAAATAGGTGATGGGGACTAAAGAATGTACTTGTGATGAGCACTGGGTGATGTATGGAAGGTTGGATCACTATAGTGTACAACTGAAACTAATATAACACTGTACGTTAACCTTACTGGAATTTTAAAAGAAGAGGAAGAAAGAAGAAAGAAAGAACGAAAGAAAGAAGGAAAGAAAGAAAGAAAGAAAGAAACAAAGAAAGAAAGAAAGAAAAAGAAAAAGGGGGGTGGGGAAGCAAATGGTTGATACTCCTAAAGCTCAAGATGCTTGGTTTTCTGTTTCTTTGCAGCTGAACACTTTATAATTGATATAATTAAATGTCTTATCCTTGGTTTTATCTCAGTATTTCCTGTTTTTGTTTTCCCAGAAGGTTTATTATTTTTTTTTTTCAGAAGGTTTATTATTAACTAGAAGAGAGATATTGGAAGTGAGAGTAAAAACTGGGCTCAAACATTGCTAGCTGGGAAGCTTTGGCAATTTGATTAACTCCCTTAAAATTTTAATACAAAATATAAATGGAAAAAATAAAATTCAGATGACCTAGTAATTTGGAAAAGGATTTTTTACTAATAATTTCTAAAAATTAGATTTTTAGATTACTTTTGTGTGTGCCTATATATTTATTTGTATGTATGTATTTATTTGTATTTACTTATTTGTAAATATTTACATTTAAATAAGTATTTACATTTAAATAAATAATACATTTAAATAAGTATACAAATAAATATAGAAATATTTGCTATCATTATTTACTGGAGCTGAGACATGCAGGCCGATAAGGTTAAGATTGTAAAATACACTCCATGTTTTTTTTTTTTTTTCCTGAACAGATAGTGCAGGTCAGTAAGGGAAATTGGGTACTTCAGATTAAGTACAACCTAAGAATCCAAACTGAGACAGGATCAGAAACAGGGGCAGTGCTGCCAGCCAGGGGCAGGGAGCACTTTTGCTCTGAAATAAGAAGAGTCACAGGTATATCTTGGTCAAGCTTGATTATAAGTTTATGTCAACTTCTTTCAAGAAAGCAAGAATTCAATTAAGGCAGTCCCTGATTGAGCAGCATAGGTTCTCTCTTCAGCTCTTTCTGAACAAGTTACAGTGGAGTGTGTCCTAAGAGGTACTAATGAGGAGGTCTTGATTTGAGATCTTAGCACATCTCAGGCCGACCAAGCAGCCCACCACCAGCCCTTTCTCCCCAGACCCATAGATGGCACAGATGCAATCTCAGCTCTTAAATAGATTTGTGGGCTCTCCAAATAGCTCAGGTCAATTGCAGGTCACTTTCCTATTTGTGGATAAAAAGAAAATAATGACTGCAATCTTTATTTATTTAAATTCAAGTTAGTTCACATACACTGTAGTATTGGTTTTAGTAGAGCCAGTGATTCATCACTTACATATAACACCCAGTGCTCATCCCAACAAGTGCCCTCCTGGAGAATGCTCATCACCCATCTAGCCCATCCCCCCATTTACCTTCCCTCCAGCAACCCACAGTTTGTTCTTTGTATTTAAGAATCTCTTATGGTTTTCCTCCCTCTCTTTTTTTTATCTTATTTTTCCCTTCATTTCCCCTACGTTCATTTGTTTTGTTTCTTAAATTCTACACATGAGTGAAATCATATATTTGTTTCTTTGCCTTACTTATTTTGCTTGGCATAATTTAATCTTGATTTTAAGAAGAAAAGAGGTTGGTGAAGTAGAACAGAAATAAATACAATGCAGTGAGTTCATGGGGTGTGAAGCAGAGGCCACAACCTGGTTTTCAATCACAGCAGCAGTTCACCCAGCAGTTCACTCCTAAATATGTCCTCTGTGGGAATTCCTCTGTGGGAATTACACGAGGCCCAAAGCAGGATAAGAGAGAAGAAACCCAGACCAAGAAATACTGTAATGAAGTCACAACACACAATGAGGGGAGAAAAAAGAATAGCTACAATGAAATAACAGCTTAACTAACAGAGACTTCCCTTTACAACATCAGGAACCATAACATAGTATCCACAAAGTGATCATGAGTAATTGAGGCTACTAAAATAAAGACTTTTTTTCTAAAACAACCAAAAAAAAAAAAACCAAACAGACAAAAAAAAAGTTAACCACCAATAGACTGAAAGAACTAACAAAATATATGGAAAAAAAAAAAAACAACCCTAAATCTTGAAAAGAAAGGACAAAAATTAGGAAATAGAGAAAAAAAAGGAAGTGATTCAGATAGGATATATCTAGTAAGATGAAACCATTGAAACATTAAGTAAGAAGAATATGCAAAATTGAAGAGATGAATCAGTTTGAAGCAGGGTTTGAAGTCTGTCCATTTTTTCTGATCGAAGGTAGAAACTATAGATCAACTTTACACATTTTCAAATGAAATATACATTTTCAAAGGTTAAGTGTGGCCACCAAAAAACCAAAAATGAGATTTATAACTATAAAGTAACTATACAACCTTCATTAATCTAGTAGGCTGAAAAGGAGGAAGGAGGAAAAATCACAAAAATTTCAGGGAAAATAGCTCAGAGAAAGAATAAGTTGCAAAGTCATAAGAATATTTACAAAATAAAGTGATTAAATGTTATAGTTAAAAACAATGTCTCAAATTATATATTAAAACAAAATCTAGGGTCCCCTAGGTGGCTTAGTCAGTTAAGTGTCCGATTCCTGATTTCAGCTCAGGTCATGATATCAAGGTCATGAGATCAGGCCCCATGTCATGCTTCATGATGAGCATGGAGCCTGCTTAAGATTCTTTATCTCCCTCTATCTCTGCCCCTCCTCTGCTTGCCTGTGTGCTCTCTGTCTCTCTGTCTCTCTCTCTCTCTCAAAAATAAAAATGAAACAAATTTAAGAACAAAAAAATCTAATTATGTGTCAGTTATAAGGGACACACTTAAAACATAAAAACAAAGAAAGTTTAGAAAAAAATATGCACAAAGATAGTCAAGGAAAATACCAACAAAAATTGAATAGTGATACTAATAAAAGCAACATATACTTTAAGGGAAAAACGCCATTAAAGATAAAGAAGTTTGCTAGATGATAAAAGGAAAATATACTCAAGAATATATAACAATTCTGAACTTGTATTCATTAATTTACATTACAAGTCCAAAAGCAGAGTGAGAAGTTCTAACATAAATCTCTCAGTAACTGACTTACCTCATGGAAAAAAAAAATAAAGTAGCAAAATTATAGAATTTTTTAAAAATGCAATTTAAAAGCCTGATTTAAAGCTATTCCACCTCAATAATGTTAAAATGCAGCTTATTCTTTTAGCAAACTTTGATTGTATTAAACCTTACACTCTATCACAAAAGCTCCACAAATGTAAAATAATTGGTTTTTAAACTATGTTATAGACCATTTCCACTGACCGATATAAAATTATGTAGTAAACCAATGGGGGAAAAAAAAAAAACTTTAAAAGATTCATGTGTTCAGACAAATAACAACATAATTTCTCAATAAATCATGGGTCAAATATAGTAGAAATTAGAAAATATTAGAACAAAATTCTTGCAGAGCCACTTCCACACTGTTTAATCCAGTAGTCAATTCCCAAACCTCCTTTTACTTGCTTTTCATAGCATCTGATGAACCACTTATCTCAATGAAAAACTTTCTCTGCTTGTCCTTTAAACACTTTGTCCACTCTCACCAGCCTCTCCTTACATTCCTGTGCTTCTTCCTCTTTTCTCTCTAACCTCTTACCATGTGGAACCTCAGAAGTTGGCCATTGAACTGCTTCCATTTCCTGTCTCCACTTGATCATCTCATGCTTTGCATGTCTTTAAGTACCACCTCCAAGATGATTACTTCTACATTGTATCTCCAGTTGGACCAGTCCCCAGATCCCAGACACTTCTCTGTTTCATGTGGATGACTAGAAGCATCTCAAGGCCAATCCACCACAACCTAAGCCTCCTATATTTCCCCCACTCTGATCCACCTATAGACTTCCCATTTCAGTTCATGGCAACTAGGCTCTGAACCATTAATCTTTATGCATTATCTTTCTCACATATTCTACATCCAATCTTCAGAAAGTGTGTTAGCTACTCTTTCTTTTTTTCTTAATTTCTCTCCTTTTTAAAATATAATTTATTGTCAAATTGGCTTACATACAACACCCAGTGCTCATCCCAACAAGTGCCATCCTCAGTGCCCATCACCCACTTTCCCTTATCCCCCATCCTCAGTGGGGAATACTCTAAGTTTGTTCTCTGTATTTAAGAGTCTCTTATGGATTGCCTCCCTCCCTCTCTATTTGTAACATTTTCCCCCCTACTGTTCCCCAATGGGCTTCTGTTACATTTCTCAAAACCCACACAGGAGTGAAAACATGTGTTATGTGTCTTTCTCTGACTGACTTATTTCACTTAGCATAATATCCTCCAGCTCCATGCATGCTGCTGCAAATGGCATGATTTTATTCTTTCTCATTGCCAAGTAGTATTCTATTGTATATTTAAACCACACCTTCTTTATCCATTTCTCAGTTGACGGACATTTAGGCTCTTTCCATAATTTGGCTACTGTTCAAAGCATTGCTATAAACATTAGGGTATATGTGTCCCTATGCATCAAGACTCCAGTATCCCTTGGGTAAATTGCTAGCAGTGCTATTGCTGGGTCATAGGGTAGTTCTATTTTTAATTTTTTGAGGAAACTCCACACTGTTTTTCTGAGTGGTTGCACCAGTTTGCATTCCCACCAACAGTGCAAGAGTGTTCCTATTTCTCCACATCCTTGCCAGCACCTGTAATTTCCTGATTTGTTCATTTTAGCCACTCTGGCCTGTGTGAGGTGGTATCTCAATGTGGCTTTGATTTGTATTTGCCTGATGATGAGTGACATGGAGCATCTTTTCATGTGTCTGTTGGACATCTGGATGTCTTATTTAGAAAAGTGTCTATTCATGTCTTCTGCCCATTTCTTCATTGGATTTTTTGTTTCTCAGGTGTTGAGTTTGATAAGTTCTTTATAGATTTTGGATACTAGCCCTTTATCTGATATGTCATTTGCAAATATCTTTTCCCATTCTGTCAGTTGCCTTTTAGTTATGTTGATGGTTTCCTTTGCAGTACAAAAGGGTTTTATATTGATGAGGTCCCAATAGTTCAAATTTGATTTTAATTCCCTTGCCTTTGGAGATGTGTCAAGTAAGAAATTGATGCAGGTGAGGTCAAAGAAGTTGCTGCCTGCTTTCTTCTCTAGGATTTTGATGGTTTCCTATCTCACATTCAGGTCTTTCATCCATTTTGAGTTTATTTTTGTGTATAGTGTAAGAAAGTGGTTTAATTTAATTCTTCTACATGTTTCTGTCGAGTTCTCCCAGCAGCATTTGCTAAAGAGACTGTCTTTTTTTTCCATTGGATACTCTTGGCACAGAAGCAGATCCATAGACCAATGGAATAGAATAGAGAACAGAATTGGACCCACAAATATATGGCCAATTAATCTTTGACAAAGCAGGAAAGAATATCTGATGGAAAAAAAGATACTCTTTCAAAACATATCCAAAATTTTATCATCATGTTGACTGCTATTATCCTGGTCTAAGCCACCAGCCTATCTTTCTTGACTTAACCATCTGTTCCTGTTGTTGCTACTTTTACTTTCCCACCTTTACAGTTTAGTTTTCATTGAAAATTAAATCTCATCACTCCTTTGCTCAAAATATCCAATGGTTCTTTATTTTGCTTAAAGTCAAACCTGGAAGCCTTACAATGGGCCACAAAACCCTGAAGATCTCCCTTTCCCCATTCTCTCTTTGGTCTCCCTGCAGGTCCTCAAATGCAGCAGATGCAGACCCATCTTTGCAGGCCTCAGCATCTGCTGTTCCCTCTGGTTGGAATGCTATTTCTATATATTTGTATCACCTTCATACTTCCTTCAAATCTGTCCCCAAATGTCACATTCTCATACACTGATCTTTTGAACCCAGAGCTCCCATTTCCTTTGTTTTGCTGCATTGTTTCTCCATGTTATTTGTCACCTAACGGGGGACGTGGAGGTCCTTAGGTCAGTGTCTGCTTATCCCCCTAGAAACAGACTCTGGGGTGGCAGGAGTTTGGCTGTCTTTCCCTGATGAATCCTCAGCACCCAGAGCAAGACACCCATCTCATAGTAGGCACCTAATTACTATTTATTAAATGAGTAAAATAATGAATAATAATGAAGATGCTATATAAAAATGTGTGGAATACCACTGAATAGTACCTAGAAGGAAATTGTCTTAAATGCTATTTTAGCAATGAAGGATATTCATATCTAAACATCCAAACTCAGGAAGTGATAAAAATGACAGATTAAACTAACAGAAAAAGTGAAAGGAATAAATAAAAGTTAAAAGGTAAATGGATGAAATTAGGGCATTAAGAAAACAAAAAAGCTGGTTAATTTGAAAAGCTCTATCCAATTGTACCTTCTGTGATATGAAAATGGTCTGTGCTCTTATGATAGCCACTAGCCACAAGAGGATATAGGGCACTTTACACGTAGCTGTTAGTCTGACCAAGGATATGGATTTTTAAAAATTTTATTTTAATTAATTTAACTAGCCATATGCAGTTATGTGATGCTGCATTGGGCAGCACAGTTCTGGAATAATCTTGTATGATACCCTCCCGTTGACATACATAAAAGTTGTTATGAAATCAGAATGTGAGATAATTAGATATACCCTCAATGCATCATCATTAAAATGTATAAATGAGATATGATATATCAATATAATGTAACATTATTCAAAATTAATTAACTAGAGCTATTAGTTTGAGCAATATGCAAATGCCAATATTCTGTTTTAAGGGTACAAAAACAGGAATTTCAAAGAATTCAACCTAATATATCTATGAATATAGTTAAATTTATTATGTATTCAAAATATTTTAGTAACTGTAAAATGTAAATAAGAAAGTATCATACTATATATTTAAAAAAATTTAAACTACAAATTAGTGCTTTATATTTTCAGGAAAGTAATATATTCAGGAAAGTTGCTTTTGTTATTTGACACAAACACTACATTCACAGATGTTACTATACCTCAGGCAGGGGTACACATGGCCCTGAGATCATTTCTTAAAAATCCTGAAGATAATGGGAAACATAATGAAACTTGCCAAAGCTGGTGGTGAGTAAATGGTGTTCATTATATTATTCTCTACAATTTCTTGTGTGATTATAATGTTTTATAATAAAAAAAGAGAAAACAATGAAGAAAAAGAATATGAATACAAGTACTAAAGTGTCTAATGCTCTGTCTTCAAAACCTCTGACGTAAAACCTTCTGGAACACCTGACTCCAGCTTGAAGCTCCTGGTGAGCATGTCAGTGATGACCATGTCTTGTAGTTGCATCAGATGCAGCAGGTTGGAGAGCACAGCTTAGTCTTTTATTGAGTGAAATTCTTTTGATGGTCTGGGGATGCTAGAGGAAGCAGCAGGGGAAGTATGGACAGGCTGGACACCTCTTGGTGTCTGCTCCTGGTGTTTGCTGGGAGACCACTATGAGAGTTTCACCTCATCTGTCTGAAATTCACATGGCAGTTAACGGCCTGGCCAAGCCTGCTGACAACATGGAGGAAATTGCCTCCATCATGATTGGCTTCAAATCATCAACTTATATAATATACTTACAATTCAGCAAAGCTCAACCCAATTCCTGTTTGTTTTATGAAATCGTTTTCTACCCCACAAGCCTCTCCCTTGTCCAATGTCTCCGAAGTGTCTACTTCATTCACACTTGTCAAAAGCAACTTAGCTCTCCACCCTCTCCTGTAGGGACCATGGCAAAGTCATCTCAATGCTACACTTTTGCTATGACAGAGCTCACATCACCATTCTGCATGCCCCTTTGGTAGAGAGTTCCTCAGTCTTGTGTTCTCTTGCTAAGGGGGATGACTCAGATAAGTAGAGGGAAGCCATGCACAGGGATAAAGCTGCTGGTGAGGATGATCCTCCCACTGCACCCCGGCTGTACCTACCCATTCAGTAGCAGGCAAGGAGGACTTCCTTCTTGCCCCAGAACCTGTGCCTGGGAGCCCATAACATGAAGGGACAGAGCTAAATGAGGACTCTTATGGGTAGGCAGATACCAGGAAATAAGGAAACAGTAACTGAGCCACATGGCACCCAGTTCTTGCTCCCAAACCTAATCACTTCTTTCCTTGTAGAGCAAAGGTGTGGGGGTAGAGAGGAGCTAACCTGTAACTCAGTGCAGGCTGTTCTGCAAGGCAGCCACAGTGGAAACTTGCCACAACAAAGGAATGATAATTGGCACCAAGTAAAGATTCAATAGCGACAGGACTTGTTTTTATTATTGTTCTCTTCTATGTCCAGGAAATGTGCTAGGAACCTTGCGTTCATTCCTTTTTTGACCCCTTCAACAGCATGAGGTAGGGTTTTCTTCCCCCAGTAGAGATGACAGTAACAGTGTATCACAGAGCTGTGACTGGAATCCAAGTCCAACTCAGAGCCAGAGCTCCCGCCAGTGAGCAGGCTGCCCCTGGGACTGCAGGTGTGTCGTGTAAGTGATTGGAGTGGTCCACTCCCAACAGGGGTGATGCAGCTGTGAGTTGGCCTGCAATGAGGCCCTGGATGCAGCAGTGGGGAGAGGAAAAAGGGAAGGGAGTCATACTGGCCAGCAGAACCCAGTGTGGGACCTTTGCCTCCGCTCCTGTCTCTGGAGACAGGTCAACATTGGGCAGGATTCAGGACTGAACTACTGTGTTCCTGTTTCCATAGTCAATGACACCAAGGGTCAGTTGTTCTGGTGGAGTGACTGGGTGCCCAGAGCCGAAGATAAATTATCACACAACAAGTCTGTTTAATGAGCACAGCCATTTGGTTTAGAGCATAATGAAAATAAATCTCTGCAAAGCATTTTCAGTTGATTTCCCCATTTAGGTTCTGTCATATTAGTATGGCTTACTGGTTTACAAAATAAGCCTACACAAAGGCACAATTAGAACCTCCTGTAAAATCTTTTCTTCTTCCCTTGTTGATTGCAAAATATGGCTTTTCCTTATTCTTATCAGCACCCTGGCATAGAATGGACATGTGTTCTATGGATTTCAGTATCTTTTACCCAAGCATCAAGGATGCTTGGAAATGAGAGTCTGGGCTCTGCCATCTCCTAAGCAGGGTGCAGGACATGGCATTGGTGTCATTCTGAGTGTGCACCTGCCACCTTTGAACATCTGTGTGTGGTTAAAGATACCACTTGTCTAATTATGAAGCTAGATACACAAAGAGAAAACACATATCCCATCCCATAGTTTAACACATACTTACAACTTACAAGGGACTCAGAATTCTGACAGTTATGCACAAAGTGCCTTCCCTTTTTAGAAATGTTTTTTAAAGTGTTTATTTCCACAAATTATGCCAGAGATGGGGGAAATAGAAATATGCCAGGGAGGCCTGGCTGGCTCAGTTGGTAGAGCATGCGATTCTTGATGTCAGGGTTGTGAGTCTGAGCCCCATGTTGGGGGTAGAGATTATTAAAAAAAATGTTGATGGGTGCCTGGGTGGCTTAGTTAGTTAAGCATCCAACTTTGGCTCAGGTCATGATCTTGCAGTTCATGAGTTTGAACCCCACATTGGGCTGTCAGCACAGACCCCGCTTTGGATACTCTGTTCCCCTTCTCTCTCTGCTCCTCCTCTGCTTGTGCATGCTCTCTCTCTCTCTCTAAAATAAATAAATAAATAAATAAATAAATAAATAAATAAATAAACAAAATAGTAAAAAGAAAGAAATATGCCAAGCCTGTTTTCCAGCATTACAAAAATTTTCATATGGAAAAGTTGAAAGAACTTTATAGTGAACATCTGTGTAACCATCACCTAAATTCCACAATTAACATTTTGTTTTATTGATTTTAACCAATTTATTTCCATCTATCCATTTATTAAACCATCTTTTTTTTTATTCTTTTCAAAGTTCAGATATCTTGATAGGTCATCCCAAATGGTTCAGTGTGTTTATCACTCACAAGGGCTCTATATTTGTCTGTGGCTCTTTTTTCATAGCTAAAATTTACATAGAGTGGAATTCAGGGACTTTAAGGATACTGTTCCATGAGTCTTTGCAAATGCATACAGCCCTGTAATGCAAGTCTTCATTAAGATATAGAACATTACCCCACCCTTGTGCCCTTCACAGCCCCTCTCCACCCCAGTCACACAGAGGCAAACACTGTTCTGATTTTTGTCAGAAAAAAATATTTTTACTGTTCTAGAATATTTCCATAAAAGGATTACACTGTATGTAGCATTCTATATAAAGCTTCTTTTATTCAGCACCTTGTTTTTGAGAATACTTCATATTGTTGCATCTTTCAGTTTGTTCCTTTTTATTTCTGAGTATTATTTCACTATATGAATATACCAGTTTGTTTATCCACATGTATGTTCATAGATATCTGTACTATTTCCATTTTTGTGCTATTTTGAATAAAGTTAACATGAAAGTTTTTGTATGAGGTCTTTTGTGGGAGGGGGGCATGTTTTTATTTTCTCTGGATAAAATTAGGGTTTCCAGATATAGGAAATAAAAATACAAAACTGGTATATTTGAATTTCAGATAAACAATAATACATTTTAATAAAAGAACACCTCCATGCAACATTTTACCAGGATATACTTATACCAAAACCAAAACAAAAATAAAACAACTTTTTTTCCCCTGAAATTAAAAATTAACTCAGCATTCTGTACTGTAGCTGGCAACCCTACCAGGAACAGAACTGCTGTATTGAGTAGGTAATATTTAACTCTGTGAGAAATTACAGTATCTTCTTCTTTAAAAAAAAATACAAGGTGGCTATTCCATTTTACACTTACACTGAAAATATAGGAGTGATGTGGTTTCCCCACAACTTTACCATCTTATTTTTTTCCGTCTGTGGGGGTGTGCTAGTAGTATGCCATCATATTCTCAGTGTGCCCCCATTCTAGTGAAGGGAATGGTGCATATAAGAGAGTCCTGAGGCATTCTGGAAGTTAGCAATATAATTGAAAAATCTGTTGTCATTACTCCATCAAAGGTATAAATGGAAAAACGAGACACTGAAAAGTCATAAGGGTAACAAGGAACTGAGGATGTCACTCACTGCAGGCAAGAACTGAGTGAAGATAAAATAAAATAAAACCTGTGGTCTTCCATGAGGCAGCAGAGGGAGAAAGAAGAATGAAGAGGGAGAATGAAGCAAAGCATGTGGTGTGGGGGAGGCAGAGGGACTCCATCTCAAGCACAACACTGGGGTAAGAGGCTTGAGGTTGATGTGGTGCAGATGCCAGAAAGCAGAGGTGCTTTAAGCCAGTGGTTCTGAATGTGGTTCCCAGATCATCATGGGCAGCAGCACTTTGGAATGTTAGAAATGCGCATTCTCAGACCCCTCCCTAGACCCAGGGGAAGGGTAGGGTGCAGTGTTTGTTTCCACATGGCCTCTAGGCGACTCTGATGCAAACTCAAAGTTTAGATCTCCTGCTTCAAGCCTAAACCTTTCCCATCTTAGTTAATTTGATCCTTTATTAGCCTATGCCATCAAATCTAAGATGTTATTAATTATAAAATCATTTTGTGTATCACTCTGAAAGAAAAGGTGATTTGAGAAAGTGTTAATTGCAAAGTCATCTCTATTTCAGAGATGTTAAATGTGGGGGAAATGTGCATATTAGAATCAATGAAATATGGCATTCCTGATTTACTAGGACAGAAGTGTCAAGATCAAAGGGAGAAGAGGAAAGTTGTCCAATAAGATGCAGGTAAGGGCTAACCTTAAAGAAGTGGACCCTTGCTCACATGGCAAGTTCACATCCTGTAGCAAGGTTTTGACCATGAGGTCATGAGCTCAGTATTATTGGGAAACATGGAGTGGAGGTAGGAGAGCCCACCTGGTCTAGAACACTGAAGCATAAAAGTCTAGCATGAGACCAAAGGTCAAGTTCAAGTAGTAGAGCATTTTGGCACATAAACCACCTACTGACACAGCCCTTCTAGACTTACACCTGAGTCAGAGGGAGAAGAGGTTGGCAGCAAAACTCATTCTCAGACTGACATCTCCAAAAGGCACAGAGTGCGGAAAACAGCATATTTCTATGGCCTCTCTGAAGATCCCACAACTGAATGTGAAACGTGATGTTATTTTCTGATCCTAGGGCTATGGGGAGCTAGACTCCCCTCCACTCTGATCTGTGAAGACCTGACAGAGCACATGTCATTCTGGCACTCTGGGCATCAGGAAGTACATCCACCAGATGTCTAGGGGTGAGAGGATAGTGAAGAAAAACATGACAGGCACCACCACAAAGTAATCAGATGGGAGATTCCTTCTCTGACCACTACCTGAGAACATTCAGACCTTGCTGGAAAGAATTAGAAGCAGCTGGCATGAGAAATATGTGCTTTCAGACTGAAGAAAACTCAGTGGCAGTGTGCCATTCTAGATACACAGCCAACATCAGGCTCTGGGGCCTCACCCACACCACCTAGTGTGACCTGGAAGAGATTTCTTACCCTAAGGAAATAATGCCACCATAAGTCAGTCCAGAGGATAAGGTGTTAAGTCCCAGGCAAGATTTCTGATCCATTCTCCCCCAATTGACCATGTGGGTCCAAACAATCTTAATCAACTGCATTTGAGCATAGCTAAATTATTTCATTTATTCAAAGAATATTCTTGTAGCACAAGTAGTTCATACATTATGCACCTTCAGCCACCTGAACCCCAAACATTTCATTCTCTAATATGGTACTCCAAACTTAGTGGCTTGGAAAGCTAAGTATCTGGGAATTGGATAGGCACAGTGGGTGATTCTCAGGGTCCCATAAGCAGATGAAGTAAGGGGGTTTCCAGGCTGGAGTTGTCTTAAAGTTTTCCTCACTCACTCACTTACATGTATGGAGATGATTCTGGGATTTAGGGGCATGTTATTGCCTAGAACATCTTCATGTGACCTCTCTGTGTGGCAAGGGCTTTCTCACAGCTTGGCAACTGGATTCCATGAGAAGTTTTGAAAAAGATAGAGCCAAATTATACTTCCTCTTGTGACCCCAGAGTCATCAAATTCTGTTCAAAGTGAATCATTGAAGCAGTTCACATTCAAAGAGAGGGAATTTAACTTTTTTATGTTTATTTATTTATTTTAATAGAGAGAGAGCACAAGCTGGGGAGGGGCAGAGAGAAGGAGAGACAGAATCCAAAGCAGGCTCTGCACCATCAGCACAGAGCCCCTCAGCTGGGCTCAAACTCATGAATGGTGAGATCATGGCCTGAGCTGAGATCAAGAGTCCTAGGCTTAAAGCATAAGAGACTCTTAAAAAATGAGAACAAACTGAGGGCTGATGGGGGTGGGAGGGTAGGGTATTGAAGAAAGCATCTTTTGGGATGATCACTAGGTGTTGTATGGAAACCAATTTGACAATAAATTTCATATTAAAAAAAAAAAAAAGATTCCTAGGCTTAACTGCACCAACCAGGCAGCCCTCAAGGAGAGGGAATTTAGATTCCATCTCATGTAGGGAGATGTGTTAAATGATTGTAGGACATGGTTTAAAGTCACCACAGGTTTTTTAAAAATATTTTTTTAAAAATTTTAATGTCTATTTTTAAGAGAGAGAGAGAGAGACAGCGGGAGCAGGGGAAAGATAGAGAGACAGGGAGACACAGAATCTGATGCAGGCTCCAGGCTTTGAGCTGTCAGCACAGAGTCCAACAAGGTGCTCGAATGTGGGGCTTAAGCCCATGAACCATAAGATCATGACCTGAGCTGAAGTCCGGCACTTTAACCCACTGACCCACCCAGGCGCCTCAGTCACCACAGGTTTTTTTTTTTTTTTTTTTTTTTTTTTTTAATTTTTTTTTTTTTTTCAACGTTTATTTATTTTTGGGACAGAGAGAGACAGAGCATGAACGGGGGAGGGGCAGAGAGAGAGGGAGACACAGAATCCGAAACAGGCTCCAGGCTCTGAGCCATCAGCCCAGAGCCCGATGCGGGGCTCGAACTCACGGACCGCGAGATCGTGACCTGGCTGAAGTCGGACGCTTAACCGACTGCGCCACCCAGGCGCCCCAAGTCACCACAGGTTTTAAAAAACCTTGTGCATCATACCTCCATAAGGATAACAAAATGGGGTCATGGGCTAGGGCTGTGCTGCCCAGAATGTACATATTTAGAAAGGCTGACTTGCAGATATCATCAGATCTGTGTTTTCTGCAAGATCCTACAGAATACAAAGGCTGCCATTAAACATGACAGGGGTCATGACAGTAGTCCCTCACTCTGGTCTGTTTGGGCACATGTTGTGGTCACTTTCCCAATCATTAATAAGGCAAAAGAAATGTGTGTCATCCACTATTTGCCATATTTTGCACAGCAGCAGGAAGTGGGCAAAGGGCTCCTGTCCTTGGTAAGGTTTATAGTGGGGCTGAAAATGTTCTAAGTGGCTAAATGGGCTTCTGTATAACCCCTACAGAACCGAAGGTCATCACAGGAGGCATCTGTGTGCAGGACAGGTATTAAATCTAAAGAGACATATCCTTACTTGTTGCCACTTTTGACATTTCCTAACTCTCTGACCCTAAATTTGACTCATGAGGCACGCCTTTCCCTGGTAAGAGGGGCCACTCTCTAGGACAGTGAGAGTAAATGCCTGTGGCCTGTGTTGTCACCCCCTCCCTCTGAATTCTTGGCAAACGGTACTTAGCAGTTCATTTTTTTGTTTGTTTGTTTTTGGTGTGCCCCAAGGTGTGTGTGTGTGTGTGTGTGTGTCTGCGTGTGTTTGTGTGTGTGTGTGACAGAGAAAGAAAGAGTGAGAGAAGGAGGAAGAGTAAGAAGAGAAGGGGGGGTTGGAGGATGGGGAGGGGATTGGGTAAGAAGAGGGGAAAGGGGGGAGCTCAAGGAAAAAGAAGAGGAGCAGGCCATGGACAGAAAATTCATTGGGAAAAGAATGAACATGCTTTGAGCAGGTAACTTAACTTTTTGGAATCTAAATTTACTTAGTTGTTAAAAAAAAAAAAAAAAAAGATCTGAGCCTACCTGTGGATTTCCTGTGTGAATTAAATGAGTGGCTAAGGGATTTGTTTTGGAAGTAGAAGCTATTGATGTCATTTGCAACCAGCACCACCCCTGAGAGGGGGCAGTAGAAGCCCCAAAATGCACAGCCTTTCCATAAAGAAAGCTTCTGGCTAAGGGATCCCAGTGTAGAAATAGCTGGCATTTCCCATCCTCTGGGGGGATTCAGATCCAGTGAAAACATCCAAGGCTGAGCTGCCAGCCCCTCTGTCTATCTCTCAACTGAATAAGTGTCTTTCTTTCCTTAATTACCTCCCTGGGGGCTGAGCATGCTAGTTCTCAAGCTAAAAGGCCTGAGAACTGAAAAATGGGAATTTTAATGAAAAAGCAACCCAGTCTTCAAGTGGTACTTTTTCATAATAAGGACTTGATGCATGCCCTTTACCTATTTATAACTCCTGTTCCAGTCCTATTCTTCTAACAGCATCTTTTTGGGGTTCTGTTGAAAAAACATTTTCTGCAGAAGCAGAACTGAGACAGCAACAAGGAATTGATGAATCAGTTGTTTTTGTTGATTTGTTGTCTTGTTTTCTTAGGTGGGTTGGGGGTTGCAGGTAGAAGATAGAGATGGGCAGAAGCAAGTCTGCCAAACTCCAGGCTTTTAACAGGCATGGCCAAGAAAATGTCAGGCCTAGCTTGGCAGCCAGAGGACACAGGGCCAGGCAGCCCTCTTGCTGCCAGGTAGGCACCCAGCTGTCAAAACCTTACTATCAAAACCTTCCTAGTCTGGACCCCAGTGAGCAATGATGAAGATATTCTCCTTGACTACACTCTGTCCAGGCCCCTCTGAACTTTTCAAGTAATTATCAGCTTTTTGACTTCCATGTTTACCTCTGCATTGTTAAACTTTAGTAAGAATCCTAAGTTGTTTTTAACTAGGATCCTCCACCTCGACCAGACCACCCTGCAAAGCTGATTACCTTTGATGTCTAATGAGTTTCCTTATCTCCTACTATCCTCCAGGTGAGATCTGATCACAATAGCCTGTCTCTAGCAAAAATCCTGTTAGGTCACTTTAGCCAGAATCCCGCCTGCCCCTGATGTTTTCTTATAGAAATTTTTATAAGATCCCTACCCTGATCCTAGGTTATAAATCCTCTCTTTCCCAGGCTGTATTCAAGGTTGAACCCAGTCTCTCTCCCCCACTGTAAGACCCCATTGCAGTGGTCCCTGCACCTACCATAATGGCCTCCTTTTAATAAAGTTGGCCTTATTGTGCTTTAACAGGCATCGTGAATATTTTTTGTCCTTTAACAGATTTTTTTTTTCTTTAATGGCAGAGAAAGACTCTTAGAAATGCTCTAAATCATCTATTCCAATGGCATCTGTTAACAGACATAGAACCTGGGGTTTAGAGTAGGGAGAGGTAAACCCAAGATTCCTTGGCTGCTTAGATGAGGCTCTTGGTTTGGAAACCATATCCAAACTCCAAGTGTAGGAAAGATACTTGAAAACAATAAAAAATAACTAACATCTAAAAAATATTCACTTTATAGAAGCCTTGTGCTAAGTATATTAGACCACATAGGTCCTTTTAAGAACTCTTTGTGGTAACCATATGCATTAACCTCATTTCATACAGGAGGAAACGAAAACAGAAATTTTAAAGCGATTGTCCATGTTTAGATGCTGCTCAGTAAGAAGGCCAGGATTATTCCAGTGGTTTGTGCCAGAACTTGCATTTGTATCCCCTGTACTGTAATGATAGTCATAATGACAGCTACTATTGCTGATATCCTGGTATGGCAGGCTGTATACCAGGGCCCTATATACCCTATCTCATTCAGTCTTTACATCAGCCCTGTAACATGCACCTTTTACAAATGAGAAAAATGGGGCTTAAAATGTAAAATCTAAGACCTTCTTCCAGTTTGTTTATTTATTTTGAGAGGGAGAGAGAGTGAGCATGAGCAGTGAAGGGGCAGAGAATGAGGGAGAGAGAATCCCACGCAGGTCCCTCGCTGTAAGTGATGAGGGCCTTCAACCCATGAAGCATGAGATCATGACCTGAGCTGAAGCCAAGAGTCAGATGCTTAACCAACTGAGCCGCCCAGGTGCCCCTCTTCCACTTAGTTCTGATGCTCCAGAATGAGCAATGTCCCGGGACGGCAATGGCACATAGCTACATCACTTTTTTCATTTCTGCATGCGTTTCTTGTTTCTTTGTTCTCAGTTGTACATGAAAATCTCTACTCCAGAAAGAGTCCTTTGAGCTGTTTTCAGTCTTGTGGAATCAAGGAAAATAAAGCTTTTAAAAAATGTATCACTACACATCTAATGTTTATCTAGTTTAAGTTCTTTTTTAGATTTGGCTTGAAACACCAAGCAGAATAATCATAGCCTATTTGGAACATCAAGAAATGAGATAAAGTTACTGAACAGGGTAAGAAAAGAAATGTCCTATTGTACAATAAATTTGTCTGGCCTGTCTTCAGTTCCTGAGAGGTAACCTCTAAGTCCTTAGAATTACATGAGTGATGGGAGTTTTTGTTATTCATGGTGGTCCCCTCAAACCCTAGACACTTGAGTTTATGCTAATGGAGTGACTTATGGTGAGGCCTTAGATAGTTTCAGGATGGGAAGTGGCCATACCACAAAGACCAGCCATGTGATTGGAGGGTTGGGGCTTTGAGCCACTAACATCAGCCCCATGGGGAGAAGCGGGGTGCTGGGGATTGAGTTCAATACTATGGTCAGTGATACAGTCAATCATGTCTATGTAAATATTCTGGATACTAGGACACAGGTGAGCTTCTCTGATTCATGAAATGTACTGGTGTTAGGAGGGTGACACACCCAGAGGGCACAGAAGCTTTGTGTTTGTGATCCTCTCAAACCTCACATTGTGCACCTCTCCTTTTTACTGGTGCAAGTTTATAACTCTTTATTGTAATAAAACTGTAACTTTAAGTAGACTATTTTCCTGAGCTATGTGAATTGTTCTAGCATATTATCAAATATGAGGAGAGGTAGCAACCTCACATTTCTAGCTATTTGGTCAGAAATGTGAGTTTGAGGATAGTGTCTGCAGTGAGAGGAGTCTTAAGGAGAACTGAGCCTTTAACCTATGAAGTCTGGTCTAACCATGGGTAGTTAGTGTCAGAAATGCATACCATCTCCATTTCCTCCCAAATTAGAGGTGGGAAGAGCCTCTCAGAACAAAGGACAAAGGCTGAAAGTTCACCTTCCTCATATCCTAGAGATATTGTCTCCACTACAATAACAAGGTTGTGAAGAACTAATAGAATTAATGTAGATAATGAACACAGGGTGTCTGGGTGGCTTAGATCGACTTTTGATTTTGGTTCAGGTCATGATTTCGTGGTTTGTTGGTTCAAGCCCCACGTCAGGCTCTGTGCTGACAGTCCAGAGCCTGGAGCCTGCTTCAGATTCTGAGTCTCCCTCTCTCTGCCCCTCCCCCACTCACACACTGTATCTCTCTCACTTTCTCTCTCTGTCAAAAATAAACATTTTTTTAAATGTAATGAATGCTATATGCTTAATAGATTTCCTAGCATATAGGAGACACTTAAATATTGGAGTAAGAAAACGTTGATCAACTCCATAGCATAGTGAAGATAGTTTCCCCTAAAATTCTGTCAAAGACCTCTGTGTAAACTTGTTTCACTCTGGAGCCCCAAAACTTCAGTCCATCAGAGAGAGGGATCCAGTGTCTATTAGGGAGAATGGGATGTGGGAATCAGGAGATCCCTCATGACACAATGGGGTGCTGCTTCACAGGTATAGCAAAGGTGAGAACTAAATTGCAAAAGCATGCAGCAAGAGTGTTGAGGTTGTAGATAAGAGTATGAGAAACTCCCTTCAACCCTTGACTAAAGAGAGAGCACAAAGGTAGGGCGGTGGCTTGAGATAGGAAAGAAATCACATCTTAGTTCAAATATTTCCAAGAAAAAGACTGACTGGATCTCATTATACTGTATTCAAGTGATTTCCACAAGTAACAGACTTTAACAACTCCAAAATTGTTTTCCTATGGGATGACAAATTCCTAAATTATTTTGCAATGAAGAGATGCAAATCTAGCCTCCTACAAATCTGGAGCAACCATGACTAGAATTTTTTGTTCAAGTCCCAAGGAAGAAATGAAATCCCAGTAAGTGGCAATTGCTGGTCACATGTCAGATGTCTCCCAGGCAAGAATTACTAGTCTGATTTTATAGGTGGTAACCCTGAGGTTTGAACAGTCTCCTTTCTATGTTCCCAATGGCAAAGGCAGTTAGTGGAAGGGTCTGTTAAATTTCTTTCCAACTTTCCACTACTTCACCGTATTTCCCTAGAGTTGGTAGGAGGAGATTTGGATATCTGAGCAATTAATTCAGATTCTTCAGTCCATGAGGAAGGAAGAAGAAGGTTTATAGAATTGTGCAGAACATAAAGAAGAAAACATGGGTTTGTCCCAAATCTTAGAGTTCCTACTGGTAATTCTGAACTTGCCAAAATAATCATTTCCAAGAATTTTCAGATGCCTGAAAACACTAAGAGATTTAAGCTATTTTTCTAAACATATTGATAACTGAATTATCTACAATTGTTAAGGAAAATGTTTATGTTTGAGCTAGACTCCTAAACTGTTGCAAGAGTCATGAGCATCCACATGAGGTCTTATGTAAACTATTTCTCTGTCCCACCCACAGATGGGATTTTTAACTGACAGGACCAGTTAAATGTAGGCGTGGGTAGTACAAACTCAATCTGTTTATATGCAGCTTAAATGCTCTGGCTTTTGCATTTAAGACCTACAAAGAATTAAGTATGAGAGAATATTTAGTACTTTTCATATCTAATGCTAACTTTCCAGTAAACTCTTTACTTTTTCATCCATGTCTCAGGGGACCTGGCTAGTATGTTTCGTTTTAATCATGCCCAAGGTGTTGTCCAGCCATGGGGTTTGGTTCTGAGGCAGTTTGAAGGAAAAGATACTACATACAAAAGCTGGAGGCCATGTGCAAAGGCCATGTGCAAAGGCAAGAGTAGGACTGTGAGCCAGAAAGGTGTCAAGCCTCGGAGAGGACACAGGCAGACCTGACTGGTCAGGGAAGGTGGGGCCAAGCAGCAGCTCAGATGGCTGCTGCAAGTGCAAGGGTGTTTTAGAGTCAAGCACACCCAGCTTCAAAATCCACACCTCTCTCACACCTGCTGAGTGCTGTAGTCACATTACCCAAGCAGCAGTATTTCATTCATTTGGCACATTCTACCCTCCTCTTTTTAACATTTTTAAATTTGGGATCTATCTTACTACTATAATAACCCTGACTTTTTTGCTTCTTACTCATGCATAAAAGCATGCCTTAAAATTGTTGGTATCAATTTAAATGAATAGGGGATCTTAACCCCAGTTTCCTTATATATAAAATGTGAGAGATGATACTTAGCTCACAGAATCCATAAGAGAAAAAAATAAGAAGATAATATATGAGATGACATATGTGCCATAAATAAAAATCATACATATTATCATTATGTTATCAGTATCATAATTATTGAAGTGGCTGTGATTGACATGGCAGATTAGCTTAAAGGCCCCATTGTTGAGAGGGACACTTCTAACAACTTTACTCTTAACCTAAATTTTTTCTTTGTCACTTCTGAATATAGTCAGTTGTCCATCAGGTTTCAGATGAGGTCTCCATTTTTCCTCCATCCATCCACTCTCTAGACCCATCCATCCATCCATCCATCCATCTATCCATCAAGTCATTGTATTACTGTTTATTGGGTTCTCCTTTTCATTTTCTTTTAATATTTAATCTCAAGACATACCTCTTCACTCAAAACCAGTCTTCACAAGTCCATTTCAATTTCCTAATGAGAACAAGCAGCCTTTCCTTGTCTAACCTCTCTTGGCCCTTATAGTCGGTTATTTTATCACAGTCTTCTTTTGTCCCCCTCCAGATTGAATGAGGCCCTTTCCATCACCTTCTCAGAGAGATCTTCTCTCAATGCTTATTTCTCATTTTAAGAAATAAGCCCTTAGACTAAAGGTGAGGAGAAGTAATATCAGTGGCAGCTCTTTAGCAGAGAGAGGCACTGTTTGCCTGGTGCCTGGTCCATCCAAAATTCCTTCCCTGAGATGAAAGAGGAACTCTGCAGGAGTGTTCATAGGTTAATAGTCTGGAAGAAGAGCAGTTGAGTAACTCATTCGGGAGTGCTATTACCTGAGAAAATGAAAAGAAATTAGAGAGATCCCCTTTCACCCTGACTTATAGATTTTGAAACTGTCCAAAACAACCTCCATGGTGGGAAAATATCTGTAGGATGCATTTGACATTTGCAAGGAAGGACTTCCCCCCCCTTTCAAAAATCTCCAATTAAGCATTGCCTCCAGGGCCCCTTTTTGCATTTTAATTCTGAAAGTATTAAGTATGCTCTGTTCCTCACTTGTAAAGGCATTATGCAGGGGTAAAAGAGGAAGGAGAGAAGCTCTTACATTAAATACTTTCTCTATCACTGTAGCACTAGCAGCCTGTTTGCAACCATATTGGGTTGCAATTATAGATAGAGGCTTACTTGGGTTGGGAAGCCCATGAGAAATCCTAATCCAGAGTTTCCTAGTTTGTGGCTCCTTGTTGTATGGCTCTGTGGGATGATTGTATGCTCCATACTCAAGTAAGTCAAGAGATGTTAAGATGACTACAATTCCACAGGCATTTTTATTGCATAAATTTCTAGGGTTTTTAGCATTCCATTGTCCTTTTTAAACCTCTAGGAAGAAAATATCAAATATTTTGTAAACTTATTTGAACAATGGCCACTTTTCTGGCAGCCCCATTAGTATCCCCTAAGAGCAACATGGAAATGCTAGATAAGCCAACCCTGTACTTTTATAGATGAAAAAGCCAAGCCTGACCTTTAAGAAGGTACATTAGCTCACCAAGGTTGTACAAGTAAAGCAATAATGAAAACTCAACCATTACCATGCTCTACTCACTGGATATTCTGCTTTGTCAAACATATAAATACACCTTATTTGAAGACACAAATAATGGAGAAGAATATGCGTAATTCCCTAGAGATATGGTCAATAAAATAGAAAAATGGGGAAAATAAAAGAAAATGAAGGAATGATGTCCTGAGCCCCTTTATGCTGAAAACTCTGAAGTCTTCCTTCTGTTCTTTGTCTTTTCCACTATCCCAAATCAAAGCACAGATCTCTTCTAATGGAACTTAGAAATAATGTCTTAGTTGGTTTCTTTGCTTTAAAATTTTCCTCAAAAATAGATCTACCCTATGACCCAGCAATAGCACTGCTAGGAATTTACCCCAGGGATACAGGAGTGCTGACACATAGGGGCACTTGTTCCCCAATGTTTATAGCAGCACTTTCAACAATAGCCAAATGATGGAAAGAACCTAAATGTCCATCAAATGATGAATGGATAAAGAAATTGTGGTTTATATGCACAATGGAATACTACGTGGCAATGAGAAAGAATGAAATATGACCTTTTGTAGCAACATGGATGGAACTAGAGAGTGTTATGCTCAGTGAAATAAGTCATACAGAGAAAGACAAATACAATATGTTTTCACTCTTATGTAGATCCTGAGAAACCATAGGGGAGGGGAAGGAAAAAAAGTTAAAGAGGGAAGGAATCAAAGCATAAGAGACTCTTAAAAACTGAGGACAAACTGAGGGTTAATGGGATGTGGGACGGAGAGGAGGGTGGGTGATGGGTATTAAGGAGGGCACCTTTTGGGATGAGCACTGGGTGTTGTATGGAAACCAATTTGGCAATAAATTTCATATTAAAAAAATCCTCTTTCTAGTTTTCCCTATATACAATAACAACAACAGCTAACATTTATTGAACACTTACCATTTACAGGACTAAGAGCTTTACATGAATGATCTCAATTAGCCTCCACAACAGCCTTTTCAGACAGGTGTTTTTATTAGTTTCATTTTACATATCAATATAGAGAGGTACATAGAGTTTAAGTAATTTGCCCAAGTTTACAAGGGTAGTAGGAGGTAGAGTGGGGATCAAATATAAACAGTCTAGTGCTTTGGATCATGAAGCATTTAATATTGATCTTCTTCTAGCTTGGTTTCCTAAGGTCTCTCTTCTGCTGAAGAATTCTCCATAATTCTGTACTGCCTAAAGAATGTCTCATTGTCACCCTCAAGGTTCTTCACAGCTTGAGCCAATCATTCTTTTACCCATTTTCCTCCATTTATGGGTACCCAAGACTCACCACCACTAGGCTCCTACCCTTTTGTGGTACAGCATGACCCATTCCCAACCCCAGACTATTGAGCATTACTAGCTTTCTCACAACCTAATTTGCTTCCTCTATGTCTTGCTAGGCACAGTTTGGGTTCGGCCTCCTTGAAGGCATATCTGATAGCCTCCATCCACATCAATATCATCCTTCTCTGAAATTCTGGTGCCTGAAGAAAATGATAATTCCTTTTATTTTACCCTCATGATATTACATTTGCTCATTCCAACAGTCTAGTCATTTATTTTTTCATATCTATTTTCCCCAAGCTAGACTCTACCCATCATGTGTGTGGTAGAGAATAAGCAGTCAGAAAATGTTTCCTTAATAAATCTATTAACTCCTATGGGATGTGTCATCATAGAGTCATATGATATACTGTAAGATTGAAATGAATTGACATAATGACACTACCACCGTTTTTATTATGAGTGTCTCCATGTGCCAAATCTAGGGTACACACACAGATAATATCAGTATTTTACAAAGGATACTGCTGAGTCTGTGAGATTGTGCTTGACTTGTGTCAGCAGAGTCAAAGTTTAGACACTAAGTCATTTAAATTTCAGTATGGTGCTTATTTATCTGTGTTCTGTCACTTCTCACATGTAAACATTGTTCAACAATATCCTGCTGTATCATATTTTGGGGGGCAGAAGGAGTGAAATGCACATAATAAAAAATTCACCATTCTAAAAACATCCAACTGTGATAAAATACACATAAGATAACATTTTCCATTATAACTATTTTTAAGTGTACAATTTTGTGGTATCAAGTACATTCACCTTATTGAATAGCCAACACCATGGGTAAACCTTGACAATATTACGCTAAATAAAATAAGCCAGTCATAAAGAATAAATAATGTGCCATTCCACTTATATTAAATACCTAGAGTAGTCAAACTCTGTACCATGAAACATTTACTCTCCATTTCTCCCTTGCCCTAACTCTTGGCAACCACCATTTTACTTTATGTCTCCATGAATTTCTCCATGAATTATATGTATATATATCAGACTTTTTTTTTTACCCATTCCTCCATCAATGCACACTTGTGTTGCCTCCTCTTTTTGCTATTATAAATAATACTTCTATGAAAATGGGTGTACAAATACTGGTTTGAGTTCTTTCTTTTTTTTTGGGGGGGTGATATATATGCAGAATTTAAATTGCTTGATGATATGATAATTCTAGGTTTAATATTTTGAGGAATTACCATACTGTTTTGCACAATGGCTACACTATTTAATTTCCCACTAGCAATGCACAGAGATTCCACATCCTTACCAACATACCTTATTTTCTGTTTTTTGTTTGTTTGTTTGTTACTTTACAACAGTCATCCTAATGGTTGTGAAGTGGTATCTCATTTTGAGATATTTTAAACTTTTGAGAAGTTTAAACTGTAAAATAATTCAGTGGTATTTAGTACATTCACAATATTGTGCAATTGTTACTGCTATCTATTTCTAGAATATTTTATTGCCTTAAAAGGAAATTCTGTGCCCATTGACATCAACTCCCTATTCCACTGATGAACGCTAATCTGTTCTCTATCTTTTGAATTTGCCTACTCTTGGCATTCATAAAAATGGACTCACACAATATGTGACTTTTGTATCTGGTTTCTTTTATTTATCATAATATTTTTAAGATTCATCTATGTTATAGCATATATCAGTACTTGTGATGGTAAATTTTGGGTCAACTTGGGTCAACCCAGATATCTGTTGCTGAGATGTTATTTAAATGAGATAAACATTTAAATCAGTAGACTTTGCCTAAGCAGATTGCTCTCATAATATGGGTGGGCCTCATTCAACCTGTTGAAGGTCTTAAGGAACTGACTGACCTATCCTAAGAAAGAGGAGAATCTGACAGCAGACTGTCTTCAGACACAAGTAGCAAAATTAACTGTGTGGCATTAAAGACATTCACATTGTTGGCAATCATCACCACCATCCTTTTCCATAACCGTTTCATCTTCACCCTGGGTCTCCAAATTTGCCAACCTACCTGCAGATTTTGGGTTTTCCATCTTGTGTAATTGTGTGAGCAAATTCCCTTAAAAATTCTCTGTCTCTATCTATCTATCTAATCTAATCCTCTGGAAAATTATGAATACTATAGTACTATCTTCCTTTTTATGGATAAATAATCCATCATTGTATGAATATACTACATTTTCTTTATAGGTTCATCACTTGATAATAATTTCGGTTGTTTCCAACTCTGACTACCATGAATAGTGCTGCTATGGACCTCTCTGTACAGGTTTTTCTTTCACATTTGTTTTCAATCTTTTACAAAATATATACCCAGGAGTGAAATCACTGGGTTATATTTTAATTCTGTATATTTAACTTATTGAATACATCTAATTTGAGGCATCTAACTACCAACAATTTTTCTAGAGTCTGCACCATTTCATATTCCCAATAGGAATATGTGGTAACTCTAATTTATCTACCAATAAGTCAAAAAAAAAAAAAATAAAAAGGGAGATTATAAAATACTTAGAAATGAACAAAAATAAATGCACATTATAGCAAAACTATCAAATGTGGTGAAAGCTGGGCTAGAGGAAAATTTATAGCAACAAATATCTGTTTTTTTTTCCAATGAAATCTCAAATCAATAATCCATCCTTATACTTTAAAGAACTAGGAAAAGAAGAGAAAACTAAACACAAAAGTAGCACAATGAAGGAAGTTGTAGAATGGAAATAAATGAAAGAGAGTAGAAAAACAATGACAGAATCAACAAAACCAAAAACTAGTTTCTTGGAAGATCAACAAACTTCACATACTTATTTTGATTGTTTGATTGACAAAAAAAAAAAAAAGAGAGAGAGAGAGAGAGCAGACACAAATAAATAAAACCAGTAATGAAAGTGAGAAAATTACTGCCAATGCTATAGAAATAAAAAATATATTAAAAATACTATGAACAATTGTACAGCAACAAATTACATGGCCTGGTGAAAATTGGCAAATTTCCACTAGTAATCAAATTACCAAAACTGATTCAAGAAGAAATAAAATTTCTTGACAAGTTTGTCATTTGTAATAAAAACACTCCAACAACAATGACAAAAAGTCCAGGACTAGATGTCTACATATCCACTACATGTCTACATGAATTCTGCCAAATGCTTAAAGAAAAATTAAAACCAATCTTTTCCAAACTTTCCAAAAACTAAATGAGGAACACTTCTTATTCATTCTATGACTTCAGCATTATCCTGATAGCAAAGACAGACAGACTTTGTAAGAAACAAACAAAACCAAAAACAAAAACAAAACAACAAAAGCTAATAAATATAGTTGGAAAATCCCCAACAAAATACAAGCAAATTGAATCCAATAGCATATTAAGAGAATTTTATACTATGAACAAGTGGGATTTATCCCAGAAAAATAACGGTCATTTAGCATAAGAAAATCAACCAATGTAATGTATCATGTTAATAGAGTGAAGGAAAAGGAAGTGATCATCTCAATTGACACAGAAAAAGTATTTTACAAATGCTTTAACAGCAACATTTAATGATTAAAACCATTTCAGAAAACAAGGAAGAAGAAAGAACATCTTCAACATGATTAACGGTACTTATGAAGAGTCCATGGCTAATATCCTGCTTAGTGGTGTAAGGACTTAAGACTTTCCTCCTAAGATCAGAAATAAGATATGGATATCCACTTTCACCACAGATATTCAACATTGTACTAGGAGTTTCAGCCGCAGTAATTAGAAAGGAAAAATAAAAGACATTCAAATTGGAAAGAAAAAGGTTAAATTTTCTCTATTCAAAGATAACATGCTCATATATATATATATTATATATTATATATATAATATGTTTGTATATATTATATATATATAAATCCTAAAGAATTCACAAAATATTAGAGCTAATAAAGAATTTGGTAAAGTTACAAGGTACAAGTGAACATATTCAAAACAATTGTGTTTCAACACAACAGCAATGAAAAACCTGAAAATGAGATGAAGGAAATAATTCCATTCGCAATGGCATTCAAAAGAATAAAATATCTAGGAATAAATTTAATCAAGGAGATACAAGACTTGTACACTAAAATTTACAAAATCGTGGTCAAAGAAAGTAAAGAAGACTTAAATGAACAAAAAGTGTGTTCATGGATTTAAAAACACTATTGTTAAATGGTAATTATGCCCAAAGAATTTACAAATTCTATTCAACTCCTATCAAAATCCCAATGACCTTTTTTTTGAAAAAATGGAAAAGCTGATCCTCAAAAAATATGAAATTGCAAGGAAACCTGAATAGTTAAAACAATCTTTAAAAAAGGAGAAAACTGGAGACTCTCACTTTCCAATTTCAAAACTTACTACAAATATATAGTAATCAAAGCAGTGTAGTACTGGCAAAAGGATATTCATATACATATAATAGAGCAGAATTGAGAATCCAGAAACAAATCTGTACATCTATAACCAAGACCATTCAATGCAGGAAAGAACAGTCTTTTCAACAAATTGCACCAGGACAATTGGATATCCATTTGCAGAAAAAATGAAGTTGAACTCCTATTGTTTACCATACACAAATTTTAAGTCGAAATGGATCAGCAACCAACTATAAGAGCTATTGCCATAAAACTCTTAGAAGAAAACATAGGAACAAGTCCTCATAATCTAGGATATGGCTATGAATTCTCAAATATGACAAAAAAGTATGAAGCACCAAAAGAAAAAGTAGTTGAATTTGACTTCATAAAAATTAAAATTTTGTTCATATAGGACGTTATTAAGAAAGTGGAAAAGACAACCCACAGAATGGTGTAAAAATATTTGCAAATAATGTATCTGGTAAGAGTCTAACATCCATACTATATAATGGAATCTTACAACTCAACAACAGAAAGACAAATAATGCAGTTGAAAATGGGCAAAGACCTTGAGTAGACAGTTTTCTGAAGAAAATACACAAATAGCCATCAAGCACATAGAGAGATGTCTAACATCATAGATCATTAGGGAAATGCAAATTATAACCACAGTGAAGTACCACTTCACACCCACTAGGAGGACTATAAAAAATGAAAATGACAAACATTGTGGAAGATAAAGAAAAATTGAAACCCTCATACATTGCTGGTAGAAATGTAAATTAAGTCAGCCACTGTGGAAATTGTTTTGCAGTTCCTCAAAAAGTTAAATATAGAATTACCATATGGTGCAGCATAGATATGTACCCAAATGAATTAATAAAAAGTATTCAAACAAATGTGCGTACACACATGTTCATAGTAGCACCACTTATGATAGCCAAAAGGTAGAAAAAAAGCAAATGTTCATTAACATGGGAATGGATAAAACAAATTGATGTATATACATATGACAGAATATGAATCACCATGAAGAGGATTGAAATACTGATGCATGTTACAATGAACCTTGAAAACATTATGCTAAGTGAAAAAAGTCAGATGCAAAAGTCACCTATTGAATGATTCTATTAATGTGCAATAACTAGAATAGGCAGGTCCACACAGATAGGACATGTGATGGTTACCAGAGGTTGATGGGAGGGAGAGAGGAGCAACTGTTTAATGGGAGGAGGGTATGTGATGATAAAAATATTTTGGAACTAGGTGGCTGCATAACATTATGAGTATGTTAAATGTCACTGAATTATTCAATTAAATGCTAAATTTAATGGTATTTGAATTTCACCTCATAAAAAATAAAATAAAAAGTTTAAAGAAATTGTCTGTGTTCCTATTTTAAAGGGTAGTAGAAGCAAAATTCAGATGCAAGCCTGTTTCATGTTAAGTCTGTCTTTTTCCTATGCTAGGCTGTCTTTTTGTTTTAAGTTTATTTATTTTTTTTTATTTTGAGAGAGAAAGAGAGCACAAGCAGAGGAGGGGCAGAGAGAGGGAGAGAGAGAGAGAATCCCAAGCAGGTTCCATAAGGTCAGTGCAGAGCCTTACATGGAGCTCCATCTCACAAACTGTGAGATCATGACCTGAGCTGAAATTAAAAGTCAGACGCTCAAATGACTGAGCCACCCAGGCACCCCTGCTAGGCTGTATCCATTGCTTATTATGAAAGACTGCTCAAATGATGAAATTAAAAGAAAAAAAATACCAGAACTTCCAGGTACTCTAATGTGAGGTAAATAAAAGCAGTGAGACTTACACAAGAAAGAACAAGGTCAAAGTCCCTCTGGGAACAAACTTTAAGAATTTGTTCTTGGCAAAAGTTTCAGGTTCATCTATAATAATTGGTCATATTTGGTTGTAATTTTGTATTATAATAGGCAATTTGCAAATATTTTTCCCAATCTCTATGTTGCCTTTTTATTTTGCTAATGGTGTCCTTTGCTATTGAGAAGATTTTTAGTTTGATGAAGTCCCACTTGTTTATTTTTACTTTTATTGTCTAAACGTTTCATGTCATCCACAGAAATCATTGCCAAGGCCAATATAAAGGAGTTTTTCCTTATGTTTTCTTCTAGGAGTTTTATGATTTCAGGTTTTATGTTTAAACTTTTAATATAGTTTGGATTTACTTATGGTGTAAGATAAGGGTTCAGTTTCATTATCTTGGATGTGGATATCCAGTTTTCCCAGTACCATTTATTGAAGAAACTCTCCCTCCTCACCATGTATTCTTGGTGCCCTTGTCAAAATTAGTTGGCCAGAGGCACATGGGTGGCTCGGTTGGTTGAGTGTCTGACTCTTGATTTTGGCTTGGTAATGATCTCATGATTTATGAGTTTGAGCCCTGTATTGGGCTCTGTGCTGACTGTACGGAGCCTGCTTGGGATTTTGTTTCCCTCTCTCTCTGCCCCTCCCCAGCTTGCTCTCCATCTCTCTCTCAAAAATAAAATAAAAATATTTCATTCTTCCTCATTGCCACGTAGTATTCCATTGTGTATATAAACCACGATTTCTTTATCCATTCATCAGTTGATGGACATTTAGGCTCTTTCCATAATTTGGCTATTGTTGATAGTGCTGCTATAAACATTGGGGTACAAGTGCCCCTATGCATCAGTACTCCTGTATCCCTTGGGTAAATTCCTAGCAGTGCTATTGCTGGGTCATAGGGTAGGTCTGTTTTTAATTTTCTGAGGAACCTCCACACTGTTTTCCAGAGTGGCTGCACCAATTTGCATTCCCACCAACAGTGCAAGAGGGTTCCTGTTTCTCCACATCCTCTCCAGCATCTATACTCTCCTGATTTGTTCATTTTGGCCACTCTGACTGGTGTGAGGTGATATCTGAGTGTGGTTTTGATTTGTATTTCCCTGATGAGGAGTAACGTTGAGCATCTTTTCATGTGCCTGTTGGCCATCCGGATGTCTTCTTTAGAGAAGTGTCTATTCATGTTTTCTGCCCCTTTGTAGCAACATGGATGGAACTGGAGAGTGTGATGCTAAGTGAAATAAGCCATACCGAGAAAGACAGATACCATATGTTTTCACTCTTATGTGGATCCTGAGAAACTTAACAGAAACCCATGGGGGAGGGGAAGGGGAAAAAAAAAAGAGGTTAGAGTGGGAGAGAGCCAAAGCATAAGAGACTCTTAAAAACTGAGAACAAACTGAGGGTTGATGGGGGGGTGGGATGGAGGGGAGGGTGGGTGATGGGTATTGAGAAGGGCACCTTTTGGGATGAGCACTGGGTGTTGTATGGAAACCAATTTGACAATAAATTTCATATATTGAAAAAAAAATAAAAATAAACTAAAAATTAAAAAAAAATTAGTTGGCCATATATGTTTGGGATTATTTCTTGACTATTTTGTTTCATTGGTATATCCATCTGTTTTTATGTCAGCACCATATTCTTTTGATTACTATAGCTTTGTAATGTAATTTGAAATTAGGAAATGTGTTCTTCTTGCTCAAGATTTTTTTATCTATTTTGGGCCTTTATGAATTTATTTATTTGGGCCATATGAATTTTAGGATTATTTTTTTTTCTATATGTATGAAAAATGCCATTGAAATTTTGATAGGGATTGCATTGCATCTGTATATCATTTTGGGTAGTATGGGCATTTTAACAATATTAATTCTTCCAATCCATGGACATGGTAATTTTTATATTTATTTGTGTCTTCTTCAATTTATTTCACCATTTTTTTTTATTTTTCAGTGTAAAGACATTTTATTTTCTTTGTTAAATTTGTTTCTAAGGCAAACCATGGGTTGGGAGAAAATATTTACAAACTACATATTTATAAATGATAAGAGGTTAATATCCAAAATACACAAAGAGCTCATACAACTCAATAACACAAAAACAAACATTTTTGTTTAAAAATTGGCAATGGGACTTTACAAACAAAAACATAAAAGTGGTTGACAGGTTTATAAAAAGTGCCCAACATCACTAATCATGAAGGAAATGCAAATAAAAATTACAAGGGGATATCACTGTATTTCTATTACGATAGCTAGTGTCAACTACTACCAGGGAATATAAACCGGTGCAGTCACTATGAAAAACAGCATAGGAATTCTTTAAAAAGCCAATAATAGATCTACCATATGATCCAGCAGTTTCTGTTCTGGGTATGCACCCAAAGGAAATAAAATCAGTGTTTCAAAGAGATAACTGAGCTTCCATAATCAGCATTATTCACAATAACAAGATAAGAAAACAACTTCAATGTTTGTTGTAAATGAATGGAAAACAAATTGTGAGATCTATCTATGAGATAGATCATCTGTATCTATCTATCACCTAATCTCACAATTTATCAATATATCACATATATAATTAAATATTTTTAGACTTTAAAAAAAGGCCTGACATTTGCAACAACATTGATAAAATTGGAGAACATTTTGCTAAATGAAATAAGTCAGATACAGAAAGAAAAAAAATCTGATTTCACACACACTTGAATTATAAAAAAGTCAAATAAATAGAAACAAAATATAGAAGTGGTTACCAGGAGCAGGGGGTGGGCGAAATGGGGAGATGATGATTAAAGTGTACTAAATTGAAATTATGTAGGAAAAATATGTCTAATGATGTAATGATGTCTATAGTTAATACTACTGCATTGAATATTGGAAGTTTGCTAAAAGATTTCAGATGCTCTCAACCACACACATACAAAAAGTAATTATGTGAGATGGTGTGTTAATCAGCTTGACTGCAGTAATTATTTTTCTATGTATAGCAAATCTTTATGTTGTATACCTTAAACACACACAGCTTTTATTAAAACCATGTCAATGATTTTAATTATAGCTTTTTATTGTCAAAATTCTATCTCTGTACTCAGTATTTTCATTCTATGTGTGAATAGAATAATGTATTTATTTTCATATTATATCTTTTTATTTGGGATATCACCGTATCAGGAAACAATGACCAGCCAGAAGGCTTGGACTATAAGGGTCCTTAGATAAATGCCTTTCATTATTCTGCCCAGCACATGTTTTCATATGAAACCATGGAGGTACAGGAGGATTTGCCTTGGCATAATTTTGACAACCCAAAGACAGGCTTCCCTCAAACAGTTTTACTAGGATGCATTTTTTAAAAGACTCTAAATATACATTTTATTATCTTTAAATTTAATTTAAGTGTCACAGATATAAGGATCTACTATTGGGGCACATTAAACCGCATTTAAAAAATATTTTGGCTCTACATTTCCAATTTTTGAAATTTATAATAAGGAAATAAACTAATGAGGGGCGCCTGGGTGGCTCAGTCGGTTAAGCCTCCGACTTCGGCTCAGGTCATGATCTCGCGGTTTGTGAGTTCGAGCCCCGTGTTGGGCTCTGTGCTGACAGCTTAGAGCCTGGAGACTGCTTAGGATTCTGTGTCTCCCTCTCTCTCTGCCCCTCCCCTTCTCATGCTCTGTGTCTCTCTGTCTCAAAAATAAATAAAACATTTAAAAAAAAAGGAAATAAACTAATGAGAACAAAAATAGCCCATAATGTTATTGATTGATTCATTTAAGATTATCTATTTGATGAAATAGAATGCATCCATTACAACTCATGTTTTGAAAATATATTTAATTCGATGGGAAAACTATTAATGATATAAACACTAAATAATAATGCAAGACTCCAATTTTGTTATACACATATGATAACGGGAGAAATTGAAAGACAGAGAGGAAGGGAAGGGTAGGGATGCATTCCTGTGCTTGCAGGAATTCCAGATTAGCTACAAACAGACACAGCAGGTAGGCAGGTATTAGATATCTTTGAACAGGCTGAATAGAAAATCTGGGCCTCAGAACAATCCAGAAGAAAAAGAAAATAATAATAAGTTACCCGACAGCTCCCTACTATGCTCGGTTTCTAACTGGTCAGTTTTCCCATGGGAAGGTACATTAACTGGACTTAAGCCTGCTAAGGTCAGAAGTGGTGACATGAGCAGAGTTCTCTGGCCTCAGAGGTGAGATCCTGTGGTTCACAACTACTCTGACATCACAATGGAACTGACAGGAAGCAATAAGCCTAGACTCCAGGGGGACTCGTGGGATAGAATCTAAGAAGTCTGTGATACATCACTGACATATCACCTCAGACTTTGAAGTACTCTCTGCCCATTTTTTGAGCACACCCTGGCAACTAGCTATGCTACCACATACTGTATTGTCACATGGAATGCTATTGGTTGGAAAGAGTTACCAGCAAGTTGGCACGTTGCCTCTCAGAGCCCCACAAAGCTGGTCACAGATTCTGCTTCTTTTGTTTCTCCAAACCAATATGGTATTCCATGTTCCCTAAACTTTTGACTTGTCCTAAGGCAAAATTTTTTAGACCCAAGCTGACATTTTTCTTCTCTTACCTTGCAGTCAAGAGGAAAACTTTCTCTCTTTCCTTTTTAGAAGTTATATATGGGCATTCATCTCACAGGTAATTTTTAAAAATAGCTTTATTAAGACATAATTCATATAACATGCAACTCATCATTTAAGTGTATGATATTTTTAAGTTTTTTATTTAAATTACAGTTAACATACAGTGTAATGTTAGTTTCATGTGTATACTTACATTCAACACCTGATTATTATCACAACAACTGCATCTGTTTATCCCGTCTCCCAACCACCTCCTCTCTGGTAACCATCAGTTTGTTTGCTATACTTAAGACTCAATTTATTGGTTTGTCTCTCTCTCTCTCTCTCTCTCTCTCTCTCTTTGTATATGCACAATTTGTTTTGTTTTTGAATTCCAGATATAAGTGAAATCATATGGTATTTGTCTTTCTTTGATTGACCTATTTAATTCACTTAACATAATACCCTCTAGCTCAATCTGTGTCATTACAAAATGGCGAGATTTCATTCTTTTTTATGGTTGAGTAATATTTCATTACATGTATATGTCACTTCTTTTTTTAATGTTTATTTAGAGAGAGACAGAGACAGAGAGACAGAGAAAGAGAGAATGAGTGGGGGAGCAAGAGAGAGAGAGGGAAAGAGAGAATCGCAACCAGGTTCCATGACACTGGGCTTCATCCCAGGACCATGAGATTATGACCCAAGACAAAATCAAGAGTCAGTTGCTTAACTGATAGAGCCACCCAGAAGCCTCATATACCACTTCTTCTTTATCCATTCATTGGTTGATGGACATTTGGGCTATTTCCATAATTTGGCTATTATAGAATACTGTTAGAAACATCAGGATGCATGTATCCCTTTGAATTAGTATTTTTATATTTTGGGAGTAAATACCCAGTAGTGCAATTGCTAGATCACACAGTAGTTCTGTTTTGAACTTTTTTGAGGAAGTTTTATGCTGTTTTTCAGACTGGCTTCACCCATTTGCATTCCTACCAACAGTGCAAGAGAGTTCCCCCTTCTCCACATCTTGCCAACACCTGTTGTTCACAGGTTGCTGATTTTAGCCATTCTGACAGGTGTGAGGTGATATCTCATAGCAGTTTTGATTTGTATTTCCCTGATGATGGCTTATTTTGAGCATCTTTTCATGTCTCCATTGGGCATCTGTGTGTCTCCTTTGGAAAAATATCTATTCATGTCTTCTCCCCATCTGTTAATTGTATTACTCTGTGCTCTATACGGAAAACCCAAAAGACTCCACCCAAAAGTTGCTAGAACCTATACATGAATTCAGTAAATTCATAGGATATAAAATCAACATACAGAAGTCTGTTAAATTTCTTTGTTTAATTATTTTTTGTTTTGTTTTGTTTTGGAGAGAGTGCACAAGTGGGGGAAAGTGGAAAAGGGAGAGAGAGAGAGAGAGAGGAGAAAATCTTAAGCAGGCTCCATGCTGAGTACATAGTCTGACATTGGGCTTGATCCATAACCCTGTATCATGACCTGAGCCAAAATCAAGAGTCCAATGGTCAACCAAATGAGCTACCCAGACACCCCAGAAATTGGTTGCATTTCTGTACACCAATAATGAAACAGGAGAAAGAGAAATTAAGGAATCAGCCCTATTTACAATTGCACCAAAAAGCATAAGATACCTAGGAAATAACCTAACCAAAGAGGTGAAAGACCTGTATTCTGAAAATTACAAAACACTAATGAAAGAGATGAAGAGGACACAAAAAAATTGAAAGGCATTCCATGCTCATGGATGAGAAAACAAATATCATTAAAATGCCTATATTACCCAAAACAGTCTACACATTTAATTCAATCTCTATCAAAATACCAAGAACATTTTTTCACAGACCTAGAACAAACAATCCTAAAATTTGTATGGAATCAGAAACACCCCAAATAGCCAAAGCAATCTTGACAAAAAAATCAAAGCTGGAGACATTGCGATTCTGGACCTCTAGTTATAATACAAATCTGTAGTGATTAAAACAGTAAGACACTGACACAAATAGACAAATAGATTAATGAAACAGAATAGAAAACCCGGAAGGGAATGCACAGCTTTATGGTCAATTAATCATTGACAAAGCAAGAAAGAATATCCAATGAGAAAAAGACAGTCTGTTTAACCAATGGTGTTGGGAAAACTGGAGAGCAACATGCAAAAACAAACAAACAAACAAAAAAAAAAAAAACAGACCACTTTCTTACAACATATACGAAAATAAAATCAAAATGGACTAAGTACCTAAATGTGAGACCTGAAACTGTAAAAATCCTAGAGGATGACACAGGCAGGAATGTCTCTCCCATTGTCCTTAGAAACTACTTCCTAAATATATTTCCTGAAGAAAGGGAAACAAAAGCAAAAATAAACATTGGGACCTCAACAAAATAAAAAGCTTCTGCACAGCAAAGGAAATGACAAAACTAAAAGACAACCTACAGAATGAGACAAGATATTTGCAAATGACATATCGTATAAACGGTTAGTATCCAAAATATATACAGAACTTATAAAATTCAACACCCAAAAAATGAATAATTGAATTAAAGGCATTAATGATTTTTTATTATATTCACAGCTGGGAAACCATCATGACAATTGATTTTAGAATATTTTCATTACTCACAAAACAATATAATACCCATTGGTATTTATTCTTCATTTGTCCCAAGACTCCTCAGCTCTACACAACTACTAACCTACTTATGCTATAGTTTTAGATATTGTGGACATTCCATAGAAATGGAAGCATATAAGATGTGGTCTTCTCTGACTACTGTCTTTCCATTTAGAAAAGGTTTTCCAAATCACCCATTTTGTAGCATGTACCAATACATTATTATTTTTATTGATAAATAATATACACTTATGTGGATATAACTCCATTTTATTCACTCATTCATGAGTTGGTGGACATTTGAGTTTATTTCCATTTTTTTGCTGTTACAAAGACTGAAGAATGTTCTATAGAGGTTTGGTGTGGACATGTGCTTTCATTTCTTTTTAGTGTGTACCTAGGAGTGAAACTGCTGAGACGTATAGTCAATATATACTTAGCATTTGACAATGGCCACACCATTTACAATTGCACCAGCAATACATGAGGGTTCAGATTTCTCCAACCTTTGTCAACACTTGATCTTGTATGTTGTTTTCATTTTAGCCATTCTAATTCATGTGAAGTAATATTCCATTGTGTTTTTGATTTGCTAATTAATTAATAATAAGCATCTTTTCATATGCTTATTGGCCACTTATATATCTTCTTTAGAAAATTATTGATTAAAATTCTTTGCTTTTTATAATTTGGTTATTTGTATTATGATTGAGTTATAAGTATTCTTTCAGAATCTGTGTTTCCCTCTCCCTGCCCTCCTCCACTTTCACTCTGTTTCTTCAAAAATAAACAAACTTTAAAAAATTAAAATAAATAAACATTAAAAATGTTTTAAAAAGTTTATTATTGAGAGAGAGAAAGAGAGAGAGAGAGAGAGGGAGAGAGAGAGGGAGAGAAGGAGAGTGGAGGAAGGGCAGAGAGAAAGGGAGAGAGAGAATCCCAAGTAGGCTCTGCACTGACAGCAGAGAGCCCTATGCAGGGCTTGAACTCACAAACTGTGAGATCATGACCTGAGCCAAAGTCTGATGCTTAACCAACAGAGCCAGGCAGATGCCGCCAAATACTACTCTCATTCTGTTCATTAATTTTTAATGTTAATGTTATAATTTGCACTATATATATATATATATATATACATGTATATATAAAATTTGCATTATGTATATGCAAAGACAAATATATAATATATAATATATATTATATATAATATATATAATACATTTGTCTTTGCATATATATATATATGTATGTATATATATATATATATATATATATATATATATATATATATATAAAATCTTGATAGAATACAAAATTTCAGGTAGCCCCTGACAAGTTAGGACAGACATTTGTAAAAATTTGCAAATGAGGTCGGTGCTTTTTCATCTGGTTTGAGGGTGGGAAATGGGAACTGGACTGAGTGCTCAAGATCCTGGTTGCACTAGGAAGGAATAGTGGGAAGGGTGAGTAAAACATCACAAAACTTTCCTGTCATTTTGGACACAACTTCCTCTTGATCATGTGTTTGCGTTGTTGCTTTAAACCTTTGTTTTACAAAGATCTCATCAAGTTGGTTCAGATATCTTCTTTAGGCAGGAGAACTGGGAGCTTCCTACTCTCCCATTTTACTGGAGCACTTTTCTGTTGTTTACTTTATTTAATTTTTTATTGAAAATAACAGTATTATGTTAGTTTCAGGTGTACAACATATTGATTTAGCCATTCTATCCATTACTCAGTGCTCACCATGGTAAGTGTAGTCACCATCTGCCATTATAAAATATTATTATATTATTGACTGTATTCCTGTACTTTTCATTTCTGTGACTTATTTATTTTATAGGCGGAATTCTGTTTCTCTTAATCTCCTTTATTTCACCCATCTCTTCACCCACCTTCCCTCTGACAACCACCAGTTTGTTTTCTGTATTTAAGAGTCTGGGTTTTGTTTGGTTTGGTTTGGTTGTGTATTTGTTCATTTGTTCTTTATGTTCCAATGTGAGAGATATATGGTATTTGTCTTTCTCTGACTTATTTCACTTTCAGGCTCTGTTCATTTTTCTTTTTTCCCCTCCCTATTATTCCAATTGCACAATCTTTCTATTGATATGTGTTCAAGTTTATTGATTCTTTTTAAAAAATAATTTGAGTATTATTGATAGAGTATTACATTAGTTTTAGGGGTAGAACATAGTGATTTGGCAAATTTATACATTATGTTATACTCACCACAAGTGTAGCTACCTTCTGTCACCATACAACAAACACTATTACACTATCACTGATTATATTCTCTATGTTGTGCCTTTTATCCCCATGATTGATTCATTCCATTACTGGAAATCTGTATCCCCCACTCCCCTTCACCCATTTCTCCATATCCCACCCCCTTCCTCTCTGGCAACCATGAGTTTTTTCTCTGTATTTATAGTTCTGATTTCACTTTTTGTTTGTTTATTCATTTTTTTAGATCCCACAATAAGTGAAATCATTTTGTTATTCTTTGACTTATTTCACTTAGCATAATAATCTCTAGGTCCACCCATTATGTCCCAAATGACAAAAGCTCAACCCTTTTTATGGCTATATAATTTTCATGTGTGTGTGTGTGTGTGTGTGTGTGTGTGTGTGTGTGTGTGTACACCACATCTTTCTTATCCATTTGTCTGTTGATGGACACTTAGGTTGCTTTCATATTTTGACTATTGTAAATAATGCTGTGGTAAGCATAGGGATGCATATATCTTTTCAAATGAGTGTTTTGTTTTTTTGGTTTGTAAACACCCAGTAGTGGAATTATTGGATCATATGGGATTTTTATTTTTAATTTTTTGAAGACTCTCCACACTATTTTCCACAGTGGCTATACCAATTAACATTCTCACCAGCAGTATACAATTGTGATTATTTTTTCTGCACATCCTTGCCAACACTTGTTATTTCTTGCCTTTTTTATTTCAATCATTCTGACAGGTGTAATGTGATATCTCATTGTGGTTTCAATTTATTTTTCTATGATAATTCATGATATTAAGCATCTTTTCCTGTGTCTGCTGGCCATCTGCATGTCTTTTTGGGAAAAAAATGTCTATTCAGATCCTCTGCCCATTTTTAACCAGATTATTTGGGGTTTTTTGGGGTTGAGTTGCATACTTTATATATTTTGGATATTAACCCCTTACCAAATATATCATTTGCAAGTATCTTGTTCCATTCATTAGGTTGCCTTGTCATTTTGTTAACGGTTTCCTTCACAGTGAAAAAGCCTTTTAATTTGATGTAGTCCCAATAGTTTATTTTTGCTTTTGTTTCCCTTGCCTCAGGAGACATATCTAGAAAAATGTTGCTACAGTGAATTTCAGAGAAATTACTGCCTGTGTTTTCTTCCAGTATTTTTTAAATTTTATTGATTTATTTTGAGCCACAGGGGCAGAGAGAGGGGCAGAGACAGAGAGAATCCCAACTAGGCTCTGCACTGTTAGCATATAACCCGAGGTGGGGCTCCATGAGATCATGGCCTAAGCCAAAATCAAGGGTCAGACACTTAACTGAGTCACCCAGGCACCCCACTTCCAGGATTTTCATAGTTTGAAATCTCACAATTAGGTCTTTAATGCCTTTTAGTTTATTTTTGCATACGGTGTTAGAAAGTGGTCCAATTCTATTCTTTTACATGTCACTCTCCAGTTTTCTTTCTCTTTCTTTCTTTCTTTCTTTCTTTCTTTTTGCATATCTATCTATTATCTATCTATCTACCTATCTCTCTATCATCTATATCTATCTATCTATCTATCTATCTATCTATCTATCTATCTCTTTTTCTTTCTTTTCTTTCTTTCTTTCTTTCTTTCTTTCTTTCTTTCTTTCTATCATCAATCAAGTTTTTATTCAAATTCCAGTTAGTTAGCATACTGTGTAATATCAGTTTCAGGTGTGCAATATAGTGATTTAACACTTCGATACATCACCTGTTGCTCATCACAAGTGCACTCCTTAATTCCCTTCACTTACTTCACCTATCCCCCCACCCACCTCCTCTCTGGTAATGATAATTTTGTTTTCTATAGTTAAGAGTCTGTTTCTTGGTTTGCTTCTTTCTCTCTCCTATTCTCCCTCTCTCTCTCCCTTTTTCCCTTTGCTTATTTGTTTTGTTTCTTAATGCCAGATCATGCCTACTCTTGAGCTCCTCTAGTGCATTTTTGTTTAAATTATGATTTTCAACTCTCAAATTTTTATTTTTGAATACTTTCTATTCATTATTTATATTATGTATGCGATGAGACATTATTATCATATCTTATTCATATTTGATTATTCTTTTATTTGGTTCTTTGAATATATTTTTAACAGTTTATTTGAGTCTTTCTCTCCTAAGTCCAACATCTGGGCCTTCTCACAGGCAGCTTCTGTTGTCTTCTTTCAGTTGGCTGTGTTGGGTCACACTTTGCTTTTTCTTCTATGTCTCACAGCTTTTAGTAGAAAACTTGGTATTTCAGATAATATATTGTAGCCAGTGAAGATATTGATATCTTCTCCCCATTATCCATGTTACTTGCTTTTTATTTGCTTAGTGTTTTCACTGGCCTATTTCAATAAAATCTATTTCCCACACAGTTTGTGGTCTCTAATGTCTATCTTTAGAGGCTTTTAGCCTTGGACATGTACACTCACCCTATAATAAGAGTGGTTTTCGTAGGCCTTTCTTTTACTGTCTCTTTCTCTGATCTTGTTGTTAAACTACCTCTATATCACACATGACTTTTGTCTAATTATTGGCTGATTGCTTTGGTATTTATGACAATGACCTGGGACATACATTGCTCTACAGTATAACTCAATTAAATTTGAACCCCTTTGCTGGAGTCATGTCTGAGTTTAGTTTTGGGGGCTTATTTTTAATGAAATTATTCTTTGAGGCTTAATCCTAGAAGGGATTTTCCTGGTTCTTGCTATAAAACTTTTATCTTGAGTATGATTTAGCTTGTTGCAGATTCTTCCACCAAAATATTTTTTTTCTGACGTTGCCTTTAGACTTGAACTTCCCCATGCTCCGTTTCAGTAAAATCACTTTCTTTGGGAAGAGCTACTGAGGTCTTTGCTCTTATTGCCTCCCTGTCCTCCTGCACAAATCCTCTGTGCTACTGTTTCTGATTATAGGGTGTGGACAACGGCCCACTTCTATAAAAGTGACACCCTTTCTTTACCAGCAGAGAACTGAAGAGGAATAGTAACCTCTGATCTTCCCGCTTGGCATTTCTGCTAAAGAAACTCTGCCCTATGAAGGAACTGGGACAAGATATATTGATGTCCAGTATTCTCAGGTATCCTTGTTGAAGGTAGAATTTTCACCCTCCAATTGGGAGCTAGGTAGATTAAGAGATTCTTACATATTCTGGCACCTCTTGTTTGGAATAGACTTTCTGTAACATGGAACTAGAGTGGATGAGAAATTCTAGTGTTTTGCATCTCCAAGGAATATGTTATCATACTAAACTTGGAGCTGGGGACAGGGAGCCTTATGTTATTAGCTGCACTCTCTTGAGAGAAAACTTCTGTCACATTGAACTGATGGAGTGGGAGTGGGTCATGACTCAAATGCCAAAGACTCTTATTCTTCTTAATGAGCTCTAGTATTTTTTCCTGAATAAATGTTTCTCAATTTCCTATATGTCCTTAGATCAACTTCCATACTTTAAATATGTTTAAAAAATAAATTTTTCTATTTATGGTTATTTCACTGAGGAGTGTGTCCATAGAAATCTTCATCATGTCATTCAGGAAGCCCACCTACTCCCTTACAAATTTTTTTTCCCCCAGATGGCCATGTTTTTGTTTTTGTCTTTTTCTTTTTTGTTTTATTTATTTATTTATTTATTTATTTATTTATTATTTTTAATTTTATTTTTTTTTAAATTTACATCCAAATTAGTTAGCATATAGTGCAACAATGATTTCAGGAGTAGATTCCTTAGTGCCCCTTACCCATTTAGCCTATCCTCCCCTCTCACACCCCCTCCAGTAACCCTCTGTTTGTTCTCCATATTTATGAGTCTCTTTTGTTTTCTCCTCCTCCCTGATTTATATTATTTTTCTTTCCTTTCCCTTATGTTCAGCTGTTTTGTCTCTTAAAATCCTCATATGAGTGAAGTCATATGATATTTGTCTTTCTCTGACTGAATAATTTCACTTAGCGTAATAGCTTCCAGTTCCATCCACATAGTTGCAAATGGCAAGATTTCATTCTTTTTGATTGCTGAGTGATACTGCATTGTATATATACACCAGATTTTCTTTATCCATTCATCCACAGATAGACATTTGGGCTCTTACCATACTTTGGCTATTTTTGATAGTGCTGCTATTAACAACCTTACAAATAATATTTAATCCCTACTTATACATTAAAAAATAATCTCCAACTTTTCTAAAAAAGCAGAATTTATTTTTGAAACAAAACTGTAATAAATGAGCATCAGAAAAATAAAAATCTGACATTTTCTGTGGAGGAAGTCCACAAGATAAGCATGACTTTATACCCAAGTCATCAAAAGTATATCTGTACACTTAACATGAGATGGAGGAAAGAAATAGACTCCTCTGATGAGAACATTTCCATCAATTACAACACAAGAAAGTGAAGGGTCTAGTCAGTGTACAATTATGGCTGCCACAACGATGGTTAAGAGAAAGTTTCAGGCCCTGAAATTCTGAGACCATATGAATCTAAAGCTTAGTGGGATATTACTTAAACAATAATCTATACCAACTTACTTATTTCACAGGTGAAAATGCTGTGGAACACACAGGTGGGTTGTCAGAGCTGAGACAAGGCCCTCAGATTCCCAGTTCTGGGTATATGCAATGGGAAACATCATTCGACCTACTGTTACTCTCACCCGTAAAATACATAGAATTATATGAAGAAGCAAGTTAATTCTTTTTTTTTCATATAATTTATTGTCATATTGGTTTCCGTACAACACCAAGTGCTCATCCCAACAAGTGCCCTCCTCAATGTCCATCACCTACTTTCTCCTTTCCCCCACCCCCATCAATCCTCAGTTTGTTCTTAGCATTCAAGAGTCTCCCTCCCTCTCTGTAACTTCCTCCCCACTTCCCCTCCCCAATGGTCTTCTGTTAAGTTTCTCAAGATCCACATATGAGTGAAAACATATGGTATCTGTCTTTCTCTGCCTGGCTTATTTCACTTAGCATAATACCCTTCAGTTCCATTCACATTCCTGCAAATGGCAAGATTTTATTCTTTCTCATTGTCAAGTAGTATTCCATTGTATATAGAAACCACATCTTCTTTATCCATTCATCAGTTGATGGACATTTAGGCTCTTTCCATAATTTCACTATTGTTGAAAGTGCTGCTATAAACATTGGGGTACAAGGGCCCCTATGCATCAGCACTCCTGTATCCCTTGGATAAATTGCTAGCAGTTCTATTGATGGGTCACAGGGTAGATCTATTTTTAATTTTTTGAGGAACCTCCACACTGTTTTCCAGAGCGGCTGCACCAGTTTGCATTCCCACCAACAATGCAAGAGGGTTCCCATTTCTCTACATCCTCTCCAGCATCTATAGTCTCCTGATTTGTTCATTTTAGCCACTCTGACTGGTGTGAGGTGGTATCTTAGTGTGGTTTTGATTTGTATTTCCCTCATGATGAGTGACGTTGAGCATCTTTTCATGTATCTCTTGGCCATCTGGATGTCTTGTTTGCAAAAGTGTCTATTCATGTCTTCTGCCCATTTATTCACTGGATTATTTGGTTTTCAGGTGTGGAGTTTGGTGAGTTCTTTATAGGTTTTGGATACTAGCCCTTTATCTGATATGTCATTTGCAAATATCTTTTCCCATTCTGTCAGTTGCCTTTTAGTTTTGTTGATTGTTTCCTTTGCAGTGCAGAAGTATTTTATTTTGATTAGGTCTCAATAGTTCATTTTTGCTTTTAATTCCCTTGCCTTTGGATATGTGTTGAGTAAGAAATCACTGCGGCTGAGGTCAAAGAGGTTTTTTCCTGCTTTATTCTCTACGGTTTTGATGGTTTCTTGTCTCACATTCAGGTCCTTCATCTATTTTGAGTTTATTTTTGTGTTGGTGTAAGAAAGTGGTCTAGTTTCATTCTTCTGCATGTTGCTGCCCAGTTCTCCCAGCACCATTTGTTAAAGAGACTGTTTTTTCTTCCATTGGATACTCATTCCTGCTTTGTCAAAGATTAGTTGGCCATACATTTGTGGGTCCAATTCTGGGGTCTCCATTCTATTCAATTGGTTTATGTGTCTGTTTTTGTGCCAATACCATACTGTCTTGATGATTACAGCTTTGTAGTAGAGGCTAAAGTCTGGGATTATGATGCTTCCCGCTTTGGTCTTCTTCTTCAATATTGCTTTGGCTGTTTGGGGTGTTTTGTGGTTCCATACAAATCTTAGGATTGTTTGTTCTAGCTTTGAGAAGAATGCTGGAGCAATTTTGATTGGGATTGCATTGAATGTGTAGATTGCTTTGGGTAGTATTGACATTTTAACAATATTTATTCTTCCGTTCCATTAGCATGGAATTTTTTTCCAATTTTTGTATCTTCTTCAATTTCCTTCCTAAGCTTTCTATAGTTTTCAGCATACAGATTGTTTACATCTTTTGTTAGGTTTATTCCTAGGTATTTTATGGTTCTTGGAGCAATTGTGGATGGGATCAGTTTCCTTATTTCTCTTTCTGTCGCTTCATTATTGGTGTACAAAAATGTTACTTCTTGCAAAGACTTAATTTAGCATCTATATTCTGGCACCTTTTGGCAGGTAAACTTGATGAGTCACTCATCTGAATTGGAGAAATATGCAATATTCAGCAACCTAAAGCTCGAAAATAAGGGCCTGGGTGGCTCACTTGATTAAGTGTCTGACCTCAGCTCAGGTCATGATCGTGTGATTTGTGACTTCAAGGTCTGTGCAGACAGCTCAGACCTGAAGCCTGTCAGATTCTGTGTCTCCCTCTCTCTCTGCCCCTACCCCAGTCATGCTCTGTCTCTCTCTGTCTCAAAAATCAATAAACATTAAAAAAATTAAAGTTCAAAAATAGAATATTAGAATAGGAAATAACTTCACAAATGCCAAACTACTTGTCTATACCAGGATTTCTAGCCATAGACAACAGAACACAGGTTGGCTAACTTAGAAAGGTAGTTGATCAGTATAAGATTGCATAGTTTAAAAGATGAGTAGGAAGGCTGGGGAAGTAGGCCTAGCCAACAAGCAGGCACAGGTGGAGACAGGTCCAACCAAGAACCCAGGTGATATCACAGTATGGAGACTAGTTAGTTGACAATGACACTACCTATGGCACCACCCCCAACCAGACTGTCACTGCCATACTCTGCTCTCCTCATGACCCCGCTGATCATTATCTCTGCCTGCCCTGAACTCTGGTCTCTCCCTCAAGATTACAACCATTCAGGCCTAGGTCCTCCAAGGCAAAGGAGGTTGGAATCACCTAGCTACTCCATCTTTCATGGTGGGGGAAGGGTATCTAGATGCTAAGCAACTCCAAATGAAAAATTCCCCCTACAACAATTATTGCTATTATGATCCAATCGATCCCTCCTCACCCCTGAAAAGCTGTCCAGAAAGTTTCACCTTGCTTTGAAATACACGAACACTGAGACCATCCAGACTAAGTATTTTTCCCAGACCACAAAATCAGAGGCTCAGGGAGCAAAGCCAGGAGCAGAGTGACCCTGGTGTTCCTTCCCTTACATAACAGACCACAGTCCCACCTGCCAACTCTGCCTTCTCTTCCATTCTGAAATCCATGTCAATCCATGTAACCTCTGAGGTAGCAAAATGCATGCTGTGCATCATACAGACAGACACCCCACACATAAAATCATGCATTATCACAGTCCTGTACATGTCATAATTTCACCCTGTTTTCTAGTATCCTCATTGTTGTAGGACAGAAAGCAGGTGACAGATATACCAAGACAAATCACATTCTAAGGAAGCCAAAAGGGAGTCCTAGGTATGAGGGAAACTGGACTGCAGTTATGGACACAGATGTCCATCATTCTGCTAAGGTTTTACTTAGTGTTTCCTAGGAACTCAGCCCTGGGATTCACCAGCTGAGGGAAAAGAGAGACAGAAAATATGACCCTTCGACTATAGGGGCTCACTCTTTAGGAAAATACAATCTAGATTTTAAAAAATACATAGGGGTGCTTGCAGGGCTCAGTCAGTTAAGAGTCTGACTCTTGATTTTGGCTCAGGTCATGATCTCATTGTTCATGAGATCAGGCCCTGTTTCAAGCACTGTGATGACAGCACAGAACCTGCTTGGGATTTTCACAGAAACTGCTTGGGATTTTCTCGCTTTTGCTCTCACTCTCTGCCCCTCCCCCCCCACGCCCCCCCACACACACACTCTCTCTCTCTCTCTCTCTCTCTCTGTGTCTCTCAAAATAAATAATAAATATTAAAAAATACACAAATAATTTCAATGGTTAATAAGGACTCAGCTCAGCAGGGGAAAACATAATTAAAAAACTTAAAGTATCTCTTGAATTTATTTTCTCTTGTATTCTTTTTAGCATTTTTATTTTTAAAATTAACATTTACCTGACTTAAAACCTCAAAGTTATTTTCTAATTAGTTTTTTTTTTTTCAAAATTTAAATCTCAAGTTTTTAAATACAAGGTCTTATAGGTAGTATCTTTTGTTTCTGAAGCTGGACAACTTCTAGAGCTCATCTATCAGCCTAATGAATTAATCTTTTTTGGAGACTGAAATGCCATCAATATTTTTTGATATCTTTTCCAACTCAAAACAGCTAGATTTGATACAAGTTCAATGTCATTCCTTCAAAATTTAACTCATCTTTTTGGGCTCAAAGTTCTAAAGAAAACACACCTGACTTTGTTCATATAGTAAAGATATATTTTGCTCACGAGAAATTTTGGATTTCAATAAGACTCACTCTGCTGAAAAAGGATGTAGACATAGCAATGAGCAAACCCAGCATTACCCCCAGGTCATGTTGGCAGGGAATGCAAAGTACAATAATCTCCTTTCTATTTCCCCACTGTTGGTTGACCAAAAGCTTCTTTAGCTTTTCAGAGACTGAGTTCTACACTGATGTGATGGAAGGCCTGCCACAGAGTTCCTCTGGAGCTCTTCACAATGACTGTGTGCCAATTCAGATCAACGCTGGTATGTTTGGGGATGGCTTCTGAGACAGTTTTTATTTTCACAGTATATACAGCAAAGCGCTCAATGGTATTTTGATTTTGAAGTTTCTCCCTACTCCGCCTTATGAAATGTTATTACTGCAGTTACATGTCTTTCTGTTCTTTTCTTGGATCTAACCCCTCTGGAAAAGTAACTACAGAAAGAGGAAACCAACTCTTGTTATGTGATTTGCTACTGGTATTGGTGGAAAGCCCTTTTGGTCTTCTTTGAGTAATCTGGTTTGGTGTTGAATTGGCCATTCCCTATATAAATATTGTCTGGGATTGTTCTGGGGATATTGCTGTATGTTATCTTAGCCCCCTTTGCCATGGAAGCACTACATCACTCTTAGAAAAACCTGAAGAAATACCAGTTTCCAATTCATATTATGAGAACTTAGTATTTCTCTGTCCTCTACTGTGGGTCCTGATCACCAAATGCAGAGAAAACACCCACTCAGCACCCTTACACAGATGTACACATTGTGACAGATGGTTCACTTTTTATTATAACTTCTGTAGGCTCACAGAGAAAAAGAGAGTCCTGTTTGGGCTCTGATGTTCAGTCAAAGTTTCTTACAGGGGTTGATAAGACTATAGAGGTGGAAGCGGAAGCTGATTTCATAATTCTGAAACAACCGCACAAGCAAGAAACTTAATCAAATGTCTGGACATATTAAAGCTTGTAGACTGTTAGAAAATGTTGAATCTGCATCCTAAAATAGTTGATTACCACGCTTACAGCACGTCAGTCATTATTCCTCTGACTCATAACTTTGATGAATTAATGGATAATAAATATGTCATTAAAAAAAAACGAACTTTGTTTATGAGGAAAACACTTCCAGAATGGTGCAGTCAGGACCAGTGAAAATCTGTTATTCCATAAAAGCCATGAGAACACCAGCAAAAAATTTTAAAAGCATCTTCTTCAGAAGTCTGGAAATTAACCAAGACTTTCTGTATCTGGGGGAAATGGTTGAATATTAGTAATGACAGAGAGCTTTGTGAGATTTAAATTTACCTTATTTCCATTCCACTATCCCAGTTTTGTGGTAAACGTGGAAACTGACAGATATCATAGTGGCCTTGGAAAATATCAGCCTAGTAGCCACTAGACAGGATAGATGTAGAATTCCAACAAAAGCCCTATTTGCTTAAAATTATAATTATGTAAATGGTCTGACAGTTTCCTGGAAAACTCCACTCATAGGTTTTGTTTTAATTTGACCTACCCAGAGCACATTCAGTACAAACAGCCTTTTCCCAAGGTCATCTGTCAAAACACTCATTGAAAATTGTTTAACAATGTAGCTAGTTGATGTGGCAATAACAGTTGGGGCTAAACAAGCCATCAAAAACCTTAAAAGGAAAAACAGGAATGGGATGTCCAAAAGTGTCTCTGAAAAGGTCTAACAGATTTGTAGAGGTCTAGAAGTTATCAAGCATTTTCAGGTCTGCATGCCCAGGAAAATTCTGGGACAGCCCTAGTCTGTCCCTTGTGCTGACCTTGGGGTTCTGCATGTGCAAGAAGTAAAGGGTAAGGTAAAGTTGTCAACTGCCTGGTTGGGTGCTAAATGTGTGCCCTAATCTGCACACAGAGCCCCTTGCCAAATGCTCAGATACTGATCAGATCAAAATATTTAAGGAGATACAATTTTTAGCTGACCACTGAGATAACCAAGCACAAATGCCAGTGGCTATACACACACAAAAATGGACTTTACAGAATTAGTTTGAGAAAGCCACTTAACAAACAACTGTAACAAAGGAGTGATACTAGGCTAAGTATAAAAATATTGATCAATTGACTATTTCAAGAGTCTATAAATAACCTTTACATTTATGTTCAATTAATTTTTAATAAGGGTGCCAAAACAATTAAGTGGAAAAGTAGCGTTTCAACAAAAATTTTGTTAGGACAACTGGATATACACACACAAGAGAATGAACTTGAACTCCTATCTTTCCCTATATGACCTACTACTGTCTAAATACTTCTTTTCCCTCCACGTTATTCTGGAAAAAATGCCATATAATGTTATTTCACCCAGACTTTTGTTTAAAACATGGCCATAATACAATTAGTATACTTTTTATATAAAAAAAATTAAACTTGGGGCACCTGGGTGGCTCAGTCCTTTAAGTGACCAACTCTTGATTTGGCTCAGGTCATGATCTCATCATTCATGAGTCAGAGCCCTGCATTGGGCTCCATGCTGACAGTGTGGAGCCTGCTTGGGATTCTCTTTCCCTCTCTTTCTGCCCCTCCCCTGCTCACTCACTCCCTCTTTCAAAAATAAATTTTAAAAACTTAAAAAAAATTAACTCTTTAAAATAAAAAAATAGTCAGTGTTCAAATTTTTCCTGTTTACTTATAAATATACTTTTATAATAGGATTTGAATCGGGAATCACATTTTCCATCTTATTGATATATAGGATCTGCCCTCCAATTCCTATTTCTTTTTTCCTTGCAATTTTTGTATTCAAGAAAGTAGGTAATATTATTGAACTTCCCACATTCTGGATTCTGCTGATTGCATCACTGTAATGCTGTTGAGTATGTTCACTTGTTAACTGAATTTTCTATAAACTGGAAGTTAAATATAAAGACTTGCTTCGATACACACTCAACAATGTGGTGTGGCATTGTGTTTTCATCAGAATCTTTGGATGTAGGCCAAGTAATTCTTAATGACTTTCCTGCTTTTATTTGCTTTATTATGGCCCATTTTGTTCTCTTCTCCCTGGACTAAATGCTATGCTTATTAGACTTTTTGAAATTGTTCCATAGATTTCCAAGTCTCTATTTATTTTATCCATATTTTTTCTTTGTTATTTAGATGTGGTAATTGCTATTCAAGATTCTTTCCTCTGTCATCTCCATTCTGCTCTTGAGCTCATCTAGCATTTTTCTTTCAGATGCTGTAGTTTCAATTCCTGATATTTCTTTTATTTCATTTTTATAATTTTTCTTCTGAAAAATGCTTATTTTTCTGTTGATTTCAAGTTTTTTTCTTTTATCACATGAAGTAAAATTATTATATCTACCTTATTTTTTTTGTCTTTATTTCAACATCTGGGGCACTTCAGGGCTTGCATCTGTGTCTTTTCACATGATAATTAACCAAATTCTCCTAGTTGTTTGTTGCTTACATGTTGTAAAATTTTGAATTGTATCCTGAGCATCGTTAACGTTTCTTTTGGGGGAGTTTGAATTCTGTTATGAATGTCAGATGTATTTTTCCAACTTTATTAATATATAATTGATATGACATTGTGAGTTAAAAGTGTACAATGTGTTGACTTGGTGTATGTTGTTAAGATGATTATTACCATAGATTTAGCTAACAAATCTTCATGTCAGATAATTATCATCCCTTGTTTGTAGTAGAAACATGTAAGATCTACTCTCTTAGCAACTTTCAATTATATAATACAGTCAGTCCTATTAGCTGAAATCACCATGCTGTACATTAGATCCCCATAGAATATGTAACTGAAAATTTGTAACCTCTGACAAACATCTCCCAATTTTCCCGTCTCAGCCCCTAGTAGTAGCCACCATTCTATTCCCTATTTCTTTTCTTTTTTATGAGAAAGAGAGAGAGAGGGAGAGAGAGAGAGAGAAAGAGAAAGAGAGAGAGAACACAAATGGAGGAGAGGGGCTCAGGGAGAGAGACAGAGAGAGAGAGAGAGAGAGAGAGAGAGAGAGAGAGAATCTCAACAAGCTCACGGAATCTGACATGGGCCAGATCCCACAATCCTGGGATCATGACCTGAGCTAAAATCAAGAGTTAGATGTTCAACCAACTATTTTTGTGTTTCTAGTCGTGTTCTCTATTTCTACGAGTTTGGATTTTATAGAATCCACATATAGATGAGATCATGCAGTATTTGTCTTTGTCTTATTTATTTCACTTAGCATAATGCTCTCAAGGTCCATCCATGTTGTCCCAAATGACAGGATTTCCTTTTGATGGCCAAATAATATTTTATTGTGTGTGTATATGTAAACATATATATTATACTAATAAGTTAATGTAATATGTACATACAGAAACCACATTCTTTTTACGTATTCATCCATTGATGAACAATTAAATTGTTTCTATGTCTTGGCTATGGTAAATAATTCTGCAGCAAACACTGGAATATGGATATCTCTTCAGGATCCTGTTTTCATTTTCTTAGAACACATACCTAGAAGTGTGATAGCTAAATTATATGGTAGTTCTATTTTTAATTTTTGGTTAAACCTCCACATTGTTTTTTAATGGCTGCACCAATTTACATCCCAGGAATAATGCACAGGGTTCTCTTTTCTCCACATCCTCATCAATAACACTTGTTATATCTTGTCTTCTTGATAATAGTCATTCTAGCAAATGTGAGGAGATATCTTATTGTGGTTTTGATTCTTATTTCCCTGATGATAAATAAGGTTGAGCATCTTTACATGTGTCTGTTGGCCACCGGTAGTCTTTAGAAAAAAAGTTTTAGTTCCTCTACCCATGTCTTAATTGGATTGTTTGTTGGTTTGTTATTAAGTTGAATGGGTTCTTAATATATTTTCTATATTAACTCCTTATCAGATACATGATTTACAAATATTTTCTTCTATTTTATAGGATGCCTTTTTATTTTTTTGATGGCTTCCTTTGCTGTGAAGAAGCTTTTTGGTTTGGTGTAGTCCCACTTGTTTACTTTTGATGTAGTTGCCTTTGCTTTTGTTGTCAAATGCAAAAAATCATAGCCAAAAGTGATGCCAACAAGCTTACTGCCCACGTTTTCTTCTAGGAGTTTAATGGTTTCAGGTATTACATTCAAGTCTTTAATCCATTAAAGATATGTGTAAGATAGTGGCTCAGTTTCATCCTTTTGCATGTGACTGTCCTGTTTTCCCAACAATATTTATTAAGGAGAATATCCTTTTCCCATTGTATATTTCTTGTTCCTTTGTACTAAATTAGTAGAACATATATGTCTGGTTTTCTTTCTAGGCTCTCTATTCTTTTTCATTGGTCTGTATGTCTATTTTTATGCCAATACCATACTGTTTTGATTACTGTAACTTTGTAATGCGATTTAAAATAAGAAAGTGTGATGCCTCCAGCTTTTTTATTTCTCAAAACTGTGGTGGCTATTAGGGGTCCTTTGTGGTTCTATACAAATTTTAGAATTATTTTTTCTAGTTCTGAAAGAAAAAAAAGTTTTGATTGAATCAGCATTTGGTTTTGGGTTTTACAGACATGTTAGCAATATTAATTATTCCAGTACATGAGCACAGAATATCTTTCCATTTGTTTGTGTCTTCTTCAGTTTATTTCACCAATATCTTAGAGTTTTCAGTGCATGTCTTTTATGTCCTTGGTTAAATTTATTCCCAGGTATCCTAGGTATTCCTTTTGATACAGTTGTAAATGGGATTTTTAAAAATTTCTATTTCTCAAAGTTTATTACTAGTGGATAGAAACGAAACATATTTTTGTGTCCTGATTTTATATCCTGCAACTTTACTGAATTTATTTATTAGTTCTAGCACTTTTGGGGAGGAATCTTTAAGATTTTACATATAATATCATTTCATCTGCAAGCAGTGAGTATTTTACTCTTTCGTCTCCAATTTGGATGTCTTGTATTTATTTATTTTTTTCCTCACTTGCTGTGGCTAAGATTTCCAATACTACATCAAATAAAAGTGGCAGAAATGGACATTCTTGTATTCTTCTTTATCTTAGAAGAAAAGCTTTCAGCTTTTCATCATTGAGTATTATGCTAACTGTGGGCTTGTCATATGTGGTTTTTTATCATGTTGAGGTATGTACCCTCAATAAGCCTCTTCGTTCAGATTTTTTATTATAAATGGATGTTGGTTTTTTAATGCCTTTCATGAATGCATTGAGATGATATCATTTTTAAACTTCATTTTGTTAATGGGATGTATCACATTGATTGATTTGGAGATGTTGGACCCTCCTTACATCCCTGGATTAATCCTACTTAATCATGGTGTATGATCTCTTTGATGTATTGTTTAATTCAGTTTGCTAATATTTTGTTGAATATTTTTACATCTTTATTTATCAGGGAATTTGGCTGGCAAATTGTGTGTGTGTGTGTGTGTGTGTGTGTGTGATCCTTGTCTTGTTCTCAGATCGGGTTATACTGGCCTTGAGAAATGAGTTTAGAAGTATTCCCTCTTTTATTTCTTTGGAAGAGTTTGAGAACTATAAAATTAATCCTTTTTCAAATGTTATTTCTTTGAGTACTTGGTACAATCTTCCAATGAAGCCATATGGTGTTGGATATTTTTTTGGTGGTGGTGTGGGGGGTGGTGATTACTGATTCAATCTATTTACTAGTAATCAGTCTGTTCATATTTTCTCTTTCTTCATGGTTCAGTCTTATTGGGTTTTATGTTTCTAGGAGTTTATCTGTTTCATCTTGGTTGTCAAATTTTTTGTAATAGAATTGTTCATAATAGTCTCTTATGATCCTTTATATTTCCATGGTGTCTGTTACATCTCTTTAATTTCTGATTTTATTTATTTATTTATTGTTGATGCTGTTATGAATAGGATGATCTCTATTTTTTCACAGATTCTATTGTTATTGCATGCAAACAACTGACTTTTGAATATTAACTTTGTATTCTGAAATTTTACAAAATTTGTTGATTAGTTCTAATCATTTGGGGAGATCTATATATATAATCATAGCATCTTCTTCATTCCTGATTTGAATGCCTTTTTGTTTTTCTTTGCTGAGATCTGTGCATCCATATTAATCAAGGATGTTGGTCTCTAGTCTTCTTTTCCTGTAGTGTCCTTACCTGGCTTTGGCATAAGAAAATGTTGGCCTCATAAATTTCATAATGTTTCATTTATTTTCAATTTTTGGAAGAGTTTGAAAAGGGTTGGCATTAATCCTTCTTTAAATTTTTGGTAGAATCCACCAACATAATTATCTAGTCCTGGGCTTTCTGTGTCGGGAGGTTTTTGATTACTGATTCAATATTTTTACTTGTTATTCGTTCAGACTTTCTATTTTTTCATGATTCAATCTTGGTAGGTTGTATATTTCTATGAATCTACCTATTTTTTCTAGGCTATTCAATTTACTGGAATATTATTTTTAATAGTAGTTATTTTTGATCCATTTTATTTCCATAGAACCAGTTGAAATGTTTCATCTTTCATTTTTGGTTTTCTTTAAGTTCTATTTTTATTATTTAGCCTAGTAAATATTTCTGCATATTGTTTTTCTTAAAAAAATGCTTTTAGTTTTATTGAGCCTTTCTGTTTTTTTTCTCTATTTTATTTAATTTTTTCTGATTTTTGTTATTTTCTTTCTTTACTAATTTGGGCTTAGGTTGTTCTTTTATACTTTCTTAAAGTGTAAAGTTATGTTGCTCACTGGAGGTCTTTCTGTTTCTTTGATGTGTGGTTTTATAACTATAAACTTCTTAGAACTGCTTTTAGTAGTGTCACATGTGTATTTCAATATTTATTGAAATTGTATAAGTATATTTATTGAATTGTATAATATGTTGTATTTCAATATTTATTGACCTTTTGGTTGTTTAGGAATGTTTTAATTTTTAATTTAGTTAATTTAATTGAAATTTAATTATGTTTAATAATAATTAAATAATTTAATTAAATTTAATTTTTATATTGTGAATTTTCCAGCTTTCCTTCCATTATTTATTTATGGTTTTGTGTCTTTGTGGTTGGAAAAGATAATTAGTACAATAGCAATCTTCTTAAATCTGATGAGGCTTGTTCTGTGATCTATCCTGAAGAATGTTCTGAGTGCCCTTGAGAAGAATGTATGTTCTGCTGTTGTTTGATTGAATACTCTGTTGATGTCTGTTAGGTCCTTTTGTTTTAAAGTATGGTACAAGTCCAGAATTTCCTTGGTGATTTTTCTTTCTGGATGATCTATCAATTGTGTAAAAAGTACTATTAAAGTACCCCACTCTTATTGTATTGTCATCTATTTCTCCTTTTATATGTGTTGGTATTTGCTTAATATATTTATATGCTTCAATGTTGGGTCCATATGTACTTGTTATATTGTTATATAATGACCTTTTGTGTTTCTTGTTACCGCTTTTTGAATTAAAGCCTATTTTGTCTGACATAAGTACAGTGCCCTGCTCTCTCTTGGTTTTCACTTGATGGGATATAGTTTTTCAACCTTTCACTTTGTACCTATGTGTTTCTCTAAAACTGGAGTAAGTCTTGTAGGTAGAATATAGTAGGATCTTGTGGCGTTTTTTTGTTGTTTTGGTTTTTTTTTTGTTTGTTTGTTTTGTTTTTTATCCATAAATCCACTCTATGCTTTTGATTAAAGTTTGATCCATATACATTTAGAATAATTATTGATAGGTAAAGACTTACTAATGCTATGTTATTTTTTTGATCTGCTTTGTAGTTCTTTCTGTTCTTTTTTCTCTCTTAATATCTTTCTGCGTGTTGATAAATCTCTGTAGTGGTGCTTTTTTAATTCTCTTCCCTTTATATTTTATGAATCTATTGCAGCTTTTTGCTTTGTGGTTGTCATGAAGTTTATATAAAACATCTTATGGATATAATTGTTATTTTACACTGATAACTTTAATCTCTAAGAAGCCTAAACTTTTACTCCTCTCCTTTTATGTTTTTAATGTCACAATGTACTTCTTTTTATATTGTTTATTAACAAACTACTGTAACTATAGTTATTTTTAATACTCTTGTCTTTTAATCTTCCTACTAGAGTTAAGTGGTTAACACTTCAACATATTATAATACTATTGTATCTGAATCTGACCCCATACTTACTTTACTAGTGTGTTTCCAAATGTTTTCACATTACTAATTAGTGTCTTTTCCTTTCATCTTGAAGAACTACTTTCAGCATTTCTTATAAGGAATGTCTAGTTGTGATGAAATACCTCAGATTTTCTTTGTCTCAGAGTCATTTCTTTTTCATTTCTGAAGGAAGCTTTGTTGCGTAATATATTCTTCATTGGCAGGGTTTTTTTTGTTTAGTTTTTGTTTTTTGTTTTTGTTTTTGTTTTTTTGCAGTACTTTGAATATATCATTCCACTCTTTCCTGGCCTGTAAGATTTCTCCTAGGGAAATCACTGACAGCCATATGGGAATCCCCTGTTGGTGGGAATGCAAACTGGTGCAGCCGCTCTGGAAAACAGTGTGGAGGTTCCTCAAAAAATTAAAAATAGATCTACCCTATGACCCAGTAATAGCACTGCTAGGAATCTACCCAAAGGATACAGGAGTGCTGATGCATAGGGGCACAGGTCACTCCAATCTTTATAGCAGCACTTTCAACAACAGCCAAATTATGAAAGAGCGTAAATGTCCATCAACTGACAAATGGGTAAAGAAGATGTTGTTTATATATACAATGGAATACTACTTGGCAATGAGAAAGAATGAAATATGGCCATTTGCAGCAACATGGATGGAACTGGAGGGTATTATGCTAAGTGAAATAAGTCATACAGGGAAAGACAGATACCATATGTTTTCACTCATATGTGGATCTTGAGAAATGTAACAGAAGACCATGGGGGAAGGGAAGGGGGAAAAAAGTTACAGAGAGGGAGGGAGGCAAACCATAAGAGACTCTTAAGGATTGAGAACAAACTAAGGGTAGATGGGGGGTCGGGGAGAGAAGAAAGTGGTTGATGGGCAGGGAGAAGGGCACTTGTTGGGATGAGCACTGGGTGTTATAAGGAAACCAATTTGACAATAACTTATATTAAAAAATAATAAAATAAAATAAAATAAAATAAAATAAATATTCTCTTTGTCTTTGGTTTTAAGCAATATTTCTATGAATGCATTCCCTTCTACTTACTCTGTTTAGAATGTAAGTCTTCTTGAATATGTGTTTATGTCATTAACCAGTGTTAGAATATTCTTACACAGAATGTCTTCAATTTTGTTTCCCTGTCATTCATTTGTCTTGTGAGAAGCCAACAGCAAATGTTTTAGATTTTTTTCCTTATTTCCTCTGCCTTTGACCACTTCTTTATTTTTTATTACTCGTATTCTCTAGAATATCATTCTAGATATTTTTATTCCTTTCTTCAGTTGTGTCTAAACATTTATCAAATCAACCCACTGACTTCTTTATTTCAGTTATTTTATTATTTATTTCTCAAATTTTTATTTGATCCTTTATTATAGTTTCTAATTTCATGCTTAAATTTTCAAGCATTGCTATTTTTACTTATTTCAACAAATAAAGTATATTTTAAAGTTTCCGTTTGATTTATTAATATTGCTTCTTTCCTCATATACTTGCTTACTTTACTTATATGATGAATATTTTGTTATTTCATTTCTTAAAAAAAATTTGAGGCCTCAGATGGTATTATATTATTTCAGAAGATTTGCATATTTTATATTCCAAGTAATATGGGGTTACCTCAATCCAATTTTAAGTTTTGAGATTGCTTCAAAATCTGAGCTTCTGGGGTGCCTGGGTGGATCAGTCAGTTAGGCATCCCACTTTGGCTCAGGTCATGATCTCAAGGTAAATGAGTTCAAGCCCTGCATGGCGTTTTGTGCTGACAACATGGAGCCTGCTTCAAGTTCTGTGTCTCCCTAACTCTGTCCCTCCCATGCCCCTGCTCTCTCTCTCTCTCTCTCTCTCAGAAATAAACATTTTTTAAATCCCAGCTTCGGGTCACCTGAGTGGCGCAGTCAGTTAAGCATGTGACTCTTGATTTTGGTTCAGGTCATGATCTCACAGTTTGTGTGCTGTAGCCCCGCATCAGGCTCTGTGCTGACAGTATGGAGCCTGCTTGGGATTTTCTCTCTCTCTCTCTCTCTCTCTCTCTCTCTCTCTGCCTTCTTATTCACACATGCCCTCTCTCTCTCAATCTTTCTCAAAATAAATTTTAAAATATTTAAAAAAAAATTCAAGGTTGCATTTAGTTTAGCCTCATTGCTAAAGAGCATTCTTTTGGTGTCCCAACACAAACTGAATGTGGTTTATCATGGCCTTATATCAGATGACCATAAAAATAACTTCTATGAGCCACTTCTTTGAAATGAACAAACAGTCCCAGGGGAAAAGACCCAAATTCTCCACTTACTTTCCTGGGCCTCCATCTTCTCCAAGACTATTGGATGGTAGTAATTTACTATTTTAGGCTTTTCAATATATTTGAGCAGTCTTTAAATATAATTTCTTTAGTTTTTGATTGTCCTTAATGAGGGAATTGGTGCATATAGCTTAGTGCACCAGTCCTGCAGTATTCTCCAGGATGAATCTCTTAACCTTCAGGTAAGTGTGACTAGTAAAGGACATTGAAGACACATCCAAAAACCAACTACTTTATATTTTATTCAGTGATCAATAATGATTAACTTTATCTTCATTCTTTAGCACTAATGTTCCAAATTTTATGTGGACAGGTAAAATATATATTTCCCCATTGCTTTTCAGCCACAAATTCACTGAAGTGATGTGTGAAACTTCTGGCTTCTTTTTTCTTCTTTTTTAATTGAAAGATAGTTGACATACAATATTATGTTAGTTTCAAGTGCACAAAATAGTAATTCAACAACCTATACATTGCACTATGCTCACCATGATAAGTGTAGTCTCCATCTATCAGCATACAATTATTCCAATACTATTGAGTGTTTTCCCCCATGCCATACTTTTTATTTATTTTATAACTGAAAGTTTGTGCATCTTAACTTCTTGGTTTATTTTAAGGGAATGGCCATGCCTCCACTTCTGTTTCTTCCCCTGTCTTACTAGATGAATGTGAATGTGTTACCATGCTCTCTCTGACCATATGGGCAAGGTCTTGGCCTAGAGATTCTGTGAAACTGTCCTACTGGCCCTATGCCACACACCCAGGTTGCTTCTTGAGAAAGGAATGCATTTCTATTTTATTTAAGCTATTGAAGGTAGAAATTTGACTTGTCACCCTGTCCAATCTGTACCCTGATCAGTATAAATTGTATCCCCCAGAGTGGGTTGATGCTAAGATAAAATCAAGTACATGGAGGGGCGCTTGGGTGGCTCAGTCGACTCTTTATTTTGGTTCAAGTCATGATCTTGTGGTTCACAGGTTTGAGTCCCATGTTAGGCTCCTTGTTCACAGTGTGGAGCCTGCTTAGGATTCCTTCTCTCCCTCTCTCTCTGTCTTCTCACACACTCTCTCTCTCTCTCTCAAAATAAATAAATAAACTTAAAAAAATCAAGTACCTATAGCATGTAGTATTGCCTGAGAGTAGGCAAACTAGAGAAACCTGAGATGACAAGAAAATGGATTCCCTTACAAAGAATCCAGAAAGAAATGCAGTCCTGCTTATAGCTTGCTCTCAGTCCTATGAGGCATATCCCAGGTTTCTGACCTGTGGAAGATTAATATAGTAAATGTGTGCTGTTTTTCAGTCAGTAAGTTTGTGGTAATTTGTTATGATAGCATAGGAAATAAATAAACTGAAGTAGGATTCAGACCCACACCATCTATCTCCATGTTCTAAGTTGTTTCTTTTACCTGGTAATTTTCATTATGCCAAAAGATCATTTGGTGAAACTGTCTTTTGTAGAACCTTGCACAGGAAACCATGTTCTAACAAGCCTGCTGACAACACACAAAAAATATTGATATATTTTTGGCTGCTTCTTGCTGTCCTCACCAAAGCCTTCAAGGAAGACAAAGTTGAGCCTTGAAGAAATGTCTCTGAGGAAGCGGCCTTGCCAGTAGATAGAATGTGGCTTCAAGCTATCATGTGGCAGTTCCTGTTAAGAACCCCAGCACTGGGTGTTATACATAAGTGATAAATCACTAAATTCTACACCTGAAACCAATTTTACCATATATGTTAACTAAGTAGACTTTAAATAAAAATTCAAATAAAAAAGAAACCCCAACTAAACAATGTGACTATCACTGTGGCATAAACCAGATAGATGTGAATTCCCATCTAAGCCTATGGCTTCAAATGACCTCCAGACAGCCACCATTAACTGAGAAAGAAAGAGACATGGAAGAACACAGAAGGCATTAAACCAACACCATGATTTTGGGAGTACAAACTATATAGAAAAGAGATGTCTTTGGCTGTTGATGCAAATAGACTGGATGCATAAATAATGTTTGAAAGAATTTATTTCTGAAGTAATTCCAAGTCTGGCCTTGGGACTCTAGGACTCCAACATTCACTTCTAGGAAACCGCTTATGAATGATAAGGGGTCCCCTTAAAGGGTATTTCCTCCAATGTCCATTCCAACTTGGGTGTGAAGAAGAAAGATAACAGCTTCTAGGAGGACAAATCTCAGGGTGGCCAGATGGACATTCCATGGAAAACATTCCACTGCTGATGCAGCAAGTGTTAGTAATTCCTGAAAACTGTGATCCCTTTAGTAAATGGATGGGGATTTGTGTTACATTCTTAAAACAGAGATGGTTATTGGACTGGGGAAAGGGTACTCATGGGTATCTGTGTGTTCAAAGATGTGGACTGATCCCAACATCCAAAACAGAACTTTTGATTTCCCTGAGCCCATGGTTGCCCTTACAGCTGGCCATGGTCGCAAACACAGTTTCACCTGACCATGAGAATATCTCTGTCTTCTCCTTCCTCTTTTCTCCACTCTCCTGTCGCTGGGATGTGGATACAGTTCTGAGCCAGGCTTTGCAAATGAGTGTAATATCTTGGGATTGGCAGAGGACAAGATGAAAGGAGCTTGATATCCAGTCCTACTGATCCATCACACTTGCCTTGGATTGTCTCTACTGCTACTTCAGAGAAAAATAAACTTCTGCCTTGTACAAGCAACTCGATTTTGAAGTTAATATTTATAAATCAATATATGTTTCCTGCTTTTGATTTTGTAATAAAGCAAATAGCTAAATTTGAGAACACATAAAATTACAGTTACTAAATGTATGTTTTTATTTAGCATCCTCTTCTAAGAAATGGGCAAATGAGTATAGAATTCTTTTCCACGTGAAAGTACTCTGGTTGTCTGGCAGAAATGTATTTATATGACTTTTTAGAATGAAGACTGGGATAAAAAGATATCTCTTTCTGATATTGAAAATGCCAGTAAAAGCTATTTATATGATTTCAAGAAGCTTATTCAAGTGTTATATCACATAAATAGATTGAGTAGCTCAAAAAGCCACAAACTATCATTTTTAGAACTAAGGAACTTTTAAAGCTCAAAATAATCAGTTTTTGTAAAAAGACAAAAATTGGGCCCAAGCTACTCAATCATTGAGTTTGACTCATCGTCACCATATAATGTTTCCTTTGCTTTACTCTTCTGATGAAGAAATTGAGGATATCTTACAGGAAGTATTTAAAAACCACAACCAGTTCCTGTAGCAAGTCATAGGAAATGAAATCTATAGTTTAATGTAATCACATAAGGGAATAGGAATTAATTTGCTACTCTATTTCAACCTCTTTGTCTCCTCTTTAGTGTCTGATGAAGCTCTTAAAGTACTTTTTTTTTTTTAATTTTTTTTTTCAACGTTTATTTTATTTTTGGGACAGAGAGAGACAGAGCATGAACGGGGGAGGGGCAGAGAGAGAGGGAGACACAGAATCGGAAACAGGCTCTAGGCTCTGAGCCATCAGCCCAGAGCCCGACGCGGGGCTCGAACTTGCGGACCGCGAGATCGTGACCTGGCTGAAGTCGGACGCTTAACCGACTGCGCCACCCAGGCGCCCCTCTTAAAGTACTTTTTAAGAAGAGTTTTTACTTAACATTGAGCTTAGAAATTTGTATTGTGAGTGTGTGTGCAGGAAGTCACTAACTTATTTAACCTAATTACAGAAGCGACATCCTATTTCCCAACCCCTTTAAAGTAAGCCCTGTCCTTTCTTTAAATTTTCCTTATTTAGGTGCCTGGGTGGCTCAGGCAGTGAAGTGTCTGACTTCAGCTCAGGTCATGATCTCATGGTTTGTGGATTCCAGTCCTGAATTGGGCTCTCTGCTATTAGTGCAGAGCCTGTTTGGGATCCTCTGTCTGTCTGTCTCTCTCTCTCTCTCTCTCTCTCTCTGTCTGCCCTCCCCTGCTTGCTCTCTCTCCCTCTCAAAAAAAGTAAACATTAAAAAAATAATAAATACATTTTTCATATTATTTTTTGATAATTTCATTAAAATATGCTTGTGCTCCACATAACATGTGCTCCACATATGCTTGTGCTCCACAGAGAGAGAGAGGGAGAGAAAGAATCCCAAGCAGGCTCCATGCTGCTAACACAGAGCCTGACCTGAGCCTCAATCTCACAAACTGTGAGATCATGACCTGAACTGAAATCAAGAGTTGGACACTTAAGCAACGAACCGACCCAGGTGCCCTTAATTTTTTTATAAATCAAAGCATACTTCACAAAGCAAAAACTTCTCTGGCTTGCTTAATATATATATATATATATATACATATATATATATATATATATATGTATATATATATATTATGTATATACGTATATTGCTTAATATATATATATATATATACACACACACACACATATATATATATATATATATGTATATATATATATATGTGGCCCTGAGTGCTGATATATGCCACTGGATTCATTTCTTTTCATTGCTGATTACTATCCCATATATGACTATATTGTTATTTAATTGTTACATATTGGCCAACATTTGATTTATACCCACTTGTTTACTATTTCAAATGGTGAAATTGTAGTTCTTTATATATACTGGTGCATGTATTCAAGAGTTTCTCAAGGAAGTAAGATTGATGGTTCATAGTGCACATTTTTAACACTAACAGATTATGACAGGCTGAACAATTAATGCATCTATGAAAGTTCCACATATATATGACAAAATGTGATATTGTCAGACTTTTCAATTTTGTTTCTAAGCTGGTGGATATTAAAAGACATCTCATTGTGGTTTTCATTTATGTTTACTGATGGGGTTTCTGATTATTGGCCAATTGATTTTTACATTGAAGTCCTTGTCATTTGTTTGTTCTTGTCATTTTTATTAGTGTTTTTTTAAAAAAAAATAATTTATAAAAGTTTGTATGATCATTTACCAGTCCGTGGCGCACCATCTCACTTTCTGAAATATTTATGTGATAGAATGTATAAAGCTTTATGTTTTGTGGTATTTAATTCTTATTTAAGAAACTCCCATGCTCCTACTCCAAGATGAAAATAACCTTTCTTCATACAATCTTTCAAATGTTTTTGTATTGCCCTTCATATGTAAGTTCTTATCCATCTGGAATTGTGCAGATGGTGTGGCATGGAGGGAGGGTGTGTCATATAATCTATTTTGATCCAATTTATTGTTCTATCTGGATAACCAAATGGATCAGCACTTTTTATTAAGAACTCCATCTTTTCCCCACAATTCTCCCATAAATCAGGTTTTCCTATGTGATGGGGATTGCTCAACTGGTCCATTTGTCTATCCCTGTGCTAATATCACTGTTTAAACTACTCTATTATTTGAGTAAGCCTTGGTATCTTATAAGACATGTTATCCTGATATGCTATTCTTCTGGAATTCCTAGACTATTAGAATTCTGTGTTTTAATGTAAATTTTAGAACTAGACTTTAAAGGAATGTGCATACTCACACACACACACACACACACACACACACACACACGAAACAACTTTAGTATGTTGGTTGGAGTCATCTTGAATTTATTTGCTGATTTAGGGATGATTAGCATCATCTGAGGTTTTTTTTAAACACCACATAAATTTCCACTTATTTAAATCTTAATATCTTTTATGAAATGTGTATAATTTTTTTTCCATAACATCTTACACTTATTTTGTTAGATGTTTTTTTCCTGGTAAATGGAAACTCTTTTCACTATGAAGTATTATCCTTACTGCAAGGAATGCTTTTCCTATGAAGTTTCATGTAACTAGAGCTGAAACAACTTTCTTTTGTGCCTATATTTTTTGGATGCTAAATATAAATATTTCTACATGTTTTTGCTTGGGTAAAGATGGAATTGACTTTGTATATTGATTTTGTATTTAGCAACACAGCTAAAATAACTATTCTAATATTTTAGTATAGAATAATCAGGGTTTTTCTATATGGACAGTATTAAGATAGGTACATAATGAGAGTTTTGTTACTTTTATAATCTTAAAATATCTTTTCATCTATTTTTACTTAACCCAATAAGCTAGGAAGTTCAGTAAACTTTTAAAAAATAAAACAATGATAGTGAAAACCTACGTTCTGATAATAAAGACCTTTCACACTTTTACCATAAGATGTTTGTTTAAGAACCATGTCAGAAGAAATTTGTTTGTAATAGGATTTAAATAATGAAGTTCACAAAGAGACTCAAAAAAAACAAAGTATTTTCAACTTTTTTTTCACAAGTGCTTTTTGTTTCTTAGGGCATCCATATTGAAGTATAATTGACTTAAAAACAAGTCATATGTATTTAAAATATACAATAAAATAAGTTTTAACAAAAAAAAAAAACCCAGATGTTTGCTATACATGTTTTAAATATACTTTTAATTTAAAAAAGTTTTGGACTTACAGAAAAATTGTGAAGATAGCATGAAAACTTACCGTACATCTAACACCCAGTTTCTCATATTGTTAACATATTATATTAGCTTCGTCTATATAATTCATAGTTTTCAGGCTTTGTTTTTTATTACTTGGACATTTTTGAGGAGGATTGGTCCAGTATTGTGTAGAATGTCCTTCAATTGGGATTTGTCTGATGATTTTCTCACAGTTAGATTCAAATAGAATAAGGGTTTTTATTTATTTTATTTTTTTCAGTTTTATTTATTTATTTATTTATTTATTTATTTATTATCTTTTAACTAGGCTCCATGCCCAACGTGGGGCTTGAACTCGTGACCCTGAGATTGCGAGTTGTGTTCTCTACCAACTGAGCCAGGCATGCACCCCACAAGTAAGGGGTTTTGGAAGGAAAACCACAGAGGCAAAGTGCTACTCTCATCACATCATGTAAGGAGTACTATGGATATAATTTATTACCAGAACTTATCACTGTTGATGCTAACCTTGATAATGTGGCTAAGGCAGTGTTTGGCCAGTTTCTCCACTGTAAAGTCACTCTTCTCCAACCTTTTTCCAGGCTGTACTCCTTGCAAGTCTCTATACACACAGGAACTGGGGAGACGTGTTCTACCTCCTTGAAATGGGAATATTTACATAAATTATTTGGATGGAATTTTTCTGCAAAGCAGAATTTTGTATTATCACTTATCTATTTATTTATTCTCATTTATTTATGTCAATATGGAATCATGGATATTTTATACTCCATCCTGCAAACTACTACTACTTTTTAAATTTTGTTGAGTAGGGGTTTGGGTTCCTTTTATTGTATTATGCCATTAGAAACCAAAATGTGGGCCCCTAGGAGTGCTCATTGTTATCTGGAGTTGTGCCATTGTTTCTAGGCCCTCAGCTGACAGAGCAAGTCATGGGTATATACTAACCCATATCCATAAATATATGGATGTTCACTTATAATCTATAAATAAGGTGACATATACCAATCTGTATCTATGTTAAGCTAAGCATTGATTCATACTGATTTCTCAAATTCTCATTCTTTACCATGTGAATTATTCTATTATTGTGACTATTCTACTTTCCTCTTGGTTATTTGTAACTTCTCACCCAAACATTGAGAATCCTGGCTCCCAACACCTGCCATCTATTTTCTTAATTGTTCAATTCCTATAGAATTTCCTATAGAAACCTATAGGTTTCAGAATTGCTAATCCATGCCTACATGGGAAATAATTTTATCAAGTAGGGATATATAGTTGTACAGTTTTTGTGTTTGGTCTTAGAGACTTCACTCATTTCTAAAGTTAGCTGACACCTTTACCTGACACACTCTTCAGTGAGGTCGTTTCATCCATTTGTAGCACAGTTATTTGTAATACAGTTGCATTGTCTTGTTGCATTCTGCATTCTATCTTGAATTCCTTAAACCTACCGTAACATTTTTTAAAAATTTTTATACATTCACACAAATTCTATGGGTTTTGACAAATGTAGTGTTGTATGTCCACATTACAATATCATAAAAAATGGTTTTGCCTTTCAAAACATCTCTTGTGCTTCATATGTTCTAATCCTGTGTCCCCACACCAAAGCAAAACAAAGCAGAACCTGGAAACCACTCATCTGTCATCTCTATAGTTTGCTTTTTCCTGAATATTGTGCAAACAGAATCATACAGTATATAGCCTTTTCATTTGACACTGCATTTAAAATTCATCTCTCCTTGAATATTTTGGTAACCCAATCTTTTTATTAAAATTTTTTTGGGGAGGCACATGGGTGGCTCAGTTGGTTGACCTTCCAACTTTGTCTCTAGTCATGATCTTGTGGTTCTGTGGGTTCTGGCCCTATATCAAGCTCTGTGCTGACAACTCAGAGCCTGGAGCCTGCTTTGGATCTGTGTCTCCCTCTCTCTGTCCCTCCCCTCTTAAAATAAATAAACATTAAAATTTTTTTGAAATAAATATTTGAAGACTATTCCATTGTATGACTATACCACACATTGATTTTTCATTTGCCTACTGAAAAACATCTTAGTCATTTAAAGGTTTTGGTAATTATAAATTATATTATTATTATATAATATTATATATTATTATTATTTAATAATAATATATAATTATAATATATAATATATAAATATATATAAATAATATATAAATAATTATATATTATTACAAACCTTTGCCTACTGGCTTTGTGTGAATATAAGTTTTAAGTAAATTGGATAATGAATAAAATACAATTGCTGAATTCTATAGTAAATCGATGTTTAGCTTTGTAACTATATGTTAATTTGGATGTAAATTTAAAAAAATAAAAAATAAAACAAGTTAATAAAAAAAAGGAAAAAAAAGGAAATGCCAAATTATTTTCCTGTCTGCACAATTTTACAATTTCACCAGCAATAAATGAGAGTTTCTGTTGCTGTACATCCTTGCCAACAATTAGTGCTGCCAGTCAATTTGCTTTTTGTATTTTAGCTATTTTAATAGATGAGTAGTGGTATTTCATTGTTTTAACATGCAATCCCCTAATTGTAAATGATGTTGAACAATTTTTCATATGTGTAATAGTCATCTCAAAAACTTTGGTGAGATACCTGTTGAAATCTTTTGCCCATTTTTCAATTGCATTGTACTGTTGAATCTTATTCTATATATCTTTAATAGATTCCTTTAGTGAGATCAAGGAATTTTTCTTCTTTCTGCTAGGAATTTTAATAAAAAATGGGTTTTAAATGTTATCAAAATGGGGCGCCTGGGTGGCTCAGTAGGCTGATCATCTGACTTCAGCTCAGGTCATGATCTCACAGCTCGTGAGTGTGAGCCCCGCATTGGGCTCTATGCTGACAGGCACAGAGCCTGGAGCCTGCTTTGGATTCTGTGTCTCCCTCTCTGCCTCTTCCCTGATCATGCTCTCTCTCTGTTTCAAAAATAAATGAGTGCTTGTCCTCCTTAACATAAGAGACTCTTAAATATGGAGAACAAACAGAGGGTTACTGAAGGGATTGTGGGAGAGGGGATAGGATAAATGGATAAAGGACATTAAGGAATCTACTCCTGAAATCATTGTTGCACTATATGCTAGCTAATTTGGATGTAAATTAAAAAAAAATAAAATTAAAAAAGTAAAAAAATAATAAAAAAATAAAATATTTTTAAAAATACCAAAAAATAAATGAACATTAAAAATTTTAAAAAATAATAAATAAATGTTATCAAAATTGCTTGTGTTTTTGTAAACTAGAGGTTATGATATAATCAATTTCCAATCTGATAATATAATATATTACATTAGTTGATTTGTTAATGAAAGGTAAAATTACATTTTTGGGATATTTTGTAACTTGATGCATTCCCTTTTTTATACATTGATGATCAATTATGTTTATTTAAGTTTTTTAATATATTTTCATTGGAAAAATTAGTATATCTACTGGTTATATATATTTTTAGTGAGTTTTTTTTGCATCTTGTGTCAATTTTGATAAGTAACATAATTCTGGAAAGTTGTCAATTTCATCTATGTTAAATGTTATATATAATGATATGAATTTTTTTTAAATATCATTTTCTTAACTTGTTTGCATATTTACTGTTTATCCTTATTTCCTCTTTTTTATTACTATCATCATTTATGTGTTCTGCTCTCTTTTTCCTCAGTCAAATTCACTATGAGTTTAATGATTTTTCTGATTGTTTTCAAAGAACATACTTTTGACTGTTGATTCTACTGTGTTTTCTTTTTATAAACTTATGTTCTATTAATTATATTTGCTTCTTTCCATGTAATTTGTATCTTTATTTATCTAAGTTTTAAACTAGACATTTATTTTACTGTTACTTTTTTTTCTTTACCCTATAAACATTTAAGGTTAAAATAATTTCTTTATATCCCACAAGATTTAAAACATTATGTTTTCTAAAATTTATGTCTAAATATTTATAATTTTGATGATCACTTTTATCTGTCTTATGAGTTCTTTAAATGTAGGTATGAATTCCAAATGTATGGGATTTTAAAGCTACTTTTAATATGTACTTCTGATATATTCATTTTGATCTGAAAGCATGCTTATTATGCATGGTAGTTATCTATGAAAAAATCAAACTTTACAAAATTAAGTGGCTGACTTTTGTTGTATAATCAACCTTTACAAAACTAAGTGGCTTATAATAATAAGCTTTTATTTAGCTCATGTGTCTTGACTGGGATTTCTCATGTTTCTGGAGGATAGCTGGTTATTTTATTTAGAATGACCTTTATTTGGATGACTAGCCTGACAACTCCAGACCACATCTTTTGGAAAGTTCTCATGTTGAAGGCAGTGGGCAAAAGAGAACATGGAAACATACAAAAGCAAGGCACAATCTCAGTCCAGATTAAAATGAGTGAACTGGAGTTCACCTCTTAGAGGAATGGCATAGGATAGGGGAAGAGATAAAGTACTGGGCATTTTATTAATGCAATCAGTCTATACAGCAAGTTACCAATCTTACACATATTTTTGAAGGTTGCTTTTAAGTAAGTGATCAATTTCTATAAATGACCCCAAAATTTTAAAAGACTAAGTAGTCTTTATTTGAGAGATGTATAAGATGCAGAAATGCCTATCATATCAAACTTTTTAAAATTTTAAGAAGGATTTAGAAAGGAATTTAGTTAATTTTACTTATTTATTTTCCAGTTTGATTGAGATATAATTGACACATAATATTGTATACATTTTAGGTGTACAAAATAATTTGATATATTTACATGTTGTAAAATTATTAGTGCATTAAATTTACATAACATGCATCACCTCACATTTTTTCTTGTGATAACTTTTAAGATCTGTTCTCTTAACAACTTTCAAATATGTAATACAGTATTGTTAACACTTGTCACTGTGGTCCACATTACAGTCACATGATTTATTTATTTTATGACTGAAAATTTTTGTGTTATGACCCCCTTCATTCATTTTTTCCATACCCTATCTTTTGCCTCTGGCAACCATCAATTTTTTGTTCTCTGTATCTATGGCTGTTTTGTTCTCTGTATCTATGGCTGTATCTATGTTTGTTTACTTGTTCTAGATTCCACACACAGTGACATCATGCAGTATTTGTCTTTCTCTGTCTGACTTATTTCACTTAACATAGTGCCTTAAATGTTTATCCACATTATCCTAAATGACAGGATTTCCATCTCTATGGCTATGGAATAACCCAGTGTGTGTGTATGTGTGTGTGTGTGTGTGTGTGTGTAACATCTATTTATTCATTAATAGACACTTAGGTTGTTCCCATGTTTTGGTTATTGCAAATAGTCCTGTAATGAACATGGTGCAGATATCTCTTTGAGATAATGATCACAATTACTTCAAACTCACACCCAGAAATGTAATTTCTCTGTCATATGTTTGTTTTTTTATTTTTAGTTTTTGATGAAGCCCCATAGTGTTTTTCATGGGGGCTATGTCAATTTAAATTTAAGCCAACAGTGTACAGGGGTTCTCTTGTTTATACATCCTTAATAGCAATTGCTATCTCTTCTTGTCTTTTAGATAATAGCCATTCTAACTGGTATAACGTGATATCTCACTATGACTTTGATTTGCATTACCTAATGATTACTGATGTTGAGCATTTTTCCATGTGTCTGTTGGCCATCTGTATGTTTTCTTTGGAAAAACTGTCTATCAGGTCTTCTGACTGTTTTTTAATTGGATTGTTTGTTTCATATTTCTTTAAATATTTATTTATTTTTTAGAAAGAATGACAGAGTGTGAGCAGGGGAGGGGCAGAGAGACAGGGAGACACAGAATCCGAAGCAGGCTCCAGGATCTGAGCTATCAGCACAGAGCCTGACGTGGGGCTTGAACCTATGAACCATAAGGCCATGATCTGAGCTGAAATCTGATGTTTAACTGACTGAGCCACTGACGCACCCCTGTTTCTTTGTTTTTGGTGTTGAGTTGTATGAATTCTTTATGTATTTTGGATATTAACCCCTTATTAGTTACATCATTTGCCAATATCTTCTTCCATTGAGTAGGTTGCTTGTTTGTTTTGTTGATAGTTTCTTTCACTGTTCACAAGCTTTATAGTTTGATGTAGTCTCAAATGTTTAATATTGCTTTTGTTTATTTCACCTGAGGAGATAATTCCATGAAATGTTGCTAAGGCCAATGTCCAATAAATTACTGCCTGTTCCTTTTAGGAGTTTCATGGTTTCGGGTCTTAAATCTAGGTCCTTTAGCAATTTTGAGTTTATTTTTGTATATGGCCTAAGAAAGTGTTTCAGTTTGGGGGCACCTGGATGGCTCGGTCAGTTAAGCATCTGACTTTGGCTCAAGCTATGATCTCACGGCTGGTGGGGTTGAGCCCTGTGTTGGGCTCTGTATTGACAGCTCAGAGCCTGGAGCCTGCTTGGAATTCTGTGCCTCCTTCTCTCTCTGCCCCTCCCCCACTCATGCTCTGTCTCTCAAAAATAAACAAACAATAAAACAATAAAAAAGAAAGTGGTTCAGTTTTGTTTTTTCACCCATAACTGTCCTGTTTTCCCAACACAATTTATTGAAGAGACTTTTTCCCATTTTATATTCTTTCCATTTTTGTTGTAGATGAATTGACCATATAAGTATGGCTTTATTTTGAACTCTAAATCCTGTTCTATTGATTTATGTGTCCATTTTTGTGGCAACACCATGTTGTTTTGATTACTATAGATTTGTAAGGTGGCTTAAAATCTGTAATTGTGATACTGTCATCTCTATTCTTCTTTCTCAAGATTGCTTTGGTTACTGGGGTCTTTGTGATTCCATAAAAATTTTAGGATTATTTATTCTAGTTTTGCAACAGTGAGACTGATATTTTGATAGAAATTTCATTAAAACTATAGATTGCTTTGGGGAGTAGAACATTTTAAGCATATTAATGTTCACAATACATAACCATGGATTTGTATCCATTTGTTTGTATCATTTTTAATTTCCTTCATTAATATCTTATAGTTTTCAGAGCACAGGTTTTTCATCCCCTTGGTTAAATTTATTACTAGGCATTTTATTCTTTTTGATGCAATTTTAAATGAGATTTTTAAAAATTACTCTTTCTGCTGGTTTGTTATTAGTATTTAAAAATGCAACAGATTTCTGTGTACAAAATTTGTTTTATTATAACTTTATTAACTTTATTTGTTATTTCTAATAGTTTTTTTTTAGTCATGTCATATAGAAATACTGACGGTTTTCTTCCTTTCTTTTTTTTTTAAATCAATTTGGATATCATTGATTTCCTTTTCTTGTCTGATTGTTTTGACTAGCACTTCCAGTACTATGTTAAATAAAAGTTTTGAATGTGAACATCTTTGTCATCCTTATTTTAGTAAAATCTTTTAGTTTGTCTCCATTGAGTATGATGTTAGCTGTGGGTTACTCACATAAGGTATTTATTATTTTGAGGTATCTTCCTTCTCAATCCACTTCATTGAGAATTATATCATGAACAGATGTATTTGTCAAATAATTATTCTTCCTCTATTCTGATGATTGTATGGTCTGTATCCTTCATTTTCTTAATATGGTGTATCCCACTGATGGATTTGCAGGTATTGAATCCTTGTATCCCTGGAATAAATCCCACTCAATTGTGGTGAATGATATTTTTATGTATTATTAAATTCTGTTTGCTAATACTTGGTTGAGAATTTTTTAATCAATGTTCATTAAGGATATTGGTCTGTAATTTTCTTTCTTTCTTTTCCTTTTTTTTTTTTTTGGTACTGTCTTTGGTCTTCATATCAGGACAATGTTAGCCTTGTAGAATGTATTTGGAAGCATTTCTCCTGTTGATATATTTTTTGAATAGTTTGAAAAGAATAGGTGTTAACTCTTTAAATTTTTCCTAGAATTCACCTGTGAATCTATCTGGTCCTGGATTTTTGTTTGTTGGGAAGTTTTGGGGTATTGATTCAATGTTTCTTTGTAGTAATCAGTCTGTTCAGATTTTATATTTCTTTTTATTTTTAATAAAGTTGATTTATTTATTTGAGAGAGTGTGAGTAGGGATGGGCAGAGAGAGAGGGAGAGGGGGAGAATCCCAAGAAAGTTCTGCACTGTCAGTCCAGAGCCTCATGCAGAGCTTGAACTCACAAACCATGAGATTATGACCTAAGGAAAACTCAGGAGTCAGATACCCAATCAACTCAGCCACCCAGGTGCCCCAATCTCTTCTTGATTTAGAGTTGGAAGATTGCATGTTTCTAGGAAGTTATTAATTTAGTTTTAAGTTTTTATTTACTTCCAGTTACTTAATATATAGTTAGTATTATTTTTCAGGTGTATAATATAGTGATTCAATGCTTCCATACATAATCCAGTGCTTATCACAACAAGTTCCTTCCTTGATCCCCATTACTTATTTAACCCATCCCATCACCACCACCTCCCTTCTGGTAATCATCCATTTTTTCTCTATAGTTAAGAGTTTATTTCTTGGTTTGCTTCTCTTCCTTTTTTTTCCCTTGCTAATTTATTGTTTCTTAAATTCCACATATGAGTGAAATATATGGTATTTGTCTTTCTCTAACTTATTTATTTCACTTAGCATAATACTCTCGAGTTCTGTCCCAAAGCAAATCTACACATTTAATGTAATCCTGATCAAAATACCAACAGCATTTTTCACAGAGCAAATAGTTCTAAAATTCATATGGAACAACCAAAGACCCTAAATAGCCAAAACCACCTTGAGAAAGAAAAGCTGGAATCATCACAATTCCGGACTTCAAGTTATATTACAAAGCTGTAGTAATCAAAACAGTATGCTACCAGCACACAAATAGACACATAGATCAATAGAACAGAATAGAAAACCTAGAAATGAAACCACAACTATATGATCAATTAATCTTTGACAAAGTAGGGAAGAATATCTAGTGGGAAAAGTACAGTATCTTCAACAAATGGTTTTGGGAAAAGTGGACAGCCTCATGCAAAAGAATGAAACTGGACCACTGTCTTACACCATGCACAAAAACAATTTCAAAATGGATTAAAGACCTAAATTTGAGACAGAAAACAATAAAAATCCTAGAAGATAATACAGGCAGTAACTTCTTTGACATGGGCCATAGCAAATTCTTTCTGGATATGTCTCCTATGTCAAGAGAAACAAAAGGAAAAATAAACTTTTGCGACTGCATCAAAATAAAAAGCTTCTGCATAGTGAAGGAAACACAGCAAAACTAAAAGGCAACCTACTGAATGAGAGAAGATATTTGCAAATGACATATCAGATAAAGAGTTAGTATCCAAAATATATGAAGAACTTACCAAACTCAACATCCCCCAAAAAAGAACAATCCAATTAAAAAATGGACAGAAGAGACATGAATAGACATTTTGTCCAAAGAAGGCATACAGATGGCAAAAAGACACATGAAAAGATGCTCAATATCACTCATCATCAGGAAAATGAAAATCAAAATACAATGATATATCACCTCACACTTGTCAGAATGGCTGAAATAAACAACACAGAAAACAACAGGTACTGGTGAGAAAGGAGAACCCTCTTACAGTCTTGGGAGGAATGTAAACTGGTGCAGCCACTCTGGAAAACAGTATGGTTTCCTCAAAAAAGTTAAAAATATGATCAACCAATGGCACTACGAGGTATTTACCCAAAGAATGCCAAAATATTAATTCAAAGGGATATAGACACCCCAATGTTTATAGCAGCATTATCTACAATAATCAAATTATGGAAACAGCCCAAGTTTCTGTCAACTGATGAATAAAGAAGATGCTTTTTAAAAAAGTTTTCAACTAGACTTGTAAGTAAATTATGAGGCATCATTTTAATGACTTAGTATTTATCATTACCTGTGAATTTTACACATACATTATATGTCTTTATGATATTAACCAGCATCCTTTTATTTTCTTTTTTTAATGTTTACTTATTTTAAGAAAGAGGAGAGAGGAGAGAGACAGAGACAGAGAGAATATGAGTGGGGGAAGGGCAGAGAGGGAGGCAGAATCTAAAACAGCCTCTGTGCTGCCCCAACATGAGGCTCAATACCATGAACCATAAGATCATGATCTGAGCCAAAATCAAGAGTTGGAAACTTAACCAACTGAGACACCCAGGCATGGTAACATCCTTTTATTGTCATGTGAAGAATACCCTTAGCACTTCTTATGAGGCAAATCTAGTTGTGACAAACTCACTCGACTTTTTTATTTAGGAAAATCTTGATCTCACCTTTATTTCTAAAGAACAGATTTTCCAGTACGTTATTCTTTATTGATAGTGTTATTCTTTTAATATTTTGAACATGTTATCTCACTTCTTCTGGTCTGCACAATTTCTATTGAAAAATCTGCCTATAGTTTTATGGGTGGATGGGGGAATGGGTTTTCTTGTATGTGACAGCAGCTTTTCTCCTACTGCTTTCATTTTTTTATTTATTATATTTTTATTTTATTTTGTTATTTTGAATATGAAATTTATTGTCAAATTGGTTTCTGTACAACACCCAGTGCTCATCCCAACAGGTGCCCTCCTCAATGCCCATCACCCACTTTCCCCTCCCTCCCACCCCCCATCAACCCTCAGTTTATCAGTTGATTCTCAGTTTTTAAGAGTCTCTTATGGTTTTCCTCCTTCCCTCTCTATAACTTTTTCCCCCCTTCCCCTCCCCCATGGTCTTCTGTTAAGTTTCTCAGGATCAATTGCTCTTTGTATATGACTTTTGTCATTTTAATATAATGCATTCAATGTAGCCAATATATATGTCTAATGGGAATTCTAGAAAGAAAGGAGGAGAACGATGGTGAAAATATTTAAATAGACTAAAATTTGTTTTCATCTGAGAAATGTATGAAACACAGCAGATTTGGGAGTCTTATTAAGCAGCAGAATACAAAATAATTCTTACATACATTATGCTAAATCTGTAGGAAAAACACTGAAGATTTTACAGGAGGCAGAGAGGAAAGCAGATTACCTCAAACTGGTGGAAACTAGACACTCAACAACAGGAAGGGAAGTCAGAAGATGGTGGAATCATATATTCAATATGATGACAAATGTATTCTGCTGGATATTTATTTTCTTTTTCATTCATTCTTTCTTTCTAGAATATGTATTTCTAGACATATATTACATTGCAACCATTTCTCCTAAATTCTATTTCAGTTTCTCTATTTATTGGTCTCTCTGTGCATTATTTTGCATGATTCTTCACATTCCAATTCCAGTTTGCTAAATAACTCTTTATTTCTAATGTTGTTGAACATTTCCATTGATTCTTTTCAAAATGATTCATTTATTTCCTCAATTTCTATCTTGTTTTCTTTTCATATATGCTAGCTTATTTTTATATTTTCTTATTTTTATTGATATTTTTAATCTTCCACTACATTTATTTTTAAGTTTATGAAACCTACTTTTAAATATTATCTTTGTTTATTGCAATTTCTGAATTCTCTCATTCCTGATACCTTTGCCCATTGTTTTTGCTTATTTTGCCATGTACCTTTTTTCTTTAAAAGTTTTATCAGTTTTTATTGAAATTTTATATTACATAATACTTTTATGTGTATTTGGTTTTAAATATTTTATTTGTTATTTTTTATTATTGAAGTATAGTTGACATATGATGCTATGTCAGTTTCAGATGAATAACATTGTGATTCAAAAATTCTATTCATTACACAATGCTCACTACAACAGTATTTACCATCTGTCACCATATGACATTATTACACCATTACACAAACTAGATAATTATTTTATCTTTTTTGTATTTATATTTATTTATTTGGTATGGTGTCTTTTAATAAACTATTCATCTTCAAACAATAATTTTTTTTAATTTATTTATTTAAATTCAAGTTAGTTAACACACCATGTAGCATTGGTTTCAAGAGTAAAACCCAGTGATCCATCACTTACATATAACACCCAATGCTCAACCCAACAAGTCCCATCCTCAATGCCCATCACCCGCTTAGCCCATTTCCCCACGTACCTTCCTTCCAGCAACCCTCAGTTTGTTAAGAGTCTCTTACACAGGGGCGTCTGTGTTAAGTGTCTTACTTTGGCTCAGGTAATGATCTCGTGGTCTGTGAGTTTGAACCCTGTCAGCTCTGGGCTGACAGCTTGGAGCCTAGAGTCTGCTTCTGATTCTGTTTCTCCCTCTTTCTCTGCCCCTCTCCACTCATGCTCTGTCTCTCCCTCTTTCTCTCTCAAAAATAAACATTAAAAAACAATTTAAGTCGCTTATGGTTTATCTCTCTCTGTCTCTGTTTTTATCTTATTTTTTTCTTTCTTCCCCTATCTGTTTGTTTCTTAAATTCTACATCTGAGTGAAATAATATGATATTTGCCTTACATTTTTTTAATTTATTTTTTTATTGTGGCTATTCTTTAAAGGGTGATTTTTCCCCCATAGATTCTTCTAAATAAGATTTGTATCATTAGCTTCTCCCAGACCCATGGGGCAACTACCAACTTTAGATCACTTTAAACCAAATTTAAGAAGAAGAGAAAGAAAAGAAGAAGGAAGGAAAGAAGGAAAGAAGGAGAGAAAGAAAGAAAGAAAGAAAGAAAGAAAGAAAGAAATTGTTATTGTGCTATAATATTTTCTAATTCCTTGAAAATAGGGTAAAAGAAGAAACCAGCAGCACTTCAGCTAGGGTTTAAATCCCAAAGGCTTGGCCTGGAAGATGTGTGACATCATTGTCTTTTGGGTTAAAATCTGACCAGCAAAGCAAGCACATGATAAATAGCATCTCTGTGGAAGAAAGAACCAGAACAAGAAATAACACCCAGTTTTCAGTCTGAGGTCACAAAAGATATGAAAATCCAGGTTAGGTGAGGATGAAAAGGCAGATGGTGGGAAAAGTGTGCAGCCAGCTGTAGGTCAGAATTTCCTGAGCCAATAAGGACAAAGCTAGTAAGGAATACAGGCCTCCTAATACTAGCACCACTGCTTCTAAACACCACAATGCCCCATATTATTGAGAATGGTGGAAAATACAAGTTTTCTATATCATACTACATAATTTCTAAAAACCTTCATTCTGCAAAATCACACATGTAGAGGGGAAGATGTATTCAGCCAAACCACTGAAAACCTATGCTATTTTTAAGCAGACCTACAAAAAATAACATCAGTCTGAATTAAAACACTAACCTCATTTTAAAAATATTAACAAACTGAGAGTTGATGGGGGGTGGGAGGGAGGGAGGGTGGGTGATGGGTATTGAGGAGGGCACCTTTTGGGATGAGCACTGGGTGTTGTATGGAAACCAATTTGACAATAAATTTCATATATTGAAAAAAAAAAGAATTGGATGTTAAGAAACATTCTATCCCTCCTTTTGGAAAGCATCCAATTAACACACCATCCAGAAGGGGGGAGAATGGGGGGGGGTGTTAGCAGGAAATATTTTCTTTGATTTATTTATTTTAAAACCTTCATTCAATTTGTAACGTTTAATAAAAGCAGATATTGACTAGAAAAAAAAATAAAGATATATTAACTCTAATGAAAAGAAGAACTACAATCAATAAAAACTTAACCTGAAAAGAGCACATTGATGGAAGCAGGTATAAGGAACAGTAAAGGCTGTGGAGTAATGGAAATAAAGGCAAAGTGATATCCTCATTATCAGGAGATTCAGATGGCAAAGCGCTGCTGGTTTTGTACACTGTGAAGCCATCCAGAGGTGGGTGACGCTGGCTCTTGTGTTAGATTCTGAGAGCACTATGTGTAAAACTAAGACAAAGCACAGGGCCAAAGCCAGCTAGAAGGGGTACTTCAGGTGGCTAGTCTGTAAGCATGTGTTCCTCCCCACCCCCAGCTGGCTACACCCACATTTCTGAATGTCCTTAATGCTCAACTGCTATTAGTTGATGGTACAAAACAATTAAGGGCTCAGGAAAATCACATGTGAACTAAAGCAACTCTGCTTATACTGACATCTTTTCTTATTTACTAATCACATGTGAGCTTATTTCCTATGCAGAAAGACATTCTGTAGCAGAACAAATAGTACATAATTAAATACCCAAGCCCTATGCTTTTCTAAGTAGGTCTCATTAAAATTCGGCTTTGAAATAAAAGAGAAGGAGTTAATTTACTTACAGCAAATGGATATAAATCTTTTTGTTCACAGAATACTCAGTACATATCGTTATTTCTATCTTATAAACTTAACACATTTATTTATAACATTTCTTATCTTTCTCCTTTCCCAAATCTGAACTTCTTGAATGTCGGGCCGTGTCATGTTACATTCTTCCTGGTGTCACCCTACTTCCCACAGGGCCAAGCAAAAGTGCTTAATAAACCGCTTTCAGAATAAGCACATATGTGATTAACTGAATGGGCAACTTGTGTCCCTTCTGAAACGAGCTTCTGTGTGGTGTGGTAGTGTAGAGAGTGCAGGTGTCTCCTTACAGAGTGTAATTCCACAGAAACCCTTATTTTTAGAGCACCTACTATGTGACATGTGGTAATGTAGACACCACTATTTATAATTCCCACCATGGATGTTCAAGTTATAAAGGAGGAAATCGAGGCTTAAGGAGAAGCCAAGTGAACCCCTCTGATGTCTGCTGTCCACAAAGCCTCACAGGCTTTATTCTTGACCTGGAATCATTCCTAAAATATCTTTAGTTTCTCTGCCAGTGATCAAAAAATGATTTAAAAGGGGGACGCAAATATTTTAAAGAGTGAGACATGACCATATAGTGAAAAGAAAACAAAATTGCAAAGAGAAAACTGGATTTGAATTCCAGGCATTCTTCCAAATATACTCCTCTCAGACTTATTTATGAGATAACCAAGAAGAAACCATGAAAGGAAATAATAATAATATCCCTTCAGAGCAGAAATCTAAACAAATTTACATATACATGTAAATTTATACATGCATACATATGCATTTGCATATGTATAATTTATATGCATATTATCTCAGTATGAATACATGTATGTAAACACATTGTGCAGTATATGCATATATATGCTATATATATATATATACACATATGGTTATATATGTAAATGAATATGTTATATGTATATAATATGTATGTAAATTTTTGTAGTATTTACTATGAGGACGATATTATTGTTTCTTTTCCATGGGTTCCTCTTGCTTATTCCCATAAATAAGTTCTTAGGCCAAAATTCACCCCCAAACCTCTCTACCCATGAGGAAATGCTCTTTGAGCTCCACTACAATGTCTCCCTGTGGGCATATGCTGTGCCACCACTCCCATGAGCATCCCAGTGCTGCGTTGCTGCATCCTGGCACATGTCTGGCTCCCAAGTTTTCTCTAGAAAACATAATCAATATCTCTGACAACAATCACACTAGGTAGCAGAGAAGTGGAAACAAATTGGCTCTATAGGGACTCATTTGATCTTTTTTCATGATTTCCCAATTGAATCACAGTAGTAACTCAAGCATTTTTTGACTTGTATGTTTGTTTTTCAATTAAGAATCCTAAATAGTAAGACTCACTGGTGATTATGTGTTTGTTTAAAGCAATGTTCAAAAGTAATACCATGCTAGAATTAGCAAATCATAAACTCTAATACAAATCTAAATTGACAACATGTGAAGAGAAATGAAAAGTGAGAGATGGGTTCATGAACAGCACTATAGATTTCCTTTCTTGAAACAGTTTGACATTGTTCAATTAGAAAAAAGGTAGGCTCTTCCACCTGTTATTAACAGTTCTCAGCTGAATTGATGATGTTGAGTTATTCTCAGTGACATTTTGTAGAGCTTTGGTGACAGCCTGAAAACACTACAATGTTGCTTACTGAACAAGGCACTAATGTTGTAAACAAATACCAAAGTTACAGCATTTTCTTATAGAATATTCTGACTTCCCAAGTCCTTTCTCACCCTGACCTGGGGATGAAATGTGAATCATAGATAAACAGGGATACAAATCTGTCAGAAGATTGACTGCTGATTCTGAGGTCCAGAAGGAAACTAGACATGCAGACATGCCACATCTAGACCACTTACATGGGATATGTGCACTGCCCACATAAGGTTCCAGACTTGCCAACCTTGCTTCACACCTACTTGTTTCACACTTCAAGATATAATTCTCCCTCTTTTCTTTCAATTCCAGTAGTGACCCACCTTCTCTCTCACCTTCAATCATTTCTTTACACACATTCTTTCTTATGCCCGGGATTATCTCCATGTACACTTTTCTTTACAACCTTCACAACAGTAACCTTCTTTATGGAAGTTGTCACTCCCTCTGAAGTTTATTTCTGGCCCCTAATCTGTATGTTCAGCATTTCTCCTACAGTGTCCCAGTGTCCTGTCTTGTTTTTAACTCTATGCCATTAGTATTCATTCCCAAGGGCTCCTGTAACAAAATACCACAAACTTGGTGGCTTGGAACAACAGAAATCTATTCTAACATTTCTGGAGGCTTAAAGTCCAAAATCAAGGTGTTGATTGGACCATTTTCCTTCTGAAATCTCTAGGGAGGAGAGGATTCTTTCTTGTATCTTCCAAGTTCTGGTAGCTGATGCATTTCTTGCCTTATAGACACATCACTCCAATCTTTGCCTCCATCATCACATGGTGTTCTCCATTGTGTCCTCACATTGTCTTCCATATGTGTATTTCTTTGTGTCCAAACTTCCTTTTTCTTATAAGGACACCAGTAATTGGGTTAGGACCCACTCTAATCCAGTAAGACTACATCTTAACTTGCTTATATCTGCAAAGACTCTATTTCCAAATAAGGTTCTATTCTCAGGTTCTGAGTAGACATGAATTTTGGGGTTACAGTATTCAATCCAGTACACTAGCAATTATATTTCCCAATTCACCTGTGCTTCTTTACCAAACAATACTCTCTGCTAGGGTGATATTGGGGTTTATTATGTTTACTACTGTAACCAGTGTATTTACAATTCTTGATACATCCTATGTGCTTAGTTGATAGCGACTGAATGAATAAATAAATGGATCCCAATACAAAACAATGTCCCTAAAAGGGAAGGTACCATACTGGGCATTGAGACTAATAATTCAGTGATTGTAGTGAGAAGACCTAAATGCAAACCCTAAGTCCATCAGGGGTGGACCAGCACAGGGAGATGTAGCAACAACCAGAGCTCAGGTGAGAATTGGATCAAAATGGAAATACCTGAGTATGCAGCAACGACGTAGCTCAACAAGGCATGGTCTGTTCAGCCCTGCACATCCTAAAGAAAGGCCTATTCAGAACTATCCCTTGACCACTTTGACAGTTTCCCTGGTTGGGAATACTTCACATATATGGTCACATATCATTGCTGGGATAACTAAGTATGTTCTTGTGCAATTCCACTGAGAAAACCTTGGGTTTGGTTTCTTTTGGAATTTGCCCATGTACATTTCCTCTTTGTGGATTTTAACTTGTTTCCTTTCACTCTAAATAATAAAAATAAAGAAAATAATAAAAATAACCATGAATAACCATAGGGTTTCTCAGTCCTATAAATTTAAGCAAATTATGGGGCCTGGGGATGGTCTTAGGGACTTCCAACACAATAATAGCCAAGGCACAATAATATACCTGAGACAGATAATTATAAAGAACAAGACGCATGATGCATAGTAGCTGCTCAATGAAGTATTAGTTGAATACGTGAATGTCTGTGGTGCATTCATAGGTCATCTCTCTTGATATTGGGGTGGCTCAAAGTTTTCTCAGGCTGATATCAAAGTCTGGGCTCAGGGTACCCTGCCCCTGCCTTCCTCTAGGCTGAAAAGCCATCTCTGTATGTTTCCTTTCCTGTGCCTCCTCTCTTAAAAACTGTATCTCACACCTTCAAGTTTCTTGAGAGCAGGAGCCATGGCACCTCTGATGGATCCCACTAGTGTTGCATTTAGCAAAGAGTGGAATGCAGAGGCAAGCCAAAGTGCTGACCCAAGATCTGCCTGCCCTCTGATTTGTTGTACTTTTCCCCTGATTTATCTTTATCAGGGTGGGTGGCCCATGGTGAAGAAAAAGCCAGGGAAAAGAAGACAAGAGAGTGTGTCTGCTATCTACCTTGACTGGGTGGTGTCTTCGGCAGAAGTAGCCTCAGCTCTTGAGGTGACGCTGACCACTGGGCACTGGCAGCATGCCTCCTTCTTTCTTCCTTCAGGCTAGCAGTGGAGGCAATTCCATGCTTTGCAAATCTCTGGGTTGCCTTGTCTCTGGTTACAGGAGCTTCAGAACTCAGAGTGATTCTCTTTTCCTGTTGGGCATGCACTGATATGCATCTATCTCTAGGCCCAGAGCATCTCTGGGTTTCCCAGTACATAGGCTATAGGTAGCAGGTAATCAGCAGGGTCAGGGTTCCTGAGCAGATTATTCAAGAAAGGGAGTGTGTGATCAGTCTGAGGCAGATTTCAAACCACAGACAATATTAGGGTGGCCAAGGGCATTTTTTTGTTAATTCATATCACTTTAATGACTATTGCTAAGCATTCCAGGCATAAGCAGAGACATAGAAATATAAAGTTACAAGGAGAATTTGAGAACCTCGGTTATGTGTGGTGGTGGTGATCTATCACAACTTAACTAAGCTGGAAATTCATCTCCCAGGTTTTATTTCCAGTGTGATTTACAGTTATAATTGGCCTCAAGGGATATTTTGCTGCCATATTTTTATGCTCTATAGATAGGGGCTGGGTGTGCAGTTCATGTATGCTATCACTCAACTCTTGGCTCACCTGGTTGGCATGGGGCAGCATTGAGACCCATATTACACATCCAGTTCCTAGTGGGCCTCTTCCTTCAGCTTCTCCAAGCTGAAGGGACAACTCCATGGCAAAGGGAGACAGTTTTTCCTGCATGTGACCTATGGCATTAAGATTGGAGGTGGTATAGTCAGACATGTATTCCAGTGTGTTCTTCCTGATTTAGTTGTCTTTAACCCTTGACTTTGTCTATACCCAGTTTCTTGTTTTTCCACCACTGCCCTGACTGGCTGACACATAAGTGGGTAGCCTTAGGCTCAATACCTGATGCAAAAGCAGTAACCTCCTCAGACTACCCCACCAGTTCTCCTCCTTATAACAAATTCCTCATTCTACATTGCATGTCATTATTTTTGCTTCTTTGATGGACACCTATCTGGTACAGAATGGATAATTGTTTAATTGGGCAAAAGTAGAGGATGTATGCATAGAAAAAAGAGGAATTAATCAGATCTAGGCCCAGGATAGTCATGTCTCCATATTTTCTCAGCTGTCCAGGGTTCTGCATCATGAAGACCATAATAACATCGACTCACATTTTACTTCATGCTCTGATCCAGAACACAAGTCTGCTTCTCCAGAGAGTCCCCTGGGAGTGTCAGCTTCCAGGGCTGCAGCAGCATCAGGAGGGGCTATTATTTATGACTGACCTACTGCTTAAACAGAGTTCAGAGGATGGAATCACAATTGAAGAAAGGCTATCACAGAATCAGAGCCCTCAGCCCATAAGTTCTACTTAAGCTCAGAAATAACTTGGAGCCCAACAGGGACCTATAATTGATGAGTTCTGTCAGCCAGCATGTTTTCCCACTGAAAATGAGCTCCACGTGGAAAGGTTGATTTATTTGTGTTTTATGGCTTATTTTGTGGTGAAGAAAAATCAATAAAGGCATTCATTTTTACATTTTAAATGTCCCAGGCAAAATCAGAGCATTATCAAATGTATGCTTCATGTTCTTCATTTCTAAAGGTGAATGGGTATAACGAATTAAACTTTGATTTGAAAATTACCCAAAGGCTCTTTCTTTTCTCAAGTTCTGCTCCTTTAAGAGAATCAGATTGGTGGGAGGCCTCATATGCACTCCCTAGAGTATTGCCTGCCTACCTCAATCACTGGAGCTGTGTGTTCTGCAGACTTTGGCACTGTGCCCACCGTTTGCCACTTTTGCCCACATTCAGAGAGCAGGACATAAGGTCTATTAATGGACTCTGTACCCAAGAGTGGAGCTGGGCCTTTAACACAAAGACCATGGGACCAGCTGCATATTAAAGCCTGAGGAGGATATGGTGTGATGCTCAGAGGCACAATGCAGTGTGTCAGGGTCAGGAGAACTCTTATCTGACTTTTACCTTAGCCCACCTGAGAGATGAGGAAGCCCAACTAGGGCAATTGTAGTGCAGGGTGGAGAAGATAAGGTAAGAATTCAGAGGTCCTTTCAATTCCAAATACTCATGACATGCATTTGGAAGCTACAAGGATGGGTGAGTCTGAGAAGCCTCAGAGACTGCTACCTGGTGAAACTAGGTGGGTGGTAAAAACAATTATCTGTACACTCAATTAGAGTTACAAAGGAGTTTCTCATGCATTATTTAATGTAATTATAAAAATCTCTTTATAAGTTAGGTATTAGAGGAAAAGTAAACTGTAGGAAGGAAACAGTTTATATGGGACATGTGGGTGCCCATGAGATGTCCAGGTGGATATACCCAGAAGACACAGGACATTAGGGTCCACCCATTAGATGTCCAGGTAGTCTATCAAAAGCTTAATGTCAGGATCTGGATGTTTGGGTCAGAGGCTTGGGCTAGAGATTATGTTTGGGGTTGTCAGTCTATAAGTGATGTAGAAGTTATGGACATACCTGACCTCACCCAGAGAAAGGTTGATGAGGGACAAGAAATTAGTGAAACCAGAACCTTAGATTCAATGTTCCTTTGAGAAGGATGAAAGAGATCAGCACAGATAAAAGCTGAGGGAGAATTAAGACAGAGGGACTGTGAGAGGAGAAATTTCAGAAGGCAACTTGCTGAGCACCTCACCTGGATTTGCTTGAGTCAGAAAGCAGGTACCTTCCAGATCAAGGTACTGAAAGCTTCCTGATATTTCTCTGGTTTGTCTGGAGAGAGATGTGTTCCAGCCTTAACCAGAGGAGAAAGCCAACCCTACTCGGCTGAAGGGCATTAACAATATCACAAGGTGGACATTAATGTTATACTCACATGTTGGAGAAGCACAGGGATCCAGAAAACAACACCTCACAATACTGAAAACTAACCACTTCCCAATCTGTGAGTTATCTCACCTAGGACTGATGGAAACACAGGGCTCACCTTCTGCAGGAAGACAAATGCCATTCCTGACACTTGGCTAAGATGTGCAGGATTTGTTTATATAGCAAAATCGAGTTATTGCCCCTGCTGAACAGGTGCTGCATTTTACATCACACAAAGAATGGCTCCAATCTTTATCACTCCTTCATTAACCAATCCCACACTCTACTGTTACTTACATTGTTATGGAACCAGGCTGGAACACTGGCAGAAAAACCAAGTGGCACTCAGAGATCTTGGTGGATCAGAGATTTATTTAACACTGGCAGGCTCAAAGGAGACCATTTCTCCAAAGATCTGAGCACCGAATGCAAATGGGAAGGGTAATTTATGGTTGTCAGCTTCCATATCTGTGCAGGTTTTCAAGTCCACAGCAAACAAAGGAAGAAGAACCTGGAGGAGGGGTCTCTAAGTAAGAGACCAGAGTTTGTTTTAGCCCCATTGGCCATCTTTGGAGTACTTTATTCACTTCTCCAACATTCCCCCTTTGATGCCTTTTAAAAAACTTTTAGTAGGCATCACCTTTTAGTTTTACAGGTTGGTGCTCGTGGAAGGCTAAGATATGTGCTGCAGTTTGGGGAGCAACAGTGTTTTCAATAAAACGTACCATGGCATTCAGTATACAGGGGCTGATGGATATAAGTAAAATTATGGAGAGGAGGGGCCCCACCAGGGCAGGAAGCCAGGAGGCGCAATCCGTGAGATCCTATCCTTTCCATTGATTGATACTTTTCTGTTGTACGTTGAATTCTTAACCTTAGTTGTAACTATTCCTGACTGGTTTATGAAATAGCAACATTCCTCACCCAGAAAGATGCAAGCCCCTCCTTTTTCTGAAGTGAGGAGGTCAAGGGCTTGCCTATTTTGGAGAGTCACTCTTGCCAGAGAGTTTATTTGGCTTTATAAGGTTACCAGAGAATCTGCCACCCGTTCCACGTCTTCATTTAGCTCTTGATATAGTCTATGGTATAGTCCTATGATGAACCTATGCTCCCTATTCTGGTTCTTATCCCTGTCGTAATTCCTGGTCCTATCAGAATGGATAGAAGGATTGCCTATTTAGCCCAGGACTTGGGGCTAAAGGCTGTTAAGAACTGATCTTCAGTGTATATGGATATCTCTAGGGTTAGAAAGACAGAATAACATAGCTGAGTCCAGTTGGCCTCTAAGCATCGGTAGGCCACATTAGAACACAGATAGAACACCTCAGGGGTTAAACATGAGTTGTATTCCACTTTAAGGTTATATTTCTTCCACATAGAGAGGTACCATTCATACCTTCAGGGACCATACAGATTAGATTGTTGGCATTTGTGAGAGAGATCCCAGTGTCCAGGGGTCCAATTAAGACAGAGGTGTTGGTTTTCAGATTTTCAGGAGCTTCCCAGGTCAAAGGGATAGGAGTGGCTAAGTAAGCCCTCTGGCTGAAGGGCAAGCACATCCAGCAGGTTTGGGTGTGATTAGCTATTTTATGGAGGATTTGTAGAGTAGTGTTGGCCAAACGCTGGAGTGGGGAATTGGTAAGCATCTGATTGAGGGCTGAAAGGTTCAAACCCTGGTAGGCTGCCTGGGGAGTGGTCGCCTTTATGGCTTGTATTACCCTATCCAGGGTATCCTTTATAACCTTTTGAAGGGCCCTGTCTTGTACCATTCTCCTGTTCGAGATCCCCCATTGAGGAAGGTAAGTGTAGCAAGCTTGCTTCCTTCTCTGCAGGCCCTTGTTGTGACATAGGTGCCTGACATTTTGGGTTATCTCTATGGTCCAATACTCAGTCCTTGGGGCACTGGGTGACTGACAGAGAGTGGATGCTTTTCCCTTGTAGCAATCCTTGTGGAGGGAGGTGAAGGCACTGAAAGCCCTTGACCCCCTTATTGTCATATAACAATCGTGGGGGCAAAGTGGGTAAGCGGCAGTTGTGAGGTTGAGAGAGGTTATCATAATATACAGTCAATACTTAATAATCCTCCCATCCAGAGGAGGTATGTGACACCCAGCATGCATCTTTTGTCCCATGTCCAGCTTGTTGGTGCAGTCTCTATCAGCCCAATAGTAAGAAGTAATATCAGGGCTATGACACCAGTAAGGGACAAGGGTTGGTAAAGTTGCATCCAAACCCCTGTGCTCAGTCCATGTATTGATTCCTCAAGCTTCTGCCATGTGCAAGCCATCCAGCTTCCAGGGTGTGGCTGGAGCAGGGATGGAGATCTCAGGGGCCAGTGTCTTTTTGAGGGTCAGCTTAAGTGGGTGACTGGATCTGGATCACTTTGTCAGGTTGAGGGTTCCTCAAAGTTGGTCTTCTTAACTCTGGAGTGATGGGCCCATGGGGTGATAACCCGAAACTGAATCCTCTATTTGGTTGCATATCTGTAAAGTCCACCTCCAAGTCTTTGAAAAGGGCGGGTTTCTGGTAACTGTCAGATCAGGTTTGGGGAAGATATGGTATGCATAGAGATCCATCCTGTTTTTCAGTTGTTTAAGTAATCATATGCCCATGAGGGTCTTACTATCCCCATAGAATAACAAGCACAGAAGATTGCTTATACATGAAACACTGTGACAATTTTTCTGAAGTTTACCTCAAGTTGTCTAGTTTAAGCAAACAACAAACATTTAAAGATAATCATAACTAGAATTTAAGATCCATAACAGTGCATTGTTGAAACATAGTTGTTCTCTCTAAAGCCCCTCATTTCCAGAGATACCCAAATTGAGACCAATGCATTTGTAGAACAAATCCAGTCTTAACAAATCTGGCTTAATTAGTTACATAAACTAAGCAAGAATAGTGATTGATCATGAGGATCTTTTAAAGTTTGCTTTGCTGGAACTTTTATAAGGAATCTCCAGGTTGAATTTTAGTAGCCTCTCCAGGTCAGAACCCAAACCAAATACTTGCCATCACACAGGTCTGAAATACCTGTAGAATTCGGTGAATTCCTCCTCATGAGGTCCCCAAGATATCCTGAGGTTCCTGCACCCGCCAGGAAGTGACCTTCTTTACTCACCTGGTGAGGCTGCTGGGAACTCTGTAAGCAAAGCACCAGGCCATTTCCAAGGGGCTTTATGGCTCCATGTTTTATAAAGCCAACCCTAGTTCCTTAAAGTTGTCTGGTCATATCTGAGTTTATGAATGTCATTCTTAAAAATGACATTCCAGTCAAAGCCTTGGTAAAATAACCAGTATTTCCAATGGTGACCTGTTACAAGATGAACAGATTCTTATTGAACTTATGCAAACAATTGTAATTGCCATGAAAGTAAGAATACTCATTGAGAGTTTTTGAATTTCAGGGGAATTATGTACAGAGAAAAGATAAACGCTTCAGGTTACAATGAATACTTTATGACTTTTTATATCATAGATATCTTAAGAGAAAGTTTCCTTAATCTGGAAGAGAAAAAATTAGAGAACCAGCAATATTTTCAACAAGAATCACAAACTATAATCTTCCTCAGTTCATTTAATCCCATGTTCCTAATTCTTGTTCAATTTGAATGCAGCTTTTTAGTTCTGGAAATTCTTACCCATTTTAGTATTAATCCTAAAGATGTTGAATATCTGTATTTGTCCTCAAAGTCCTTTTTGTAAATCTCCTTGAAGGAGAAACATGTTTTTTGAGAGAATAAGAACGATTATAAATGACAAGAATCTCAGAAATAGACATCGTTAAAAATCTGATGAGAGTCCATTATGATGCAATTGACAAAGAAATTCTGTTATCTCTGTGACATAACATTTCATTTAATCAGAATATTAAATGATGACCTTATATGAGAACATTAAAACTTTAGGAATTGCATATATGTGGGCAGTTACAACATTTACCTGTGCAATACAACTTAAGGTTTACCATTGTAAGACAGTGCTTTTCCAAGTAACTTAGCATCCCAAATAAAAGGGCCTAATTGGTCAATAAGACTTCATTTACTATTTAAATCCTGAGAAGTTTGTTAAAATCCCAGGAAGTCATAAGTGCATCCTAAATAGGATTACATATCATTACACATCTTAAAATTTTATTTATTCAACCAAAGTGTCAATAAAAGATCTCAAAGGTGAATGTATAGCATTATATAGTTGTTATCAAAACCTAGCTTCTTTAACATTCAGAAGTTTTAACTAAGTGATCAAAGACCTGATAAAGATGAAATATAAAACTTTGATTTACCCAGAGGATAGACCTTTGTTTGCATTGTCTTATCAAGAGCAGATCAACAGTTCAAGAAAACTTTGTCATTTGACATTCAACCTTATGTCAGTGTATTTTTAAAAATTCCATTCATCTCAACCTCCTACAACTTTTTTTTGCTTTCAAATTTTGTCCCAAAGCCATTTCTTTTCAAATAACCAGTCTCATTTAGGAAAAAAAAAATTACTTTCTTCTACCCTCAACAAAACTGTATTTCCATTCCTTATGTCTTTCTTATATACCTCCTACTTTCCTACATACAGGGTTGCTTTCTTTATTTTCATCAGTCTTAAGTACACTTATCAGAATTTTAGCTCTTAGGAAACCTTAGTCTCCAATTGAGTACTTAGTAGCCAACTAAGAGATGTTTACATCAGAACTTTTTAGATGGTAAATTCATGAACCAATTAAGTACAAAGCATGTTTTCTAATTGGTCTGAATAACCTTAATTTCTCAGCAATAAGAAGCTAAAAACACAAACCTATGTTCAATAATCAAAGCTTTAGCATTCCATCCCATTTGGAAAGTTTCAGGTTACCAAGACCTTGAAAGTTTTCTTAACAATTACAGACAAAATTAACTATCATTAACAAATTTCAACAGATAACATGAGTTTATTTGACCTTTGCCGATAACTTTAAAGACACGTCCAATAAACTTAAATTAGTTTAAACATCAAATATGTTTCATCTGTGTCCACCTAAAAGTCAATCAATTTCTCTCCATTGTCAATTTTCATTTGGGGTACCAGTGGAGGTATCTGAAATGGGTGGTCCAAGGGGGGGTGCACTTTGCTCCTTGACTTGGAGGGTGAGAGGAGGAACCAATGGTGCCTGAGACACTGAGGATTGTATAGGACCACACCCAAGTTGGTGCAGAAACATGAGGGGGAGGGCAAGGCAGAAGCAGCAACTGCTTGGGAATATTCCTTAAAGTCCCTGTCCCGAGGTAGACTAACCATAATTGGCTCCAATTATAGCCATTAACCTTGGAAATGAGAAGAATCCCTCACATCTATTAGGCACAGGAACAGGAAGAGAGAGTCAGTGTCCCCTTTTAGTCTGATTCTATCTTGGCTAGGCCAATAAGGTACCCTTCTTGAGGTTCCCCCTGATATCGGCTGGGTTTTTGGGACTTTCCCTGGTTGGGACACTTATTCTTTTTAATGTCCTTTCCCCTTGCAGTAGGTTCATTGACCCCTTGCTAAGGAGGTTCTGAGCCTCCCCATTTTGGGCAGCTAGACCTTCCTTGTCCTTTAGTGGTGGCTCTTTAGTGCCTCTAGAGCAAACAGTGTGTAAACCTCGCATAATCTCTTACAATAATCCCGGGGGGTGGGGCGGGATCCTCTTGCTCCTGGACATGTTTATGGCCTTCTCAGCCTCTGCTCTGATCCCTCAGAGAGCCTCTTGGTACCAGTGGATGTGGACCGGCATCTGGAGAGCTCCTGTGCTGGCTGAGGGAGCAATCTGGCTCCTGGCTCTTATGAGGGAGGGTTCTCCAGGCCCAGAAGGGGAGGAGAAATGGGTGGTGGCGGTGGAGGTGGAGGCATCAGTGGCAGCATCCAGACAGACGGGGAGGAGTTTCAAGCTTAGAGGAGGGCGGCAGAAGGAGCCTAATGAGTCATGAGGAGACAGAACACTAGGGGAGCAATGGATTGCTTCTTTGGCTCCCTGGGTGAGTTTCCAGATAAAGTGGCTAAAACCTTTGCCTGGCTCTGCTTACTATGGATGAATTGCACCCAAGGTGGAGGATTTCTGGAAATTCCAAGCCAGGAGTCGATGTATGGGAATTGATCAGGGTGACCTGGGTCTGAAGACAACATACCAGATGCAGCAGACCATCAAGATATCCAAGGTTCCCCCAGATGGCCCCACACACACCAAAAGTGGGCCTTTCCAACTCACAAAAGATCTCCAATGTGCCAGACGCTATCCCAATTGTATAGTATCCCCAAAACCCCCTCCTTGCTCCGACCTGACCTCACAATGCTCCTGTGAGGTGGAATCACAAAGACAGAGGGACAGGGGCGCCCCTTCCAATGAGGAGACCAGCCAGATGCCCGTCTGGCTGTGTCCCGAAGGAAACCAGGTGATGCTCAGCCACAGTGGTCCCAGCCCTCTGACCCATGATCAGAAACCATGGATGCCACCACAGACCATGTGCCATCCACCATTGAATCGCAGACAGGCCCACTCAGACTCTGTGGGCCCCTGGGGACCCCAAGGGCACCCGCTTGTGGAGCCACAGAATTTAACTTGGCAGGCAAGCTAGAGTGAGTAGCACATTCACACTCACATACACACCAGAGGTTATTACATTCCCTCCCATAGAATTCCTACCTGTGAGACTTCTGAAGTCTCGGGGAGTGATCAGGTCCCCCTTCCACTCTTGAGAGTGGGCCTGACTAGATTGGGCCTTACCGGTTCCTACCTCAGGTCCAGGTCCTTGCCTGCCAAGTCTCCTCAAATCCGGCAGGAATGGTGGAGTGGGGGCCAGCCTGAGGCAACTGAGCAGGAGACTGCTGAAATTCAGGCAGGGCACACCCTCTCCCTTGCAATCCCTCATTCCATTCCATTCTCCCAAACCGGTGGGAACAATGGGTCAGCACAGTTGGGTTTCCCGGTCAGGGAACGAAATATGTTATGGAATCAGCCTGGAATGTTGGCAGAAAAACCAAATGGCACTTGGAGATCTTGATGGATTGGAGATTTATTTAACACCAGCTGGCTCAGAGGAGACCATTTCTCCAAAGATTTGAGCGCTGAATGCAAGTGGGGAGGGTAATTTATAGTCATCAGCTTCCATATCTGTGGGGGTTTTGACGCACGCAGCAAACAAAGGAAGAAGAACCTGGAGGAAGGGTTTCTAAGCTAGAGACCAGAGGTTTTTTTTGCCCCATCAGCCATGAGTACACTTTGGCGCACTTTATTCACTTCTCCAACAATACCTCTCTTTGATTACTTAGTCTGAAGTGTCCACCCCATTTACCAAGTGAAAGAGTAGGGGATGACCAGTCATGGTACATTGCTTCTTGGAAAAAGAGTATCAAATAAAATCTGTAGGCTGAGATAAGGAGGTTCTGAATTGTCTGTATGCTGGGCATGCAGCTTTACATGTCTTCTACTGATTCAGAAAACAAGGCCATGAGTCCAGTAAAAGATCTCTCAATCTCATAGGACCATTTCCAAGACATCCTGGATTTGGGCCAGGAGCAGTGCATACCAACTCTGTCCTTGACTCTAGCAATGGGAAGATATTTGAAAGCATTGAAGTAAACAAGAGAAAAGATGGGGCAAACCACATAACTTGGTTGTCAAACTGGCTAAATCACTTCAAATTTAAGAACTGATAAATGACCATAACAGTGCAGCTCCTAAAATGTCTCACTCTCTCAAAAATAAATAAGCATAAATGTTTTCATAAAAATATTTTTTAGTATAATTTATTGTCAATTTGGCTAACATACAGTGTATACAGTGTGCTCCTGGTTTTGGGGGTAGATTTCTGTGATTCATTGCTTACATACAACACCCGATGCTCATCCCAAGGGCCCTCCTCAATACCCATCACCCATTTCCTCCTCTCCCCTACCCACCCTCCATCAACCATCAGTTGATCTCTGTATTTAAGAATCTCTTATGGTTTGCCTCCCTCTCTGTTTGAAACTACTTTTTCCCCTCCCTTCCCCCATGGTCTTCTGTTAAGTTTTTCAAGTTCCACATATCAGTGAAAACATATTTGTCTTCCTCTTGTTAGAAAATTCTAATCTTTGTTATCTTGGCATTGACATCAATCAATTGTAGTTTTTCATTCATTTTGAAATTTTCCTGGTTCTTGGTATGATGAATAATTTTTAATTTTATTAATGTTATTTATTTTTGAGAAAGAGAGACAGAGTGTGAACCAGGGAGGGGAAGAGAGAGAGAGAAGGAGACACAGAAGCCAAAGCAGGCTCCAGGCTCTGAGCTCTGTCAGCATAGAGCCTGATGCGGGGCTCGAACCCACAGACCATGAGATCATGACCTGAGCCAAAGTCAGACGCTTAACTGATGGAGCCACTCAGGTGCCCCTTGGTATGATGAAAAATTTTTAAATTAAAACCTATCATTTTGTATTTAATAAATTAATAAATAAATAAGCATTAGGAAAATAAAAGAAAAAAAGGAAGAAAAAGAAAGAAAGAAAGAAAGAAAGAAAGAAAGAAAGAAAGAGGCTGTCAGATATGCAGGAGGTCAAAATTATACTCCCAGGTCTCTTTTTGAAAAAGTTATCTGAAGATAAACTCGAACTGAATAATAAATAAATAAATAAATAAATAAGTTAATTCTGAATCATCAAGGCAGATATTGTTGCTATGAAATGCAAAGGCAAAACATTATTCTTGGAAAAGCAGAAATTAAATGTAAGAAAAATTAATAGTAGCAGTTTGAGGCTTACATCCTGCATTATATCAATAAAGACCACAAACTAGAAAGAGATTTGGGTGCATAAAATTCTGGTAAATATCCTGTCTTACATTGGGAGACAAAAAAGTATTTTATTTCTGTCCTTGATAATTATAGAATTGTAATCAAAAATAACTTTGAAACCTTAATGATAGTCATGACTAATACTAAGAAAAAGATATATCTATTCTAAATCTCAGAAGGAAATGACAAAATTATATTATCAAATATGTTATCGAAAATATAAAACAACTGATAGAAAACCAAACATTTTAGTTTTTACAGTAACCATAAATGAAGTTAATTCTCCCAGTTGAAGACATATTCTAAAATTGGCATGGCCAAACTAAAAATCCAACACTATTCATCTTAAGAAGTATGATTAAGGGATCCTGGGAAGATGGTGGCGTAGGAGGACGCTGGACTCACCGCGCGTCCTGCTGATCACTTAGATTCCACCTACACCTGCCTAAATAACCCAGAAAACTGCCAGAAGACTAGCAAAATGGAGTCTCCGGAGCCAAGCGCAGACAAGAGGCCCACAGAAGAGGGTAGGAAGGGTGGACAGGCAGTGCGCGCTACACGGACTGGCCAGAGGGAGTCAGGGCAGAGGGGCGGCCCACCGGCTAAGCAGAGCCCCCGAGTCTGGCTTGCAAAAGAGGAGGGGCTGGGCAGAGTATGTTCCGACAGCAAGCAGGACTTGACATCTGGAAGGTTATAAGCTAACAGCTCTGCTCAGAGAACGGGAGGGCTGGAGGACAACGGGAGGGAGAGTTGTTGAGCCCCGGACGACAGAGTTCAGCTTGGTGGGGAAAAAAGGCTCTCACCAGTGCCATCTCCCTCGCCCATCCCCCAGGCAAAATCCCAAAGGGAACCAGTTCCTGCCAGGGAACTTGCACCGCGGAGGAAACACCCAACGCTGTGCTTCTGAGGATCCATCCCTCTGGCGGGTCTGACTCCCTCCCTCCCGAAGTGGATTTCCAAAGGAAAAGCAAGCTGAGCCTGCCACTCCTGCCCCCGTGCACCTTACTGATCCACCCCAGCTAATACGCCAGATCCCCAGCACCACAAGCCTGGCAGTGTGCAAGTAGCCTAGACAGGGCATGCCACCCCACAGTGAATCCTGCCCCTAGGAGAGAGGAAGAGAAGGCACACATCAGTCTGACTGTGGCCCCAGTGGTGGGCTGGGGGCAGACATCAGGTCTGACTGCAGCCCCATCCACCAACGCAAGTTATTCAAGACAGCACAGGGGATGTGCCTGCAGTCCCGCACCACTCCAGGGACTATCGAAAATGATGAAACGGAAGAATTCCCCTCAGAAAAACATCCAGGAAATAACAACAGCTAATGAACTGATCAAAAATGGTTTAAACAATATAGCAGAACGTGAATTTAGAATAATAGTCATAAAATTAATCGCTGGGCTTGAAAACAGTATAAAGGACAGCAAAGAATCTCTTGCTACAGAGATCAAGGGACTAAGGAACAGCCAGGAGGAGTTAAAAAATGCTATCAATGAACTGCAAAATAAAATGGAGACAACTACGGCTAGGATTGAAGAGGCAGAGGAGAGAATAGGTGAACTAGAAGATAAAATTATGGAAAAAGAAGAAGCTGAGAAAAAGAGAGATAAAAAAAATCCAGGAGGATGAAGGGAAAATTAGAGAACTAAGTGATGCACTAAAGAGAAATAATTTACACATAATTGGTATTCCAGAGGAGTAAGAGAGAGGGAAAGGTGCTGAAGGTGTACTTGAAGAATAATAGCTGAGAACTTCCCTGAACTGGGGAAGGAAAAAGGCATTGAAATCCAAGAGGCACAGAGAACTCCCTTCAGACGTAACTTGAATCGATCTTCTGCACGACATGTCATAGTGAAACTGGCAAAATACAAGGATAAAGAGAAAATTCTGAAAGCAGCTAGAGATAAACGTGCTGTAACATATAAAGGGAGACCTATAAGACTCGTGACTGATCTCTCTACTGAAACTTGGCAGGCCATAAAGGAATGGCAGGAGATCTCCAATGTGAGGAGCAGAAAAAATATGCAGCTGAGAATCCTTTATCCAGCAAGTCTGTCATTTAGAATAGAAGGAGAGATAAAGGTCTTCCCAAACAAACAAAAACTGAAGGAATGGAGTACTACATGGCAATGAGAAAGAACGAAATATGGCCCTTTGTAGCAACGTGGATGGAACTGGAGAGTGTGATGCTAAGTGAAATAAGCCATACAGAGAAAGACAGATACCATATGGTTTTACTCTTATGTGAATCCTGAGAAACTTAACAGAAACCCATGGGGGAGGGGAAGGAAAAAAAAAAAGAGGTTAGAGTGGGAGAGAGCCAAAGCATAAGAGACTCTTAAAAACTGAGAACAAACTGAGGGTTGATGGGGGGTGGGAGGGAGGGAGAGTGGGTGATGGGTATTGAGGAGGGCACCTTTTGGTATGAGCACTGGGTGTTGTATGGAAACCAATTTGACAATAAATTTCATATATTGAAAAAAAAAGAAACATTAAAGAAGGTTTACAGACTGAAGAAACATACCAAAAAGAAATTAGAATCTTAAGAAACAATATAAAGTGTCATAAATTCTAAATATGTACATTGAAAAGACATATGCATGTAAATATAAAAGATATAAAGGACAAACGTCTTCTAAGTTTTATTAAAAATATATAATTGTCTGCTTAAAGCAAAAATAATCATAACATTTTGCTAGACATATACCATATATAGAAATAAAAATTTGACAACTCAGAAAGTTCAGAAAAGGGAATATATTTTTTATATACAAATGGGTATATTATTTGAGAGAAATTTTTGATAAATTTAAGATGATATTATAAACCCTTGGGCAACTACATTAAAACAAATTAATAAACAAAGTACATAAGCTAATAAGTCACCAGTATAGATAGTAAGGAATAGCAAAACTTATTCAATGCAAAACAGGAAGGGAAAGAGAGAGAACAGAACAAAAAGCAGATATAGAAAACAAATATCAAGATAGTATTGACTGCATTTAATGTAAATTGTCAAAATATTGCAATTAATGTCAGATTATCAGACTGTGTAATAGGACAAGATCAGCTATTTTAGTATAAAATATTATATTTAAATATAGATATGAGCTAAATAAAAGAATGAAACCAGATACAGTAGGCAAAGATTAATCCTAAGAACTATGAAGGGCCTATAATATTAATGTCAGAGAAAGAAGACTTCTAAATAAAGAACATTACCAGGAAAAAGAGGAAGATTTTATGAAAAAAATGGCCACTTCATCAAGAAGACATAACCACTTATAATGTGTAAGTGCCAAATGGCAAAGTTTAGAGACATATGAAGCAAAACCTGATACAACTTTAAGTAGACATAGAACACTGTAGCAGGAAATGTTAACACTACATTTTTAGGAATTAGTAGAATAGGTAGCCAGAAAGTTGAAAAGGAGATAAAAGACTTGAATAACAATGCCTACTAAATTAGTCTACTTGACATTTATAGAATATCCTTAAAATGGCAGAAGAATACATCTTTTTTAGAGAATAACTAAATTTGTTTGTAATTGAACCATTCACCAAGACAGATCATGTCCTGAAATTTAAAGCAAGTCCCGATATACATTAAAAAAGAAAATCATGCAAGGAACATTCTGGCCATACCGATATTAAATTGAAGTCAATAACAGAAACATATATGTAAAACTGTCAAATACTTGGAAATTCAGTACCATATTTCTAAAATATTTCTAAAAAATTCAAGGAACAAAGAAAAAGTTACAAGAGAAAATTAAAAGAAATTTTAAAATGACTGAAAATGAAAGCATATCAAAATTAAAATTCAGGCCAGTCAGAACTCAGTGGTAAATGTCTAGCTTTAAGTGCCTATGTGAGAAATGAAAAATGGTATAAAGGCAAGAACCTAAGCTTCTAGCTTAATAATTTAGAGGGTGGCTCAGTTGGTTGAGCGACTGACTTTGGCTCAGGTCATGATATCATGGCTTGTGAGTTCGAGCCCTACATCGGGCTCTGTGCTGACAGCTCAGAGCCTGGAGCCTCCTTCTGATTCTGTGTCTCCTTCTCTCTCTGTCCCTCCCCCACTCATTCTCTGTCTCTCTCTGTCTCAGAAATAAATAAGCATTAAAAAAATAAAAAATAAATAAAAATAGCAAATGAAATGCAAATAAAGGAAAGGAAATAATAAAAACAGAAGTAGAAATTAATAAGGAAACAGACAAACTATAGTGAAAATCAATGACACTAAAAAATATTTCCTTTAAAATATAAATAAAATAAATAAACTTATAGCTAGACATCAAGGAAAAGTGAAAAAAGATAAAAATAACTATATCAGGAATCAAAAAAGAACATCACTATATATTCCTCAGGCATTAAAAGGATAATAAGTAAATGTTATCAATAACTGTATGCTGATAAATTTGACAGTATAGATGAAGTGGTCAAATACCTAGAAAAATATTACTTACAAAAATATGAAACAGAAAATCTTAATATATGTATTTTAGTTTTTAATTTTGTTAAATATTTACTTTTGAGAGAGAGAGCTGGTGTGAGCAATGAAGGGGCAGAGAGTGAGAGGGAGACAGAGGATCCAAAGCAGGCTCTGCTCTGACAGCAGAAAGCCTGATGCGGGACTGGAACTCACAAACCTTGAGATCATGACCTGAGCCAAAGTCTGATGCTTAACTAACTGAGCCACCCAGGCACCCCTGAATAGATGTATTTTAAAAGGAAAATTGTAATTAAAAATATTTTCACTAAGAAAAAATTGGCTCAGATGACTTCACCTATGAGTTATACCAAACTTTTAAAGAAGAAATAATGTCTTTTTAGAAATACAAGAAAAGAGAAAATCCTTGCTGATTTATTTTATGAGGACATTATTATCCTGATGACCAAAACAAAAACATTTGAAGATAAAATGACCAAACACCAATATCTCTTGTATACATGAAAACACTTTTAAAAATTAGCAAATGAAATTCATGACATATAATGACCAACTTGTCCAACTTATCCAAGGAATGCAAGGTCGGTTTAACATCTGAAAATAAACCATTGCAATTAACTGTATTAGTAGAATAAAAAGAAAATCCATAACTCAACAGATGCAAAAAATTAAAAATTTTCAATGCCAATTCATGATGGAAACTTTCAGAATACTCAGAATAGAAAACACTTTCACAAGTTGATGAGGAGCATCTTCAGAAAACCTTTAACTAATACTTTATTTAATGATAAAGGACTCAATGGTGTTATCTAAAAACTGGCACTACATGCAAAAATGTCTATAGTCAGCATATGTATTCAATGTTGCAATCCCTATCAAAATTCCAGGAGGCTTTCTGTAGAAATTGACAAGCTGTTCCAGAACTTGAAAGGAAATTCAAATGTCTTAGCATGTCTAAAACTGTCTTTAAAAAAGTTAAATTTAATCTCAAGACATATATGTATATATATACACACATATATATATACATATATATACACATTTAATCTCAAGACTTACTATATATATTTATATTTATATATTTATATTTGTATATAATATACATTTAATCTCAAGACTTACTATATATATATATTTTTTTTTTAACTCAAGACTTACTATAAAGACAGTGTTACTTTTACACAAAGATAGACAAAGCTCAGTGGACCATGAATGATTTTTAACAAGAGTTTAAAACTAAAGTAATTAAATGGAAAGAGAATAGCCTATTCAGAAAAGTGGTGCTTGCGATCTGGGGTACCCCTATTAAAAAAAACCTACACTTGTAACATATACAATAATTACTTTTTAAGGCTCTTAAATATAACCTGAAAGCTTAAACTATTAACTTCCAGGAGAAAATGTCAGAGAAAATCTTTAGGCCCATGGGTCAGGCCAAGTTTTCTTAAGTTGGATCCCCAAAATACAAACCTAAAAAGAAAAAGAATGACAGAATGTAATTTATCAAAATTGAAAACTCCCAGAAAACTAAAACATGATGGGATACCACTACAAATATATTATTAATCTCAATGGAAGAAAACCAAACAGACAATACCAAATGCTGGTAAGGCTGCATAAAAACAGGAACACCTGTTAATTTTTGACAAGAATGTGAAATGGGACAATTACTATGGAAAAATTATTGACAGATTCTTATGAGCTTAAACATAAAGTTACCATATAGCTCAGAAATTACTTTCCTTGGTATTTGCCCAGGTGAATTAAAAATGTATATTTATACAAAAACCAGTCCACAAATATTTATAACAGTTTAATTTATAATTTCCAGAAACTGGAAATAACCAAGATGTCCTCCAAAAGGTGAACAGAGAAACTGTGGTACCTTCATTAAGTAGAATAATACTGAATAACTAAAAGGGACAAGCTAATGATTTATAAAATACTATGCATGAACATTACTGCATTTTCTAAGTGAAAAAAAAAATCATACCTAAAGGCTACATATTGGGATTACATTTTTATGACATTCTGAAAAAAAAACAAAGCAATAAGGGATGGGAAACATCAGTGGTTGCCATGGATTAGAGAAAGGAAAGAGGTTGACTAAAAGGGAACTATGCAAAGAAATCTTTAGGGTGATGGAACTATTCTGAATGGTATCATGAGGCTGGACATATGATGCTATGCATTTTAAAAATACCCCAAAATGAGAAATAAAGCTGTCTCTATTTTCAGATGACACATTGTCTTTTTAGAAAATCATGAGAAGCTACAAAGAAACAAAACAAAAGAAGCAAAAACAAAACCTTCCTAAAACTAATAAGTGTTCCAGCACTCATAGGATATAAGATTAATAAAGACTAATATAAAAAAATCAATTGTATTTCTATATGCTATCAAAGTATGCATGGCGATGAAATTAAAAATACAACAGCAATAAAATTATAAATCTGAAAATCTAACACAAATGAAATATTGAGTGTATATCTAACAAGTCATGTGCAGGATTTACATGCTGGAAATCATAACAACTAAGGAAAGAAATTATAGAACATCTAAATAAATGAAGATAAATATGAATTGGAAGCCAGCATAGAAAATGTATTGATTCTTCTAACAATTCTTATCAAAATCACAAATGATTTCTTGATGACAAAGTTTAGGTTTTTCTAAAATGTTTATGGAAAGAAAAAAGATCCAGAATAGCTAAAAATAACTGTGAAAGAAGAATAAAATGGGAGGAATTGGTCTACCAATTTCAGCACCTACATAGCTTCAGAAATCGAGTTGGGGGGCGCCTGGGTGGCGCAGTCGGTTAAGCGTCCGACTTCAGCCAGGTCACGATCTCGCGGTCCATGAGTTCGAGCCCCGCGTCGGGCTCTGGGCTGATGGCTCGGAGCCTGGAGCCTGTTTCCGATTCTGTGTCTCCCTCTCTCTCTGCCCCTCCCCCGTTCACGCTCTGTCTCTCTCTGTCACAAAAATAAATAAACGTTGAAAAAAAAAAAATTTAGAAATCGAGTTGGTGTGTTATTGAGGGAAGCTATACACACAGGTCAGTGAAACAGGATACAGTTCATAAATACATCCAAATTTTTCCACAAATATATATAGAGGAATATATATAAAGGAATTCAATATATAAATATTGAATATTGAATATATATAAATATATATAAATATGTAAATATATATAAAGGAATTCAATGAAGGAAAGATAGTCATTTCAACACAAGGTGTTGGGGCAATTGGTTATCCATTGGCAAAACAAAACAAAACAAAACCTAGACCTAGGTCTCAAACCTCTACAAAAATGAAATCAGTTAGATATTAGACTTAATATATAAAAACTATGTAATATTAAAGAAAAATAGGATAAAATATTTAAGATCTAAGGCTAGGAGTTTTTTTTGAATTGGCAATGAAAGCAAGATACATAAAAGAAAAGAAATCTCATCAAAATAAAACCTTTTCTCCCCCGAGGTTTTATTTAGAGTCCAGCTGGTTAATTTAGAGTGCAATATTAGTTTCAGGTGTAATCAACAGTTGGTATTCATCACAAGTGCCCTCTATAATACCCATCACCTGTCTAACCCATTCCCCTGCCTACCTCCTGTCCAGTAGCCCTCAGTTTGTTCTCTATAGTTAAAAGCCTGTTTTCTGGTTTGCCTTTTCTCCCCCTGTGTTCATCTGTTTTGTTTCTTAAATTACACATATGAGTGAAATCATATTCAAATTTTAGGGTTGTTTGTTCCACCTCTGCAAAAAATGCTGGTCGTATTTTGGTAAGGATTACATTAAATTTGGAGATTGCTTTATGTAGTATAGACATTTTCACAATATTTGTTCTTCCAATACATGAGAATGGGATATTTTTCACTTCTTTGTGTCATCTCCAATTTCTGTGCTCAATTTCAATAATCAGTGTTTTATTGTTTTCAGAGTAGAGGTGCTTCACGTCTTTGGTGAGGTATTCCTAGGTATCTCATTATTTTGGGTGCAATAGTAAATGGGATTGTTTTCTTAACTTCTCTTTCTATTGCTGAATTTTTGGTATACAGAAATGCAACAGATTTCTGTACATTGATTTTTTTTATCTTGTTGATAAATTCAACTGGTTGAATTTATCATTTCTACCAGGTTTTTTTGGTGGAATCATATATATATATATATATATATATATATATATATATAGTCATCTGCAAATAGTGAAACTTTTAATTCTTCCTTGCTACATTGGATTTCTTTTGTCTGATTGCAGAGGCTGGGACTTCCAGTACTATGATGAATAAAATTGGTGACAGTGAACATCCTTGTCTTGTTCCTGATCTCAAGGGGAAGGCTCTCAGTTTCTCTCTATCTAGGATGATATTATCTGTAGGTTTTTCAAATAAGTACTTTATTATGTCGAGGTATGTTCTCGCTAAACCTACTTTGTTCAAGTTTTTTTTTTTCATCAAAAAAAACTTTGTTAAATGCTTTTCCTGTGTCTATTAAAGAATCATATGATTTTTCTCATCTCTTGTTGATGTGATGTATCATGTTGATGGATTTGGGAATATTGAACCACCCTTACAACCCAGGAATAAATCTCACTTGATCTTGGTTAATGATTCTTTTAATGTAGTGTTGGATTTAATTTGCTAGTATTTGGTTGAAAATTTTTGCATCCATGTTTATCAGAGGTATTGGCCTGTAGTTCTCTTTTTTAGTGGAGTCTTTGTCTGGTTTTGGCATCAGGGTAATGCTGGCCTCAGAATGAATTTGGATTTCCCTTCCTTTTGTATTTTTTGGAATAGTCTGAAAAGAATAGGTATTAACTGTTCTTTTAATGTTTGGTAGAATTCACCTGTCAAGCCATTTGGTCCTAGACCAGATTGTTTGTTGGGAGTTTTTTGTTTATCAATTCAATTTCTTTGCTTGTTATAAATCTGTTAAAGTTTTCTATTCTCCCTGTTTCACTTTTGGTAGTTTATGTTTCTAGGAATTTATCCATTACTTCTAGGTAGTCCAATTTGTTGGTATATAGTTTTTCATAATATTCTTTTATACTTATTTGTATCTGTGTCATTAGTTATTGTTTCTCTTTTTTTATATCTGATTTTACTATTTGAGTCTTTTTTTTCTCTTGACATGTCTGGCTAGATGTTTATCAAGTTTATTGAAGTTTTCAAAGAAACAATTCCTCATTTCATTGATCTTTTTTTTTTTAAGTTTCTGTATTTTTTTTAATATTTATTTTTGAGACAATGCGTGAGACAGAGTGCAAGTGGCAGAGGGGGAGAGGAGACACAGAATCTGAAGCGGGCTCCAGGCTCTGGGTTGTCAGCACAGAGCCTGATGGAGGGCTCAAACTTACGAACCATGAGATCATGCCCTAAGCTGAAGTCGGATCCTTAACCGACTGAGCCACTCAGGCATCCCTCTGTAACATTTTTGTTTTAGCTCTAATATTTTTTTCCTTCTTCTTCTGGTTGTACGTTTTGTGTTCTTTTTCTAGCTCCTTTAGGTAAGATTATACTGTTTATTTCACATTTTTTGCTTCTTGAAGCAGTTATGCTTTACCATATACTTTCCTCTTAGAATTGCTTTTGTTGCATCCCAAAGGTTTTGGATCAATATGTTTTCATTTTAATTTTTTTCTGTGTACTTTTTTTATTTCCATTTTTGTTTGTTTATTTCCTAGTTGACCCACTCATTATTTATATTTAGCATATAATTTAACCTCCATGTATTTGTGTCCTCTCCAGATTTTTTCTCCTGTTTTACTTCTAGTTTCATAGCAATGTGATCAGAAAAGATGCATGGTATGATTTTGATCTTGAATTTGTTGAGGTTTGTTTTGTGGGATAATACGTGATCTATTCTGGAGAATGTCCCATGTCACCTTAAAAGAAATATGTCTGCTCTTTTAGGATGAAATGTTCTGAATATATGTGTTAAATCTATCTATTCCAGTATGTTATTCAAAGCCATTTTTTTTCTTTTGAATATTCTGTTTAGATGTCCATTGATGTAAATGGGGTGTTAATGTTTCCTATTTTCATTGTATATTATTATCAATTATTTCCTTTAAATTTTTTATTAACATTCTTTGTGTATTTGGGTGCTATGATGTTGGGTGCATAAATATTTAAATTCTTATATCTTCTTATTGGATTGTCTCCTTAATTATTATGCAGTGTCCTTATTTTCCTCATTACAGTCTTTGTTTAATTTTTATTTTTTCGAACGTTTATTTTTTGAGAGAGAGAGAGCAAGGGAGGTGCAGAGAGAGACAGAGACGAGGGAGAGAAATAATTCCAAGCTATCAGGGCAGACCCCGATGCAGGGCTCAAACCCACGAATTGTGAGATCATGATCTGAGCCGAAACAAAGAGTTGGATGCTTAACCTTTGTGTATTCTTTTTTTTAATTTTTGTGTATCTTTGTGTATTCTTTTTTTAATTTTTAAAACTTTGTTAACATTTATTTATTTTTGAGAGACAGAGCATGAGCAGTGGAGGGGCAGAGACAGAGGGAGAATCAATATCCAAAGTAGGCTCCAGGCTCTGAGTTGTCAGCACAGACCCTGATATAGGGCTCAAATCCACAAACCATGAGATCATGACCTGAGCTGAAGTCGGACACTTAACCAACTGAGCCACCCAGGCACCTCTGCAATTTTTGTTTTAAAGTGTTTTTTGTCCAATATAAGTATTACTAATTTAGCTTTCTCTTAACATCCACTTGCATGATAGATGTGTCTCCAACCTCTCACTTTCAATCTGCCAGTGTCTTTAGGTCCAAAATAAGTCTTGTTGGTAACATATAGATGGTTTTTTTTTTTTTGTCACCCTTTGTCTTTTTATTGGAGCATTCAGTCTATTTACATTCAAATTAATTATCGATAGATATATATTTATTGGCATTATTTGTTTTGTGGTCTGATTCTTTCTTGTCATACTCTCATTCATGGTTTGCTGATTTTCTTTAGTAATATATTTGGTTTTTTTTTATGTTTTTAATGTTTATTTATTCTTTGAGAGAGAGCATGAGAAGGGAAGGGACAGAGACAGGGAGACACAGAATCTGAAGCAGGCTCCAGGCTCTGAGCTGTTAGCACAAAGCCTGATGCGGGGCTCTAACTCACAAACTATGAGATCATAACCTGAGCCAAAGTTAGATGCTTAACTGACTGAGCCACCCAGGCACCCCATTAGTGATATATTTGGATTTATTTCTTTTTATTATTTGTATGTTTGTTAATGGTTTTTGATATATGATTACCATTATGTTTGTATATAACCTCTTCTGTATTTTAAGTTGATGGTTGTTTAAGTTTGAACCTATTCTTTTCTCCTCCTCGCATTTTATATTTTATTATATTTTGTATCCTTTTTTTGTGAGTTCCTTGACATATTTTTTACAGAAAAATTAATTTTTACTACTTTTGTGTTTCCTACCTTTATTAGGTCACTTTTTGTCTTTCTTTCCACTCAGAGTACCCTTAATATTTCTTTTAGGACTGGTTTAGTGGTCACAAACTCCTTTAGGTTTTTTGGTTTTTTGTTTTTGTTTTTGTTTGGGGGGCCTGAAAAACTCTTTATCTCTCCTTCTATTCTGAATGATAGCCTTGTAGTATAGAGTGTTCTTGGCTGCAGATTTTTCCTTTTCCACATTTTGAATATATCATGCCACTGCTTTCTGGTTTGCAAATTTTATGTTGAAAAATCTCCTGGTACCCTAATGTGTTTTCCTTTGTAAGTTACTGATTTCTTTTCTTTTCTTTTTTTTTTTTTTTTTTTTTTTTTTGCTGCTTTTAAGATTTTTTCTTTATTACTATATTTTGCAAATTTAATTACAATACGTCTTGGTATGGGACTGCTTTTGTTCACTTTGATGTGAGTTCTCTGTGCCTCCTAGATCTGGATATCTGTTTCCTTCCCCAGATTAGGGAAGTTTTATTTCTTCAAATAAATTTTCTGCCCCCTTTCCATTATTCTTCTTCCCCTTTCTTCTTCTTCCCCATTCTTCTTCTTCCCCTTTCTTCTTCCCCTTTCTTCTTCTTCTTCTTCTTCTTCTTCTTCTTCTTCTTCTGGGACTTTTATAATATAAATATGATTATGTCTGATGGAGTCGCTGAGTTCCTAAGTCTATTCTAATTCTGTGTAATTCTCCTTTTGTCAGCTTGACTACTTTTCATTACTCTGTCTTCTAGGTAACTAATTCATTCCTCTACTTCTTCCATCTTGCTCTCCATTCCATCCAGCATGTTTCTTGTTTATTTATTGAGCTCTTTATCTCTGCAATGTTATTCTTTATCTCTGTGTTAAGAGTCTCATTGATGTCTTCCAATCTTTTCTCAAGTCCAGTGAATATCCTTATGATCATGCTTTAAATTCCCCATGCTTTAAATTCTCCATCTCCATATAAGTAACAGGCATGTTACTTATATCTGTTTTGCTTAGCTCTCTGGCTGTGGCCTTATTCTGTTCTTCTATTTGGTATAAATTTCTCTGTCTCCTCATTTTGTATGCCTCCCTGTGTCTGTTTCTGTGTTGTAAGAAAGTCAGATGTGTCTTCTGCCCCTTGAAAGTAGCTTGTTTATGAAGAAGAAATACTGGTATACCCTGCAGCTTAGTGTCCCATGTTTACCAGAAACTGGCACTTCAGGAGCATATTCTCTGTGTGTTGCTTGTGCTCTGCTGGTTTGTCTATGTCACTTGTCCTCTCAGTTCAATATTCACTGGCTTTCTGATTGTTGTGGGCTGTTCTAGGTGTTAGGATCCAGGTAGGTCAGCTGTAAGTGGCCATGTTTGCTGGAGAACTTGGGAACAAGGTGGTAGTGTTAGAAAACCTTGCATTGGGACACTAGTCTTATGCTGGATCCCCCACAGTGGTGGTGACTAGGTGCTGCACATCAGCGTGGCTGGGGAACAAGGCTGGGCATGGTGCTTAAGGATGGCTGGGGGAGGTATGGCTGGGTAGAGAATATGGTGACAGCTGTGCAACTGGTGACTGAGCAGGGCATGCACACAGTTTAAAAAAATTTTGCCCCGAGTCCTGGGCCACATCTACAAGTGTCTGTGCAGCCCCACCTCCCATACGTGGTTCTGTGTTTATGCCAAAGCAAGGGAGGAAAATGGCACCTGTCAGCTCCCTCATTTTCAAAGTCCCCCAACACTATCTGAAATGAGTATTAACAGATGTGTGTCCCATTTGCCTTGCCCCCTCCCATGATTTGTAAACTGTCATTTTTATGTTACTTTTCCAAGCAGGCTGCTGTCTCTATAAGGGCAAGTCCCCAGCTATCATTCACCCTCCTGGCTTGCCCAGTGCTGAGACAGCTGACTTTTAAAGCTCCAGACTATAAGTCTGACTGGTTTTACAAACCAATGGAATTCAGCTTCTCTGGTTTTTAAAGCCAAATAGCCTCCCCTGTGTGAGCTCCCTGGTGCATGGGCCTGTTTCTCTGCCCTTTTCACATGCACAGTTCCTTCCCTCCTGTGGGCAGCCTCCTTCCACCTTTCTGACCTTCATAACCTATCAGACTCAGCTGCTTCTCTATATTTAGTGATGGAGTTTGTTCTGCCAGTCTTTGGATCATTCTCCAGTTTATTGAGATTGGATGTGGATGATATCTAGTAAATGTGGAACACGGTGAGCTCAGAGTCTACCTACTCTTCCATCTTCCCAAGCTCCTGAAACATTTTTCTTAATACCGATGCCAATGAAAAATTAAACAGCACAAAAATACGAAATGAGGGAAACATCCTTAACTTGATAAAGTACAACTACAAAAACCTTCAGCTAGAATCATATTCAATGGTGAAAGACTGAATGCTTTCCCATAAGACTAGAAAGAAGGTAAGGATCTCTGTATTCACCAATATTATTTATCCAAGTATTAGAAGTTTCAGACAGTAAAATAAAGGAAGTCAAGGAAATAAACTTCACAAGAATCATAATGGAAGACATAAAACTGTCTTTCTTTGTAGATAACACAAGAGTCTATGTAGGAAATCTCAAGAAATCTTAAAAACACTAAAAAAAACTAGATTTCTGTACACTAGCAATTAATGTATAGAAAATTAAATTTAAAAATGCAATAAAATTTAAAACAAATAATAAAATTAAATAGGTATAAATCTAACAAATATTTGTGGGATTTATATATTGAAATCTGTATTATCTAAGAGGAGCTAAATAAATGGAGATATACATCGTTTTCATGAATTGGAGGATTCAACATAGAAAACAAGGCAATATTCTCAAAATTGATATGCAGATTTAATGCAAATTCTATCAAAACCCAAGTAACTTTTTTTTTGTCATTTTGATGGATATAGGTAAGATTATACTAAAATGTATTTTCAAGACCTAAGGAACTAAACTAAATAAATAATTTTGAAAGAGAAGAATAAAATAGGAGAAATCAGCATACTTAATTTCAAGAGATATGATATTTCTATAGTATCAAGACTGCATGGTATTTGTGGAGAGGTAGTTGTAGACACCAGTGAAACAGAACAGAAAACTCAGAAATAAACTCACACTACTATAGGCAATTGATTTTTGACAAAGGTGTGAGAGCAATCTGATAAAAGAATAACCTTTTCAACAAATGGTGCTGGATAAAGACTATACCAATAAAAACTATACAAAATAAAATGCAGAGAGAAAGATGTGAAGCCCAGAGGCAAAAGATAAAAGGAATCTTAATACAAAAATTAACCCCAAATAGGCCATATTTTCAAGTATAAAATATGAAAATATAAAACTTTTAGAAGAAAATAGAGGGAAAAAATCTGAATCCTAGGACTTGGTTAAGAATTCTTAAACATGATGCCAGGATGCCTGGGTGGCTCAGTTGGTTAACCGTACAACTTTAGCTTAGGTGATGATCTCATGGTCCGTGGGTTCAAGCCCTGTGTTGGGCTCTGTGCTGACAGCTCAAGAACCTGGAGTCTGCTTTGGATCCTGAGTCTCCCTCTGTCTCTGCGCCTCCACTGCTCATGCTCTCTCTCTCTCTCTCTCTCTCTCTGTCTCTCAAAAATAAAAAATAAAAATTAAAAAAAAAATTAAGCATAATGCCAAATGCATGATTCATAAAAGAAAAAATTAATTAATTGGGTTTAACCAATGTTGAGAATTTGTGCTCTGTGAAAGACCAATAAAGGATGAAAAAGACAAACTACATTCTTGGAGAAAACATTTGAAAATCTTTTATTCGACAAAGAAGTGGAATATATAAGGAGCTCTCAAAAGTAAATAGTAAAAATCCAATTACAAAATGGGCAAACAACATGAAGAGGCATTTCATCAAAAAGGATTTACATACGGCAAGTGAACACATGAAAATATGTTCAACATTGTTAGGTGATTGGGAAAACGTAAATTAAAATCACAATGAGATATCTCTATATACCTGTCAGAATTGCTGACTTAAAAAATACTGACAACACTAAACACTGAAGAGGGTTCAGAAAGACTAGATCATTCATACACTGCTTGTGGTAATATAAACTGCACAGCCACTCTGGAAACCATTTTTGGTGGTTTCTTAAACAACTAAACATGCAACTATCATAAAACCCTGTGATTGTTCTCCGAGGATTTATCTCAGAGACAAAAACATATTACCACAACAACCTATACACAAATGTTCATAGAAAGTTAATTTTTAATTGCTCAAACTAGAAGCAACCAAAGTGTCCCTCAACAGGTAACTGATTTTTAAAAATTGATGAATATATACCATGAAATATTTCTCAGCAATTAGAATGAACACAATGTTGATTTATGCAACAACTTGGATGAATCTCAAGGGAATTTTTGTTGTGAGTCAAAGGTCAGTCTCAAAAGGTCACATACCATATTATTCCTTTCTCAAAATTACAGTGTTATAGAGATGAAGAACAAATTAGGGATTTCTAAGGGTAGATGTGGTGGAAGAAATAGGGGAGATACAATTATATAAGGACAACAAAGGAAACTCATCTGTTCCATACTTTGACTCTTATTGTTCTCATAGGAATCTACGTATATGACAAAATAGCATTACATCAATCCCACGTTTTGGGTCTTAATATTATGCTATAGATATGTAAAATGTATATTATATATATAAGTTATGCATGTTATGGGAGTTGCATAATATCAGGGAAAACTGGGTGAAGAGTTTATGGGACTTCTTTATTATAAATGTAACTTTTTGCAAATATAAAATAATTTAAAAATAAAGTTTCAAATGGCAGAGAAAAATGACTGACCTAAGAATAACAATCACAGAATTCATTAGAAAGGGACATTAAATAAATTGTTATAAGTGTAGTCCATATACTCAATAAACTACAGACAAGTGCTAGAGACATGGAATCTATAAAAAAAAAAAGGCTGAAGTCAAACTAGTGATAAAAATAATGATGTGTGAAATGAAACAGACACTGTATGAAATTAACAGCAGGCTAGATATTGCAGAGAAATGATTAATGAACTTGAAGGTATAACAATCAAAATTATACAAAATGAAACATAGAAAGAAAAATAAATTGAGAGTGCAGACTATCAGTGAACTGTGGGAATATTCCAAGGGGCGAAACATATGTAATTAGAATTAACAAGGAGGATAGCAGGGGCAGAAAAATATGTGAAGAAATGATGACTAAAATTTATAAGTTAATGCAAACTATAAATCTATGCATTCACAGTCTTAATGTCACAAGCATAAGAAACATGAAAAAAAGTGCACCAAAGCAAATCATAATCAAGTACCTTAAAGCAAGTGATAAAGAAAAAAAGTGTTAAAGCAGCCAGATAAAAATAACACACACCTTGTGTGTGCAGTGAAAAGTGGAACTAAGATAAAGATGACAGCAGATTTCTCACTGAAAATAATGTAATCTAGAAAACAGAGAAGCAACAGCTTTGTAGTACTTACCAAAAACAAACAGAGAAACAAAACTCCCCAAAACTAAGAATAAAAATAGAACACTTTTTCAATCAAGAAGTGTTTATCCAGAAAAATATCTTTCTGAAGGAGGCATGGAATACTTTTTTTTAATATAAAAAACCTGGAAGAATTAATGTTTTATCTTATCATTGAGCTCAAAAGTTTTCAATATATTCTAGGTATATGTTCTTTGTAAAATGTATGTATTGAGAATCATATTTTCTCCTACTCTGTGGTTTGTCTTTTCCAACTTATCTTTCCAGGATAAGAAGTTTTTATTTTGGTAAAGTCCAATTTACAAAATAAAAACAACAGATATTTCAAGATCTAATTCAGGACAAGACATTGTATTTAATCACCATGTACCCTCAGTCTTCTATCTGTGGCTGTTTCTCAGTCTTTGCATTTTTGTGATCTTGGCACATTTGAAGTGTCAGGTATTGTATAGTATGTATTTTAATTTGTGTGTTTCTGATATTTTCTCTTGTGTAGACTGGGGTTATAGATTTAGGAAAGAATACTACAGAGGTGAAGTGCTCTACACATCTCATTACATGAAGAGATATGTGATAGTAACATGACTTGTTACTTGTGATGTTAACCTTGATCACTTGGCTAAGGTGTTATCTGTCAGTTTTCTTCACTGTAAAGCTACTACTTTTCTCCTTCCATGCTTCATTTATTTTAAACAAGTCATTAAGACCAGTCCACGCTCAAGAAGAGCTTCATTTCTTGGAGGCAAGCATATCAAATAATTTGCAGATATATGATAAGACCACTGAAGTAATTAATAAATATATTTTTAATAATTTGAAGCTCTGCAAATATCCTGTTTCTCCTTAATATCTAGCTTTCTAATTTCAGGATTCATTAGTAGATATTGCCTGCATCAGTTACTATTGTTCTAATGGCGATTTTCTACTTCTCTGATTCTTTGTACATGTATTACTTGTCATCCTTCTGTAAGGAAGATTTGTTCCTTCTCCCAGTTTATATATTCAATAATTTATTTAAATTAACATGGACTCACTCACATATATTTCTTTTCTACTTCAAGTTATAATCCAGTGAAACATTAGTTTTGTTGCATATATTATTTCAAATTTAGTCTTTTAAACTCTTTCACATTACCACCCATTTCTCTTTTTTTTAAAGCACATCATTATTTTTTGGGATTAGATGCTCCAGACTCATTTTGTATTTTTTATGTCCCAGCCATAGTGTGGTCCATTACTCCAAGAAGCTTTAATTCCTTTTATTAGAACATGGCACTTAAATCAAGGTATGGGTCCCAAGAGTGCTCCATTGTTACCAAGGTGTTATTGCTTTGAGGCCCTCTTAGTGTACAGAGCTAGGAAACATATATGCACACTATGTATATGCATATGTATATATATGTATATATATATATACACACACACACACACATATATATATATATATATATATATATTTCTATATCTAGTTATGCACATTGATATGAGTTAATACTAATATCCCCGACTATAATCAAGCACCAAAGGATTCATTCTAACCTTCCCAGCCTTGCTTATTTATATTTTTCCAAACATAAATATTTGGTTCCCATTATATATAATTTATTGAATTCTTTTTTAACTCTAGTATACATGTAATGTAGTTTCAGAATTGCTAACCTATACTGGTATGGGAAACATTTACCAACTAGAATACAGTGTTTATGTAAGTTCATTTTGTCTTTAAACGTTGTGTAGCCAGTCAAAATAAAATTTTCCAAAGTTACTTAGGTTAAGTCCTTTTTCCCCCAAATCCTTGAGTGAGATTGTATCACATTTCCAATATAGTTAGATTAATTTCTCATAAGTCTATATTCCATATGGGAATTTCCTAACATCTTGGTTAATGTTGTTTTTCTTTTCTTTCCAATTTGTATACAATAAAAACTCACTCTGTCCCACAATTTTATACTTTTCCTGCCATTCAAATTTTTTAAATAAATCCTTTATTTTAAGATAATTGTAGATTCACATGCATGCACTTGTGAAAAATAATACAGTCACTTCTTGTGTACACTTTACTTAGCTTCCTTTAATGGTAGCATTTTGTAAAACTATCACACATTATGACAATCATAATCTTGACATAGATACAGTCAAGTTATGGAACATCTTTACCACTCCAAGTATCACTCACATTGTCTTTTCACAACCACACTCACTTCCCTCCTGCTCATTTTCACTTAGTTACACTAGGGACCACTATTCTAGTCTCTGTTTTTGTACTTTTTTATTGAATAATGTTATGTAAATGGAATAATGCAGTATGAAACATGTTGAGATTGGCTTTTTTTCCTCTATAATAATTCCCTTGAAATTCAAGTTATTGCATGTGTCAATATTTTGTCCTTTTAATTTCTGACTATTCCATTATATGTATGTAGGAAAGATTGCTTATTTGCCTATCAAAGGACATCTGGTATCATTCTAGTTTTTTGGGATTAATAATAAAACTGTTGAAAATATTCATGCACAGGCTTTTGTGTGAATATACATTTTAATTTCTCTGGGATAAATATTTTAGAAGGTAATTTCTGTGTTAATAGTTGTGTATTTAGTTGTTCAAGAAACTGCCAAACTGTTTTCCAGAGTGTCTTCACATTTTACATTCCAAACAACAATGTAAAACTGAAAGAACACATTTTAGAACTTTGTGTTGTCATTTTTTTATGTTAATCCTTCTGATACGTGTATGCTATATATAACTCAAAATATTCCACAAAAAACTGGTAGAAATTCAACCAGTTGAATTTATCAACAAGATAAAAAAAAGTCAATGTATAGAAATCTGTTGCATTTCTGTATACTAAAAATGCAGCAGTAGAAAAAGAAGTTAAGAAAACAATCCCATTTACTATTGCACCAAAGATAATAAGATATCTAGGAAAACGTCACCAAAGAGGTGAATCACCTCTACTCTGAAAACTATAAAACACTGGTAATTGAAATTGAACACAGAAATTGAAGATGACACAAAAAGTGAAAAATATCCCATTCTCATGGATTGGAAGAACAAATATTGTTAAAATGTCTATAATACATAAAGCAATCTCCACATTTAATATAATCCTTATTGAAATAGGACCAGCATTTTTTGCAGAGGTGGAACAAACAACCCTAAAATTTGAATGGAACCACAAAAGACACCAAATAACCAAAACAATCTTGGAAAAGAAAAGCAATGCTAGAAGAGGCGTCACCATTCCAGACTTCAATTTATATTACAAATCTGTAGTGATCAAGACTGTATGGTACTGGCACAAAAAGAGACACAAGGATCAATAGAACAGAATAGAAAATCCAGAAATGAACCCACAACTAAATAATTAGTCTTCAACAAAGCAGGGAAGAATATCCAATGGGAAAAAAACAAATGGTGCTGGAAAAACTAGACATCTACATGCAAAATAATGAAACTAGACCAATTTCTTACAACCTACACAAAAATAAATTCAAAATAAATTGAAGTCCTAAATGTGAGATTGGAAACCATTAAAATCTAGAAGAGTAGACAGGCAGTTATTGCTTTGACATTGGCCATAGCAACTTCTTTGTAGATATGTCTCCTGAGGCAAGGGAAACAAAAGCAAAAATAAACTACTGGGATTTAATCAAAATGAAAACCTTCTGAAGAATAAAGAAAACAATCAACAAAACTAACAGGCAATCTTTGAAATGGGAGAAGATATTTGCAAATGACGTATCTGATAAAGGGTTGGTATCTGAAATATATAAAGAACTTATCAAACTCAACACACCCCAAAATGAACAATCCAAGGTAAAAATGAACAGAAGGCATGAATAGTCATTTCTCCAAATAAGATGGCTAACAGACACATGAAAAGATGGTTACCATCACTCATCATGAGGTACATACAAATCAAAGCTGCAATGAGATAGGGGAGGGGCCAAGATGGTGGAACAGCATGGAAGTTCACATCTCTCATCTCTGAAATGCAGCCAGATCAACACTAAACCATCTTGCATACCTAGAAAACTGATTTGATGATTAACACAGCAATCTGTACAACCTGAACCACAGAGCTCAGCAGGTACATGCAGGAGAGGTGAACTGGGAGAGAGAGAAGCCATGGAGGGCAGGGAGCTATTTTTGCTTGCAGAGAGAGTTTGGATACAGGGGGAGAGTATTGGAAAAGCACCCCCCTCAAAAGCAGCTGGAGAGAAAGAGGAAGACTGGAAACAGCCACAAGGGACTGAACAAAAAAGGGAGAAAGGAGAGGGTCTAAATTCCATTAAGACTGTATAAACCGGGGGAATGCAAGAGTCTGAAATTCTTCAGTTCAATACCTGGTGGTGCTCTGCTGGGAAGGGTGAATCTCCAAGAGCAGAGTGTGAGGTCTCAGGGGTTCTTGGGCCACACAGTGAATGGCAGTTCCCTAGTGCAAGGACATTGGTAGAGGCTGTTTGACCTCCCCACAGGCAAAGGTCCCAGTGAACCCTAGAGAACAACCACATTTGCTGGTGTTGGAACGAGAACATTAAGGGTGAAGCTTGGCACCAGATGTGTGTTGTGATTTACCACAATCCCTAAAACACTGCTGCTACACAATAGCACAAACTTTTTCTGGGGTGGGCTGGTATCCAGCCAGAGTCTCTGGGCATTGGCAGCAGCATAGTCTCAGAACATTCCTGGGGGTGGGCTGGCACTTGGCCATTGTTCAGCGAGGTCCTCCTTCAGAGAGTTAGAGCAGGTCAAAGCCACAGTCCCTCAGAAGCGAGGGATTGGGAAACACTGCCCATCTGAGATAAAACTCAGGAGGGATGTGCTGCCTGGCAACATGACGGCTTGATCATGGACAGTGTAGAAGCAGGGAGTGGATGGAAGCCAGAGACAAAGGAGGGGTGCTTGATTGCTGGTCAGGGACAGCAAAGAGTTCTGATACTAGAGACTGGGTAGCTGGGTGATGCCATTTTCACCCTTCCTGCACATATGTATACATGCCTCCATGAGCCAAAACAATCCACTCCAGTAAGTTAAGCAGCACTATCTAGTGGAGAATGGACTGCTACACTGAACCCCGCCCAACTGGGCCAAACACGTTCTTGAGGAACACCACAACTCTCTCCTCCTGCTTAGTTAATAGACTATAAAGTGCTTCATAGTTTGACTTTATAGGAAACCGGATGTAATTTCAATCATATTACATTCTGTTCACTGGTCCATCTGTTCAATTTTTTTTCTTTTTTCTTTTCTTATTCTTGAATACAGAAAGAGAAAAACTTTATTTTTATTTTCCATTTCTGGAAAAAAGATTTTTTTCTACTTTAATTTTAATTTCTTTAATTTTTTCTACGATATTTTTACTTTTTGGTAAATTTTTAAAATTCCATTTTACTTTCATTTCATCTTATTATATTTTATTGTATTCATTTTTTCAAGTTTTCAAACGTTTTCCTTTTTTTTCTTTCTGTTTTCTTTTCTTATCTTTCCTTTTTTTTTCTATAATCTATCAAGCTTCCTTCAGCAACCAGACCAAAACACACGTAGGATATAGTCTTCTTTATTTGATTTTTTTTTGTTTTTAACTTTTAATTTTTATTTATTTATTTATTTTTACTTCATAAATTCATTTTCTTTCCTCAAAATGATGAAATAAAGGAATTCACTCCAAAAGAAAGAACAGAAAGGAATTAGAGCCAGGGACTTAATAAACACAGACACAAGCAAGATGTCTAAACCAGAATTTAGAATTATGATAATAAGAATACTATCTGGGGTTGAAAATAGATTAGAATCCATTTCTGTGGAGATAAAAGAAGTAAAAACTAGTCAGAATGAAATTAAAAATTTTATAACTGAGCTGCAATCTCAATTGGATGCCACAGAGGCAAGTATGAATGAAGCAAAGCAGCAAATCAGCAACAGAGAGGACAAACTTAAGGAGATAATGAAACAGAAAAAAAGAAGGACACTAAGGCAAAAGAGCATAATTTAAGAATTGGAGAACTCAGTGACTCATTAAAAAAATAATATCAGGATCACAGGGGTCCCATAAAATGAAGAGACAGAAAAAGGGGTAAAAGTTTTATGTGAGCAAATCATAGTGGAAAACTTTCCTAACCTGGGGAAAGACACAGACATCAAAATCCAGGAAGCACAGAGAACTCCCATTAGATTCAACAAAAACTGAATATCAACAAATCATATCATAGTAAAATTCACAAACACTCAGAAAAGGAAAGAATCATGAAAGCAGCAAGGGAAATAAAGTCCTTAACCTACAATGGAAGACAGATCAGGTTTGTGGAAGGATAACAAATACTTGGAGTCTAAAGAATATCCTACTAAAGAATAAATGTGCTAACCAAGAAGTTAAAGAGGAAATTCAAAAGTACGTGGAAGCCAATGAAAATGATAACAACACATCCCAAAAGCTCTGGAATGCAGCAAAGGCAGTCATAAGAGGGAAGCCTATGGCAATCCAGGTCTTCCTAAAGCAGGAAGAAAGGTCTCAGATACACAATCTAAGCTTACACCTTAAAGAGCTGGAAAAAGAGCAGCAAATAAAACCCAAAACAGCAGAAGACAGGAAATAACAAAGATTAGAGCAGAAATCAATGCTATCAAAACCAAACAAACAAAGAAACAAAAAGCAGTGGAGCATTTCAATGAAACCAGGAGCTGGTTCTTTGAAAGAATTAACAAAATTGATAAACCCCTTGCCAGTTTGATCAAAAATAAAAAAAAGGAAAGGACCCAAATAAATAAAATCAAGAATGAAAGAGGAAAGGTCACAACAAACACAGCAGAAATACAAACAATAATAAAAGAATATTATGAGCAATTATACACGAATAAAATGGGCCATCTGGAAGAAATGGTCAAACTCCTAGAAACATATGAACTACCAAACTGAAACATGAAGAAATAGAAAATTTGAACAGACCCATTACCAGGAAAGAAATAAAATTAGTAATCAAAAATCTCCTAAAAAACCAGAGTCAAGGGCCAGATGGCTTTCCAGGGGAATTCTACCAAACACTTAAAGAAGAGTTAACACCTATTCTTTTGCAGCTGTTCCAAAAATTGCAAACGGAAGGAAAATGTCCTAACTCATACTATGAAGCCAGTATTACATTTGTTCCAAAACAAGACAAAGACCCCACTAAGAAGGAGAACTACAGACCAATTTCCCTAATGAACATGGTTGCAAAAATCCTCAAAAAGATACTAGCCAACCAGATCCAAATGCAGAGAAAACATTTGACAAAATACAGCATCCTTTCTTAATAAAAACCCTCAAGAAAGTAGGAATAGAAAGATCATACCACAAGATCATAAAAGCCATATATGAAAGACCCACTGCTAATATCATCCTCAATGAGGAAAAACTGAGAGCTTACCCCCTAAGGTCAGAAACAAGACAGGGATGTCCACTCTTGCCACTGTTATTTGACATAGTATGGAAGTCTTAGCCTTAGCAGCAGACAACACAAAGGAATAAAAGGCATCCAAATCTGCAAGTTTCACTCTTCACAGACGACATGATACTCTATATGGAAATGCAAAAGATTCCACAAAATAACTGCTAGAACTGGTCCATGAATTCAGCAAAGTCACAGGATATAAAATCAATGTGCAGACATCAGTTGCATTTCCATACAACAATAATGAAGCAACAGAAAGAGAAATCAAGGAATTGATCGCATTTACAATTGCACCAAAAACCATAAAGTACCTAGGAATAAACCTAACAAAAGTGAAAAATCTATATACTGAAAACTAGAAAGCTTATGAAAGAAATTGAAGAATACACAAAAAAACTGGGAAAACATTCCATGCTCCTGGATTGGAAGAACAAACATTTTTAAAATGTCAATATTACCCAAAGCAATCTACATATTCAATGCAATCCCTATCAAAATATCACCAGCATTCTTCACAGCGCTAGAACAATCCTAAAATTTCTACTGAACCAGAAAATACCCTGAATAGCCAAAGAAATCTTGAAAAAGAAAACCGAAGCTGGAGGCATCACAATCCCAGACTTCAAGATATATTACAAAGCTGTAATCATCAATACAGTATGGTACTGACAGAAAAACAGACACTCAGATCAATGAAACAGAATAGAGAGCCCAGAAATAGACTTACAAACATATGGTAAACTAATCTTTGACAAAGCAGGAAGGATATCCAATGAAATAAAGACAGTCTTCTCAGCAAATTGTGCTGGGAAAACTGGACAGTGACATGCAGAAAAATGAACCTGGACCACTTTCTTACACCCCACACAGACACACACACAGACACACACAGACACACACACACACACACACACACACACAAAGAAAAAAAAAAACTTAAAATGGATGAAAGACCTAAACATAAGATAGGAAGCCATCAAAATCCTGGAGGAGAAAGCGGGCAACAACCCCTTTGACCTCAGCTGCAGCAACTTCTTACTCAACACATTTCCAGAGGCAAGGGAAAGAAAAGCAAAAATGAACTATTGGGACCTCATGAAGATAAAAAAAAAAACTTCTGCACAGCAAAGGAAACAATCAGCAAAACTAAAAAGCAACTGACAGAATGAGAGAAGATATTTGCAAATGATATATCAGATAAAGGGTTAGTATCCAAAATCTATAAAGAACTTATCAAATTCAACACCTCAAAAATGAATAATCCAGAAAAGAAATGAGCAAAAGACATGAATAGATACTTTTCCAAAGAATACATCCAGATGGCTAACAGATATATGAACAAATGCTTAACATCACTCATTATCAGGGAAATACAAATCAAAACCACAATGAGATATCACCTCACACCTGTCAGAATGGCTTATGTTAATACCTCAGACAACAACAGGTGTCGGCGAGAATGCTGAGAAAGAGGATCTCTTTTGCACTGCTGGCCAGAATGAAAACTGGTGCACTCTGGAAAACAGTATGGAGGTTACACAAAAAATTAAAAACAGAACTATCCTATGACCCAGCAATTGCACTACTAGGCTTTTATCCAAGGGATACAGTTATGCTGTTTCGAAAGGGCACATGTACCCCCATGTTTATAGCAGCACTATTGACAATGGCCAAAGTATGGAAAAAGTCCAAATGTCCCTCAATGGATGAAGGGATAAAGAAGATTAAGGAGATTATATATATATATATATATATATATATATATATATATATGTATACACACACACACACACACACAATGGAGCATTGCTCGGCAATCAAAAAGAATGAAATCTTCCCATTTGCAACTACATGGATGGAACTGGAAAGTATTATGCTAAACAAAATTAGTAAGTCAGAGAAAGACAAATATCATACGATTTCACTCATATGAGGAATTTAAGATACAAAACAGATAACCATAAGGGAAGAGAAGCAAAAATAACATAAAAACAGGGAAGAATACAAAACAAGAGACTCTTAAATATAGAGAACAAACAGAGGGTTGCTGGAGGGGTTATGGGAGGGGGGATGGTCTAAATGGGTAAGGGGCATTAAGGAATCTACTCTTGAAATCATTGTTGCACTATATGCTAACTAACTTGGATGTAAATAAAAATAAATTATTTAATCAAAAAAACTAAAAAAAAAAAATAATAAAACCTCAAATAAAGAAAGAAAGAAACAAGAGAATAGTATAGTGAACCAAAAAAAATTGTGATGAAATACAATTTCACACCTGTCAGAATGGCTAAATTCAACAACCCATGAAACGACAGGTCTTAGTGAGAATGTGGAGAAAAGGGAACCCTCTTGCACTGTTGGTAGAAATCAAACTGGAGGAGCCATTCTGGAAAACATTATGGAGGTTCCTCAAAAAATTAAACATAAAACTACCCAATGATCCAGCAATTGTTCTACTAGGTTTCACCCAGTGCATACAAAAACACTAATTTGAAAGGATACATGAACCCTAATGTTTATAGCAGCATTATCCACAATAGCCAAATTATGGAAAGAGCCCAAACATACATCAACTGATGAATGGATAAAAAAAGAAATGGTCTATATGTAACGGAATGTTACTCAGCCATAGAAAAAGAATTGTATTTGCCATTTGTAATGACGTGGATGAAGCTAGAGAGTATTATACTAAGCAAAATAGAAAAACAAATATCACATGATTTCACACATATGTGGAATAAACAAGCATAGGGAAAAGAAGAGATAGGGACTGGGAAACCACAAGAACTCTTACCTATAGAGAAATAACCGATGGTTACCAAAGCGGAAGTAGGTGGGGTGATGGATTAAATAGGTAATGGGGATTAAGGGGCTCATTTGTTGTGATGAGCACAGGGCATTGTATGGAAGTGTTGACTCAACTATCTTGTATACCTGACTAATAACACACTGTATGTTAGGTAATTGGAATATAAATAAAAACTTTTTTAAAAACTTAAAAAAATAACTTATGTTAAAAATTAAATAAAAAATAAATAAATTACAAATTCAACTTTCTTTAAGCTATGGGAATAATCACATTATCTCTTTCATAGTGTGTATGTTCTGGTAATTTGTGCTTTTTAGCAATTGTTCCATTTTGTGTACATTACATATTAATATATGAAGAATTTTTTATAGTATATTCTTATTATTCTCTTAATGGTTGCAGAGTTTGTTTTGATACCCCCTGTGTCATTCCTTTTACTGGTAATGTGGTAATGTGTGTGTTCTCTCTCCTTATTGCTTCCTCCTTCCCTTCCCCCACCCTCACAGCCTTTCTCTCTTTAACACACACACACACACACACACACACACACACTAGAGATTTTCAATTTTATTCATTCTCCAAAGAGTCAACTTTTTGTATAATTGATTAATTTTATGTTTTTTTCTGTTTTTAAATTTCTTGAGTTTCCCTTTATTCTTGAAGGAGAATTCAGAAATTGAAAATAATTCTAGGGTGGGGGGCATCTCGGTGGCATAGTTAGTTAAGCATTCAACTCTTGATTTCAGCTTAGGTTCATGAGCTCGATCACTATGTGGGGCTGTGTTGACAGTGCAGAGCCTGCTTTGGATTCTCTCTCCCTCATTCTCTACCCTTCACCCACTACCACTGTCCGCCTCCCTCTGAATGAATGAATGAATGAATGAATAATAAATAAACAAACTTTTAAAAATTCTGGACAGTTTTTTTTCTTTCAGTGCTTAAAAAAAAAAAAAAAAAAAAAAACAAAAAACAAAAAAAAAACCATGTGCCACCTCCATCTGGTCTCCACAGGTTTCTGATGAGAAACTTAGTGTCATTCATTTTTTTTTTCTTGTTGCTTAAATGCATTATGTGTGTGTGTATTTGTGTGTGTGTGTGTGTGTGTGTGTGTGTGTGTGTGTGTATGTGTTTAGTTTTCAGACATTTGACTAGATATTTGCTGACATGGATATCTTTAGGTTTACACTGTTTTAGTTTTATTTATATTTTTGAACAAGTAGGTTAATATCTTTTGCCAAATTTGGAAATTTTGCAATCATTATTTCTCTGTATTTATTTTTGGCTCCACACTCTTTCCCCTCTTCTTCCTCCTGTGGACCTGATCATAGAAATATTAGATCTTTTGTCACAATCTCACAGGTATTTGAGGTTCTGTTAATTTTTTAACTATTTTCCTTCTTTTGCTCAGGTTGTAATTTCTGCTTTTCTATCTTCAATTCCCTGATTCTGTGTCATCACCACTTTCCTGCTGAAGTCACCTACCAAGTTTTTTGTTGCGACTATTGTATTTTTAAATGCTAAAATTTTTTTTTTGTTCTCATTTATATCTTTTTTTTTTCTTTTCTGAGACTGTATTTCATTTGTTCCTAGAATGTTCATAATTGTTTGCTAAAGCATTTTTATGATGACTGTTTCAAACTTTTTGTCAGACAATTTCAACATCTCTGTCATCTTGGTATTTGGATCTGTTGATTGCCTTTTATCACTCAAGTTGAGATTTTCCTGGTTATTTATATTATAAGTGATTTCAATTGTATCCTGTTGACTTTGGATAATATGAAACTCTTGATCTTATTTAAATCCATTTAGCCATCTTTTGATGCCACATTAATGAAGAAGAGGTCACTACCTGGGTCCTGCTTAGGTGGGGGGTAAAATACCAGGTTTTTCACTCTGCCTACTCTAAACTTTGGTGGGGAGAGATGCACCTCATTACAGCTAGACAGAGGTAGGTGTTCTGCTTCCCCACTAGGTCTCTGCTGGTATCACACTTTCTGGGAGAAAGTGCCTTGTTATTGCTTTCCATTTGGCATACACTGATACCATGGTGGAGTGATTGCCCTTATTGCTATCAGAGTCGTCAGTCCCAGCTTCCTACATGACTTTTTAGACACCACCCTGATGGGTGGGCCATTTTTGTTTGTGCCCATTGGCATTTCTCAGATGAATTTCCTCAGCACATAGTCTGTAATATACAGAGCCAAAAAAATACCCAAACAACTCAGTACTTTATCATGCTTTGGTTCCTGAATCCTCTAGCCAATTTGTCTCCTTCTCTCAACTTTTAAGCCTTTTGATATTTATCATATCTATAATGCCCAGTGTTTTCAGTGTTCTTGAGAAAGAAGTAGGGAGAAATGTGTTTAATCAGTCTTGTCCAGGAACCAAAAACACTAAGTCAATTTTGATCCCCCCCCCTCATTATGGGGTGTGATTTTCTGCTTCTTTGCATTCCTAGAATTTTTTATTGGATGTCAAACATTGTAAATTTTGACATTTTGGGTACTGGATAGTTTTGCATACCTATAAATACTCTTGAATTTTCTCCCCCCAACCTTTCCCAGGACACAGTTAAGTTGACTGGAAACAGTTTGATTATTTTATGGCTTGTTTTTAGTTCCCGTAAAGTGTTGTCTCCACCCGGTTTTTATCACTATTCAGACAAGAACCTTCGTTGTACTCTGAGACACCATTAGTCACAAGATTTTCCTACCCTAGCTTTTGAGAACAAACACTGTATTGGACCCCATTTAAGCTCCAGGCACTCTTCCCCCTGATTTTTTCAGATAGTTCTTCCCCAGGCCTTGGATAGTTTCCTCATATGCAGGCATTCGCTGATCATTATTCAGGTTAACACTGGAAGGTAGCCTTTGTAGATCTCTATGCTTCTCTCTGTGCATCTCCTCTTTGGTACTCTGCCCTGTGAACTTAGGCTGCCTTACCTTCTCTTGACTCTCAGTTCTGTTGAATCAGGGAGACAACCAGTTTCTTCTTGGTTCTCTGTCTTTGCACTGTGGGCCAAACTCTTTCTCCAGGTGGTAATCTGGGATAACCTTAGGGCTGGCGTTGTTGTTATTGTATCCCCACCACCACCATTTCTCAGGAATCACTGTCCTTCAATGCCTTATTGCCCATTGTCTTGAGAATAATTGTTCCATTTAGTTTTCCTGTATTTTTAAAAGATGTTTCAAGAAGGAAGATAAGTCCAATTCCAGTTACTCCATCTTGGTACAAACAAAAAGTCTTAAAGAAGGATTTTTAACCTTGGACAGAATACCCACCACTTAAATATTAATAGAGCAGCAGGCATCATAATTGAAGTACTAGGCACTCAAAAGAAGTTCACAGGGTCCAGCATGTCCTCATAGCTCTTCACACAGCTGGGTCTCCATTGGAATGTATATCAACACTCAAGCTGGTATATGGTAGGGACAAAATTCTTGATATTAGGAATTTAACTTTCTGGCTATGTAAAGATAAAAAGAATAAAGAACCTCAGTGTAGATGTTTCAAGTTGAGGGATTCATTTTTTCCAGAGAATTGTATATCATGGGGCATTCAAACACAACTTGAAAATTGAGATCAGTTGGAGTAAGTTTTTAAGGGATAAATTGAGGGGTGTCTGGGTGACTTATTTGGTTAAGCACCTGATTCTTGATTTCAACAATTTCAGCCCAGGTCATGATATCACAGTTCCTCATTGGGCTCCATGATAAAAGTGTAGAGTCTGTTTGGGATTCTCTCTCTCTCTCTCTCTGCCCCTACCCCACTTTCTCTTTCTCTCCCCTCCCCTCTCCCTCTGTCTCCCTTTTTCCAAAATAAAATAACTTTAGAAAAGGGGGTCAGTTAATAGGGAGGTCTTTCTGAAGTTGCTCCAAGATGGATACCAAAACTCAAACTCACACCCTTGAGTTTCCCCAAAAACAAACAGGGAAAATAACAAGAAATGTGCTTAGAGAAGGCAGGGGGTGAGATAGAAAATACAGATAGATTTATTCATTCATTCATTCATTTATCATCCATGTACTTATAACATATTGATGTTATAAGTGATGATTGATCTTATATTCATCCATTATGTGGCAAGTTTTATACTAAATATTTGGCAAAGGAAAGGGAACCTCTTCTGCTATCATTTCAGCGTTCCCAACTTTATGGTCACCAGACCTCCCTATACAACATATTTCACCCCCACCATGTGTATACAATAGTCCTCTGATGGTCTCTGTACTACTACCACACTGCCATCTTTCCTGAGGGTCCAGCCCACCAGAGGGGATCTAGGCGTCCTAACGTTCTAACAGTCACCTCTTTAACCTGGGCCTGTGTAGTGATTTCATGAGTTCTAAGCCAAGACTGAAGTCTGAAGGGACTTTCCAGTAAGAGAAAGTATGAGGAGTCAAGTGGGAAAGAGGGTCTAAACAGGACTCACAAAGAACAAATAATTTTTCTGCCTCCAGAATACACACTTTTCTCCAAAACCTGAAATCTACCTTTGGATAAAGTCTTTCTTTACAAAGAAAGCTGACTTTTCTTGATTTTTCCAGATTTCTGTTTGTTCAGCTTCTTGTTTGAGTGGGGGTGAGGATAAGCACTTTGATTTGAATAACAAATCCTAAACATAGGATTATTGTGAAAATTCAGGAAGCTAATCTATCTAAAAATCTTGCAACAAAATGGAAACCCACTATTTGCTCAGTTGGATTTTAACCAAAGGGAAAAGTTTCATGAAAATATTATTCTACATTTTTCCCAAGATGAAAATTTTCCAAAGCTATGAGGTTTACAAAGTAAAATAGTAATGAACCCACATGATGAACTTCCCATTTCTTTTGCTTCTGGAGAATTGACAGGTACCATACTACACTGTTTATAGAGTATGGTCAACCAAGACACCTCTAACTTTCCAGAGAACTCTAAATCTTGGAGTAAGAGAAAGAAAAATTAAAGTTGCCACTTTTCCCAGACCAGCTGTACCTCCTCACTGCCAGATTATTCACACAGAATGTGAAAAATATTGCCAGGCTCCCGGGTTCTCCATCTGCCACCAGCTCAGCACATGCTTGTGTGGAAGCTCCTGGCAGAGTCCATGATTTTCTACACTTTTCCATTGAGATTACTCTCATTTTAACCAATGCCCTTGCTTTAATCCTGGGGATCTATGTGCTAAAGCCTCATATACATCTTGGCTAATGCTTTACTATAGTGGCCTAGAAAATCAAGACAGTTCAAAAACTAGGCCATATATTATTTGTACAGGAAAGTGACTTGCATTTATTGCTATTTGATGTTTCTAGTTACTTCTATCTGTACATAAGCTTCACTTCAGTTGAACTCCTTTTCTGGCCCAAAGTTCACCCTTAACTATAATCTATTCATTTCCATCCTGCAGTATGAGGAGAGAGGCTCTAGCCCCCACACCTGGGGCAGGAGGGAAGAAGTTTCTGCAGATTCACTGACCAGATCCCCATCCCTGTTTTCATTATAGACACAACACTACAGGCTCTCCCACCCACATGCCATCTTGGCATGGCAGCATTCTGTCACATCCATGTAGCTCTATTTTTCCAGCTTTGGACATATATACCTGAGTGCAGTTTGGCCTGATAAAGGGGACCCACACCCTGGTTCTAGACACACCTGGTTCAAACCCAGTTTCAACCTAAATAAGTGATTCTGGCTAAATAACATACTCTCTCAAATCTCACTTCCTTTACCAGTTAAATAGGGATAGTAAAATGAATTATTATGGATGTTTTTGAGGATTAAATGAAATAATATGTGCCTAATGGATATAATGCCCAATAATGTTAATTTCCCCTCTAAACTAAGTATTGAAGTCAATTCCACTTTGCCTCACATCTCCAACAATTGGTGGCAGCTGCCCAACTGTTTGGCTTTGAAGGATCCTTAGGCCTGCATATGGATCCTTCAGGAAAGAATGTACATTTGCGTGGCCAAGGGGAAATGTAGGATGGTGCCTGACTTTTGCTCAACATTCTACATAAGACCATCCATTCACTGAAGGCAGACCCCAGTGTTTACTTAACTGTGCTCCTTACCACCAAGCAAATTGTAGTGACTTGTGTTGGTTGAATCCTTGAAAGAATGAATGATGTTTCAATGGATGGGTGGATGGACAGATGAGGAGACAATGTGTGAATGAATTAATTCTAATGCATACTTTTTGCCTGCCTCTGACACTGGGAATTTTTTTTGCCCTGCTAGATTCTTGTCTCATAATGCCATCCCATGTCATAAACCAGATTTTCCTATGGAAACTTTTTATTGGCATCCTGGGTTGTGTCTGTCCAGGTGTTGTCAGCTCATGGCCTTGTTTCTAGGACCAAAGGACACTTATAAGAGATGACCTTTGGTAACAATAACCTTGATGCTGCTGATGATGAGTGGCACCATTTCTTCAACTCTGCCACATTCTTCCTCCATGTAGACATTTTATCTCAACTGTCTGCATGTAAGAAAAAAATGATGAAACACTTCATTATTAGAGCTATCTCCAGACCCTAGCTAGACTAGCAGGAAATAGTGAGTTTGGCTTAAATAACATCAACCCAGTGGCTCCCAACTCTAATCTAAACCAAGCTGGTGATTATCAAACCTACTTGGTGGTGGTGGTAGGGGGGAGGGGTAGTGTGAAAAGTAAGTCTTCCTTGACACCATCTATGAAGATTCTGATTCTCGGGATCTGTATGTTCAATAAGCTCCCAAGTGACTTAGACACATGACAAGCACCAGAACTTGCTCTATTTGTACCTACCAGCACGAAAACACTAGTTTCAGGATGGGAGAAACTTCCTCCATGTACAACAGGGCCTACTTGGAAGTCCACAAACAAATCCCTGGGGATAACATGAAAGGTCAGGGCAATTCCAGCATCTGACACCAGCTGGTAATTCCTACACACTCTTATCCCTCAAGTAGGTTTGAGCTGGCTACCTTATTGTGCCTTATTTTGGTCCTCACCTGTGGCATTCAGATTATACTACTCAGGGGGATAAATTGCTCATATATGAGACTCTGTATTTACATGTTAATTTTCTTCTACACAAGGTAGTCTGTTTCCTGCACTTTCCTTCAATATGGATATTTCTCTTTAGATGAATTCTTTCCCTGGGGACTTACTATCTTTTCTGCCTGCATACATCTCAGAGACCCACAGTAGCAGAAACACACCCAAAGAGAGAATATTTTTACAAGCCCTGGGGCAGTAGCCATAATAAATTACCTCATCTTCTATCACAGTTCAATATTAGAACGCAGGACTGGAATTTTTATATTCCTTTATTTGGCTACACAGTAATAGGGCTCTACTTTGTATGTGACTATGGTGAAGCATATCTGGTACCCTCAAGAAGATAGTAATGTGTCCAAGCAGAGATTAGCAGGTCCCAGTGTTTAGAGATGAACACAAGCTACTAACTCGAAGAAGTGACATGAGTCAGGACTAGGTCAGAGAATGGGTATAGTACATGGAAACTTGCAAATCAGCAGAACCTGGGAATAACATAGCTATTGGCTCCCTGATTACAGAGGGAGTGGGCATTGTATAATGAATGCAGATGAAGCCCTGGTATGGAGATCCATTGTGAATTGGTGATGATGGCAAGATCAAACTGGAGACCTGGAGGTCCTAGCATGGGGTAAGACATCAAGGTGAGTTTTGGCAGATGCAGGCTGGCATCCTTTAGACTGGTGTGAACCTACAGAAATCATGGTAGGGGCAACTACAACAAAGCTTGAAAAAGGGCAGGTCTAAGGGTAGGAAAGTAGGGCAAGAGGAGTATGAGCAGAGTCTCAGCCCTGGGAATGGCTTTCTTGGGCAAATCTTTTCTTTCAGGAGGGACTTGAAGCATGAAATTGGACCTGATGTTCTGGGCAGCATTCCACCACACAAGCAGGTTGAAGAATCTGAATACAAAACTGGGAGTGAGCTATTCCTTATTTCTCCCCTTTGGTATCAGCATATCATGTCTTAGTCCATGTATTTACTTTTAACTTCTTTCTGTCAGCCACAAGTAGCACATAGTGGGGTCTTGCACTTTTTATTTCAATCTTCCCATCTCTGCCTTTTAATTGGGGTAGTTGGGCATTTCCATTTAATGCAACTGTTGATATGCCTAACTTGAAATCTAGCATGCTGTTATTTTTTTTTTATTTTTGTATCATCTATTTTTTATTTTTTGTTGTTTTTTGATTCACTTTTCCTTCTTTTTCTGCCTTCATTTAGATTTAGTATTTTTATGATTCCATATTATCTTGTTTGCTGTCTCATCAGCTATAATGTCTTGTTTTGTTACTTTAACAGTTGCTTTAGGGATTATAGCATAAATCTTCACTTCATCACAATCTACCTTTAAGTGATATTGTAACATTTCATGTGTGGTAATCAATAATGTACTTTCATTTCTCCCACCTGGACTTTGTGCTATTTTTGTGATGCATTTTACTTTTACATATGCTATTAACCCCCCAAAAATACATGGTTATTATTTCTGTTTTATCTTTTAAAGAGTTTTTAAAAACAGGAAGAGAATCTCATTCATTTACCCATGTACTTACTATTTTCAGTGTTGTTAATTTTTGTGTAGAGAGCTATGCTGTCTTCTAGTATGCTTCCCTCTACCTAAAAGGCTTATTTGAACATTTCTTGTATAGCGTCTGCTGGTAATGGATACTTTTTGGTTTCATGTATCTGAAAAATATTTTATTTTACCTTAGTTTTTATAGGATATTTTTACTAGATATGTAATTCTTTAAAGATATATCTTCTTCTAGAACAAACAATCTTAAAATTTGTATGGAACCACAAAAGACATGAATAGCAAAATAAATCTTGAAAAGAAAAGAAAAGCTGGAGGCATCACAGTTCCAGGCTTAAAGTTATATTATAAAACTGTAGTGATCAAGACCTTATGGTACTGGCACAAAAACAGACACACAGATCAATGGAAAAGAACAGAAAATTCATAAATGAACCCACAACTAAATGGCCAACTAATCTTCAGCAAAGCAGGAAAGAATATCCAGTGGAAAAAAGACAGTCTCTTCAACAAATGGTAATGTGAAAACTGGACAGCAACATGCAGAATAATGAAACTGGAACACTTTCTTACAACATAAACAAAAGATAAATCCAAAATGGATTAAAGACCTAAACATGAGACAGGAAACCATCAAAATCCTAGAGGATAACAGAGGCAGTATCTTCTTTGACATCAACTGTAGCAACTTCTTACTAGATATGTCTCCTGAGTCAAGGGAAACAAAAGCAAAAGTTAACTACTGGGACTTCATCAAGATAAAAAGCTCCTGAACAACAAAGGAAACAATTAAAAAAACTAAAAGGCAACCTTCAGAATGGGGGAAGATATTTTCAAATGACATATCTGATAAAGGGTTAGTATTCAAAATATATAAAGAACTTTTCAAACTCAACACCCCTCAAAAAATAATCCCATTAAAAAATGGGCAGTAGACAGGAATAGATATTTTTTCCAAACAAGACATACATATGACTAACACACACATGAAAAGATGCTCATCACTGATCATCAGGGAAATACAAATTAAAACTACAATGAGATATCACCTCACACCAGTCAGAATGGCTAAAATTAACAACACAGGAAACAGCATGTGTTGGTGCGGATGCAGAGAAAAAGGAACGCTCTTACACTGTTGGTGGGAATACAAAGTAGTGGAGCCACTCTCGAAAACAGTATGGAGGTTCCTCAAAAAGTTAAAAATAGAACTACTTTATGATCTAGCAATGGTACTACAAGGTATTTATACAAAGTATACTGATTTGAAGGGATACATGCACCCTGATGTTTATAGCAGCATTATCCACAATAGTCAAATTATGGAAAGAGCCCAAATATCCATCGACAGATGAATTGATAAGGAACATGTGGTGTGTGTGTGTGTGTGTGTGTGTGTGTGTGTGTGTATGTGTATACACACACAGTGGAATATTACTCATCCAGAAAAAGAATGAATTCTTGCCATTTACAATGACGTGGATGGGACTAGAGTGTATTATGCTAAGCAAAACAAGTCAGAGAAAGACAAATACCATATCATATGTGGAATATCACTCATATGTGGAATTTAAGAAACAAAGCAGAAGAATGTAGAGGGAAAAAAAAGAGATAAGCAAACCAGAACACAGATTTTTAGCTACAGAGAATACACTGATGATTACCAGAGGGGAGGGGTGTGGGGAAGATGAGTGAAATAGGTGGTGAGGATTAAGGACGACACTTGTGATGAGCACTGGACGTTATATATAAGTGCCAAATCACTAAATTCTATACCTAAAGCTAAAGTTACACTGTACAGGGGCGCCTGGGTGGCGCAGTCGGTTAAGCGTCCGACTTCAGCCAGGTCACGATCTCGCGGTCCGTGAGTTCGAGCCCCGCATCGGGCTCTGGGCTGATGGCTCAGAGCCTGGAGCCTGTTTCCGATTCTGTGTCTCCCTCTCTCTCTGCCCCTCCCCCGTTCATGCTCTGTCTCTCTCTGTCCCAAAAATAAATAAACGTTGAAAAAAAAAAACTGTATAAAAAAAAAAATAAAGTTACACTGTACATTAACTAACTGGAATTTAAAAAATTTTTGAAAAAGAAAAAAAATTAAAATAAAGATATGTCTTCTTGATTGCATTGCTCACAAAGTGAAATCTGATTCTAACCTTATTATTATAATTACTTTTTTTCTCTGCACTTAAGTTTGTCTCCTGCTGCAGCTGCTTTTAAGGCGTTTATTTTTCTACTGTTGGTTATGAGCAATCAATTATGATGTACATTCATGAAGTTTAGTTTTTATTTTCTTGTGGTATGTTGATCTTAGATATGTATGTTGATAAATTTAATCAAATTTGGAAATGTTTCAGTCATTCTCCCTTCAAATATTTTTACCCCTCCCTTTTGCCCGTCACACATCATGTACCTTTTCTCTTTCAGTGGATCCAACTCCATTGCATTAGGCTGCTTGCAGCTGTCCCTCCATTCACTTACACCTTTTATATTCTAGAATTTTGTTTCTGTTTCATTTTGCAGTTTCTACTACTATTTCTTCATGTTTATCAATCTTATTTTTCTGCCATATTTAATGCTATTAATCTCATCCAGTCTAGTTTTCATTTTAAGCATTGTAGTTATAAACTCTATAAATTTAATTTGGGTATTTGTAATATCTTTCATAGTTCTATGTAACATTTTATCATACGAAATACAGTTAGGATAACTGCTTGGCAAACTTGTCTGTTAATTCTAATATCCATATCAATTCTAGGTCAGTTTTGCTTTGTTGATTTTCTAAGTCATTATTATAGATTTGTATTTACTCAATTGTTTATATCCTGGATAATTTTTTATTGGATCCAAGATATTGTAGATTTTACATTTTGGGTTGCTGAATATTTATTTTATTCATATAAAATATGGTGGTGATGGTGTTGGTGGTGGTGTATGTGTGTGTAAGTTACTTTGGTTCTTTCTTTTCTGTTAAGAGTTGCTACAGGGACATCTTGTGGCTTAGTTAGTTGAGCCTCCGACTCTTGATTTCAGCTCAGGTCACAATCCCTGGGTCATGCGATCCATGCTCAAAGTGGAGCCTACTTAAGTTTCTCACTCTCTCTGTCCCTCTCCCCTGCTTGTTTTCTTTCTACCAAAATAAAACATTTAAAAAATTAAAAGAATCATTAGAACTGGAACAGTGCTCTGTGTGGGGTTCATGATTCCTTACCACTAAGACAATATCTTTCTGAGTTCTCTACTCATTGTCCTGTGAATTATGCGTCTTCTAATTTGGCCTGAGGGACAGACATTATCCCCAGGTATTTGTTGGCATTGTGTCCTCTCACTTTTGTGGGTGGTTCTTTCACTGTTTTTGACTAGTTTCCTCACATGAAAATTATTCAGTACTCCGCTGAATAATCAAGTGGAACCTTCCAAAGATATCTATGGCTCTCTTTCTGTGTGGCTCTCTCTTCTGTGGTATGCTGTCCCATGAACTCCAGCTGCCTTGGTTCCCCTGGACTCACAGCACTATCTCATCAACTCAGGGAGACCTTCCTATTCTTTCTCTGCTCCTCCTTTTTCTCCTGACACCAGGAAACTCTCTCAAGGCAGTAAGCTAGAGCAATTGTAGCGCTCATCTCATGGTTTTGCATTTGCTATGGGCCTTTGTCCTTTTCTGCTTAGTGTCTTATGCCTTAAACATGGTTACTTAGTATATTTGGTGCATTTGTTGCTGTTGTTTCTGATGGAAAGATAACTCTGGCTCCTGTTACTCTTCTAGGCCAGAGGCAAACGTCCCAAAGCATCATTTCTACACTGTAATTCATGTATGTTTATGTGCCACTAGAACACTTCAACTGAACTCCCACTGAAGTTTATGTTCTATATCCAAGTAACAGCAGGATTTATCATTCACTTAGCATCTACTGAGTGATAGACATTGGTGTATTATTTCTAATTCTTATGGATGGCTCTTTTATTTAAATATTCTTATCCTCACTTTACTGATGAGAAAACAGGTCCTAACAATGTTAACAATATGTCTGTAGTAGGAGTTAAAAGGTGGTTTACCTTGATCACTGTGAGTGTGAAACCACGTCTCCTCTCCTACTTTAGGTTGCCTAAGTTGTGAGGAAACAGTTTCTGAATACTCTGTGGCCAGTAGCATAGTATACCAACTTTAAATCAAATTTCCAGTAGTGTCCAAGTGGACTCCAAGACAGAATCCAGGCTTGTCAAGGAAGACATGCCTAGACCCTTGCTGCCCATGACATACCCTTGATATGGTGCAGACTAGAGGATTTTTCTCCTCATTGGCCTGGGTCAACGGGAGCCACACACAGCTCAGGTGCTTCTCTGCAGGACACAGGAATGCTTAGTAAGGCTTTTGGTGCAGCTACCAGATTCCTGGCCTCCATTGCCCTCTGATGTATCTGTTTCTGTCAGATGAAAGTCAGCTGTCCTCAATGGACAGTGCATGCCACATTCCATGAGCTGAGCTGGTGAGAAACAATTAGTTTCTGCCCAGAATGGGATGTGTAAACCTACCAGGCTTCTGAGATTACTATAATCAGGGAAAGTCTCTTCCCCTCTTCTTGCCTTTTCTGTGAGTTGATTGCCTATGAGGACACTGAAAGATGCTCCAGACAATTTCTGATGACAGCAAATGGTAGCCAGCTCAATAGAAGAGCCACAGGACCTGAGTGGACCTCTTTTAGGGAAAGAACTCTGGAGGAAATACTAGTGGATCAAGCTCTCAGCTTGGCCTCTGAGTCAGAACTTCCTGTCTGAATATAATAGGATGAGTGCCTATCTTGCTCAGTTTGTTCAATGGCCATGAAGTTTAATGAAGGTGTTTACCTATTCCATTTATTCTACAAGTATTTAGTGATTTCTATGGCTTTTTAAGCCCTGTGAACATATAGGAAAAAAACAAAGTTGTGTCTCTGATCTGTGGAAGCTCACAAATGAGTGAGGTAGGGAATCAGGAAATTTACTGTATTTTGTAATGTGGTCTGAGCTACATTGCATGTGTGTAGTGACTTTCCAGCAGCACATAATGAACAAAGGGAGCCCTGGGAATAATATGGTCATCCAAGGATAACACTTAAGCAGACTGTGGAAGGAGTTGTAGTTAGCATGATGACGAAGCTAAGGCAGAAGTATTAGGTCATGCAAAATCCTAGAGGCTCGCCCAAAGCTGTGACATGTGCATATACAGGGGCCTCATTTCCTTTCCTTCTTTCTTTCCATCTTCATCATCATGTTGGAAATAGTAGCATGCTCATATTCCTCTCGATGTAGGAGAAAGCTGCAGAGTCCTCAGCTGAGTGCAATATTGCTAATTCAAAAATGGAACTCACAACCTGTCATGGCTATTGTATCACCAGAGCTTGCTTACCAGCTGTTCCTGTGTATATCCAGCCATTATTGATTTCATTATTTGCCTTTCATTGTAGGATTTTGTTCTTTTGGCTCACATAAAATTAAGATATTTATAGGAAGAAAGACCTGAGAAATCATCTCTTTCCCCTTTCTCTTTGCAGGAAACTATCCTATAATATCCTTGTCAGACTGTTACACTGCCACAGCTTGAGTCCCTTCCCTAGCAAAGATGGGACTCACTATTTCATTGAACCACTTCCTGGTGAGAAAATTTGGCTCATGGAACGGCAATTCATTTGTTCTACTTCTGTCTTTGGGGATCATAAAGGATATTTTGCACTTTTTTTCTACATGACAATCTGGGAGACATCAACAAGATTTTGTTCAGCAGCAATTTATCAAATGTCAGTGACTTGCCAGGTACTGTGCTGGGTGTGATAGGTATCCCCATAGGAGGCAGTGGGTAGTGCATGGAAGGCTGATCTTCATTATTTAAGGTTTGCTAACTTTTCTGTTCACCCACCAGGCACTCTGGTGCTCCTGTCATGTCACTTAGAGCTTCACTGACTTCAGACACAGCTGCAGTAGATGGTTCCCAGGGAGCTCAAACTCACTTCTTGAATTATGTCTTCTTAACTTTTTCATCCAGGATCTTCCCAAGATTTAGGGGTTCTCTGGATAGGCGAGAAGTGAGTCCAGAGGAAGATGCCTGTGGGTTACATTCACTTAGAGCCAGGCCAGTGATTAGTGCTTTCTGTCCTTACTTCCAAGGGGGTGGATTCCAGGAGGCATTCTTTTTATTTTTATTTTTTTTTACATTTATTTAATTTTGAGAAACAGAATGAGAAAAAGCGTGAGCGGGGGAAGGGCAGAGAGAGAAGGAGACACAGAATCTGAAGCAGGCTCCAGTCTCTGAGCAAGAGGTCAGCACAGATCCTGATGTGGGGCTCAAACCCACAAACTGTGAGATCATGACCAGAGCCAAAGTCAGACGCTCAACTGACTGAGCCACCCAGATGCCCCAGGAAGCATTATTTTAAAATCATTCCTTCAGCCCTCAGCAGCCACCTCACTAACACATCCTCATATCTCCTTTTTCTTCCTGCATCTCACTCTCCCTTCCTGAGGTCACTTCTCAAATAAACCACATCTAACCCAGTCTCAGACTTTGCTTCCAGGGAACCCATGGAAGGAAGGGAGGGGCTGTATAACCACATCATTTCCACCCTCTGCCCCATCAAGTCCCCTTCTCCATATGCACCTGCCTTAGGCCATCTCAGGTCAGCCCTCATCATGGGTGCCTTCTGAACTCTGTTCTGTGCCAGTTCTGAGGGGTATTTCTCTGCCCCTGAGAATCCACAAGGACTTATTGTCAGCAACATTACTGAAAGCATCTCAGCATCTCAGCACCAGTATAGTTGTCATATCTTTCAACCTTATTCTTCAGTTAGTCATGATTTTTATACATGTACACTTTGCACACACCCATAAAAAATACTTATTAACAATGTGACCATAAGGGATCATGTGCTGCAGTGCCTTCATTTGGAAAATAAAGTGATAAAAAAAATAGCTTTCAGGATTGTTATATGAGCCACACACATCTATAGCCACTTAATGTGCCCAGCCCAGTGCCTGGAAATCATTAACACTCCTTTCCTTATATTAACACCCCTTATGCCCTTCTTCTTCTCATATTTAAGGCCTGGAATGATGTCTGTATGTTGGCATATTGCCAATAATACCCCTAATTGAAATGTGTGATTGCAGCAAATTTTCATCATTTTTAGAAGACAAAAGAGGATCTGTGGAAAAGGAGGAAACAAGGATATAAAGGTGTTTGAAGTTGGAGGCTGCCTAATAGTCCTCCTTTCAGGTTCACAGATCCTTGCCAGATATTTTCAAATCAAAACCAGAAAACTGCTGCCTTCATCTGTGAAGTAGTAATAAAAATAAATGTTAAACATTAAAAATCTCATAATGCCCATTAAGGCAACATTTTCTACACTTATAAATGAGGAACTGAAGATTAGAGAAGTTAAGTCACTCGCTCAAAACAACACAGCTTCTCAACTTATCTGCCTTCAAAGCCTGTATTTCCTCCATGTTGAGTGTTTCTTGGTAGATTTCTCAGGCCCAGAATTGGCCTTTTCTCCTTGTATATTTATTGCAGACCATGGCATCGTGTAATCAACACTGAAAAGAGAATTTCTGGCACTCTTTTTTTCATGCCAAGTGTGGTAGCATTTTGCTTGGCCAATTTGGGAAACTTCTATGTTTCTGTTTTATGGGCTCCATCATTGATGGGTGCCTCTGAGCTTGGTTATTCAGTCAGCTTTGTGGGCTCCACTTCATGAAAGGAGGCCGTGGCAAATCTGTGCTGTCATTTGAGGTGTAGGGTGAAGCATGCTGGAAGTGACTGCAGTGGGCTGGCTTTTGATGCAGAAGTGCTGCCTGGCAGGTTATTTATAGAGCAGGAGGAGTGGAGACATAACAAATGTAAACCTAAAATAAGAATCTTTTCAGATGCACATAAGTGAAGTAGTTAATCAAAGCCAGGAGTGACAACATGTCCAGGGGGTCCTTTTATGCCTCATGGTGTATATATGTGAGTGTGGTTTGGGTGTGTTTTCCTGGTAACATAGGAGAGGATCTGATAACACTACAGGCTTCACATCCTCTGTGAAATGGAGCTGTGTGATTTAACTTCTTGGAGCTCTTGGAAGAGCTGGGATCAACAAGCAGGGACTGTACTTCACTCGGGCATGGAGACCTTTCCTCATTCATCCTTAGTTTTCATCATTGGCTACTTTAATACAATTCAACCCAACAAAAACATTTGGAGCAATCATTATGTAGGAAAGCTACTCAGACAAATAATAAAAGGTTTCTCTCCTCATGGAGATTAAAAGCAGCAAGGGGTGGGGGGCAGAAGGACCACTTGATTACAGTAAATGAGAGCTTTTGGAAGAGAGTGGCAGTTCACCTGGGCATGGCAGGCTTCACCAGGGAGGTGGCATGGAGAATATGCTCACAAGGATGGGTGTGACTTCAAGTCAAAGACAGGGGAAGATGAAGCATACATTTCTCTCTGTGTCCTGGGCCAAGGTGGCAGCAAATGTGTTAGAGATATAAAAGCTCAAGGCACACTTCAGTGACAGGGAAGGTTTGAGTATGACTAGAAACTAGGTCCAGATTCATCAACTTCAGTAAGGATCATCTGAGATGCTGCTGTCATTGCAGGGCTCAGGCTTCCTTGTCAGATATTCTGATCCAGATAAGGAGTTAGTTATGAATCTGTATTTCTAACAAAATCCTCCATGAACACTGCCCAGTGTAAGGAACTGCAATTTGAGAAAGAACAAGTTTGAGTATGACTAAAAAGTGAAGTGATTAAGATGAAGAGGAGTGGAGGATGGGGTCAGAACTGTGAACTTCAGCGATATTGGGTGGTGCTTTAACTCTATTATCTGTGTCATTAGAGAATGATTGAAGTTTTTAGAACTACATAGAAGTCTGTTGTATTTGCTTAGATAGAAAGTAAGAAGAACCATAAACAGAGCTTTGTGACTGAGGAGGAAAAGGAAGGAAAGAATTCTAGGAAGAGAACCAAGGTTAAAATAAACAGATTTTAATTTTGGACTCCCAAGATCTTAGATCATGACTGCCAGTATCTACGTAGCTTTGGGCTGGCATACAGCTTCTCATTCCTTAGGACATTAGCAGTTAAGTGAGGATTGTACAGATGTGTGCTTTTTCCTATATTCTTCTCTATAATTTGGAGACCTAAATGTGTTACTCTTGGCTGAAGGCAGAGTCAGATATTTCCTCAGCCTGTCCCCTAGAAACTGAGTGTGGGCATGTGACTTAGGTTTGGCCCTGTCATTGCCCCACCTGGGTCTTTGAAGTTTGCAGGAATGAGGAAGTCTGGAAGAACTGAGACAGTAATATGGAGAATCCATCAGAGCCTGTGGCATGGACAGCCATGCCATCAGAAGTTTGCAAAGTTCACCAGCATTGGCATCAAATGTTCAGTGGGGGGCATCTATTCTGAGTTGTGACCTAAGTTGGTTCACTGCTCTCCAGCCCACCTAATTTCCTGCTTCCCTAGCAAGGCTGGTTCTTCATCTTTCTCAATGATTTTGTGAAGAGCTATCCAGCTTTTCTTTTCTTCTTAATTCTGTATAGTCATTTACTATTGCTTGTTACAACTAAGAATTCCAACTAATGCATAATATGAACGAAACAAATGTATTATTCATGAAGTTATTTTATAAATTCTAGCCTATTTTCCGTGGGCTTCTGAATCTAAACATTTAGAAAAAACTGATTTATTTAATCTAAAAAAAAAGAAGTTTGGGAGAAATTCTGGAAGGTTTGGCAAAATTGGTTTCAGATGTGTTGTGAGTTTGAGGTACCATTGGGACAGCCATTCAGGCAGATGGAAAAATGAATGTATTAATCAAGACTGATTAAATTTGCTGCAATAACAAACCTCAATATCAACGTGCAACAAAATTTTATTTATTTCCCATGGCAACAGGGAAAAATAAAACATGGAAAATACTGGACTGTGTGCCCTCAAAGAGGTGAAGAGTAACTCTCTATGTGGGCTACACATACTGACCTCTTACCATAGGTTACAGCATGGAAATAAAGGGAAAGAAGATCTTTACAGTAGAAACTTGACGGACACCACCTCAATGAAGTGACCAAGACCAACATCAACAGTGATAAGCCATGCTGATAGCAAGTACTCTTGATATATGACATGATGATAATGACCCTCTTCTACAAAACACACTATCCCGGTCCAATCATGAAAAAATCATCGCATAAACCCTAATTGAGGGACTTTCTACAAAATGTATTACTGGTACTTCTCAAAAATGCCAAAGTTATTGAAAAATAAAGGAAAGTCTGAGAAATTGTCAGAGCCAAATGAAAGCTGAGGAAACATATGACTAAATCTAACATTTTATCTTGGATGAGTTCTTGAAGTAGAAAAAGGACATTAGGTAAAAACTAAAAAACCTGAATAAACTATGGACTTTATTTATTTAAAAAATTTTTTAACATTTATTTATATTTGAGAGACAGAGAGAGACAGAGTATGAGCAGGGGAGGGGAAGAGAGAGAGGGGGACACAGAATTCGAAGCAGGCTGAAGGCTCTGAGCTGTCAGCACAGAGTCCAACACAGGCCCAAACTCACAAACTGTGAGATCATGACCTGAGCTGAAGACAGATGCCCAACCGACTAAGCCCCCCTGGTACCCCAACTATGGACTTTAGTTAATAATAATGTGTCAGTATTGATTTATTAACTGTGACAAAGGTACCATACTAACGAAAAATGTTAGTAATAAGGGAAACTAGGTATGGAATATATGAGAACTCTGTGTAATCTTCATAATGTCTTATATATCTAAAACTATTTATATTGTAAAGTTGATATTTAAAAGCTTGGATTTTACATAATTTGGCCCAATAATGAACTATGTCACTTTTGCTCACATTATTTTGGCCAGAACTAGTCACGTGGTTCCATCTAACCACTAGAGGGCTGAAAAAGTGTCTCACTGTGAGCCCAGGAGGGAGAAGAGACTCAGGGAAGGGTAGTCAACTGCAAGTGGGTGTGGAAGAGTTCAATGTAGAAGAGTTACCTACAGTAAGGTGATGGTGTTTGGGTGTTCTCTCCAAAGTGAAAGTGTAGAGGTGCAGAAATGGAGACTAAGGAGTGATCTTTGGGGGATGAGTGCTAAAGCTCAGCCAGAGGAAGAATGTGCAACAGGGGGATCAAGAAAGTTTAAAGGAAATGAGGAACAAGCTCCAGGGAGTCCATGGAATGAAAGTAAGCAGGCTAAAGACAAAGGAGAGGATGTGACACATATTAACAAACAGAAGGCCACAGACGCCTTCGGAAAGCCTATTTCAGTGTGTTGAAGAGTATATGCGAGGAAAAAAAGGAGAATGTGTCAGTATAAATTAATATTTAAAGAAATCGTAATAAGGGAAAAAAAGGGAAAATACAGTAGCCAAAAAGTCAACAGACATAAAAATAGGAATATCTTATGCCTGAGTTTTTTTTTTAATTTAAGTTTATTTTATTTTTGACAGAGAGAGACAGAAGGGAGCAGGGGAAGAGAGAGAGGGAGACACAGAATCTGAAGCAGGTCCCAGGCTCTGAACTATCAGCACAGAGCCTGACGTGGGGCTTGAACTCATGGACCGTGAGATCATGACCTGAACCGAAGTCAGACACCCAACCGACTGAGCCACCCAGGTGCCCCTCTTATCCCTGAGATGTAAAAAAAAAAAAAAGTTGGAAAGAAAAAAAGAGACTGACTTTTTTTTCTGTTTAGAATGACACGTGCATTATTGACCTTGCCTCTTCTAACTTCCTCTACATGATATTTCAAGAGCAAGAATGATGTAGAAACTACAACTGAAAATTCGTCTTTTCCTTAGCCCCATCCCAAGGGAGAATCCATTAAGGACTCTAGATATGGACTAGAGCTTCTGGAAGACAATGGGCAAGGGTGGGGTTCTGGGTCACTGCATCCTGGGAGGTGTAGCCTCTATCTGTGGTCCGTGGGTATGGCAATACACTGCAAAGATTTTAAATTTTCCATGAGTTTAGAGAAACAGGGCATGGAATTAAGAAAAGATTACACCTACATCTAGAAGAAAAGCACCATATAAATGTCTTCTAGAAACTAGAAATTATACTGATAGTCATGTGCATAAATTTTCCTCCACCCCCAGCTCTGAGAAAGTGGGTACTAACAACACATGAGTGGAGAGCAGATACTTCCTGAGTTTAAAATTATGATGTTTTAAATGAAAAATAGACTGGATGAGATTAACACACTAAATATGGCACACACACACACACACATACACACACAGACTATTGAGCATAAAGAGTACCAGAAATTGCAAAATGAAATAGAAAAAAAATTTGTAAATGAAAAAAAGGATGTTAGTGAACTGAGGAACAGTTTCAAGCAGCCTAATATACAAAGAATTGGAGTCAATGAAAGAAAGAAGGTATGTAATGTGTGATGGGAGGGAGGAAGAAATATATTTGAAGAAAGAATGCCTGAAATTTTTCCAAATTTGATTAAATCTATCAACTCACAGATCCAAGAAGATCAATAAGCCCAAAGAGCATGAAAAAGAAACTACATGAAGGCACATCCTAAAATGATTCATTGTGAGAAATAAAAAGTTTACACACTATCATTTGGTGTCCTCAACAGGATGGAAGCAAATAGCTTCTTTGAAAATGTAGCTAGAAGATAAGTGGCCAGTAGCTGAATAGGAAAGGAAATTAAGAGAGATAGTAGAAGAGTTCAAGGAAACTAAACATTGAATAGTAGCATTAAAAGATACTTTACAAGCAGAAGAGTACATAAATGACATTGTGAAAAAGTAAAATAATGTCAAGAACAAAACTTGAAAGTAATTTCCATAAGGAGAAGAAGAGACAAACAGGTTAAAAATAATGACACATAAGATGTTAGATGTTAAGAACTGAAAAGGGAGACTCAACATAAGAAATGTGCAGTTAACAGGAATAACAGAAGTGACAAATAGGAACATAACTGATTAAAATGTCTTTACTAAGATATAATATTGGTTATATGGCCTATAATTACATTGCTCCTGGAAGAAGTCATCCATTCATCCAGAGAGATACTGAGTGTTGCCCATGCCCAGCACACTCTAGATATTGTGTCTGTCCACAATATCTCCATTGGAAATGGAGAAAGACGGGAAACAAGCAATTAAAAGAACAAGATAATTACAGTTAGTGGTAACTTAGGGTAATAATATAAATATTTATCATTAAGTGCAACATAACCATAACCAATCAGAGTGAAGGTCATGATCATTTAGAATCGATGCTTCAAAAAAAAAAAAAATCAGCTCACCAGTTCCAGTACATAGAGGTTGACTATAAGTGCTGATTATTGGTGATAGGGGGAGAATAAGCAATAAAAAGGGCTAGCAATAGGGCTGAAGAAGATGCTGGAAAGATGTCTCTGAAAAGGTGGTTTGGAGCTGGACCAGGCCTGGCAAGCATCGTTGGGTTGAGATTTCTAGACAGAGGGACAGGTAGAGCTGGACTTTATGGTGACAAAGAACCAGCAGAACAACCTGGTGGAGATCATGTTGGCATAAGTCAGAGGAAATAAGTTGGCAGGGAGGGCAATAAAGATCAAAAAAGGCCATCGGAAACCAAAGTGCATGCCATCCTACCAGACATGGAGAGGAATACAAGTTCTATTCTAAATGCCATGGGAGAAAAATCACAATTTTCTAAACAGGTAGCAATACAATTTACATTTTAATGAGATCCACTTGTCTAATATTTAAGAATGGGTTGCAGGGGAGCCAGAGTAGAGAAATCAAAAAAGATGCACTTTTGAATTGCAATTATGAAGGTAAAAATTTTATGAGCATCCAGAGATGAACAAGTCACAAATACATTCAAATTTAATTGGCCTTGGGCATCTCCTCTGAAACATAAAATGCAGAAGAAAATAGAGAAACTCAGAAGAGTTTGGGGGGCCACTGAATAACTTTATAGGAGCTAGCAGTGCAGCACCCTCTTCCTGCCCTTTCATCTGCAATGTCCGGCTTCCAGGCCACTTGCTCTGTACTGACTATGGTGGGATCTTGTATGGTTTGTGCACCGCTTATATCTGGCTCATCTTCCCAAACAGACTGAAGATGGACACTGTGTCCCCACCATGTTCTCTCACTCAGAGCTCCAAATAAAGCCCTCTGCAATTATTAGGACAATCAGACTTTTTATGAAGGTTCCATTTTCTGACTGATTGAGATAATTAGGGATCACAGGGTCTGGGAAGACATGCTTCACGAAGTGGAATAAAGGTTGAATTTTGCAACTGAAATAATAGTAATAGTAAATAAATAATGGATATCATGAGTCAAGCCCTGCTCTATGTTTGGCTCTCAAGGTAAGTATTGAAATCCCAACATTTACAGTAGAAACTGGGAATTAAAATGGCAACTAAGAGAGGACTGGAGGAAGATGGCGGCATAGGAGGACGCAGGGCTCACTGCATCCTGCTGATCACTTAGATTCCACCCACATCTGCCTAAATAACCAAGAAAACCTCCAGAAGAGTAGCAGAATGGACTCTCCAAAGCCAAGCATAGACAAGAGGCCCACAGAAGAGGGTAGGAAGGGCAGAGATGCGGTGTGTGCTACACGGACTGGCAGGAGGGAGCCAGGGCTATGGAGGGGCAGCCCACTGGGTAAGGCAGAGCCCCCAAGTCTGGTTTGCAAAAGCAGAGGGACTGGACTCCGTGAGTTCTGACAGCCAATGGGACTTAACATCTGGAATGTTATAAGTCAACATCTCTGCTCAGAGAGCAGGAGGGCTAGAGGACAACAGGAGGGAGAGTTGTTGAGCCTGGAAGACAGAGCTCACCTCGGTGGGGAACAAAGGCACTGGCCAGCACCATCTCCCTCGCCCATCCCCCAGCCAAAATCCCTAAGGGAACTAGTTCCCATCTCAGAACTTGCTTGCACCACTCAAACACCCAATGCTGTGCTTCTGTGGATCCATCCCTCCGAGGGGTCTGCCTCCTTCCCGGTGCCACAGGGCCCCTCCTGCAGCAGACCACTGAAGGCAAAGAGGGATGAGCCTGCCCCTCCCACCCCTGTACACCTTGTGGATCCATCCCAGCTAATACGCAGATCCTACAGAAGCAGCACCACAAGCCTGGCAGTGTGCAAGTGGCCCAGACAGGGGTCACACCACTCCACAGTGAGTCCTGCCCCTGGGAGAGGGGAAGATAAGGTACTCACCAGTCTGACTGTGGCCACAGCGGTGGGCTGGGGGCAGACATCAGGTCTGACTGCGACCCCACCCACCAACACATGTTAATCCAGACAGCACAGGAGAAGAACCCAGCAGTTCGGCACCACTCCAGGGACTATCCAAAATAAAAAAATGAAAGAATTCTCCTCAAAAGAAACTCCAGGAAGTAGCGACCGCTAATGAATTGATCAAAAACGATTTAAGCAATGTAATGGAACATGAATTTAAAATAATAGTCATAAAATTAATCGCTGGGCTTGAAAAAAGTACACAGGACAGCAGAGAATCTATTGCTACAAAGATCAAGGAACTAAGAAACAGTCAGAAGGAGCTAAAAAATGTTATAAATGAGCTGCAAAATAAAATGGAGGTGACCACAGCTTGGATTGAAAAGGGAGAAGATAGAATAGGTGAATTAGAAGATAAAATTATGGAAAAAGAAGAAGCTGAAAAAAAGAGAGATAAAAAAATTCAGGAGGATGAGGGGAGAATTAGAGAAATAAGTGACATAATTAACCAAAATAATTTACGCATAATTGGGATTCCAGAGAAGGAAGAGAGAGAGAAAGGGGCTGAAGGTGTACTTGAACAAATCACAGCTGAGAAATTCCCTGATCTGGGGAAGGATAAAAGCATTGAAATCCAAAAGGCACAGAGAACTCCCTTCAGATGTAACTTGAATTGATCTGCATGACATATCATAGTGAAACTGGCAAAATACAAGGATAAAGAGAGAATTCTGAAAGCAGCTAGGGATAAACACGCTCTAACATATAAAGGGAAACCAATAAGACTAGTGACAGATCTATCTACTGAAACTTGACAGGCCAGAAAGGAATGGCAGGAAATCTTCAATGTGATGAACAGAAAAAAAAAAATGCGCCGAGAATCCTTTATCCAGCAAGTCTGTCATTTAAAATAGAAGGAGATTTAAAGGTCTTCCCAAACAAACAAAAACTGAAGGAATTCGCCACCACTAAACCAGCCCTACAAGAGATCCTAAGGGGGATCCTGTGAGACAAAGTACCAGAGACATCGCTACAAGCATGAAACCTACAGACATCACAATGACTCTAAACCTGTATCTTTCAATAATAACACTGAATGTAAATGGACTAAATGCCCCAACCAAAAGACATAGGGTATCAGAATGAATAAAAAAACAAGACCCATCTATTTGCTGTCTACAAGTCACTCACTTCAGACCTGAGGACACCTTCAGATTGAAAGTGAGGGGATGGAGAACTATCTATCATGCTACTGTAAGTCAAAGGAAATCTGGAGTAGTCATACTTGTATCAGACAAACTAGACTTTCAATTAAAGGCTGTAACAAGAGATGAAGAAGGGCATTATATAATAATTACAGGGTCTATCCATCAGGAAGAGCTAACAATTATAAATACCTATGCACTGAATACGGAAGCCCCCAAATATATAAAACAATTACTCATAAAGATAAGCAACCTTATTGATAAGAATGTGGTAATTGCAGGGGACTTTAATACTCCTCTTACAACAATGGATAGTTCAGACACAGGATCAATAAAGGATCTAGACACAGGATCAATAAAGACACAAGGGTTCTGAATGATACATTGGATCAGATGGACTTGACAGATATATTTAGAACTTTGCATCCCAAAGCAACAGAATGTACTTTCTTCTCGAGTGCACATGGAACTTCTCCGAGATAGATCACATGCTGAGTCACAAAACAGCTCTTCATAAGTATACAAGAATTGAGATCATACCATGCATACTTTCAGACCACAATGCGATGAAGATTGAAATCAACCAGAAGAAAAAGTCTGGAAAACCTCCCAAAGCATGGAGGTTAAAGAACACCCTACTAAAGAATGAATGGGTCAACCAGGCAATTAGAGAAGAAATTAAGAAATATATGGAAACAAATGAAAATGAAAATACAACAATCCAAATGCTTTGGGATGCAGCGAAGGCAGTCCTAAGAGGAAAATACATTGCAATCCAGGCCTATCTCAAGAAACAAGAAAAATCCCAAATACAAAATCTAACAGCACACCTAAAGGAAATAGAAGCAGAACAGCAAAGACACCCCAAATCCAGCAGAAGAAGAGAAATAATAAAGATCAGAGCAGAAATAAACAATATAGAATCTAAAAAAATGGTAGAGCAGATCAGTGAAACCAAGAGTTGGTTTTTTTGGAAAAAATAAACAAAATTGATAAATCTCTAGCCAGGCTTCTCAAAAAGAAAAGGGAGATAGCCCAAATAGATAAAACCATGAATGAAAATGGAATTATTACAACCAATTCCTCAGAGATACAAGCAATTATCAGGGAATACTATGAAAAATTATATGCCAACAAACTGGACAACCTGGAAGAAATAGACAATTTCCTAACCACTCACACACTTCCAAAACTCAAACACGAAGAAATAGAGGTTGAACAGACCCATAACCAGAGAAAAAATTGAATCAGTTATCAAAAGTCTCCCAACAAATAAGAGTCCAAGACCAGATGGCTTCCCAAGGGAATTCTACCAGACATTTAAAGCAGAGATAATACCTATTCTTCTCAAGCTATTCCAAAAAATAGAAAGGGAAGGAAAACTTCCAGACTCATTCTATGAAGCCAGCATTATTTTGATTCCTAAACCAGAGACCCAGTAAAAAAAAGAGAACTACAGGCCAATATCCCTGATGAATATGGATGCAAAAATTCTCAATGATATAATAGCAAATCGAATTCAACAATATATAAAAAGAATTATTCACCATGATCAAGTGGGATTCATTCCTGGGCTGCAGGGCTGGTTCAACATTTGCAAATCAATCAACGTGATACATCACATTAATAAAAGAAAAGATAAGAACCATATGATCCTCTCAATCGATGCAGAAAAAGCATTTGACAAAATTCAGCATCGTTTCATAATAAAACCCTCGAGAAAGTCAGGATTGAAGAAACATACTTAAACATCATAAAAGCCATTTGTGAAAATCCCACAGCTAACATCATCCTCAGTGGGAAAAACTGAGAGCTTTTCCCCTGAGATCAGGAATATGACACGGATGTCCTCTCTCACCGCTGTTGTTTAACATAGTGTTGGAAGTGCTAGCATCAGCAATCAGACAAGAAAAGGAAATCAAAGGCATCAAAGTTGGCAAAGATGAAGTTAAGCTTTCACTTTTTGCAGATGATATGATATTATAAATGGAAAATCCGATAGACTCCATCAAAAGTCTGATAGAATGATACATGAATTTAGCAAAGTTTCAGGATACAAAATCAATGTACAGAAATCAGTTGCATTCTTATGCACTAATAATGAAGCAACAGAAAGGCAAATAAAGAAACTGATGCCATTCACAATTGCACCAAGAAGCATAAAATATCTAGGAATAAACCTAACCAAATATGTAAAAGACCTGTATGCTGAAAACTATAGAAAGCTTATGAAGGAAATTGAAGAATATATAAAGAAATGGAAAAACATTCCACGCTCATGGGTTGGAAGAATTAATATTGTTAAAATGTCAATGCTTCCCAAAGCTATCTACACAGTCAATGCAATCCCAATTAAAATTGCACCAGCATTCTTCTTGAAGCTAGAACAAGCAATCCTAAAATTCACATGGAACCACAAAAGGCCCCGAATAGCCAAAGTAATTTTGAAGAAGAAGACCAAAGCAGGAGGCATCACAATCCCAGACTTTAGCCTCTACTACAAAGCTGTAATCATCAAGACAGCATGGTATTGGCACAAAAACAGATGCATACACCAGTACACCAGTGGAGTAGAATGGCAACCCCAGAACTAGACCCACAAAAGTATGGCCAACTAATCTTTGACAAAGCAGGAAAGAAAATCCAGTGGCAAAAAGACAGTCTCTTTAACAAATGGTGCTGGGAGAACTGGAAGCAACATGAAGAAGGATGAAACTAGACCACTTTCTTACACCATTCACAAAAACAAACTCAAAATGGATAAAGGACATGAATGTGAGACAGGAAACCATCAAAACCCTAGAGGAGAAAGCAGGAAAAGACCTCTCTCACCTCAGCCGCAGCAATCTCTTACTTGACACATCCCCAAAGGCAAGGGAATTAAAAGCAAAAATGAAGTATTGGGACCTCATGAAGATAACAAGCTTCTGCACAGCAAAGGAAACAATCAACAAAACTGAAAGGCAACTGACAGAAGGGAAAAGGTATTTGCAAATGACATATCAGACAAAGGGCTTGTATCCAAAATCTATAAAGAGCTCACCAAACTCCACACCTGAAAAACAAATAACCCAGTGAAGAAATGGGCAGAAAACATGAATAGACACTTCTTAAAGAAGACATCCAGATGGCCAACAGGCACATGAAAAGATGCTCAACGTCACTCCTCATCAGGGAAATACAAATCAAAACCACACTCAGATATCACCTCACGCCAGTCAGAGTGGCTAAAAAGAACAAAACAGGAGACTACAGATGCTGGCGAGGATGTGGAGAAACAGGAACCCTCTTGCACTGTTCGTGGGAATGCAAATTGGTGCAGCCACTCTGGAAAACAGTATGGAGCTTCCTCAAAAAATTAAAAATAGATCTACCCTATGTGCCCAGCAATAGCACTGCTAGGAATTTACCCCAGTGATGCAGGAGTGCTGATACATAGGGGCACTTGTACTCCAATGTTACAGCAGCACTTTCAACAATAGCCAAATTATTGAAAGAGCCTAAATGTCCATCAACTGGTGAATGGATAAGGAAATTGTGGTTTATATACACAATGGAATACTATGTGGCAATGAGAAAGAATGAAATATGGCCTTTTGTAGCAACGTGGATGGAATTGGAGGGTGTTATGCTAAGTGAAATAAGTCATACAGAGAAAGACGGATACCATGTATTTTCACTTTTATGTGGATCCTGAGAAACTTAACAGAAGTCCATGGGGGAGGGGAAGAAGAAAAAAAAAGAGGTTAGATTGGGAAAGAGCCAAAGCATAAGAGCCTGTTAAAAACTGAGAACAAACTGATGGTTGATGGGGGGTGGGAGGGAGGGGAGGGTGGGTGATGGGTGTTGAGGAGGGCACCTTTTGGGATGAGCACTGGGTGTCGTATGGAAACCAATTTGACAATAAATTTCATATTTAAAAAATAAAATAAAATAAAATGGCAACTTACTTCCCCAAAAAGTCAGAAGGCCCTAGTTTATGTTGTTCCCAAGCCACTTTTGCAAATGGTCTGGATGGAGGAGAGGAGGGTTGTGGCTTGAAGACTCACCATTGACTAATGTGTGGCATCCAAGGAAGCAAAATATAAAGGGGAACCTTTCAATTTGTAAGCCATGCTTTCTATGCTGGACTTAAGAGCTCATTTCGGAAAATTAAGGTTTAAAGCAGCCAGATGAGGATTTTAGTATTAGTATTGCCCACACCAATTAGGTTAGGGCTGCAGGAAGCCATCAATAATTATTGCATGCATAAATTGACTCGAATTCACCAATATTAGAAACGTTAATTTTCTTTCTTTTACTTTTGTCTTTTATGCTGCCTGTATAACTCTTTTTTCAAAATAAATAAATGTAACTTTTCCTCTCTGATAGATACATTTGTAAATGCTTTATTTCCCTCATTGTTCCACAGGTGACCTCTGTTACCTACAGATTTGTGTTTTCCCCAGTGAGATGACCAGCCCTTGACCAATCAGATATTGCACCAGACAAGCATGCTGCCCAGATCTTAAGAGGGAAGAATAATACAAGTACACTGTCAGTGGTCGTGGATTCAATGCTATGACCCTGCACTTGAAATAGCACAAAAAAATATATGGAAGAGGATCCTCCATGGACCTTTGGGGGGAGAAAAACAAAAATCCTTTGTTTTCATTTAAATCCTGCTCTAGACTTGTCTGTGCTATATCCTGCCCTTGCAGAGGCAGCCTTTTGCCCACACCCCAAGGAGATTTCCCCTGGCCAGCTCCCATTCCACAGAGTCATGTGGATGTCCTGTTGAAGAAAGTGAGTACATTTGTGTGCATTGTTCATATCATTAACCAGGTACAACGGAGCTGTCCCTATGGGGTAAGCCATGAAAAATCCTGGTACCCAGAAGCACAGAGGCTTGGAAAAAATTTTAATGCAGAAATAGGGGGAAAAGACCAAAATTCTTGCATAGGAATAACCAGTGATTCCCAGAAGATATATCTCAGGAAGCACAGAAAAACTGAAGTTGCTGCTACCTACCACTCTTTATCCAAGAAGAAAAAGTCTAAAATAATGGATATCAGGAAGAGCTTTTCTGAGTGTAATTTAAATAAAGCTCTTAGTACGTTTCTTTTAGAATATTAGATGTTCAATAACTAGTAGTCTTTCCTCTTCTTTGGAGATTCTGGGTGGCAGCAATAATATATTTCCAGATGTTAAAGTAGTAATTAACCAAAAATGCATACTACAACGAATCACTGCCTTGAACATGTAAATGGTACCTCTTAATTTTGTGCCGTTCATAACTTATGCAATTTTACCCAGTGGCCCAGGTAATGCATGACAAAAAGTATTATTATAAGGCTTGAAATTGCCTCAGTAAATGAGACAAAGGAAGAACAAAATCAGGGTATACAGCTTGAGGATGTGTGAGTTGTCAATAAATGCAGGAAATTATTACTTAAATTAAGATAAAATAAAAACAAAATGTATTATTTCCAAAAATAATAATAATAATAATAATAATAATAATAATAATATAGTATTTCCAAATATTTGCACACATATATGGAGAACCAAGACAGGAAAATGTAAGTCAAATGAAATCAGGAGTATATGGCGAGTAGGATTCCTAATGTATTTAATTTTCTTCCTTATACTTTTCATATTTTCTAATTTTAACAAAAAAACAAACACCATTTTAATAATCACAATGATAGGGGCGCCTGAGTGGCTCACTCAGTTGAGTGTCCAACGCTTGATTTCATGCTCAGGCCATGCTCCCTGGGTCATGGTGTTGAGCTCGTGTCAAGCTCCATGCTGAGTGTGGAGCCTGCTTAACATTCCTTCTGTCTAAAAAAAGTAATAATAATAAAAATAATCACAATAGCAAATGTCATCAGTAAATAGTCTATCAACTGATAAAAAGTAAAAGCAATTAATAAATCCTATATTGAAAAATATAGCTATTAAAATATTAATGGATAAAATAACATCTAACTTGGACATATTAAAGAAACTATGAATGACTCTCAACTCATCAGAACACAGTACATAGAGATGAAAAAATAAAGGATATATCAAGATCCTCCAGTATATACCAAACACAAATACCAGAAATAGGGACATAGAAGAAAGGCAGACTAACAGTAATCAAAGTTGAATAAAACATTACCCCTTGAACAAAAAATTTGTGCTTAATTCTTAAAATATAGATAAAAATTTAATAATAATCTAGACCAATCAGAAAAAAAAGCACATAAAGTTGAAAGAGGAAAAGGTAAATAACACAAGAGAAAGGAGGGTGGTAATTCAAGATGACAGTCAAGGAAGACACTGAACTCATCTCCTCCTATGTACATACAAAATCTATGGCTACAAATTGAAAAAAAATCCTGCTAATAAAAGAGCCAAACAGCTTTCTCTACAACAAGGGATTATAGGGTCACATTGAGATGGATAGGAGAAGCAGACACATGGTGTAAACAAAAACCCTATCCTTGTGTGGTGTCACACAACAGAAGGGAACTTCACTAGCCCCAAGCTTCTTCCTTAAGAGTGAGGGGTTTGTGCCACACATCAGGCACCCTAACGTTTGGGATATGTCAAGAGAGACATAGCCTGCAAAATGTCTGGATTTGAAAACCAATGAAGCATATATCCAGGAAACCTAGGGGCTGTGAAGATCTAAGATACTCCTTTCAAGAGGTTTGTTCATGAACAAAAGTAGTAAAATAAAACATAGGTGCAATAATTATTTAAGGAAAACATAAAGTAAAATACATAAAAAGGAATACATAAAATATGACATAACAAACATAAAATATGGGGGGGAGTAAAATATAGAGCTTTTAGAATGCATTCAAATTTAAGTTGCTACTAACTTAAAATAATCTAATACATACAGCGATAGTTATATGTAAACTTCATAGTAACCACAAAGCAAAAACCTACAAAAGATATACAAAAGATAATGAGAAAAGAATCTAAAATAACACTTCAAAATTATCAAGCCATAAGCAAGAGATGGTACATGTACCCCAATGCTTATAGCAGCACTTTCAACAATAGCCAAATTATGGAAAGAGCCTAAATGTACATCAACTGATGAATGGATAAAAAAATTGTGGTTTATATACACAATGGAATACTAGTTGGCAATGAGAAAGAATGAAATATGGCCTTTTGTAGCAATGTGGATGGAACTGGAGAGTGTTATGCTAATTGAAATAAGTCGTACAGAGAAAGACAGATACTATATGTTTTCACACTTATGTGGATCCTGAGAAACTTAACAGAAGGCCATGAAGAAGGGAAGGAAAAAAAAGTTAGAGAGGGAGGGAGGAAAACCATAAGACTCTTAGGGTTGATGGTGGGTGGAAGGGAGGGGAAAGTGGGTGATGGGCATTGAGGAGGGCACCTGTTGGGATGAGCACTTGGTGTTGTATGGAAACCAATTTGACAATAAATTTCATATTTAAAAAAGGAAAAGAATACAGATAAACTACAAAAACAACAATTAACAAAATGGCAATAAATTCATATCTACCAATAATTACTTTAAATGTAAATGGGCTACATTTTCTAATAAAAATAAGATAGAATAAATGTCCAAACATTTCCCAATTTCCATGAAAACATAAATCTACAAATCAAAGATCTCAACAAACTCTAAGATGTTAATCCACACCAAAAAATGCATTCTAATCAAATTGTCAGATGACAGAGACAAAAAACAAAACAAAACCAAAACCAAAAAACAGCAGCAGAAAAGCAGTTACTCAGGTACAAGGTATCCATAATAAAATTTAGAGCTGATTTTTCAACAAAAACCATGGAATTTAGAAGGAAATAGGATGATATATTTAAAGTGCTGAAATTGATGCAGAGGAAGACAGTGGAGTAGGAAGAACTTGAACTCACCCCGTCCATGTTTACAACTAGATCATCCATATCAAAGTAATTAAACTGGAGAGCAATCCAAAGACTGGCAAAACAAACTCTAAAACTAAATATAGAGAAAAAACTATGTCTGAAAGGTGAGAAAGTGTATAAATGTAGTAAACACAAAAGCAGTAAAAAAAATCCTATAAAAATAAGTCATGGAACTCATGGATATTTAATATACCTAAATCGTGGGGAGGATAGACGTAAACAATGGGTGCAAAACAACCATCAAAAATATAGACTGCTATACAGAAAGAACACAAATACATGGATGTTAAATAACATGCCATTAAACAGTGGTTGGGTCAACCAGGAAATAAGGAGAAATGAAAAAGTGCATGGAAATAAATGAAAAAGAAAACAAAACAAATGCAAAATCTTTGGGATGCAACAAAAGTACTTCTAAGAGGGATGATAAGTCTACATCAAAAAGCAAGGAAAATCTCAAATAAACTACCTAACCTTACACCTAAAGGAGCTAGAAAAAGAACAACAAATAAAACCTCAAAGCACTAGAAGAAAGGAAATAATAATTAGAGTATAAATAAATGATATAAAAAGTAAAACAAAGGGGCACCTGGGTGGCTCAGTCGGCTAAGCATCCGACTTCAGCTCAGGTCATGATCTCACAGTCCGTGAGTTCAAGCCCTATGTCAGGCTCTGTGCTGACAGCTCAGCCTGGAGCCTGTTTCAGATTCCATGTCTCCCTATCCCTTTGCCCCTCCCCTGCTCGTGCTCTGTATCTCTCTATCTCAAAAATAAATAAAAAACATTAAAAAAAAGTAAAACAAAGAAACAAACAAAACAAGAGAACAGATCAATGAAAACAGGAGCTGGTTCTTTGAAAAAATATCAATGAAATTGATAAACCTCTAGCAAGACTTCTCAAGAAAAAAAAAAGAGAAAGGACTCAGAAGTAAATTCACAAATAAAAGAGGGGAAATAACAACCTACACCAAAGAAGTACGAACAATTATAAGAGAATATTATTTAAAGATTATATACCAACAATTTGGACAATGTAGAAAGATTGGATAAATGCCTAGAAACATAAACTTTCGAAACTGAAACAGAAAGAAATAAAAAATCTGAACAAACTGATAACCCGCAAAGAAATAGAATCAGTAACCAAAAAAAGCTCCCAAAAAACAAGATTCCAGGACCAGATAATTTCACATGATATTCTACAAAACAAAGAAGAGTTAATACATATTCTTCTCAAACTATTCTAAAAAATAGAAAAGGAAGGAAAACCCGAATTCATTCTGAGGCGACTAAAAAAAAAAAAAAAAAAACTACAGGCCAGCATCCCTGATGAAGATAGATGAAAAAATCCTCAACAAAATACAAACACACAGATTTCAACATTACACAACAACAACAACAAAAATTATTCACCACAATCAAATGGTATTTATTCCTGGGTTGCCATGGTGGTTCAATATTCCCAAATCCATCACCATGATACATTGCATGAACAAGAGAAAGGATAAGAATCATATGATCATCTCAATACACACAGAAAAAAGCATTTGACACAGTACAACATCCATTCATGATAAAAATCCTTGACAAAGTATGTTTACAGGGAACATACCTCAACATAATAAAAATCATATATGAAAACCAGTGAACATTATCAGGAACAAGAAATGAATGTCCACTGTCACCACTATTATTGAATATAGTGCTGGAAATCCTAGCCACAGCAATCAGACAACAAAAAGAAACAAAAGGCATACAAAATGGCAGGAAAGAAGTAAAACATTCACTATCTGCAGATGACATGATACTATATAGAAAACCAAAAAGACACCACAAGAAAAACTTCTAGACCTGATAAATGAATTCAGTAAAGTTGCAAGATACAAAATCAATATACATAAATCTGTTGCATTTCCAAACACCAAAAATGAGGCAAGAGAAAGAGAAATTAAGAAAACAATCCATTTACAATTGCCTCAAAAACCATAAGATATATAGGAATAAACCTAACCAAAGAGGTAAAGGACTTGTACTCTGAAAACTATAAAGAACTCATAATAACTCATAAGAGAAATTGAAGAAGACACAGAGAAATGGAAAGAAATTTAATGCTCATGGATTAGAAGAACAAATATTGTTAAAATGTCTATACTACCCAAAGCAATGTAGCAATCTAAACATTTAATGTAATCCCTTCCAAAACACCAACATTTTCCACAAAACTAGAACAAGAAATTCTAAAATTTGTGTGGAACCATTAAAGACCTGAAATAGCCAAAGGAATTTTTAAAGAGAAAAGTAAAGCTGTAGGCATCACAATTCCAGATGTCAAGTTATATTACAAAGCTGTAGTGATGAAAACAGTATGTTACTGGCACAGAAATAGTCACACAGATCAATGGAACAGAATAGAAAACCCAGACATGAACCCATAACTATATGGTCAATTTATCTTCAACAAGGCAGGAAAAATATCCAATGGGTAAAGGGCAGTCTCTTCAGCAAATGGTATTGGGAAAGTGGACAGCAACATGCAAAAGAATGAAAGTGGACCATTTTCTTTTACAATATAACAAAAAAAAAAAATTCAAAATGGATTGAAGACCTAAATAGGAGACCTGAAACCATAAAAATCCTAGAAGAGAACAAAGCCAGTATCTTCTTCAACATTGGCCATAGCAGCCCTTTTTCTAGATCTGTCTGTTGAGTCAAGAGAAACAAAAGCAAAGTAAACTATGGAGACTACGTCAAAATAAAAAGCTTCTGCACAGCTAAGGAAATAATCAACAAAACTAAAAGGCAAGCTAATGAATGGGAGAAGATATTTGCAAATGACATAGGCAATAAATGGTCAGTATCCAAAACATCTTAATAACTTATACAACTTAACACCTAAAAAGTAAATAATATAATTAAAAATGGGCAAGAGCACCTGGGTGGCTCAGTCAATTTAGCGTCCAACTCTTGATTTCAGCTAAGGTCATGATCTCATGGTTCATGAGATAGAGCCCCTGGTTGGGCTCAGTGCTGACAACATGGAACTTGCTTGATATTTTCTCCCCTCTGTCTCTGCCCCTCCACTGCTCATTTGTGTGTGTATGTACATGCTCTCTTTCTTAAACTAAAGACACTTAAGAAAATAGGTCTGGCTAATGTGAATGTCTATGGCTCTTATTTGTATTTAGCTAATTTTAAAAACATTTCTAAAAATGATTTTAAAGTGTCTTTTTTTGTTTTTCAGTTTTGTATCTGATATACAAATTTCTTAGAAGTTATCTCTCTCATCTTTATGTCAAGAAAAGTCTGAGCAAACAGCATTCATGACTTTCCCTGCACTCATCAGAAAACTAAGGTTATAAGGCAAACATTGACCATAAAGTCTTGAGATGGGAAAATTCAGAGAATGACAGCCAAACATTGCTTAACAGCCAGGAGCAAAAGAAGCCACTGGAGCCATAAAGTGGCAGAAACATTTAAATTGCAATTTTGATAGGGGTGCCTGGTTGGCTCAGTCAGTTAAGTGTCCGAATTCAGCTCAGGTCATGATCTCATGGTTTGTGAATTTGAGCCCCACATCGCGTTCTGTGCTGACAGCTCAGAGCCTGGAGCCTGCTGCAGATTCTGTGTTTCCTATCTCTGCCCTTCCCCACTTGTGCTCTGTCTCTCTCTGTCTCTCAAAAATAAATAAACTTAAAAAAAATTTGTTAATTGAAATTTTGATAAATACCTGAAGGCTAAGTAAGTATGGGCTAACTTGAAAATGACAAACTCCTGGGCCTATATACTTAGGAAGATTCCAATACTTTCATGGTTTTACCCTCAGCACCCCACCAAGTTCTCACAGTGAAGCTCAGCGGAAGAAAGCCACCTCATTCTGACAAGCGGGAGAGGGAGGAAATGTCTAAGGGAAAAAGGCCAAAATATCCATCAACGGATGAATACATGAAGACAGACCAAAGAAGAAGTGGTATACATACACAATGGAATATTACTTAGCCATAAAAAGAATGAGATCTTGCCATTTGCAGTGACGTGGATGGAGCTAAAGAGTATTATGCTAAATGAAATAAGTCAGTCAGAGAAAGATAACTTTACTCCTATGTGGCAACAAAACAAATGACCATAGGGAGGAAAAAGAGAGAGGCAAACCAAGGAACAGACTCAACTATGAGAACAAACTAATGGTTACCAGAAAGGAGGTTGGGGTGATGGGTTAAATAGGTGTTGAAGATTAAAGAGTACACTTGTTGTGATGAGCACCAGGTGTTTCTTCACCTGAAAATAATATTACACTGTATGTTAACTAACTGGAATTTAAATAAAAACTTAAAAAGAAAAGCCTTGTGGAGTACACCCAGAACACTCTCCAGTACAAAGACCTGCCATCCAGGGGAAATGGCTTTGCCAGAGCATTATCTTAGCTGGAGAAAGAGTTTTGCTTTCACTTCAGTCCCTTCTACTTCCCAGTTTCACCTCAGAGAAAGAAATAGGCTGGAGAAAACTTCTGAACACTCCTAGCCAAACCCAATAATAGATTGATATTTAATCACGATTATAGAATGTTTCCCTTCCTTCATATATTGCCCTCACACCAACTGGGCTCTAATATAATAACAGTTACAACTGAAAGAATGACCAGATGCAGACTTGCCATGAAGAAGAATACGTAGGAAAGCCCAAAGTCAAAATAGGAGACAATTAAAAAAAAAATAGAGGACTTTGCAGCCTCTGACACTAATAGCTATAGTAAAGACGAAGCCTAGCCTGACTCCTGGTCAGATTAACATCAATCCTCACAGTAAAGTCCTATTTACCTCAGTTTCTAGTACCTGATGCAACATATCCAGCTTTCAACACATCATTACAAGGCATGCCAAAAGAAAAGAAAATACACAAACTGAAGACACAAAGGAAGCATCAGAACCAAACTCAGCTGTGATACATGTGTTGGAATTATCAAATAGGGAATTTAAAATACACATCATTCATAAGAAAAAGTGTCCAGTGGAAAAAGTGAGAAAGGGTGGATAATGTAAGTGAAAGGTGAAAATTCTAACAAAGAATTAAAATAAAATATTCAAAATAAAAACATTCCCAAATAAATAAAGAATGCTTTTCATGGGCTTATTATGAAATTGGGCACAATCAAAAAAAACCCATGAGCTAAAAGATAGGGCAAAAGAAACTTGCCAGAATAAAATATGAAGAGAGGTAAAAAGAACCAAAACAAAACAAACAACAAATAGAAGAGCATATTTGAGAGCTGCATGGCAATTTCAAAATGTGGAACATAGGTGTAATTTGAATGCCAGAAGTAGAGAGAACATAGCATTAGAAAGATTCAAAATAAAAAAGGCCAAGAAGTTCCCAAAATTAATGGCATCCAATCAGATAACCAAGAACCTCAGAGAAGTACCAGGAAGAGTAAATTCCAAAAAACAGCTATATCTAGGTAGCTAGAGAAGCGGGGAGGAGGGGGTTTACACCTTACCTACAGAGCAATAAGGAAAAGAATTATAGTAGGCTTCTTGTCAGAAACCATTCAAACAAGAAAAGAATAGAGTAAAATATTTCAATTGTTGAAAAACAACAACTTCCCCACCAATAATTCTGTATTCAGCAAAATTACCCTTCAAAAGTGAAAGGGAAATAAACACTTTCACAGGAAAACAAATATAATTTAATTTATTGCCAGCAGACATGTTCTGCATGAAATGTTAAACATTCTTCAAGAAGAAGAAAAATCATATAGTCAGAAACTAATATCTACATAACAAAAAGAATACTGTCAGAGGAGGAATAAATGCAAGTGAGATAAAATCTTAATTTTATTTTTAATTGATCTAAAAGATAACTGGCTAAAGTAATAACAGTAATGATATATTAGGTATTTATAGCATATAGATAAGTATATATAAAAACAACAGTACCATAAGGATGTAGCAAAGAAATCAAGAATACTCTGTTATAAGATAATTATACTACATGTAAAGTATGTTACTTGAAAATCTGGAGAAACTTCTAGTTAAAAATAGGTGTAATTGGTATGCTAAGTGGGAGGTGAAATGGGATGATATAAAAGAGTCAATTGAAAAAGCAAAGTAGGTAAAAAGGAGGGAGGACATAAAAAATGTAAACAAAGAACAAATGAAACAAATAGAAAAAAGTTGTAAACAATAGGTTGATATTAATCCATTTTTACCAATAATCACTTAGAGTGGACTAAAAAATGACATAACTATATGTTGACAAGAAACCCACGTTAAATATAACAATTCAAATATATTAAAATAAAGGAATAGAGAAACATATACAATGCTAATACTAATAAAATCAAAGTAGCTCTTACAATTTCACACAAAACAGACTTCAGAATGAGCAAATATATCAGGCATTAGGAAAGGCATTATGTAGGTTAAGATAACAGAGTCACTTCTGCACAAATATAAAATAATCCTTAATGTGGATGTACCTAACAATAACACATCAAAATGTATGAGACAAAACTTATAAAACCACAGTGTGAAATAGAAAAATCCACTATTATAGTTGGAGTCCTCAACACCCTTCTTTCAGTAATTGATAGATCCAACAGGCAGAAAATCAGTAGGGAAATAGTTGACCTAAAAGGCACTATCAATCAACTTGATCTAATGACATTTATAGAAAAATCCATCCAGCAGCAGCAGAATACACACTTTTCTCAAGCTCACACGAAATACCACCAAGACAGACCACATTGTGCTTCCTAAAATGCACCATAAGACATCTTAAAGGATAGAATTAATACAAAATGTTCTCACATTACAGTGGAATTAAACTGGACTTAGTAACAAAAAGATAGCCACAACATCCCTAAATACTTGTAAAGTAAATAGTATCTTATAATTTAACACATGGAAGGAAGACAAAGTCTCAAGATAAATTTAAAATATATTGTGAACTAAATGAAAATGAAAATACAATTATCAAAATTTGTAGTTATTGAAGCAAATGTAGTGCTTATATGGAAATTATAGCGTTAAATGCATATATTATAAAAGAAGAAAGATGGAATACCAATAATATAAGCTTTTATCTTAGGAAAGTAGAGAAATTTATGCTTAAAGCAAAAGGAGAAAAGACAAAAATTAAAGCATAAATAAGTGGATTTGAAAACAATAGGGAAAATTAATGATGTCAAATGCTAGTTCTTAGAGAAGATCAATAAACTTAATTACTAATAGCCAGGCTAACCAAGAAAAATAGAGTATGATACAAGTTTCCATATTAAAAATGAATGAGAGATCATCACTACTCATCCCATGAAAAGTAAAAGGCTAATAAAGAAAACTGCAAGAAAAATTATACCCACGAATTTGATACATTAGATTAAATATACCAGTTATGTAAAATATTCCTGGGAAAAATAGATAATTGTTAAAGACCTATGTCCATTTAAGAAATTTCATCAATAGCTGATAAAGTTTCAAAAAAGAAAGTACTGGGCCCAGATGTTTTCACTGCTGAATATTTAAGAAAGAATTAATTCCAGTTTTATCCAATGTCTTTCACAAAATATAAGTAGAAAGAACACCCTGTAACTCATTTTGTGAGACTAGTGTTACCCTAATTCCAAAACAAGATAAAGACATTTCAAGACAGCAAAAGTGCAGACCAGTATCTCTTATGAACATCCTCAACAAGTTAGACAATATTCCTCAAAAAAAACATTAGCTGACAATATTTTTAAAAAGTAGAATAAAGTATAAAAATAAATATACACCATGACCAAGTGGGATCTATTCCAGGTATGCACGGGTATTTAAATGTTTGAAAAATCAAACTAATCCACCTCATCAACAGACTAGAGAATAAAACTCATATGAACATGTCAATTAATGCAGAAAACCATTTGATACAAGCCAAAACTCATTCATGGTAAGAACTCTCAACATATTAGGAATCGAGGGGAACTCTATCATTTGGTTAGGAATATCTATAAAAAAGTAAAAAAGAGCAACCTCCCTCCCCCACCCCTGAAACAAACAAAAAAACCCTAAAGCTAACCTCATACTTATTGATAAGAAAGTGGAATATTTCCCCCTAAGAACATGAGCAAAACAGGGATATCCTTCTTTCCTCTTGCTGCTCCTACTCAATATCATACCAAAAATTCTTATAGATTAGTCTATGGGCTAAAAAAAATACTATAAAAATACAACAGACTGGGTGGCTTAAACAATAAACATTTATTCCTTTTCACAGTTCTGGAGACTGGAAGTCTAAGATCAGAGTGGGGTTCTAGTGAAAAACCCTCTTCCCGGCTCATGGATGGCACCTTCTCAACTGTGTCCTCACATGGCAGAGACAGAGCTAGCAAGCTCTTCGGTGTCTGTTCTTGTAAGAATACATATTCCTATTGAATTAGGGCCCCAGTTAATCTTAATTGTGTAGCCTTAATTAAGGGTCCCATTTATAACCAAAGCCATACTAGAGGTCAGAGCTTCAATATATGAATTTGGTGGGGGTACACAAACATTCAGTCTGTAACACCTGAGTAGTACAGTAAAACAAAAACTGCAAATAAAAGGTACATGTTGGAAAATGGTATTAAAAAGCAATATTTTAGCACAAGCTGTATTCTTTGCTACTAGTGTCTGATTACTTCTAGGCTCCTTTAGCTGACAGAACCAGGAAATACATGTGTGTATACTAACCTGTGTGTATACATATATCTATATGTATTTCTCTATGTAACCATCTCTATATTAAGCTGAGCATGACTTCATATTGTCTTCAACTCTAATCATATGGGTCTTTCTAGCCTCCTCTCCTTATTTCTAATTTCTCACTCAGCAGTGAGATACCTGATTCTTTTCATTCACCAACAATTTACTTAATCTTTGTTAATTTCTAAATATTTCATTTTTATGGTAACTGCAAATATATCATTACATAGGCAGGGAGTGGGAATTCTAGCTCCATTTAGATTTTGTATCATATAAAACATATTTTATTTTGCTTAATAGAAAGGGTAATTACACTTCTTTCAAAAAATCATATGCATTAACTTGTATTACCCTCGTTTCCTATAAATGTTTCTTTCACTTTGTGTTTGTTCAGTCCTTTGATTTGGCAACATGGAAAGCAGTGAGGAGTCACTGAGTTCTCTGGCAAATACTGCTGATTGTCATCTAAAGAGTCCTGCAGAGACAAAGAAAGCACCTCTCTCTCTCTCTCTCTCTCTCTCTCTCTCTCTCTCTATGCCTAGAACACTCCACATTTATTACAAGAAAATATTCAGTACACCAAATGGGTGAAATGGAAAGGAGAATGAGGAGGGAAGCTGAGAAGACTGATCACCATGACCACAAAATTTGTTTTCAGCAGCTTCCAACTTCTGCATTCTGTATCACCCTCTCCAATCCTAATGAAATACCATTGTCTTGTCTTATCAGTTTCTTTTTCCTAAACTCACCCATCCTGCAACTCTCCAGATAAGAAGCTATTTGCACTTCCTCATTTTGGCAGATAGTGTTAGATAATGTCTTCTAATGACTGCATTAAAAGGAACCCTACAGGGGAGTTAGTAATCGGGATAAAATATACAATACTGCAGTAACAAACCAGCCCACAAGTCTCGGTGACTCAATAGTATAAAAGTTTATTTCTCATTCAAGCCAGTCTGAAGTATGATATCCTCTGTCTTGAAACTATTCCATGTGAAACATGGCCTCCAAGATCACTGTGCTAAAAACATAAAACGGCTAAGAATCATGGAAGATCTTTTTAAGAACCAGGCCTAGAAGGGGCTTCTATCACTTCAGCCCAGTTAGATAATCCTAGCATAACTACAGTAAGACTAGGAAATGTATATGTTCTATGTCTGGAAGGTGGCAACATGTGTTAAACACATTGTTTGCATCAGCCATAACTGGCAGGAACCAAGAGTTTGAGTTTTTACTATCAAACTGCTATATATTATCATGGAGTATTCAGAGCTCTAATTTTGAAATGTATTTACTCATTGATTCATTTTACCATCTTACAATGACCAGGCAGAGATCTCTGCAAAAATCCAAACTGCAAAGGTAGATAGGACATGGTCCTTGTTTTGCAGGAGTTGGCTGGTAGGAAAAATTTTAAGTGAAGTAAATCTTACAACAGAAATATGTTCAGTGTATCTTGGGATCACAGAGGAAGGTGTAACCAACATTCACTGGGGGAACGCAGGACTAACTTCACAGGAGAGGAATTGGCAGTATCTTCAAAAATAATTGAGGGGGCGCCTGGGTGGCGCAGTCGGTTAAGCGTCCGACTTCAGCCAGGTCACGATCTCGCGGTCCGTGAGTTCGAGCCCCGCATCGGGCTCTGGGCTGATGGCTCAGAGCCTGGAGCCTGTTTCCGATTCTGTGTCTCCCTCTCTCTCTGCCCCTCCCCCGTTCATGCTCTGTCTCTCTCTGTCCCAAAAATAAAAATAAACGTTGAAAAAAAAAATAATTGAGCATCATCCCAAAATATAAGGCCACCTTCAGCGTTTCATATACATAGAAGGGTATGTACAAAGGGTTAGATCCTAAAGTATGGTATATGTAGAAATCAGGAAATAATATAGCCTGATGTGGATCTAGAATGTTCAAGGGCTCGTGTGCAGTGGTGATGTGTGTGTGTGCACATGTGTGTATAAGTTGAAGATATTATGACACTTCTTTCCTAAATACTTCATTAGGCACTTCCTGAAAATAAAGGCATTCACTTATTAAGCCAAATACCATTATTATACCTTAAAAACAATTATCCAATACAGGTTAAAACTAACTCTTTTTCCAAATTTCTTCCATTTTCCAAATGGAAAAAAAAGTAGTTTACTTTCAAACCAGGATCTAGTCAAGGTTTGTGCATTGCCTTCTGTTGTCATGTCTCTCTAATCTCATTTAATATGCAATAATTACCTCACTTCCTTTTTATTAAGGGCCTTGGCTTTCTAATAAAACCATTACATGTATACACCATATTTTGCTTATCCATTCATCCATTAGTGGGCTTCTAGGATATTTTAATGTTTTACCTATTGTAAATAAGGCTGCCATAAACACAGATGTACAAATATCTCTGTGAAACCCTATTTGCAACTCTTTTGAGTATACATCAGTGAGTGGAATTATTGGTCACATGATAATTCTATTTTTCATTTTTTGGGAAATTACTATGTTTTCCATAGCAGCTGTACCATTTTACATTTCTACCAACAGTGGACATGGGTTACAATTTCTCCATAACCTCACCAATACTTGTTATTTATTTTTTTTTTTCAACGTTTATTTATTTTTTGAACAGAGAGAGACAGAGCATGAACTGGGGAGGGGCAGAGAGAGAGGGAGACACAGAATCGGAAACAGGCTCCAGGCTCTGAGCCATCAGCCCAGAGCCCGATGCGGGGCTCGAACTCACGGACCGCGAGATCGTGACCTGGCTGAAGTCGGACGCTTAACCGACTGCGCCACCCAGGCGCCCCATTTATTTATTATTTTATGTTAGCCAATCTAACAGGCATGACATAGTACCTCCCTGTAGTTTTCATTTACATTTTTATAATTATTAATGATGACCATATGTTCATTGATTATTGGCCATTTGTATATTTTCTTTGGAGAAATATCTACAAATTTTTTCTTATTTTTGAATTGGGTTGTTTAGTTTTTGTTGTTTTCTAGTTTTAGGAGTTCTCTTTATATCCTGGATTGTAATCTCCTATCAGATGTATGATTTGAAAATATTTTCACCCACTCTGTGCATCATCTTTATTCTGTTGATAGGAGTTTTTGATGCAAAATTTTATTAATTACCTTAAAGTTCAATTTTTTTTTACTTTATCTTTTGTACCTGTGCCTATCAAGAAATTATTGTCAAACCCAATGTCATGAAGATTTTTTTAACATTTTTATTGTTTTAAGTTAACATTTAGAGTTTGACCCATTTTGACTTGTTATGTAACATTAGATAGTAGTCCAGCTTCTTTCATGGGTACACAGTTTCCCAGCACCATTTGTTGAAAAGACTGGCCATTCACCATCAAATGGTGTTGGTGACATTATCAAAATTCACTTGTTGATATGTACAAGGGTTTATTTCTGCACTGTCTATTCCATTGATCTATATGCCTGTTTTTATGCCAGTACCACACTATTTTTATCACGTTAGCTTTGTAGTAAGTTTTGAAAAAAGGAAGTATGAATTCCTTAGGTTTGGTTTTCTTTTTCAAGATTGTTTTGACTCTGGAATTCCTTGAGATTCTGTATGGATTTGAAGATGGGTTTTTCTATTTCTACAAAAAATTGCCTTTAGCATTTTAGTAGAGACTATATTGAACCTGTAGATCTCTTTAGGTAGTATTGATATCTTAACAATATTAAGTCTTTCAGTCATAAGCATGGGGTATATTTATTTATTTCCTTTTATGTTTAATTTCTTTCAACAACGTTTAATAATTTTCATTTTAAAGTCTTTCACTGCCTTTGTTAAGTTAAATTTTGAGTATTTTATTCTTTTATATACTATTGTAAATGAAATTATTTTTCTTAGCTTTCTTTTCAGATCATATATTGGTAGGTATAGAAGATAAACTGATTTTTATGTCCTGACCTTGTGTCTTGCTACATTGCTGAATAATTTTGTATTTCTAACAGTTGTTTTGTGGAATCTTTAGGGGTTTACATGTATAAATCATTTATCTGCAAACAGAAATAATTTTACTTTTTCCATTCCAATTTGGATGACTTTTATTTCTTTTCTTGCCTGGTTGAAGTGGCTTCAACTTCCAGTACTACTTTGAACATAAATGGTGAAAGTAGTCATTCTTGCCTTGTTCCTGATCATTAGGGGAGAGTATTCAGTCTTTCACCGTTGAGTATGATGTTTGCTGTGGGTTTTCGTATATGACTTTTATTACATTAAGGCAGTTTCCTTCTAGTTCTAGTTTGTTGAGTTTTTATTATGAAACTGTGTGGAATTTTGTGATATGCCTTTCTGTATGAGTGTTTTGTTTTGTTTTGTTTTTTCTCATTCTGTTGATGTGGTATATTGATTAACCAGTTTTTATATGCTGAGCCATCCTCATTCCAAGAATAAATCCCATAGATCACCACACATCATGGTGTAAGATCCTTTTAAATATATTGCTTAACTCAGTTTTCTAATATTTTGCTGATAACTTTTATACCAGTGTTCATCAATGTGGTTTTGTTTCTTGCAGTGTGTTTGGCCTTAATAGCAGGGTAATACTGGTCTAATAGAAGAAGTTAGGAAGTGTAACTTCCTCATCATTTTTTTTAAAGGTTAATAAATATCTGTATTGGTTATTCTTTAAATGTTTGGGAGAATTCACCAGTGAAACCATCAGGTCCAGTGATTTTCGTTGTTGGGAATTTTTTGATAACTGACTTTATCTCCTTCTTAGTAATAGGTATATTCAGGTTTTCTATTTCTTTATGATCAATCTTCATAAGTTTAGGTTTCTAGGATTTTTTTCATTATTTAAGTTATCTAATAAATTGGTGTACAGTGTTCATTTTATTTTATCATAATTCATTTTATTTCTGTAGAATAAATAGTGATTTACACACTTTAATTTCATATTTTAGTAACTTGTATCTATCTTATCTTTGTCCTAAACTCATCTAACTAGAGGTTTGTCAATTTGCCGATCTTTTCAAAGAACCAAATTTTAGTTTCATTGATTTCCTCTATCATTTTTCTATTTTTCTATTTGATATCTCTCTGCTCCAATCTTTACTATCTCTTACCTTCTGCTAAATTTGCATTTAGTTTGTTTTTCTCTTTCTAGTTCTTTAAATTTAAGTTGATTGAATATTTCTTGTTTTTTCATGTATGTGTTTGTAGGTGTAAAATTCCCCCTTTGCACTCCTTTTGCTGCGTTTCATAAGTTTTGCTGTGTTGTGTTTTATTTGTTGTTCATCTCTAGGTATTTCTAAATACTAGTCATTTCTTCTTTGTAATTTTTTTTCTAATGTCTTCTTTGACCTATTGATTGTTTAAGGGTTTGTTGTTTAATTTCAACAAATTTGTGAACCTTCTAATTTTATTTATTTTTTTTTAATTTTTTTAACGTTTATTTATTTTTGAGACAGAGAGAGACAGAGCATGAATGGAGGAGGGTCAGAGAGAGAGGGAGATGCAGAACCTGAAACAGGCTCCAGGCTCTGAGCTGTCAGCACAGAGCCTGACGTGGGGCTCAAACTCATGGACCACGAGATCGTGACCTGAGCCGAAGTTGGACACTTAACCGACTGAGCCACGCAGGTGCCCCAAATTTTATTTCTTTTAATGACTTTGATCTCTATCCTCATCCCATTGTGGCAGGAGAAGATACTTTGTATAATATATATCTTTGTAAATATATTGATTTTTAATTGTGGCCTAACATATAATATCTCTTGGAAAATGTCCCATGTGCTCTTGAGAAGAATGTGTATGCTGTTGTTTTAGGGTAGAATGTTCTGAATATCTGCTAAATATGTTAATTAAGCACTCATTTTTTTTTTCTTATTCTCAGATTGTTCATTATTGAGAGTGGAGTGTTGAAATTTCTAACTATCATTGTAGGACTGTTCATTTCTCCCTTTGGTTATGTCAATTTTGCTTCATATGTTTTGATGGTATGTTATTAGGCATGTAGATGTTTATAACTGTAAATCTTTTTTTCTTTATTGAAACATTTATTAAACATTTATATAATGTCCTTTTTGTCTCCTATAAAATTTTAAAATTTAAAGCTTATTTTGTTTCATATTAGTACAATCACCCCTGTTTCTGCTGGTTATTATTTGCATATGATATCTTTTTCCACCCTTACACTTTAAATCTATTTTTCTTTAGATACACAATATCTAAATAAATCACATATAGTTGAGTTATTTTTTACCCATTCTGCCAATTTCATCTTTGATTGGAGAGTTTAATTCATTTAAAGTTAAAGTGATTACTTCTGTTATCTAGTTATTTGTTTTCTATATGTCTTTTTTGTCACTCATTTCTGCGTTACTGTCTTCTTTTGTATATAGTTGATTTTTGAAGTGAATCATTTAAATTACTTTCTCATTTTCTTTTGTGTATATTCTATAGTTATTCCTTTGTGGTTACCATGGAAATTACATTTAACATCCTAAAGTTGTAATAGTCTAACTTGACTTTATACTAGCTTAACTTCACAGAAATCTACTCTTTTATAGCTCTGTATTCACCTCTACAATTGTTGATGTTACAAAATTACATCTTTATTCATTGTGTGATAAAAATATAAGCTAATAATTCTTTTAAATGAACTAGCTTTCTAAATTATGTAGAAAACTAAATGTTGACTTATGAGCCAAAGTGTAATAATAATAAATTTTAGACTAATTGTATTAGACTAACTGTATTTAGACAGTAGAATTTTAAATCATGTAGAAAATGAAAATTAAAATTAAAAACCCTTGTTAAAATAATACTAGTTTTTATAATTGCCCATGTATTCATCTTTATTGAGATACTTATTTCCTCATATAGCTTGAGTTACTGCCTAAAATCCTTTAATTTAACCACACAAGACTCTGTTGAATATTTCTTGTGGAGTAATTCTAGTCATAATTAAATCTCTCAGCTTTTATCTGAGAATGTCATAATTTCCCTCACTGTTGAAGGATAATTTTGCTGAAGAAATGATTCTCAATTGACAGGTTTTTTTTCTTTTAGTACTTTGAACTGCTTTCTGTTTTCCAAAGTTCCTGATGAAGAATCTGATAACTTTCTTATTGAGGATCCTATGTATGTAACACATTACTTCTCTAATGCTGTTTTAAAGATTGTCTCTGTCTTCAGCTCTTGAAAGTTTGATTATAATTTGTCTCGTTATGGGTCTCTAATTTCATCTCACTTGGAATTAGTTGGACTTCTTGGGGGTTTATGTTTATGTATTTCATCAAATTTGAGAAGTTTTCAACAATTTTTTCTTTAAATATTTTCTACTTCTTTTTCTCTCTTCTCCCTTTGAAGTTCTCACAATGCATATGTTGATCTCTTGTTGCTGTCTCACAGTTCTTTGTTCAAGTTTCTTCAATCTTTTCTTCTTTCTACTCCTAAGACTTGATAATTTCTACTATTCTATCTGAATTTGTTCTACGATTCTTTCTTTTGCCTATTTACCTCCTCCTTCGAATTTCACTAAGAAATCTTTATTTTCAGTTACTTTCCCCTTAAACTACAACATTTCTTTTTGGTTCATTTTCAGGCCTTCTATCTCTTAATTAACATTTCCATTTTTCACATGTGATTTCTTGACTTTCTCCACATATTTCTTTAGTTTTTGAGTATCTTTAACATAGTTTGTCTAATAGGTTTTCCATCAGACCTTTCTCCGGAAGTTTCTACTGATTTCTTTCCCTTTGAATGGACTATATTTTTCCTATTTTTTGGTATACCTTGCTATTTCTTTTGTTGAACACTGGACATTTGAACCTAATAATGTGGTAACTGTGGAAATAAAATAATCTCTCCCAGGGTCTGTTGTTTTATTATTTTTATTTATTTTTTTATTGTTTTAGGTTGTCTCTGCACTGAGGATCAGTCTGAGATGTAAACAAAACATCTCAGAACTTTTCTGAGCTTGTGGCTTTCCCTGGGCATATGTGATACTTTCCCCCATATATTCAGTTACTTTGAATGTCCTAGTCTTTAATGGCTGGCAACCAAAGGAAGAAAAGTTATTTTTTTTTTAATAAGAGAAGGGAAGAAAGGCCACCAGCCCTTTAAACCCCTAGAAGTCATTTCAGCCTGAGGAGGGTCTTGTAACACGGGGAGAGTTGTAACAAGGTCTTCCTACCATTTTGTCTGCAGTTCTGTGATGAGAGGAAGCAGTAATCAGAGCACAGATCCTTGATATTTGGAACACAGGGTATTCTTCACCCATCCTTTTGCAAGCTGTGAGCAGGCTATTTATTGCAGGAACATGTGCACAGCAGCTTGCCCTGGGGTTGGACGTGGAGGGTGGGCAACTGCTACTCTGTTAAGAGTTGTAATTGACATAAATGAAAATTTATCATCCAAGCCTTCCTCTGGAAGTTGCAAGCTTTCAACACATTCCAGAGTTTAAAAATACTTATATCAGAAAGATTTTGCTGGTGTAATTGTCTGATGGGGAAAACGAATTCCTATGTTCGTTACATACTCATCATCCCAGAATAATTCTCCTCACCAAATGGTTTTAGGTCCTATTGATGATCCTAGATGGATGTTAAAACTGATGACTTTAAAATTTTATCATTTTATCTATATTAGCAGCATGTTTCTCTAAGGAAGAACGTTGCCACATCAGCTGAGAGTAAACTATAGTTCCTTCAAAAATAGGCATAAATGTTTGGGGCGCCTGGGTGGCGCAGTCGGTTAAGCGTCCGACTTCAGCCAGGTCACGATCTCGCGGTCCGTGAGTTCGAGCCCCGCGTCGGGCTCTGGGCTGATGGCTCAGAGCCTGGAGCCTGTTTCCGATTCTGTGTCTCCCTCTCTCTCTGCCCCTCCCCCGTTCATGCTCTGTCTCTCTCTGTCCCAAAAATAAATAAACGTTGAAAAAAAAAATTTTTTTAAATAAAAAAAAAAAATAGGCATAAATGCTTGTTATTTTACTTTTAACTACTAATTTTAATAGCTATTAATTAGTGTAACAAGAATTTGCAATGGCGGCAATTTGTTTTATTTGTTTATTTTATTTTATTTTATTATTTTAGAGAGAGGGAGAAAGCATGAGTAGGGAAGAGGGGCAGAGGGAGAGACAGGATCTCAAGTAGCCTAAAGCAGGGCTGTATCCATGACCCTGGGATCTGAGAGGAAATCAAGAATTTGATGTTCAACTGATTGAACCACATAGGTGCCCCTTATTTTTTTATTATTATAGATTAAATTGTTGGTTTTTTAAAACTCAATCAATGTGTTATAATCTTCTTTATAGTTTTTTTTTGTAAATTAATTTTCAAATTGACTCAAGTTTAGAAAGTTGGAACCTCTTTAATCTGGTTCCTTTGTCCTTTTGCCATGAACCCATTGGTCTTTGAATATTTCTTTGCTTTTTACACAGGGTGTCTCAAATTCTCCTTGCACTCTCTATGCCCCATATGTTTAATGGACCGTTTCATCCAACAGCTCTGATTTCTCTTAGGCTGTGGTGTTGTTTAAAAACCAAGATGGTTGCTAAAGCTGCTCAGGCTACTCACTGTTACTGTGGTGTTCTTGTTTCCAGTCCCTTTTAGTACACAGACTTGGGAATAGTCTGTTATTTAGGAGGATAATGCGTGTGTGTGTGTGTGTGTGTGTGTGTGAGTGTGTGTGCATGTGCACATACCCAAAACTGAAGAGTGTTGAGATACATTGTTAGGGTGACCTAACAATAGGGTGTTAATTAAATAGGGTGTTAATTAAAACAATGAAATTAGGATAGAAACAATTTTGAGAAAATGTGAAAGTACTTTATAAACTTTAATACGATTGATAAATATACCAAATTTGACAAATATAATAAAATTATTATAATGATAATAACAATGGTTATTGAATATGGTTGAATAAGCATCAATTTTTTTAACTAAAAGACATGAATTTAGTTAATAGCTTGGTCATCAACTCGTTTTATAAACTACCTCTAGGAACAGCTCATGCCTTGAGTCTGATCTATTAAAGTTAGTATAAATACTCACCTTACTGGGTAGAAGTTCAGTGAGGTGTATAAGCATTTTGAAGTGTCAAGTGTTAAATATAATAAAATATTATTATAATCTATGTACTATCTCTTGCAATGTATAACACACTCCAGGACAGAGTAAACATCTTATATTAAGAACAATTAATTAAACTAGTTGGGGGTAGAGGAGAAAAGAAATGGGAAGAAAATAATTACGGAAAAAAAGGGAGAAAGAGTGGAGTTGAAGAATAGTAGAGGAAAAGAAAGAGGAGCGTATTCAGGAATTCTCCAACAATATCAGTGTGTTACTGTACCTACTCAGGAAAAGACCTAGTTGGCTTGTGTTTTCTGCCTACTGAGTCCACAAGACTGCATCATATTGAGAGAAGAAGGAGCCTCATGGCATACTCTACATAGTGATTATAGTTATGAAACAAGCTTGCTTTTACCATAGATGCAATGGAGTTCTCCAGAAAAGCATCCATAACTCCTTAGTAAGGACAAGCTTACTGAGTTGGGGTGATGAAAAAGAAACAGAAGAAAAGTCTTTGTTTTGGTTTTAAGAGCTTGGCCTCTTCTCAAGAATGTTGATAACCATAAAAGGGAAATCATCCCTTTTACCTCATCACCTCCTCAATTTCCCAGGACTTGGTATGAAATAAAATGTCTCTGTATCCTTTTCTTGTTTCTCAGTCCCAATGTAATTGACACAAAATATCTTATGCATTGACTGTATAATCTCTAGTGAAGGGGTCTATGGATTTCCAATGTGGAAGCAATCCTATTGTCCATCAATTGATGAATAGATAAAGAAAAAGAAGATGTGGTATATATATGGATATTATTCAGCCATAAAAAGAATGAAATCTTACCATTCGCAATGACATGGATAGAGCTAGAGAGTATAATGCTAAGAAAAATAAGTCAGAGAAAGACAAATACCATTGTATTTCACTTATATGTGAAATTTAAGAAACAAAACAACCAAGCAAAATGAAAAATATTAGAGAGAGAGTCAAAGCAAGAAACAGACTCTTAACTATAGAGAACAAACTGATGGTTACCAGCAGGGAGGTGGATGGGGGAATGGGTGAAATAGGTGATGGGGATTAAGGAATGCACTTATGGTGAGCACTGGGTGATATATGGAATTATTAAATCACTATATTGTGCACATGAAACTAATATAACACTTTGTGTTAACTAACTTGAATTAAAATAAACACTTAGTAAATATATATATATATATATATATATATATATATAAAGTGTTCATAAACTTACAGGTAGAATCATATGGAAATTGCCATATGTTTAACTAATTGAAATGGCACTACATATAATCCATCTTTCAAGTAACATCTTTCATTAAAATATAATTGTTTGTAAACATATGTGTAGAAGTACATAAGAATATCCCTGTTTATAACTCATTAAAACTACATTAAATATTAAAAATTAATAAAATAAAAGATAAAAACATTTTTATAATATATGTTAGTTTAAAAGCTAGTATTATTATTTTAGTTGTAACTCCACATTTTGTTTTCTATATGATTTAAGAGACTAATGCATTTTTAAAATTATTAGTTTATGTTTAGGGACAGGCAATTGATAAACATGTAATTTTGTTACATCAACAACTGAAGGAATGTGAATCAAGCTTTTAAAAGAGAAGATCTTTTTTATGTTATTGAAGTCAAACTGGTAAAAAATTCAAAATAGAGTGTTATAACTTTAGAATGTTAAATATAATCCCCATGGTAACTACATGGAAAATAACTAGATAAATATGCAAAAATAATTTTTAATCACAAAACACAAAAGGTGACAGTTATACAAAACATGCAAGGAGAAAAGCAATAAGATATATAGAAAACAAATAGCAAAATGACAGAAGTCCCTCCTTATCAATAATCACTTTAACTTTAAATAAATTAAACTATCCAATAAAAAGACAGAAATTGTAGAATCAATAAAACACTTGATCTAACTGTTGTATAAAATATGTTATCTAAAAGAAACTCATGTTAGAGCCAAAGAAATCTAGAGTAAATTTTAAGGAATGAAGAAATATTTCACGCAAAGAGTAACCAGAAGAGAGCACAGTGGCTATACTAAAATCCAACTACATGGACTTTAAAATAAAAAAAAAATACACGAGACAAAGAAAGACAGTATATTACAATAAAAATTTCAGTAGAGCAAGAATATACAGCCATTGTAAACATTTACGCACTTAATAATATGAAATAAAAACATGAAGCAAAATTTGCAGAATCAAAGGAAAAATAAACAGTTGTATATTAATAGTACAAATTGAGTCCGTGATGAAAAACCTAATGAAGCTTTGGAAACAATGGCTTCACTGGTAAGTTTTATTAAACATGTAAAGAGCTACCACAAATCCTTTTAAAACTTTTTTATTTTATTTTATTTTATTTTATTTTATTTTATTTTTTTAAGTATATGAAATTTATTGTCAAATTGGTTTCCATACAACACCCAGTGCTCATAAAACTTTTCTTTAAAAAATAAAAGAGAACATTATCTGACTCATTTAGAGACCAGTATTACACTGATATCAAAGCCATGAAAGACACAACAGGTAACAGAAACTACAGACCAATACCCTTTATAAACAGTAATTCAAAAGTCCTCAACAAAATTCTACAAAACTGAATTAATTTCTACAATTCAGGCATGATACAACACAGGAAAATTGATCGCTGTAAAACACCACATCAAGAAAATGAAATTTAAAAACAAATGACCACATCAGTTGATGCAGAAAAAGCTTTTGACAAATTCAACACCCTTTCATGATAAAAAACACTCAACAAACCGGGAGTAGAAAGAAACTGAAAGACATAAATGAAAAATCCACAGTGAACATCATCTTCAAAAGTGAAAGACTGAAAGCTTTTCATATAAAAACAAATCAAGTATGCTCAAATTCACCATTTCTATTTAACACACTAAGTCCTAGCCAGAGCCACCAGCCAAGAAAAATAAATAAAAGGCATCCAAATAGGGGAGAAAGAGTAAAATTATTTCTGTTCACAGATAATATAATTTATAGTAGAAAATCATAATGTTTCACACACACAAAAAAACTTTTAGAACTGATAAGTTAATTCATCAATGTAGCTGAATACAAAATTAACACATGAAAATCAGCTTAATCTCTCTACACTAACAATGAATGTTTCCAAAATTAAATTTTAAATTAATAAAACAATTCCTTCTATAATAGCAATTAAAAGAACAAAATACTTAAGGATTTAATCAAGGAGATGAAATTCTTGTGCAATGACCACTACAAAACACTGCAGAAAGATATTAAAAATATATATAAATAAATGCAAAAACATCCTATATTTACAGATAAGAAGACCTAATATTAAAATATCAATATACACAAAATGACCTACAGATTTAATGCAATAATTATCAATATCTCTATGATTTGGTTTTACAGAAATAAGAAAACTCATCTTAAAATTCATGTGGAATTTCAAGTCATTCCAAATAGGCAAAACAATCTTGAGAAACAAAAACAAACCTAAAGAATTCACTCTTCCTTTTTTTCAAACTTACAGCAAAGCTAAAGTAATAAAAATAGTGTGGTACCAGCATAAAAACAGACATATAGATCAATGGAATAGAGCAGAGAGTGCAGAAATAAACCCTTGCATACGTGGTCAAGTAACTTTTTACAAGGCCACCGAGACAATTTGATGGTGAATGGCCAGTCTTTTCAACAAATCATTCTGGGAAACTTTATATTCACATGTAAAAAATGAAAGTGGACTACTACCTAATGTTACATAAGAAATTAAAGGACAATGGGTCAAAACCCTAAATCTTAGACTTAAAACTATAAAACTGTTAGAAGAAAACATAAAGGAAAAACTTCATGATTTTGGGTTTGGCAATGATTTTTTGCTAATGATACTAAAGGAACAGACAACAAAAGACAAAATGGATAAATTGGACTTTATGTAAAATTTTAAATATTTTCATCAAAACCACTCTCAACAGAATAAAAAGGTGATGCACAGAATGGGAGAAATATTCACAAACCATATATCTGATGAGAGGTTAAAATTCTAGAGAGAACTCTTAAAACTCAACAACAAAATATTTCAAACATCTCCATTCAAAAATGGTCATGGACTTGCATATAAATTTCTCCAAAGAAGATATACAAATAATCACATGAAAAGACGTTCAATATCATAATTATTAGGGAAATACAAATTAAAACTACAATGAGATGTCACGGCATATCTCTTAGGATGGCTAATATAAAAAACAAAACAATAACAGTAGCAACAACAATAAAATATGTGTTGGTGAAAATATGGAGATGTGGACAAATTGGAACACATGAGCATTGTTGGTGGAAATGTAAATTGGTACAGGTGCTATGCAAAAGAGTATGGCTGTTTCTAAAAAAAATTAAAAATAGAATTACCATGTGACCCAAGAATCCCACCATGGTTATATATACTCAAAAGAACTGAAGACAGGGTCTCAAATAGATATTGGTACCTCTGTGTTCCTAGAGGCATTATTCATAATACCCAAAATGTGGAAGCAGCCCAAGTATCTATTTAGGGATGAATGCAATGTGGCCATACCAAAATGGCAGACTAGGAGGTCACAGCCTCCATCCCCTGACAACGATTGACAACAGATAGCTATACATGAACAGTTACCTTATAAATGTTCTGGAGTCCACTTCACAAATTTTAGCAACACAGTGAAACAAACAAATATACAGATAGATAGATGATAGATAGATGATAGATAGATATAGATATAAAGATATATATATATATATGAGTAACTATACACAAAAAAAGAAGGAATAACAACTTCATTTTGTCTGCATTATACCCCTCCCCCTTCCAACATGATGACATTGTTCAGCATGGAGAACAAATCCCCAATTAGAAAGAATTCTTCTCACCAGGAAATGGAATCAGGGTGAACAACCAGTTTCCTCATCCTTTTGGGGCACCACACAAAGGTATTGCTTCGGTTACACCCCACCTAGAGACCAGTAGCTTATTAAGCTACTATGAAGGTTAAAGACAAAAGTGGTAAAATCAATCATATCTGCAATAATTAGTTAAGAAACACATAAAATGAAAAAATGTAAATATCACATAAAATGTGAATAGGAGAGTAAAAATGTATTAGTTTTAAAATGTGTTAAAACTTAAGTGACCATAACTTAATATAGACTGCTATATACATAGTACATCATAAATTAACTTCATGGGAACCACAAAACAAAACTTACAACAGAGAAACAAAAAATAAAGAGAAAAAAATCTAAACATAACACTAAAGAAAACCATCAGGTCACAAGGAACTAGAGCAAGAGAAGAAGAAAGGAAAAGAGATTACCAAAAAAAAAAAAAAATCAGAAAGCAATTAACAAAATGGCAATGAATACTTATCTATAAATAATTTTTGATTTCACAATCAAAAGACATAAGATGATTAGATGGAGAAAAAAATAAACACTTGTCTAAATACACACTACCTGAAAGTGAAGGAATGAAAAATATATATATTCCCTGAAAATGAAAGTGAAAAGAAAATTGGGGTAGCAATACTTACATAAAACAAAATGCACTTTAAAACAAAGTCTGTAGCAAGAGACAAAGAAAGATAATACATAGTGATAAAGATTTCAACCCAATGAAAGTATATAATAATTATAAATATCTATGCATCTAACATGGGAGCACCTAAATACATAAATATAATACATATTTATTATCAGACATAAAAGGAGAAATTGACAGTAATACAATAACAGTAGTGGATGTTAACACCCACTTACATCAATGGACAAATCATCCAAACAGAAAGAATAGTGGCCTTTAGTCCATGGATGCAGGGATGATTCAATATCCATAAATCAATAAACATGATATACCACATTACAAAATGAATATAAGAGTTATATGATCATCTCAAAAGATACAGAAAAAAAATTTGACAAAATTTAATATGGATTCATAATAAAAATTCTTAGCAAAGTGAGCATAGAGGGGACATAACCTCAACATAATAAAGTTCATATATGACAAACCCACATCTGACATCATACTCATTGGTGAAAAGCCAAAACTTTTTCTGTAAGATCAGGAATAAGACAATAATACTCATTCTCACCACTTTAATTCAACATAGTATTGGAAGATTAAGCATGCCAATCAGACAAGAAAAATAAATAAAGTCACCCAAATTGGTAAGAAATAAGTAAAACTTTCACTATTTTCAGATAATATAATATATGAATAGAAAACTCTAAATACTCTATCAGAAAAATTAAAACTAATAAATTAATTCAGTAAAGTTACAGGATACAAAATTAATGCAAAGAAATCCATTGTATTTCAATACACTAATAACAAAACACCACAAAAAGAAATTAAGAAAATAATATCATTTAAAATTCCATTAAAACAAATAAAATATCTACAAATAAATTTAACTAAGGAAGGTACATATCTATACTGTAAAAACAAGACATTGATGAAAGAAATTGAAGATGGCTGGGGCGCCTGGGTGGCGCAGTCGGTTAAGCGTCCGACTTCAGCCAGGTCACGATCTCGCGGTCCGTGAGTTCGAGCCCCGCATCAGGCTCTGGGCTGATGGCTCGGAGCCTGGAGCCTGTTTCCGATTCTGTGTCTCCCTCTCTCTCTGCCCCTCCCCGGTTCATGCTCTGTCTCTCTCTGTCCCAAAAATAAATAAACGTTGAAAAAAAAAAAAATTAAAAAAAAAAAAAAAAAAGAAATTGAAGATGGCATAAATAAATGGAAAGAAATACCAGGTTCATAGTTTGAAAAAAAAAAAAGTGTTAAAATGTCCATACTAACCAAAACAATTTACAGATTAAATACAATCACTGCTAAATTACCAAAAGCAGTTTTTACAGAACTAGAACAAATAGTCCTAAAATTTGTATGGAAATACAAAAGACCCAGGATAGCCAAATCAATTTGATAAAAAAGAAGAAAGCTGTAGGTGTTATGTCCCCAGATTTCATACCATGTTATAATATTACCGTAATCAAAACAGTATGCTATTGCCACAAAAATAGCCATATAAACAAATGGAACAGAATAGAAAATTCAGAGATAAATTCAAGCTCATATGGTCAATTAATCTAGAACAAAGGAAGCAAGAATGGGAAAAGACAGTCTCTTCAATAAATGGTGCTGGGAAAATTTGACAGCAACGTGGAAAAGAATAAAACTGGATAACTTTCTTACATCATATACACAAATAAACTCAAAATGGATTAAAAGCCTAAATATAAGACCTTAAACCATAAAACTCCTAAAAGAAAAATATAGGCAGTAAACTCTTTGACATAGGCCTTAGCAATATATATATAATATCATATATATATATATATATATATATATATATATATATACACATCAACAAAATGAAAAGGCAACATACTGAATGGGAGAAGATATTTGCAAGTAATATATTTGATAAGAGGTTAATATCCAAAATATATAAAGAATTCATACAACTCTAGAAAAACAAAAATCTGATTTAAAAATTGTCAGAGGACCTGAATAGATAATTTTCCAATGAAGGCACATGAATGGCCAACAGAACATGAAAAGATCCTCAGCATCACTAATCCCCATGGAAATGCAAATCAAAACCACAATAAGACATCAACTCACATCTGACAGAATGACAAGAAAAGAAAAGGAAAAAGAAAGAGAGTTGGTGAGAATGCAAAGGCAAGGGAACCCTCATGCACTTTTGGTGGGAATGTAAACTGATGCAGCCACTGTGGAAAATATTATGGAAGTTCCTCAAAAATTTAAGAATAGAGCTACCGTATAGTCTAGCAATTTCATTTCTGGGTATTTATTTAAATAAAACAAAAAAACTAATTGAAAAATATATATTTATGCATGTTTATTGCAGCATTATTTACAATAGACAAGATATGGAAGCAATATATGTGTCATATGATAGATGAATGGATAAAGATAGGTGATAGATTAGATAGATGATAGATAGATATATAGATAGATGATAGATGATAGATGATTAGATAAATAGATGATAGATAAATAGATATAGATGATAGATATATAGATTATAGATAGATATAGATAGATACATATAGATATAGATATATAGACAGAATGAAATATTATTTAACCATAAAAAATAATAAAATCTTGTCATTTGGGAGAACATAAATTGGCTTAGATAGTATTAAGCTCAGTAAAATAAGTCAGACAGAGAAAGACAAATAACATATATTTCCACTTTTATGTGGAATCTAAACAGCGAAACAAAAAACAAAACAACACACAAAAAAAAGAAATTGACTTCTAGATACAGAAAAGAAACTGCTGGTTACTAGAGTAGGGAGAGGTTGGGGGCAGAAGGTGAAATAGGTAAAAAGGATTAAGAGGTACTATCTCCTAGTACTAAAAACTAAATCACAGGGATATAAAGTACTGCATAGGAAATAATTTAAATATTATTCTAACAATTTTGTATGGTGACAGGTGAGATTTAGACATCATGATCATCATTTTTTAATCTATATAAATGTCAAATAATTATGTTGTACACCTGAGATTAACATAATATTGTAAGTCAACTATACCTCAATAAAAAAAGAAATGGGTATATAATATTACTTAATGAAACCTGAAATATATGTAATATTGAATACTCCCTTCCAGAAAGATATTTCTTCACATACATATTGGTAAAGTTCTATTATTTTCTTGATATAGGCTCTTAATTTTCTTGATATAGGCTCTTTTAAGTTAAAACACACAAACCAACCAACCAACAAACAAAACAAATAAACAAAAAGAACCAGATAATTGTGATTCAGTCTCAAGAAAAAAAAAATTATATTAGCCCCACAATGCATGAGGACAAGATATCTCAGTAGACACAAGGAAAATATAGAAATTAAACAAATTATAATCCCCAAACTGAATAATACAGAATATCCACACACACACACACACACACACACACACACACAATCACTGTATGGATTTAAAGCAGAATGGAAATGACAGATGAAAAACCAAAAAAGAAACTTCAAAATACAACAATGAAATTATATAATGTAAAGAAGAGATTTAAAAAATATATTTTCAAAATAGAGGGTTTGGAAGATGGTGGCAGAGCAGGAGGACCCTAGACTCACCTCGTCCCAGGATTACAACTATATAACTATAAGATTATCTAAATATTCCCAGAAATTGACCCGAAAACTGGCAAAACAAACTCCACAATTAAAAGGAGAGGAGAGGCCACATTGAAGAGGGTGGGAAGTGCAGAGATGTGGGTTAGGAGAGAAACAGATTGTGATTGTTGCAGTGGGGAAGGAGCTGAGGTCACCGAGAAGGGTGAGACATAGAATAACACACAAAAGAGAATGGGAAAACAAATCCCCATAGAAATTGGCTTGGAAAGCAAGAGTAGCTGAGTGTCGTGACTTCTGGCAACCACCCAGCCTTAAAGCCTGGAGTTTTAAAGGTCAGCGAGCTTGACTGAAATAGTCCTGAAGGGCATTGAGTTGCTCTTGGGGAGAAGGCAGGCAAATAATCCAGGGGCACACAGCATGGAAATAGGAATTTGAAGAGTGACTGGGGCATACAGTGGGGAAGTTAGTTGTTAATATTGGAGCACATCCCAAGAGACAGCATTCATGGACAGATCCTGTTAGGAACAAAGGAACTGGCCAGCATCATTTCACTTCTTCATACCTCAGAATAAGTAGAGAGCACCTGTAGAAACCAGCATAGCTCAGACACTTGCTATTTAACTTGCGTTCACCAAGCCCCACCTCTTCGATTTTCTGGTGGAACTGTAACCCTTGCCTCAATCCCAATGTGGCTGGCCTCCTACCCCAGAAGCTCAGTCCAAACCCCTGCTCACACTGTGTCTCCCAACATAGAAGGTTTTGCAGAGCCTTGGTTCTGGCAGCAGTGGTGGTAGGTCTTAATTCACAAACAGACCAGAGCGCACCTAGTTAAAATGCACCACATTAAGGCCAGGTACCAAACATTGCCCACAATAGGCAAAGAGAGTCTGCAGATGGCTGGCCTAAAGGATAAATAGACCAGGACAAAAAAGCAGAGCATATGCAGCACACATTAGAGACCTTCCTGGAAGCTTAGGTCCTGGGAAAGAGAGGACACCACATGGCAGGACACTACAGGACCTCTTCTTCATAAAGCCATTACCCTCAAGAACCAAAATGTAGCTGACTTTTCTATTACAGAGAAACAGGCACAGAGATTTACACAAATGAGATGACAGAGAAATTTATCCCAAATGAAAGAACAGGGCAATGCCATGGACAAAGATTTAAGGAAAACAAATATAAGTAACATGACTGAAGATAATTTAAAATAGTAGTCATAAGAATAATCATTAGACATGAGAAGAATGGAAGATATGAATGAAAGACTTAACACAGAGATAAGGAATAACATTGCAGAGATAAAGGGTACAATAAATGAAATGAGAAGCATGCATGGTGGAATGAACAGGAGGCTGGAAAAAGCAAAGGAATGAATTAGTGACTTAGAAGACAGAGTAATGGGGAGTAATCAAGCTGAACAAGAGAGAGAAAAGAATTACACAAAATGATAATAGACTCGGAAACTCAGTAATTCCACAAATGTATTTGTATTATAGAAATATAGGAATACATTTGTATTATAGGAGTCCCAAAAGAAAAGAGAGAAAATGGGGTAAAAAAAATCATTTGAAGAAATAATAGCTGGAAACTTCCCTAATCCAGGGAAGAAAACAGATATCCAGACCCAGGAGGCACAAAGAACTCACATAAAAATCAACAAAAGCAGATCCACACCAAGACATATTATAAGTAAATAGGCGAAATATAGTGATAAAGAAAAAAAAAGCAGCAAGACAAAAGAGGTCAGTATCTTACAAGGGAAAAACACATAAGGCTAGCAGGGAACTTTTCAATAAAAATATTCTGAGCCAGAAGGGAGTGGCATGATATATTCAGTGTGCTGACTGGGAAAAACCTGCAGCCAAGAATACTCTATCTAGCAAAGGTAGCATCAGAATAGAAGAAATAAAGGTTTCCCAGACAAACAAAAACTAAAGGACTTCATGAACACTAAACCAGCCCTGCAAGAAATATTAAAGGAATCCTTTGAGTTGAAATGAGAGACTAAAAGTGACAGTATAAAGGTAAGACGCACAAAAGCAGTAGAAATGAATATTACTGTAAAAATCAGTAAACACACAGAATAAAAAGATATAAAATATAGCAACATCTATCTAAAAAGTGAGAAGGAGAGGAGTAAAGAATGGGTTCAAACTTAAATGACCATCAACAATATAGACTGCAATATGCAGGAGAGGTTATATAAAAACCCAATAGTAGCCATATATTCAGAATCACCAATAAACATACAAAGAATAAAGAGAAAGAAATCCAAATATGTCACTAAAGAAAATCAGCAAAACATGAAAAAGAATGACAAGAAAGGATTAGAGAAAAATCTTCAGAAACAACCACGAAAGAAATAATAAAATTACAATAAAAAAATCGATCAATAATTACTTAATTGTAAATGGACTAAACATTCCAATCAAAAGACTTAGGGTGATAGAATAGATGAAAAAACAAGACCCATCAATATGCTGCCTACAAGAGACTCATTGCAGACCTAAAGACACATGCAAATTGAAAGTGAGGGGATGGAGAAACATCTATTATGAAAATGCATGTCAAAGAAAGCTGGAGTAGCAATACTTATATTGGGCAAAATAGACTTTAAAACAAAGAGTGTAACAAGAGACAAAAAAGAACAGTACATAATAATAAAAAGGACAATCCAACAAGAAGATGTAACAATTGTAAATATCCATCCAATATAGAAGCATCCAAATACAGAAAACAGTTAATAACAAATTTAAAGGAATTAACAGATACTAATATAATAATAGTAGGGAACTTTAACACCCCACTTGCATCAATGGAGAGACCATGTAAACAGAAAATAAGGAAAGAATGGTTTTAACGTTTATTTATTTTTGAGACAGAGACAGACAGAGCATGAACGGGGGAGGGTCAGAGAGAGGGAGACAAAGAATCTGAAACAGGCTCCAGGCTCTGAGCTGTCAGCACAGAGCCCGACGCGGGGCTCGAACTCACGGACAGCGAGATCATGACCTGAGCCGAAGTCGGCCACTTAACCGACTGAGCCACCCAGGCACCTCAGTAAAGAATGGTTTTAAATGACACACTGGACCAAACTTAACACATATATTCAGAACATTTCATCCTAAAGCAGCAGAATACACATTATTTTCAAGTTCACATGGGACATTATCCAGAAGAGATCACATATTGGCCCACAAAATAAGCCTCAACAAATTCAAGATCTATGTCATACCATGCATCTTTTCTGACCACAACACTATGGAACTAAAAGTCAACTGCAAGAAAAATTCTGGAAAGAACACAAATATATGGAGGTTAAATAACATGTCATTAAACAATAAATGGGTCAATCAGGAAATAAAAGAATAAATGAAAAATACATTGAAATGGGGAGGGGTGTTAAGATGGTGGCATAGTAGGAGAATCCTAGGCTTGCCTCATCCCTTAACACAGCTAGATACTATCAAATCATTCTGAAACCAAGAAATCAACCTGAGGACTGATAGAACAAACTGCACAAATACAGGGAAAGAATAAGCCACACTGAGAAAGGTAGGAAGTGTGGAGGCGGGATTTGAGGAATAAAAAGATCACGTGTGCATAGGAAGGGAGGGAGATTTGGTCAATGAGAAAGGCGAAATAGAGTGGATCACACAGGGATATGTGCAAGGACAACATTTCCCCAAATCCACTGGCTGGTAAAACAAGAAGGACTTATTTTTGTGAGTTTTTTCAACCAGCAGGGCTCAAAGACGAGTTTTAGAGGTTGGCAGGCTTGGCTGGGATAGAGCTCTGAGGGTACTTCCCTACTCCTGGAGAGAAGGTGGGCCAGCAACCCCAGGGCAGAAGATGCAATCTGAGGATTGCCCAACATGTACAGGAGTGCACTTCTTAGAGTGCATCTGTGAGAAGTGGCATTTGTAGAGATGCCTCTCTTCGGACAAAAGAGCCAGCAGGCATCATTTCTGTCTCTTCCCCTCAGCATAGACCCAGAAATGCCTGCTGAGGGGAGTTAACCCAGACATTCTCTCTTTCACATTCTTTGTCCAAATCCCACACCCCTGCTCTCTGGTGCAACTGCCCTTCTTCAACAAACATGCATTAGTCCCAGGGTGGGGAGACCCTCCTCCAAAACACCAGTGCAGATCCCCACCACACCAGGTCCCTACAGTTTGAAGTTATAAAATTCAACAGGCTTGGCTGGGATACAGCCCCAACTGCACTGCACTGTTCTAGGAAGACAAGCAATCCAGAGGCAGACAGTGTGAAAACAGAGATCTAAAAATTGTCTGGGACAGTATGGAGGTTCCTCAAAAAGTTAAAAATAGAACTACCCTATGATCCAGCAGTTGCACTTTTTTTTTTTTTTTTTTTAATTTTTGGGACAGAGAGAGACAGCATGAACGGGGGAGGGGCAGAGAGAGAGAGAGAGACACAGAATCGGAAACAGGCTCCAGGCTCTGAGCCATCAGCCCAGAGCCCGAGGCGGGGCTCGAACTCACGGACCGCGAGATCGTGACCTGGCTGAAGTCCGACGCTTAACCGACTGTGCCACCCAGGCGCCCCAGCAGTTGCACTTTTAGGTATTTACCCAAAGAATATATAAATACTAATTCAAAAGGATACATACACACTGATGTTCATAGCAGCATTATCTATAATAGTCAAATTATGGAATCAGCCCAAGTGCCTATCACTGATGAAGGGACAAAGAAGAAGTGGTATATATATATATATATATATATATATATATATATATATATGTATATATATATATATATATAATGAAATATTAGATGTGAAAAATAATGAAATCTTGCTATTTGCAACGACATGGGTGGAGCTAGAGAGTATTATGCTAAGTGTAATAAGTAAGTCACAGAAAGACAAATACCATATGATTTCACTCATAAGTGGAATTTAATAAACAAAACAAATCAGCAAAGAGGAGGGGGAAGAGAGAGAGAGAGAAGAGAGAGGGAGGGAGGGAGAGGGAGGGAGAGAGAGGGAGACAAACCAAGAAACAGATTCTTAATTATACAGAACAAACTGATGGTTATCAGAGGGAATATTATAGGGGGATGAGTTAAATAGGTGATGGTGATTAAGGAGTACATGTTAATGAGCACTGTGTGATGTATGGAAGTGTTAAATCACTATAGTGTACAGCTAAAACTAATATAACACTATATGTTAACTAACTGGAGTTAAAAACTCAAAAAACACAAAAAAATATTTTAAAATAACCCCCCAGTAACTATTGGACTAACATATACAAAATTATAATTCCTGGTGTACAAAAAGAGAGAATGGGAAAGGAAACTATTTAAAGTAATAATAGTTGGTAATAACCAAACATTCCCAAATGTTTAATGAATTCAGATGAAGTAATGCAAAGGGCAACCAACAAACTCTGAGTGATTGTAAGGGAAAGACAAACCGGTCTGTATCCTAAGGACTGGATAAACTCCATACTGATAAGATATTTTGTCTTATCCACTCAGGATAGCTACCCTGATCTGGCATTTCCTGACTACTAAGCCATCAATAGAAGGCAACACAAATATGTTCATTCCATTCATGGATCAAATGAAGTTTCCCCTGAAAATATCAGGCAATCCAGAATTATTTGGAAGGGGAATGGAATGGAATAAGTAACCAGCAGAAGCATTCTCCTTTACTGACAATCCAGAATTATTTGGAAGGGGAATGGAATGGAATCCCCGTAGGGAATAAGTAAGCAGCAGAAGCATTCTCCTTTACTGATAGACCTGATAGTCCCCTTTTGTACCAAGTGATACCAAGGCCAGTGGGCAGAGTCAGTATGAAGCATTTAGCTACAGCAGGTAGTTATGTTCAGCAAATCTCTTTGTTTCCACTGGTCAGAGGCACTAATACCCTACTAAGAGACATCAGGGTAATCAGGTGGAACCACCCACAGCAAAGGATCTTTGGCCTTATGAGACCATACTCTCTGTCTTCTTCTGCTCCCAGAGACACCTGGGCAAGCAGGCACCAAGTTAGAGAGATCTCATCACACCCCTCCACTACTGAGATACAACCAGTGGTCCAGCCTGTAGAATCTCCCCCCACCCATGCAGGCAGCAGCAATAGAAACAAGTGGGAGTCCACGGGCTGCCTGGGTGGCTCAGTTGGTTAAGCGTTCAGCTTTGGCTCCGGTCATGATCTCAGAGTTCCTTGGTTAGAGGTTCACATCAGCTGACAGCTGATCCTGGAGCCTGTTTCAGATTCTGTGTCTCTCACTCTCTCTGCCCCTCCCTGCTCTCTGTCCCTGTCTCTGTCTCTGTCTCTCTCTCCCTCAAAAATAAATAAACACACACACAAAAAAGAAACCAGTGGAAGCCCTAATGGTACCATAAAAACTAATATACCACTAAAAGAATACAGCAAAGTCTCTGGGAATAAAACTGCCTTTGGAAATAGAGACAATAAATGGAAGGGGAAATATGTACACTAAACCTAAACAGAATGAATGCTTGATAAAGTGAAAATAATAATAAATCTTATAGCTCTCTAAGATAATAGAAAACAATTTCCAGAATACAATAAAGATTTACCAATCTGAAAAAGAACCATGATTGTACCTCTATGAGGTACATCAGGAAGAATCATATGTTGGAATTATTTGAAAAAGGGTTTAAGCAACCATCATAAAACTGCTTCAACATTCAATTATAAACTGTTTTGAAACAAATAAACCACAGGAAAGAAATGGTTGTTTTTAAAAGAATCAAATAGACATCATAGAACTGAAAAATACAATAGGAGAATTAAAAACAAAGAAACCTCACTGGATGATCTCAATAGTAGAGTAAAGATGACAAAGGATAGAATTAGTTAACTTGAATAGAGAACAATATAACTCACCCAATATGAATGACAATGAGAAAAGAGATTGGAAGAAAAAACTGTAAGTGACATATGAAACAATAACAAAAGATTGAGCATTTCTATTGTCAAAGTTCCAGAAAAAGAAGAGAAAACTTACCAAATTGGTGAAATAAGTGTGTGTGTGTGTGTATGTATACACTGGTTACTACTGTATATTTGATACACTATATATTATATATTTATACATTTATAATATATATATGTATATACACAACATAACATAGAGAACAACCAGTACAAAAACCTATTAAATATATAAAATTGAAAGCAGTATAAATAAATCAATATGGAATTGTAAATAAATCTACATGAAATGTGTGTGTATATATATATATACACACACATACACACAGGTAACTTATAGGAAGTCTACAAGAAATAGAAGCTTATATTTGCTTATAAAAAATACTTCACATTCAATGACACAGATTGACAATAAAACAATGAGAAAAGCCATACCATTCAAACATTAATCAAAAGTAGCAAGAATGGGTTATATTAATGTTTGATAAGTTAAACTTTTTAAAAAAGAACATTACTAGGAACAATAGGGAGGCATTATGTAAGGATAAAAGGATCAATCCACCAGGAAGATATGATAATACTAAATTTGCTTTATGCCCCAAAGAGCAGAGCCTCAAAATACATAAACAAAAACTGGCAAAGCTAAAAGTAAACATAAAAAAATTCACAATTATAATTCGGGATTTAACACTTCCACCTCAGAAGCTGATAAAGTCACTGGATACATAAGATCTGAACAATAAAATCAAGCATCAGTATCTAACTGACATATATAGAACATTTTACCCAACAATACAATACACATTTTTAAAGCACTTATGTAATTATTCATCAAGATAGGTCATATCCTGTGCTATAAAACCAACCTTAAAAATTTTTGAAGAACTGATAGCATACAGAGTATGTTTCTCGCCATAATGTAATCAAACGGAATCAAAACAGAAAAAAAGAAAGAAAAATCTCTAAAAGTATAGAGATTAAAGAACATAATTCTGAGCAATTTTCTTTAATACAGAGAAGTCTCAAAGGAAATTTTAAATACACATAGAACTGAATAAAGTTTTTTAAAAAGCACAACATATTGCATTTGTAGAATGCGGCTAATGGGAAATTTATAGCACTAAATGCTTAGCTTAGAAATGAAAAAAGATCTATCAAAAAATAGAAAATGTAGAGCAAAGCAAATCTAAAGGAAGAAAAGAAATAACAAAGGTAAGAAGAGAAATAAATTAAAAATAAAATACAATAAAGAAAATCCATAAAATTATAAAGCAAAAACTGGTTCTTCAAAAAATAGCATAATTGCCTATGATTGACAAAAATAAGAAGAGAGAACACATTAGTAGCAAGAGGAAAATAATAGATATCACTATAGATCTTGCAGCCATTAATGAGATAATGAAGGGACTATTACAAACAACATAATACTCATGAATTTAACAATTTAGAAGAAATGAACCAAGTCTTCAAAAAAGAGAAACCACCCTAATCTTGTATAGATCTATAATAATCAAAGAAATTGAATTATAGGGCAAATTAAACTAAAAATAAGCAAAATAAAGGAAATTGAAATGATAAAAAATTAAAATTGAGTAAATTAAAAATAAAAAATAGAATTCATAAAATCAACAAGTGATTTTTATAAAGAAAAATAAACTATAAATATTGTATTGATCAAGCCAAGAAAGAAGATACAAATTACCTATAGCAGTAATGAAATAAATATCACCACTACAAATCATATGTCATTAAAAGGATAATTTATTTACAATAAATGAGAAAACTTAAATGTCATGGAAAATTTTTTGAATGATACAAATGATTTAAGGAAAAATAACCTTAAGTAACCTTAATAATCCTATATCTTTGAAAAATAATAACAAAAGTCTTTCTCACAATGAAAATTTCTGATCCAGAAATCTTCACTGATGAATTCAATTAAATATCTCAGAAAGCTATAATACAATTTCTACAAATACTTTTTCCAGAAAATAGTAAATGTGGGAACAATTTTCAAATTATGTTATGAAGACAGAATTACCTTGATGCCCAAATCAAGAAGAGACATTAGTAGAAAAAGAATCTATAAAATAGTAACTTTCATAAACAGTTGCAAAACTCTTCAACAAAACACTAAAAGTTTGTTCAAATTCCAGGAAATAAAAAAATATCCCCATTTCAACAGAAAATTCATACAATCATATCAACATATTAAAAAAACACATTTGACCAAATTTAGCATTCTTTATGATAAAAGTTTTTCAGTAAATTAAGAATAGTAATGCATTCCCTTAACTGGAAAAGATTACCTATGAAAACCTATAGATAATATCATAATTATGAAAGACTGAATACTTTTGTCCTAATACCAGAGATAAAACAAAGATGTCCACTTCTACTATTCTATTCATCATGGTGCTGGACATCCTCACCAATACTATTTCCCTGCATGTCCACCACCACTGTCAACTCAGGCAAGGCTGGGTCTCCTTCCACCACTAGGACCTAGCACAGGTAAGGCCCCAATAAATTCAGCGTTTAGAATGAAAAATCCACAAGAGCAGGGATCATTGTTGGCTTGCTGATGCAACTTCAGTGCTGGGCATTCAGTACACTCTCAGTAAATATTTGTTAAGTGAACAAATGACTGGAGGGAAAAATCAATATATGTTGAGGAATGAATTATAAAGAGAAAGAAAGAGGAGCCTAGGGGAGGTTGCATCATTTCTATTTAGAGCTTGTAAACAAATCCTCATGGAAAGCAGCTTCTTTACTGTCCTTGACCTCTCACAGTTTTCAGAAACCTGCTGCCCCACCATGGGTGCTTGAAATTGCTACATTTGACAAACTGCCAAAATCGGGCCATATTCCACCACTCTATAATTTACGGAATCAAATAGCCTACTAAATTTTCTGCATAGCATCACCCTCGATGTATCTAAGAAGAAAATTGTGTTATCAATGGATTTCTACACTCTGTGTTCCTTGGGCTTTGAAATGCTAATTTCATAATTTAGAAAAGAAGCCAAAGAGAACAGTGAGTAAATCACATGAATCACTTTCCCTTTTCATATGGTCCATCTCACCCATATCATGAGGCCTAGACCTCGACAACTCTGGGTTTGGAAAGGCCAGGAACATGATGTCTCTGTCCAAGGGGCTTCGTTGTGGTTATTCCAGTCTTAGATGAAAGCCTGTGTGTGGGGCTGGGGTCCCAAAATCTGAGATAAGAACAGAATGCTTAACCTATCATAGCAGGAAGGATAAACCAAGCAAAATCTGTTACAAAAGCTTCAGCCCAAATACTGGAGATAATATTCTCACTCAATATCCATCCATGTACCACACAAGCCCTCACTAAAAACCTAAGTGCTCAGCCTGTCCTAGGTATTAAATTCATGTGAGATGCAAATTCTCACAAGTTAAAGAGTGAAATAGCGATTGAAGTCGGTAGGCAAAATAATGCCCCTTTACACATATCCATGCCCTAATCTTTAGAACCTGGGAATGTGTTACCTTACACAGCAAAAGAGACTTTGTAGATGCGATTAAGTTGCAGACCTTAAGATGGGGAAATTATCCTGAATCATGCAAGTGGGACCAGTCTAATCACATGAGTCTTTAAAAGCTGAGAGCCTTTTCTGGCTGTTGTCAGAAAGATGGCATATGACAAGGACTTAACCTTCTATTGATGGCTTTGGAGATGTAAAAAGGAGCCACAAGCCAAGAAATATGGGTGATGATTTCTAGAACTTGGAATGGACCTCAGTTTACAACCATGAAGAATATGGAGGCCCCAGTTCAATAACCACAAGGACTGAATTCTATCAACCACACAAATGATCAAGGAAACCAATACTCCCCTAGAGCCTTCAGAAAGGGATGCAGCCCTGGTGAGACCAATGTTGAACTCCTGACCTACAGAACTGTGAGATAATAAATTTGTGTTGTTTTAAGTTGCTATAGTGGTGAAAATTTGTTACAAAAGTAATAGAAAACTAATATAGCAACCAAAAGTTTGAAGATAACTATAAGCAAAATCAAAGCAAGCTGATAATTTATAGGAGGTGGAGAGCATTCTTAAAACATTGAGTGGGACACGAGACTCATTGTCCTTGAGTTCAGTTGATGAGGTGGATACTGGATGAAGTGAAGACGAGTGTACCCATCAAAATATTTCTATCTTATCCCCAATCTCTTAGGGCACTTGATGTTTGTAATGACCAAATGAAGAGGAAAAAAAATGGTATAGTTAATAGGAACTGAAGCAGAAAGTGGGTGTAGAATTCACAGAAAGCAATAGAGAATAAGTCCAAGCAATGATGAGGCAAAACTAGCTGTTCTCCCATAAAATTGCTGATTTCTAAGGTAGAATCCTCAGCTTAGGTTGCAAATTAGACACACATGGTGAACTAAAAGAAACCCAGAAACCAACAACCCTGATGTTGATAGTCTACTTTTAAGGGACTAAGATTCAGTTGGTCTGGCTTGCAGCTCAGTGATGGATATTTTTTTAAGCTGTGGTGGCAATGCTTATGTACAAAGTTGAGAAATACTGTTTTTTTTATTTTTTTTAATATTTATTTATTTTTAGAGAGAGAGACAGAGAGACAGTGAGACAGAAACACGAAGAGACAGAGTGTTGGGGGGGGGGGCGGTGCAGAGAGAGAGGGAGACACAGAATCTGAAGTAGGCTCCAGGCTCTGAGCTGTCAATACAGAGTCTGATGTAGGGCTCGAACACACAAATCGTGAGATCATGACCTGAGCTGAAGTTGGATGCTCAACCAACTGAGCCATGCAGGTACCCCAAGAAATACTGTTTAAAGTTTATCTGAACCTTGGACTTCTGAAATTGATTTGATATACACTACAGATGAAGATCAATGTAGGAAATCTGGAGAAGAAGACATGGTGGACTAGAAAGAGGCTACAGTTAAGGGAAGATAAAATGGGAAAGACCAGGGCAGAAAAATGGGAGCAGACAGCAAAAAGGATCAAGCAGCCTTTTGCCACAGCTGGCCCTGCTCTGTGGACCAACACTAATGCACCAGGGCAATGTAAACAGCACAAACAAAAACCAACCTTGTCTCCTGAAATTTCCCCAATGGGTTTTCCTTTCCTATTTCCATCCCTCCCCTCAGGACTCCCACAGCTTTGGCTTTTGCCTTCTTCCTGGCCACTCAGGATGATCCTGATTTGAACTTGACTCAAATGCCTGACCTTGACATGCTTCTCATATCCTCCAGATACGAGGGGTTTGAGAACCCTATCCCTGTAGGAGCAAATTAGGCAATGAGTAGAGTTTTCATAATCTATTTGTAGGGGGGAAATCAAATTGCATTCTCCTGTTGAGTACACAATATTTAGAAAAACTTCAAATGACTGAAGATGCCAGTTCCCACCCATCTGATATGGCTAAGGAAGGCATAGGGTCAAATCAGCTTCTGAGTCCCATAGCAACTAAAGGCCACATATGCAACCACTTTCACTCATCCATTCCCTCACCTCAGGAATGTCCAAAGAACTGGTATGTACCAGGTACATCAAAACATGCTAATTACTCAGTGCTGGTGGAGAAAACACACATAGAACTTGTACTAGGGAAACTTACAGATATGTGATGCCAAGTTCTGTAATGAACATCAAGCTGAGGAAGTACAGAATATCATGGAGGAACATCTCCAAAACACAACTATGAGGCAATTCAATATTGATCAGAGGTCAGAATGAACCTTAGGCCGTTCAATGAGAAGAAATCTTAAAAAATTACCCTATACATTTTTTTTTACATATAAGAAAATTCTAGTTCAGAGGGGAAATGTTGCCCAAGGTAACCCAGAAAATTAGGAAGTTTTAAGCCCTTCATGTTTCTACCCTACCACAAGATTTATCTTATAATTCAGCTTCTGAGATCATTCCACTCAGCAGTTTCTAATCTGCTCCATACACTACACCATTTCCTACAGGTGGGAAGTATGCCAAAGCAGGGTTTTGAGAGCAACTTCTTGATCTTATCTAGCTTCCACTGGGTTTTGCAGCTGCACCTACACCACAGCTCATCACAGGTATAGCCAGATAGGACATGTTATCTGGAATTTTATTCCCATTATTAGAAAAGAGCTCTGAGCTTCACCCTTGAAAAGACTGAGTAAACAGGGAACCTGGGTGGCTCAGTCTGTTGGGTAACCAACTTCACTCAGGTCATGATCTCACAGATAGTGAGTTCGAGCCATGCATCAAGCTCTGTGCTGACAGCTCAGAGACTGGAGCCTGTTTCGGATTCTGTGTCTCCCTCTCTCTCTCTGCCCCTCCCCTACTCACGTTCTATCTCTCTCCTTCAAGAGTAAATAAAAATTAAAAAAAAAATACTGAGTGAACAGAGGCTGTAAGAAAGTGAGGGGAAGCAAGTATGAGATCTCAGTGACCTGTGATAGATCTGGACAGGGACAAAAGTGATGGATGGCCAGCACTCTGGGTAGTTGCCTGCATAGGAGTTACACTCACCCTGGATCTTGAAGTCTTGACTACAGAGCTCATCCAGGGATTTTTATAACAAAGTTGGCCAACTTCACACAGACATTAAGGGCCTGGACACAAGTTTAGGTCAGTCTTTTTCCAATAGGCCTGCTCTTACAGTAGGCAGCCCATTTAATTTATATCGAAATACTAGGAAATTCATATGTAATTTCCCCAAAGAATTTGCATATTAAAAAAATAAAATTTGGAAAAGGCAATGCTTAGCCTAAAGGTCTGAGTCTCTGACTGCTTCTTGAAATTACGTGCTGTTTATTTATTACTCTTTTAGGCAATTTTTTCTGTCATTAGAAGAGTTTCCTAAACATTATTACCATTACCCACATATACGAACTACAAGATAATCATCATTCAACACAGACTTCCCCAATTATTCATACCCTGGTTAGACCATAAAGCATCATTTGGCCTGATTAGCTATTCTCAGCTTCCAGTCAATTAGCTGAGTAATCTCTGCTTGTCTTACTTTGTTAGTGTTCAGCACAGAGCTGGAGGAAAGTGCTTCAGGAAGGACATTTTGCTACTTTTGCATTCATAGAGCAGCCATTAGAGCTTTGTTAATAAAATTAGCAGCCATCCTAACTCCCCTAACCTTTCAAAGTTCATCTGTGATAGATCTGTGCTATCTATGATCTTACTCAACTCAAGCCAGGGGGAAAATTTGGTCTGCATTTCATTTTTCTAAAAATTAACACTTCATTAGAGCAAGGAAAACTTCTTTCTGTATTCCTGTAGAAAATTAAAGCTCAAGGCAATTAATACCAGGTCACAAATCCACTGGGGCATTATGAGCTCTGGACTGCAGTCCCTGAAGTATCTGATGCACCCAACTTCCCACAAGGTCCTCCAAGAAATAATAATGACATTATTTTGGATAAAGATGTTCGATATTCAAAGTCCCAAGCCAAAATTATTTCATGTCTAAAAAAATGAAGAATTAGAAAATATTCATTGTACAGTTCATTTTCCTTTCTAATCCCAAACATACTTGTCAATTTAAGGCAGCTGTCTAGGAAAAAAAAATCACTGCTTTCCTCTGCTCACACACGTTTTTGATGCCATTTGTGTGGGCTTATTTCCACATCAATCAATTCTCTGACACCAGGTGGGTATCCTACAGTTCAATTCAGTTATGACACTATCTAGCCTAGATTATCATCAGACCTCACAAATTAAAGGCTTAGTTCTACTAAACTATCCCTACTTCACAAGTCAGTCACAAGTCCCAACTATGCTTGGTAATTCTGACAGACCAACTATAAATGAAGGTTTCCATGATACTATATAAGACACAGATGAATAGCCTGATAAAGAGATACACAGGACAAGGTATGGGAAGGAGTGTAGAGCTTCTGCACCCTCTTTAATATGCCAGTCTTCCAGAATCTCCATGTGTTCAGCTCAGAAGCTCCCTGAACCCTGTACTTTTGGGATTTGTTTGGAAGTTTCATCCCATAAGCATAATCAATCATTAACTCAATCTCCAACTCATCTTCCCTTCCTAGAGGTTGAGGAGGTGGGGCTGAAAGTTCAAATCTTCTACCCATGGCTTGATCTTTCTGGAAACTGGCTCCCATTCTGAAGTTTCCCAGGAGTCTACCAAGAATCACCTCATTTAAAAAGAAGCAGAAGGAGCAGAAGCAGAAGTGGAAGAGGAGGAGAAGAAAGAGAGGAGGAGGAAGAAAGAGAAGAAAACTTCTATCACTCAGGAAATTCCAAGACATTCAAAATCCCAGGGTCACAGACCAAATATTAGAACAAAAGATGTCCCGAGAACTCTTATAGCTTAGGAATTTCCAAAGATTTTAGAAGCTCTGTGCCAGGAAGTGGGATCAGATATACATATATACATGTACATACAATATAATGTATAATTTTACAGCAGTGTTTCTCAAAGTATGATTGCTGACCTTGTAATCGAGTTATTCCAGTTTTAAAAGTCTTTCATAGGAAATAATGAGGATAATGACATATATACATACAAGCGTTAATTGTAGCAAAGTTTATAAACACTTAAATATACAAAATTCGAAAAAATGTTTTAAAATGGAAGATTAAAAATCTTGGAAAATTTGTCCCTCCATGAAAGCAATTAAGAAGTTGATAAAATGATCAAAATAAACATTTTCAGAGCTCTGGAAGTCAATCAAAGACTTACAGCGACCCGAGTAGGACAAGAAAACCTGCTGAATCTTGGTAGCATTTTAAGGTACACAATTCCTATCACCCATTCCCAGCTCAGTGGTAGCCTTAAGGGAGCAGAAGAAACTTTATTTTCAAAGAACTTTTTCTTTCTTTCTTTCTTTCTTTCTTTCTTTCTTTCTTTCTTTCCTTCTTCTTTCTTTCCTTTTCTTTCTTTCTTTTTCTTTCTTTTCTTTCTTTCTTTCTTTCTTTCTTTCTTTCTTTCTTTCTTTCCTTCTTACTTTTTTCCTTCCTTCCTTCCTTCCTTCCTTCCTTCCTTCCTTCCTCCCATTCTTCCTGTCTTTCTTTCTTCCTGATCTGTCTAGTGGTTTCCTGGAAGACCTGACTTGAAATGTTTTTTATTGATCATCCAATGCTAAAAGCATTTTCATGACGGACAGTGGCAGTTTTTTTAAAATATTTACTGTCAAGTATTTTTAAAGTATGCCTAAACGAAATGATGGGTAATAGTCAAGGCAAACAATAGACTAACCAAAAACCCAAACAAGAAGGAAAAACTAAGGTGTGAGATGTTCATAAGGCATTGAAAAACCTCAACAAATGCCTGGAAATGTAGAATGCACATGTAGAGTCATGCGTTTGTTCAAGAAGGACCTGAAAATTCCTTAAGCTCTTACCTCTAGATGATCTTGAAGTTCTGCACAAACAGGATGTGAAAGTTAAGACAGGACTATAAACTGCTTGTCTGAGTGTCAAAAGTATACCCCAATAAACACACAGAGCCTCCTGGGAAAGACTAAGAGATGTGTTTGTTTTAGGAATTTAAGGAAATTTCTGTCCATCATTAGATTATCAGTGATCTAATCAAGTAGAAACAAGTAGTAGTAATCTAACTAGTAAAAACTGGTATGCTGACTATAGAGAACTAATTCAGAAGCCATTTACCAAATACCAGCCACTACAACAAGCGGCAGCAAAAACATACTCTGGAGAGGGAGGAGAATATTATTTCCAGAGTTGTCACATTATATTATTTGAAATTCCACTTTTCAACAACAGAAAAAAATTCAAGACATGAAATTAAAAAGTATGGTCCACAACAGGAAAAAACAATCTGGTGTCTGCAAGCTGGAGGACCAGAAAAGCCAGTGGTATAATTGTTTGAGTTTGAATATCTGAGAATCAAAAGGGATGATGATGTAAACCCTGATCTGAATCCAAAATCCCAAGAACCACGAGTGCCCTCATCTGAGGGCAAGAGAAAAATGTCTCAGCCCTAGCAGAAAGAGAGCACAAATATGCCCTTTCTCCATTTTTTAAATGGTTTAAATAGTTACTTTAAATAGTTTAAAAACTAGTCAGGTCCTCAGTGTATTGGATGATACCCATTTACATTGGGGAGAGACATCTGCTTTACTTAGTTCACCAATGCAAATGTTAATATCTTCTGGAAACATCCCCACAGACACATTCTGAAATAATGTTTTACCAAGTAAATGGTCCAGTAAAGTTGACACATAAGATTAAACATTATGGCAAGGATGTGGAGAAGTCAGAACTCTCACACATTGTTGTTAAAGGGATGTAAGATAATGAAGCCATTGTGGAAAGAAAGTATTTCAGTAATTCCTAAAATGTTAAACAAGGTCATTTCCAATCTTAGATATATATACCCCAAGAGCAATAAAAACGTATGTTCTCACAAAAACTTGGACATAAATAATATTATTAAGAATCCAAAAATTCAAACAACTGATGAATTTATAAACAAAATGAAAATTAAAGATTGACCACTAATGAGGGGTTTACTTTGGGTGTGACAGAAATGTTCTAAAATTAGATTGTGGCAATGGTTATATAATTCTATGAGTATACTAAAAAATGATTTATATTCTTTAAATGGATAATTGTTATGAGTTGAATCTCAATAAACCTCTTTTTAAAAATGTGCTTTAACATCAAAAAGAAAAAATAAAGGACAATTTTTTGTCTATGTCTTGCTAGATGCAGATACTATTTGGGCTATAACTTGGTAGGTAGCAGGGTACAAACACTGGGTTGCACAAAGATAGGGTTCATAGAATAGAGAGTAATTACAGAAACTAAAGTGGGTCACTAAAGTCTGAGTGTAGCAGTCTGAGCAGCCACACTTTAGAATTAGAGTTAGCAGAATTATAAAGGAAGTAGAGGGAGAGAATATGACATTCTGGCTGGAAACACATGGGAAGCTCTTTTGACAGCTTTCTATAACCAAGAGGACAAATAAGACCAAAGTGGATATAACAGGGCCACTCTTGATCTGAATAGGGCAGTATGCTGATTCCATGACTTTTAAACTGAGGTTAAATCCAAGGTAATGAAAGTTTGTGTATAGTGCTGGCAACATAGCTACAAATCACAGGCTCAAAGGAACCTACACTCAAGTCAGGAGACCTAGTGATTTTAACAATCAATTTGGGACAAAATTTATCCTACAGCATGTCAGATTACCAATCCTCCTTGTGCCCTTCTTCAATCATGGGAAAATTGACCACTTCTTGAGTCTTTACTGGACGCATCCATAATCATATAATAACACATAAAGCACTTTGCTGCATTTGTGTTTGCTGGACTATTTCCCCTTTTAATCTATTCTTTAAATAACAGCAACTGTTTTACATGCCTGGACATATGTGTTTACACATCTTGGACACCTAGCAAGGCACCTGGCATATTTATGGATGGACCCTGGGGAAGAAGTCCAGGAACTCTACTGTGGCCCCAGCCTGCAGGTTTGTTAGACCCCTTGACTCTCAGAAACAATAAATGTCACAAGAGTAATTTGGTCATTCTTTTAAGACCCATCACCAGCTGCATCACAGTACTATGTGTTAATGTGCCTCTTTGTCACTACACATGAGTGTCTCTTCCCTTTGAATTTTAATACCCATGTTCCTAGATAGAACCAAGAGTAGAAGCAGTGGAGTCAGTTAGTGAGTGCATGTGAATATAAATTCTGTAATAAAGCCATCCATATTTGTATTCCTTTCCTAGTTGTTGGCTAATCTAAGCAATTTGCATATATTCACTCATCTTGTACTACCAATAATTCAATGACATTAAGCAAATCATTTACATTCTTTGTGCCTCAATTTCCTCATTTGTAATAGGGATAGTAACATTACCTACCTCATGGAATTATTGTTAGTATAAAATGAGTGAATATACACAAAGCACTTAGAATAACCACCATGTGCATTAGATACTAAGATTATAAGTAAAATATCTATAATAATAGGAATTCTTTATAGGGTTGCTATTAAGCTATCACACAATATTGGCTATAATCATTTCCCACCTACTGTCAATGTTACTTATCTGTACAAACCAGGAAATTAAGTTTGAAGTTACAAAGGATTTCTATTTTATTCCAGTTTTTGAAAATTAACTTTATAATTTATATAAAAAACACATCTCCTTAGTTCTCCTTGAAGGAAAAACAAAACAAAACCAAGCTTAATACTGAGCTATACGATGTTGCATTACTATCATGCTTTACATACTGCAATGAAGTTAAAGAAGAAAAAGAAAATGGCTACTCAACCAAGCAGTTAGAGTCAAGGAAACCAATTCCAAAGTTGTCATTCTGCTCTGCTTTTCCATTGCAGGCACTCACAAAAGCAGAAACAATGGCATTATAAATTATAATCATGCAAACTGCCCATAACTGTGAGGTGTGTGCCATGGTGGAAAAGTGTAGGTTTAGGGAGCAGGTTAACTTAGATCCAAATCTGGGATTTTCTCTTACTAAGTATATGGCACCAGGAGAGTTATTCAAATTCTATGAGCTTCCATTCTCCTGAAATAGTTAGTTTGTGAAATTATTATGAAAAAATACACAATGAACCTGAAGTGTTTTGTACATCAGATACTATTTGTACATCAGATACTATTTAGTAAATGTTTAAAAGATCATAGCTATTCTTATTAAATCTAATTGTATCTTTAAAAATCAAGGTAGTAGAATCTTGCTGCTGTCTGACCCAACATTGTTTCTGGCTGTTTGGTTGATGTAGGCCTGAGATTTTCCAAATTAGGCAGGTCACAGTGTTTTCCACTCCAGCTGGAAAACGTAGGATGAGAGGTATAGCAGGTGAGGTGAGGGAACCTAGAAATAGCATATTGAAGCAGTACGAGATGAGACTCAATGCTGATTCTTGTGTTTGGGTTTACCCACTATCCACCAAGATACTAAGTCATGAAACAAACAGCAATTCGGGGTGTAGATCTCTTGTATAAATTGTCCCACTGGGTTCAGTTGGTTATTCATGTCTGAAGCTCAGGAAAATGCTTTCAGCTGGTGATAATGATTTGGGTAGAATCTTTATCTGGGGAGTGTTGGGGGATATCAATAGGACAACCAAGTATTTGGAACAGGGCCTGTCAAAGAGCATTATCCACTGGTGGGGCTGGAGCAGGGGAAGCTGAGCCTATAGAGAAACTAAGAGGAGATGGACAGAAACCCAGAGAACCTGAAGACTGTAGGTGCACAGACCAAGGAAGGATTCTGAGTCCTGGAAGGAACACAGAACGTAGGTACACCAGAGACTCTACTTGAAAAATGTAATTAGTATACAAACAATCAGGGTGAAAAATCTCAGAAAGGAAGACTCAGTCAGTCCTTAAGGCAATGGGTGGAAATGGTAGGTAAGAAAGAAGGTGGGCATGAGTGAGTAGGAGCAGAGTGAGACCCAAGACGAACCAGTAGTGAGAATGAACAGTTTTATGAAGGAAAATAGGGCTTAAAGCATTTGAAGTGAAATGAGGATAATCATCTAAAATATACAGAGATACACAAAAGATGATAAAGTAAAATGAATATAGACTAAATATTAAAAATGAGCTCTAAAGCAAAACAATAAAGATTTTAAAGGAGAAGAAATCAAACTTGCAGGAGAAATGCTGGAACAAGAATGTAAACACTGTTGGCCACAGCCTCAGGGGAGTTCCACAGATTATGCCACACATTGGGCAATCACTAAGATCATCCAGAGGTGGGAGGACACAGACATTTGTTGGGGGGTTGTTTCGCTTTTATGCAAGTAATTCTATGATTGGGAAATTTTTCCCACTATGTTGCAATGACAAGAAAATGCTCTTAGAAATGTCAATTCTTGACAAAAATAAGAGGGAATTCTTTTCTGGGGAAAAGAGCAAAGAGCAGTTAACTGGTCAGCAGGAGAACTGAAATGGAATTCTTTCATCAGTGGATATAACAATGCCTATGCCACGAAGTTATGAGAATTAACTAAGGTAGGGATTGCAGAACACTGAAAGCTGTGCTCAGCTTGTGGTAGGCTACCAAGAAAGGCCATTTGATGCTTCCTTATCACATCCTAGTGCATTGCCTCTCTTGACAAGGGTCATCTTATATAAAATTAAAGACAAGGGAATGGACTAGAAAGTATTCTTGTTCATTTAATTGAAGAGGTATTATGCAGATGGTGAAGCAAACAAAGAACAAAAAATCTTACATACTATGAAGGTAAACCTCTGTCCGCCACGGGGAGAAAAACAAAGTGAAAAGACAAACAGGGAAAGAATATCTACAACCCATAAAAAATACACGATGAATATCAAAAGCAGAAGAACTATATATCAATAATAATAGACAAGCAATCCAACAGAAAAATGAGCATACAATTTGAATAAGAATTGAACAAAATGTGAATGGTCAATAAACATGAAAAGATGCTCAACTGCTTTAGTGATCAGATAAATGCATGCATAGTAAAACTACAATCAGCTTGCATTTTACACTCACCAGATCTGTGCAAATTAAAAGTCTGGCAATACCTAGTATTGGTGACATTATAGAGCAAAGCGAGTTCTCATATCCTGCTGTTGGAATAGTGAACTGGCTTTTAAAAATTCCATTTAGTAGACTAAAGCTTGGCATTACCCACTAATGATGGAGAAGATTCTCCATTTTGACTATGACATAGTAGCTTGTTCAGATTAATCCTCATTTTAATAAAAAATGTAGAAAAATACAAACAAAAAACAAACAAAAAACCCTCCTTTTAAGGCTACCAAAATACCCAGGGTTTGAACAATCAAAATCCAAGAGAAAGGAAACACATGAGGGCCTCAAATTTGCAATGTTATTTTACCCTTAGGGCATTTGCAAATTTTCAGGGGGCATAAAGACCACACAGAGAGCAAGTTTCTCTGTCTTTCAGCAGTCCCACTAAGATAAAGAACCACAGATTAGAGTTCAGGGCTACTAACACAGCCAGGATCTCAAGGCCCTAACAAACCTGATCTAAGTACTCATCTCAATGATCTCAAAAGCCAGAAGAAAAATAAAAAGAAAAGAGAGTGAAAGGAAGAAAGCAACAAAATAAGAAGAGAAAATTATGAAAAGGAAAACAAATGGAAAAAGACAACAAAGCAAAAAGGCATTTCTACAAAGACTAATAAAGTGATAAATTTCCAAAGAGAAAGACACAGACATAGAGGTAAAAGAGAAAAAAGAGAAGATACAATGACCAAAATCAGGAATGAATATAACAACATCATTATAGATTATGTAGACATAAAAAATAATTAGAAGGCATTATGAGAAAGTTTGCACCAAAACTTTAAAAATTCAGATGAAATGGAGAAACACATTAAAAATAGGCTTACCAATGGTAGCCAAGAAGACATAGAAAATGTGAATAGTTCTATATGCATTAAATAAATTAAATCAATAATTTAAAAAATTTTCCATGAAGAAAATTTAGACACAGATGGCTGAATGGTAAATTCTTCTGAATACTTAAGGAAAACATATTAATTTTACACAAAGTCTGTGAGAAAATGGAAAAAAAAGAATTACTTTATGAGATGATTTTTGAAGCCAAATTCAATTTATGCAGTCATCAAAAATTGGATGTCAAAATCTGACAAAGACGTAAGAAAGAAAATTATAGATGAATTTCTCATTTAACTTTCTCATTAACATAGATGCAAAAATCTTAAACAAAATATGCAGAAGCTGAATCTAATAGTATATAAAAATATAATCAAGTTAGGGTTTATTCCAGAAATGTGATTTGGTTTTAACATTAAGAAAATAATTAATGTAGCTCATTACTTTTATAGAAAAACAAGAAAAATATACGATCACTGTAAAGGCTACAGTAAGTGTATTTCATAAAACTTAACACCCTTTCATAATTAACAAGAAAAACAAGAAATCTAATACAAAAATTATACTTATGGGTGAAATATTGAAAACTTTACACCTGAGATAAGGCACAAGACAAAGTTGTCCACTTCTTTTTTTTTAATGTTTATTTTAGAGACAGAGAGAATGAGCAGGGAAGGGGCAGAGAGAGAGGGGGACAGAGGATCTGAAGCAGGCTCCATGCTGACGGCAGAGAGATTGGCACAGGACTGACCTCATGAACCATGAGATCATGACCTGAGCCAAAATCAAGAGTCTGATGCTTAACTGACTGAGCCACCCAGGCGCCCCCAAAGTTGTCCACTTCTATTCAACAATTATATATTTCTATACAGTATAATAAGGGAAGACACATAAAAGGTACAAGATTTTGAAAGGGAAAAAACTAAATGTCATTATTTAAAGATGATACAATTGTGCATACAGACAATACAAAAAAGATATGCATATAGATTATTCTAAGAAGCAAATTTAGCACCTGTATAAATTAGACATATTTAGCAAATATTTGCTTCTTCTGCCCACCTTCTGGAAGAAGTAGACCTGCCTGCCTCACAGATGTTGAACAAAGCTATATAACTTACATTGGTCAATGGGATATGGGCATAAGTGAAAGTGTGCTTAGGCTTTCAGGATTTCATGTGTCTTTATCCAGCCTTCTGAGAACTTTCCTCCTCCTCCTCCTCCTCCTCCTCCTCCTCCTCCTTGAGAAAAGCACATAATAGGTAGTGTCTGTCCATCCAGCTTGTGCCCCAGAATGAGATATTTGGAGTTGTTCCAATTTATGGATTCTCATCCAAAGCAGGGCAATCCCAGATAATTGTAAATCATGCACCTTCATGCAGAGCTTCACCAATTTACCTGCTGCCACCGAATTTTAGGGTGATTTCTTATGCAGCATTCTTGTACTTATTAGCACATAGCATCATCTATTATGATTATAATAAAAAGATGTTGGATACAATGTCAATATGTAACATTTCATTGCAATACTCTATGCCATTGAAAAGCAATTCAAAAAGTTTATTTTAAAACATGATACCATTTATAAAAGCATAGAACTCAAGTTCCTAGGAATAAGCTTAATAAAAGATGTGTGAAACCTCTGAAAAGAAAACTAAAAATATCAATGAAATAAAAACAAAGAAGAGCTAAATAAATGGAATAATACCCCATGTTAATATATTACCATGTTAATATATTATAAGACCATTAAAAGATGTCAACTTTCATTCATAGTATTTTATGGACTAAATGCAATCCCAATCAAACTCTCATCTGATTCAAAATTTATATGAAAATTCAAAAATAAAAATAACAATAAAAGAAAATACAGTTCTCAAGAAGAACACGTTTAGAGGACTTACACTACTATGTCTCAAAGCTTTTAGTAACTTAGAGTAATTAAAACAGTGCAGTATTAGTGCCATGACAACATGTGGATGAAGAGAGCAAACCTACACATACAGCAAGAGTACAAAACCAAATGTTCTCCCACACAATCACATCTAATGACAAAAGTAGTAATGCAAGATAATGGAGAATTATGGTCCTTTCAAATGGTCCAATCAAATATTCAAATAGGAAACAACAAATGTTTACCTATTTTACATCAAGAACAAAAGTTCATTTCTAATTGGTCACAAACCTGTATATGATAGGTAAATACATTTCCTATAAGGACATATAGGAGAATATTTAAGGAGGAAGCAAAATTTTTTCAAACAGGAAAAATAAATCCCTAGCCACAAAGGAAAAGATTGATAAATAATACATTAAAATTAAGAGTTTCCATTTATTAAAACAACATTATAAAAGCAAAAATTGAAGCCATATTTGAAGACTCCTCACTAATACATCTATAAAATAAAGGATATAAAAAGAACTGCAAATCAAAAAGAAGGGGTCAGACAAGCTTTTACAAACATTGGAAAAAGCTTTTGAACAGATATTTTATAAATGTCTAATGGGCATATGAGATTGCTAAATATTTTTAGTCTTCAAGGAAATACAAATTAAAACTACAATAAGATACGAATACATACGCATAAAATAACTAAAATATGTCATAAAATGTCAATGCCAAATAATATTGAAGATATGGAGGAATTGGAAATCTCCCTTTCTGCTAGGGGAACGAATTTATGTAGAACAACTACTTTGGAAAACTGCATAGTAATACCTACTAATGCTAACTAAAGGTAAAACCTATGCCCTAGAAATTTCCCGCTCCTGGATATAGGAAGGTAGCTCAACCTCATGGAAGAATATATATTTATGGGCAGAAAAGACACTACTTGTGGATACTCAAAGTATGTGTCACATATGTTTACTGAAAGACATGTACAAGAATGTTATAGCAGTACCATTTGTAATAGTCAACAGAGTATTTAGTCATAGCTATGGTGGAATCATTGATGTCAAATTCTCCTTCTCAAAGCCATTATAAAAACTGGATAAGATATATAATACAACACCTTGTAGACATTGGACAATGACTAAACCAGGAGTATTATCCTTGAGAGAAAGAAAGCAAGCACATGAGAAGAATTCCACATTCAGCTGGACATAATGGACACAATCTCTTTTTACATCTTTGTCTTGATGCAATTTTTTCTAAACAGAGAATAAGGAAATAGAGCCCAATCTGTTTTGTAAGGCATTAAAACTAAATATCAAGCTGATGAAACTGCCAGGATATATAGGACAGGATATCAGAGGAGAGAGCACCACAGACAGGGATTCCCACTATTCAGGCAAAAATTCCCATTGAAATCATAACCACAATATAAGCTGCCCATGTCCATGGTGGTAATCTGGAAGGCTTAGCAGAGAAGAGTTACTTGGAGGCTGAAGAGCTATGCATAGATTTTAGAGACTACATAGTCCTGAGATAGTCTTGTTGAGTTCAGGGAAGATAGAGTGAACAGAAAAAGAGGGTCCAGGAACACCACAGTGTAGAAGCAAGGAACACCCATTAGACATACAGGAAAAACTGAAATGTGCCTACCTCAACAAAATTTCAAGCCAAATCTCAACAAAATTAAGATTTAATTGGCTTTCAGAACAAAAAACATGAGCACCTTTAGGAGGAAGATCCTATAATTCATAACTTTTAAAATGTATCATCCACAGTGAATGGTCTATAATGGTTATGATTAAGTAGGCAAATGATTGGAAATCAGTGGTTGGAATAGTAAATAGAAGCAGACCTAGATATAATGCAGATATTAAAATTAACAAAACCTCCAAAATAATTATAATTAATATATTAAAGAAAACAGAGCAAAATATGGACAAAATTGATTAAAAATAAGCATATATAGAGAATTTGAGTCTATAAATATCAAATATATATTATGGAACTCAAAAATACAGTATCTGAAACTAAGAATTCATTGGATGGATTTAATAAAAAGAAACCACAGCAGAAGACAAGACTAGTAAATACAGACACAGGTAAATAAAACATATTCAAAATAAAGCAAAGAAAAATAAAGAATTTAAATGATCTAACTGTTCATCAATAGGGGGATAAATAAATAAATAATATATATTTATACAATATATAATATTGTATAATAATATAATATAATAAATAATATATAAATTTTAATATATAAAATATATTTTATTCATAAATAATATATAATATAATAAATAATATATAATATATAATATATAATACATATTATATTATAATATAATATATAAATATATAATATATTATATTATTATAATATAATATATTGTAATAATATATTATATATAAAATAATTATATATAATACACTATATATAAATATATATATACATACATATAATGGTATGTTATATACCAGTGTAAATGAATGAAATATAGATAAAGTTGACCTGAACAACATGTATAGTTGATAGTTGATACATATATCATACAAAATATGTGTTAATTAACCATTTATGCTATTGGTAAAACTTCTGGTCAACATTAGTCGTTACATTTGGGAGGAGTCAAAAGTTATGTATGGATTTTTGACTGCATGAGGATTGATGCCCCTAGCCCTCTTGTTGTTCAAGGGTCAACTGTATAAATAATATAGAGCAGATCTCAGCAATGCAATTATGAATACGAACAGTAGTATAATGTCATTTGACTAAATTTAAGCAAATATATACAACAATTTTATATTACTTTTGGTTACAGAATAAGAGTAAAATAACAGACTATAAAGGTGTTTAGCAAATAGTTTATGAGAGTGAAGAGAAGTAGGTTTGAGACAAGGGAGTGAATTAATGTGTACTAATTACTATTTTATTCCTTTTAAAAAGACAATTTGCATAACAAAACTTTTTTAAAAGTTCTGTGTGGTGGACACAAGGTTGTATGATAATGTATTTTTGTACAGTTCTATATCTTTTTTTAAATTAAAAGAATAAATATAAGCAAAAGTATGTAGTATACCTGTAGAAAAATATTCAGTGTAAAACATATAATTCCCCTCTGCCCTTGAGACCCTTGCATTCCATTCCACAAAGATTCTAAATTTTACCTGTTATAATCCTTTTCCAGGAAGCTAACGGAGATTGTGCTGCTCCAGAATGAGAAAGTAAGCCAAAATATAGGGATATGTGAGACAGAAAATACAAGAGTCCCAAAAAACAAAAAAGAAAAGAAAAAAAGAATCAAAGGAATCACCAGGATGATGGTGAAGAGAGATTCTAGGGCAACAGCTATTCATAACCTTAAAAGAAAACCAAACTATTTAGGGGAATATCATAAGACTCCTGGAGATATTTCTTCAAGAAGAAATATGGAAACCAGAACAGCTGATGCTTTGATGAAGTAAAATGTGGGCAATTGGTAACTTGAGGTGGACTTAGGGCTAAGTATACCGAAGCCAAGAAATTAAATGAAAATAAGAATTATCAAATCCAGGAAAAGCAATAATTTGTAAGAAATGAAAATAATAGAATACCATAATACTCAACTGTGTATGCCATTTCTATAGCTATAATTTTCTAAATTCTGAATGTTAATGTAATGAAAAATATAATACAATTATACTGGGATGATAAGAGGATGAGGAATGTCCATTTATGGAATTAGATGAAATATATTAAAATCATAATATTTTATAGTAGGAAGTTAATGCATAATACCTTAAACAAAAGGAAAAATAAAAGAAAATAGAACCATGAGCTTGCTGTTCAATCATATATTGCTGTATTTATCAAAATAATTAGCTAGAATAGTAAATAATTAGTTAAAAGATTATATGCTTTGGGAAGGGTGTAAGAAGGAGAAGGAATTGAGTGAATGGTGCTTTCCATAACCGACTCTGTAGAATCATGTGATGATTCACATAATTATGTGAATTATGTGATGTTAACCGTGTCTAGGAATAACTTTCAAAAGAATAGAAACTTTTAAAAAGTTACTAAAGATAATATCATTACTTTCCTTTTCTACAGTACAAATATCATTTTCTCCCTACCCATTATGCTACTGTTGTCCTGTGTTTTCGTTCTGTGTTTTGATTCAGAGAGAAAATTATTAAGAAATTTCTAACATCCATTTCCTGCCCTTGTATTTCAAATATTCCTTGTGCTATCACTTTCTTTCTTTTACATATTTGGAATTTCAGTTAGTGAGCGTTTGTTTGGTATAAACTCAGTTTTTTAAAAGTTTTTTGTTTTCATTTTTTGAGAACTTTTTTTACCTTACCTTCATTCCAGAAAGATATGATTGCTTTGTGTACAGGTCTGTATTGACATTCTCACCAAGTTGAACATAGCATTTCACTGACTATAGATATGAATTTATTTTTCATGTATCTTGCTTTGGGGTGTTTCTTGGTGCCCTTTATCATTTCTGGCAGTTTCTCATACTTTATCTCTACTTTCCCTTTCCCTTTCCCTCACTCTTTAGTTTCTCCTTCTGGGTTCCTAGTAAGATAGACTTATTTTGGAGATTTACCTTGTGTCATCCATGTTTCTTAAATTCCATTAAAATTTTTTGATCTTTTTGTTTGTCTGTGTTGTGCTCTGTAAAATTTTTTCAAATCCATTTTCTGTTTTATTTATTTTTGTGCTTAATCTGCTATTTAACTTAAAAATAACTTTTTATTTAATTATTATAATTTTTAATTTCTATAATTCTGTTCACACTTCTCTGGCCAATTTCATAGTCTCCTAATCTTTACACATATTTTCAGTACATTCTTTATATACTTATTTTGTATTCTATATCAAATAATCCCAACATCTGGGGTGTTTGTGGGTCTGATTCTTCTGTTTGTTGTTTCTATTGACACTCCTTCATAGTGTTTTATTCCCTTATATCTTTTGTTATTTTTTTTATATATTTATTTTTATAACATCATGTTTATTAATATATAATTTATGTAAATTCTTTGGAGCCTCTGTTTAAATTGCTTTCTTTCTGGGAGAATTTCATTTTGTTTCTATTAGGGCCAGGAGAACTAACAACATGGAATAAAATTAGACTAAGTTCTTTGTTTATTTCAGTCACAAAGGTTCTAATTCTTTACTGACATCCCTGTGAGCTTTAGTTTCTACTATCAAATTTTCAGGAAAGGAAATTTGTATACCTTTAAATCACAGAAATGCTAAAAAAAATAAATAAAAATTTAAAAAATATCTGCATGGGGAAAGATGCTTTTGTTTCTTAGTTCAGTCACTATGGCTGCATCCATTTGATTTGAATGTCTCATTTTTATGAAGAAATATTACACTTAACTTTCTCACTCATGAGTACCACAGACCTTGTCTTCTATACTGTGCAATAGAAGCCCTAGTACAATAGAAGCCGAGATCATTCCTTCCCACAGGAAGAAGCAGGTTCACTTCTTTGCCTCTCTGAATTTATTCTCTGCTATTCTTTCTTTCTATTTCTCCCTCACTATCCCCCTCTCACTCTCTCTCTCCCTGTGTCTCTCTCTAGGGGAGAAATGGTTTCTTGAAGCATTTTCCATATTTTCTAGCTAGTTCTTTTTTGAAAAATCATTTTTAAATATTTTATACAGCACTTGTTTTAGAACTGAATTTTTGAGAATACTTAAACTTCCATAATAAAAATTATTATTTCTAAAAATGCCAGAGAAATCTATCCATTCAATAATGTGCATCTCATAGTGGGGCGCTATGGAAGAAATACCCACAGGCCCTTGCTATCCAGAGTCATTTGGGAGTTTTAAATGCACCAAGGGTGGATGGGAATGAAGACTGACAGTGCTTGCTTAGTATGTGAACATATAGATTCCAAACATTAGCCCCTTTTTTCTGCTCTGAGTTCTTCCTATCTGAGATAGCCAATAAGATGTAGATAATTGTTTTCTGCTTCTATTTTATTTGTTTAAAATAATTACTGTAATAGGAAATACATTCACATGTTTCAAAATTCAGGAGGTACAAACAATATACAGTAAAAATTCTTTCAGTATATATTAATAATGAAAGAAACTATGTGTGCGAGAGGGTAGGGAGTGTATGGGAAATCTCTATACCTTCCTCTCAGTTTTGCAGTAAACCTAAAACTGCTCTAAATAAGTAAAGTCTATTAAAAAAAAACTCTCATCCATTTTTCTGTGGATTCCAATCTCTTCTCTACAAGCAATGTTGATGTTTTTACGATGGAAGCTTTAGCACCCTCAATACTAAGATATATGTTTTAGTGGGAACAACGATTTAGTAAACACCTAGTTTCTACAATGATTTATGTTATTTAACTACTACCCATCAGATAAAAGTTAAAATAAAATAAATAGATTAAGTAATATGCGAGAAGTCACAGAACTTTTAAATGACAAAGCAAAGGGTCACACTAAGCCCTGACTGATTTCAAAGCCCATACTCTTCTTATTTTCCTACGTTGCCCCCCACATATGGGTGTTTCTTGATCACCACTTGATGAAGCAGAAAACAAAACCCCTTATTTGAAGTTGCCAGGCACTGATTCTCCCGCCAGACCTTTGCTTTGGCAGGAACACAGAGGTTAAACAAAATCCAGAACTGTTCTTCTCTTTATGTTACATGTTGTAGAAGTGAGGCAGACTTCACACAAGCTGCACCTGCTGTACCAGTGAGCTCCTCCCTCTCCCAACCCAGGCATGTGCACCATTTGTCAAGCTCAAAGCAAGACCTGACACTGAAAGAAAGAAAGATGTCGGCTCAGTTATATTAGAATGACTTCCTTGGAATCATTCAAATTACAGTGTCGGTTGGAAACCAAATATTAAGACTGACTTTTTTCAATATTGCCTGGGTGGTCTTATACAAGGCACTCAAATTGCTGGGCTGAGTTTCCTCATTTCTAACCTGAAGAGTCAAACTAATTGATGTTCATGGTTTTCCCAGGCCATACTTCCATACAGCAGGAGAGTAAAATATTCCCCCCACTCACTACCACCGACTTGGGACAGAACTCTGTCCAGAAAGGGCAGAATCTCCTGGAGAGGAAATGGTCAAGGGCAGAGCTATCTTCCCTTCACTAAATGAATCTCAGCATCAAGAATTTTTCCAGAGAGGAGACCAATCCAGGGGTGCCCAATTAGGATTTAGTTTGTCTGAAAAGTAAAGTTCCCTTTGGGTTGGAGTGGGGAAGTGTTCAAGTTCACCCACTAGCTGGTTTCACTGATTTCTCTCTTTTTTTTGTCTTTTTTTTCGGAAGCAAGACTATGTGCTTTTAGAAATCAGAGCTAAGTTCAGGTCCTGGCTCCACCATACCTGCCTCATGTAACTTTTAGTCTCAGCTGTCTCAGCTGGGAATGAGAATTGGATAAGCCTCATAGTGTTGACTGGGATAATGAAATAAAGCCTCTGTCTACAATTTTCCCACAGTATCCATTATATGTCCTGCCCCCAGTACACCCTGCATTCTCTGCTTCTGCAGACACTTGGGTGTGCTGCCTTCTGGTTCATATACCCATTCATGCTGCCTCTCTGGCTTTGTACTGCTTCCTTTTGAGCACATGCTGGAATGAATCATTTCTTCTATCATATAAAGAAGAGGTTCTCTCTGCAGGCTGCACCTTAGAACCACCTGGGGGCTGTTGATACGTACAGATGTCTAGGCTCTACCTCCAGAATTCTGATTTAATTGCTCTAGCATCAGGGCTCTGCTATGAAGTGAAGGTTTGTGTCCACAAAAATCAATGTTGAAGCCTTAACTCCCAATGTGATTCTTTTAAGAAGTGGAGTTTTTGGGAGGTAATTAGATTAAGATGAGGTCATGAGGGTAGGGCCATAACAATGAGACTGGTGCTCTTATAAAAATAGAAAAATAGGGGCGCCTGGGTGGCGCAGTCGGTTAAGCGTCCGACTTCAGCCAGGTCACGATCTCGCGGTCGGTGAGTTCGGGCCCCGCGTCGGTCTCTGGGCTGATGGCTCAGAGCCTGGAGCCTGTTTCCGATTCTGTGTCTCCCTCTCTCTCTGCCCCTCCCCCGTTCATGCTCTGTCTCTCTCTGTCCCAAAAATAAATAAACGTTGAAAAAAAAAATTAAAAAAAAATAGAAAAATATACCAATGCACCAGGGTGCCCTCTCTCTCTCTCTCTCTCTCTCTCTCTCTCTCTCTCTTTATCTCTCTCACTCTTTTTCTCTTCCATGTGAGGACACATCTAGCAGACATATCTGAAATGGAACCAGGTTCTTACTAGGCACTGGGTCTGCCACACCTTGATCTTGGACCTCCCAGCCTCCAGAAATGTGAAAAACAAATGTTTGTTGTTTAAGCCACCCAGTCTGTGGTATTCGGTCATAGCAGCCTGAACTGATGGGAGATTCCATACTGTAGCCACACTAATGGGAACCACAGCTTTAAGGTTTCCAAGGTTCCTTCTGGGAAGGTAAATGGCGGAATCTGTGCAGCCTCAGTGTTCACCTGTGTGACATAAATTTGTTTAATCAATCTTAGTAGTTTTGTGCCACTGCTGGAGGACTGGCAACAGGGAGCCATATTGAATGGGGTCAGAGAAAGAGGTGACATACACAGAATTTATCACCTTGCAGGAAAGGTTAGGGCAATGAATTTCACCCTGCTCAGGGATAAAGGGCACCAGCAGCCATTATACAACTTTCTCTTGAATTTTACCTCATTGGATATCTCAGACCTATAAAAAAGCAAGTGCACTGGCTCTCCACTAAATACCTATGTATTTTTTTCTGCTAATCTTTGCAAGTATTAGCCCAGAAGGTAGACATTTTGATCTCTGTTAAGGAAGATGAATTAAATTGTTGAAGATTCTGTGGGTAAATGTTCTGAAGTAAGGATTCAAAAACAGCTCTGTTTAGTTTCAAAGTGGATGCCTTTTCAGCTCTGTTGCATGACATTCTAATCACAGAACAGGAAAACCAAATCTTTGAGACTTGGTATATTATTTAAATAAATACAAACATTTTCTGCAACTAGTAACACAAGAAGTTTGGACTCTCACATTTCCAATTTTCTCTGCAAGTGTGAGGGCACCTACAAAATGATCAGATTCAAGATTCACAAAGTTTTCTACACTTTTGGTATAAACAAATAACTACAAATTATTTCTGCATTTTCAGACATATGCCCCGGACTCCACTCAGCCCAAATGTGGTATGTTTCATCCCCTACCTTCTGAAAGAAGTCTTTGTTTATCCATCTACCTATTTATGTTTTTTCATTAATCTATAGAGTTTTGTGATGACAAAGTGCATACATCAAAGGACAATGGCCAAACCATATTTGACAGTAGAATTCTAACACACAACCTCTGCAGTAAGTAGTCCAGAGCAGTCAGGACTTGATTAATAGCTGACAACTTCCCTAATTTTTGTTCCTGCCTTCAATTTATGACCAACAAATTCCATAGGATGCCCTTCTCTTGGTTAGTCCACCTGAGTTTCTTCATGCCAGCAATCTCTAGTCAGGCAACACCTGAAGCCTTCCCTGTTTCCATTATAAAGTATTCCCACTCTGCCTGCCATTGATTGAGTCTCTGCCAGATGCAAGTGGCGGTGGCTAACTCCCTTGCTATGTAAGCAAGCCTTGAATAAACACTCAGCTCTCATTTGGATGGTCTTCTTTGCTTAAACAATGATTTTAAAGAACCACAGCCACAATGTCAATAATACACGTGATCTTAGTACACTCTGGGACTTGTGTTTTCCCATCCTGACTCTTAGCATCCTCTTAAGTGGCCTGAAGCCTGGCTGGACAAGGAGAAGGAGTAGGAGACAATGCCCACTATATCTAGAAATCTCTGCTGCAACTAAATGTTATTGTGTGAAAAATAGAGCCAGACAAACCTGAATAATGAGCTAGCACTGGCACCTGCTAACTATGGACTTACACCGCTGAGCATGCATCTCCTCACTTATTCAAAGGAGAAGAGAATGACTTATTCCATAGGGCTGTTGGGAAGAATCAACACAGTTAAAAAATCAAGTGGTCATCAGTATGCTTGCCACAGCAGGTGCTTAAACAATGCTGTCCCTCTATAGTCTTCCCTTCCTAGAATATATCTGTAAATACAAAAATGTGTATGTAAACAAGTACCTGATATGAACTTGCTTTGTTATCATTTATTAATTTCAAATTAAAGGGCGACTTGCCATTCATGTGGCTCTTTTTTTATAGTTTTTATTCTTTTTATTTGAGAGAGAGGGAGAGTGTACAAGTGTGGGGGAGGGGGAGAGAGAAAATCTTAGATAGGCTCTGCACTCATTGTGGAGCCTGAAGTCGGGATCAATCCCAAGACCCTGGGATTGAAACCAGAGCCAAAATCAAGAGTTGGACACTCAACTGACTGAGCCACCCAAGCGTCCCTCATATGGCTCTTTAATACTAAAGGGTCTTAACGTTAACACAATTTATTAACTCAGGACTGTTTCTACAAGACATTTGGCTAGGTGTTCAAGGTGCACAGTGATGGGTAAGCCATGTCCCCTTCTTGTTCATGTAAGGGAGAAAAACTTTCCCCTTCTTGGCTTCTAGATTCTTTGGCTGATCTAATAATTAAATTGACATAAGACATATTGACAGAAAAAAAATTAGAAATTTCTATGTACAGGAGCTCCAAAGATATGAGGTTTTCAAAAAGTGAGGCAATTGAGGCTTATATGTCACCCTAAGCTGAGAGAAGGGGGTAGGGTTCTGGAACTCCCAGGGAAAGACCACAATTCACAGGAAGATGGGGAGAGCAAATGTTTGGTAAACAATTGTTTTCCATGCTATGCAGAGAAACTGATCTGATGTAAAAAATTATTTCTGGTAATAATTCTTTTCCTGATATAGTCCCACTATCTAAATTATTTTAAGCAGTTAAAGGGGAGGTAAGGAACACACACACACACACACACACGCATGCACACAAAAACCTCTTCCTGAGTCTCTTGGGACTGATTACCTTCAGCTCAAAATAATTGATATGCCAAAGTGGCACAGTTTGCATCCGCATATCCTGCCCCCCCCCCATTTCACAATTTAACTGGGGAGAAAGTCATCACCTACACAAATAAAGAAGATGATGTCATAGGATAGGCCTAACTTGTGACAAAGGTGATGAGTGTTACTGTAGTTCACAGGAAGGGACATAGATTTGTGTGGTAACCTAACAGTGATGTGTGGCTGGATGGAGCTCTATCTGGGTGCTAAAACACACATAGAATTGGCTAAAAGTTACAAGTACAGTTTTTTAAAAATCATTGTGAAAATAATTCATGCTTGTTATATATATCCAATGAAATTTTTGGAAGACACCAGAAAAGCAAGAAAAGAAATTACCTATAATCCACATTTTATAAATAATCACTAGTAATATTTTGATATATTTACTCTCAGTCTTTCTTTGATATATATAATTTTTAAATTCTGTGTTCAGCAGTTATAGTTTTGTTAAATGAATAATATTTAAGTATATAAAATAAAAATATAAAAATAAATATACATTTATAAATATATAAATATATATACACACATATATGTGGTTTCAGTATGATTTTCTCAAATAATCTATGATAGGTTTTATTTGCCCATATTATCAGGATCTCTTATATTTAGAAATTGAAAAGATGTGTAATATCCTTCTTCAGTGTTAACATATCAAGTTATTATGTCCTTTGTGTCTTCTATTATTTATACTGTTCCCATATTTTCAATATTTTTATTAAAGCTGGTAAATAAGGTGGTAATGTGTATCTTTGCACAAAAACTATTCCTCCAAAGTTTGGATGACATCTTTGGATTTCCCAAACATGAGATTCCTTGTTTGAAGGGCAAAATAATCTTCAAAGTGCTCAGTATGTCCTGGAAAATGTTTTTCACAGGTCAGGCATACCCTGTCTCACTGCAGAGTCTCAAGAGAAGGGGACCACAAGGGAGAGGGGAGGCCACCCTGATGCAGAAACAGCATGAATAAGTGGGTTTCTCAGGGGGATGAGGCGGGATCACCAGCAAGACCCAGCACAGTTCCGGGCACAGAGCATTTGCCCAGTAATTATCCGATGAATAAAGGAAAGCTGCAAAGCTGAAGAACTGTTGACATGTTGGGAAAGGTAGAATGGAATATTCTTTTGGAGGGGATGAAATTTTTGAACAATACCATGGAGAAGTTTGGAGTAGATCGTGACACACCTCAAATACCACAGCGGAGGGTTTGGACTTTAAATCCATACACCAAAGGGAGTCACAAAAGAAGTTTGCAAGGAAAACAATATGATGAGAGTAATGAATTTTGCTAATAACCCTCAGGGTAGCTGTGAGAGGGCTGGACAAGGCCAGCAGCAAGCCGATAAAGCTGTGGTTAGAGCTTGTATGACTCATGATTCTCCCTTAGGCTATGTCAATGATCTAGATGTAAAGTAAGAATATGAGTTGGGGATGGAAAAGAGGTTGTGAAGAAATAAACCTGGGATTGATAACTTATTGGACATGGGAAGGGATAGTGGGAGGAGCCTCAGCAACTTCATCCACAGCAGGGAATCCTTTCTGGATGAATGGCTGGTCCCAGAAGCAAGCTAGTTTGGAGCCCAGTGACAGTGACATTGATGTTATGTAGGCAGCTGGCATCTGGATCTCAAGAGAGATTAGAAATAGACCCAAGGATTTGGGGATCATCTAGGGAAGAGCTATAGGTGAATATCCAGAAAGTGACAGATTTTGCTTAATAATGGATGCAGGAGAGCTGAGGTCTAATTACATTTGGGAATTTTTTTTTTTTTTATGGATCAAAAGGAAACAAAAAGAAACAATGGCATAAGTCATAGGATGTTTGCACAACTGATTATCATGAGGATAGTGACTGCAAACAAGAGGGTTTAATTTGCTACTGGTAAGGATTAAAGATATCTATCATAAAAAGAAAGACTAATGTAACCTAAAAACAAACCAACAAAAAGTCTTTCTCCTGCTAAAGCATCCCAAGCTGTAAGAAATGCACTCCATTATGGTTTTCCATTCAGTGCCCACAAGCTGCCGTGTCAAACAAGATGGAGGACAGGAAGCAAAGTTTCCTCCAGGATCACTAACGATCTGTGGAGCCTAGGAGAACCCATCTAATCAGCAAGTCGTCTGGAAATCTCAGAGGGAAACAGAGAACAAAGGACTAAAGCATTAAGAACTGAGAAAGGTTCAGAGGAGAAATACACATACAGATCCTTGCCAGAGGTGTTTAGCAACCATACCAGACTGTTGCAACGATTAGGCACTTGCATGACCCTACTGTAGGCATCACTGTGATGATTCTTCATGAGGGTATAGAGTACCAACTCTTTTGGGAGGTGCGGGGACCACCTTGGTACCACCTCAACACGGCCACAACTATATCTATATTCTCAGCTTCCTAATCTGGCCTCAGAAGGGCTGTTCAGCTCTCTTGGGAGGTCACCACCCTAATAGATGCCCTGATAGTGGATAGCTGCAGGGAGTTACAGAACACTCATGCACAATTCAGATGAGCACAGTGTGTCCTTACAGTGAAATAGAAAAATTACATACAACTATGCATAAACACAACAAACCAAGAATGTGCTCATGTCAGGGAGGGGCTTTGAGGGAGTCCAGGGCAAGTAAGGGCAGAGACAGTAACAGGCAACCTACTGAGAAATTGCTTGGGCCTAGGCCACCCACTAGCCACTTCACATATGTCACCTCAATTGCTGCTCACAACAGCCCCACCATCTCCTTGAAAATGGAGACCCTGAAGCATTAAATAGATGGCCATAGCATAGAGGTTGGGGAGTCCTGAACATCTATCCTCAGCCCTCTTCTGGCCACTACCCACACATTGCTCTTTCTGTGTGTGTATCCTAGACTATAGCAAAACTGGGAAGAAAACTTGGTCAGTTTCCTTCCAACAGTATTCCAGTGTTTTAAAAGTTTATTTATTTATTTTGAGAGGGGGAGAGAGAGAGAGAGGACATGAGCAGGGAGAGTAAGAGAGAGAGAGGGAGAAAGAGACAGAGAGAGAGAGAGAGAGAGAGAGAGAATCCCAAATAGGCCATGCTGCCAGCACAGAGCCTGACTCTGGGCTCTAACTCACAAACACCCATGACCTGGGTGGAAATCCAGAGTTGGGTTCAACTGACTAAGTCACCCAGGCACCCTTCCAATTTTTAATTTAAAGTCAACCTAGCATCAAGAGACTTGGCCTCAGCCCAGGCATTGCCCCTTACTCTGTGATCTTGGAAAGTTCATTCTGTCCCTCAAGGCACTGAGGGCGGGAGAAGAAAACCTGGTGGGAGGAAAGAGCCTGGCATCTGGTTCAAAGATGCAATGTGTAACAGGGTATGGCCTTCACTCCTGCACCCTGGGATATAAGGACCATGACCGCCTGGGTCTGGCACTTCCTGGTCTGGACATGGGGCTAGAATGCCCATCTTCTGCAGCAGTGGTAGGGATCAAATGTGAAATACACATGTAAGTGGTTGATCAACTCTCAAGGGCTGTCCAGGGGTGAGGTGAATATGTTTCAGAATGGGTAACACGTTATACATATATCTCATCTTGGGCATACATGCATGCATGGGTTCCACCCAAAAATGGTACTTTCAGGGTGCCAAACACTCATTACAATAACAGTCTGTCTTTGGGCCTTCCTGGATGTACAGGCCAACCAGGAAGTGAGGCCTCTGAGCTCAGTTTAATTCCCAAGGGATTAAAAGCCAGAGGCATAACAGTGGGAAGCATGTAAGCACTCTCAGAGGGAGGGAGAGGGAATACAAAGAGAAGGAGCCAGGTTCTGGAGATAGCTGTGCCTACACAGATCTCTGCCACCTTACTGCCATACCCAACAAATGACCAAGTGGCTAAAACCTCTCTGGGCATCCTTTCTTCACTGGTACATGTGACAACAGCATCTTTATTGCAGGCTCACGTCAAAATCAAATTAGATAGTGTTTCTAAATGCTTGATACAACACAGAGCCATGTAATAAACAGTGACTGATAATACCAGGAGGAAGGTTCTGATGCTTTCAATTCTTTTTAAAATTTTTTTAACATTTATTTATTACTGTGAGACAGAGAGAGACAGAGCATGAGCAGAGGAGGGACTGAGAGACAGGGAGACACAGAATCCGCAGCAGGCTCCAGGCTCTAAGCTGTGATCACAGAGCCCAACACAGGGCTTGAACTCACAAACCATGAGATCATGACCTGAGCTGAAGTCGGACACTTAACCGACAGAGTCACCCAGGCGCCCCCTAATGCTTTCAATCTTCCCACCAAAATCCCTGTCAGACAGTAGTCAGCCCCCAGTGACCCCTGGGGACTCAGCCTTATCTTTCCTATGTCAGACCTGTTCTTGGGCTAAAGTTCAAAGGGGAAGAAAGATGCTAACATGTAGGTTACTGAACAATGGGTTTATTCCTTGGGGATGCCTTTAGAGCCAGATTAAAACACACTGAAGAGAATGTTTTTCATTCCTTGATAACTAGACCTCCTATGTGACCAAATATCACAGTGTCCAGTTTAGGCAACTCCTCAGTGGCCACACATGGGTTGTTGAGACAATGATGTGAGATTATGTCAGTGAAAGCATTTCTCACAAGTGCTCCATGACTTTATTCAAAGTTAAACAACAATGAATTCTTTACAGTTGAATTGACTTTACTGAGAAGGTTACATGAAGGAAGCAGTGCTACCTTACTGTGTAACTAGATGGGACAGAAGTATCTATTCCATCCTTTTCATTATTTTTTGTTTTTATTAGTATAACATCTGTTTATTAAGTGTACATTCATTCATAGGGTTTCAGATTAAATTTCCATAAATGACTAACATTTTTTTACAAATTTAGTTAAATTCCCTCACACATTTTATAGTATATTTGCAAATTGAGGATGTTACCAGAAAGGCACAAAACCTCCTCAAGGACAAATAGATTTGGAATAAAAAAGAACTTGAACATTCGTTTATACCAACCTAGGAAGGCAAGTTATTCCATTATTTTTAATGGAACATGAGAGAAGTTATGCAATTTGTCCAAGGCAATATAGCTAACAAATGACAGGGCCAGGATTCACATCACGATGGTGTCAAGCATTGGGCTACACTGCCTCTGAGTCAAGGCTGCCTGGAGGGTAAAGTGCACTCATCAACCCATTCCTTGATGGAATGTGGCTAGCTTTAAAAACCAGTGGAAAATCCTTAAAATTCTCTCTCTCTCTCTCTCCCCCTTCTCTCTCCCTCCCTCCCTCCCTCCCTCTCTCTGAAGTCAGCTGCAAGTCCAGAGTCAGTACCCAGGGGATGTTTTCTGGAATCTGCATACCCTGGAGAGCCGTCCTTTCTGCCCTACACACATGTCCACCTCAGGCTCAGACTCCCTCCTCTCTTCATGGTCAGGAAAAGTCTGGCTATTTGTCACATTACACTGCTCAAGGAGTCCTCTGTCTCTTGCTAGAAATTTTGGGATGAATTTCATAGCTCTGGGGTCTCTTGACACTGAATGATTTGAAGTTTAAAGCTCTGGTTAATGTCACTGAGTACAGTGTGAGAAAAGGTGATAGGAAATCAGGCAGGGGAGCAGAGACAAGTCGACTGAGAAATGGGCATGATCAATTATTTAAACTCTCTTTAAGCATGTGACTTGGCTTTGACTTGTAAGATGAGTATAATCTGTGAGAAACTCCAGGGCACACATGGCAGAGAATTTTTTTTCCAAAGTCATTCAGATTTCCATATGTAAAAAATTAAGACATTTCTAAATGCTACGGGCAGGCAAGTGGGTGGCAGAGCTGGCAGCAGTGATGCTGTTCGTTTCCTCATGTATGAAATGGGCTAATGGTCCCCACCTGCATATGCATCTTGAGGTGCAGGTGAGATGATGAAGGTCCAGAATATGGCAGACATAGACAACATTCAGTAGCTCTCCTTCACGCAACTGACCTTTTCTCATCAATACCAATATTCCAGTTCCTAAGGTAGGTGCTGAGAAACCAAACATGGTTAAGAAAAGCTCCAACTTTCAAGGAACTTCTAATCCACAGTCCAGGAAAATGGGTGCTTGCATGCTGCAAGTTGTCCTCGGGTACAGAGACAGGCAAGGCTCTGAGCAGAGGAAACACCATGTTGGTGCACAATGCCTCCAGCACCACACGTGTGCTGAAGGTCACCGCAAAACCTGTGGATCTCAGTTTTCCCTGGATTCTCCTTTAGGATCAGAAAGAGGCTGCCTGTGCAGACTGACTTAAAGGTAACCAGAAAGTCCACTCCTTAAAACTTCAGTATTCTCTCAGAATTCAAAAAAAAAAAAAAAAGGCTGACCAGTAGAAATGTATTCTCAGAGTGGGGGTGGGGTCCAGAAATATGAATAAGACCATTTCTCTTTGGGGAAATGCCACTTTCCACATCAGTTATTATTAGCACCTTAGTGAAAATCAGTTAATCAAGGGTGTTCCATTGATAAGGAACTTTATCATAGTTTCAGTTTCACAAGCTCTGGGAAGCTCTCACTGACTAGTCTGTTTGGGAGGCTTCAAAGATTCATACTTACATCAGAAAGATTCATCATCCTCTTTGAAGAGCAGTCCCAGATCACGTGCCTCCATTTTTATAGCATGTATCCTCAGAATAGCTCATCAAGACAGACACAGCAGTGGTCATTTCAAATACAGTATAAATGATGCCCATTACAGTGGGGGCTCAAGGCTTCAGAGCCTCAAGTAAAAGTAAGAAAACAAGTAAGAGGCTTGTCAAACCCTAGAGGGAAGATAAATAAAGCTGCAAGATCTCGGTATACATTCAGATCTTTGACTGATTTGTAATCTTTCAGCTGACTGCTTAGGGAGCAGAGTGTGTGTGTGTGTGTGTGTGTGTGTACTCATCTTACCAGATATATCAATGTCACTAGATACCAATGGTGATTATTGTCAAAAATAAATTATCTGAAAGAGAAGGAAATAGAAAATGACTCACAAATGAAATATAACTCATTTAGTATGTATTAAAATAAATATAATCTGTTCTGTTTTCAATTGAGTATCATCATTTGAACTATGTACTTTTTTGAAACATTTTATCTGAAATAAAAATAAATAAGGACATTGGCATAGCAAGCAATCTTTTTTCAGACAGGGTTTGGAGGGTTTGCTTTTTTTAAGAATTAGTGCAACAGTAATTTTTGATTTTTGTTTGCCAACTTGACATTTCTATCACGGAGACTTAGAAAAGTAGGAATCGGACCACAGCCCTCCAAGGACACATCTACAACCTTTCCCTCTTGTGAGTGCCTGGCAGCTTGACTGATACTGCTCCCACACCTGCAGAAAGGGGTGATGCAGAAGAATCATGATCAGATGCTGACGAGGGAACTTGGATGACAAACCCTAGTCGGAGCTCATCTCTGTGTCCCACTGACAGATGTGAATATTTGGCAACACTCACTGAACACTAAGCCAGGAGCTGTGCTGGGCTCTAGGTATGCAGAAGCTGGAAATACAGGAAGCCCATGGCTGCTCAGGGGAGCTCAGGCTTACCTACATCCTTGACAGATACCATGTGGTTGTTCCTGCTACCCAATTCCCAGCCCTGGTGCCCCCTCTAATTTGCCTGGGCCCTAGTGGAAGTACAACCTTCCCTGTGGGATCATCTCCACCCCATTTTGGCCTCAAGGCCTGTCCTCAGCCTCCCCATGGCCCTTGCAGAGACTGTTGCATGGAAGTTCTCTTTTTTTTTTCTCTATTTCCCACACAAAGCCTGGTTCATCTCTGTACCTACAGGGTTGGTACTTTTCTGACTAGCCAGCCAGGCTGGCCACACAGACCAAATCCCTGGGCTTGATTGTATGTAGAATCATATTCTATCCTATGCTTTGCTTAGCCCAATTCCTCTGTCCTCCCACCCTACCTCAACCTCTAGTCCTCTGCCTCACATTTTAATTTCACTAATAACCACATTATACAGTACTTTATAGTTTATAAAACACTGTGTGTTTATCATTTGGTTTAATCTTCTAGATAATCTTGTGACTTCAATGCCCTAAGGGGAAGCTGAAGTCACTCTCAGGAGCTCAGTCTCTGGATGCCCATTTCACCATTCCTCCAACACGAGTGCCCAGTGCTGTCTCCCTGAGAGTCTCGTGCTCCCACTCTTGTCTGATTCCTCAGACTCAGCAACGAAAAGGACACCTTTTCTATCACCTATGGGCCCCACACGACAACACTCCTGTCTTCTGCTGAAATCTTCTATGGGAACACCTACTGCTGTAATGGTGGCCTTTGAGACACATGTCGATCTCCAAACACACTCATATACACATACACACATGCACAGGAACACATACACAGATACCACACATACCCACATTCATACCTAGATACACACACATATACATGCCCACACATACACACAAATACACATGCATACCCATACATATATACAGCTAGACATACACACGCATGTCCATACACACAAACAGCCCCACACACATATATGCACATACATGTATACACACCCACAAATACATACACATACACATACATCCCCAGTTCCTTGATTTTGATGTACCTGTGTCCAGCTCTCATAATGTACCAAGAACCTAGTATGAAGCCAAGAGTACAGTAGGTGCAAAGTGATGATCAAGTCCATTACATTTCATTTCCAGAACAGCCAAATTTCCAGGGCAGACTGTGCAGCTCAGTGGCCCACGCAGTGCTCACACCTGCACAGGCCCACCTCCAATAAGACATGTTCATTCCTCTCATGGCCATCCTTCTGAGAAATCCTCCTGAAATTTCCCTTTGTGGCATTGCCTTTAACAGAAATTCAGGATCAGAGTCAACAAAAAGGTATTGCTGTGTATCTAGGGGAAAAAAAAATCAATCTGTTTTTTTTTTTCATTCGCACAAGGCCTCTTTTTTATTTTATTTTATTTTATTTTAAATATAATTTATTGTCATATTTTTTTTCCATACAACACCCAGTGCTCATCCCAACAAGTGCCCTCCTCCATGCCCATTAGTCACTTTCCCCCTCCCCCACCCCACATCAACCCTCAGTTTGTTCTCAGCCCTTAAGAGTCTCTTATGGTTTGCTTCCCTCCCTCTCTGTAACTTTTTTTTTAAATTGAAGCCATGGTGGATACACTTATCTAAACCCATATAATAGATGAACTCTAATATAAACTATGGACTCTAGGTGAAAATAATATATCAATGTAGGATCATCAATTATAACAATGTCCCACTGTGATGGGATGTATTGATAATGGAGAGACTATGCATGTGTGAGGGGAGGAGGTACATGGGAAATCTTGTACCTTCCACTTAATTTTGAGGTAAAACAAAAACTGCTCTAAAACATAGTCTATTTAAAAAAATGTGATTGAAACCACGGCTGGAAAGGTACACAAATTATTCAGCTAGTACTAGAATTCATGTCAGCTGGTACTCTCTAGTTTATAAAGAAGAAAACCTGTGCATGGAGGTAACTCCTCTCCCCCACCGTGAAGCTAGGCACAACAAAGCCAAGGAAGGAGGTTGGCCTTGTGACATGAGGATTCTGAGACACAGTGAACTGGGGAAATCATTGTATCTCCTAGAAAAATGCTCTCACAGAGCTCAGAGTGGCATGAACAAGGACGTTCACTTCCATATCCTACAAACAACCTTCTTCAATGCTGGAGAGTAGTTAATGAAGTATGATTGCATACAGGGGAATACTATGCAACCATTATGAAGATATGTCTTAGAGTGATCTCCAACTGATTGTTGACAGAAATAAGCAATAGGTAGAATCATAAGTGAAGAAAGACCCTATCTGTAAATAACACACACACAAATTGCGTGTATATATTTAATGCCAATCTAGACCCCTTCGGGTAAATTTGCACTGGAAGTTTGTAGTGAAGAGGACAATTTTCACATTTTTTATGTGTTTTGAACTTTTAGAATTAGAATTCACTTACAATTTACTTCTGTAAATTATAAAAAGAAGAAATCATTTACTGTAGGTAAAAACTTCACAATGTCATAAATCAATATTTTTAAGTTACCAATTATTGAGTAACAATTGCATGTGAGGAATTGAATATGTTATTGCTTATTTCCATAAATAATCAGGAAAAGTAAGAATTGACATCCCATTCCTCATGTGAGGAATCTGAGGCTCACAGGGTTAAAGAAACTTACCTGAGGTTATAAGGCTAGGACCACAATTCCAGGATGCTAGCTTTGTGGCCTGGGATTTGTACACCACATGCTGCCATTACTTAACAATATACATCTCTAAGGTGTGGATCTTGTCCTAAGCATCAAATCCTGATGCTCACAGTTGAGTATAAGGCTTCAAGATGGACACAAGAGGGCTGATCAATGTGAAGGTAGGACATCACCCAATATGAATCCTAGAGTCTTCCCATTTTTATTTTAGAAGCTCTACTATAGTCTTTTCAGTCTTTGGGCTCTGTCAGGTAAGATCTTATTATATACCCCTATACAGAAAGTTAAAAGAATGGTTTCAGTCATTGCCCAGGTTTAAAGGGACCGCTTTCTTATATCATACACAAAAATAAGTTCAAAATTGATTAAAGACCTGAATGTGAGACTTGAAACCATAAAAATCCTAGAAGAGAACACAAGCAGTAATTCTTCTGATATCAGCCATAGCAACTTCTTTCTACATATGTCTCCCAAGGCAAGGCAAACAAAAGCAAAAATAAACTATCGGACTACACCAAAATAAAAAGCTTCCGAACCGCTACGGAAACAATTAATAAAAGTAAAAAGCAATCTACAGAATGGGAGAAGATATTTGCAAATGATATATCTGATAAAGGGTTAGTATCAAAAATACATAAAAAATTATAAAACTCAATACCCAAAAATGAATAATCCAATTGACAAATGAGCAGAAGATATAAATAGATATTTTCCAAAGATACACATATTGCCAACAGATACATGAAAAGATGTTTAACATCACTCATCATCAGTGAAATACAAATCAAAACTATAATGGCATATCACCTCATACCTGTTAGAATGGCTAAAATGAATAACACAAGAAACAACAGGTGTTGGCAAGGATGTGGAGAAAGAGGAGCCCTCATGTACTGTTGGTGGGAATGCAAACTTGTGCAGCCACTCTGGAGAACAGTATTGAGGTTCCTCAAAAAGTTAAAAATAGAATTACCCTGGGGCGCCTGGGTGGCGCAGTCGGTTAAGCGTCCGACTTCAGCCAGGTCACGATCTCGCGGTCCGTGAGTTCGAGCCCCGCGTCAGGCTCTGGGCTGATGGCTCAGAGCCTGGAGCCTGTTTCCGATTCTGTGTCTCCCTCTCTCTCTGACCCTCCCCCGTTCATGCTCTGTCTCTCTCTGTCCCCCCCCAAAAAATAAATAAATAAACGTTGAAAAAAAAATTAAAAAAAAAATAGAATTACCCTATGATCCAGAAATTGCACTGTTAGGTGTTTACCCAAAGAATACAAAAATAATAAATCAAAAGGATATATTCTCTCCAATGTTCATAGCAGCATTATCCACAACAGTCAAGTTTTAGAAAAAGCCCAAATGTCCATTAACGGATAAATGGATAAATAATATGTAGTGTGTGTGTGTGTGTGTGTGTGTGTGTGTACTTAAGTTTAGAGAACAACTAATATTTACCAGAGAGGAGGCTGGTGGGGGATGGGTTAAATAGGTGATGGGGATTAAGGCGTGCACTTGCTGTGATGAGCACTGGGTGTTTTATGGAAGTATTGAATCACTAAATTTTACACCCGAAACTAATATTGTATGTTCACTACACCTGAATTTAGATAAAAAGGGTCTAATGCAGAGAGTGCAGTATTTGTCAGATTTCTCCTCTCTCCACTCTGCCAATATTTACTAAATCCTTGTATGTGGGGCACTATGCTAGGTAATGGGTCATATATAAATATAAATAGGCCTTACCTTTAAGAAGCTTAATGTGCATTGGGAAACAGTTTAAGTTTCTTTAATTTACAGATGTACTACTTCATGTATATATAAATGCAGCTATGTGTACACCAGGAACAGGGCCACATTAAAAGAGAAGGGACATTCTTGTCCTTTGGGAATTTAGGACAAAGCCTCTATAACATTAGATTTTTCATTACTTAGTGTCTCAGCAATTAGGAGCACTACTTTGTGAGGGATGCTTTGCTCAGTGCCCGAGAAACTGACATGTACTACACAGTCTTTGACTTCCAAGTGACCAGAGTCCAGTGGGGCAGGAGTGCCAGCTGGCAAAGGCAGCAGTTCTGTTCTTCCTCAGAGCTGAGGCAGGTGCTTCAGCTTCTGCTGGAGGAGATCCCATGTGTGGGGCAGATCACGCACTCACTATAAGGAAAGGCAGGACTTATGAGAGACAAATATACCACAGGCCACCTTCACCCCAAGTCAGCACCCACTGGAGCTGGCATTCATCTTCCTCTTCCTCTTCTCAGGACTTATCCTGAACACCTGCCCCAATACTCCAAATATGGATCCCCCCAGCCTATTGCTCTTAGGGTTCAAATGATCTACATTCTGTCCAGGGGCTTGCCCTCCCTTCCGCTGAGGCAGGATCCAACATTCCTAAGTATTATCTTAACTACTCTTCTTAAGTACAGTTTGAAGTATTTATTCACCTGTGCAGTCTAGTTAGGCTCAATAAACAAAATGACCTCCTGGTCTGGCAGACACCAGGACATATTAGCTTTTCTCAGCCCCGAGAACAAGATCCACTATCAAATTTTCTCCGCGGTAGAATTCCCTGTCAACTTCATCTCCACATTACATGCCTTCCAGTTCACTGCACACCTCATCTTTTGGATCCCCACATTTATCTGCCTGATCTATCATCATGATAGAATGTGATTCTTTACACAGACTGAACACCCAGTGTGAAGGGGGCCACTATGAATGCCTCATGGAATGCTTGCCCTCTTTTTAATGAACCCAGCTTCATAATGTTTAATAAGATTACTATCTTGCTATACAGAAGTCTTGTCAATGTGGAAAAATAGTCTTTGCTAACAGCATGAAATGTCTCAGATAACCAACATGAAGGATGCCATGTAACAAAGGCACAAAATAACAAAATAATCAGTTTTTCCACTCAGATGCTTTATGATATTTCTCACACTTTTATAAGAGCAGCAACATCCATAATAAATAATGTAGAGGCTTGGCATCCCCTGATCTCCCTGTCACCAGCCAGGACTGAACTGGGGAGTAAAAGTGTTTCATTTGGGACACTCTGTACACAGCCATATATTTGTCAATGTTTTTATAACTCTGAGAACTCCATGAATATAAGGAGTCCTCTGTCCTATTACAGACTGAAGACATCAAAGTATATGTAAAAAGACAGGTCTGATGATGCTTTTATTCCTTCCCTTATTGCAGTGGCAACATTTGTGCCACTATAGTTAAAGGTCCCCTGGCAGTTTTATTGGGTACCAGTACTGCAGGAGTTTATAAATTGGCTATAAAAAAAAGTTATTTTAGAATGAAACTAGTGCTAAGATACATATTTCAAAATTGAATGTTTTCATATAGCCATTTGAAAAGTGACAATATTTTGGGATTCCTAAAAAATATTTGGTTCATTAGATTACACTGTTACACTGTTCTAAACCATCTCTCCTTTAGCAAAAATAAGGAATGAAATAGCAAAATCAACCCTCCCAGTATCCCCTCCATGTAGATATGTTCTAAGTCACTCTTAGGGAAAAAAAATACCTAATCTTAGAATTGAGTGAGAACAGAAATGTTCTCATTCATTTCCTTGCTCTTGGTTGGATAAAAATATTACTTAGTCAAGTGAGGTGAAAATCTAGTTTTAAATCATTCAGAGAGAGAAAAAAAAACTTTACCCATCTTCTGTCAAAGTTCTAAATTTTCATACTTATTCTCAAGAAGTAATTAATCTCCTATTTAAACTTTGCCCATGTGATGGTCCTGTGGGCGCCACTTCATAATCCAGACAAGCAGAAGGCTCCCAGATATGACTCTGAAACACCCAGTGCTCACTACCAGCTGGTACTGTCAGCCTTCCACATGTTTGGATGGAGGTATGGATGGATGGATGGATGGGTGAGTGCAGTACTCAGAACCTGGGGCTTTGAAGTAAGGGAGACAACTTGACTTTAGACAAGCCAACTTTCACCTCTGTGCTTAATACGCAGCCTCCTCCAGAAGACATGGCTTGTAATTCCTGCATTGCAGACTAGCCAATTCAACAAGATAATGCATGCATGGGAAACACTAACACTGAGCCTGGCTCATCCCAGGCACTTTGGGGCATGTGGGCTGCTGTTAATCAATCACCATAATTATTGTTACTATGATGAATATGTTATATTCTACTTTTCTCTGGCCTAGACTTCAAAACTTCTATGCAAAGCATCTCGGTATTTTTATCTAGTAAAATCATTATCATTTCTGGTGATTTCATCTACTTTTCAAAACTTCTTCCTGGACTCCCTTTAAACACCCAAATTCTGGATTTCTGTCTTCCCTTGGTCAGATCAGTCCTCACTGAGTGAAGCTTCAGGTCCCCAGCAGACCTCTTTGGTGGTATGATAAGTCACAGCTTTCTGGGAAAAATCCATGAGTCAGCATCAAATTAGACTTACCTTAACTGTGTGTTTGTTGGGTACAAAGCCTGAGTTTCAGTTTGGGCCTTCAGGCCTGTTTGGATTTCTCATGACCAGCCCATAAAGCAAGGATGAAGCAAACTACATTTAAGTTTTGGAAGCCAGGTTGAAGGACAGACAAGACACGATTTTGCTACATGGGTTTTCGTGGACATAGTTGTTGCCACACTTGGCTTGGAAAGGTGATATTCTTTTGAAGAATACCCCTGTCTCCTAGATCACCTGCTATATAATGTAAGACCTTCATATGTTTCAGCCTTTATTTGGGACATATCTGTATGATAGATCCTAAATATATTATCAGGGCACTTTTAGGATTATATCTTCACCAAAAAAGTGGAAATATAAAAATGTTTAAAAAGTTGATCAAATGTGGACAGACTTCTAAATTATTCAATGTGAGAGGGAGGGCCAAGCAATTTGGCTTTAAAATCCATCTTTGTATAATTCTAAGCACGTAGTATCTAATCAAACATTTTGATGAGTCAACCAGAGAATAAATGGCAAACTTCTTTCTGCCTCAGTTCTATGAATTAAATTTCAAGTCCAACATAGTGAGTTTAATTAGCCTCATACTTACCTTATCTTGTCCCAAACTCAAGGCCCTTGAATCTAGCCTCTTGGCATTTCCATACTCATCTATAGTTGTGTCTACCATGAAGCTGGGACTGAAAGTACTATTTCCTAGCAAAGCAAATGAAAAGGTAGTAGCCACTCTAGTGACCATCTTGAACTTGGGCCAACAGGTGAGGTCAGCTGGTACAATTAGGCTGAGTCCCTGCCCTCATTTGTGCCTAGATCCTGCAAGGGCAAGGGCAAGTCCTTCCCACCTCTGCAAGCAACCCTGAAAAATAATTGGAAGACAAACCTGCCAGTTTACTCCACTCCAACATCCAGGAATCTCTGAAACTTCTCTGTGGGGGCCAAGTTTATTTCACTCATCCCAGTACTCAGGATAATTCCTGTGCTTTAGGAAGGGCCTTCAGCTACCAAGATGCAACCTTTGCTTTTCTACGTGATGTTTGGTTATGCTGTTGTGGGACATATGAGTAGACATGACAGAACAATGAGGATAAGGCTTGTGGATTTCATGCAAAAGTAAAATTGATCACTCTGCCATAAGAGATTTTGAGTCATCTTCTCTACTTAAAAACAGTGTTATATAGATTCATTAGCTGTGAAAAATGTACCATGGTAATGTAAGATGTGAACAGTAGGGGTAACTTGGGTGGGGTATATAGAAATTGCAGTATCTTGGGTGCCTGGGTGGCTCAGTCGGTTAAGTGGCCGACTTCGGCTCAGGTCATGATCTCACGGTCCGTGAGTTTGAGCCCCGTGTCGGGCTCTGTGCTGACAGCTCAGATCCTGGAGCCTGTTTCAGATTCTGTGTCTCCCTCTCTCTGACCCTCCCACATTCATGCTCTGTCTCTGTCTCAAAAATAAATAAATGTTAAAAAAAATTAAAAAAAAAGAAATTGCAGTATATTTGCACATTTTTTATAAATCTAAAATTATAAAATGTCTTTAAAAGTTTATTTAAAATAGTCTTAATTTATTTTCTTTTGGGATTTTTAATACATAGTTTTTCACTTATCAAAATTTGAATAATGTCACATATAAAATTTTGAGTCCTATACTAATGTAAACATTTCATGTTGTTATAAACTATTTGCAAATAGTTAATGACTTGATCATAATTAAACAGATATATAATAGTTTAATTATACACTTCCCTAAGTTCAACACTTAAAAAAAACACTAGCAGTAATTTCTGGGAGAGCTTTGGTTATATAGAGAGTCACTATGTGCCAGAATCTTCTATTCCTTCCTTGCTACAGCTTTGAGGTGCGTGACCTCTCTGGGTTAGTTTACTGACTAAATTTGTCTTTTTTTTTACTGTTGGGGCTAATTTCTTAATAATGTTTGGATGAAAATTTCTGTGATCTGGCATCCCTCTGACAGCAGTACTCAGAAGTTTTTGTCTATCCTATAAACAAGGCATTCTTTTTTTTCAATCTGCTGTATTACCTCAATTAAGCCCAGAAATGGTCCCAGATACTCCATTGTCTCCTAATACAGTGGATCTGGAAATTGTTGTCAGCATCCACAGACAGCTGAGAAAAGGAATCGGAGACCAAAGCTCTGCTGAGAGATGAGCTTGAGCCCCAAGACTCCAACCAGGTTATCTGTATGGCTCTGACAAATGGCTCCCACATGTAAGGAGGCCACTCACTGAGGTTTTGGTAACTGCCCACTGCAAAAACAGGATAAAACAAGTCTTCAAATCTCTGGAAAACCAGGTAAAAGATAAAAACAGCCAATGGTTGGACTCAGACCACAGGACTAATGCCACTAGACTTCGATTGGCATCAAGAGAGGACATGACATGTCACAGGGAATACCGGTGATGTGCATCAGCCAGGCAACAGAGAAGTCCAGGAATATGACACTATCTCTCTTGTTGAGACACCTCCATAAAATTGTTTGGTCATTTGCTTGGTGATGAAAATCCCCTTTCTCCTTCCAAGGTAAGTATGCTGTCCTGACTACTGACAATTACCAGTGCCAAATTTGCTTTTATAAAAGGCCTGGCAGGTTCTTTGCCCTAGTCGTAGGTGGAATTTTTTGAGTAATAAAAATTATAATTCCAGACTCCTCTTAAAAGTCCATTTTGTTTTCTGCTGATGCCTGACAATGGAGTCATGTGATTTGTCTCCTTAATTAGCTGACCCCCAGTTCATGCCCATCCCCAGAATCCCGAATAAGTTTCATGGGTGTATCAGTGAGCTTTTTTTCCTGATGCTCTTTTTTTCCCTCTGGCCATTCCAAATGTGTACAGGGTAGAGATTGTTCCCCATTCTGACTTATAATCTACTGTAACTGTTATCTGACAAGAGTATTTTAAGTGGAATTGCTCTTGTTACTACTATAATAAAATCCATCGAGAAGATGAAAAGCCAGCCATTGTGGGTTCATCTCCTTTTCTTCTTAGGTGAGATTCTCACACATAGAAAGTTTTACAGCGTATTAACATTGCTAATGTTATCCCAGGTTTGCAATTTCAGTAGCCAGGACAACTCTGAAACCCTGGGTGGAGAAGCTCGAAGCCAAAGCTGAGCTGCTCACCGTGCCAGGTCTCCTGTTTCCCAGGCAGGCAGCAGCTTGGTGGCCCTACAAGATGTGCTTTGCTTTCTTCAATACCTTGTAGACTACACTGAAGCCATATTAAGGTATTTCAAGGTGTTCGTGAACTTTCACAGGGATGTCTGAGGCTGGAGAAGGAGAAATCTATCAAAAAAAAAGGGGCGGGGGGCTGGGAAGCTCTTGGACAAGGATGTTAAACAAACTTCACCTTACGTGTAATTGACTTGGAGTGATTGACTATATCATTATGTTAAGAAGGATTCTGTGCTTCCTCTGTGCTCAGCAGAAAAAAAAAAAAAAAAAGAGCCACGTGGGACCAAGGGTAAAGGAGTGGGGAGTCAAGGCACACATACATCTCAGCCCTGAATTTGCCTTCCCTGATACAGGAAGACAGACTAGACATTTCCTAGTCTGCACTCACATGAAAGCAGAAAGATAGAAAAACATGACCTGATAGAGAACAATGAGCCTGCTCCTATGTACTATTAGGACCTATGCCAGGTCACAACTGTGATTAAAGGGTAGGATTGTCTCAAACGGTGCCAAGACAATGCTAAATATGCCTTCCTTCCAGGGGGAAGAGGAGCCCTGGGATGGGAGCTAGAAGGCCTGAATTATCATTCCTTCATCTTTTTATTTTATTCAGCAACAGCTTTGTGAGCATGTGATGTGTCAGACATGAATGTAGACAGTAAGACATAGTCCTGACTTCAAATAATGGCTGGGCTGATTTTATTTTTATTCTTCTTACCAATAACTATTTACATTTTCACTTAGGTGCCACAGGAGGAAATCTAGGTATCTGCATTCTCTCAGCAGGAACATATCATGGAACAGCATAGGTCAGACACTAAGACCAGGAGTGGCAGACCCAAAGTACAGCAGACAGCACCCTGACCTTCCAGGGCTTAGAGTGGGAAAGCAAGGAGGTGTTCCTGGAGGTGTCAGTGGTGAGGCATAGTGAGATGCAGAATTGGAGGCACTCTTGCCCACGGACAGGGTGGGGATTGTATTCAAGAGTAGCATCATAAAAGGTAGAATTGGTACTCTCCAGGAAGGAAGGACACAGTCAGTAGGAAGAGAGGTTTAAGCAAAGGTCCAGAGGTGAGGAAATGCATCAGGTGTGTGCCATCTTGCACATAGTTTTGTTTCAGCTTACTACTAGTTATGAGCTGCAGTGGAATAGAGGAGAGCCTGGAGAGGTAGGCAAAGTCACACCGGCAAGCACCTTGCCCCTTGCTCAGAGTGTGCAACTTCATCTTGAATGGCACAGTGCAGTCACATCTTGTCTTAGAGAGCATCCTTACTCACAGAATGGAAGAAGGAATCATGGAGGGTGGCACTGGAGCCAGAAAGCCCAAGAGTACCCATGGCTGCTGTCCAGAATAGGCAGCACGAGGGTCATGTTCCAGATCTGGCATGGAGCCTGACACATAACAATTGTTATTGAATTGATGGACTAAAGAGAAGTGGTGAAATGACACTGACAATAGAAATGGGGAGTGGACCTTGGTACTATCACTAGGGAATCAGTGGGACTGTAATCAACTGGAAGATATAATGAGGATGGAGGAGAAATTAGGGAACCCTCCCCTCCCTAAGCTTCTTTCCTTCTTTGTGGGATAATGATGCAGGTCTATGTTTTCTATTGCTCCCTCACATCCAATGGTCTGTCACTTGCTAAGCAACATTTTGTTGTCTGCATGAATTAGCAGACATTATTTGGCCAACAGCAACTTGTACACTCTCAACACAAAGAAATAAGCTAAGTCAAAACGTCTCAAACTCTATACATGTAAGAGCCACACACGTGATAGGGGCCCATACCAGAGCAGGCCTGAAGTGTCCTGGAAAACATGCATGTCTAACAATGTTAATGGTCCACATCTCCAAAAGTACTTCTCAAAATGGCAGAATCTCAGGGGCTGGGGTAAGCTAAGGGAGGAAAAACTGAGGGACATTGGATGATTTCTGCCCTTAGGTTTAAACTCTCAAAGTTGGGACCCTTCAAATCTTATGAACTTTCGTAAGGAGTCAGATCTCAGATCCCAAGAGGAGAAAGTTTTTTGAGTCAAAAATTTTCTTATTTTCTTTTCTGTGTCTGTGTTTTGTTAAGTCCTTGTCCATTTTTCTTCAGGGATAAGCAGTAAAACCCTTGAAGCATGACAAATCTATATGCTTAAGTAAGAGCAAATGAGAATTGGGGATACTACATCTCCTTCCACATCCAGAGTTCTGAATAAACTGTTTTCTTGAGGAGAGATGAACCAGGGCATCTTGTAGAGGAGGGTAGCACAGCTGCAGGTTGCGTCAGGGACTAAAAGCAGAGGTACTGTGAGCAGGGCTGAGGAAAAGAAAGTCCAACTGGGGCCTCCTCATGTGAGATCTTCTAAGGGGGCTTGTGCCCTCCAGGGCTCCTGCTACAAACCTTGAGAAGCAGAGAGCTCATGTATGAATTTCTCAATGCCAGCATTCTTCCTAGAAATCCTTCCTCTGGGATTTTTAAATTTACCCTTTTCTTCAATATGTCTGCCCTTATGCAAGGACACCTACTATTATGATGGCCCTAGACAGTGGTGTTGGGTTTCACCAGTGAGCACATTTTTCATGCAAACCTGATGCCCCTTGCAACATGATTTCTGTTTGAAGGAGTCCTGGTATGGGCCGCAGGAATGTTCTCCAATGAACTCCCACACTCCTTTCTTGGACAGGTCTTGTGACATGATGGCCAGCAGTTCTCTCTCTCACCCCTTTTTAGGAGGCTCAAATTCATCAGGTCTTCTTTACAGCCTGTGCATAACAACACACCCAGTACTATGGACTTCTGAATCAGCCTGACTTAGTGGAACATCCTTAAAATGCCTTCACCATTAAACCTGTGCCTTCCTCCCCACCAGCTCCAATGCAGAGTTCTCATGCCCTCTCTTAATGACTTGAAGACAAAATATCAGACTTTCTTCTTGCAGAGACATCAGAATTTTGTTGGAGGAAAGGCAATTTCACATAAAAGGCCAAATGAGGTAACTGACTGGAGTCTGCCCATGGTAAATTTTTCCAATGTCTCTTTGAGGTGGGCATTCTAACACCCCATTTCAAAGGTAAGAAGGTTTAGTCCATCAGACAGTGTGTCTAAGATCACACAGGAAGTAAAGATAGAGCTGTGGTTTGAATGCTGACTTTGAATATCTGTTCCTCCCTCATCAGCTCCCATTACTGACAACAGGGACATCCACACAGGGCCAAGCAGAGGGAAAGGACAATCCAGGTAAAGAGGAGAGAAGATTGGAACTAAAATTCAATCTCTAGCTGCAAGGAATAAGAACCTTGCCTAATCCACTCACCAAATCCCCTAGGGCAAATGACCTTAGAAATTCCAATCTCAGGAATCACAGCTGCTCAGCCCTTGCCAGCTGCACGGCTGCCCATCACTCCATAGCAGCCCTGGGGGTGCCTTATAAGTAGGGCTCCAAGCATTCTCATTTGCCTGATAGTTGATCCATCAAAATTAACCGCATATCCTTTTATGCTCAAAAATGCCCTGGTTTGGATGATAAATTATAGGTTTATCCTGCTTAAAGGGAACTTTAAGTCAACTTTCCTGCATTTATAAGACTTTGCTTCTTGTTGGTGGTCTTGCCTCCTGGAGACTGTGGCTCCTCCTCTCCAGAACACACGTAACCATAGCTTACCAGTGCCCACACCAGAAGCAGGAGTACATAGTCTGCCATGGTCTTTATGTGCACAGATTATGTTCCATTAGGTCCTATTCTTCATTCACCCTAAAGCAACCCTTCCCACTCATCACCTAGCTAAGTGTCCTTGGAGGTCCTTATCCTCAACTCTTCCCAGCTTGTCATTGTTGGGGTTGGGTCTCCCTCACTGTGAACTCAGAGTCTCCCCTTCATGGGACTCATCCCTGTTAGGTGTAACACATATATGGAGGGACCCCACTGTTTAACTTGTCATGTCACTGTCCTCCAAATCTCACAGAGGGTCTGCAACATGGGAAAAGAAGAGCAAAATCTTGTTGAGTGGATGAATCAATGAGTATTTCTTTGTGTCTTCTGTCCTTCAGAGGGCTGGAGCCATTTATCTCTTCTTTTTGTCCCAGCACTCATACAAGCATCTAAGACAGAATGTGCAACCTGCTGAATTGCATGACACCTGAACCTGAGTTAGGAATGCACACTCTGCTGTTTGCATCTCAAGCCCATCTCATTCTGAAACCCCTTCCTTATGCCGAAATCATCTTGATCTCATGAGCAGAATATCACCTAGCATTACCAGTCAGAAAAAGAGGGCTGAAGGATTTTCTTTATTAC